>NC_086109.1:79870352-81293685 GCF_963921235.1 Mobula hypostoma
AGAAAATCTGCAGATGCTGGAAATCCGAGCAACGCACACAAAATGGTGGAGGAACACAGCAGGCCAGGCAGCATGTTTGGAAAAGAGTACAGTCGATGTTTCAGGCTGAGACCCTTCATCGGGAGTCCTGCTGAAACATTGACTGTACTCTTTTCCACAGATGCTGCCTGGCCTTCTGAGTTCCTCCAGCATTTTGTTAAGTGTAAGATGTTTCACTTTGGGAGGACCAATCAGAGTAGGCCCTACACAGTGAGTGGTAGGGCACTGAGCAGCGCAGTAGAACAGAGAGATCTGGCAGTACAGATCCATTAATTCCTTGAACGTGGCCTCACAGATAGGGTCATAAAGGAAGCTTTTGGCACATTGGCCTTCACAAGTCAATCTACTGAGAACAGGAGTTGGGATGTTAGATTGAAATTAATTAAGCCATTGGTGAGATTCTGTTTTGGTCACTGATCTACAGGAAAGATGTAAACAGGATTCAAAGAGTACAGAGAAAAGTTGCATGTTGCTGGGGCATTAGCACCTGAGTTACAGGGAAAGCCTGAACAGGTTCAGACTTTATTCCCTGGAACGTGGAAGATCGAGGAAAGATTTGATAGAGGGACACAAATTATTGAGGAGTAAATACCAGCAGGCTTTTTCCACTGAGGTTGGGTGAGACTAGAAATAGAGGTCATGGGTTGAGGGTGAAAGGTGAAATGCTTAAAGGAAACATAGAGGGGAACTTCCTTATTCAGAGGGTGATGAGTGTGTGGAACGAGCTTCCAGCGAAGGTGTTGGATGCAGGGTTGATTTCCACTGTTAAGTGAATTTTGGATTGGTACGTAGACGGGCGGGGTATAGAGGACAATGGTCCGGGTGCAGGTCGATGGGACTAACTGGGTTAATGGTTTGGCATGGACTAGATGGGCCTGTTTCTATACTGTAGTGTTCTATGACTACACACACAAATGCACATGCATGCATATAAATGTACATGCACGTACACACAATCAAACCTCACGTAGGCATACACTCACAGATGTAAGTGTAAATGCATGAACATTCCTGCGTTTATACACACACACACACACACACACACACACACACAGACACACACACACACACACACACACACACACACACACACACACACACACACACACACACACACACACACACACACACACACACACACACACACACACACACACACACACACACACACACAATGTCTGGCCCAGACTCGACACTTGCTCTCCCCATCAGCCTTGGGCTGATGTCAGGGACTGTAATCTACCAGCCTTTTCCCTTTCAACCTTTAGAATTCCCTCATCATAAAACTTGGTTAAAGAGAAGGGATAGATAGTGATGTTCTTCATTGGATTTATTTGTACAGTACTGTGCAATACTGTCTTTGGCACGTACAGTATATATAGCTAGGATTTTTACACAGTACTATACTGCTGCCACACACACAAAAATCATGACGTATGTGAGTGCTGATAAACCTGATTCTGATATGGGTCTCTGTTGCGGGGAGAGTGGGAAGGGGGCAGGAAGAGGAGAATCAAATGACCTTGCCTGGTATCTCAGGGCTGGGTGAGTCTGCCTGTGCCAGCACTCCTCACCAGCTGTCCCACACCCCATCCTCACCATTCCCAACATCCTTTGCTCCCGCCAGATTTACAAACTCACTCTCCGCTCCTTGTTGACAAATTTAGTACTGTGCAAAAGGCACCCTAGCTGGATATGTACCTGAGACATTTGCACAGTATTGTCATCCCAGGATGAATGAAGAAGTAATGTAGTAATTTTTTTATTGGAAAAGATGGAATATTTGGTTAAGGAGATAATATACCATTCACTTTTTACAGGGTCTGAATTACTGAGGTGAAGGTGCCATCCAGCTCTCCTTTAGCATCATCATTTTGGGCTACATTGTGTTACATAGAAATTGCTTTCCAAAACCAGCATGTGCCACCTAATTTTGGTGTTAATAGACAGTTCATACGTTAAGAGTTTTGTGCATCACATTCAGCATTAATTCAGCACCAGCATTACCTGTGTAATGAGTAAACACTGATTTTAGCTTGTTTCCTGTGTAGTGTGTGTGGAGAATGAATCTTTAATATGAAGTCACTTTGGCCAGGGCTTGCTAATGAAATATGTAACGTTACGGATGAGATTGTTGCAGCAGAATTGATTGCAAGCTCATGAAAAACACAACGGGGGGTTTATTACATGTCATGGATAATATTTGTACTTTAAACATATGCTGCTGATGGGAGCAAAAAAAAAAGAACAAGTTTATTTCAAAAGGAAGAATTATTAATAGTGGCTTATATCTGTACTTCAAGGTTATAGGTTTATAATTAGACACAGCCATTTGGGTGGAACTCTTATTGATTCCAGCTGTGGTTGAACAGAGCCTGACTAGAGAGGAGTATGTAGCCAGCAAGCTTTAGCAAATCATGTTAAAAAACTTGGCGCTGCCAATTAAAAAATAGTAGACATGTGATGAATGCTGTAATAATTCAGTGGACATTTCATTCGATAACTTCTGTACCTAATAAAGTGGCCACTGAGTGTATATTCTTGGTCTTCTGCTGCTGTAGCCCATCCACTTCGAGGTTCAACGTGTTGTGCAATCAGGGATGCTCTTTTGCACACCATTATCGTAATGCATGGTTATTTGAGTTACTGTCGCCTTCCTGTCAGCTTGAACCAATCTGGCCTTTCTCCTCTGACCTCTCTCACTGAAAAGGCATTTTCGCCCACGGAGCTGCCACTCATTGGATGTTTTTATTTGTTTTTTACACCATTCTCTGTAAACTCTAAACACTGTTGCGCTTGAAAGTCCCAGGAGATCAGCAGTTTCTGAGGTACTCAAACCACCCTGTCTAGCAGGAACAATATTCCACGGTCAAAGTCACTTAGATCACATTTCTTCCCTCATTCTGATGTTTGGTCTGAGCAACAACTGGACCTCTTGACCTTGTTTGCATGCTTTTATGCAGTGAGATGCTGCCACATGATTGGCCGATTAGATATTCGCATTAATGAGCAGGTGTACCTAATAAAGTGGCCACTGAGTGAGTGTATGTGTGTGTGTGTGTTAGCAATAATTTCATATGCAGGCACAGGCTTTTGCCAGTGTGACAGCACGGTAATGGTGTGTCTGCTTCAGAGCACAGTAGGATTACCAAGGGCTTCAGATCAATGCTGCGAACTGCACTTCACTGATATATCCACATTGATGTAGCTCTTCCTCAGTGCGATACCCTGCAGGCGTCTTTAGAGCACCTGCACTGATATATTTGTCACTATCAATGTATCTCTGCTGATCCAACTGCAGCAGTGTATCTACTTCAGTACATCTATATAAATGTAACTACATTGATGTCAATTTATCTGCATTTGTTCATTTTCGTCACTATACTTCCCCACCCAGAATGGATGGACTTGGATTGTACTGACTCACGCACGCACAAACAGTAATTCGCAGCCACAGGGCGCGACGTTTGAGGTTTTATTTTGCAGTGCTGGGGATTTTTGAGAAGCTACTTGTGCCTTTGAAAATGGTAGGAGAGACCTTCACTTGCTTCCATCTGGAATAGCAGAGCTCCAAGAGCAGGGGGAATGAAGCGTGTAATATTTCACATTGTAGTCAGCTGTGTGCTGCAATATTTGAGAAGTGTAAGATTGTGGTTAATACGGCACAGCCTCACCAGAGGAACCTGAAGGAGCCACGTGTGGTCGTACTTGTAAAAACCTGACTCAGATCTACTGGTGACATGAGGAATTTTTTTTTTTTTGCGGCCATTATTGCGGTTTGGAATACACCAAGAGAAGTGTTGGAGGCAGATTCAATAGTAGTATTCGTAAAGAGAGCTGGATAAGTCTGGAAAGCACTGTTTCCTCCAAGCTGCGCAGGTGCATGGCTGCGCAGTAACTCAAATGCTCTGGTGCACATAGCCTTCGTTGCCGCGCAGCTAGAGTTTTCTTTTATATAACATTTTATTAAAGTGCCGCGCGATTATCAGGCTGTGTAAAATGTTCCTGCTCAGAGTAATGGTTGGTCTGCGCAGCTGTAAAAAGATTAATTTTTAAAAATTGACAGAGTAAGAATTTGCAGGACCATGAGGAGAGGGCTTGCCTGATTTGATGGGCTGAATGCTCTCTTTCTATGCTACAATCATCAAGCAGGGCAGTCACTTAATTTGAACGTGATGCCTGTAATTTTCAGCGACACATGTTAAGACGGAAGTGGGCACACATTCAGAAATAGTTGGAGCAGATCTACTGGCTGCAGTACAATCCCTACCCCGTCACCTACACCGGGCAGGTGGAAGAAGCGATAAACTGCAAAGTATAAAGTCCTGATTGAGTTTCAGCAGCGGAAGGGGTGAGCACCTTCCAAGCTCCTGGGCGTCTCAGAGGATTTATTCTAGGCCCAAGGTATCGGTGGAATCATGAAGAAGGTACACCAGCACCTCTGCTTCTTTGGGAGTTTGAGGTGATTGAGTATGTCACCGAAGACGCGTGCAAATTTCTATAGATGTGCAATGCAGAGCATTCTGTCTGGCTGTAATGAGGCCTGGTTTGTGGACTCCTGTTTGTGGATTGCAAGATTCTGTGCAATTCCATATATGTCAAATTTAATAATTTAGGGCAAAAAACATAGAAGCGGGAAAAACACAGAATACAAAAAAGAAACCATAAGGCTGATTAAAAAGTCTACAGTCCAAGTCCACATCCAAAAAACAGAAAATCAAGGCAACATTTTCCCCCTCCGTAGCAGAGTGATCTCCCCAGTGATAAAAAGGCGGTCTCCCCTCTCTGTAGCAGAGCAATCTCACCAGCGATAAAAGGCCATTCCCATTAACCTGATTCTGAAATGCAACACTGGCATATTATGCATGCTGTATTTTATTTTGCCATTGCATTTTGAGGAATCCAAATATTTTCTCTACCCTCTCATGAAAGGCAGGAGACTTCATAAGCATATTTAAATTGCAAGCCTTTTTTAATTTCACGAAATATTTTTTATTCAGAAACATATACAGGAAATGCCATACTCTATTTGTCTTTTTTGGCATTCATTATGGCATCCAATCAATCCATTCTAATAACTCTGCATCACGCCACTCATATTAACCTTTTTGAACAACGCACCCATTAATTGCTTGGTCATTCATAGTGAGAGGACAGAGAGCGGCCAAAGCCCTGGAGTGAAACAAAGAAATTTCACCATGAAAGGCACAATGAATCAGTTACAATGGCAACCATACATACTAGTCAGGATACTAAGAACATATCATATCTTTTATTAAACATAAAAACCAATTAAAATCACTATGCAGCTGGGATTTCCAAGATCTAGGTAAACACGGCAATGAAAGGGATGCATCATTATAGTTAATTCAGCTTGAACACACCAATGCTGAATGTGAGCTGTATTTTCATAAGTTCCCTTATCACAGATTAGTATTGAAATCTGAAACAAATTCTCCAAACTGAGTTTTAATCAGGTTGGGTGAACAATAAAAAAAATTGGATTCCAAAATATGATTTCAAGCTGGGAGCTTCAAATGAGATTTATTAATTTATGGAATGATATGATATTCTATGAAGATATAATTATAATGAGTACACTATGGGGATCATGGCAATGGAGGAACATTCATAATGTATAACAGTGTAATTAGATTGACTCATAGCAAAGTATGTTTTTGTCTTTGTCACATTAGATTTTAATTTATGCACTGATTACTAACTTGCTCAATATTCCAGTGGAAAGGTCCTTTATGAAATTGAGACCTTTGTATCTACAACAATTTGCAGTTTAATTATAAAGGATGTGCATCAGGAAACATGTAGGAATTTGATGTATGTGGAAAGATCATATAATTCAGAATCGTCATAATTTGGTTTCCATTCTGAGACCTGAGCTTGAACAGCCCAGGGTGTTGACTAAATAGCCTGCTGTGAGCTGAAATGTGGCTGTTGCCCAGACACAGATATATCAATCACAAAGAAAGCCATCCAGCAACCCTACCACATTAGGAGATTGAGCAGATTTTGTTTGTCATCAAAGACTCGTGCATATTTCCATCTGAAAAATGGTGGAGAGCTTTCTGAATGGTTGAATCACTGCCTGATGTTTAGGCTGCAGTGTGCAGGATCGAAAGAGGGTTGTAGAGTCAGCCAGCTCCATGTTGAGCACAACCGTTTTCGCTATTGAGAAATCTTGAAGAGTAGGTGCCTCGAGAAGGCAGCATCCAGCATTAAGGATCCATGCCATCTGGGCCAAGCCTCCTTCTCATCACAGAAGCCAGAAGTGGTATAGAAGCCTGAAGACCAATACTCAATGTTTTAGGAACAACATCTTCCCCTCTACTATCAGATTTCTGAATGGACCATGAACCCATGACCACTACTTCACTGCTCCTCTTTTTCAATATTACTACTTCTAGTACTTTTTAGGTTGTTACAGCCGGGGGTGGAAATGAGGATAAGCTCCCACTAGCTATTAAATGCTCCCAATGCCATGCACCTCAAATAGCCTCTGTCAACCATGTCCAGCTCCTGGCTTTCACACGCGGCTCAACTACCAAGCCTGGTGAAACCATTTCTACTGACAGGAGAAGGGGCAAAGGCAGGTTACTGGTGCCTTAACATCCATTGCTTTGGGCAGGTGGGGCTCATCAGCTGTGATTGGCAGCTCATCTAAAAGA
Source organism: Mobula hypostoma (assembly GCF_963921235.1). NCBI lineage: Eukaryota > Metazoa > Chordata > Chondrichthyes > Myliobatiformes > Myliobatidae > Mobula > Mobula hypostoma. The sequence goes on from NC_086109.1 coordinate 79,877,075, forward strand.
AAAGAAAAACTTTTATCTCAAACTTCCACTGCCTTGCAGCTATACCCCCTCACGGGGAAGGCTTCAAGAGTAAACCCAAAGGAAAAGTCCGGAGCTGGAGTCCTTACACTGAGTTCAGTGTTGACTGGTAATTCCTGTGTCGCTGCTGGTACCAAACTGTATTGGTCTGTGCCATTTCTTTGGGTTCATCAGATGTGTGGGAAGGGGGAAGTTGCTCTCCATATTATACTGCCCAGGCTTGCGTATCTAGACAGAGAAGACGCAAATTCGTGGTTGACTCTAAGCAATGGAGGCCCAAGAGTAAATTTTATGTCTTGCACTTTACAGCTGCTGTAAAACGACAAATGCTAGTGATAATAGATCTGATAGTGCAGCACAGAGGTGTTGTCATTGGGCCACGGGTTTACTTTAAGCACCCACACTTGCCTAGCAGTATGGGGATGGCTGTTGGTGAAGAAAGAGAAAAAAAAAAGACTTCTACTCCAGTGATGGCCTGTGCCTTGAAGGTGGGGATCAGAAGCTATGGTGTGAACTCACATTTTTGCTGTGGTTTTTGTTGTAATGTGAATAAAGTCACCAGAGAGAAGTAGCTGGTAGATATGAAGCAGTATCTTTATTCGACAAAATGAGACACAGCAGGCATCGTATTGAAACTCCTTTCAGAGGAAGCAGCCTGCTTGACCCAACACTACACAACATTTTATATGCTGAAGATCAATGGACAATTCCACATTTAAAGTGCATCCCTAAAGCTGAAGTACACACAGACTTCACACTTCCCTCTTCCTGCCCACACTACAGACACCCAAGTGAATGTAAATCAGCATTGCCTGGTCTTCCAATTAACTGGAGTTCACAACTTTTAGGAACCCATTTGTCCAGAGCTGCATTTTAAATTTAATCTACAGTCCATATTCAGATCTGAAGACTGATGGCGAAAGTTAGTTGCTGAAGTTATTTGCTATATGCACTAACCTTCCAAAACGTCCTAACATTTCCAATGGTAGCTGACTTGTTGTTGAGTCAGAAGATCCAAAGTTCAAAATCTCCTCCAAAAATTGCTTTTGGATAAGAAGTTGAACTGATTATTCTCTTAGGTGGAAATCAAACCTTCTTGGCACAGAGAAGAGCACCAGAGATGCCCTTATTTTCCTGGACAAAAACAGAGATGATCTGGGCAACATGACTTCAGATTCTGATTTATTTATCATGCACAGTGCTGTGCAAAATATTTAAGCAGAAGTAAAAAATAATCTATAAAGCGAAGATGCATTCAAACATAATGAAAAGTCTCTAAATATCAAAACAAATTACTTTTAAAGAGCAGTAAACAGTAAGAAAAATAAATTACATCAGTGTTTGGTGTGACCACACTTTGCCTTTAAAACTGCATCAGTTTTCTTATACAGTTCTGTAGTTTTATAAGAAAAATGGCTTGTAGGTTGTTCCAAGCATCTCGGAGAACTTGCAGACTTTGGCTGTCTCGTTTGCTTCCGTTTCTCCAGCCGCGACGATGTTGAGATTGGGGCTCCTTGGAGGCCATATTATCTGAAACTATATAAAAGTCTGGGGTTCCTGAGACTTTTGCACAGTACTGTACGTGGGAACATACAATGAAATGCATAGTTTGTGTTAACAACCAACACACCCAAGGACATGTTGGGGACACTTTGCAATTTTATTTATTTAGCGATACAGTGCAGACTAGGCCCTCTGGCCCTTCCCGCCACGCTGCCCCGGCAAGCCCACAGCCACAATGAACTCTTATCTAATCATGGAACAGTTAACAATGACCAGTTAACCTCCCCGGTATGTCTTTAGACTGTTGGAGGAAACCAGAGCACCCGGAGAAAACCCATACACTCTGCCGGGAGAATGCATGGTGACTCCTTACAGAATGGCACTGGATCAAACTCCAAACTCCAGAACACTTCGAGCTGTAGTTTCACTGGGCGAATCGCTATGCTACCGTGGTACCTGCCACTGCAGCTTCCTGCAGATGGCTTAACTGCTGCAATTCCTAACTTATAATCATGACTACTATCCAGAGTAGGCCAAAGTGCTTTCAGATGTTCTGGGAGGAACATGAAAGGTCCTGTATCAATGCAAGCTGTTCCTTTAAGGTTTGAGACCCAGTCTGGATCTGAACTAATGGATTAGGGTGGTGTGGTCTTACTGTAGACAGTACAGCAGTCACAGAGTGCCAATAAACTCAGGTTCGATTCTGACTCCTAAACCTTGGAGTTTGCAAGTTCTCCCTGTGACCACTTGCGTTTCCTCCGGGTGCTCTGATTTCCTCCCACATTCTTGAAGGCATGAATGGTTTCTGGGCCACAGTTTCCCCCAGTGAGGTATTTGGGTGAAGCATCAAGGGAAGTTTGTGGCCATGTGAGAGAGAGAGTAGGTTTCCAGGAAAATGAGTGGGAGACTGGGATTGATGGGATTAGTCTGATAGCTGGAATGGGCGCAATGTTTTTTTTAAGAGCATATAGGAAAATGTAATCCAGGCTCATCCTTTAGCGTGGTAGTCAGCAAGTTACAAAGTGATGGTAGTTCATTCTGGGAGACTGGAAGTTAGGTCAGTGTGTCCTTTTTTGCTCAGGTAGAGTGCCCTGTGGCATTGATAAAGAAAGGTATGTAGGTGTCCAACGTCTCTCTGTCGACACTACCCAACAGCAGACCAACTGGGCATCATTTATTAACTGTTTGCAAGAACTGTGCTTCTCCACTTGGTACGTAACAGGATAGGCTATAGCAGAAATAACCAATTTGCCTGTATCATTTTAGGCTCACTTGAGAAACAGATCAGACATCAGGTTAATTCACAGCTAATCACAACACTTTCTGGTACCCGTGACCGCGGTTCAGTTTCAACTGCTGCCTGTAGGGAGTTTGTCCGTTCTCCTTGTGACAGTGAGGATTTCCTCCAGGTGCTCTGGTTTCCTCCCACAGTCCAGTTGGTAGGTTAATTGGTGGTTGTAAATTGTCCCATGTTCAGGCTGGGATTAAATTGGGGGTTGCTGGGTGGTGTGGCTTGAAGGGCCGGAAGTGCCTATTTTGCAGTTTCTCAAAAAAATAAATAAATTTTATGCACTGCCCCAATTTACTCTCCTTTGGAGTTAACAGATCAGAAGATCAGTTTAAACTGTGTACGTGTTTAGCACTGCGGGTGGAATGTTGTGTATTGTAATGAGGAAATGCTGGGACTTGTTAGACCTCAGACCTGTCAGGATTAAGGTATTAATGAATAATTTGTATGACCTCAATGGCAGAGCTTATAGGGGAGTGTTTGTCTCGCAGTGCCAGAGACCCAGGCCGAAGCTGAAACAAGAGGCGGCCATAGTTAAAACTGTCCGCTGTTGGTCCGACCAGTCGGCCTCCATGCTGCAGGACTGCTTTGATGACGTTGACTGGAACGTCTTCCATGATGAGGGTGTCTCCAAGTTCACAGATGGAGTCATGTGCTTCATACGGAAGTGCATTGACGATGTTGTCCCCCAGAAGTCGGTCAAGGTCTTCCCGAACCAGAAATCCTGGATCAATAATTCCAAGCAAGCAGCACTTACCTCGCTACACAGAGCTTACGCGGCCGGCCATCAGCTGGAGCTCAAGAAAAGCAGCTACCATCTGCGTGAAGCTTTCTAGGCTGCGAAACAACAATACAGGGACAAGATTGAGTCAAGATTCACAACGAAAAGCACAAGGGACTTGTGGCGAGAGTTGCATGCTATCGCAGACTTCAAAGCCAAGCAGTGGTGCCGCCAACATCGCGGCTTCTCTCCCAGATGAGCTCAATCGCTTTTACACACGGTTCGATGTCACTAACTCTGAGCCTCTGAGGAAAGCCACCGCCACAACCTGAAACCTGGTCATCTCTAAGGCTGAGGTACGCAGATGCTTTCAATGAGTGGACAGTCGCAAAGGTCTGGACAACCTTGCCCAGACCTGCGTCCTGGAGAGTGAAGACTTTCCAGGCGCAGATCCATGGTCTCGCAAGACTAACGGATGCCTTTAAATAACACTACTGTGGAAAAGTTAGGCACATATATATAGCTGCTATAGTGCTACAGAGTAATTTTATGTTTTACACCTCAAAAGAAAACAAATTTCATGACATATATGAGTGATGATAAATCTGATTCTGATATGGGTCTCTGTTGTGGACTGAGGGTGGGAAGGGGACAGGGAGAGGGGAGGGAGCAGGAAGCACCAGAGAGACATCCTGTAATGATCAGTAATCCAGTTGTTTGGAATCAAATAACTGTGCCTGGTGTCTCAAGGCTGGGTGTGTCCGCACATGTGCCACTCACCCCATCCCCGTCCCTGGCACTCTTTCTCTGCTTCCTGTCCCACACCCTTCCCACAGTGCTCCACCCTCGCCATTCCCAACATCCTCTGCTCCCACCAGATTTACAAACTTGCTCTCTGCTCCATATTCACAAATATAGGATGGTGAAAAACTCTTAGACACCCTAGCGAAATGCTTAAGACTTTTGAACAGAACTATATTTTATTTTGACACACTTACGCATGTTATTTTTTTTTGCCTCCGACTTTTAAGTGTGACAGCTGGCAAAACCTTAGTTGCCTCCATATAATAAGCTGTAGGATTAACATCCAGGCTCTCCCCATCATTCAAGCATGATAGTGCAAGATTAATGCAGTCCTTTCTCTAACTCACTGGTGGATTTGACAAGTGATTGTTTGTGGGACTGGGGGAGACAAACTGTTACTCCGCTGATTAAATCCCAGCTAATCCGCAAACGTTTGCATCCGCAGACGGCCGGCCGATCGGCGTGGAGGGAATCCAGGTGCTTGGCACAGGGAACCTGATGATCTCCGACCTTTCCGTGCAGCATTCCGGGGTGTACGTGTGCGCCGCCAACAAACCAGGGACGCGGGTGAGGCGCACAGCACAGGGGAGGCTGGTGGTCCAAGGTAAGTCTGTGATTCTTCGTGGGGACCGTTACAATTAATAGCCACTTGCTGAGAGTTAGATTTCATTTGGTCACCTGTGTGAGTGGGAACACCCAATAGAATGACCTGCATTATAGAACATAGAGCAGATTAGCAGAAGTACAAGCCCTTGGGCCCATGATGTGGTGTGGAACTAATTAAATGTAATTAAATGTTCAACCAAGCTCTGTTTGAACAATGTTCGTATCCTTCCATTATCTGCACATTCAGATGCCCTTTTAAGAGTCTCATCAACATCTCAACGCCGTGAATTACTGCAGACATCCCACCCTGCAAAAACTCATTTCAGGGAGGTAGCACCATCAATTGGCGGGAGACTTCCGGGAGAGGTGGGATGTCTGCAATAGAGTAGCTCATTAGCAGCTAGCCAGCTAGTTTAAATAGCGTTAGCTATGCTAGTGAACGAATGACACCTGTTAAACTCACCTCAACAAGTCTTTTACAGTCTTAACCCACCATGGGCAATAGAAAAGTCACTGTTGCAAACAGCGCAGCGAGCAACACTGTCATTATTTTGACCCCTATTAGGCAGGGGTACACTTTAGGGTCGTCTGGGGTGACGTACGTTTTATATTTTCTTTTTTTGGAACACTCTGCCATTGCGCGCTCGCGCTCTCTCTCTCTCTCTTGCTTGTTCTCACTCTCTCTCGCGTGCTGTCTCTCTCTCATTGTCGCTCTCGCGCTCTCTCTTGCTCTCAAAAAAATTGATTTCCGGGACATTGTATATAATTTGCGGGCATCAGGGAGCCACTATTAATATGCGGGAGACTCCCGGAACTTCCGGGAGAGGTGGGATGTCTGATTACTGTGAAATTTAATGCTCCGGGTGCTCCGGTTTCCTCCCACATTCCAAAAACATATAGATTGTGGGCATGCTCTTTTGGCGCCAGACGTGTGGCAACACTTACAGGCTGCCTACAGCACAGCCACGGACTCTGTTTCTCATGGAAGCGGACAACACATTTCACTGTATGTTTCGAAGTACGTGTGACGAATAAAGCAAATAGTTAACTGGCTGCTAGTTTGCATTTCAGAAGCACACCTTAAAATGGATCCTGTGCATTTGCTGAGGGTGCCGCAGAGTGTGGCTTGTTGCACAACAGTCTGAGAAGAAGGCCGCCTCCCATGCAGTGAACGCCTCTCTCCTCTGCTTTGCTGGGAGCTGGTGGCTGCTGGTTTTCTGCTGGTGCTTGCCCCAGCAAGCCTCCTCGTCCTTGTGCTCTTCTTGCTTCTTCTGCCACTCACCCTACGCACTAGGGGCAATTCACAAGAGCCAGCCAACCTGTTAACCCACCCTGGGATGCATCAGGAAACTGGAACTCTCAGGGTAAAACTACGTGTTCTATACACAAAGCACCTGAAGGTGTATGGGGTGTCAGGGAGGGGCAGCACCTCTGGTGGGGGAACATGTCATGTCCTTTTCAAGGCGGTTAGTCCACCTTTGGTCCCCACCTGGCACTCAGCTCTCACCTGTGGCTCCCTGTTTGCATGCGACAGCGACCACGCCCCGGGCAACGGCTTCGACAAGCCGGCTAAACCAGCTGAGGGTAGCCGACGAGTCTCAAACCCTCGGTGTGATAGGGAGTTGTCTATCCCAGCATGTGAAGACAGACTCCAGCGGATTGAGGGGACGAGACCAATGGAAGGTCCAACGGTCAAGAAAGCGGTCTCTGCAAGCGTCGTGGAACGTGTAGAGCAGGACAAGACACAGAAGACGTCCTGGTCATCCACTGCGCCTAGTCCCATCTCCAGCCATCTCGACTCTGTCTTGCCACTGGATCCAGGTGGGAATTGGGAAGAGAGAGTGAGGTTGACGCTGCGCAACTCTCCCTCACTTAAATCCAAATCACGCGCTAGTCTCGACACCATCATAATGGTGTTGAGGTCCTCTTCGACATCAACAATGGACGAACACCTGAAGGCAGGATTGAGGCCAAGTCTCTGTTCCACTAGCCCCTGATGAAGGGTCTCAGCCTGAAACGTCGACTGTACCTCTTCCTAGACATGCTGCCTGGCCTGCTGCGTTCACCAGCAACTTTGATGTGTGTTGCCTCAATACTTGTGTCTCTTTGCTGCTGTTCCTCTGGCACCAGCTGTTGCTTTTAGTTGACCTAGCAAGTGAGGCTGAGAAACATGCAGCATGTTACTACGAGGAACCTGCCCTTTGCTGGGCATATTCTGCAGCATGCCTGCAGTCTAATTCAAGCATTGGAGCCTCATTTTTAGAAAATCCATAGTATTTTCCACAATGACTCTGAAACTTGTTCAGCCTTGGCCCATGGTTAGGCTGCTGTGGTAGGAAACTATATTGATGTCAGCAGCCAGTGAGCTAGACAGCTTGTCTCGGGGATTCATCCTTCTAGGCTTTGTTGTCCTTAGGAAATGTCTGGTGGTGTGCCCACTCTCTGGATGAAGACTTGGGTTTTCTGGAAACATGTTCTCACCATCAGGTCATCAGCCTGAACATGGAGCGGTGGACACTTGCTTTCTGAGGAAAAGGTTATCATGTAGAACAAGTGTGATGAAGGGGAAGGAGCTCCCAGAGTTACTGACAGTGACATGGAAGTCCAAGGACCATGGATGTCAGATGGGAACTTTTGCGTGCTGAGGTGGTCAGCAGACCAGTCAGAGGCACCTCAGGAGGAGCAGGGTGGGAGGTGGCTCCAGCTCTGTCCTCTAGAGAGCCGCCATTTCCTCAAGGAGACAGAGAGAGAGATACAGCACAGGGGCGACCCGGTTAGCACAACGCTTCCCGGTACAGGCGACCCGGGCCCAATTCCAGCTACTGCCTGTAAGGAGTTTGTACGTTCTCCCCGTGACCGCGTGGGTTTCCTCCCACAGTCCAAAGACGTAATGATCGGTGGGTTAATTGGGCATTGTAAATTGTCCTGTGGTTAGGCCAGGGTTAAGCCGGGGGATTGCTAGGCTGCGTGTCTCAAAGGGCTAGAAAGCCCTATTCCACGCTGAATCTCAATCAATCAACAGAAACTTACACTCCAACTCATTAAGTCCACCCTGACCATCAGCCAACTATTCTACATCAGTCTCTTCATTTTATTATTATTCCCATATTCCTATCAACTTCCCCCTCCTCCCCACACATTCTGCCACTCACCCTACACACTGGGGGCAACTTAGTCAGCCGATTAACCCACCTTGGGATGTATCAGGAAACTGGAACTCCCAGAGGAAACATACCCATTTAATACACACAGCAGCTGAGGTCAGGACTGAACCCAAGTCTTTGGTGTTGTGAGGCAGCGATTCTACAGGCTGCGTCTCATCCTCACAGTTAGGTGGGGATTGAGTTCAAGAGCTGTGAAGTAATGATGCAGCTCTATATTACTTTGGTTAGACCACATATGGACTATTGTGTTCAGTTCTGATCACCTCATTATATGAAGGATGTGGAAGATTTAGAAAGACCATAAGACCATAAGACAAAGGAGCAGAAGCAGGCCATTCGGCCCATTGAGTCTGTTCCGCCATTTTATCATGAGCTGATCCATTCTCCTATTTAGTCCCACTCCCCCGCCTTCTCACCATAATCTTTGATGCCCTGGCTACTCAGATACCTATCAATCTCTGCCTTAAATACACCCAATGACTTGGCCTCCACTGCTGCCCATGGCAACAAGTTCCATAGATTCACCACCCTCTGACTAAAAAGATTTCTTCGCATTTTTGTTCTGAAAGGGCGCCCTTCAATCCTTAAGTCATGCCCTCTCGTACTAGACTCCCCCATCATGGGAAACAACTTTGCCACATCCACTCTGTCCATGCCTTTTAACATTCGAAATGTTTCTATGAGGTCTCCCCTCATTCTTCTAAACTCCAAGGAATACAGTCCAAGAGCGGTCAAATGTTCCTCATATGTTAACACTCTCATTCCCGGAATCATTCCAGTGAATCTTCTCTGTACCCTCTGCAACGTCAGCACATCCTTTCTTAAACAAGGAGACCAAAACTGCCCACAGTACTCCAAGTGAGGTCTCACCAGCACCTTGTAGAGCCTCAACATCACATCCCTGCTCCTATACTCTATTCCTCGAGAAATGAATGCCAACATTGCATTCGCCTTCTTCACTACTGACTCAACCTGGAGGTTAACTTTAAGGGTATCCTGTACGAGGACTCCCAAGTCCCATTGCATCTCAGAACTTTGAATTCTTTCCCCATTTAAATAATAGTCTGCCCATTTATTTTTTGTGCGAAAGTGCATAACCATACACTTTCCAACATTGTACTTCATTTGCCACTTCTTTGCCCATTCTTCCAATCTATTCAAGTCTCTCTGCAGACTCTCCATTTCCTCAGCACTACCGGCCCCTCCACCTATCTTCGTATCGTCAGCAAACTTAGCCACAAAGCCATCTATTCCATAATCCAAATCGTTGATGTACAATGTAAAAAGAAGCGGCCCCAACACTGATCCCTATGGAACTCCACTGGTAACCGGCAGCTAACCAGAATAGGATCCCTTTATTCCCACTCTCTGTTTCCTGCCAATCAGCCAACGCTCTATCCATGTATGTAACTTTCCCGTAATTCCATGGGCCCTTATCTTGTTAAGTAGCCTCATGTGTGGCACCTTGTCAAAGGCCTTCTGAAAATCCAAATATACAACATCCTCTGCATCTCCCTTGTCTAGCCTACTGGTAATTTCCTCAAAAAATTGTAATAGGTTTGTCAGGCAGGATTTTCCTTTAAGGAATCCATGCTGAGCTCTGCCTATCTTGTCATATGCCTCCAGGTACTCTGTAACCTCATCCTTGACAATCGACTCCAACAACTTCCCAACCACCGATGTCAAGCTAACAGGTCCATAATTTCCTTTTTGCTTCCTTGCCCCCTTCTTAAATAGCGGAGTGACATTTGCAATCTTCCAGTTCTCCAGAACCATGCCAGAATCTATCGACTTTTGAAAGATCATCGTTAATGCCTCCACAATTTCCACAGCTACTTCCTTCAGAACATGAGGGTGCATTCCATCTGGTCCAGGAGATTTATCTACTTTTAGCCTATTCAGCTTCCTGAGTACTTTCTCTGTCATAATTGTGACTGCGCACACTTCTCTTCCCTGCCACCCTTGAGTGTCCGGTATACTGCTGATGTCTTCCTCAGTGAAGACTGATGCAAAATACTCGTTCAGTTCCTCTGCCATCTCCTTATCTCCCATTACAATTTCTCCAGCATCATTTTCTATCAGTCCTATATCTACTCTCACCTGTCTTTTACTCTTTATATACTTGAAAAAGCTTTTAGTATCCTCTTTGATATTATTTGCTAGCTTCCTTTCATAGTTAATCTTTTCTCTCTTAATGACCTTCTTGGTTTCCTTTTGTAAGCTTTTAAAAACTTCTCAATCTTCTGTCTTCCCACTAATTTTTTCTTCCTTGTATGCCCTCTCCTTTGCTTTAACCTTGGCTTTGACTTCTCTTGTCAACCATGGTTGCATCCTTTTTCCACTCAAAAATTTCTTCTTTTTTGGAATATACCTGTCTTGCACATTCCTCATTTCTCGCATAAACTCCAGCCACTGTTGCTCTGCTGTCTTTCCCGCCAGTGTCCCTTTCCAGTCAACTTTGGCCAGTTCCTCTCTCATGCCACTGTAATTTCCTTTACTCCACTGAAACACCGACACATCAGATTTCGGCTTCTCTTTTTCTAATTTCACAGTGAACTCAATCATGTTATGATCACTGCCTCCTAAGGGTTCCTTCACCTCAATCTCTCTAATCACCTTCGGTTCATTACACAATATCCAATCCAGTACAGCCGATCCCCTAGTGGGCTCAACAACAAGCTGTTCTAAAAAGCCATCTCGCAGACATTCTACAAATTCTCTCTCTTCAGATCCAGTGCTGACCTGATTTTCCCAATCTCTTCGCATGTTAAAATCCCCCACAATTATCATAACACTGCCCTTCTGACAAGCCTTTTCTATTTCCAGTTGTAATTTGTAGTCCACATCCCTACAGCTGTTTGGAGGCCTATAAATAACTGCCATCAGGGTCCTTTTACCCCTGCTATTCCTTAGCTCAACCCATAAAGATTCTGCACCTTCCGATCCTATATCACCTCTTTCTAATGATTTAATATCATTTCTTACCAATAAAGCCACGCCTCCCCCTCTGCCTACCTTCCTATCCTTCCGATACACCGTGTATCCTTGCACGTTCAGCTCCCAGAGACATGCATCCTTTAGCCAGGTCTCAGTGATGGCCACAATATCATACTGCCAATCTGTAGCTGTACAACAAGATCATCCACCTCATTCCTTATGCTGCGTGCATTTAAGTATAACACCTTAAGACCAGTATTTGATACTTTTTGCTTTGATTTCACTGCAACTTTATTGCACTGCAACTCATCCCAATGGCTACAAATTTGCCCCATCACCTGCCTGTCTTTCCTGACATCTTTACTGCTCACTATCTTAGATTTATTTCTGTTTTCCCCTTCCTCTGCTCTGTCATTCCGGTCCCCATCCCCCTGCCAAATTAGTTTAAACTCCCTCTAACAGCTCTATTAAACTTTCCCGCTAGGATATTGGTCCCCTTCGGGTTCAGGTGTAACCTGTCCTTTTTGAACAGGTCATACTTCCCCTAGGAGAGATCCCAATTATCCAAGAATCTGAAGCCCTGCCCCCTACACCAGTCTCTCAGCCACGCATTCATCTGCCTGATACGACTATTCTTGCCCTCGCTAGCACGTGGCACAGGTAGCAATCCCTTTTGGATGCAGAGGAGTTATACTTTAGAGACCTTCAAATGTAAACTCAATAGTTATTTCAACACACTATGTGAATAGGAATTTGGCAAGCTTTGTTGGGAAAATGGCCTGACAAAAACTTTCTAATATTGGAGCGATGGAGGATGAGTGGTGACTTGATAGAGGTGTACAAGATGATGAGAGGCATTGATCGTGTGGATAGTCAGAGGACTTTCCCCAGGGCTGAAATGGCTAGCACGAGAGGGCACAGTTTTGCGGTGCTTGGAAGAAGGTACAGTGGAGATGTCAGGGGTAAGTTTTTTATGCAGATGAGCGGTGCGGGTGTGGAATGGGTTGCCTGCGACAGTGGTGGAGATGGATACAACAGGATCTTTTAAAAGACTCCTGGATAGGTACATGGAGCTTAGAAAAATAGAGGGCTATTGGTAACCGTAAACACAAAATACTCTGCAGATGCCGGGGTCAAAGCAACACTCACAACACGCTGGAGGAACTCAGCAGGTCGGGCAGCATCGGTGGAAAAGATCGGTTGACGTTTCGGGCCGGAACCGTTTGTCAGGACTGAAGGGGGAAGGGGCAGAGGCCCTATAAAGAAGGTGGGGGGAGGGTGGGAAGGAGAAGGCTAGTAGGTTCCAGGTGAAAAACCAGTAAGGGGAAAGATAAAGGAGTGCGGGAGAGGAAGCAGGGAGGGGATAGGCAGGAAAGGTGAAGAAGGAATAGGCGAAAGCACAGTAGGTAGTAGAAGGAGGTGGAACAATGAGGGAGGTCATAGGCAGCTGGGGGAGGGGGCAGAGTGAAACTGGAATAGGGGAAGGGAGGGGGAGGGGTAACCCTAGGTAGTTTGTAAGGTAAGGACATGTTCGACACAGCTTTGAGGGCCGAAGGGCCTGTATTGTGCTGTAGGTTTTCAATGTTCTAATGTACTAGGATGTTGCATGGATTACAGAGGGTGTTTTAAGAGGAAAGGTTGAATGAACTGGAGCTATTCTCTTTGCAGCAAAGGTCACTTGATAGAGATGTACAAGATGACAAGAGGCATAGATAGAGTGAACAGCCAGGGACTTTACCCAGGACGGAAATGGCTAATATAAAGGGGAATAATTTGATGGTGATTGGAGCAAAGTATAGGGAGGTTGTCAAAGGTAGGTTTTTTTTTACACAGAGAGTGGTGGGGGCTTAGAACACCTTGCCAGGGGTAGTGGTAGATGCATTTAAGAGACTCTTAGATAGGCACATGGTTGCATGAGAGATGGAGGGAACGGGGGAAGGGAAGGGCTGGATTGATCTTAGAATAGATTAAAAGGTCAGTAAATGTCATGAGCTGTACCGTTCTATGTTCTAAAGATTTAAAGAGTTGCTTAATTTGTCAAATGCAGTTGGACACATACAGTGAAATGCGTCATTTGCGTCAAGTCAGATCAGCGAAGGTTGTGCTGAGCAGCCCAGAAGTGTCGGGACACCTCCAGCGCCGACGAAGCGCGCCCACAGCTCACTAACTCTCACCGTACGTCTTTGGAAGCTGAAGCACCTGGAGGAAGCCCACGCAGTCATGGGGAGAATGTAGAAACTCCTTACAGATGCCGGTGTGACTGTAAAGCGTGACGCTAACTGCTACACTACCATGCTGCCCCAATAATGTGACAATAATAAATCAATACCGAACCTCACTTAACATCTATCAACCCCAGTTTAGAATCTTTCACCATTAGAGGTGGAAGTTTACTTCATCCCTCGTTGGAGAAGCACTCCCACTTGGCCCGGCCACGTACAGGTCTGGTTCCTCCTCTGCATTGACTGGTGAAATTGAGTCAGGTGTCAAATCAGAAAGAAGCCACCGTGATGACAGAGTCCAATATCTAATTAAAGGCCTGTGGGTGAGTTCTTAGAGAAGGATACAGAGAGAAATTAAATCGGTTGGAGGCCACAGATTTAGCTTCTCGCTGTACCAGGCAAGAAGCAGACTCAAGACCCATCTTGAATTACTGAAAGCGAAGATTTACTGATGGATTTCAGTGAGCTGAAACCTTACACCAGTGTGTAGGTGACTGGTAGGTATTTGTGCTCGGGCAGTCCTCAGGCTCTGAGTTAGAGTTGGAACTTACGCGGCATCTAACAGTGGTACCAAAGACATAAAGGCACTGAGTTTACCAGATAACTTCAGCAGGCCGGGAAGCAAAAAGTTAAAGCCTGAGGATTCATGGTAAAGTGATTGCAGTCAGTGATGTCAGCCACAGCGCTTGCCCTAGGGAGCCTACTTTCTCTGCACTCTAATCACTTGGCATCGACTGATTTGCACACTGACCCCAAAATTTACAGCTCTGCTTTCACAGACTAATAGACCCTTGCCCCAACACGCATCACTGTGAATTTACCATTACTAATGAAAAGTAAATTCCTGAAACGGTGTCGTGCTGGCTTTCACCAGGAAGTCTCCATCGCTGGCGAATGTGCAGGCACAAAGAGTTTTTGGTCTCTGAGTGCTCGATATTTCAAATTCCTTTTGAATTTATCTAATTAATAGATATGTGTATTTAATCACATGAATAATTAAGAGCTATGAATAATTAAATCTGGTACACGGAACATGGCAGGGGCATTAATAATGTAGTCACATTAACTCTCCATGTGCTGGCTTTTGCTTTATAATCTATTACATGTATGTGTGTTTAACAAAATGTCATTGCGGAAAGAGAATGAAATACTACCCTACTTATCTCGGAAAGAATGTTTGTGCTGTTGGAGTCAAGTGGAACGTCTCACTAAGTACACAAAGCCTATTAGGAAACCCAAGCCTTCGGGTCATTCTCAGGCCAGCCAGTGGGGCAGACCACAGCTTTCCAACGGTGTGCGATCGAACAGGAGCTTGCCACTGGTGTGACACTGCACCTATGCCACAGCTCCCCCCCCCCCCCCACACCACCGCCTTTTAGTTTCGATTTGTGTGCACTTGGCTGGCTGTCTCCGCTTTGACCCGGGAGGAGAAGGAGAGGAGAGAGTAAGGTATGCAGCAGGCAGACAGAAAGGTCTTAAGCACAAGAGCTGCTGCAGATGCTGATAACCTCGAGTTGCACACTCAAAATGCTGGAGGAGCTCAGCAGGCCAGGCAGCACCTATGGAGGGGACTAAACAGTCGACGTATTGGGCCGAGGCCCTGCATTAAGGCTGGCAGTGTAACAGAAGCCAGCACATTGTTATTTTAAAATTTATTTTGAGGTACAGCACAGATGACAGGCCCTTCTATCCAATGGGCCTGCACCGCCTAAATACACCCAAGTGACCAGTTACCCAACTAAGACATACACCCTTGGGTATGTGGGAAGGAACTGGAGCACCCGGAGGAACCCATGCAGTCGCAGTGAGAACCTACAATCCCCTCACAGACAGTGGCAGGGATTGAATCCGGGTAACTGGTACTGTAAAACGTTATACAGACAGCAGCGGGAATTGCAACTGGGGCATTGGCGCTATAAAGTGTTACAACAGACTGCGGTGGAAATTGAACCCCGGTTATTGGCATTGTAAAGTGTTAAATGGACAGTGACGGGAATCGAAACTGGGTTATTGGCACTATAAAGTGTTATAACAGGCAGTGCTGGGAATTGAACCCAGTTTGTTGGCACTGTAAAGTGTTATATAGGCAGTGCGCGAATTGAACCCGGGTCATTGGCACTGTAAAACATTATGCTAACTGCTACATTACCATGCCACCCTAAATTTCTTATGAAAGAAGACACTATAACAGTCAGAGTTCTGTTTAGAGTAGACCCTGCTTCCCAAAACTCAGCCCACATACGCCTGGCTCAGGACAGGGGTGGAAACGTGTCAGGTCCTCGATCTCGGCTGGGTCTGGACCGGAGAGGTTCAGATCAAGGTTTTAGTTTTGTATCTGAGCAGTTTGCTGCACCACCACAAACCTGCGGAGGAAAAGGGCGAAACAGAAGGGAAGATGGGGAGACGAGCTTGGGTCAGGGAGTGAGGGGTTGGACCATGTGGAGGTGAGCAAATGGGAGCTTCGGTTTTATTTGGAAGCATTGCATAACTATTCAGAGCTCCTCCAGGTCGAGCAGTCAAACAAGAACCAACACATTTGCCACTTACTCTCAGTGTCCTCCCCCTCCCCTTCCCCTATGTTGACGCATGTGATATATTGCAGCCTTTTTACAATCCCAGACTTCCCATAAAGTGCTGCTCTATTTCCTGGGATATTGCTTGGTAACCGGTACTCAGTCTAAGGCCAACATGGTTTAGTGTCCGGGTCAGACTGTAACTTGAATATGGAGTTTATTTCAAAATCGATGTCCTGTTGGTGGGTTGCTTTGTCCTCAAAGCACAAGCCGAGCTCTTAGGTCTGGGAGCTGATCCCCATCGTCACAGCACGGATAAATTTTGAAACTGATCTTGTTCAAGAGATGATCTTGAGGAGTTTATATGATATTTAAAGTTAAAGTCTGTTCCGAGCCTTGTGGCCCATCAGGCCAGTGCTTATGCTGGTTTCTGTGGCGTGAACTGACTGAGAGTACCAGACTCCCCCCGGCCCTCCCCCCCAGATAGGACACCTGTCTATCGCGAGGTTAACCCCCATCATTTTGCCGGTACCCACTTTCAGCTGGGTGGACTGGAGCAGCGTGTGGTTAAGTGCCTTGCTCAAAGACGCAACACGCTGCCTTGGCCGAGACTCGAACCCACGACCTTCAGATCGTGAGCCCAACGCCCTAACCAATTGGCCACGCGCCACACTAGTTTATATGATATAAAGAATAGAAAGGTACAACCTGTATTCCAGTACAATTCACAAATCCGAGATGCACGAACAAAGATGAAATTTGGCAAAAGGCAAGTTCGGTACTAGGGAGCAGTTCTTCTACAGGGTGGAAAACCTTGAACTGTGTACTGGAGACTGACACCATGGGGGCATTCAGTGTGTGAGGAATCCAGCACAGAAAGAAGATATTTGGCCCATTGAGTCTGATTTAGCTCTTGGTAGAGCAAACTAACCAGACCCATTATCTCCTCCTTTTCTCAAAGCGTAAACGTGCTTTACCTTTAAGTTTTAATCCAATTCTCTTTTGAAAGCCACAGTTGAATCTGCATCCATTCTTCTGCAGTTGTACAATGTTCAATTAAGCACATGGATGATGGAAAAATGGAGCGCTAAATAGCGGGGAAGGGTTAGATTTATCTCAGAGTAGGTTTAAAAGTCAGTAGGTGGGCCAGAGGGCAGAAATGTTCTATGTTCTACATTCCAATGTTGTCAAACACTCACTCCTGCATTCGGAGGATAAACTCATCTTTCTTGTAAGCTGACTTACTTTCTCTCGTTTTATATTTTAGCACCTGCAGAGTTTGTGCAGTATCCGCAGTCCATTTCGAGGCCTGTAGGGACCACGGCTATTTTCAATTGCCTGGCACAAGGGGAGCCAGTACCTCAACTCACCTGGCTGAAAAACGGGGAAATCCTGGCACCCACTGGGCACATCAAACTGAAGAACAACAATAAGTAAGTGGACCCAGCTTCCACCGGCTCCATGGTTGGGCAGATCTTTGGAGGAGAATTCAGGAGACATGAGGTTTCCCCAAGTATAGGCTCTGGGCCTGGTTGCTACCAGTTGGGGATCTGCCAGTCGTATTCCCACAGGAATCAAAC
Source organism: Mobula hypostoma (assembly GCF_963921235.1). Taxonomy (NCBI): domain Eukaryota; kingdom Metazoa; phylum Chordata; class Chondrichthyes; order Myliobatiformes; family Myliobatidae; genus Mobula; species Mobula hypostoma. The sequence continues at coordinate 79,894,431 of NC_086109.1, forward strand.
CCATTTCAACAGAATGAAAATTTGTCCACTTTTCTCACTGAGGGATGTGATCTTGGGGAGGGAAATTTGAAGGAGAGCAGTGGGCATATAGTAAAGCCAGGAAAAGAATGGCTGGTACTTTTGTGTTAGTATTTTGCAACATTAATAATGAAACTACTGCCATTGGCCATGAAATTGATGCCAGTTTTGGGATTTCATGCTCCCACGATGGTCTAACTTGTGTTACGTACCCCGTAACTGGGTTGCCAAACCAGCAGAAATGGATCACTCAGTTGGAGTCTGGAGTACTAGAACTAAGAAAGTTTTATTAAAGAAACAAGCAACACAGTAATCGAAAGGATAATAAATGCAACAATTCAACAATGATAACCACACATGTGCACAGAATTAAGATAACAGCATCAATCAAGCTCTATCGTTGTCTAGGGGTAAAGGACCAATTTCAAAATGACTCAAAGTTCAGTCCAGTTAGTAGTCCAGTTCGCAGTAATCGTTGCCATGGCGATGGACAAGGTGGGGGAAGAGAGACATAGAATAGGAACAACTCATCATTCAGCACAGCTTCACTCACAGACCAGCGAGATGGCTCACAAACAGCATTTGGGCGGGTCCTTGGTGATGTCACCTGAGGTCACCGACTGTGACCCCTCCTCCAGATGCGGTCGATCCTCTGCAGTGAACCCGGCACCCAGGCAAGGGCGGACACACACCGGGTTCCCGCTGATCGTACCTTTCCACCCTGGTCGTTGTCTGGCACTTCTCACCCACTCGTGAGAGGCGCACCGCTTCCAGGGTCTCGTTACCTCGGGTGGCGTGTGTGTGTGTCTTAGCGAACCTGTCCCTTTTTATCCCCCTGCTGGGGTATCGCCTGTCCATCACTTCAAACAGTTCAAGGTTCAAAGAGGGGAGCCGCTCCAGACAGCTCTTCCTCCCACATCCCTTCATTACACATCTCCAGACGCTGCTCCATTGTTCCTTATCTCTCCTTCCCCTGAGGGCAGGTGGCAGACCAACTGCTGATGCCACTGATGCTAGCCCAGGCCAGCAAACATCTTAATTTTATGTGTATTCTCGTAACACTTGGAAATGTCAAACTTGGGCTCCTGTGAGGGATTAAAGGAGGAGAGGTGGCATTACTAGTCAGGGAAAACGTCACGGCATTGTTCCATCTGGACAGACTGGAGAACTCATCTAGTGAGGCATTATGGGTGGGACTGAGAAATAAGAATGGTATGACCATGTTAATGGGGCTATAATTACAGACCACCCAACAGTCCTAGGGACTTAGAGGAACACATTTGTAGAGATCACAGACTGTTACAAGAAACATAAGGCTTAGTAGGTGATTTGAACTTTCTACATATTGATTGGGACTCCCATCCTGTTAAAGGACTAGATGGGACAGAATTTGTCAGATGTGTTCAGGAAAGTTTCCTTAATCAATACATAGAAGTCCCGGTGAGAGACTGTGCTATACTGGACCTGCTATTAGGAAATGAGACAGGGCAAGTGACAGAAGTTTATATAGGGAAATACTTTCCATCTAGTGATCAGAATCTCATTAGTTTCAAAGTAAATATGCAGAAGGTAGGTCTGGTCCATGGGTTGAGGTTCTAAACTGGAGAAAAAATAATTTTGATATTATCAGAAATTAAGTGGCAAGGGTGGATTGGGGTAGGCTGTTTTCTGGCATACTTGGTAAATGGGAGGCGTTCAAAAGCAAAATTTTGAGAGTACAAAACTTGAATGTGCCTGTAAGAATAAAAGCTAAAGATAACAAGTGTAGGAGACCTTGGTTTTCAACAGATTGAGGCCCTGGTTAAGAGAAAAAAAGGAGGTTCCAGGCAGGTATGGGCAGGTAGGAACAAATGAGGTGCTTAAGGAGTACATGCAGTGCCAAAGAACACTTAGGAAAGAAATCAGGAGCGCAAAAAGAAGGCATGAAGTTGCTCTAGCAGACAAGGGGAAGGAGAATCCTCAGGGATTCTGCAAATATGTTAAGAGCAAAAAAATTGCAAGGGACAAAATTGGTCCTCTAGAAGATCAAAATGGTAATGCATGCGTGGATCCAAAAGACATAGAGGAGATCTTAAATAATTTTTTTTTTTTTGCATCTGTGTTTACTCAGGAGATGGACACAGAGTCTATAGAAATGAGCCAAGCTGCATCAACTTCATGGACTCTGTACAGATTTCAGACGAGGAGGTGTTTGCTATCCTGAAGCAAATCAGGGTGGATAAATCACCAGGGCCTGACAAAGTGTTCCCTCGGACCCTGTGGGAGGCAAGTGTGGAAATTGTCAGGTCTGAGAGAGCTATTTATATCATCCTTAGCAGCAAGAAAGGTACCAGAGGACCGGAGGATATCCAATGTTGTTCCACTGTTTAAGAAAGGCTCTAAAAATAAACCAGGCAATTACAGGCTGGCGAGTCTGATATCAGTTATGGGAAAGATATTGGAAGGTATTCTAAGGGACTGGGTATACAAGTATTTAGATAAACATTGACTGATTAACAAGAGTCAGCATGGCTTCATGTGTGGTAGGTCATGTCTATCCAATCTTATAGAGCATTTCGAGGAAGCTACCAGGAAAGTGGATGAAGGCAAGGCAGTGGATGTTGCCTACATGGATGTTAGCAAGGCATCTTACCAACATCTGCCTCCACAACTCTCCACTAACTGTACTGGCACTCTGGTTCCCATCCCCCTGCAAATGTAGTTTAAATCCCACCGTGCAGCATTAGCATACCTTCCCACGAGGTTATTAGTCCTCCTCCAATTCAGGTACAAATCATCCCTTCTGTACAGGTCCTTCCTTCCCTGGAAGAGAGCCCAATGATCCAAAAATCTTATGCCTTCTCTCCTACACCAACTCCTTAGCCACGTGTTAAACTGTATAATCTTCCTAGTTCTGGCTTCACTGGCATGTTGCACGGGTAGCATTCCTAAGATCACAACCCTGGAGGTCCTGCCCTTTAACTTAGCACCTAGCTCCCTGAACTCCCTATGCAGAACCTCATCACTTGTCCTACCCATGTCATTGGTACTTACATGGACCTCGAGCTTTGGCTGATCATCCTCCCACTTAAGAATGCTAAGAACTCGATCCAAAATGTCCCGGACCCTGGCACCAGGGAGGCAACACACTATCCGGCAATCTCATTCTCGCCCGCAGAACCTCCTTTCTCTTCCCCTAGCTAATGAATCCCCCGTCACCACAACTAGCCTCTTCTCAGCCCTCCCCTTCTGAGTTATAGAGCCAGACTCGGTGCCAGAGACCCGACCACTGTCATACCTCCCCAACAGTATCCAAAGTGATATACCTGCTGTTGAGGGAGATAGCTACAGGGTACTCTGCACTGTCTTTTTAACCCCTTTCCCCTTCCTGACTGTCATTCAGTTTGCTGTGTCCTGCACCTTGGGTGTAATTACCTTTCTATATGTCCTATCTATCACCCCCTCAGCCTCCTGAATGATCCAGAGTTCATCCAGTTCCAGCTCCAACTCCTTAATGTGGATTGTTAGAAGCTGCAGCTGGATGCACTTCTTGTAGTGTAGGTGTTAGGGATACAGGAGGTCTCCCTGCCTTCCCACATCCCACACGAGAAGAAATCCACTATCCTTGCCTGGCATCTATGTACTGACCTAGCTTTGCAGATATAAAGAAGGAAAAAACACTACCTACAACTTTATTTTTACCTTCTCTGACTGAAGCCTCGAAGAACTAAAACCTCAAAATCTCCACTCTAACTCTATCCACTCCAACAATGACCATTCCGCTTGAGCCTGCCTTACTTTAATGTTCATGCTGACCAATCCCAAAGGTGAATTGGCCTCTGCTCAAAGCTCCAAAAATCGTCCGCAAATTGCTGCCTTTAATACTCGATCAGTGAACCTGAGTGAATTCTGTCTTCTCCAGCTTCTGGTCTCTCCAAATAGTCGCTGCTCAAAGCTCCATTGGTTTCCTACATTCTTCATAAATTTGTCACTGATATGTTTACAATACTTTACTTTCAAACTCAACAAGCCCCTATTTCCACAACTTTTATAAATTTACTAGGCTTTGTTTCCCACTCAACTTATAAAGTCATATGGGGCCTGTTTCTAACATGTCTTTTAAAATCACTGCAGCCCATTCCCACATTCCATTTAAACATACTGAAACTCATTCCCACATTCCATTTACTCTGACTGGGGCCCATTCCCACACTTTATTTATTTATTTATATTTTGAGATAATCAGCGTGGAATAGGCCATTTGGCCCTTCGAGCTGCGCCACCGAGCAATCCCCCAATTTAATCCTAGCCCAATCACTGGACAGTTTACAATGACCAATTCACCTATCAACTGGTATGTCTTTGGGCAGTGGGAGGAAGCCTGAGCAGCCAGAGGAAACCCACACGGTCACGGGGAGAACGTACGAGCTCCTTATAGGCAGCGGCGGGAATTGAACCCAGGTCACTGGGACTGTAAAGTGTTGTGTTACCACTGTTCACACTCCCAGTCTCCGTTGAAGCCGACTGGCAGCCATTCCCACACTCCATTTAAACATTTGAACATGAGCCCCTCTGCAGAGAGAACTGAGACTGGAGCCAGGGGGCACAGCCTCAAGATTCGAGGAAACGGATTTAGGATGGAAATGAGAGCATTCAGTAGATTTACAAGGAGCACTGCCACAAGAAAGCTGCATCCATCATCAAAGACCCCCACCATCTTGGCCTTGGTCTCTTCCTGCTACTGCCATTGGCAGGAGATACAAGGAACCTGAGGTCCCACACCACCAGGTTGAGGAACAGATATTACCCTCCCACCATCAGCTCCTCAACCAGTGTGAGTCTAACGTTATTCATCACTGCTTTGAACTGATTGAACAACTTACAGACTCATTTTCAAGGATTCTTTACAACTCATGGTCTTAGTATTATTTTTTACTTGCACGGTTTGTCTTCTTTTGCTCATTGGCTGCTTAAGTAGAATTTCTCATAAAATTCTATTGTATTTAGTTTTTCCTTTAAATGCCTGCAAGAAAATGAATCTCAGGTTAACATCCGTGATTGGTTGTCTGTTTTATCAAACAATGACATTTAGATATGTGCATTTTGGTAACACTTATATACTTTGATAATAAATTTATATTGAATTGTGAGGAGAAACTGTTTTTCCCAGGCAGTAGTGAATCTGTAGACTTTGCTGCCCAGGGGAAGCACTAGAGGCTACTACCTCTTTAAATATATTTAAAACTACAGTTAGTTAGATTTTTACATAGAAGAATTAAGAGTTCTGGGGAAAAGATGGGTAGGTGGAGTTGAGTCCATGGCCCGATCAGCCATAATGTTATTAAATGGCTTGAGGAGCCAAATGGACGATTCTTCTTCCTGTTTCTTATGTTCTTAGGTTCAAGCTGACCACGTCTCCATTGTACAGGGAGCAATTGAAGTGCGGAGAGTGGAAAGGTATCATAGGGGACAATATGGTTAGCGGAATAAATTCTGTTCTCCACAGCCACAAGTCAGATTCCCAATGGCTGCCTTGCTTGCCCGTTCCAGGGCTGAGGATATCTCCATGGGGTTGGAGAGAAATTGGAACGGGAGAGGAACAAATCCGGTCGTTCCTCACCCCTGACCCCTGAAAGCGGAGGAGCGTTTTGGGATGGTACTGGAAATATTGGAGTCCATGAATCGGAGGCGTGCAAAAGCCCGGAACGTTGAGGGTGTGCGGCACCCACTTGTCCCACCAGTCACTCTTGCCCCATCCATGGCAGAGTCTGTGATGCCCACATTGGCCTCAGGACTCACATAACTGAAGCACAAGGGAGTCATCCTTGGTCCCAGAAGACTGGCCAAGAAGACAATTCAATGACCGATTGTTCTGAAGCAGAAATAATTTTTTTTGAATCTTGACTTTGTACAACAAATGATTGCTTTTTAAACAGTGGTTAAAAATAAGCTGGCCCTGATCATGTTTCCCTGGTTACCACTATTAGCATGAAAAGCTCAAGGAATCAAATCAAAACAACAGGGTGAACAGTATGGTGGCCAAGTCAATGGCTCTCATAAAAGGCAGGATGTGACGATTAATGTTGGGGAGGCTAGCCATTCAGACTTTCTTTGTTCTGGTGAATCAGGGTAATTCCCGGTCAAGATGGCTGTGGCAGCTTTGTTTTTTTAAAATTCGTGTGGATTTACTCACGATCCCTGCTCCCAGCAGCTGTGGGAGGCCAAGAGGTTCAGGACTCCCAAGGGTGAGGAAATATTTCACTTCACTCCAAAGGTTCTTAGTCGTTACATGTGTGAACAACAGTGCAAGTTGGAAAAGCTATCTTCCCATCAGTAACCAGCAGCTACCAAAGAGATTAAATAAAAGCCTTTGGAAATCCTTCAGACTGACTTCGGATTGGGAGGAGTTGTGGGTGGGGTTAAGGTGGAGAGCCGTGTGAGTTGTGGCTGGTGAGGATTGGGGGTAGGGAGCAGTGAGAGGAGGTGTGTGTGGGGGAGAGTGGTTGGGTGACGGGGCACCGTTTACTGGTCATCTCCAGGACTGTCCCTAACTTACTTCAGTCCAAGTGCTGTGGAAAAAAATGTCTCTACCTTCAGCCGCCCTTGATGAGAAACATTCCTGGGGTATTTCTGGCTGGACTTCCCAGTGAGTTTATGCAGGGCATTTCAATTTTCTTATAGTTTCCAATTTTGTTTTGCGGACACTGGAGGAATGCCTTTGTTTTGGATCCCTGTATCGCAATATCTCAGCCCCCTACCCCCCACCCCACCCCCCTCCCTACCGCTGTGCAGCGAAGGGTTAATGATTGCTTTGCTTCTTTTGTGTGGGGGAAGACTGGCCATCGGTCTGGCCCTGTGACCTTGGGAAAATCACTCATGCTGATTGTTACTGTGCAGGACAACAGCCTTTGAATGTTCGCCCCTCAATAGACTGAGCCCTTTTTTTAAACGCTCTCACACTCTAGTGTGAATGTGTGCTGGTTCTAGCCCTGACTGGCTTTTCCTTAGCAGCTGTCAGTGCAGAATACAGAACTCAAACGTATTGTGGGCTTCACGGCCTACTGACAGAAGTGTCAGGAAGCAGTCAGAGTCTATCCTTGCTGTATTTCCCAGAGATATGTAAATAACATGGGTCTGTGAATGAAATGATAGCAAAGATTGTGGCTCTTTCAATTGAAATCACTCCAGTTTCAAAGGTTGATAAAGGTTCAACCTCTTACTAGCAGTAACTAACGCTGAGCTTTTTGTGCTGTAAGTGTTGCTATGCATTCCGGTGCCAAGATAGAATGCCCACAGTGTTTCACAGAAATCAGAAGCAGCAACAACACCACCACCCAGGTCAGGCCTTGTTCTCAGTGCTACCATCAGGAAGCAGGTACCGAGGCCTGAAGCCCCACACTCAACAATTCAGGAAAAGCTTCTTCCCCTCTGCCATCAGATTTGTGAATGGACACTGAACCCACGAACACTCGCTCACTACTTTATATTTCATTTTTGCACTACTTATTTAATTTAACTATTTAATATACATATTTACTGTAACTCACATTTTTTCTATTATTATATATTGCATTGTACTACTGCAGCAAAGTCAACACGTTCCACAACCTTTGCCAGTGATACTAAGGCAAACACGAGGAATTCTGCAGATGCTGGAAATTCAAGCAACACACATCAAAGTTGCTGGTGAACGCAGCAGGCCAGGCAGCATCTCTAGGAAGAGGTACAGTCGACGTTTCGGGCCGAGGCCCTTCGTCAGGACTAACTGAAAGAAGAGCTAGTAAGAGATTTGAAAGTGGGAGGGGGAGGGGGAGATCCAAAATTGTAGGAGAAGACAGGAGGGGGAGGGATGGAGGCAAGAACTGGACAGGTGATTGACAAAAAGGATATGAGAGGATCATGGGACAGGAGGCCCAGGGAGCTGGGTTCCCCCCCCCCCCGCATTTCTTTCTCCCTGGGCCTCCTGTCCCATGATCCTCTCATATCCCTTTTGCCAATCACCTGTCCAGCTCCTGGCTCCATCCCTTCCCCTCCTGTCTTCTCCTACAATCTTGGATCTCCTCCTCCCCCTCCCCCTCCCACTTTCAAATCTCTTACTAGCTCTTCTCTCAGTTCGTCCTGACGAAGGGTCTCGGCCCGAAAAGTCGACTGTACCTCTTCCTAGAGATACTGCCTAGCCTGCTGTGTTCACCAGCAACTTTGATGTGTGGTCCAGTGATACTAAACCTGACTCTGATTCTGAGAACAAGACAACAGCAGCCATCCTAATAATTCCGTCCAACCATTCAAACACCCAGGCAGGCCTCCAGCTCCAGGACAGGCTGCCTCCAGGGTTGGAGGTCTCTCTGGGTGTGTCATTAGGTGGGAGGGAGGGATGGGACAGTGGCTTGTTTTGCTGTTGTTGCTGTGGCTGCCTGTGTTGCTCTGTGAAACATTGTGGGCATGGTATGTTGATGTTGGAATGTGTGGCAACTATTGCGGGCCGCCCCCAGCTCATCCTTGGGTATACTGGCAAATAATATATTTCACCGTGTGATTCAATGTACATGGCGGTAAATAGACCTGAACTTGAATCTGAATCTGCTGCAGTGTAGAAATTCATTAGGTTTGATGATGACATGTCCAATTGATAGGAGAGGTAAGCACGAGTTTTTACACCTCAAAGGTGCCATATATTTGTGAAGCCTCAAGGCCCAATCCCAAAACAAGTGTGAGATTATTTGCATATGCATATGGGGAGCTAAAGCCTGCTGGAGGCTCCCCTCACAAAATTGGGCTGTTCTGAGTGTAGCTGGCACTAAGTGAACCCATAGCTAGACACCCTTCATTCAGCTTCAGTGAGACTTATATGACTGTTTCCCTGATAAAAGGGAAGACATTCTTTTCACGTGTTTGACCTACCTCGCAGGATGGTTCAAGAGATACGTTTCAGCTGTCCACAGGCCTCTCCCTCGTAAAGAGAGGAAGCGGCTGGCTTCAGAAGGAATCTGCTGAGGTCATTCACTGATACAATATCTAGGTCAGGAGCAATAAGGGAGGGTATTGACAATGGGTGTTAACAGACTCTCTTTGATCTGTTGTCCTACTGCAGTTTATTAATCCCATCAGGATGAAGCACAATCAATGGGGAACTCCAGGAGCTCTAGGAAGCTTTTGCACATGAGCAGACCTGTCTATTTCAAAGTGAAATGCCTTTCATTTGAATGTAGATGCTGTGATTGAATTGTGGCAATGCACACGTGTCTCCCATGCAGACAATGAAACGTTCACGTCTATTAAGTTAGGTTGGAAGGGAGCCCTGTATTTCCCCTTCATGTTGGAGGAGCTTTCCATTTGTGAACTAAAATGTTCTGACAAGAATTCTCATTAATATTCAATGTTCTCTGTATAGCCATTTCTTTTGCTTTAACTCAGCAGAATTAAAGATGTTTAGGAACAAATCAAGATTTAATTTGCATTTATTAGTTAAAGTAGTAATTCCAAACTATTTTGTAAGGACATCTTTCAATTCCTTGAGGTTTACTAGGTCAAAATCTTCCTAATTATGTTGAGTTCTTGTCACATAGAAGAGCATTGACAGTTGCTAAGGACATCTAAACCAGAAATGGTTGCATTAGTTCACCTGAGCCACTGACAAAATTTCAGTAGAAAATTGGCAGGACCTTCATGGAAACTAAGCACACATTCATGGCAGCTGTAGCTTGTATTGCATTGCGGGATGGGACTTACGAGCACTTTGCATTTCCGTTTATTTTGCAGACGAAACCCATGCGGTCACAGGGAGAGAGTGTACAAACTCCTTACACACAGCATCAGGAATTGAACCCTGGTCGCTGGTACTGTAAAGGATGCTAACCACTACACTACCGTGCTGCCCTGTCTGCACAGTACTGTATGTCAGTATCAGTAAAACTGATTCTGAGGTTTGGAATCTTAGAATGACTAGTCTTAGAATCTAGTTTAATTTAGCGCAAAATTAAATAAATTATTGGTCTGTTGAAATAATAAGTTTGGATCTAAATGACAAATACCTGTTGGAATCATACTTAACTGTTCGAAATATGAGATATGGTTAGAAGTCTTCAGTAAACACACATCAAAGTTGCTGGTGAACGCAGCAGGCCAGGCAGCATCTCTAGGAAGAGGAACGGTTGACGTTTCGGGCCGAGACCCTTCGTCAGGACTAACTGAAGGAAGAGCTAGTAAGAGATTTGAAAGTGGGAGGGGGAGGGGAAGGGGGAGATCCAAAATGATAGGAGAAGACAGGAAGGGGAGGGATGGAGCCAAGAGCTGGACAGGTGATTGGCAAAAGGGATATGAGAGAATCATGGGACAGGAGGCCCAGGGAGAAGGAAAAGGGGGAGGGGGGAAAAAATCCCAGAGGATGGGCAAGGGGTATAGTCAGAGGGACAGAGGGAGAAAAAGGAGAGTGAGAGAAAGAATGTGTGTATATAAATAAATAACGGATGGGGTACGAGGGGGAGGTGGGGCATTAGAGGAAGTTAGAGAAGTCAATGTTCATGCCATCAGGTTGGAGGCTACCCAGAAGGAATATAAGGTGTTGTTCCTCCAACCTGAGTGTGGCTTCATCTTTACAGTAGAGGAGGCAGTGGATAGACATGTCAGAATGGGAATGGGATGTGGAATTAAAATGTGTGGCCACTGGGAGATCCTACTTTCTCTGGCGGACAGAGCGTAGGTGTTCAGCAAAACGATCTCCCAATCTGCGTCAGTTCTCGCCAATATATAGAAGGCCACATCGGGAGCACTGGACACAGTATATCATCCCAGCCGACTCACAGGTGAAGTGTGAACATTGACTTCTCTAACTTCCACTAACATTGACTTCTCTAACTTCTGCTAATGCCCCACCCCCCCCTCGTACCCCATCCGTTATTTGTTTATATACACACATTCTTTCTCTCTCTCTCCTTTTTCTCCCTCTGTCCCTCTCACTACACCCCTTGCCCATCCTCTGGGTTCCCCCCCTCCCCCCTTACCTTCTCCCTGGGCCTCCTGTCCCATGATCCTGTTATATCCCTTTTGCCAATCACCCGTCCAGCTCTTGGCTCCATCCCTCCCCCTCCCACTTTCAAATCTCTTACTAGCTCTTCCTTCAGTTAGTCCTGACGAAGGGTCTCGGCCCGCAACGTCGACTGTACTTCTTCCTAGAGATGCTGCCTGGCCTGCTGCGTTCACCAGCAACTTTGATGTGTGTTGCTTGAATTTCAGGCATCTGCAGAATTCCTTGTGTTTGAGAAGTCTTCAGTAACCAGTTGAAAACGTTAGAATAGCTACCTGGAATTCTAGATAACCAATTGGAATCTTACAATGAACGGTTGGAGTCTTAAGAAAACACTTAGAATTTTAAAATAACCAGTTGAAATTTTAAATAGCTACTTAGAATGTTGGAATACACAAATAGAATTTTACATTTAGCAGACGGAAAGGTTAGGTCGGGTTGTGGATTGAGTAATAGCAGAACAAGACCTGTCTCATGGGCTCTGGATGGCACTTGATAGAGTCCACTATTGAGCACATCTACAAGAGGCACTGCCACAAAAAGGCAGCATCCATCGTCAAGGACCCCCACCATCCTGGCCATGCTCTTTTCTCACTGCTGCCATCAGGAAGGAGGTACAGGAGCTTCAGCTCCCACACCACCAGGTTGCAGGGTGAGCACAGAATTTCCCCTTGTATTGCTGAATGACCTATCAATGCTCACTCCAGAAGACCACTCAAGAGTAATTATCATGGGGGTAGGAGACCCACGATTGCTACGTACATCAGTGGGAGACAAGAAAACTTAAAAGAGAGAATTGGAAAAGAAATAGAAGATTCCTGTGCATCTTTTACATTGAGATTCATTTGGCTTCTTTTCTCTCTTTTCCTAGCACGCTCACGATAAATGGAATCTCCCCAGAGGACGAAGCAATCTACCAGTGCATTGCTGAAAATGATGCTGGCTCGACACAGGCAAGTGCACGATTAACGGTCCTCTGGTCAGAGGGGCTTCCTGGGCCCCCTCGGGATGTGAAGACCATGGCTCTCTCAGCAACAGCCATTCAAGTGTCCTGGAGCGAGCCCTTGGAGAACACAAGGGACATTATTGGTTACGTCCTACACATCAGGAAGACTGCAGGTAGGAGAATGACTGCCTCCTTTCCCACTGCCAAGATATTCAGATCACTGTGCTTATATAAATATAATATTAGATAAAATATTTCTGGGAAAAACCACACCCGTAATAGTTCTGGGGCAGGAAGTTGGAAATTGTACCACAAGATCTTCCCAAGCCACTCATTCTTCCAGAGGGGAACTCATATCAGTGTGTAAAATCCACAGTAAATCACTCAAACACCCAGAATCAAATATTGAGTTTAGCCCGAAGATGCTGCCCCAGGGTAGATATGAAGGCGTTTTTATTAGGGAGAAAGTATCATTGTCCCTCTGCCCTTAAAATTATTTGCTTTTGTAAACCTAGAATTGTCTGAGCGTCACAATAATTTTTTCCTTGCCCTGGAGCGTGTTTAGAATGAAACCTGTTCCTGTGCAGCCCTTACTCGAGAGAGATTAGTGCTCTGGTATAAGATTATAGTTGTTATCGTAGTATTATAAGTGATAAGGAGACATATTCATCCAGAAATGTTCTTAGAATCAGAATGAGGACCAGGTTTATTATCACTGAAGTGCTGTATGCAGTGAAATGTGTTGTTCTACGGCAGCAATACAGTGAAACGCATAAAAGTTGCTATCCATTACAATAAGAATATAAATAGTGCAAAAAGAGAGTGATATAGTGAGGTGGTATCATGGGTTTCGTGAACCTTTCAGAAATTTACTGCTTGAGGGGAAGAAACCTTTTCTAAAACATTGGGTGTGCATCTTCAGACTCCTGTATCTTCTCCCTGATGGTATTAATGAGAAGGGGGTATGTCCTGGTTGGTGAGCGTCCTTTGTAATAGATGCTGCCTTCCTCGGTTACCATCCTTTGAGGATATTGCCTCACTATTTTCTATTTCTTCTTGGCTATTTCAAATCTTTTCATGGAATATACCGTGCCCATAGCTTATTTGTGCTGGTGCCTGGCCAAGTGGTTAAGGTGTCGGTCTAGTGATTTGAAGGTCGCTAGTTTGCGCCTTGGCTGAGGCAGCGTGTGTGTCCTTGAGCAAAGCACTTAACCACACATTGCTCTGCGATGACACCACTGCCAAGCTGTAGGGGTCCTAATGCCCTTCCCTTGGACAACATCATAAAAGGGAGACTTGCAGCATGGGCAACTGCTGGTCTTCCATACAACCCTGCCCAGGCCTGCACCCCGGAAACTTTCCAAGGCACAAATCCATGGTCTCATGAGACTAAGGGATACCTATATAGCTTATTTATTTCTTCCTGTGTTGAATAGTTGCCATATGAATTTAATAGAATTCAAAGTCAAAGTCATACAAATAAGTACTTGTATGCACAGGTATAATGAAAATCTTACTTGCAGAAGCATTGCTGGCATATAGCATCATATTAAGAAACATTCACAAGAGAAAGCATAATTTGCTCACTATTTTTACAAGAAAACAAAACAAAAGCACGGAGTCCATCATCCTTCACCCATCCCCTCACCTCCAATCCTAGCTTAGTCCGGCTTTATGTGACACCAATGCCAACACTATGTGGTTGGCTTTCTAAACTGGCCCAGTGAATATAATTGCTGAAAAGTGCTCAGAGACTCAGGAAGAGAGCTCGCCATTTTGCAAGAGGAGTTACTGGAGAGTGATCAGTACTAACCCTAATTGTGATTACCACATTGTGTAAATGAACTTGTCCTGGGCCCAGCACGTAAGTTCAATTACAAAGAAAGCATGGCAGCTCTTCTGCTTCCTCAGGAGTTTGTGAAGATTACGCATGACGCCTAAAACTTTGACAAACTTCTATATATGTGTGGTGGAGAGTATATTGACTGGCTGAATGACAGCCTAGTGTGGAAACACCATTACTCTTGAATAGAAAATCCTAATAGAAGTGGTGGATACAGCCCAGTCCATCACAGGTAAAACCCACCCCACCATTGAGCATATTAAACAAAGCATTGTCGCAGGAAAGCAACATCCATCATCTGGGACTCCCACCACCCAAGATGGGCTCTGTTCTCGCTGCTGCCATCAGAAAAAAGGTACAGGAGCTTCAGGACTCACACCGCCAGGTTCAGGACAGTTATTAACCCTCAATCATTAGGCTCTTGAACCAGAGGAGATAACTTCACTTGCCCCATCGTTGAACTGTTCCCACAACCCATGGACTTACTTTCAAAGACTCTTCATCTCATGTTCTCGATTGTTTACTGCTTATTCATTTATTATTACTATTACTATCTTCTTGTATTTGCACAGTTTGTTGTCTTTTGCACACTAGTTCAAACACCCAAGTTGATGTGATCTTTCATTGATCCTATTATGATTATTATTCTATTATGGATTTATTGAGTATGTCTGTAAGAAGGTGAATCTCGGTATTGTATATGGTGACATACATGTACTTTGATAATAAATTTACTTTGAACTTTGATTAAACTATGGGTCTTTCTCAACTTAGAAACACCTGATTTAAGTACAGCCATGAGACTTAGGAGACCTTTGGCCCATCGAGTCCTCTCCATCATCCAATGATGGATAACCCCTCTCAACTCTCCTGCCTTCTCCCAGTAACCTTTGACATTATTGCTAATCAAGAATCCATCAACCTCTGCTTTAAACAATAACCTGGTCTCCACAGCCATGTGTGGTGATGAATTCCACCCTCTGACCAAAGAAATTCCTCATCTTTGTTCTAAAGGGATGTCCTTGTATTCTGAAGCTGTGCCCTCTGGCCCTAGACTCCCTCACTATTGGAAACATCCTCCCCACGTGTACTCTATCTAGGCCTTTCAATATTCCATAGGCTTCAATGAGATCCCCCTCACCCCTTCACACTTTAACCCTTCCACCACCAGGATCGTTTGAGTGAACCTTCTCTGGACCTTATTGTTTGGGGGACCAGCGGCATGGATTTACCGATTGCAGGCATCCTGTACCTGGGAACTGAGCCCACACCAACATTTCCGATTTGTGAGCTGCTCAGGTTTCGAAAGGTTCATGAGAATGGGACCCTACTGTAACCGGGGAATGACCCTGATCCGTCCCTGCTAGGGGGCTCTCCAGCATTTTCCTCATCTTCTCTCACTTTCGCAGATCCAGTGGAGATGGAGTACCAGGAGGCTGTGAGCAAAAGCACCCTGCAGCAGGTAGTGACTGACCTTGAGTCATCCACCAGCTACACTTTCTACATAAAGGCTTACACCTCGCGAGGAGCCAGCAAACCCTCTGAGCCCGCGGTCAGGAGTACACTGGGTGAAGGTAAGAAGCATGCGAACCGTGGGGCAGAGGAAACGTGTTACTTCTGATATACAAGTTGTAGATGACTGAGTATTGTACAGACAGACAGTGATCCGACACAAGAACAGGGCATTCAGCCCATCTAGACCATGCTATCCTGGTCTTCTGCCTAGTCCCATCTGCCAGCATCCAGATCATAGCCCTCAATACCTCTCTCATCTATGTACCTATCAAAGTGGAACTCACATCCACCGCTTCCACTGGCAGCTTGTCCCACACTTGTACCACCCTCTGCATGAAGATGCCCCTCATATTCCCCTTAAATATTTCACTTTTCACTATAAACCTCTAGTTCTAGTCTCACGCAACCTGGGGCGAAAAGAGATTGCGAGCAATCACCCCAGTCTATATCCTCACAATTTTGAACACTTCTATCAAATCCCTCCTCATTCTCCTGCATTCCAGTGAGTAAAGTCCTAGCCTGTTCAACCTTTTCCTATAATTCTGGTGCTGAAGTCCCAGCAGCATTTGTGTAAAATTTCTCTGCACCCTTTCAGGCTTATTGATATCTTTCCTGTGATTATGCGATGAGAAGTGCACCTTTGTGGCTGCTACAGTCCTTGCACTTAAGCTGTTCTTAACATGTTGTGCAGCGTTTCAGAATATTGACTGAGCGACATTGAAGAGGTGATGATATATTTCTAAGTCTGCGTGCTTGGAGGGGAAACTGGAGAGGTGCTCCTGCCATGTTCCCCACTGCTCTGCTACCCCACTGTCTGTCGGCGTGGGTGGTGCCGATGAGGACGCTGTGGGGTGTTACTTCACTGGAGTTGTGCAATGTGTCGTAGCTTAGAGGTATTCGCCACCAGAACTACGATAGCAGCAAATAATCTACTGGGGGTTCGAACAGTATCCGTGGGGGGAAAGGAACCGTCAACATTATGGGTCAAGATTCTGCATCAGATGCCCAGAACAACACACAAAATGCTGGAGGCACTCGGCAGGGTAGGCAACAACTATGGAAGGGAATAAACGGTCGATGTTCCGGGCCGAGACCCTTCATCAGAATCAAATGACTTTTGGTACCAGAATGAAATGATTTCAGGATTATAATGACTGTTGCTGCTGATTGAAGCAAAGGGGAATAGATGAAGTGTCAGGCCAGGTGTGGCACATCATGGAACGCATTGCCCACAGTTAGAATTAAATCCTATTGCTTTAGTAACTACACTTGAAAACTTCAGAAGCTTTTACGCTAAGGATAGACTTGAGCTTTATGGAGTTACTGAACTCAAAAAGAAGTTTCTGTATGGAAAAGAAAGCAATAAAGTTTTAGGGTGGCTTTCAAAAGTACTTTGAAATAAGTTGAAGACTCCACCCAATTAGGTTCTCCTTGGAAACACTTACATCCTGCCTGAACCTCCTTAAATCTGTGACTGTCAACAAAACCCTAGATTCCACTTTCCCTCCCTCCAACCAGATTCATCTTAGTTACTCCTATAATATTCATGATAGTGATTTCCATATGTAAGGAAAGAGCTTCTGAATTCCCTAATTTAGTGGTAACTACCCCAGAATAAATTGGAATTACGTACACTGGATATTTAATTACCACTATTTTCTTATACAGTAAAACTTGGAGATCATGGACGAAGAAAGTTGTCTGCGTATAGGACTCACATATTAGCAATGATTGTCACAGTTCTGAATGAACTACCTGTCATGGTGAAAAGCTGTACCTTTGCAGTAGCTCTCCTAGCAGTACAGTGGATGATTCCAGTATACAGTGAGAGCTCAGGAATTGCTTAGCGATAGGCCCAAGGTAGCCTTCATGGTGTCATATCCTGTCCTGTTTCTGTGTTTCAGTACCGGCTGTGCCAGCTCTTTTCATCAAAGTCCTGAACAGTACGGCCATTCAGGCAGCATGGGAATCCAGCATTAAGCTCGGTCAGCATGAAGGGTTCAAATTGTACTACCGCCGGATTCACGGGGCACACTTCACTGGGCCCGTGCTCCTTCCCCGCAATGTGACGTCGTACAACATTACACAGCTGGGTAAGCCCGATAGTGTGACCGCACAGCTCCGTCGACGGGGTGTCAAAGAGATGGGTCTCCCCCCTGACTTTGCACAGCTTTGTTGGAAAATCAGTTGAGTGATGACTGGCCCCTGAGGATTCATTTGACTAGAGCAACAGAGTGAAAGCTCTGTGCATGGTCCTAGCCAAACCCATTCTGACATCTCAATCCATGGCCTCCTCTTTTGTCGCGATGAGGACACTCTCAGAGCGGAGAAGCAACACCTTATATTCCATTCCGGTAGCCTCCAAACTGATGGCGTGAATATTGATTTCTCCTTCTGGAAAAATATTTGTCTCCCCCTTCCCTTTTTCTATTCCCTGCTTTGGCCTCTTACCTCTTCTCATCTGCCTATCACCTTTCCCTGGTGCCCCTCCTCCTTCCCTTTCTGCTATAGTTCACTTGCCTCTCCTATTAGATTCCTTCCTAGTGATCCTTCTTCCTCTCCTCCCCCCGCCCCCACCTTTTTATTCTGGTGCCTTTCCCCTGCCTTTCCAGTCCTAAAGAAGGGTTTTGGCCCGGAATGTCGACTGCTTGTTCACTTCCACGGATGCTGCCTGACCTGCTGAGTTCCTTCAGCTTTTTGTGTGTGTTGCTTTGGATTTCCAGCATCTGCAGAAACTCTTGTGTTTATAAATATCTTTGTCAATTCTGTAATCCTTGTAGGAAGCTGATCTGTAGGAAGCAAAATTATCAGTACCGTGTGAGAACCGTAGCCCAGCCCAGTATCTCTTTTGATCTTGGTTTCCTCCAAGAATAAACTTAATAAGTATACTCTCAGAAGCGGTTGTAGGTGACTATTTTTCTCGGGCTCTACGTTATTACAAACCAAACAACTCGATGATATGATAACTGTTAGCCCATGTATATACACTGTAAACCAGGATTTGTACATTTTTGCAATTATAAAACACTCCTGAAGAATTCATTAATTTTTTTTTCACATCGCTAAATCCCTGTCATCAATATATTTTGTGATATTAAACATGCATTTTGCTTTAGGAATGTAGCTTTTAGAATATGGATATTGTGGGTATAATTTAATCCTATTATACTTGTTCATAGACATGTAATATATAGTAATCCATGTAAATTTTATGAATTTCCAGTTGCATCAGTGACATAACTGTAAATTCAGAAAATGAAACTAAGATTATCAAAAACTCAGATGGGTGGACGGGAAGCTAGCTTTGATTATGCAGTCATTACTGATTGTTGTTAGAAAACTAGAAAGCTGACGTTTATTTTTAAATGACTGAAATTATTTGAATTTGTTGGTGATTTTGTTAAATATTTGAAAGGAATGCTGAACTGAAGCAAAAACGTAAATGAAACATTTGCAAATACCATGGGATGTGAGCGGAGACCTGTGGATTTCACTGTTCCCTTGGTTAGCTCTCTAGTTGGAGAATGTTAATTGTAAACTGACTGTCTTTTACACCAGATCCAAAGATTGCCTACGAAGTGAAGCTTCTAGCTTTCAATCGCCACGGAGATGGGAATTCCACGGTGCGCTTTGTGGCTCTGCGAGATGCCGCTGAAAGATCTGGTGAGTAAAAGGAGCTAGGAGGGGCATTGCAGGAATTTGCACCAAGATACGTACAGTAGGTCAAACATTTGGTTAGTTTTAGGCCTGACGTCGAATTAGTCTCTGTTGAATGTGTTGGTGCCAGTGTTAAAGACCAGGAGTTGAAGTTAGAGACTGAACCTTCATGCAAACCACCCAAACCAGCCTCTCCTCCACAGACTACATCTACGCTTCCTGTTGACTCAGGAAAGTAGCCAGCGTAATCACGGATGCCTCTCATCCCACCCGTTCTATCTTCTACCACTTCCTCTGGGCAGAAAGTACAAAATCTTCAGAACACATACCACCAGGCTCAAGGATAGGTTTGACCCTGCTATTATCTGGCTCTTGAATGCACTCCTTACATGCTAAAAAATGAACTCTTGATCTTCCAATCTATCTTATCTTAGCCCTTGAACTTCATCTCTCTCCCTGTACTTTCTTCGTAACTCTAACACTATATCCTGCATTCAGTTTTCCTTTTTATGACCTCAAGGTACTGATGTGTGGGATTGTCTGTCTGGATGACTTGTAAACAAAAAAGAACACTGTATATTGGTAGATAATGATATTAATAAACCAGTTCCTGCTCCAGACTGACAGTCTGGGTAGTCTTGAGAGATTTCTAGCTGAATCGAGGACTGCTGGTTTAAATGGTTAGTGAAGATCCAGGGGCACTCCTTGACGAGGTACCACGGTGTTGCAGTTAATAGAGCTACTACCTCACAACTCCAATGACTAGGGTTCAATCCTGACCTCCGGCCCTGTCCACCTGGAGTTCGCACACTGGTAGTTTTTAAGATCACCCTGTGAATGTCTGGGTTTCCTCCGGGTCTCCCCTTGTATACCAAGGGCATGTGGACTGATAGGCCAATTGACCAAGGTAAAATTGCTCCCAGCATTAGCTGAGTGGTGACTACTGAGGCACGGGAGTGTCAGATGGAGGGAATATGGGGAGAATACAGAGCGATTACAGTAGGATTGTTGTAAATGAATACTGGATGGTCGGTGCACATTTGGAAGGCAGAGGGACTGTTTCTTTTTTTGAAATTTATTTATGTGTTTGTTTGTTTATTTATTTATTGCTTGATTGATCGATTCATTCGTTCATTTAGATACAACACAGATTACGCCTTTCCTGCCCTTCGACCCCTGATTTAACCCGAGCCTAATCACAGGACAGTTTACAATGACTAGTTAACCTATTAGCTGGTACCTCTTTGGACTGTGGGAGGAAACTGGAGCACCTGGAGGAAACCCATGTTGTTATGTGGGCAACGGACAAACTCCTTGCAGCTAGCAGGGGGATTGAACTTGGGTCACAGGTACCGTAAAGAGTTATGCTAGCCACTGCTCTACTCTGCCACCCACCCCCTCCGCCAGTGCTGCATAACTCAATAAATCTGTTCTCTGCTGCTGCCAAGAACAAGATTAATTGTTCATTTATTTTATTGTTCTTTGGACATTCCTTGCATAGAATGGTTTCAGTGTTTGAAAGCATAACAGTATTCACTTTATTTCAAAAATAAAGTATTGTGTGAAAGTAATTAAAGATATTTATAATCAGATTAATCAGCATGCAACTTCAAAGGTGTCAGTAAATACAAAACTTGCCATGCGTCCTCCACATCCTGTGAGCAAATACACTATTCAAGTGTTATTACTTGAATATAGAGTACATTAAATCTTAAGTCGATAATTTCATGACAACCAATAGAATTGCAGTCATAGAACCTGGATTTGGGGTTGGTTGCAAGGTGGGGTGGATTTGTTTTTAGAAAATAGAGGAATACCAAAAAAAACATATGTAAGGGGTTATAGAGAGAAATGCTAATCGGCCATTTGGTTTCAAGATGATTAGGTGGGCAACTCTAACTGTTAATCAGACAACTCTAACTTTGTTCAGTACTGTAGTAATTTTACATATTGCACTGTACTGTTGCCGCAAAAAAATAACCAATTTCATGGCATACATGAGTGAAAATAAACCTGATTCTGATATGGGTCTCTGTTGTGGACTGAAAGTGGGAATGGGGCAGGGAGAGAGGAATCATGGTTGGGAAAAGGGGAAGGAGCGGGAAGCACCAGCGAGGCATTCTGCAATGATCAGTAAATCAATTGATTAGAATCAAATGACCTTGCCTGGTGTCTCAGGGCTGGGTGTGTCTGCACATGTGCCACCCCACCCCATCCCCGTCCCTGGCATTCCTTCACTGCCACCTGTCCCACACCCCTCCTGCGGCACTCCGTCCTCACCATTCCCAACATCCTTAGCTCCCGCCAGATTTGCATACTCGCTGTCTGCTCCACTTTGACTACAAATACAGTACTGTGCAAATGTCCTAGGCACAATAGATATATATATATATATATATGTCCCTAAGGCTCTTGCACAGTGCTGTACTTTTAAAAATTGAACAAGGGAGGAATAAGTATGAGGGTTCCAAAATGAATTAAGTGGAATCTTCATGGTAACAGAGTTGAGTGTGGGAGAAGGCACGTCATAGTTGGACTGATAAGAGAACAATGTTCAGAAGAGAAAAATCCATAATGACATTTATAAAATAGAGATAATAGAGTGCAATGTAGAGAGATAGGAAGCTACAAGTGAAAGAAGAATTGATTTAGCAGGCACACTAGTGTAGCGGTTTGCGTAATGCTTTACAGTGCCAGCGATTGGTGTTCGATTCCCAGCGCTGTCTGCAAGGAGTGTGTACGTTCTCCCTGTGACCGGACAGGCTTCCTCCAGGTGCTCCGGTTTCCTCCCACGTTCCAAAGACGTAGGGGTGAGGCTGATTAAGTTGCCGACATGCTATGCCGGCTCCGGGAGTGTGGCAACACTCGTGGGCTGCCCCCAGCACGTCTCTGGACTGTGTCAGTTGTTGATGCAAGTGACTCATTTCACTGTAGGTTTTGATGTTCCGGCGTACGTGTGAAAATAAAATGTACCTTTGTATTCTACCAAGGCAGTGGGAGAGACGGACAGTTGACAATAGAAAGGGATTGGACTAATAGAAGACATTTTGTTTTACAGTTGTGAACACTCCCTGTGACTGCCTGAAAGAGGAACAGAATAGCAAGACGTCCACGACTGGCATTATCATTGGAACCCACATTGGAGTCACCTGCATCATCTTCTGTGTTCTGTTCCTTGTTTTTGGATATCGTGGAAGGTATGCGTACACTCCTAAGACTGCCGAAGGGCACGGCTTCTTCACAACACTATCTAGTGGGCAGATTCTGCTATGCACAGGGGAGGGAGAGAGAGAGAGTGTGTGTGTTTGCATGAGCGTGTTTGTGTGCGTGTGTGTGCGTGTGTGCGTGTGTGCGTGTGTGTGTGTGTGTGTGTGTGTATTTAGATCAGGGGTTCACAACCTGGAATCCACGAACCTCTCAGTTAATGGTAGGGGTCCATGGCATAAAAAAGGTTAGGAACCCCGATTTAAGATGTGTGGCTGTGCATGTAAGTTTTGAAGAATCAGAATATGCAGGAATTGAAATTTGGTTGCTCTTGGCAGTCTCTTTGCATGTTGTACACACATGCATGTATGTGTATGTCAGTGACATGCCTACTAATGACGGTAGGAAAGAGTGTAGTCCTGTACCGCTTGGCTCCCTCCCATTTCACCCACCACTGCATCTAGCTTTCATGTATATTATGTATATGCTGAACATACTGTATGTAGGGAATCGGGGCGGCACTTGGGCATCATGGTTAGCACAACGCTTTACAGTACAGGTGACCTGTGTTCAGATCCCCCACTGCCTGTAGGGAGCTTCTATGTTTCCCCCGGTGACCATGTGGGTTTCCTCTGGGTGCTCTGATTTCCTCCCACAGACCAAAGTTAGGTTAGTAGGTTAATTGGTCTTTGTAAATTGCTCGACGATTAGGGCTAAATTGGGGGATTGCTGGGCAAGCAGAAGGGCCTATTCTACGGAATAAGGGCCTTATCTCAATAAATGAATAAATAGATGCCTAAAAGGCATACATCAGATGTGAGTATTGATATTTCCATGAATTATGAACTCAGCTTGTCGTTTGGGGCTTCTGTTTGTAGGCTGCTGATGTGCAAAAACGTTGAAGATGGCTTAGCAACCCCTCAGGCTTCATCCAGGGCCCAGAGAAATTCCCAAGGACTTGTCCTGAATGGTGGAGCGGGGAGAGGCAGGGAAGAGTTCACAGCCAATAGGAAGATGGCTGATATAAATGAGCTGGAAAGACTGTTTCCTGCATCACTTCCTAATGACCACCAGCACAAGGGAATGACGGTAAGATCTGCTTGGCGAGGTTCATCTGAAATGCAGTCAACCTGGCTGTCCCATCCAAAATCATACTCGGTAGCTTTAAAGTATACATGAACACAGCATGGATTTTCTCTCCACTAAAAATACCCAACAGGCGTAGAGTTGTTGGGGAGAGAAGTGAAATTGAGATTGAACCCCACAGATTCATCCTCAGTTATATCTCCTAAACATTCTGCACCATGTCCCCCTTCCGAAGGGTCTCGGCCCCAGATATCGACTGTTTACTCCTTCGCATAGATGCTGCCCGGCCTGCTGAGTTCCTCCAGCATTTTGCGTGCGTTGCTCCCCCTTCTGAAGTTCTGGCTGCTGACTACGATGCACAGCCACTCCTGTTGGTGCAGTTTATCATGTGTGACTAAGGCCCAATTTCTGCTTGGTTCTTTACACAGGATGACTCTCGTCTGCATTGTAAGCTGAGTGTCCCACGTGAGGTAGAGATCACTGTTGAGTGAAAGGTAGAAGGCTGACATTATAATTGTTCTTGCTACCCCATGAAAAATCTGTTAGATTTACTTCTTTCTGAGAAAATATTTTTGCAGATATTGGTGTTCAGGTGTTAATATGTTGATATTCTCAATGATGCCATTTAATATCAGAGAATGTATACAACAGCAGTCCCCAACCACCGGGCCACAAAACATGTGCTACCGGGCCGTGAGGAAACGATACGAGTCAGCTGCACCTTTCCTCATTCCATGTCATGCACTGTTGAACTTGAACATAGGGTTGCCAACTGTCCCATATTTGCCGGGACGTCCCGTATATTGGGTTAAATTGGTTTGTCCTGTACGGGACCGCCCTTGTCCCGTACTTCCCCCGCTAAGGTACAGCGTTCCTATGAAACTTTTCGTGCCAAAATGGCGTGAAGCGAAGAAGCAATTACCATTAATTTATAAGGGAAATTTTTTTGAGCGTCCCCAGGCCCAAAAAATAACCTACCTAATCATACCAAATAACACATAAAACCGAAAATAAATAACACTAACGTATAGTGAAAGAAGGAATGATATGATAAATACACAGCCTATATAAAGTAGAAATAATGTATGTACAGCATAGTCCTGAAGATGAAGGCAGGTGGGAAAAAAATCGGCACGTACACGCATGTGCACATCAGATGGCGCACGTCATGCATGTGCACACAGGTGCCCGCGCAAGGCTTCATGGTCATGGTGGTCTTTCATGGGGTAAAGTGTCCCAGGATTTGAAAACTACTTTTGTCCCTTAGTTCGGAGTGAGAAAGTTGGCAACCCTAACTGTAAAAGACATGTTGAGGTGAGTTTAACCCTACTTGAACAGCGCCCCCCCTCCCTGGTTGGCCGGTCCGCAAGAATATTGTCAATATTAAACCGGTCCGCAGTGCAAAAAAGGTTGGGGACCCCTGGTATACAATATACAACCTGAAATTCTTACTCTTCACAGACATCCACAAAACAGGAGAAAACCCCAAAGAATGCATTACAGGAAAAAAACATTAGAAGCCCCCTGCCCCCTCCCTCACGCATAAGCAGCAGCAAGGCATCAACTCTTCCCCCACCCACACCACTTGTTCCAGCAGGACTCCCCACCCACCAAGCAAGCAATAGCAAAGTCCCCAAAGAGAGATCATGATCTGCAGTTCGACAGGAACCGTTGCTCACCCAGCAGTTTGGCAGGCCACAGGCTCTCTCTGTCTCTCTCACTTAGAAGGGAGAGAGAGGTGTCTCCCCCCCCCCCCACTTCCACAGCCAGAGAGGAGACCATCAAGCGGCTCGCTGTTTCAATGTTACGGTCTGAAGCAACTTTTATTCGAGCAGACGTGACTCGAGAATCAGCAGACTCTCCACCACCCCCCATCGAGAGAGAGAGAGAGAGAGAGAGCAATTGCGTGTCCAGAGGCCTCCAAAAGCCGCACCCGCTGTCTCAATGTCCTGATCTCCCGCGATGCTTCTCTATTTTATTCCTAATTTATCTATTAAATTATAATATTAATTCCCATAATTATAATATTGGTTCTCATATTTCCTGATGATCTAGAAAGAGGCAGTTCAGCTCACTGAGACTGTGCTAGCTCTCATTCAATGAGTGGAATGTAAGGGCACGAGGTCATTCTTATCCTTTAAAGTAACAATTATGTCTTTGCTTGTTTCCTCCTTCCCCTTTTGTCTTTTTCTGTATGCAACAGTCAAGTATCATCTCACCCATCCCTGAAGAGCAGCCCAGTCTGATCTGCCAGAATTCTGTATTCCCACTGGACGAGATTATTGCGACTCAGGAACAGCACGCTACCTTTGAAACTGTTGTGCAGTGCTCCTTAGACTGCCCTGAATTAAATGTGAAGCAGCTCAGCTTTCCAGCCACAAAGGACAACAGTTCACTAACCACAGAGTGAAACCTCGAGAGGCCAAGTCTCATTGCCTACCTGTAGACTTATTGCTGAAAACGACATGGTAATATTTATCAGTTTCAAATCTGATGGCCTCCATGCTGGAGCTGTCAGGCTCAGGTCAGCTCTTACGCTTCTGTGGTGAAAATCAGGTCTGTCTGTATCCTCAAAAACTCAGGCACGTTGTAATGAAGGTTCATGGGTACAGTTTGTCTTCGACCCATGCGAGGATACAGGTGGGGCCTGCCCACATCATATTTTCGCCATTTGCTAACATTCGTCAGTTCGTTGGCCTGCTGTGTTCTGCAGAGTTATGCGTTGCTCCGAAGTAAAATAACCATCACCTTCACCTGAGCAAGGACACAGCAGGTCTCCATTGCAGGGATTCAGTAGACTTTTCTTAGTGTATCCAATCTCAGCCACAAGTTCATTAGATTCAGCTACAGATTCTTCAAAAGCAAAAGTGACTGGTGAGGCCTACATGTAGGCTGCTAATAAAGACTTGGAGAAACAGCTCAAAGAAAAGTTTGCTGATTAGAAACTACCTCAACCGTATTGAATGTCCTCTAAGGAAGCTGTTCCAATTGGTATCTTCCTTTCTGAAAGTAGAATAGCACTTGATCAGTAACAGATGCAGTGCTACCTCAAGGCCTCACTCATCTGCCATACGTCCCGAAAGAGAAAGAGAAAGCACTTCCAAATATAAAGAGAAACATTCTACCTCAAATTTTATAGAACTCCATTCTGTGTTGTGGGATTGTTTTCCTTCATTGTTGTATGTGATGATTTAGCCAAATGTCCAGTGTGCTTCAAGGATGAGGCATGGAAGTGTTGGTCATTGCATTTTTTTTTGTATGTTACACTGTATATAGCCATGTCTTATGTGTTTGCATTATTTTTCACATTACAAAGGTGTTTATTCTTGTTGATTGTAATGGTCGTCAGAGATTTGTTCTGTTCATGGTTCTTTACTCAAGAACACCACCAAAGACAAGCTTCTGAAGAGAAACGAACAACGCTCTGACTTTCCGTTTGGCACGTAGCTGAGCGGAGCCAGCCATCATCCTCGTACACCTCAGTTCGATCAGAGCACATTCTAAGCAGGAGGACAACAATGTGGCCAGTGTTGAGTCCGACATTCCCAGCCCCGACTCCAACCAGACCTCCCAGGATTTCAGTAACATTCAAAAGAATCAGTAAGCCCCAGAGAAGAAGGTTCACTGCTGACATCACGCACTTCCACTCAGCCTCTGTGTGACCTCTCTTTGTGTGGTGGAGAGTCGCTGATGCCGACCGGCCACGTTCGACGTGGGGTAACAAAGCAGGACGACTTTCACCGTGCCGGTTGAAGCAGAGCCTCGCGCGGGGTGACCAGGCCAGGGGACCTGTGTCAGCAGAGTTCCTCCAGAGGAAAAGAACTGCGTAAATCACAAACGGGAAGTCAAATGTTACAACAAGAAACTCTTCCCTAAGGCAAGCCTGGCTTAGGCTAGCTGACCTCTCACATTGACCTCTCTGGACGAACAGCAGTGTTTTAATGCAAATGATCATTGGTGTTTTGTACATTTGCAGTTTTATCATTCTACAGAGTTTCTGGGTGATTCTGATGCCTGTGTATCTATGCTCTGTCTAAGTAACTGTGATATGTGTGGTGTGCATGGGTCTTTGTGAGGCTCACACCACTGTGACGACACTGTTTTTGTGCAGCTATTTGCTAGTGTTAAGTGGAAATGATTAGTTTCTGTGAAACCTTAATTCCTGCAGTTTTACTAGGTGGCATGAAGTCAGTTATCTACCTCAGTATTATTAGCCAGATCCTCCTGGTGATCTCGTCCCCTGCAACCTCGCAATACACTGACACTAATCAACTTCAGATTTTAATTTTAGATCACGAGCCCCTAAGACATAATGGTAGAGTTAGGCCATTTGGCCCATCAAGTCTGTGTTGCCGTTCCATCATGGCCGATTTATTATCCCTCTCAACCCCATTTTCCTGCCTTTCTCCATAACCTTTGATGCCCTGACTAATCAAGAACCTATCAACCTCCGCTTTAAATATACTCAGTGACAGCCTCCACAGCTGCCTGTGGCAAAGAATTCCACAGATTCACCACCCTCTGGCGAAAGAAATTCCTCCTCCTCTCTGCTGTAAATGGACGTCCCTCAATTCTGAGGCTGTACCCTCTGGTCCTAGACTGACCCACTAGAGCAGGGGTTCCCAAGCTGGGGTCCAGAGACTCCGCGGTTAATGGTAGGGGTCCGTGGCATAAAAGAAGTTCGGGAACCCCTGCACTAGAAAAAAACCAACCACAACACCCCCCCCCCCCAACACACACAAAATTATTATGAGCCACTTAATGTGAAAATCATGTCTACAAGTGGGATTTTACACTCTTTAGGAGCACCAATGTCTATTTGGATCTTCCAAACATATTTGTGACTGGGCAAGACTTTTCCTTTTGTACCTAGAGTTAGGCATTAAAACAGGCCCTGTGCCCTTCCCATGAGGAACTTTGTACTGAGCTCAGCTGCTGGGTTATTGTTCTGCTGAATGTTGAGAAGTGAGTTGGACCCTGAAAGGCTCATGCCCTGGTATCTGTAATGCAGCAGCAGTTAAGGCTGCTCTGGAGGGATAATTGGGTGGGTGGAGATGTAATTCTCCACTATGTAAGTGTATCCACCTTGTCTTGCTCAGATTCCATGGCGTGAATGGTCCCAAGGTGCCCGTGTATCGAGGTGCCAGCATTGACCTTAACTGAGAACATGTCGTTAATGAAGGGAGCTCTGCAGAAGCACTCCCATGATTTCAACCATGCCCACAGCAGCTACTCTGTGCGAGTGGCCACCGAGGGCACAGCCGTGCCCCTTAACTGCTGCCGCATTGCTGTTCCCTGCACGCCCTGCGCCCTTGTTGTCACTGAGTGAACAGTCAGCGTTGTACTTATCTGCTCTGATGTCTGCCAGCTGTGGTGGAATCATGCGAAAACATCATGAGGCACATGATTGGTTCTGGGCAAGTGTCAATCGTTGTCAGATAGATCACACAAGGGAGTGGTGGGGCCAATTTCCTGAAGTAAATTATCACTAGCACAATCCAACTAGCCCGTTTTCTAGGGTACAACTCCTATCTGGTGTGTAATCAGAAGGAAGTTGTCAAATACTGATGTTCATCCAAATTTTCAGGGCTGGCCCTTTTAGTGTTACATTGTATATGATATTAAGCTTCTAATATTAGATGGACTGATCTGGAAGATTCACGCTCACCATTGGTAAGCTGTGAGGAAACTTACTTCTCATGACTCTCCATGCTGATCCTTGAGAAAATACTCCACCTATGTCACTCAACCGAACTTTTAATTGAGCGAAGCTTGAGATCAAAGTTTGGAAAACAAGGGCGAGGAAGGAGGAAACAATCACTGGATATTTGTGCTCACGGGGTCTCTACATGAGTCTGTTACCCAGATGCATGTCCTGAGAAATCGGCCCTTACAGATTCACTGTGAGATGGGAGGACTGCGCTGCTAGCAATTTGGCAAGTATGATTGCCAAAAAATGTCACAAATACTACGTCAAAGAAGACAAAAGATCAAAGGTGGTTACAGATATGATGGGATGAAGGAAGAGTTGGTTTTGTCCTTGCACTGTTAGACACACTGCATTCCTTGCCCATACACATTAGACAGTGTGTGACGTTCTCTGATGTTGGGCTGGTGTCTACTCTGTTCACATTATGTTACCACACACCGGTGGGGGTGGGGGGAGTTATGGCTATCTCAGGGATACTTTCGTTGTTCAGTGCAAAGTGGTTTTGCAATGACAGGGTATTTTCATACTGTTAGTCTGGAAGTATTTGTTTGCAAGTCTCTGTTCTGCTCTCTTGTTGATGAAGTAAGCTCTTTCTGTTTGTTTGGTCGTGGACTTACGCTCTCCACCAGCACACTCCAGGATGTTTAAGGGATTGGAAATGTAACCTTATTACAAGATTTAAATGAATATTCAGTGGCCACTTACTTAGGTACATCTGTATACCTGCTCGTTAATGCAAATTTTTAATCAGCCGATCATGTGGCAGCATCTTAATGCACAAATGCATGCAGACATGGTCATGAAATCAATTGTTTTTCAGACCAAATATCAGAATGGGGGGAAAAAAGGTAATCTAAGTGACTTTGACCGTGGAATGATTGTTGGTGCCAGATGGGGTGGTTTGAGTATCTCAGAAACTGCTGATATCCTGGGATTTTCACACACAACAGTCTCTAGAGTTTACAGAGCATGGTGTGATAAACACAAAATGAGCGACAGTTTTGTGGCTGAAAATGCCTTGTTAATGAGAGAGGTCTGGGGAGAGGGGCTATACTGGTTCAAGGTGACCAACTCAAGTAACCACTGTGGTGTTCAGAAGAGCATCTCTGAACGCACAACATGCTAAAGCAGTACACCACATGGGGTT
Organism: Mobula hypostoma; assembly: GCF_963921235.1. Lineage (NCBI taxonomy): Eukaryota > Metazoa > Chordata > Chondrichthyes > Myliobatiformes > Myliobatidae > Mobula > Mobula hypostoma. The sequence continues at coordinate 79,924,559 of NC_086109.1, forward strand.
TCACTCCTGTACCTAATAAAGTGGCCATTGAGTGTATTTAAGAAAACTTCAGCTGATGGCATGCATGATGCTTGAGAATCCACATCTAAGGATGAACAAGGTTAACATTGAAGAATATTTTGTCACTCAATGTAGGGTGTGGATAGTGAATGGTAAGTTCAGGGGCAACATTTGCTGTTGAAAATACTCCCAATAAATGTTATTTCCTTTGCAGCCAAAGATTGGCTGTCTACTAAATTGCAACAGGAGCAGATCATGCATTCAGTGTCACTTCGATACAACTGCTTTCATATTCTGAAGAGCCACTGGAATTACTGAACAGTGGTGCAAATTCATTGAGCGTCTGATGCTACCACAACCAGTAACTTGTCAAATTGCAGTGTTTGCGTTTATTCAGTATAAAGGGAAAATATGTTTTATATTTTAAGATATTTTTGCATTGATTACTGTTTGTTACAGCCACAGTAAGGGTTTGTGCTTATTTTGATAACTGAAATTTCTGAAGATTTTTTGGAAAAATGCACAGCTTTCCTATGTTGTGGTTATTATTTTCAGTATTATAACTACATTCGCTGGGGTTTCTGAGCATATTTAGATTTAGATTTATTAGTTAATATATTATAATTTTTAAAACACAAATGTCTACATATTGTTAGGGTCTGATATATATTTAAGTTTACCATGTTGATAATACTGTTACAACTTAGTAAAACGGGTCTTTATTGGGTTAATACAGGCCCACATGACACAGTTGCATTGTCCAGAGAGAAACTGTGGGACTAATTCCTCCAAGTGTATTTGTTGGTACTTTGCTGTGCATTTACTTCGATTTGGTGTGGACATATTGGGATGAATGGCTTTTTGTGACAGACAGTTCATTTCTATGATTTCTGTCATGAAGGTACACAAGCTGTGTTCATGTTTAACAGGCACCTGGTGTTTGATTATTTTACTTGGGTGCTGTATGACATTGCAGATAGAGGGCAATTTTTGCTCACACCACCCAGAAGGAATGAGGCAGGATTGGAATGTGCAAAAAAAAAAAGAACCGGCAGGGTGTAGGATGGGTAACTCATTCAGAATGGCTGGTTGGGTGAAAATTGCCACCAACGTTAAAAGATTAGCTTTATTGAAACATTGAACCATACAGTGAATTGCGTTAAGTCAGCGAGGGTTGTGCTGGGGCAGCCCGCATGGGTTGCCAGTCTTCCGGCACTAACGTAGCATGCCCACAACTCACTAACCCTACCCTGTACGTCTTTGGAATGTAGGAGGAAACTGGAGCACCTAGAGGATTCCCATGCGATCCTGGAGAGACCTTACAAACCCCTGACAGGCCCCGGTGAGAATTGAGCCACAATCGGTAATCGCTGGCGCTGCCAAGCGTGGTGCTAAATGCTACACTACTATGCTATCCTGATTTTTCTAAGTTAAGTGGAAATGCTTGTTAATGTTGAAGAGTAGGTTCCCCAAATATAAAATGGGAGATACTCAATAGGTCAGCAAGGATCTGTAAAACAGAATTAACTTTCCGGTTGATTAAAGACTGATCAAAGATCATTGACCTGAGGTGTTAATTCTCCCTCTATAGACACTGCCTGACCTGTTAAGTATTTCCCAGCTCTTTTTTTCGGTCTTTTTTTCAGATTTCCAGTGTCTCCAGTGCTTCACAGTTGTTCAAAGTTATGTAGATAGTCCTTACAAGGGAAATGTCATCACTGGAAGAAAACAAACTCTTAGTTAGTAATGCAATGTGTGTATTTAGTCTCTCCATCAGTCAGTGCAGACCCTTTCTTTACGAGGATCATGGCATAAGTGCTGTGTCTTTGATCAACCTACACCAGCATTGGATTTGTTGATTCTTTTGTCAACAGATCCTGAAATGTCCTGCTATGATTGATTGGAAGACGTTACAAACCCTGCAGTTGAAATGATGGGGAGGTGTGGATGGTAGATGAAAAACTCTTGTTCCCATCAAGGGAAGTGGGTTCATGTTAGTTTATTAAAAGGAGGGGTATATATCATTAACTCAACTGGTAATGGACTTAAGGTAAAACCATCTGCACAAGCACATCCTCAACATAGTGTTGTTAACTTTCCAGAGATGTGAGAAGCTGTAGCCATTCTCACAAAAATGATGCTGGCGTAATGTTCCATTTGGAAAAACCATGTAACAATTGTAAGGAGCTATGCTGCTGACTTTTGACACTGGACTTTAAACAGTTATCCAGAGTGAAATGAAAATAAAAGGCATGTGTAGCTTTTAAATAAAATTGTCTCCTGCTGTCTAAATCTCATCCATGGGCTTTGTGAACATGAGGTTTCAGCTGCATAATGTTAACATGAAATCCCGTGTAGGTGTTGGATGGTGGTGTTGTGGTCAGTCACCACCCCAGTTCAAAGCACTTTTCTCTCATATTTACATTGTTCCTTGTGTGAATGTTCATCTTTCCCACTGATCATATGATTGTCGACTTTGTACAATAACAGATCCTGTTTTTGTAGTTCAAAATGTTTAGTGTGTGAAACTATAATTATGAAAAAAATAAAATAGTGTTAGTTGACCAATCTTTTTATTGCTGTTTGTGACTTTGTAAGATGGGACTTGCGTTAGTGTTAATATTGCATGAACATAGAAAAAAACAGCACACTATATTGAGCCAAACGAGCTAAAAAGCAAATCAAAAACACTAATCCCTCCTACCTACACAATGTCCGTATCCCTCCATCCTCATATCCATGCGCCTATCCAAATATCTCTTAAAAGCCTCTAATGTATTTGCCTCGACCACCATACCAGGCAGCGCATTCCAGGCATCCACCACTCTCTGAGTAAAAAATTTACCCCTCTCACCTTCAATGAATGCCCTCTGGTATAGACATTTCAACCCTGGGAAACATACTTTCACGGTCTACTCTCTGCCTCTCATAAATTTCCATCAGATCTCCCCTCAGCCTCCGCTCCTCCAGAGAAAGCTACCCAAGTTTATCCAGCCTCTAGTGATAGCACATGCCCTCTAAACCAGGCGGCATCCTGGTGAACCTCTTCTGCACCCTCTCCAAAGCCTGAGCATCCTTCCTATAGTGGGGTGACCAGAACTATATGCAATACTCCAGAGAATGGGTTAAGGGTGTTGAGATGGCACATGATCTGTGTTCACAGTCATCTGATGTCTTTGAGAAGCAATGATGTCGATTAACATCTCTGTCGACTATTTCAGTTCAACAGTAGCTTGTATTTTCTTAAGTTAAGCATGGGTTAAAACTCAAACAATCATACTCTTGCAGTTACAGTACTGTGAAAACGTCTTAGGCACATGTGAAAATATTCTGTAAAGTGATGCTTTCAAAAATAATGAAATGAAAACTTTCTAAATATCAAAAAATTACTATAAAGAGCAGTAAACAGTAAAAAACTAAATCAACTCAATATATGGTATGATCGCCCTTAGCCCTTAAAACTGCATCAATTCTCTTAGGTACATTGTCATAGTTTTATAAGAAAATTGGCTGGTAGGTTGTTCCAAGCATCTTGGAGAACTTGCCACAGTTCTTCTGCTGTCTTTGGCTATCTCGCCTGCTTCTGTCTTTCCAGGTAATCCCAGACAGCTTTGACTATGTAGAGATCAGGGCTCTGTACAGGCCATACCATCTGAAACCATACAGTATAAAAACAATCCAGGGTGCCTAAAATTTTGCAGAGTATAGCTCTGAACAAATACTCCATACATGAATGATTCCGCACATGCAGCCTGTATGTGAATATCTCTAGTCAACCTGCAGACCTTGATCCTATCAGCAGCTTCCTTAGTTTCTCTATGTATAACAACAACTTGTATTTGTGTAGCTCTTTTAACGTGATGAGAGCAGTTGTAGTGTAGAGAGATTGGGAAGTCTACATACACAGATGGCCAGAGGCAAAGAAATTAATTTAAAAAAAGGTTAATGGAACACTGGCCTTTATTACCAGAGGGCTGGAGGAGAAAGACTAAGATACACCTGATTGGACCATGCATGAAGAATTGGCAAAAATTCTGGGCACCACATCTTTGGAAGGTTACAAATATCTTACTTACAATTTACTTAGTCTCAAACTGAGACTGTATTCCCTGCAATTTGGAAGGTTTTAAAATATTTGAACATTAGATTGAAGGAAGGGCTGGATAAAGAGAAACTGTGGTTGGGGAATCCAGAACCAGGGGTTGTGGTTTTTAATCTAGAGTCAAGCTTTTCTGACAGATGGAATTTAATGCAGAAGTGGGAGGTGTTTCACTTTGGAAGGACAAATCATGGTAGAACTTGTAGAATGAACAGTAGGGCACTCAGGTGCTCAGTATTAGAGAGGGATCTGGGAATACAGATTCATGATTCCTTGAAAGTGGTGTTGGAGATAGATAGGGCCATAAAGAAAGCATCTGGCACATTGGCCTTCATAAATCAAAGTACTGAGTTCAGGAGTTGGGGTGTTATGGTGCAGTTGTGTAAGACATTGGTGAGGCCAATTTGGAGTAATATCCAACAGTAAAGATATCAATAAAATTGAAAGAGTGCAAAGAAAATGGAGGCAGATGGAGTTCAACCCAGGTGGCAGATGGAGTACAACCCAGATACTTGGAGTACTGTGCTCAATTCTGGTCGCCTCACTATAGAAAGGACGTGGAAACCATAGAAAGGGTGCAGAGAAGATTTACAAGGATGTTGCCTGGATTGGGGAGCATGTCTTATGAGAATAGGTTGAGTGAACTCGGCCTTTTCTCCTTGGAGTGATGGAGGATGTGAGGTGACCTGATAGAAGTGTCCAAGATAATGAGAGGCATTGATCGTGTGGATAGTCAGAGGCTTTTCCCCAGGACTGAAATGGCTAGCACGAGACAGCACAGTTTTAAGGTGCTTGGAAGTAGGTACGGAGGAGATGTCAGGGGTAAGTTTTTTACGCAGAGTGGTGTGTGTGTGGAATGGGCTGCCGGCGGCGGTGGTGGAGGTGGAAACGATAGGGTCTTTTAAGAGACTCCTGGATGGCTGAATGGAGCTTAGAAAAGTAGAGGGCTATGGGTAAAGCCTAGGCAATTCTAAGGTAGGGACATGTTCAGCACAGCTTTGTGGGCCAAAAATGTTGAACAGGTTCGGACTTTGTTCCCTAGAGTATAGAAGAATGAGGGGAGATTTGACGGAGCTATACAAAATTATGAGGGGTATAGGTAGGGTAAATGCAAGCAGGCTTGTTCCACTGAGATTGGTGAGACCAGAATTAGAGGTCAAGGTTTAAGGGTAAAGGTGAAATGCTTAAGGGGGAGCTTCTTCACTCAGAGGGTGGTGAGAGTGTGGCATGAGCTGCTGGTTTAAGATGTGAGTGTAGGTTTGATTTCAAAATTTAAGAGAACTTTGGATAAGTACGTGGATCAAAGGCCTATGGTCTAGGTACAGATCAATAGGAGTAGACAGAAAAATAGTTTGGCACAGATTAGGTAAACTGAAGGGCATGGTTCTGTCTATGGCTCTAAAGTTGGATAATATTTTTAAAAACTGATAGCAGTAGAAATTTGGAGCTCCCTACCGCAAATATGAATTATTAATTTTAAATGGTTAACAAAAATCTTCTAAATATATCAAAGGATTTGAGGGGAAATGTTAAGGTCACAGATCAGCCCATGAGGGATAGAAGAGGCTGGAGGGTTCTGGTAACCAGCACACAGATTCCTCTTGTCCGGTGATGAGAAATGTCACACAGTTTCTCACAACAGTTATCAAAAGTCAAACTTAAAACTCAATGTTAATAGCAAACCTTGGTCAAAGACTGATGTTTAAGGGCCACCCTAAAGAAGACAGAGCGTAGGGATGGACACGCCTGCCCATGGAGGAGGAATTAAAATCAGGACCTGACACGATTGTAGCTCAAAGAGCTCAGCCTGATGCTCTGCTTGCGGAACTTGTTTGGATGGGGGGATGACAAGACCCTTGGAGGTGCTTTGACACAGGATGGGAATTTAAAGGTGGAGATGGAGGAGGTGCTCATCAAAGCAGAGCCAGTGTGGATAAGGACAGTGCCAGTTCTGCAGGGGTTATACCTTGAGGGCTGCATTTAGTTGCATGAAAACATTCACTACAATCGATGCAGCTGATGACATTCCATAGAGATAAGCTATCAGAAAAATGAGAGGGCAGGGTAGGTGGGATCTGTCATGATGTTATTGACCCTCTTCCAGCACCTTTCTGTATATGTGTCCTTGATGGCAGGTAGGCAGGTTCCCATGATGCATCCAGCAGTGTTAGAACCTTCTTGCCCACCACAGTGCAGTTTCCATACCTGCAGGGATGCAGTGTGTTGGTTGAGATGCTCTCTACTGCACATCTGTAGAATGATGTGAGTATTGACTTGCATAGTCCAACTCTCTTTAGCCTCATTGGAAAGTAGAGGTGTTGGTGAGCTTTCATGTGTTCTGGGACCAGGAGAGTTTGTGTGAGATGTGCACTCCCAGAAGTTTGAAACTGCTTGCAGGTTCCACCGCTATGCCACTGACGTAAAGAAGAATGCGAGTGGTGTGAGCTCTCCTGAAGTTGGCAGCCATCCCCTTTGTGTTGTTGACAATGAGGAAGAGGGTACTTGCCTGGCCCCAGGCCTTGAGCTCTTCTACCTCCTCTTTGTAGGCCATTTCATCATTGTTGGTGATGAGCCCCCACAAGTGTCGTGACATTGGTGAACTTGACAATGTGATTACTCAGGCCTTTGGCTGTGCAGTCACGTGTGAGCAGAGAGTACAGCAACGGGCTCAGCTCACAGCCCTGGGGGGCACCCATGTCAACGATGGTGAGGGAGGAACGGTGATGCACCCTGTCTGTCTGAAGTCTGTTTGTTAGTAAGCCCAAAACCTAGTTGCACGGTGGTGTATTTAGACTGAGGTGTAGGTTTCTTCACCAGGGTCTGTGGGACAATAGTGTTGAATGGCGAACTGAAATCCAGAGCCAACATTCTGACATGTGTCCTTGTTTTGTAGCTATGGCAGGGCCAGGTGCATGACTGATATTATGGTGTCTGTCATAAAGGTTTTCTGTCAGTTCATTGCTGTCAGTAAGCATATTGGTGAGTGTCCAATGTGGTAAGAATGGAGTTTTTGATATGCATAGACCATAGAACAGTCCTGCACCAGAAGAGGCCTTTCAACCCACAATGTTGTGCTGAATCAGCTAAAAAGCAGATCAAAAACACCCTAACCCTACCTACACAAAGTCCATATCCCTCCATCGTCCTTACATTAATGTACCTATCTAAGCACCTCTTAAAAACCTTTAATTTGTCTCTACCTCCATACCAGGCTTCTATTTCAGGCATCCACAACTCTCTGAGTAAAAAAACTTATCCCCTTTGAACCCACCCCCTCTCACCTTCAATGCACGCCCTCTGGTATTAGACATTTCTACCATGGGAAACAAATACCCTCTGTCTGCTTTACCTATGTCTCTCATAATCTTATAAACCTGTATCAGATCTCTTTTTAGCCTCTGTCACTCCAGAGAAAACCCAAGTTTGTCCAGCCTCTCATGATAGTCCATGCCCTTTAAACCAGGTGGCATCCTCTGTCCGCTAGAGAAAGCAGGATCTCCCAGTGGCCACACATTTTAATTCCACGGCCCATTCCCATTCTGATATGTCTATCCACTGCCTTCTCTACTGTAAAGATGAAGCCACACTCAGGTTGGAGGAACAACATCTTATATTCCGTCTGGGTAGCCTCCAACCTTATGATATGAACATTGACTTCTCAAACTTCCGCTAATGCCCCACCTCTCCCTCGTACCCCATCCGTTATTTATTTATTTATTTATATATACACACACATTCTTTTTCTCTCTCTCCTTTTTCTCCCTCTATCCCTCTCACTATACCCCTTGCCCATCCTCTGGGCTCCCCCCTCCCCCTTTTCTTTCTCCCTAGGCCTCCTGTCCCATGATCCTCTCATATCCCTTTTGCCAATCACCTGTCCAGCTCTTGGCTCCATCCCTCCCCCGCCTGTCTTCTTCTATCATTTTGGATCTCCCCCTCCCCCTCCCACTTTCAAATCTCTTACTAGCTCTTCTTTCAGTTAGTCCTGACGAAGGGTCTCGGCCCAAAACGTCGACTGTACCTCTTCTTAGAGATGCTGCCTGGCCTGCTGCATTCACCAGCAACTTTTATGTGTGTTGCTTGGCATCCTGATGAACCTCTTCTGCACCCTCTTCAAAGTCTCAGCATCCTTCCTCTAGTGGGGTGACCAGAAATATATGCAGCACTCCAGATGTGGCCTAGCCAGAGTTTTATAAATTTACGTAACTTCTTGACTTTTGAACTCAGTGCCTCGAATAATAACAGCAAGCATTCCATAATCCTTCTGAACCGTTATGTCATTACCAGCTGCTCAAAGCACTTCATGATGATTGGTGTCAGTACCATTGGGTGGTAATCACTTAGTTCTGAAGGTGTAGTATTTTGGTACAGGGATGATGGTGGCTGACTTGAAGCATGTGGGAAGAGTAGCTTGGATAAGTGAGGTGTTGAAGACGTCAGTGAGCTGGCTGGTATACACACCCGCAGAATGCTCTGCTTCAGATGTTGTCTGGTCCGGCTGCCTTACGGGGGTTGACTCTGCAGATTCCTCACGTCCGCTGTTGTTATAGACAGTGGCTGCTCACCTGGGCAGGTGTGGTTGGGGTGGTGGGGGCAACTTTCATAGCTGGTATTGTGTTATCGTCTGCCTGCACTGAAACTGATACATTTTATTCTGCATTCTTTTAATTGTTTTCCCTTGTACTACCTCATGAAGTGTTGTAGTGAAATTATCTGTACAGATGGTGTGCAAAACGAAAGTTTTAATCCTGAGTCCCGATCAGGGGATTTGGCCTAAAACATCAACTTTCCATAGGTTCTGCTTGACCTTCTGAGGTCCTCCAGGATTTTGAATGTGCTAGCCTGAATTTCCAGCATTTGCAGGATCTCTTGTGTATGTAACGTGTTTAATTATACCTTGGTATGCTACAACAAAAAAAATAACGATTTACCAATTTATTAAAAATGTTGGATAAGGGGAGGGGCATTGATTGGGAAGGAAGGTCTTTCTGTGCAAAGTGGATGATGGATTTACCCTGTAATGAAACCCTATCCAGCATGGTATTAATAAAGTTCAAAGCTCAAAGTACATTTTATTATCAATTTTTATTAGAATAAGAATTTTATTATATGTCACCATCTACAACATTGAGATTGGTTTTCTTGGGGGGTATACTCAACAAATCTATAGAATGATAGCTATAACAGAATCAATGAAAGTCCACCCAACTAGGGCATTAACCAGAAGGCAGAAGACAACAAACTGCAAATGCAAAAAGAAAAAATGATAATATAAATAAATAAGCAATAAGTATCAAGAATCTGAGATGAAGAGTCCTTGAAAATGAGTCCATAGGTTGTGGGAACAGTTCAGTGATGGGACGAGTGAAGCTGAGTGAAGTTATTCCCTTTAGTTCAACAGTCCAATGGTTGATGGCTACTAACTGTTCCTGAACCTGGCAGTGCGAGTCCTGAGGCTCTTGGACCTTCTTCTTGATGACAGCAGTGAGAAGAGAATATGTCCTAGGTGGTGGAGGTCTCTGATGATGGATGCTGCTTTCCTGTGACAGCATTTCAGGTAGGTGTCTCAATTGTTGGGAGGGCATTACCCATGATGGACTAGTCTACATCCACTTACTTTTAGTAGGATTTTCCATTCAAGGACATTGGTGTTTCCATACCAGACTGTGATGTGGCTGGTCAATATGCTCTCCACAACACTGCAGTAGCAGTTTGTCAGATTTTTAGATGTTATAGTGAATCTCTGCAAACTCCTAAGGAAGTCTAGGCGCTGCTGTACGTTCTTCATAATCGCACTTAATGTGCTGGGTCTGGAATAGCTTCTCTGAAATAGTAACACCTAGGAATTCAAAGTTACTAATCTTCTCCAGCTCTGATCCTCCAATGAGGTTTGGTTCATGGACTTCTGGTTTCCTTCTCCAAAGTCAAAAATCAGTTCCTTGGCATTGCTGACATTGAGTGAGAGGTTGTTGCTATGGCACCACTCAGCCAGATTTTCATCTCCCTCCTATATGCTGATTCATCACCACCTTTGATTCAGCTTATGACAGTGGTGTCATCAGTAAACTTAAATATGGCATTGGAGCTATATTTAGCCACACAGTCATAAGTGAGGAGACTGTGGAGAAGATGTTGTTGCCAATCATAACTGACAGGGGTCTGCAAGTGAGGAAATTGAGGATCCAATTGCACAAGGAGGTATTGAGGCCAAGGTCTTGAAGCTTATTCATGAGTTTTGAGGGGATGATAGTATTGAATGCTGAGGTGTAGTCAATAATGAGCATCCTGATGTATGCAAATTTGCTGCCCAAATGTTCCAGAGCTGAGTGAAGAGCCAATGAAATGTCATCTGCTGTGGACCTCTTGGGTCTGTAGGCAAATTGGAGCCTATCTACGTCGCTTCCCAGGCAGGAGTTGATATGTTTAATTGCTACTGGACAATAGTCATTGAGGCACTAGTATAACTGAAGCCTGCTTGAAGCAGGTGGGTACTGCACATCGCTAAAGTGAGAGGTTAAAGATCTCACCAGCCAGTTGATCAGCACAGGTTCATGCCCAAACGGGGTCACGGAGTTACGTGACCAGGTACCCCATTGTTCCATTTGCGGTCACCAAGCTTCCAGTTTCCCACATAATAATTTGCAGACAATGATGTTATCAGAGCACATTCGTCTTGAGAAAGGGTGAAAGTACTCCATTAATGATGTGACATTACACATGAAAGAAACATTGCTGCTGCCATTCGAATACTTACCAGGTTATTTTACATTGCAAAGCATTTCAGATTCTGAGTCATTTATTATCACTCATACATTGAAACAGTGAGATGCATTTTTCTGCATCTGACATTCAACATAAGGATGTGCTGGGTGCAGCCCGTAATTATCGCCTCAAATTTGCTCACAATGCTCAGCAGAACGACACAAGCAACGTCAAGACAGCAACAGAACAAAACAACAACCCAGCCCTCATTGTCACAGACCCTTCCAAATCTAAAACCAGCTGAAAAATATAGGAAAAGTGCTTTATTTATTTTTGAGATGCAGCACAGGATAGGCCCTTCCAGACCTTCGAGTCACACCACCCAGCAATCTCTCAGTTCAGCCTAATCATGGGACAATTCACAATGACCAATTAACTTACCAACTGGTACATCTTTGGACTGTGGGAGGAAACCCACCAGTTCACGGGGAGAACGTACAAACTCCTTACAGACAACATTGTGCTGACCACTATGCTACCGAGCCATTTAAAAATTATGAAGTTAAAGCATGTTAAAAGACACATTTAACAGATGCAGATAAATTAAAAACATTAACATTAGCTCTCATTTTGATTCATGTTAATGATTTTAGTTAATCTGCCTCAGTTCCTAGGATCAAATTCTTAGACTTTCAAATAGTTTGATTTGCAGCACTCTGCATGAGTTTAAATACTGGCTGGAGGACTGCAGAAAGAAAGTTGGTAGGAGGTGGGGTTATAGAGTTGACTTCTTGATCATTAAAATGGTTTATTATTGATTGAGTTGGCTGTTAATGCATCACATCTTACTCCTATTTCTATAACCTGATGTTGCTTTAGACTCCCACAATATTACTAGCTTGTGTCGTTTGTAAGACTCTTCTCAGTATTGTCAGCCCATAGTGTGACTGGACTGTCACTTTTATAGCACAGAATTAAACACTCCCCCATCATTAAAGAGATACAATTATAACGTTACTGGATTCTGGATCCCCTGCCCCCTTCAGAGTTTTTGTAGCTTACTTTGAACTTGCATCAAGTGAAGCAGTCTTGCACTGTCTGATGTTGCTCAGATTTTGATATCAAAACCAACATTAATATTATTAAAAAGGCATGGAGTTTAAATTAACAGGAGTAGTTTCAAGCAGCATATGAACCGTGGAATGTCTGCAGAAAATTACTGTCCTAAACTTAACGAACATTCTGTCAGAGAGCTTCAGGTATCAGTCGGGTGGAGTAAAAGACCACACCAAGAAACTACAGAAGTGCCCTGAGTCGCACACAGCATTTTGACCTAAACCTTCTTGAGTTTCATTTGAACTTTAACCCCCCCTGCTGAGTTGGTTCAGGTGCTTTATCACAAGCAATGCCCCAATAGGTGGGCAGCCGTCTCCTGACTCTCCAGGGTGGGTTTTGGGAACTTCAAAGAGAATCGTGGGGGGATGGTAGAAGAGAGAATGGGGCTAAGAGTCAAATCGACTCCTTTCATCTTATTCATTTGCATAGTCTCTCTTGAAAACAGGGTTACCATGGCAGCAAAGTCAGGAGTTTGTGTGCTTTAAGCTCCAGAAGCACACAACACACAACTCCATACCATTTTGTTCAGTATTAGAACGTGCAGCACACAATTAAAAAAAAATTTTATCCAATAAAAGCTGGGAGACAAGATTTTCTTGTTAGTGAATTTATTTTAAAACTTACTCTACATTACAGTGCAGATTTTACTCTCTGGTTTGGTCACGGCTTTGACTGCATGCCCTGGTTCTGCCTGGACGTTGCTCCGGAACTGCTGAGACTGCACCTTTGGGACAGAGAGGAATGGAAAGGAACATGAGGTCTGTGAGTGCACAACACAAACAATATGAACTGCAGCATGCGCCACCTTGGAAGCTGAATGGTTGAAAGTCAGGGGTGGGTGGGGGTGATTTTACCCAACTAGTGCGATGGCCATGAATACAGAATGCAGCTGAACATTGCCAAATAATCAATTTATATAGAGCGATAAAATCTCAGGTATGAAATATTTGGGTATAAATGAGAAGAAACTGCTCAAAAATGAGAAAACCTGAAGATGCTGGAAATCAAGGCAGTACGCACAACGTGCTGGAGGAACTCAGCAGGCCAGGCAGCATCTATGTAAAAGAGTACACAGTCAATGTTTCGGGCTGAGGTCCTTCATCAGGAGCGATGGTCGACTCTTTACTCTTTTCTATAGATGCTGCCTGGCCTGCTGAATTCCTCCAGCATTATCTGTGTATTGCCCGGAAGAAATTGCTCATTTCTTATTATTGCTGAAGACAGCCATGTCACTAATAGACACACAAAATGTCTTTTCACAATCTGACACCACACGCAGCGACAATGATTCATGCAAAGTCATACACTCAGCCAGATAGCATATAATGGCCGCTAGCCATTAGCAATAACATCAACTACATCCACTGATATCTCAGGCATATCTGATACCAACACCACGTATTTGCACATCTAGTATAAATATAACTCAGCAGTGGGGGGTTCCAAAAGTAGGAACAACGGTAAGAACTCACAGGCAGTTGGGTTCTCGCTCTTGGAACTCACCGTGCGACCTAGCATTTCAATATTTCCGGGCGCAGCCTGCAAGACGTGTGCCTTTCGGATGTGGCCCTGTGGACAGTCCGATTCCTCACTGATGTCACTGACTGAAACGTCGAGATGGCGGGGGGTGCGTGCAGCTGTGGGAGGCTCTTGCGCTTCAGCGATCTCTCATTCTCTCTCTCACAACGGTGAGTGAGAGCTTGTTGGTCTTCGAGTCAGGGACTTGGACAAGCAAGGTGGCAGACTGCAACATCGAAACAGTGGGCTGTTGGTCTGCCATCTCGTTGTGCAGGAGATATCTCTCTCTCTCTCTCTCCCCCTCACTAGAGAGACAGCGTGTCTGAGATGTCAACGTGTTAGTCATAGTCATACTTTATTGATTCTGAGGGAAATTGGTTTTCGTTACAGTTGCACCATAAATAGTTAAATAGTAATATGTAAATTATGCCAGGAAATAAGTCCAGGACCAGCCTATTGGCTCAGGGTGTCTGACCCTCCAAGGGAGGAGTTGTAAAGTTTGATGGCCACAGGCAGGAATGACTTCCTATGACGCTCTGTGTTGCATCTCGGTGGAATGAGTCTCTGGCTGAATGTACTCCTGTGCCCACCCAGTACATTATGTAGTGGATGGGAGACATTGTCCAAGATGGCATGCAACTTGGACAGCATCATCTTTTCAGACACCACCGTGAGAGAGTCCAGTTCCATCCCCACAACATCACTGGCCTTACGAATGAGTTTGTTGATTCTGTTGGTGTCTGCTACCCTCAGCCTGCTGCCCCAGCACACAACAGCAAACATGATAGTACTGGCCACCACAGACTCATAGAACATCCTCAGCATCGTCCAGAAGATGTTAAAGGACCTCAGTCTCCTCAGGAAATAGAGATGGCTCTGACCCTTCTTGTAGACAGCCTCAGTGTTGGGTTGGACAGTAGTTTTTGATGGACTCTGGATCATAGTCTCTAGGGTTTTACTATTGCTTGCATGGTGGGTGTTGGGGGGTTGATGGTTTTGCTGGAACAAGTGGGGGGAGGAGGATGAGGAGGGTCGATTCTTTTGTTGCTGCTTGTGCATGGGAGGGGGAGGGGGCTTTGGGGTTCTAACATTTTCTGTCTTTCATTCTTTGTTTTGTGGATGTCTGCAAAGAATAAGAATTTCAGGTTGTATACTGTATACATTCCCTGAACCATTGAAGATTTGTCGCTCATTCAGAAAGGGGTGTTCCAGATAATAATAGCCAACATTTGCAAAGCAACAGGCATTTCTGACACAGTTTCTAGTGCTCTTTTAGGAAATTGACCAAGTGGGTTGGCCAAGGATATGTGTTGTCACACGGGAGGTTCATTTGTGAAAAATGCAGGTGCGGTAGGGGCAGGTGGCCAGTGTTGGGGAAATTTGTCTTTATTGGCCAGTAGTAGACGACGTGAGAACTGTTCTGTGACTGTATTCATCGCCATACATCCAGCTTATCCGTATAAACAAGAATGCAGATGTGGATACAACTGGTAGCATAGTCACAGATGGATCCTTCTGACCCATTCCACGCCCCACCCACCACCAGAGGTGGGGCCAGAGGATGGATACGAGTAAGGATTAATGGATCCTTTTCACATTGGAAGAAAATAAACAAGCCTATTATTAGAAACAATGACATTTTAAAATACTGGAATGATTGTGACATGCGATGTTTGATCATCTCAAGATCTGAAGACAGAAAGAACGCTGCTTAATTGTGATGAGGGCACGTCTGACATGGAGAATCTGCAGACTAGGCAGATACTAGTAAAAACTTGATTTGCGAAATATGAACACACACCGTGCTCAAGGACAGCTGCTATAAGACTTTTGAATGGACCTTTTGTACAATAAAGATAAACTTTGGATCTCTTAATAAAGCACATAATGGCCCTCACACTTTATTTGTTTACATGCACTTCACTTCACTTTCCCTGGAACTGAAACACCATATACTGAATTTTGCTTCCTTTTCTTATGTAATACAGTACTTCAGTGTACTTATGTAGGGAATGATCTGTCTAAATGGCATGGAAACAAAAGCTTTTCACTGAATCTCAGTACAAGTGACAATAATAAACCAATCACCAACATGGAGATGCACTGTGTGAGGAAGAACAAGGAAAAGAAACACATACCAACTATTAAAACTCATAGTAGAAAAGATGAGAGATTAGGGGATTCTGGTTTAGATTTAAAAGGATGAGGATATGTCAGTAGAGTTAATAGAGTAGGAGTCATTATTGGGGCTCAGAGCACAAATGCCACCTGCCCTGCTCATGGACTGTTTGTTTGTCCCTTTTCCATCAGGGAGGAGGCTATGTAGCATCCACACCAGGACTACCAGACTCAAAAACAAGCAACACAAACAAAATTCTGGAGGAACTAAGCAGGCCAGGCAGCTCTTACAGAAAAGAGTACAGTTGGTGCTTCAGGCTGAGACCTTTCATCATGACTGGAAAAAATAGATGAGGAGTCAGAATAAGAAAGTGAGGGGGGAAGGGAGAAAGAAACACAACTTGATAGGTGAAACCGGGAGGGGGACGGGTGAAGTAAAGAGCTGGGAAGTTGACTGGTGAAAGAGATACAGGGCTGGAAAAGGGGGGAATCTGATAGGAGAGGACAGAAAGCCGTGGAAGAAAGAAAATGGGTGAGGAGCACCAGAGGGATATAATGGGCAGGTAAGGAGATATGGTGAGAGAGGGAAATGGGAATGGGGAATGGTGAAGGGGATGGGGGGTATTACCGGAAGTTCAAGAAATCGATGTTCGTGCCATGAGGTTGGAGGCTACCCAGGTGGAATCATAAGGTGTTGCTCCTCCAACCTGAGGGTGGCCTCATTGCAACAGTAGAGGAGGCCATGAACTGACATGTCGGAATGGGAATGAGAATTAGAATTAAAATGGGTGGTCACTGGGAGATCCCGCTATTTCTGGCGGTCAGAGTGTAGGTGCTCAAAGCAGTTAGGCTGATCAACACTTCAACCTACCCCCACACCCCAATCACCGCTACTTTACCATTACATGTCAGTCAGCTTATGTACAGACACTCCTGTGCCTAGCGTCACTTTATGGACATACAATCAATCTATGTATGTAAACTATCTTATCTATTTATATTTATTGTGCTTTTTTTAATTACCATTATTGTGTATTTCATCTTTTGTGATTTTGTTTTGTGCTGCATCGGATCTGGAATAAGAATTATTTTGTTCTCCTTTACAGTTATGAACAGGAAATGACATTAAACAATCTTGAAATGCACTATGATGGTATTAATCCTACACAAATGCAGTCACAATAAAAAATCATGTTAATTTTGGTGCCACAGATTAGAATGGATATCAAGGGCACAAAGAAATTATCACCAGTCCTCATCCTCCTCCTCACTATTTAAGCCTAAATGCAGGAGATGAAACACACTGTGAAACATTTTTACTACCCTACCTCTATGACGGGCTGCAAAGATTGGAAGGTTAATTGGAAGGTTTGTTCGTGCGTGTGTGTGTGTGTGTGTGTGTGTGTGTGTGTGTGTGTGTGTATGTATGTGTATGTCTGCTTCTAGCTCACCTTGACATATCTAGTGAGATAAGGATGTGTCTTTCAACATTACTCTAACATGCGGGAGGCTCCCTCTAGGAGGAGACGTGTAGCTCTCTCCTGCCAGCCTCTGGGCGTACCAGGCATCATCTCGCCCCTTATCTGGTTTACGAGATCTCCTCCTGACATTTATTTTATGCATCAAGGCTTCTAAGTTTTTCACTGGCTCTTTTCACCTGAAGACTCTCACCCCATCAGTTATGTGTTACCTTCAAGTTGCCATGGAGGTTGTCTCTTTAAGACGTGAAACCCATTTGTGCTTGCAGAGCATCAGCAATTGAGTTCAATCCAGCCTAGTCCTATCAGTAAAACACCCAGGTCCTGTTTAGATCTTCCTTCTGAGTTTAGATCACCCTGACACTCCTTCACACAGCTTTGTGACCTACCCTTCAGCTTTATTGACAGAAACCCAGTCTAGCACGAGCATGAAATGTAATGTTGCTTTAGCGCATCCAAAACAGGTGAAGTCCAATTTCTAGGCAATCGTTCATATTGTTTGAACTTACAGCCTTGAGAGAGGCTAATGAAGCAAGGAGTGCAAGTCACTTACTTGGTTAGCATTCTGGATAAACCCTCTTCCCACCTTATCTCAGCCAATGAACATAACAACATGACAGACACTGTCTGTTCAATCTCCTGCCATCTGGTACGAGATACAGAAACATCTTAGCCAAGACAGTAGACTGAAAAACAGCTTCTTCCCGAAGGCTGTTGTGCAGTTGAATAATGCTACACCCCGGAGTTCCAATGGCCTTTGTGAGTTATGGACTATCAAAGTAACTTGTTGCATGCAAATATGGGATTTAAAAAAAATAAGCATTCATTGCAGATATTTATAATTCATTGCATTCATTGTAAATATCTGTTTTGTACTGCAATCTTGTTGCCTTGAGCAATGACAATAAAGTTCTATTCTATTCTACTCTAACCAAATACTGCTTTCCTTAAGTATTTATCTTCCTCTTAAATACATCTCTTGGAATCATAGACTCTCTGTTGTGTGTACATTCTAACCTTTTCTGATTATGGAAGCTCCTGCATTCTGGGACATAACCCCTACTGTGGATTTCCCCCACATGCGGAAATTTTTCTTTAAATCTAGTTTAGCAGAGCTTCACATAAATATCAACAATCTCTACCTGGTCACCACTTGGCCATTTGTTTTGAAAAAAGATTGACCTATACATAAATACAAAGTTGTACAAAAGATTCCACAGAAGCTCGTCTCCCAGCTTCTCATTTCATCCCCCCTCCCCCACCCGCTTTCCCCCTCACCTGTCAGCGTGTACTCCTTCCCCTTCCCCCCACCTTCTTGTTCTGGCTTCTTCCCTCTTCCTTCCAGTCCTGATGAAAATCCTCGGCTCAAAAAGTCAACTGTTAATTCCTCTCCATAGATACTACCTGACAGCCAAGTTCCTCCAGAGTTTTGGGTGTACTGACCTATGCATATATATGATTATATTAATGAGCCATGACTCCTTACAGCTCTGTGTACCTCTCCTTGTAAACCCAACTCACCTAATACCGTGTAATGATCTACATAGAAACATAGAAAACACACAACACAATACAGGCCCTTCAGCCCACAATGCTGTGCCGAACAGGTACTTACTTTAGAAATTACCTAGGGTTACCCATAGCCCTCTATTTTTCTAAGCTCGATGAACCTATGGCAGGAGTCTCTTAAAAGACCCTATCGTATCCTAGCATTTGTCCGCTCTTGGACTGTATTCCTTGGAGTTTAGAAGAATGAGGGGGGACCTCATAGAAACATTTCGAATGTTGAAAGGCATGGACAGAGTGGATGTGGCAAAGTTGTTTCCCATGATGGGGGAGTCTAGTACGAGAGGGCATGACTTAAGGATTGAAGGGCGCCCATCAGGACAGAGGTGTAAAGAAATTTTTTTAGCCAGAGGGTGGTGAATCTATGGAATTTGTTGCCATGGGTGTCAGTGGAGGCCAGGTCATTGGGTGTATTTAATGCAGAGATTGATAGGTATCTGAATAGCCAGGGCATCAAAGGTTATGGTGAGCAAGCGGGGGAGTGGGACATGGATCAGCTCATGATAAAATGGAGGAGCAGGCTCGATGGGCCAAATGGCCGACTTCTGCTCTCTTGTCTTATGGTCTTATGGTATCTGCCTCCACCACCGTTGCTGGCAGCCCATTCCACACACTCACCACTCTCTGCATAAAAAATCCCTCCACTTCCTCATCCAGGTCATTTATGAAAGTTACAAAGAAAAGGGGTCCCAGAACAGATCCCTGAGGCACACCACTGGTCACTGACCTCCATGCAGAATATGACCTGTCTACAACCACTCTTCGCCTTCTGTGAGCAAGCCAATTCTAGATCCACAAAGCAATGTCCCCTTGGGTCCCATGGCTCCTTACTTTCTTAATAAATCTTGCATGGGGTACCCTATCAAATGCCTTACTGAAATCCATGTACATTACATCTACTGCTCTAGCTTCATCCATGTGTTTAGTCACATCGTCAAAAAATTCAATCAGGCTCGTGAGGCATGACCTGCTTTTGACAAAGCCATGCTGACTATTCCTAATCATATTATGCCTCTCTAAATGTTCATTAATATATATTAATGACTTGGATGAGGGAATTAAATGCAGCATCTCCAAGTTTGCGGATGACACGAAGCTGGGTGGCAGTGTTAGCTGTGAGGAGGATGCTAAGAGGATGCAGAGTGACTTGGATAGGTTGGGTGAGTGGGCAAATTCATGGCAGATGCAATTTAATGTGGATAAATGTGAAGTTATCCACTTTGGTGGCAAAAATAGGAAAACAGATTATTATCTGAATGGTGGCCGATTAGGAAAAGGGGAGGTGCAACGAGACCTGGGTGTCATTATACACCAGTCATTGAAAGTGGGCATGCAGGTACAGCAGGCGGTGAAAAAGGCGAATGGTATGCTGGCATTTATAGTGAGAGGATTCGAGTACAGGAGCGGGGAGGTACTACTGCAGTTGTACAAGGCCTTGGTGAGACCACACCTGGAGTATTGTGTGCAGTTTTGGTCCCCTAATCTGAGGAAAGACATCCTTGCCATAGAAAGAGTACAAAGAAGGTTCACCAGATTGATTCCTGGGATGGCAGGACTTTCATATGAAGAAAGACTGGATGAACTGGGCTTGTACGCGTTGGAATTTAGAAGATTGAGGGGGGATCTGATTGAAACGTATAAAATCCTAAAGGGATTGGACAGGCTAGATGCAGCAAGATTGTTCCCGATGTTGGGGAAGTCCAGAACGAGGGGTCACAGTTTGAGGATAAAGGGGAAGCCTTTTAGGACCGAGATTAGGAAAAACTTCTTCACACAGAGAGTGGTGAATCTGTGGAATTCTCTGCCATAGGAAACAGTTGAGGCCAGTTCATTGGCTATATTTAAGAGGGAGTTAGATATGGCCCTTGTGGCTACAGGGATCAGGGGGTATGGAGGGAAGGCTGGGGCGGGGTTCTGAGTTGGATGATCAGCCATGATCATAATAAATGGCGGTGCAGGCTCGAAGGGCCGAATGGCCTACTCCTGCACCTATTTTCTATGTTTCTATGTTTCATAAATCCTGCCTCTCAGGATCTTTTCCATCAACTTACCAACCACTGAAGTAAGACTCACTGGTCTATAATTTCCTAGGCTATCTCTACTCCCTTTCTTGAATAAGGGAACAACATCAGCAACCCTCCAATCCTCCGGAACCTTTCCCGTCCCCATTGATGACGCATCTAAAACAATATCGTGGATCCTGCCTCTAACACGTTGTTTAACCTGATGACCCCAGGTTTCAGACTCATGCTTCCGGAGTCTTCAGCTTCCCTTTTGACCAGTCCTGAAAACACCAGCCTCCCACTCAGCGATATGAGTTCTCTTCACTACTCCTGGAGTCCTTAGCCATCTTCCTGAGATTCCATGTCTCTCTCATGCCCATTCCTGTTAGCCTGCCTCTCAAACATTTTCAGGGTCCCCGGCTTCCTGTTGTGTCACTCACTACCTCACTACAAGTCACTGCAATTAACAGGACTTAATCTTTTTTGCACAATCGTGTCTGTACACGGCTGATTTTTTTTTTGGGGGGGTGAAGTTGAGGTAGAGTCTTCATCACAGCAAAACAACACAGCCTTGTGTGATTATGTTGTATAAGGGCACTCATACACCCCACACAGAAATGGCATTTAATGATCTTTAAAAGCTGAAGAATGTAAAATAAGTAGGAGATTCCATCTGATCAAACAACAATTATTCAACAATTCAAGGTCTCTTGCCTGAAAGTTGGTTCCTGAAAGCACTTTATCCAAACCATTTGCAGATGTGTTAAGCAGAAGATTATGCGCTCATAGAGAGAGGGGGAAAAAAATCGGCTTTAGGGCCATTGACCAGAGACTGGCTACTCAAGGATGACATTAGCAGATGTGCTCCAATATCTGTCAGCACTAACCAATTCATCTCCAGTCAATGCCATTTCAAAGCCCGCTGCCCTCACACAACCTGCGGTGGACAGACAGCAAAAGCAAATACATCCCAAAAAGAAATCTTTAACATGAAGTTATTCTGCTTATGTTGCTTTCTGTGTTGCAAAGATCAAAGGATAGCTGGAGTGTAGGGTTTATCTAGAAGGCAAAATATTGCCAGAAATCCTGCTAAAACACAAAAGATTATCTCACCTAGTAAACAATTCTTGATTTAAAGTGAATGAAGGATTATGGGATTGTTGGGTGTATTGTTTACACCTAAAGGGTGATGGGAGGATTTTGAACTCACTGACATAATGGAGGAAAAGCATCTGGATGAACACTGGGAACAGCACAATATTCAAGACTGTGGGTTAAGAAGTAGGATGAGCATGAACAGTTTCTGGCTAGCATTATCAACATAATGGGCCAAATGGCCTCTTTTTGTAAATTTCAATGCTTCCATTTAAATTGAGTCTTGGCATTATGACTAAAACTGTGTTATCATCAGACACCAACTGGCGCTGTATGAAAACAACCTAAAATTAAAAATATCATTTGGTTTCCTCTGTTGCTCGGGGTCGAGCATGGATACTGTGTCCCAGCTGTCTACGTTGTATGTGTAACCCGGGCAGTACGATATAGAGAGCAAGTTGTTGCCCATGCAGCAAGGTCCCCCTTTCCACACAGCTGATGAATCCAAACGAATGGCAGGGACCAATACATTTTGGCACCAGCGGTGTCACAGGAGTTGCCAGTCACCACTGAACTCAACATAGAATTGCCTGAGGGACCCCAGCTCCAGATTTTTCCTCGGCACCATGATCTTAATGAATGGCAGAGCGGGCATGAGGAGTTGAACGGCCCTCTCATTTTTCTAGTTCTTATGTTTCCCATTATGTTACGTTGCCGTCATGAGCTGACATTACCTCTAGTGGAAGGTCAGCTTATTCGGGTAATTTAACAGCACTCCCAGGACACACAACAAAGCGTCAGTGGCCGGAAGCCTGTGAAAGATTAACACTTTTGGAAGTCACCAATTTTGGCCAGCGTAACTAGTCTGGGGAGGAGCAAGCATCTCTGTTTAATCGCTGCAGGTGCAGGAGAACATCGGGCCTGCAAAACACAGCACTACTGATCTTCCATTCAGTACTTCCTTTCATGCAGACTCTGAGGAATAGGAGCGTTTAACACAGCAAAATCACCTAATTATAATACATTTGGGAACTTAATGATCCTCGTGCACTTAATGTGAACGGTCTCCAATTATGTGATGCAGGTTGGCCACTGTGGGTGTGCCAAGCATTCTGAACATGGGGTAGGCATGGAGACTCTTGTACCAATGCTTTGTACATACAGTACATGCTGGAAGCATACGCTGTCTGTACCACATAGTTAACCCTTTCAAGGTGGTTTAATGCCATGGGCTTAGCCTGGTGGTGAAGAACAGGGGATCAGCTCTCTCTACCTATTAAATGCTCCCAACAGCATGCATCCCAAATAGCCTCCGACAACTAAGTCAAGCTGCTAGCTTTCACGTGGGGCTTTAGCTACTAAGCCCAGCGGAACCGTCTCTACTGACAGGAGAAGGGGCAAAGGCAGGTTACTGGCGCCTTAAAACCAGTCACTTCAGGCAAATAGGGCTCGTCAGCCATTGTTGGTAGCTAATCTAAGCGGAGGAGAACTCTGACCGCAAACCACTGCTGCCTTGTGGCTCTACCCACATGCAGGGAAGGCTTTGGGAGTAAACGCCGAGGAAAAATCCAGAGTTGCAGTCCTACGTTGAGTTCAACATTGACTGGCAACTCCTCCGACACCACTGGTGCCAAACTGTACTGCCCTGGCTTGCAAATCACCTACACAGCTTGGACGCAACAACCATGATCGACCCTGGCCAATAGAGGACCACAGTGATCTTCTATCTCAGTTCCACTATCACTAGATTTTCTTAATATTCAAAAAACAAATCTATTGATCTTTAACTTGATTATAGTCAGCGAGTGACTCTGCAGAGCATTCTTGGGTACAAATCTTCACCACCCTTACGGTGATAAACTTTCTTCCCATTTCAGTACTGAATGGCTGACAACACTTTAAGTCTGTTTTCTTTGATTCTGTTCACCAGTCAGAAGCAATATCAGCCCAGCTTTTACCCAGAGAAGCCCTATAAAAATTCTGTGTTTCAAAGTTTAAAGTAAATTTATTTATCGAAGTATATATATGTCACCATATACAACCCTGAGATTCATTTTCTTAAAGGCATACTCAATAAATCCATAATAATAACCATCATAGAATCAATGAAAGACAACACCAACTTGGGTGTTCAATGTGCGAAAGTAGCCAATATTCTTAATGGAATACAGCAGGCCAGGCAGCATCTTTAGGAAAAGGTACAGTCAACGTTTCGGGCCGAGACCCTTCGTCAGGACTAACTGAAAGAAGAGCTAGTAAGAGATTTTAAAGTGGGAGGGGGAGGGGGAGATCCGAAAAGATAGGAGAAGACAGGAGGGGGCGGGATGGAGCCAAGAGCTGGACAGTTGATTGGCAAAAGGGAGACAAGGCTGGAGAAGGGAGAGGATCATGGGATGGGAAGCCTAGGGGGAAAGAAGGGGGGAGGGGAGCACCAGAGGAAGATATAGTGAGAGGACAGAGGGAGAAAAAAGAGAGAGAAAGAAAGGGGGAAAAAATAAATAAATAAATAAATAAATAAGGGATGGTGTAAGAAGGGGAGGAGGGGCATTAATGGAAGTTAGAGAAGTCAATATTCATGTCATCAGGTTGGAGGCTACCCAGACGGAATATAAGGTGTTGTTCCTCCAACCTGAGTGTGGCTTCATCTTGACAGTAGAGGAGGCCGTGGATAGACATATCAGAATGGGAATGGGACGTGGAATTGAAAAGTGTGGCCACTGGGAGATCCTGCTTTCTCTGGCGGACTGAGCGTAGGTGTTCAGCGAAACGGTCTCCCAGTCTGTGTCGGGTCTCCCTTGTCCATTCATCCCCCCCATCCTTTCCCACTGATCTCCCTCCCAGCACTTATCCTTGTAAACGCAACAAGTACTTCACATGCCCTTACTCTTCCTCCCTCACCACCATTCAGTGCCCCAGACTGCCCTTCCAGGTGAGGCGACACTTCACCTGTGAGTCAGCTGGTGTGATATACTGCGTCCGGTGCTCCCAGTGTGGCCTTCTATATATTAGCGAGATATATTTAGGGATACAGCTTGGAATAGGCACTTCCGCCCCTTCGAGCCACACCAACCCAGCAATCCTCAATCCTAGTCTAATCAGGGGACAATTTACAATAACCAATTAACTTATCAACCGGTACATCTGTGGACCATGGGTGGAAAGTGGAGCAACAGGAGAAAACCCCAGCATTCCATGGGGATGATGTACAGATTCCTTTCATAGAAACATAGAAACATAGAAAATAGGTGCAGGAGTAGGCCATTTGGCCCTTCGAGCCTGCACCGCCATTTATTATGATCATGGCTGATCATCCAACTCAGAACCTTGCACCAGCCTTCCCTCCATACCCCCTGATCCCCGTAGCCACAAGGGCCATATCTAACTCCCTCTTAAATATAGCCAATGAACTGGCCTCAACTGTTTCCTGTGGCAGAGAATTCCACAGATTCACCACTCTCTGTGTGAAGAAGTTTTTCCTAATCTCGGTCCTAAAAGGCTTCCCCTTTATCCTCAAACTGTGACCCCTCGTTCTGGACTTCCCCAACATCGGGAACAATCTTCCTGCATCTAGCTTGTCCAATCCCTTTAGGATTTTATACGTTTCAATCAGATCCCCCCTCAATCTTCTAAATTCCAAGGAGTACAAGCCCAGTTCATCCAGTCTTTCTTCATATGAAAGTCCTGCCATCCCAGGAATCAGTCTGGTGAACCTTCTTTGTACTCCCTCTATGGCAAGGATGTCTTTCCTCAGATTAGGGGACCAAAACTGCACACAATACTCCAGGTGTGGTCTCACCAAGGCCTTGTACAACTGCAGTAGTACCTCCCTGCTCCTGTACTCGAATCCTCTCGCTATAAATGCCAGCATACCATTCGCCTTTTTCACCGCCTGCTGTACCTGCATGCCCACTTTCAATGACTGGTGTATAATGACACCCAGGTCTCGTTGCACCTCTCCTTTTCCTAATCGGCCACCATTCAGATAATAATCTGTTTTCCTATTTTTGCCACCAAAACGGATAACTTCACATTTATCCACATTAAATTGCATCTGCCATGAATTTGCCCACTCACCCAACCTATCCAAGTCACCCTGCATCCTCTTAGCATCCTCCTCACAGCTAACACTGCCGCCCAGCTTTGTGTCATCCGCAACTTGGAGATGCTGCATTTAATTCCCTCATCCAAGTCATTAATATATACTGTAAACAACTGGGGTCCCAGCACTGAGCCTTGCGGTACCCCACTAGTCACCACCTGCCATTCTGAAAAGGTCCCGTTTATTCCCACTCTTTGCTTCCTGTCTGCTAACCAATTCTCTATCCACATCAATACCTTACCCCCAATACCGTGTGTTTTAAGTTTGCACACTAATCTCCTGTGTGGGACCTTGTCAAAAGCCTTTTGAAAATCCAAATATACCACATCCACTGGTTCTCCCCTATCCACTCTACTAGTTACATCCTCAAAAAATTCTATGAGATTCGTCAGACATGATTTTCCTTTCACAAATCCATGTTGACTTTGTCCGATGATTTCACTGCTTTCCAAATGTGCTGTTATCACATCTTTGATAACTGACTCCAGCAGTCTCCCCACCACCGACGTTAGGCTAACCGGTCTATAATTCCCCGGTTTCTCTCTCCCTCCTTTTTTAAAAAGTGGGGTTACATTAGCCACCCTCCAATCCTCAGGAACTAGTCCAGAATCTAACGAGTTTTGAAAAATTATCACTAATGCATCCACTATTTCTTGGGCTACTTCCTTAAGCACTCTGGGATGCAGACCATCTGGCCCTGGGGATTTATCTGCCTTTAATCCCTTCAATTTACCCAACACCACTTCCCTGCTAACATGTATTTCGTTCAGTTCCTCCATCTCACTGGACCCTCTGTCCCCTACTATTTCTAGAAGATTATTTATGTCCTCCTTAGTGAAGACAGAACCAAAGTAATTATTCAATTGGTCTGCCATGTCCTTGCTCCCCATAATCAATTCACCTGTTTCTGTCTGTAGGGGACCTACATTTGTCTTTACCAGTCTTTTCCTTTTTACATATCTATAAAAGCTTTTACAGTCAGTTTTTATGTTCCCTGCCAGTTTTCTCTCATAATCTTTTTTCCCATTCCTAATTAAGCCCTTTGTCTTCCTCTGCTGAACTCTGAATTTCTCCCAGTCCTCAGGTGAGCCACTTTTTCAGGCTAATTTGTATGCTTTCAGATGACATCAGAATTGAACTCCAATTTCTAGTGCCCCGACCTGTAACAGCATCGTGCAATCAGTTGTGCTCTATAGTTGTTCTAAAATTAGGATCAACACACCACTTACCTTCCTAATTGCTTGCAGAACCTGCAGGTTAATTTTCAGTATTTCATCAGCAAGGATTTTCAGGTCTGTCTGTGCACCAACACCATTAAAAACAAAATTTCTCACTTACATTTTTCATCTATTATATCCCTACTCATTTAATCCTGACTGAAGCCTTCCACCAACCTTCACACAGCCAGTATTGGTATGCCATTTTGTATCTTCTGCAAATTTGGATATATTACACATGATCCTCTCGTCCAATCACTGATCTAGTTGCAGTGGTACCACACTGGGTCTATACTGTTGTCTACAGAACATTGTCAGACCTTGGGGCAGTTACTTAATTTGTCTAATGCTATGAAAACAACTACAAGAGTTGAGGAGATTTGTTATGTCACCAATGACTAGCAAATTTCTACAGATGTACCATGGAGAGCATTCTGACTGGTGGCATCATCACATGGTATGAAGCCTTCAATATACAGGATCAAAAAAAGCTGCAGAAGGTTGTTTATTTAGCCAACTTCATCATGGATAACTCCCCACCATCCATGACATCTTCAAAGAGACAATGCCTGAAGAAGAGGTGTTCTCTATCCAGGACATCCCCTCTTCTCATGACCATCAGGGAAGAGGACTGAAGACTCGCACTCAATGTTTCAGGAACAGCTTTTTCCCCTCGGTCATTAGGTTTCAGAATGAACGAACCCATGAACATTACCTCATTATTTTGCTCTCCCTTTGCACTATTTATTTTAATATTGCTTATTGTGACCTACAGTAATTTTTTGATGTATTGCACCGTACTCCTGCTGCAAAAACAACAAATTTCATGAAACATGTCAGTGACAATAAATCTGATTCTGTTAAACAATGTGTATCAAAAATTCACATTGTTTAAAACTTTTATTATTGACATCCTCTCTTCAACATTACTCAAAGTAAATGGTTCTTGTACTTTGTCCATCCAATTAGTGGGATGGAATGGGAGAACCAACTAGCTTTGGTAATAACATACAGTTTCTAGTCAATTGATTATTTTAAAGGCTATACTTCAGGAGAATAGATCTGACAATATTTTCTACATAGAATCCTTCCAATTGTACTTCTCAATATCCTTTAATGCTTGCATCCATTGCCTCAATATAGTTATTAATTTGGTTAGGTTATGAGGACATGCAGTCCTCTTTTATTGTCATTTAGTAATACATGCATTAAGAAATGATACAATGTTCCTCCAGTGTGATATCACAGAAACACAAGACAGACCAAGACTTAAAAAACTGACAAAAACCACATAATTATAACATGTAGTTACAACAGTGCAAGCAATACCGTAATTTGATAGAAGAACAGACCATGGGCACATTAAAAAGTCTCAAAGTCTCTCGAAAGTCCCAACATCTCACGTAGACAACAGAAGGAAGAAAACTCTCCCTACCATGAGCTTCCAGCACTGCAAACTTGCCGATGCAGCATCCTGGAAGCACTCGACCACAGTCTGAATCTCAGTCCATCCGAAAACTTCGAGCCTCCGACCAGCCCTCCGACACCGAGCACTGAGCACCATCTCTGCTGAGCGCTTCGACCCCAGCCCCAGCCGCCAGCAACAGGCAAAGCTGAGGATTTGGGGCCTTCCCCTCCGGAGATTCTCGATTGCACAGTAGCAGCGGCAGAGAACCGAGCATTTATTTACTTTATTTATTGCGATACAGTGCAGAATTGGCCTTTCAGACCATGCTGCCCAACAAACTCCTGGTTTAATCACGTATCAATCACGTGTCAATTTCCAATAACCTATTAACCTAACAACTGGTACGTCTTTGGAAACTGGAGCACCTAGAGGAAACTCACGCAGTCTCAGGGAGAGTGTACAAACTCCTTACAGGCAGTGGCAGGAATTGAACCTGGCTCACTTGTACTGTAAAGTGTTGTGCTAACCACTATGCTTCCATGCCAGCCATTACTACAGGCTTGAAACTAAATGAAAAGGATTTATTGTGGACTCACAATTGGTCAACGATTTCCCTTTCATTACATTAGGCCAGAAAGATTGGAAACTATCCTTTATGACAATTCCCCATCCCGGGGGAGGCACTCGAGGTGGTGGGGTTAGTCCACAATCCAGGTAAAAGTGCTCACCTTCAGCAGATGCTCCTGTAATTGTTGCATTACGTCATGGTTCTCTTTGAGGAGCTGTTTCTGTTCTTTCAGCTCCTTGTACAGCTTGTCTATCTCTGTCTGAAGTCTGGCTTCCCGCTCCTATCAAAAAGTACAGATGTTCATGAGGTATAAACTTTAACCGCATGCTGCACAGCCAATCCAAGATCCAGCCTTAATGAAAGTGTATAGAGTCATAGAGCAGCACAGCACAGAAACAGGCCCTTTGGCTCATCTAGTTAGTGCCGAACGGTTATTCTGTTCAGTCCCATTGACCTGCATCTGGACCATAACCCTCTATATCTCTCCTGTCCTTGTACATATCCAAACTTTTCTTAAGTATTCCGTAAGACTGGATAATTAGTCTGTGATGATTAAGTAATTCTGATACTGCCGCAACATTGAGTGTAAGACCTTATGACCATAAGACATAGGTCCAGAATTGGGCCAATTGGCCCATTAAGTCTAGCTAAAGAAATTCCTCCCCATTTCAGTTCTTAAAGGATATCCTTCTATTCTCAGCAAAAGTCTCCCAACAAAGTCACTAGGTTAATTAACTTCCATCCTTCTGTTGGCGTTCCTCATGAGAACAAGCATCTTCCTGGAATTTATCCTCAAATGACCATTTTTCATAACAATGTTGAGATAGTCAGTTATGCACTTCAACAGGGGATTTAGCCATTCCCAAGTAATCACCAGCGTCACGATCTATCAAGTGCTGGTAAATGGGATTAGTGTAAATAGGTTCTGAGTAAATGGGCCTTTTCCTATGCTGTATGACTCCATGTGTACTCTAGTCAAAGCAAGACTGATCTTGGCACCCAAATTGTTGTGAAAATTAAAAGTCAATGTCAAGTTCATCATCATAGGCACAAATCCATGCATATATGCAGGTGCAAAGAAAATCACCCGGACATAGCATCGGATAAGCAGCATTCACAAGGAAAACAAAAATTAATCATGAATTATACATAATTTTTAGTTGGATTGAATGATTTAGTTTGTGCCATGGATTGAATTTCGGAGATTGTGGCATGTTTTAAATAGCAAACAGAATTGGTAAGTACAGGAATAGGCCCTCTGGGCCACAGTCTCTGTGACAATCATGATGTCATATTAATCTAATCCCATCTGCCTGCAGATGGTCTATATCTCTCAATTCACAGCCTGTTCATGTGCCTCACAAAAAGTCTTTTTAAATGTTGCTATCATATCTGCTTCCATCATGTCCCCTGACAGAATGTTTGAAGCACCTACCACTCTCTGTGTAAAGATCTTGCCTCGTAAATATCCTTTAGACTTTTCCCCTTTCACCTTAGACCTCTGATATTTGACCCTATGAAAAATGCTCTCTATGTCACTTATTATTTTATGTATATTTCTGTCAGGTCGCCTCTCAGCCTCCAGCTTAAACAATCCCAGTTTGTCCAACGTTTCTAATCCATGCAACGTCCTGGTGACCTCCACTGCACCCTCTCCAAAGCCTCCATTTCCTTGATGTTATGCAGAGACCAGAACTACACACATTACTCCAAACAAGCTTTTATACAACCGCAACATGACTTCCTGACTTTTATACTCAATGCCCTGGCGATGAAGGCAAGCATATTATACAACTTCTTACTCACCTGTCCGCATTTGCTGCCATCCTATTTAATACTATCACTTTTATGGAGCTATGGATTTGTACCCCAAGAACCCTCTGTACATCAATGCTCTTCAAAATTCCAGCCTATTACTGTATACTTTCCTCGTATGGTTGACCTCCCTAAGTACAATATCTCACACTTAGCTGGATTGAACTCCATCTGTAATTTCTCCAGTCATATTTCCATCTGATCTGTGTCCTGCTGTATTCTTGATAACTTTCCTTACAATCCATCAATCTCCACCAACTTTTGTGCGGTTTTCAAAATTACTAATTACATTTAAAAAAAATTTAAATCATCTATTTGTATCACTGTAATAGCACTGAACCCTGGTCACAGAGCTCCAGAGAAACACTACCCTCTTCCTTCTATGCCAAGCCAAGTTTGAATCCAATCAGCCGAGTCACTGTGGAAAATATTCCTTATCAGCCTACCATGAGAGAGCTTGTTGAATGCTTGTTGAAATCTATCAGAAAAGATCCACTCTCTCCGATCACCTTTGCCACCTCCTCAAAAAAATTAAAGTTCATAAGACATGACCTCTTACGCACGAGTCATGCTGACTATCCCCAATCTGACCCTGCTTTTTCAAAAGCCAATACAAAAAGTTAGACAGATCTGTTAAGTAATGGGTTGAAAAGGAGCTGAATCATAGTTTGATGTGCATTTGATTAAATCAGCAGCTAATTAAAGGAACGCCAGGTCTTCTATGAGGTTCGTGCCACAGAAATGCTGGTTGTCGGTTGAAGTGTGAAATTGGTAGTGGGATCATGTAGGATGCACGAATGCCATGAGGCCTGGTAATGGGTAACATGTTCGCTGGAACAAACCCAGCACTCACAGCTAGCCGAAGGGGCTGGGTTAACTGGACACCGTCATGACTGGGTTCTAAGAACGTCAATGGTAAGAGCACTCTCTCACTCCCAAAGGTAATGGCTCAGATTGCTGCTTTGTCTCATAGCATTTTCCACAACAAAAATAAAGAAAAGGAGATTGAAAAAGTCCCTTTCATTGTTGGCATATTATTCAAGTCTTTGTTTGGAGTCTTTTTTC
The DNA here is from genome assembly GCF_963921235.1 of Mobula hypostoma. Lineage (NCBI taxonomy): Eukaryota > Metazoa > Chordata > Chondrichthyes > Myliobatiformes > Myliobatidae > Mobula > Mobula hypostoma. Next base: position 79,956,426 of record NC_086109.1, read on the forward strand.
ATTCTAACTCCTGCCTCCTTTTTCTCCCTAGACTCCTTTCTCTGATAGAAGACCGGGCAGCTGTAAATGAGAGCTGTCGTCTGAATTGTTCCCTGTTTCCCTGGGTTATTTTAACTCCTTTTGGTCTTTCTTCAGCATTGCTCAAGAGTGTCATCAGAATACAGCCAATCAGTAATGATAGCTCTGTTCACTGACCCTTAACCAGGGCTCAGTGACCCTGACATGAAGCTCTGAATCAAAGCACACTGCAAACCCCTGTGAATCCAACATCTCCCCTCACTAATGATCTCATTTGTACACAAGGTTTTGTCTTTTCCACTCTTAAAAGCATTTATTTTAAACTCTAGGCCGCTTGCCATAATTAATTTGAAATGTTTTCACTAATTATTAATACACACTTAGATCTGTCTGTAAATATTTATGCGATGCTAATTTGGTGAGAAAATGTTAATCTCCAATTTTCTTCTGGCTTTCTTGGTGGCTGTTAAGATCTCATTAGCCAGTCACTGGGGCCTCATGATGCAGTTACATGATTTCGACTTCACTGCCCTTTAAAACGTGTAATATAACTGACTAGACTGGTGCAAGGCTCTGATTTAGTGAGTGAATGGATCCCTGGGAGGCACATCTCAGTATAATTGTAGCCAGCACAAACCCACCTCCTTAAACTATCATTTCTTAACATCTTTACTGGGAGGTGGGTTGGGGAAGGTTCTCTTTTGCCTATAAACAATGGGTTTACGATTTCATTACACACAGCTCGGAGAGGGAATGCCCTCCATGTTCCAGTAAAGAGTTGGTAGGAAAGTTCAGGAGCACAGAGTACCAAGAATGCTGTATGCTGCTAATTTAAGTGTAGCAGGATTTTGGCGATATAATCCGATGCTACCACCATTTTCCACTTGTACTCATGTCACATTTGATTTCTGCACCCATTGCAGATCAAAAGGTTCTTTCAGAGACGGGGACACTGTAGGACATCCAGGATTATGGTACTCGAGCACAGGTTTGTGCCTGAAATTTCCCAGATGTTAGACTTGTGACGTTCCCCATAACATGATGGGGAGATACTGAGCAGGGAACCCAGGTGTTTCACATTACAGGGGAAGTAAATCATTTCCAGTTGGGTTTCCAGTTACACAGTGGCACTGTTAAGGCAAATCACTACAGTTCCACCACATTCCTCTGTGCACTGTTGGAGAGTATTTGGTATAAGGAGAGGCTGGAAAAAATCTGGATTGTTTCTTCTGGAGAGTTAGAGGCTGAAGGAAGAGCTGGTAGAAGTACACTCAATGCCCACTGTATTAGACACCTCGTCAGACATGTTCTTCTGCACACCACTGTTGTATCATGTGGTTACCTGAATTACTGTTGTCTTCCTGTCATCTTGAATCAGTCTGGCCATTCTCCTCCGACCTCTCTCTCATTAACCAGATGTTTTTGCCCACAGAACTGCTGCTCACTAGATGTTTTTTTTGTTGTCTTGACCATGTCTGCATTCTTTTATGCATTGAGCTGCTGCCATATGTTTGGCTAATTAGATATTTGCATTAATCAGCAGGTATGTAGGAGTACCTAATAAAGTAGCCACTTAGTTTATATAAAATTATGACAGGCATTAAATATAACAGCTGACCAGAAACAACAGGAATTCTGCAGATGCTGGAAATTCAAGTAACATACATCAAAGTTGCTGGTGAACGCAGCAGGCCAAGCAGCATCTATAGGAAGAGGCGCAGTCGACGTTTCGGGCCGAGACCCTTCGTCCTGACGAAGGGTCTCGGCCTGGGAATGGGAACTAGTCACATTTCCCCCAGAACACCCAGTTTGGTTCATTTGGGATCACTCACACTTCCAGCATAAGAATGTGGATTCAAACTCTGTTCTTAAGCATGTAATTGGTCCTGATGAAGAGTCTCAGCCTAAAGCGTCAGCTCTTTATTCCTCCACATTGATGCAGTCTGAGTTACTCCAGCACTTTATGTGTGTGAATTTATCTGAAGTTCTGTTGTGGCTCAGAGAGGATGTGGCAAAGTTGAAACTGCTGTTATTTGGATAGGACATTGAGTAGGACTGAAAGACACAAAGGAATCTGTAGATGTTGGAAAGCTGGAGCAACACACACAAAATGCAGGAGGAACTCAGCAGGTCAGGAAACATCTATGGAGGGAATCAGGCAGTTTCATACTGAGACCCTTCAACAAGGCTGGAAAAGAGGGTGCAGAAACCAAAATAAGAAGGTGGGGAGATGGAAGGATGGAGGGGGAGGGGGTAAGGAGAAGGAGGATGAGTACAAGTGGATAGAACCAGGTGAGGGGAAAGCTGGGTGGGTGACGAAAGAGAGATGATGTAAGAAGCTGGAAGGGGAGAGCTGGATTAGGAATCTAATAAGAAAAGATAGTTGATTATGAAATAAAAGGAAGGAGGCGTGAAATCAGAGGAAGTGATGGGCAGGTCATAAGGCGGGGGAGGAGAAGAGAGATAAGACAGATACTTTATTGATCCCAAAGGATATTACAGTGTCACAGTAGCATTACAAATATACAATTATTAGAAGAGAAGTAAGAAAGAATGAAAAATAGGTTACCTCAAACAGTCTAACAGCAGGAGTCATCACTTTCCTGGCTATAGGTTGATTCATTATGGAGCCTTATGGCTGAAGGTAAAAATGACCTTGTATCTCGCTCTTTGGAGCAATGCAGTTGTCTTAGTCTTTTACTAAAAGTGTTCCTCTGTTCAGCCAAGCTGGCTTGCAGAGCGTGAGAAACATTGTCCAGAACTGCCAGGATTTTCCCTACAACACACATCAAAGTTGCTGGTGAATGCAGCAGGCCAGGCAGCATCTCTAGGAAGAGGTACAGTCGACGTTTCGGGCCGAGACCCTTCGTCCGGACTAACTGAAGGAAGAGCTAGTAAGAGATTTGAAAGTTGGAGGGGGAGGGGGAGATCCAAAATGATAGGAGAAGACAGGAGGGGGAGGGATGGAGCCAAGAGCTGGACAGGTGATAGGCAAAAGGGGATACGAGAGGATCATGGGACAGGAGGCCCAGGGAGAAGGAAAAGGGGGAGGGGGGAAAAACCCAGAGGATGGGCAAGGGGTATAGTCAGAGGGACAGAGGGAGAAAAAGGAGAGAGAGAAAGAAAGAATGCGTGTATATAAATAAATAATGGATGGGGTGCGAGGGGGAGGAGGGGCATTAGCGGAAGTTAGATAAGTCAATGTTCATGCCATCAGTCTGGAGGTCAATGTTCATGCCATCCGGTTGGAGGCTAGGCTAGGTAGGTTTCCCTAGGCTCCTTCGTTCTACCACGGCCTGCAGTGTGTCCAGTTTGACTCCTATAACAGAATCAGCCTTTCTAATCAGTTTATTGAGCCTGTTGGCATCACCTGTGTTTATGCCACTGCCCCACCACACCACGGCATAAAAGATTGTACTGGCAACAACAGACTGGTACACCGTGTGAAGGAGAGGCCCAGATACTCCAAAGGACTTCAGTCTCCTCAGGAAGTAGCACTGTCTCTGGACTTTCTTTTACACAGCCTCTGTGTTGGTACTCCACTGAAGTCTGTCATTTAGGAGCACTGCCAGGTATTAGTAGGTCCTCACCACATCCAGTCCTCACCATCAAAAATAAAAGGGAACAGTGCAGGCTTAGTCTTCTTAAAGTCCATCACCATCTCCTTTGACTTACTGATGATAAGTTGCAGAGGTGAGAGGGTAACCAGAATGGAGAGAGGAAAAAGAGAGATGGAGGAAGGGAAACAGAAGGGAGTGATTACTGGAAGTTAGAGAAATCTATGCCCATGCCATCAGGTTATCAGATATAATATTTGGTGTCGCTTCTGCAACCTGAGTTTGGCCTCATCAGAACAGAAGCAGAGGCCATGGTCAGATATGTCAGGATGAGAGTGGGAAGTAAAACTGGGAAGCTGCTGGGAGATCCTACTTTCAACAGTGGACAGAGTGAAGGTATTAGACAAAGCAGCCCCCTAATCTGCATCGGGCTTCTCTGATGTAGATGAGGCCACATCGGGAGCACCAGCTACAAGAGACGACCCCGACAGACAGCTGGAAGAACTCAGCAGGCCAAGCAGCATCTGTGGAAGGCAAGGAATATTTGATATTTTGGGTCGAAACCCTGCACGAGCCCTGTATGTTTGTATCAGCAGATATACTTCTGTCCTGTGATGTCCCATGCCACATAGGAAATAATAAAAGCTCATAATGAGCCCTCTATGGCAGGAATTCCCAACCCAGAGTTGCTATATATTCCATGGCATAAGAAAGGTAGGGATCCTCTGGTAAATGATTTGTATTGGAACTACAGTCAGTAGTCGAATATCATTTACGGACTTCATCCAGGACCCTGAACTCATTGTCATTATTTAACCACCTTAACAAACAGATTCTCAATCTTTACAGACAACAACTGAGCATTTATTCCAGACTGTGCTGGCAAGTAAATTATCCAGACACTAATCACAAGACACTAGAATCCTATTTGTTAAAAAGTTATATTTGGACCATTAAATGTGCCTGAACAGCTTTATGCAACATCCAGGCACCTGTGTGGAAATAGGAAATTGGCTTTAATTATTGCTTTAGAAGTGTAATCAAGAAGACCAGGCCTATTTTATTATTTTTTTCAAAGCTCCTTATTCTCATTAATTGTAAAGATTCTTGATATTGGAAAGGCTTCAAATGAACATTTCTTATTAGCTTGTAATTAGCATATGCAATCGTAACTGAATCATGGATGAGACGTTTGGCCAAATGTTTTGTCCCTTACTCACTGACGGAACTAAATGGCTGAACATTTTTATTAAAGCAGCAGACAGTGGATATCTTAATTAATATCAGTTTGGGGCTATTTTTATATAGTAAATTACTTTCATTTTTATTGATGTTGTCACATTACACACTTTATGGTTCAGTGCCTTCATTTAATAACTTCCAATTCTGTCGGTATTATGCCAGAATTCTGCAATTTTAAAACTACATTGGAAGTGCTTAGAAGACAGGTTACTGACAGGGCCTAAACTATTTCACTGACATGATGCGAAAAGATAATTTGAAGTAAATTTAAAAATTCAGCACATGGGATAGCTGGGAGCAAGACAGAAGAACCAGCAGCCCAAAGAAATATCTGAAATATTTATGGTGAATTGTAAGCAATGTTTGAGTTTGAGCAAGGCAATCTATGTAGTAGAGATGATCTATGGTGGAGTGTAAAAGGTACATTCATTATTTCCTGCTGTTCAGCTAGAGTGAATGGATATTTTATATATATTCTTACTTGCTTCTCCTGTGGGCACATAAATATTTCAAGCCTGCCTCTTACTTGTGTATGTTTTACTGCCTCAAGAGTAGAAAGACAATTTTCCAAATCATCTGCGTCTGTTTCAGGGGACTTCATTATTACAGCCCTAGGATCAACCGATCTGAAGTAGTGATCTACTATCTTTAAAAGAAACGCCAGTTTGAACTAATTGACAAACATTTACACCTCAGTCTGAAGATTATCGATTCAAACCATAATCCTGCACTTGAGAACGCGACCCCGGCCTTTCTTTCAGTGCAGCACAAATCCCGTGTTATTAGAGTTCCATAGTTTTCTGTGGCCATTAAATTAAAGTCCAATTACCAAGTGCAATATCATCAAAAATAAATCAATTGGTGATTATTGTTGTAGTTCATTGGCTGTGCCAGTTTCTCAGCAAAATTCCTGTGAGTACCTATCAAAATAATTCATGGCATGCAAAATACTTGGGACATGTGGCACAAGGCTTTGGGAAGTTAGGTAGTTGCTAAAAATCCAGTGGATCTCAACATACCATCCCACAACTTTTCTACACTGGTGTTCGCACCTGATAAATTTACGATTAATTGCAGAGTCCCTTGTGGTTCCTAGCTGTATATGGTGAAAGACTGGGTTAAGTTAGCTGAACAATAATGAACCAGTGTTGCTGTTCTCAGGTAACCTTAGGCTTCAGAGCGGAGATATTTGAATTCACAATTCTGTTTTTGACAGAGAGTGAGAGTGAGAGTGAGAGAGAGAGAGATATCAGAAATACAATTCTAAACATTTGATCATGTCACTAGAGGAATGCCAACTCTCCAACTTTGGTATACCCTAGTCCAACAATAATGAAAACCTTGAAATATACCATGAACCAGCTTTATCCAATATTAGTACAACTTAACTTAATGGCAACAAAATATATTTGATACAGGTGGCAGGTTGGTTGTATTATGTTTGAAGCAATCAGTTCAGCTTATGCAAAGTACAACCCACAACAAGCTTCAAGGGCAGTTGCAGTTCAGTTTTACCACATCTCCTGAGGATCTCTGCTTGCCTCAATATTAATGGTGTCAACCCCTTTGTCAGAAGAAGCAATCTTACCAGTGCTAGTCGCTGCTGTTCCTCCAGGAGATACAAATTGTTGTGTTCTTCTTCCTGAGACTGGATTCTCTCTTCAGCTGTCTGTTTTCTCCTCACTTCTCCAGGGAAAGTTCCACACTATTGAATGGAAGCTAGGATTATTGCTCATCTACACATTCCAAATCTTTTGATAAAATTCTCAATCTACTTATTGAAGCTAATATGCTAAGACTTAAGTTCATACCATGTGACGAGCTGTGGCAGTGATATAGAGAGGTGCAGTACACCAGGCTTCTATGATTAGCACAAAGCTGGTGGCAATGTAGGGAGAATGCAGAAAGCCTTCAGCAAGTTATACACTCAGTGGCTACTTTATTAGGTACACCCGTACACCTCATTAATGCAAACATCTAATTAACTATTCATGTGGCAGCAACTCATGTAAAAGCATGCAAGCATGGTCAAGAGGTTCAGTTGTTGTTCAGACCTAACATCAAAATGGGGAAAAATATGATCTAAGTAACTTTGACTGTGAAATGATTGTTGGTGCTAGACGGTGTGGCTTGAGTATCTCTTAATCTGCTGACCTCCCGGGATTTTCACTTCCGAGAGTTAACAGAGAACGATGTATATCCGGTGAGCGGTAATTCTGTGGATGAGAGAGGTCAGAGTGGTTCAAACCAATAGGAATGCAACAGTAACCTAAATAACCATGTGTTACAGCGGTGATGTGCAGAAGAGCATCCCTGGACACGTAACGTGCCAAACCTTGAACTGGACGGACTACGTCAGCAAAGGATCAAAAACATACACTCAGTGGCCACTTTATTAGGCACGGGAGGTATAGCCAACACTTGGGAAAACAACTAGTTCTTTGGCCTTCCTTACTGGGGCATTTGAGTCAACATATGCTATTGCAGCTGAATTCCTGGTGAGACTGCACTCAGATTATTATATACAGGAGCACTCTGCCTACCTAAGGAAGGATATACAGTACATGCAGTAATGAGTGGGAGGACTCTTGGGATGGTGTGTTTGTCTTGTGAGGATAGATTAAGCAGGTTCTGCCTGGAGTTCAGAAGAATAAGAGGGGAACTTAGTGAAAAATGCAAAATTCTTATTGGAATTGAGAGAATGAATACAAGGCTAATGTTTCTGGTTGGAGAGTTGAGAATTAGGAGCCACTGTTCTAAACAAAATGAAAGTTAGCTATCCTGGTTTAAGATAGAGCCATAGAGCTATACAGCACAGGTCCCATCCCCCCAGCTTGACCATGTAAGCTGTGATGTCTACCCATGCTAAGCCCACTTGCTTACATTAGGCCCATATCCCACCAAAATTTTCCTATCTAAGTACCTGTCCATGTTCCTTTTAAATATTGTAACTGTATCCTCCTCTACCGTCTTCTCAAAGATCTAAGACCCCTCAGATCGCTTTTAAATATCTTCCCTCTCACATGGAACCTGTACCCATGAGTTCTAGACTCCCATGCCCTCGGGGAAAAAATTCTGATCAACTGCTCTATCTTTTCCCCTGATAATTTTATTAACTTCTATAAGAGCAGCCATCAGTCTCCTGTGCTCCAATATGGCCATTAGACCGGCATAAAAACACAACTATTAAGCTACTGTCATCCACAGAATGCAACCGCCCTCACCTCATTAATAAGCAAATGCTTTGAGAGGCTGGTCAAGGACCACATCTGCAGCTTGATACCACCCACACTGGACCTCCTACATTTCACCTACCGACACAACTGAACGACAGATGACGCAATAGCCACAATTCTACAATCTGTCCTTACAGATCTGGAGAAGATGCTTTTCTGAGAATGCTGTTCTTGGACTACAGTTCATCATTCAATACCATAATTCCCTCCAGGCTTGACAAGAAGCTCAGAGACCTTGGCCTTAACCCTTCCTTGTGTAGCTGGATTCTGGACTTCCTGTCAGACCGCTGGCAGGTAGTAAGAGTGAGCTCCCTCACTCTGCCCCTCTGACTCTCAACACAGATACCCCTCAGGGTTGTGTCCTAAACCCCCTCCTTTACTCTCTGTACACCCATGACTGTGCTGCCACTCACAGCTCCAATCTGCTAATTAAATTTGCTGATGACACTACACTGATTGGCCAGATCTCAAATAATAATAAGGCAACCTACAGAGAAGAAGTCATCACCCTGACACAGTCGTGCCAAGAAAAAACCTCTCCCTCAATGTCACAAGAACAAAGGAGTTGGTTGTGGATTACAGGAGAAATGAAGACAGGCTAACCCCTATTGACATCAATGGATCTGGGGTTGAGAGGGTGAACAGCTTTAAGTTCCTCAGCATACACATTACTGAGAATCTCACGTGGTCTGTGCATACCAGCTGTGTGGTGAAAAAGGCACAACAGATCTCTTTCACCTCAGACAGTTGAAGAAGTTTGGTTTGGGCTCCCAAATCCCAAGAACTTTCTGCAGGGGACAATTGACAGCATCCTGACTGGCTGCATCACTGCCTGGTATGGGAACTGTACCTCCCTCAATCACAGGATTCTACAGAGAGTGGTACGGACAGCCCAGCACATTTGTAGATGTGAACTTTCTACTATTCAGGACATTTACAAAGACAGGTGTGTAAAAAGGGCCCGAAGGATCATTGGGAACCCGAGTCACCCCAACCAGAAACTGTTCCAGCTGCTACCATCCAGGAAATAGTATTGCAGCATAAAAGCCAGGACCAACAGGCTCCGGGACAGCTTCTTCCACCAGGCCATCAGACTGATTAGTTCATGCTGATACAATTGTATTTCTATGTTATATTGACTGTCCTGTTGTACATACTATTTATTATAAATTACTATAAATTGCACATTGTACAGTTAGATGGAGACGTAACATAAAGATTTTTACTCCTCATGTATATGAAAGACGTAAGTAATAAAGTCAATTCAATTCAATTCACCTGGGCATGGCTTCATGTAATTCTAGTTTTATAACTTCATGCCTGGCTCAGTGTACTTGAAGAAGCGGTGTAGAAGTGGTTAGCATTCTAATTAGGCTAACAAAGTCGCTAAATTACTGAATTAGTATCCAGAGGCCTGGATTATTGTTCCAGAGGTATAAGTTTAAATCTCATCATTGTAACTGGTGAATTTAAATATTATTAATTAAATACACTTCAAATTTTTGAAAGATTAACACTAATGTTACCATGAAATTACTGGATTATCATAAGAGAAACACTGGCTCACTAACTTCCTTCGGAGATGGAAATCCATAATCGAGGTGCCCTATAGATACCTCCAGACCCACTGTTACAAAAAAAAACTCTCAGTTGAATTTTATTATGATTGTCGAGCGAACTTGTTAAGTCAAATTATGATTTGAAAATTGGCCTTTCCAGTGATGTCCACATCCCATGAATGAATATCAAAATGCCTGAAAGGAGAAGTATTCTTCTAATACTTCCTCAGTGAAACTATCATACTCCATGGGATACCAGTGCAAAAGGACACCACAAAGTGTTTTAGAGCCAAACCACAGTTACTACTCTAATAATGCAGGATAACCAGTAGCCATTTTGCTTTCAGCAATCTCTTTCACGCAGCAATCTTACACTGATAACTTTTGTCTAATTTGCAGGATAAAAAAATGACAGAAGAGTGAAGGAATTTCTGCTCTTTGAGGTGTGCCATGGGGTCTTACACATACACAGATGAACTTTGTCTCAGTTTAGTCTCTCTTTGAAAGCTCCCTTGATCGTGGCACTTGTTAAATGAGGGTCTGTCATTGATGCCTACAATTTGAGAACAAGTACAAAGAATTTCTTTACATTTCAATGAGTAGTAATGCTGGAGAGAAGACCAAAGGAAGCAGTTCTGCTTTCTCACTTAATAATGGCACCAGAATTGAATCACTACCGCCACAGTTGGCACTGGTTTTGGAGAGAGCTCCACTTTGTAAATGGGCCCATCCATTTTGTTTGGATCTGGCAACTCTTCTGAGGTTTTATGGAGGTTGGCAAACAGCTTTAAGTTGCATTACCACCACTTTCTGAACCGAGTGTGGGTCAGGATATCTAAATCTTGTATGTTTATATTTGTGTCAAGTTCTATGAAAAAGCCCTGTACTCTTAAGGAACCGCACTATATATTTAAAGCAATTATCCGGCGATCCTTTCTGCAAAAAATGTTAACGTTAAATTGATTTGTCAACTCAAAGAGCTGGTAAAAATTTATCTGATTGCATGAAAAAGTCACTAATTACTCAAGCAATACAGGTTTTTTTTTACCTGGGATGAATTGAACGAGGGCAAATATTGAAGTTTGCAGATGTCCCTACAATTTTTTTATATAGAAAAGAAACTACTATTTACATAACCATCAGAGAATTCTTAAAAATAACACCCCTTTAATAAAAGGGAATTAAATTGCACTTTACCAAATTTAAATTCTATTAAGAGTTAATGTTATGCAAATTTAAGTCAATTAAATCACCATTAAGAAAGGAGCTCCTTTTTTTAAGCTAATTGAACTGCACCAATATCTACATGATAAGACAGGAAACAAGCAAACCTTGTTCTTTGAGAGAGGTGATGTGATATGAGCTGGATGATGGTAGTATTTGGAATTCTTCAGAGCTGAAGTCTCAGAGTTCAGCCAGACAGCTAGGTAAGGAAAAAGAGTGTCAGTGAAAGGGTGGTCCAGGAGATCCAAATCACCTTTCCAAAAGTTTAGACAGAATATCTAGGGAAAAAAACCATCCACAGGCACCATATTTGAAAATTAATGATACATATTAATTTGTCCTTCCTGAATCATGGCTTCCACTTTATTACTGTGAATTACATCTATTTTCCACTCTTCTTCCCTCACCCCATCTCCTGTGAACAGAGCAAAGATGCAGTACTTCCGATCCTCACCTTCCTCTCCAGCAGCCTCATCCTCTGTAATTTCTGACAGCTCCAAAAAGATTCCTCAACGATACACATATTCCCCTTCACTTTCTTCATTTTGAATGGATCTCCCTCTTAGTGACTATCTGCTCAGCTCTTCTGACACCGCCCCCCCCCAACCATAAATGGCACTTACCCATGCTGGTCTCTGATGTAGAATTAAGGAAACTTTCATTTATTTGGAATTTTAGTTTTTCTTTAGACACAGCACGGTAACAGGTCCTTCCAGTCCAATGAGCCTGTGCCACCCAATTACAACCATGTAATTTTTACACAGTAGGGGAATTAAGGGTTAAGGGGGAAAGGCAGGTAAATGGAGCTGAGTTTACGGACAGATCAGCCATGATCTTACTGAATGGTGGGGCAGGCTCGATGGGCCAGATGGCCTACTCCTGCTCCTATTTCTTATGTTGTTATGTGGCCAATTAATCTACTGACCTGTACATCTTTGAAATGTGGGAGGAAACCAGAATACAGGAGGAAACCCATACAGTCACAAAGAGAATGTACAAAATCCTTACAGATTTTGATCGGCAGGAATTGAGCCCAGATCACTGGTGCTGTAATAGCATTAAGCTAACCACAATGCTGGTCGATATTAAAAAACCTAGTGGCAATGAGGGAAGGGGGAACACATTAAGCTCTGCAAACACATTACCTGTACCGGTGGTGGGCAGATTCAAAGGTATCTTTCAAAAGTGGAGCAAATGTATTTACTTTTTCAGTGTTGCCAGGAAGAACGTTTATTGTTTTATTGCAAAGTCGCTAATTGCCCTGGAAAGGTGGTGGTGATCTGTATTCGCAAACAGCTGCAGTCTTTCTGTCTAAGGTGCTCTCAAATAGTTGGTGAAGGTAGAGCGGTAGATGTAGTGCATATGGATCTCAGAAAGGCACTTGGTAAGGTACCCCATGCAAGGTTTATTTAAAAAGTAAGGAGGCATGGGATGCAAGAGAACCTTGTTTTGTGGACCCAGAATTGGCTTGCCTACAGAAGGCGAAGAGTGGTTGTAGACGGGTTTTATTCTGCGTGGAGGATGGTGACCAATAGTGTTCCACAGGGATCCGTTCTGGCACCCCTTCTCTTCGTGATTTTTATAAATTACTATGACAAGGAAGTGGAGGGATGAGTTAGTAAACTTGCTGATGGGAGTGGGAGGTTGGGAGTGTTGTGGATAGTGTGGAGGGCTGTCAGAGGTTACAGCGGGACATTGATAGGATGCAAAACTGGGCTGAGAAGTGGCAGATGGAGTTCAACCCAGATAAGTGTGAGGTGGTTCATTTTGATATGTCAAATATGATGGCAGTATATAGTATTAATGGTAATTGGCAGAGTGGAGGATCAGAGGGATCTTGGGGTCTGAGTCCATCATCATCATCATCATCATCATCAGGTGCCGTGCCCAGTTTGAGCTTTGACTGCCATGGCCCACACACTCCTGTTACGGGTCAAGTGGATCAATTCATTGGTATTCATTTCCAGTTCTCTGGCTGCTGTCTCCATCATCATTTGTCTTTGTCTTCCTCCTGCTTTCTTCCCTTCAATCTTTCCCATAATTACCGTGCATTCTAACTCCTCTTTCCTAATCACATGTCTAATGAAGTTACGTTGCCTTTTCATGATCTCATACATTATTCCTTTTTTTGTGTTTGCTCTGTTCATGACATCCTCATTAGATATTCGTTTCGTCCATGATATTCTTTGCATCCTCCTCAAAAACCATAGGACACTCAAAGCTGCTTCGCAGGTTGACTCTGTGGTTAAGGAGGCATACGGTACGTTGGTCTTCATCAATCGTGGAATTGTGTTTAAGAATCGAGAGGTAATGCTGCAGCTATATGGAACCCTGGTCAGACCCCACGTGGAGTACCATGCTCAGTTCTGGTCACCTCACTACAGGAAGGATGTGGAAACTAAAGACAGAGTGCAGAGCAGATTTACAAGTATGTTGACTGGATTGGGGAGCATGCCTTATGAGAATAGGTTGAGTGAACTCAGCCTTTTCTCCTTGGAGCGACAGAGGATGAGAGGTGACCTAATAGAAGTGTATAAGATGATGAGAGGCATTGATCGTGTGGATAGTCAGAGGCTTTTTCCCAGGGCTGAAATGGCACAGTTTTAAGGTGCTTGGAGGTAGGTACAGAGGAGATGTCAGGGGTAAGTTTTTTTACGGAGAGAGTGGTGAGTGCATGGAATGGGCTGCTGGCGACAATGGTGGAGGCATTTAAGAGACTCTTGGATAGGTACTTGGAGCTTAGAAAAATAGAGGGCTGTGGGTAACCCTAGGTAATTTTGAAGTAAGTACATGTTTGGCACAGCATTGTGGGCCGAAGGGCCTATTTGTGCTATAGGTTTTCTATGTTTCTATTTTTCTAGTTACAGATTTCTGAGGAAGAGTAGGAAAACAAATCTTTCTGTGCAGTAGGATTTTCAGTAAAAAATCCATTCAACAATTGCACGCCAACAGGCAGACACATCATCCAAAATCCAGAGGGAGACAGGATAAGTCTACAAGGACATAGGTCGGAATGATATCTTCTTAAATTGTTTTCTTTGGTGTTGCAGAAGACCTAATCGTATAGTTCTTTGAGAAGATATGAACATAAAGAAACATCCTCTACAATAAAAGCTTGGTTATCTACCCTATCACTTGCTGTAGTGCTCTCTAGTAATCAACACCACAGATGGTGCATCTTGGCCAAGACCGGAGCGCTAACTGAGGGAGTGCTCGGTATTGAGAGAGCCATGGGACCGGCTGTCTGACATTGGGGCGATGACTCAGGCCAATATCTGAACAGTACAGAGGGAGTATCCCAACCACAGCAGCCAGTGTTGAAGGAACATCTGGGCTGACAGTGGGGCACCACTGAGGGAGAACCTAGGCATCCCCTGCTACTCTCCATTCACTTAAATCCATTTCCTGACCTGCTGGGTAATTTTAATTGCCAAGTCATTGGTGAGTTGTGCAGAACAGTACATTTTCTTTACCATTATTCTATAACTATTAGCATTATTGATTACGTGGGTAACTTGACTATTAACCAGCACATCCCATCACCACGGTTCCCAATGAATAGAAAACTTTTACTGCACACTGAAAGGAATATTATTGTCTGGATTGTATTGTAAATGCAAGCAGGCTTTTTCCACTGAGGTTGGGTGAGACTACAACCAGAGGTCATGGGTTAAAAATGAAAGGTGAAAGGTTTAAGGGGAACATGAGGAGAAGCTTCTTCACTCAGAAGTTGGAGCGAGCTGCCAACACATGGTGGATGTGATTTCAATTTCAATGTATAAGAGAAGTTTGGATAGGTAGATGGATGTAAGGGGTATGGAAGGCTATAGTCTGAGTGCAGGTCAATGGGATCATTGTCATCATCATCATCAGGTGCCATGCCCAGTTTGAGCTTTGACTGCCATGGCCCACACACTCCTATTTTGGGTCAAGTAGATCAATTCATTGGTATTCATTTCCAGTTCTCCGGCTGCTGTCTCCATCAGCATTTGTCCTTGTCTTCCTCCTGCTTTCTTCCCTTCAATCTTTCCCATAATTACCGTGCATTCTAACTCCTCTTTCCTAATCACATGTCCAATGAAGCTACATTGCCTTTTCAGGATCTCATGCATTATTTCTCTTTTTGTGTTTGCTCTGTTCATGACATCCTCGTTAGATATTCGTTTCATCCATGATATTCTTTGTATCCTCCTCAAAAACCACATCTCTGCTGCTACAATTCGTTTCCTCATGTTACTAGACATTGTCCAACATTCTGAGCCATATAACATAACTGGATAAACGTAACATTTCAGTACTCTGAGGCGGGTTGTCATGCCTAGTTTAGTATTCGTCAGGATACTCTTCATTCTCGTAAAGGTGTCTTTTGCCATCCCTATTCTTCTTTTGATGTCCAAGTCGCACCTGCCATCTGATGTCACCCTGCTTCCTAAGTAGCAAAAGTTCTGTACTTGTTTTATGTCTTCCCCGTTTATTCTCAGCCTGCAGATAGGATTCTCCTTCTTTTTGGATATCACCATACATTTTGTCTTTTTGCAATTGATAGACAGACCCATTTTTGCACTTTCTTCAACAATTATATCAATTAAGTTTTGTCGTTCTTCCTCCATACTTGCAACTAACACAGTGTCATCTGCATATCTGAAATTATTGATGTTTTCACCGCCAACTTTGATTCTCAAGATGTCTCTTATTTTTTTGTAATATTGTTTCACCATACACATTAAATAAATCAGGGGAGAAAACACACCCTTGTCAAATGCCTCTCCTGATTTTCGATGGGATCAGGCATTTTTAAATGGTTCGGTGCCGGCTAGCTAGGCTAAAGGGCCTATTTCAAAGCTGCAGTTTTCTATGACTCTGTTCGCTTTCTAAGATTTCAGGTACCTGATGAGAAAGCAAATTGCACTTTATTAAAATAAATGTCTGAACCTTGACTCCAGCAGCGTATTACCTTGCCTTTTAATGTCTTTTACTGGCATTCTAGAGAGAAGAACCAGGGCAAAAAGGGCCCTTGCTTTGAGCAGCACCTTCAATCAGTACTAAGCCCAAAATTACGATCTGAAAACATAATTGAATGAGGTGTTGATTAAGACCCGCTGTATTTAGTGTGTGAAAGTACTCTGTGATGTTAATGGCATTAATGATTTCTGGGGTTTGCTGCTTTCATATATCAGATGTAGCCTTTTTACGTAAACTAGTTTCCTAAATATTTGTTCTTTCTGACCTTGGGAACAGGAAGTCTCATGACCAACTTTTGCTCAATATTCAGATTCATTTAATTATCAGATGGACATTGAAAGACACAGTGAAATGCATCGCTTGTGTAGCAGCCAACACAACCTAAGGATAAAATATTGGGCTAAAATGTAAAACTCCTGTGATCTGGAGTATCCGTGGATTGGTCCTAAATACTAGAACACATCCTAGAAGTCATTATTAGAGAGTCATAGAGTCTTAAAACATTACAGTACAGAAACAGGCCCTTTGGCCCATCTAGTTTGTGCCGAACTATGAATCTGCCCGGTCCCATCAACCTGCAGCTGAGTCATAGCCCTACATACACCTTTCTTACATGGTGAAATCGAACCTGCATTCACCACTCCCACAGGCAGCTCATTCCACACTCTCAGTACCCCGAGTGAAGTGGCTCCCCCTCATGTGGACTATGCAGGGGAAACTTCTTCGTTCAGGGTGGGGAGAGAGGGGAACGAGCCACGGTAGCAAGGTGGTTGGCGTGTCACTGTTACCAGCTCTTGGTGTTCTGGAGTCTGGAGTCCAATTCCGGCATTGTTCTGTATGGAGTCTCTGTATGTCCTCCCCTGTGGAACGTGCAGGTTTTCCCCAGAGGCTGAGGTTTCCTCTCACAGTCCAAAGAAGCACCAGCTAGGTTAATCGGTCATTGTGAATTGACCCGGGGTTGTGACGTTGCAGGGGCAGCGTGGCTCAAAGGGCCAGAAGGGCCTACCCTAAGCTGTATCGCCAAATAAATTAATTAAACATTTTACCTTTAACCCTTAACCCATTACCTCTAGTTGTAGTCCTACCCAACCTCAGCGGAAAAAGCCTGCTTGCATTTACCCTATCTATACTTACAATTTTGTATACCTCTTTCAAACATCCTCTCATTCTCGTACACTCCAGGAAATAATGTCCTAACCTATTGAACCTTTCCCTATAGCTCAAGAAATCAAGTCCTGGCAACATCCTTCTAAACTTTCTCTCCACACTTTTAATCTTATTGATATCTTTACTGTAAGTAGGTGACAATACTCCAAGTTAGGCCTCGCCAACGTCTTATACAACTTCTGCATAACATCTCAAGCAGATTTATTTTCTCAATGTAAGTATGTACATTCATTAACTGCATTTAATAGCGCTCAAGGCATAAACTGTTCAACAGGAATTTTCTTTCCTTGGTGAGATGTTTTGCTGCTGCTGAGAATTGGAATACTCAGCTGCAAAGGTAATTTACATTAGCTGATATATTTTTCCTTGTTATAAGTGAATAACCATACACAGGCAATTGAAGGAGAATAAGATTGAGATCAGATAAATTATCTCTGAGCAATGATTGTCTGAGGTTCCAGTAGGATGGTCCCAAAAGGAATTCTCTCCCCTTATTCATGGAAGAACACTCACTGACTGCAGCAATCAAGTTTGAAGTTGTCAGTGAGTTAGCCCATTGATTTTGACAGTTATACATAATCCAAACGAAATCATTGTGAAAATTTAAATTATTTTTTGATGCCATGGTTGATCAAATCTTCTGTGGGGCTGATAGTTAAGGATCTCTCATTCTAAAGTGTGTGTTTTTGTTCACTGAAACGCTGCGCCATTGACCACAATGTTCATTGCCATCTTACCTCTACTCTTCCCTCGCCCCCTGCTGATCCGTGGTCTGTTAAGTGATTTCTGATTTCCAGGCCCTGGAGTGTTCAGCATTCCTGATTTCCAGGGAGAAGCAGAGATGTTCCTATCACAAGCCTTAACTGGTTTGGAGCAGATCTATGCACAGAAAGGAAGACAACATGTTTAAAGTGGAAAGGCAGACATCCCACCTCTCCCGGAACTTCCGGGAGTCTCCCACATATTAATAGTGGCTCCCTGATGCCCGCAAATTATATACAATATCATGGAAATCAATTTTTTTGAGAGCGAGCGAGAGAAAAGCAAGAGAGAGCGCGAGAGCGACCACGAGAGAGAGCCAGAGAGAAAGCAAGCCAGAGCGAAGGCAAGCGAGAAAGAAAGCAAGAGCGCTTGCGAGCGCGCGAGCGACCATGAGAGAGAGAGCGCGAGCCAGAGCGCGCCATTGCAGAGTGTTCCAAAAAAATATATAAAACGTACGTCACCCCAGACTACACTAAAGCGTACCCCTGCCTAATAGGGGTCAAAAATAATGACAGTGTTGCTCGCTGCACTGTTTGCAACAGTGACTCTTCCATTGCCCAGGGTGGGTTAAGACTGTAAAAGACATGTTGAGGTGAGTTTAACAGGTGTCATTCATTCATTAGCATAGCTAACATTATTTAAACTAGCTGGATAGCTGCTAATGAGCTACTCTATTGCAGACATCCCATCTCTCCTGGAAGTCCCCCGCAAATTGATGGTGCTACCTCCCTGAAATGAGTTTTTGCAGGGTGGGATGTCTGGAAAGGCCCTATCAAGTCACTGCTGAAGTAGCACAGCTCTATCAAACACAATAAGATTCAATAAAATAAACCTAATAAATTCACTCCTCATCAACAAATACTGCAATAAAACTCATTTAATGTGTTTGCTTTGTAAAAGGTTATAAGTTCCAAGATTTTCCAATATTTAAACTCAAGTCAACTTCTGTATTACACCTACCAGCAAGTGAAAGGAATAAATAGAGTGGACTGGAAAGGATGTTTCCAATATTGGGAACGTCTATGGGCAGAGGTCACAGCCTCAGAGTACAAGGATGTCCCTTTCAAGCAGAGTAGAACAGAGAAATGGGGGAATTCCTTTATCTAAAGAATGGTGTATCTGTGCAATTTATTGCCACGGATGGCTGTGGAGGCCAAGTTATTAGGTATATTTAAAGTAGAGGTTGATAGGTTGTTGATTAGTAATGGTGTCAAAGATTATGGGGAGAAGGTAGGAAAGTGGAGTTGAAGGGAAAGTTAATCAGTTATGATTGAATGGTGGAGCAGACTCGATAGGCTGAATGGCCTGATTCTGCAACAACAGTACTTCGCAAAGTCTGAGAGTCTGAGATACACACACACACACACACACACACACACTCACACTCACACACACACACACACACACACACACACACACACACACACACACACACACACGGTAAACCTGATTCTGATCTGGGAAGGGCAGGGAGAGGGGAATCATGGTTGGGAAAAGGGGAAAAGAGGGGAGGGAATGGGAAGCACCAGCGAGACATTTTGTAATGATCAATAAACCAATTGTCTGGAGTCAAATGACCTTGCTTGGTTTCTCAGGACCGGGTGTGTCTGCATCTGCGCTAACCCCTGCCTCTGGCATTCCTTCCCTGCCACCCGTCCCATACCCCTCCCTCGACATTCCCAATTTCCTTTGCTTCTGCCAGATTTACAAGCTCCCTCTCTGGTCCACATTGACAATACAGTACTGTGCAAGACTCTCACAGTCGGCACCCTAGCTATAGATATGTGACTAAGACTCTTGCACAGTACTGTATATCTTATGATATTAGTATTTTAATGAGTTTGGGTGGTGCTGCTATGGTATTGCTCATTTTTAACTGCAAGACAGAAAAGTCTATGGCAATTGTTGGAGCCATGTATCTATTTTCTGTCTGTCTGTATTGTATTTTATGTTACCTGTTTATTATGGGTTCCAGTAATTTGTCATGTGGGTTGGGGCATTGTAAAAACAATGAGTATAATTACCTATTCACGCTTTCTCCTTGTTAGTTAGATTAGCTATTAGTTTAGTTAGAGACAGCAGGGGAGTGAATATCTTTGTTGACTAACATATCGCTAATTTGGTTACGCTGCCTTCGTTTATTTCATTATTGCGATGCTAGTTATACAAGTACCTGGGGAGTGCACCTAGATGACAGACTCACGTGGAGCACCAGCACAGAAGCTGTGTACAAGAAGGGTACTTTGGAGTATGCAGGCCTCTCCTTCACATGTTCTACCAGTCTGTTGTTGCCAGTACAATTTTCTGTCTGGTGCTGTGCTGGGGCAATGACATCAACACAGATGATGCCAACAGACTCAATAAACTGATTAGAAAGGCTGATTCTGTTATAGGAGTCAAACTGGACGTACTGGAGGCTGTGGTAGAACGAAGAACGCTATGGAGTGCCCTGTGCGTTCTGGACAATGTTTCTCACCCTCTGCATGCCATCTTGACTGAACAGAAGAGTGCTTTTAGCAATAGACTAAGACAACTGCACTGTTCCAAAGAGCACTAAATGAGGTAATTCTTGCCCACGGCCATTATGCTCTATAATGAGGGTACGTCCACACTACGCCGGATAATTTTGAAAACGCCGGTTTCGAGTAAAAATGACAGGTGTCCACACTACGCGTTTTTCAAAATATCTCTGTCCACACCAAAACGGATATTTGGGCGAATCTACTCCTACTGGGCATACGCAGACACACCTACAGAAAACAAGCGAAGAGGAAACGGTATAATATTTATGTTTCCGTGGCGGCATTGTGCTATTTCCATAGAATAAAACTGGAGTACCAACAACAACAACGAAAGAAAGTTTTCAACGATGTCTTCGAGGAATACAAAGAAAACCTCCTCTGGAAAAATCAGACCGGACTTCTCCGTTTAGACAGACAATGAGGTCGAGCTGTTTCTGCGAGTTACAAATGACTACAAAGTCAGCAAAGCAGTGGAGATGTGTATTAATGTAGACAATAAAGTAAACAACACACGCATGAAGCCGTCCTCTACCCAAGATCAACAAGTGAGTGGAATCTTCTGCTGCCAGACCTGCACAGTATTTCTGACATTAACATTTTTAAAGATAGACTCAATCAAATCAATTTAGGGGATCTAGTCAAAAAAGCTCACTTTACAATTTAACTCTCACGCCGTTCACACCGACTGTGCGTCATAACAGCGGTGGTCAATCAGCAACAGTGCCGGCCTGGAGACCCCGGGGTACAGGAGATCAAGGGTACGATCACTGCAGACTGGGAGACCAGAGGGTACAGGCAGAAGAACAGAGGGTGCAAACAGAGAAACCGAAGGGTCCAGCTTGAAAGCCACCTCCAGTTTAAATTCCATGTGGAATATTTTGGAGGATCAAGAACCAAGAACCAAGAACCAAGAACAGCTGTCCGGCAGTGCTTGCGCAGTCCCAAGCAGAAGCAGAGAAAGCATTGTTGTGGTGTTGTCATGACAACGTTTTCAAATCTCTCCGTTTACCCTGTACACACTACAACGCGAAACAATCGTTTTCAAATTTACACACTCTAGAGAGTGTTTTCGAAAATCTCCTTTTTTGGGGGATGAAAACGCCGGTTCAGTGTGGACGGAGGGTCAAAACGAAGATAAAAAGCTTCGTTTTCAAAATTATCCGGCGTAGTGTGGACGTAGCCTGAATCAACCTATAGCCGGGGAAGTGATGACCTCGTTAGACTGTTTGTGGTAACTTGGTTACTATTCTTTCTATTTCGTTTCTAATATTTATATCTGTGCATTTGTAATGCTACTGTGACACTGTAATTTCCTTTGGGATCAATAAAGTATTTATCTATCCAGTTTTGTTAGTTTCATCACTCGTCTGGCCTACTCCCGACAATGGCCGCTGCTCCGCTTATCCCTTCTATACTTTCATTTAGTTCGTCGAGCTCAGTTGCCGTTGCCGATAGGCCCCGCGCAATGGACTAACACCTGCGAAGCTCTCATTTTAAATAACCGCCTCAGACCTGCGAGAAGCATTCCTTCATTGAGCGCAGTTGCCGTCACTGATAGGCCCCCGCACAATGGACATGTCGCTCAGGGTTTTGGGCTATATACATGTTTTATTCAATGACTATATATATATATTTTTTTTGCTTGCTATTTTGAATGTGCTGTGTATTTTTGCACCTTGGCCCCAGAGGAATTCTGTTTCATTCGGCTGTATCCATGTACGGTTGAACGACAATTAAACTTTGATTTGATTTTTTAAATTGGAAATGTCCAAGATTTCCAAGACTTTGACATTTAGAAACAACCCGGATTCCAACTACATACCCGAGCCGAGTCTGGGCCCATATCCATCTTGGACTGGTAATGTCTCCTTTGACTTGTGGACACAGCAAAACCTTGCACTGAGAGTAAATAATTGAAATACAGACATGTTTTAACAAGTTCTTCCATATGTTTTTCAGCAGCTTGAAAATTAGACTCATTTGACAACTACAGGTTATAACAATAATGAATAATGTGTAACAGGAACCAGCTTCTTTCTACTTTCTGTTCAAAGGCGAAGCAATCAGTTCTCAGCCAGAGCTGGAACACATTATGCACAAACACCTTAAGCCTTCAGGTAGACAGCAGACTGAGTCTGTATTGCATGCCTGTAAAGTCTGTTGCTCTGGTCTAACCGCATCTATGTTTTAGTGAGTATATTAGATTCTGTTCACACATCCTCAACAATAACACAAATTCTAGTGGTATTAGTTAGTAAAAATCATGTTAATATGATGCAATGTGGAGAGCATTCCCACTAACTGCATCACTGTTTGGTATGGTGGGGGCACTGCTCAGGATCAAAAAAAGCTTCAGAAATTCGCAAGTTCAGCCAGCTCCATCATGGGCCCTCGCCAGCCCCCGCATCCAGGACTTCCTCAAAAAGGCGGCATCCGTCATTAAGGACCCCCGTCACCCACGACATGCTCTCATCTTATTACCACCATCAGGGAGAGGTACAGGAGCCTGAAGACACACACTCAATATTTTAGGAACAGCTTCTTCTCCTCCGCCAACAGATTTCTGTACGGACAATGAACCAATCCGTGAACGCTACCTCATTATTTTTGCTCTCTTTTTGCACTTATTTAATTTACTTTTTAATATATATTTCTTATTATAATTCATAGTTTTTTTTGCATTGCACTGAAATACTGCCGGAAAATAACACATTTCATGACATATGTCGGTGATATTAAACCTGATAGTGATTCAGTAAAACAACATTCTAACAACTCTTCCAGCAGTGTAAAGGAAGAACCAGAAATTTTGTTTGCTCTGAAGAAGAATGACATTCACGTCTACTTATCATCAAAAATAATGGCCTATATTGTCACTTCCAATCATAATTAAAAATATTATAATTATTTATATGGTATAAGTCAATTTCATTTCGAAGGGAAATGATCAAAATCACAATCAGAACCAACAAAATACCTTTTACAATTTTAGTCATTTTTTTTTAACTTAATATATAAGTTAGAGTAAGCAGAGAAGAGTTTCACTGCGGACTACTGCATTAAAGCTGTCTATTGCTCCTTTGCTTCTGCAAGTGGAGGAAATCTTCAGACAAATGTTTACGATACCTTTGCCATGATAGGGTCTGAAGGAAGCCCGCCTCTCCCTTCTCGTGATGTAACACAACACGCACTCATAATCACATTTGCAGTAATCTCCTTCCTGTCATGTGATTGACAACAAATTCTGTATATTGTAAGGTCACAATAGGTTCCACTGAGGTTAAATTTTAAGAGCTGGACTTTTATTAAATACAAAGGTTCTTATTCATCTATTGCCCTGTAGAGCTCTATTCCCTTGAGGGTTGTCAGAAATACGAGGGGTGATTGATAAGTTCGTGACCTAAGGTAGAAGGAGTCAATTTTAGAAAGCCTAGCACATTTATTTTTCAACGTCGTCCCCTCCTACATTTACACTCTTAGTCCAGCGGTCGTGGAGCATACGGACCTTGGACCTCCAGAAAGTGTCCACAGCAGGGGTGATAGATAAGTTCGTGGCCCAAGGTAGAAGAAGATGAGTTATTAACTTCAAACTTTCTGCATAATCACTCAAAGAGTTGAACTGCATGTGCATGCAACGAGAGCTGTATAACTCATCTCCTTCTACCCTAGACCACGAACTTATCAATCACCCCTGCTGTGGACACCTTCTGGAGGTCCAAGATCCGTATGCTCCACGACCACTGGACTAAGTGTGTAAATGTAGGAGGGGACTATGTTGAAAAATAAATGTGCTAGGTTTTCTAAAATTGACTCCTTCTACCCGAGGCTACGAACTTATCAATCACCCTTTGTAACAATAATCCCAGAAACGTGCACAATACTCGTCCGTGATATAAGACCCACTCGTGGGCCTGGGTGAAGTTCAAAGCATGAGAATTAATACTCCTCCTTCACCAAGTAATAATCATGTGGACTCAGAAGTCACAGATTTTGTGTTTACTATTTTCTGTGGCATTTCTTCAAAGTTGCTACTCTCTAAAGTGGGAAATGTTATTTCCTGAGCAAAAGAATTATTTTTCTCAACCACTGCTAACATCACATGCTCACAAGTCAAGCACAGTAAGTGCTGAATGCAAAATATATTATCTACAGCACAATGGCATAGCCCTATCGCCAGTAAGGCATTTCCCACCATAACCAGTGTGACATTTCAATATCAGCTTCGCATATCAGATATCTTCCTGGACTCTCTGAGGAGCCCTACTGCCTACAAACTTAAGGTTGGGTCAGATTCCTATCCTACGGCGGTGGTGGGGCGGGGGGGCGGGGGCGGTCAGGTATATTTTCAGGAAAGCCACTCATGTATATTGAGCACAAATTACTGATGGATTAGGAGCAATTTTGGAAAAGCTAATCCAGAAATGGATCAAACTGTTAATAACCTCAAACAGATCAAACGGGAGGAGAAGATGATGGCGCGACGCAGCTCACAGCGGCCACTCCGGTGGTGATGTCTGTTATTTGACAAGTAGGGTGCCGTGCACAATCCTGATTTGATGGAGACGGACGTGAGAGCATGGAGGAACATCTGGTGAAACTTCTGAAATGCCTGCTTCGCTGCTGCTGCTACTGTGTGGTCCAGAATCTCCAGAGGAGAAGGCCCCGAGTCCTTGGCTTTGCTTGTTGCTCGGTGGCCTGGGCGGGGTTGAAGCGTTTGGTAGAGGATGGTGCTCAGAAAGGCTGTGTCGGAAGCTTGAAGTTTTTGGACGGACTCAGAGTCCGCTGTGGTCGGGTGCTTCCAATGGTGCTGCAATGGCAAGTTGGCGGCGCTTGGAGGTTCATGGCAGGGAGAGCTTCTCCCTTCTACCGCCTGCGTGAGATGATGCGTCTATCGGGACTTTGAGACTTTATTTTACCGTGCCCATGGTCTGCTCTTTATCAAATTATGGTATTGCTTTGCACTGTTGTAACTATATGTTATAATTATGTGATTTTTCTCAGTTTTAGTCTTGGTTTGTCCTGTGTTTCTGTGATATCATTCTGGAGGAACATTGTATCATGCATGCATTTCTAAATGACAATAAACGAGGACTGAGTGTCCTCATAATCTAAACTGGTTCCTCCCTTTGCTGTAGTCACAGTAGATGGACTGATGCTATCTTTTTGTTTGCGCAGTCATGGCCAGGATCCTTATCCCTTCAACCACTTCGTCTCTAAGGAAAAATTAAAGGGGGAGGGAAAGAGCTTAGTTACCTTTTGCCTCTCTTCTGTCAACTTCAAACCCACCAGAATGATGGGGCCCTCCCACAGTCTGATGGATAGTTAATGCTAAAAAAATTCTAGATTCACATCCAGCACAGAGAAAAAAAAGTTTTCCCTCTGCAATAGATGAACTCCTATTATTTTTCAAAATTTGAAAATCATTTTAAACTGAAACATTTCTCTGCCACCTAATCGGTTGTGAAGTTTCTTATTTTATTGTGAAAGGTACTTCATTGGTTCTGTTTATGAAAGATGCTTATAAGTGGAACCTGCTCATTTTGATAATTTCCCTTACATGTGAAATTAACTTATGCAATATAAATAATTATTTATCAGAGCAGAATCTAGTGGCAAAAGGCTAGTTACAGATAACCTGTCTCGAGATCAGGGGTTCCGACCTGGGGTCTGCAGACCCTTTGCTTAATGATATTAGTCCATGGCATAAAAAAGGCTGGGAAACCTTACTCTAGATGCAAAATTGTAATTACAAACAACTTGCCTTTAGATCAGGGCTTCCCAACCTGAGGTCCCATGGGCACCTTGTTTAATGGTATTAGTTCATGGTTTAAAAAAGGTTGGGAATCCCAGCTCAAGATGCAAAAGGATAATTACAGACAAGTTGACTCTAGCATGTCTTAAAATACACACCTTATTATAAAACATAGAGCAGTACAGCACAGAAACATGCCCTCTGGCCCACAATGTTGTGTCGAACCAACTAAATAGGTACACAAATGGCCACATAAACTAATCCCTTCTGCCTACACAATGTCCATATCCTTCCATTTTCCTCACATTCCAAACGTCTCAATAATTTATTGATTTAATTATGGTGAATGTCTCAGGTTTCTATGACTATTTTACTTTGAACTTTTCCATTCTGCACAGAGAATGAAGGCTGCTTATAAATTCTAGATACGGCTGAAGAGTAATGCTGTTCGAACAAGATATTTCAAGCTGGAACATCATTCACGGTTAGAATTAAGGGCTGCTATAATGATTTTACTCAGGCCTAACTCACCAGGTTTTCCATGTTTATCTTTACTCCTGGCAGTCTTCTGTTTGAAGGGGATTGGTTGTCCATCAGAACTTCCTGATGTGGAGATGCTGCTGTGCTTTGCTCCATCATAGTTACCACTTGTCATTTCCAAACCTCCAGCCACCTGTTCTGCGAGTGGTTTTGCCCCCTCTCTATTGATTTCACCTGCAGGGCTCAAGTCGTCCACTCCATTCTTGGTTGAAGAGGTGACAGTGTCAACTTCACTGTGCTTTTCATCTCCCCTTGCTCCGGTCACCATTGCCTCATTAAGTTCGTTTCGTATCCACGTTGGGATGAAGTTACTGGTCTCCAGCTCGGACATCTCAGAGCTGGTGTACTCATCTCCGGCTTCGTTACTGGAATGGGAATAATGAAGGACGCGCCCCTGCTTCAACACCGTGCTCTCACGGTTTCCGCGCTTTCGAAAGCTACGAAATCTCCTGGCAGGCCTGTGGCAAGGTGGATCAGTGCCCTCCACGAGGACGTAGATGATCTCCCTATTACATATAATACCCCTGAGACAGGGAGAGCACACATCTACACAGTCCCCTAGGTTCTGTTTCAAAGACACAACAGGAACAGGAACCAGTTGGCTACTTTCTCCTTCCTGAAGGCTGCTCTCACTTCCAAAGGTATTTGGTTTTGATCTGGCTGGTTCTTGCAGATCCTTACGTTCGGACTTGATGCTCTCAGGGCTGGTTTCTGTATGATCTAAAGGAGCAGTTCAGTTCCATATTAGCATTAAGTTCACACAACTTTTTCAGTAAGCAGATAACAATAATATTGACACTGAGGAATGGTATTTGGACCCAGTTTACATAAAAAGTAAAGTAAAGGCATCCGTTAGTCTTGTGAGACCATGGATCTGCGCCTGGAAAGTCTTCACTCTCCAGGGCGCAGGCCTGGGCAAGGTTGTATGGAAGACCAGCAGTTGCGCATGCTGCAAGTCTCCCCTCTCCACGACACCAATGTTGTCCAAGGGAAGGGCAAGGGTCGATACAGCTTGGCACTGGTGTCATCGCAGAGCACTGTGTGGTTAAGTGCCTTGCTCAAGGACACAACACGTCACTTCGGCTGGGGCTCGAACTCACAACTTTCAGATCGCTAGTCAAATGCCCCAACCACTTGGCCATGTGCCCACACATCCAGTTTACAGAGCCACAATATTAATCTATATTCAACGTAAAGTAATATAGCAACATGGACTGCAGAGCATTGTTAGCTTTAGGATGTGCCTGTGACTATCTTGTTACATCTGTTCCTTTAATCAGGTGTGTAAATTAAATCTGTATCACGTTCTACAGTAAATGAGTGCAGTATTAATGAGGTGCGCAGTGCAAGAACATTGAATGTGTGTGGGTCTCCTTTTATTGGGGAGGTAGAGAATGATAATAACATTAAATACAGACGAATATAATGCAGCTGAGTGAGAGTAGATGCGTTTTGTGTGGCTAACCAGTGACATTTAGTTGAGTGACAACTGCGTGTAGCCATGGCAATGACATTAAGTTGCAATTCCAACATCAAAAACAACTTCCACTTATACTGTATCCAACCTATAATGTAACAAAATGACCCAAAGCGATGCACAGAACTATAAATTGATGCCAAATGACAGATGATCAAAGCACTGTCAAAGAGATAGATGTTAAGGAGTGTTTGGAAAGAGGAAAGAGATATAGAAAGGAAGAGAGCCTTAGGGAATGATCTCCTGTGCTCTGGGATTTGGAAAACGATGGCAGAATTTCTAGTAATAGGACAATTAAATTCAGGAATCAGCAAGAGACTGGGATCAGAGTACAGATATCTCAGAACAACACAAAGCTGGGAAAGATTACAAAGATGAGGGAAGGAGCAGGCTTGAAACCATGGTAGAACTTGGGGGGAAAAAACCTAAGAAAGACAAATTTAAAACAAGTCTAGTTGGTTTAAAACCAACTAGGAGCCAAGTTGGTCTGAAAGCACAGCTTAAAATAGGGATAGCAAAGAAATGGAAAGTCTCCAGTTTATGGAGAATAAGAATTCAACAGGACACTAGTGGAAGAGTCACAATGTATCAGAAAGTACTGCAGACAGCAAAAATCAGGGAGAATAGTTGTCTTATATTTTGTAACAGGTTACAGCAAGTCATTGCAAACTACATCCAGGATGTCCTCAAAAGAGAACTAATCGTAACGAAGTGTATCACAACAGAGTGATGGCAACAGGCTTAAACTTCGAACAACAGTCTCTGCTACCTCTTTTGTTGAGCAAGAATGTAGACAGAATGATCTGAGTTACCTAGTACATCACATGGGACTCGTGGATTAATCATTTATGGGAAGGGACAATCACACTAAATTCATAGCAGCAGGTAGGTGGCAAACTAGTAAATTTAGACTCAGCTATTTCAGTACTTTCAGATTTCCTTTTACTTTCATCTGATCAACACATCCATGCTTTCAAAGGAAACAAGAATATGATTAAAGGTTAAAAAGTAAACAAGAGGGCCCGTGTTCAAAATCTGGCAGTCGATAATGCATTCAACAAATTACCTTTCTTAGATTTCCTCTTGCCTTTAACTGATGTCATACTTGTATATGATTCATGTTGTTCCAGTGAACCAGCTTTGGACCAATTAGTGTTCTTCTGCAGGAGATACACCACATTATAACCAACATTCATCCACAATCGACAACAGTTTAGAATACATTTTTTAAAGTTCAGGAGAATCAGATAGTGTGGCTGTCATTTGCAATCCTTTGAACCACAAAGAATCACACAAGATAAAAGAAGCTATGTGAGTCAGACACAACCTGTGATAATGATGACTCTGGTGCATCTAACTTGTCTTCGTCGGCAGATTTGCTCTCGATTCCACTGAGCTGCTTTTCGTCGTCACTATTTTTCCCGCCATCTTTGTGACTTGCCGTTCCAGAATTGGAGTCCTGGGTTTCCACTGGTGAAGGTGACACTGAGGTGGCAGAAGTACCTGCCTGACAGACTCTGACTGAAGCTGACGGATTTGGAGAGAGCGTCAACTTGGACCAGGTGCCCCAGAAGAGGATAATATTATTATCCGTCCCAGCAACGCTGAATGTCTCCCCGCAGCTGATAATCTAAAAGACAGTGAGTGAGAGACAAGTGTTCTGAAGTTAGCCTCCAGTGCACAGCTATGTAACAATTCCTTGTGCTACACTGGGATAAAGTGCCATATTACAGTGTTTTTCAATGTTTGACTGTGCGTAAAATGTGGCACAATACCCTCACATATTATGGGCCAGCCTGATACATGTGCTGAACTGAATAAACTGAGTTTGATAACAATATTATGGATAGCATCAGCTTTCTCTCTAGCACAGGATGCCCATAAAGCAGAATGCTTTATTGTCTGTAATCTGTTGCCTTTGGACATTTATGTTGGAATAAACAATGATGCGATCCATATACTGCACAGCAAAACAATCCAGCATTGTTAAGCTGCTGCGTTATATTGCAGTGCTGTTACCATATCAATTTATATAGCTCACCACGTGCTTAATCTGCAAGACTCCCTTGAATATTTCGTAAAATGCTGTGCGGCAACCAATGTCTGAATGAGAAACAAGCTCGTGTAAAAAGAAATCTGGAAATACAAATGCATCCAAGTAAATGCTATCATTGTGTAAGTCTGCCAACAGATATTAGATCACCAAGGAGGCCATTTTGCACATTACAATGAAGCTGTCCTTTCCCATAACATTTTAAAGAAAAGTCAAATTTAACATTGGATGATATTAACTATATATATTTAATAGTCATCTAGCACTAAGTGCTTCATAACCTAATAACCTCCCATGAGTAGAATTCTTTTGGCTTTCCCATCTTTCATTGATTACCCTGTACCTATCTCCTTGCTGATTACTTAATCTCCTGAATGGCATCTGTCACTAATCTGGCCACATTACTAAACTACCCTTGTTCTCCTGTAAACTTACACGGATTGCTAGGCTCCTTAATTTGATGTCAGAAGCAAACTTCAATGTCGGTCCACTTGTGCACATTCTGTACCCCCAGATTTCACTACTCTTTATAATGAATAAACTCAAAGGAATTACAGATTCATAAATACAAGAGATTCTGCAGATGCTTGAAATCCAGAGTAACACATGCAAAATGCTGGAGGAACTCAGCAGCTCAGGCAGTATCTATGTAAATGAATACCTGCTTCACCACCATAACATCCATAAATGTTCAAAAGAAAGATAAGCAAGGTCTCCAGTCAACCACTAAATTCTTTTACAAATCAAAGTCTGCTCGATTAGTTGCTATTGTATGCTACAGATCAATTGCAATTTGATCGAACATCAATGACAGGCACTTTTTTAATCTTCTCACTGGGATTAATTTTATAATCCATGAGTTCGATATTACTAATTCTCAAAGAGACTGACAAGATAAGTGCTGAGAAGCATAGTCTATAACTAAGGAGCAGAGGCTCAGGGTATCAGCCAATTAGAACTAGGGGATAGAAGATGAGAGGCTTCTGAATACTTGGTAAGTTCTACTTTATGGATAGCTAGTTGCTGAGATGAAATCAAGGATGAGACCAATAGATTTTAGGGCACAAAGGAATCAGGTGACATGGGCATTGGGTAATAAAATGGATGAGGTGTACAATCAGCCATGGTCTAACTCATGGTGGAGAAGGTTCTGAGGTCACATGTCCTACTCCCATTTCTGTTGGTGTTGTATTTCCTTCTGTTACTCCACTCTCCTTCCTTTATAACAATTAAACTTTCTCTGCTAACAAAGAGAAACACTGAACTTCAGGTTGACTTGAATGTTGGTCTCATAAAAGCATTATCTTGAAAAGTATTTAAATTCTTTCCAAACACAGAACAATTTTTTAATACACTGAATTTACGATGAACAAAACTATCATTCTGTACTAGTGAAACTAATCTATTTACAAAAAGGATTATTCAGATTTGCAATAATGCAAAATGACATTAAAGTTGTTTACTTTTGCGATGACTAACAATATCAGAAAATTGTAGAAAAGGTAGGCAGGATGTTACAGCTGTTCTCACTGTGGGCTACGTGTCTGGATATCCAGTTAGATCTCTAAGATGGATCCGACCCACAGAATGCCTTATCCAACTGGATAGTGGATGACATAGTGCTATAGCAGGTATTGGTACTACTGCACAAAACCAATAATCCTGGTTCGATTCTGACCTTAGGTGCTATCTTTATTTATTTAGATACAGTGTGTAAAAGGCCCTTCTGGCCCCTCTGTGTGGATGTTACCTATTCCTCTTGTGACTGCACTGTTTTCTCTGGGTGCTCTCCTTATCTGCACACTCCAAAGATGTACCAGTTGATAGGTTGATTGTAAAGTTGCCCCTGACTGGGGTGCATGATGGAAGCGCAGTAGCAAGTTAATGGGAATAAAAACGAAATAAGTTTATAGGGAAAAGGGAATGATAAGGTTTCTCAGAGAGCCGGATAAAAAGATGGACCAAACTCTGTACTGGCACCTGAAATATTGACTACACCT
This sequence comes from Mobula hypostoma, assembly GCF_963921235.1. Taxonomy (NCBI): domain Eukaryota; kingdom Metazoa; phylum Chordata; class Chondrichthyes; order Myliobatiformes; family Myliobatidae; genus Mobula; species Mobula hypostoma. The sequence goes on from NC_086109.1 coordinate 79,988,497, forward strand.
TGATTTTGAAGGTTGCAAGTAAACAAATATTGGTCTAGAAAGTGGAGCACAAATGTGTCTGCTTTATATGCAGAAATCAGAATCAGATTAATTATCACTGACATATGTTGTAAAACTTGTTTTGTGGCAGCAGTACAGTGCAATACATAAAAAATTACTGTACCTTACAATTAAAAATACTTTAAAAAATAAATAAATCAGGCAAAAAGAGACCAAAATAGTGAGGTAATGTCCATGGATTCATGGATCATTTGGCAATCTGATGATGGAGGAGAAGCTGTTCCTAAAATATTGATTGTGCATCCTCAGGCTCCTGTATCTCCTTCCTGATGGTAGTAATGAGAAGAGGGGATGTCCTGAATGCTGGTGGCCTTAATGATGGATGCCGCCTACTTGAGGCCTGCCTTTTGCAAATGCTATAATTAAAAACCACTTTACTAATGGTTTGACGGAATGGCATCCGTTTTGAGTGGGAGTTGTTGTACAGCCATAGAATTGTACAGCACAGAAGCAGGTCCTTTGGCCCACATGTCAATACTGACAACACATCTATACTAACTGCATTTACCTGCACTTGGCTCACAGCCTACAATGTCTTAGAGATTTAAATGCTCTTCAGGATACCCCTTAAAGGTTGCAAGTGTGTCTAGCTGTACCACTGTCTCAGGCAGGGTATTTCAAATCCCAACCATCCTCTGAGTCACATCCTCTCTGGTTCTCTTGTTCCTTACCAAAACCTATACCTCTAGTTTTAAACACCTCTGCTATGGGAAAAATGATTCTACTCTCCACACAATCCATGTTCGTCATGAAACTGTACCAGAGACTGCCAGACACTATGTCCAGTTCTGGTCACCTCTCTATAGGAAAGATGTGGAAGCATTGGAAAGGGTACAGAGGAGATTTACCAGGATGCTGCCTGGTTTAGAGAGTGTGCATTATGATCAGAGATTAAGGGAGCTAGGGCTTTACTCTTTGGAGAGAAGGAGGATGACAGGAGACATGATAGAGGTGTACAAGATATTGAGAGGAATAGATAGAGTGGACAGCCAGCACCTCTTCCCCAGGGCACCACTGCTCAGTACAAGAGGACGTGGCTTTAAGGTAAGGGGTGGGAAGTTCAAGGTGGATATTAGAGGAAGGTTTTTTACTCAGAGAGTGGTTGGCACGTGGAATGCACTGCCTGAGTCAGTGGTGGAGGCAGATACACTAGTGAAATTTAAGAAGACTACTAGACAGGCATATGGAGGAATTTAAGGTGGAGGGGTTAGATGGGAGGCAGGGTTTGAGGGTCGGCACAACATTGTGGGCTGAAGGGCCTGTACTATGCTGTACTGTTCTACGTTCTATGTTCTATGACACAAGTACTTTAGTGGGGCTGAGGATATTTCAGCATTGTGTATGCACACAATGAAATCATCTCATGCTTGATGTTCATCTTGGCTTTCTGACAGAAATTGGAGTAATAATGTGCAAGCCATGACCGTCATCTGTAATTGCCAGTAAACCAAGGAAGAAACTCCACAGAAAGCTGGCAAGGAAACATGAATTATCACACCCTGACTGTGATATTGATGAGTTGCTGTGTGCGTTTGCCTGTGGTTTTAATGCTGGTCATATTTCACACATTATTGCTGGTAGCGACTATCAATGACTGCACAGGTCATGTTTTAATGCTGCAATCAATGTAAAATTTTCCCGTATTTGCCTTTATTTTTGGATCTCTTGACTGGGTGTTAGTACTTAAAGACACCACCTGTTTCATGGACCATGGGTAAATTCCAATAGCGAGGCAATTATATTTAGTTCTGAGAAAACACATGGGTTCTGCCTATGGATAACGTATTCGGTTGGGGAAGCCGACCAAACTTTTTGAAATTTTTTCTTCTTAGTTCAGATATTATATATTAAAGTAAGTAGTTACATCACCAAAGATAATGATTCTTCAATGTAAAGGATCAAGGATCAATTTTATTTGCCATATACATTTTTTTTGGTGTGTGCGTGCATGCGTGCGAGTCTGTGCATGTGCGTGCTGATGTCTTTTTCATGGCGCAGAGCGAGAGAGAGACTGTGTGGAGCGCCACTCCTCACACAGACATTTTCGTTCCCTTTTTAAAAAATTTTACGAGGTCGAGTTGCGATCTCGACACTCAACCCGGCACGGATGGAGAGCGTACTCAGGAGCGGACCCAACTGGTTTTGAACCCGGGAACCTCTGCTCCTGGGTCCAGCGCTGATGTCGTTGCGCCACCAGCTGGCCCTGCCATATACATTTATTTTTAGGAATTTATTGTGGTGTGTTGGTGTGATATGCAACAAAAGACAACAACATTCAACAATTATAAAGAATTAAATAAATATAAAGTTAGAAGTTAAAGTACAGATATGGAATAAAGCGTGCATAAATACTGTACATAAAAACCAGCATGTAAACAGTATTGTAAAAAGTGGTTTAAAGTGTTTACAGTGCAGCAACAGAGGTAACAGATAAAGGGGATGATGCGGGTAGGGGCTAACTCGAAAGGTTGATCAGATTAACTGCTTGGGGCAAGAAACTTTTAAAGTGGTGTGAAGCTTTTGTTTTAATAGCCCTGAAGGGAGCTTTTGGAAAAGGCAGTTTGAAGGGTGGGTAGCACCTGTCATGATTTTTCTTGCCCACTTTATCTTGGACACATACAACTCCTGCAGTGATGGTAGACTGCTGCCAATGCACTTTTCTATAAGGTCCTGATGGCATGAATGACGATTTCTCAAACTTCTGGTAATGTCCCCCCTTCATCATTCCCTGTCCCTTTTTCCCTCTCTCACCTTATCTCCTTGCCTGCCCACTGCATCCCTCTGGTGCTCCTCCCCTTCCCCCTTTTCTTTCTTCCATGGCCTTCTGTCCTCTTCTATCAGACTCCCCCTTCTCCAGCCCTGTATCTCTTTCACCAACCAACTTCCCAGCTCTTTACTTTATCCCTCCCCCTTCAGCTTTCACCTTGTGCTTCTCTCTCCCCTGCTCCACCCACCTTTTAAATCTACTCCTCATCTTTTCTTCTCCAGTCCTGCCAAAGAGTCTTGGCCCAAAACATTGACTGTACTTTTTTTCCCCATAGGCACTGCCTGGCCTGCTGAGATCCTCCAGCATTTTGTGTGTGTTGCTTGGATTTCCAGCATCTGTAGGTGTTTTCTTGTTTGTGGCCTTTACTATAATACCAGTCTAAAGTAATACTTACAGATATGGTTTGATGCTGCAATTGTTTAACATGCACTGGCATTTTATAGGGTTTGGTGTTGCCTGTTCCAAGCTGTCCTTCTGTGTTCCTCCCAAAGGTAAATACATTGCCAGGTTCTACCAGTACAATCGTGTGTGAGGGACCCAGCACAGCATCCCTCACATGCTGGTTTCTCAATGCCTTCACTACTGTGGGAACTTTTCTGCCTTCAACGTCGGTCTGCAATGTTAAAAGGGACAAAGATATTACACTTTGTTCTGAGGCTTGCTTAATGACTACCCACTGCTTCCTGTTGTGTGGCTCCCAATTAATCTTCCGCTTCCAGCCGAGATTTCCTGCTGGTCTTTGCATAGCCCTTTGCATACTGCTGCTTGATGGTGTATCATCAATATTTCCCACTGCTCCCCAACATTCAGAGGAGGCCTTATCCAACCAAGGAAATGCATAACCACTGCAAAGAGTTTACGCGCTGGAGCGAATCCTCCCCCAAAGTCCTGCTCTGTTCCTGCAGGTTCTGAATTTAACTGGGAAAGAATATCCACTCAACATGGCAGAAGTAATTATCGGGAATCAACATTTATTTCAGCTGGGAGATTGTATGGCCAGACAGGCATGTGGGAGAAGCTGGAGAGCTCGCAGCAAACCTCTCACGGAAGGTTCAGGCTTCTTCTGTCCCCACGGCAGGAGCGCCTCTCAGTGACTGATCCGAGGGCTGTATACCCGTCCATCACCACAATGTCCTCCTGCCCTTCTAATTTCTGTACAGTACCTAACAATGTCTGGTCCCTGTGCAGCTGCGGGAATTTGCTACGTATCCACGTCTTCCCCTGCCTGCATGACTGCTTCTGATTAGAATCAGAATCAGGTTTAATGTTATTGGCATATGTTGTGAAATTCGTTGTTTATACTGCAAATCAAATTTATTTATTTATTGAGTAGGCCCTTCTAGCCCTTCACGCCACACCACCCAGCAATCCCCTGATTTAATCTGAGCCTATTCATGGGACAATTTACAATGACCAATTAACCTACCAACCGGTACATCTTTGGACTGTGGAAGGAAACCACAGCACCCGGAGGAAACCCATGCGGCCACGGGGAGAACGTACAAAATCCTTACTGACAGCAACGGGAATTGATCCTGGGTCGCCTGTACTGTAAAGCGTTATGCGTGTGTGTATATGTGTATGTATAATAATTAAATTGAAGAATTAGTGCAAAAAGAGAGCAAAAATAGTGAGGATGTGTTCATGGACCGAACAGAAATCTGATGGCAGAGGGGAAGAAGCTGTTATTAAAACATTGAGAGTGTAAAAAATTAAGGGAAAATGAATAAGTAGAAGATGCAGAAACACTGAAATGATTGGCTATCTGTAAGATGTCGCATGAGGAATTGTTGTTCGCTAGCACGATCATTAACCTACCAATCGGTATGTCTTTGGAGTGTGGGAGGAAACCAGAGCACCCAGTGGAAACCCACACAGTCACGGGGAGAGCAGCTTTTGCCTATATCATCACACCTTCTGACTGTACTTTAAATGACCAATTCACATCCAGCAATATAGAAATCCTTTCTTTTGTAATTTAAGAAAAATTAGTTCAATAATTCAAGGATTTTGATGGCTATGTTTTTAAATGCATCATTTCCCTTTTAGTGTATGAAAAACATTTCACACTCTATCATGGTCTCAGCTGCAAGTTATATGTACTTTAGTTTTGCCATGGCTTTAAATTTTTAGATGCATCCAAGTAATTGACAACCTTGTTAGCAACAGTTACAAATTGTATAACACTAGTGTCAGTGGAGTTGTCTGTTACTGCTGTTGCTTTTGAGATTTATATAAGCATCCATGCCGATCCAACAAAACTTGGACAGGATATAATTATCATAGAACATAACATTCTTCTTTATAATTATGTGTTTGCTTTCACCCCTCCTTAAATTTGAAATTATTTTGGAACTATGCGGATTGGACACTAGTCATATTTTCCAGCTGCTCTCAGGCAGAGTAGAGTTACCTCTTTGGCCAATACTATGTGGAGTAGGATAGTCTATATCACAAATATTGAACTGCGTTGCTCATAATTTTTGAGTAAATTGTGAATAGCTTGTACACAAAAGTTCTCACCTTGAAATTTTACCTCAGACTTCGCTGTCTTGTGGGGGTGGGGGCACTACATAGGATCGAAATGAGCTGCACAGAGTTGTAAACTTAGTCAACCCCATCATAGACACTATCCAGGACACCTTCAAGGAGCGATGCCTCAAAAAGATGATGTGCATCATTAAGGACCCCCATCACCCAGGTCCTGCCTTGTTCTCATCGCTACCATCAGGAAGGAGGCACAGGAGCTTGAAGACTCACACTCAATGATTCAGGAACAGCTTCTTCCCCTCTGCCATCTGATTTCTGAATGGACATTGAACCCATGAACTCTACCTCACTACTTTAAGTCTCTATTTTTGCACTACTTATTTAATTTATCTATTATACATAATGTATTTCACAGTTTTTTTTCCCTATTATGATGTATCCCATCGAACTGCTGCTGCAAAGGCAACAAATTTCACAACATATGCCAGTGATATTAAATCTGATTCCAATTCTGATTCAGGAGAAACATCTGTCTTTATATTTCCTACTGATCCAAAGATCAATACATCTCATTGACCCACAGTTCTCAGCCATTAAAACCATCGCTGTGCAACTTTTTTTTGAGTACAGTGATCCACTGAACTTAAAACCCCATTAGTCTCAGTGGCTGACCAGTATAGTCCTTTAACCAGTGAACCGGGAAGCTTAGCTCTACTGCACAACAGAAAACAGGAATCAAAGTAGATTTCAAAATTTACTTACAGCTACTGTTCTGAAAGAAACTCTATCTTTATCATATACCGGTTTGTGAATGGAACGGTGCTTTTAGAAATGCTTAGGTGTAGATTTACAACAGTCAGAGGTCAATGGAAATGAACTCAATCATGCTGTTTGGCCCAAAGAGATGCTCTTCATATCATGCATGAATTAAAAGAATCTGACCGTGCATGAAATATATAAAGATATGATGTCTACATCAACAATAGGAATGAAATATACTCACTCTTGCAAACAGCATTGTCATCTGCATGAGAAGGCCTCGTCGTTCATTCAAGCCAAGTTTATTGTATTGGTTGTTACCACAAGCCAGCAGGCTACCAGTATCTATAGATCACAGAACAAAATTTTCAAAAGGTTTTAAAAATGTGCTCCAGTTGAACTTTAAGCAGGATAGAAGTTCATCCATTCAAAGGAAAATATTGGACTTTTCTCCTCCCAAAATCCTGACTAGATATTGCTGCTTTAAGACCATAAGACCATAGACCATAAGACAAAGGAGCAAAAGTAGGCCATTCGGCCCATCGAGTCTGCTCTGCCATTTTATCATGAGCTGATCCATTTTATCCTATTTAGTCCCACTGCCCCGCCTTCTCACCATAACCTTTGATGCCCTGGCTACTCAGATACCTATCAATCTCTGCCTTAAATACACCCAATGACTTGGCCTCCACTGCTGCCCGTGGCAACAAATTCCATAGATTCACCACCCTCTGACTAAAAAAATTTCTTCGCATTTCTGTTCTGAAAGGGCGCCCTTCAATCCTGAAGTCATGCCCTCTCGTACTAGACTCCCCCATCATGGGAAACAACTTTGCCACATCCACTCTGTCCATGCCTTTTAACATTCAAAATGTTTCTATGAGGTCTCCCCTCATTCTTCTAAACTCCAAGGAATACAGTCCAAGAGCGGACAAACGTTCCTCATATGTTAACCATCTCATTCCCGGAATCATTCTAGTGAATCTTCTCTGTACCCTCTCCAACGTCAGCACATCCTTTCTTAAATAAGGAGACCAAAACTGCCCACAGTACTCCAAGTGAGGTCTCACCAGCGCCTTATAGAGCCTCAACATCACATCCCTGCTCCTATACTCTATTCCTCTAGAAATGAATTCCAACATTGCATTTGCCTTCTTCACTACTGACTCAATCTGGAGGTTAACTTTAAGGGAATCCTGTACGAGGACTCCCAAGTCCCGTTGCATCTCAGAACTTTGAATTCTTTCCCCATTTAAATAATAGTCTGCCTGTTTATTTTTTCTGCCAAAGTGCATAACCATACACTTTCCAACATTGTACTTCATTTGCCACTTCTCTGCCCATTCTTCCAATCTATCCAATTCTCTCTGCAGACTCTACATTTCCTCAGCACTACTGGCCCCTCCACCTATCTTCATATCGTCAGCAAACTTAGCCACAAAACCATCTATTCCATAATCCAAATCGTTGATGTACAATGTAAAAAGAAGCAGCCCCAACACTGATCCCTGTGGAACACCACTGGTAACCGGCAGCCAACCAGAATAGGATCTCTTTATTCCCACTCTCTGTTTCCTGCCAATCAGCCAACGCTCTATCCACGTATGTAACTTTTCCGTAATTCCATGGGCTCTTATCTTGTTAAGTAGCCTCATGTGTGGCACCTTGTCAAAGGCCTTCTGAAAATCCAAATATACAACATCCACTGCATCTCCCTTGTCTAACCTACTGGTAATTTCCTCAAAAAATTGTAATAGGTTTGTCAGGCAGGATTTTCCTTCAAGGAATCCATGCTGAGTTCTGCCTATCTTGTCATATGCCTCCAGGTAATCTGTAACCTCATCCTTGACAATCGACTCCAACAACTTCCCAACCACTGACGTCAAGCTAACAGGTCTATAATTTCCTTTTTGCTTCCTTGCCCCCTTCTTAAATAGCGGAGCGACATTTGCAATCTTCCAGTCTTCCGGAACCATGCCAGAATCTATCGACTTTTGAAAGATCATCGCTAGTGCCTCTGCAATCTCCACAGCTACTTCCTTCAGAACACGAGGGTGCATTCCATCTGGTCCAGGAGATTTATCGACCTTTAGCCTATTCAGCTTCCTGAGTACTTTCTCTGTCATAATTGTGACTGCGCACACTTCTCTTCCCTGCCACCCTTGAGTGTCCAGTATCCCGCTGTCTTCCTCAGTGAAGACTGATGCAAAATACTTGTTCAGTTCCTCTGCCATCTCCTCATCTCCCATTACAATTTCTCCAGTATCATTTTCTATCAGTCCTATATCTACTCTCACCTGTCTTTTACTCTTTATATACTTGAAAAAGCTTTTAGTATCCTCTGATATTATTTGCTAGTTTCCTTTCATAGTTAATCTTTTCTCTCTTAATGACCTTCTTGGTTTCCTTTTGTAAGGTTTTAAAAACTTCCCAATCCTCTGTCTTCCCACTAATGTTTGCTTCCTTGTATGCCCTCTCCTTTGCTTTAACTTTGGCTTTGACTTCTCTTGTCAACCACGGTTGCATCCTTCTTCCACTCGAAAATTTCTTCTTTTTTGGAATATACCTGCCTTGCACATTCCTCATTTCTCGCATAAACTCCAGCCACTGCTGCTCTGCTGTCTTTCCCGCCAGTGTCCCTTTCCAGTCAACTTTGGCCAGTTCCTCTCTCATGCCACTGTAATTTCCTTTACTCCACTGAAACACCGACACATCAGATTTCGGCTTCTCTTTTTCTAATTTCACAGTGAACTCAATCATGTTATGATCACTGCCTCCTAAGGGTTCCTTCACCTCAATCTCTCCAATCACCTCCGGTTCATTACACAATACCCAATCCAGTACAGCTGATCCCCTAGTGGGCTCAACAACAAGCTGTTCTAAAAAGCCATCTCGCAGACATTCTACAAATTCTCTCTCTTGAGATCCAGTGCCGACCTGATTTTTCCAATCCACTCGCATGTTAAAATCCCCCACAATTATCATAACACTGCTCTTCTGCCAAGCCTTTTCTATTTCCAGTTGTAATTTGTAGTCCACATCCCTGCAGCTGTTTGGAGGCCTATAAATAACTGCCATCAGGGTCCTTTTACCCCTGCTATTCCTTAGCTCAACCCATAAAGATTCTGCACCTTCCGATCCTATATCACCTCTTTCTAATGATTTAATATCATTTCTTACCAATAAAGCCATGCCTCCCCCTGTGCCTACCTGCCTATGGTTCTGATACACCGTGTATCCTTGGACGTTCAGCTCCCAGAGACATGCATCCTTTAGCCAGGTCTCAGTGATGGCCACAATATCATACCTGCCAATCTGTAGCTGTACAACAAGATCATCCACCTTATTCCTTATGCTGCGTGCATTTAAGTACAACACCTTAAGACCAGTATTTGATATTTTTTGCTTTGATTTCACTGCAACTTTATTGCACTGCAACTCATCCCAATGGCTACACATTTGCCCCATCACCTGCCTGTCTTTCCTGACATCTTTACTGCTCACTAACTTAGATTTATTTCTGTTTTCCCCTTCCTCCGCTCTATCATTCCAGTTCCCATCCCCCTGCCAAATTAGTTTAAACCCTCCCTAACAGCTCTATTAAACTTTCCCGCTAGGATATTGGTCCCCTTCGGGTTCAGGTGTAACCTGTCCTTTTTGAACAGGTCATACTTTCCCCAGAAGAGATCCCAATTATCCAAGAATCTGAAGCTCTGTCCCCTACACCAGTCTCTCAGCCAGGCATTCATCTGCCTGATCCGACTGCTCTTGCCCTCGCTAGCACATGGCACAGGTAGCAATCCCGAGACTACTACCCTGGAGGTCCTGCTTCTCAGCTTCCTTCCTAACTCCTGGAAATCTCTCTTCAGGACCTCCTCCTTTGTCCTATCTATGTCATTGGTACCAACATGTACCAAGACAACTGGCTGCTCACCCTCCCCCTTTAGAATATTCAGGACCTGATCCGAGACATCCCGTACCCTGGCACCTGGGAGGCAACACACCACGCGGGTATCTCTGTCAGGCTCACAGAATCTCCTGTCTGTTCCCCTGACTATGGAATCCTCCACGACTACCGCATTTCTCTTCTCCCTCCTTCTCTCCTGCACAACAGCGCCAGGCTTAACAAGGATTGATGTGAAAATGCTGAAGAGGTGAAGAGTAAGTAAGACAGAGGCTTCTTTCTTTTGCTTTATTATTTTAGATCCTCTCCACTTGATAATTTGAAAGGTCAGGGCAAACCAGAAACTTGTTTGTGCTATGCAATAACTGTTGCTCAAAGGTGCAGCTGTTCAACCTGTGGATTTGTCTCTGAATGAAGATTTGATCTGAAGACCATAATGATATTTGTCCTCACAGGTGGATAGGGTAGTTAAGAAAGCTTATGGGGTGTTAGCTTTCATAAGTCGAGGGATAGAGTTTAAGAGTTGCGATGTAATGATGCAGCTCTATAAAACTCTGGTTAGGCCACACTTGGAGTACTGTGTCCAGTTCTGGTCACCTCACTATAGGAAGGATGTGGAAGCATTGGAAAGGGTACAGAGGAGATTTACCAGGATGCTGCCTGGTTTAGAGAGTATGCATTATGATCAGAGATTAACGGAGCTAGGGCTTTACTCTTTGGAGAGAAGGAGGATGAGAGGAGACATGATAGAGATGTACAAGATACTAAGAGGAATAGATAGAGTGGATAGCCAGTGCCTCTTCCCCAGGGCACCACTGCTCAATACAAGAGGACATGGCTTTAAGGTAAGGGGTGGGAAGTTCAAAGGGGATATTAGAGGAAGGTTTTTTACTCAGAGAGTGGTTGGCACGTGGAATGCACTGCCTGAGTCAGTGGTGGAGGCAGGTACACTAGTGAAGTTTAAGAGACTACTAGACAGGTATATGGAGGAATTTAAGGTGGGGGCTTATATGGGAGGCAGGGTTTGAGGGTCGGCACAGCATTGTGGGCCGAAGGGCCTGTACTGTGCTGTACTGTTCTATGTTCTATTTTCTGCTGATGAGGAAGGATCATTGTATAGCGGGGGTTGCCAACCTGTGGTCGACAGACCCCTTGGTTAACGGTGAAGGTCCATGGCATTAAAAAAAGGTGGGAATCCCTGATGTATAGGGTTCTTCTTCTACTGGAGTGGGAGGGTTAGGCGAGGAAGCTCCTCAATTATTGCAGTAGTATTCCACCCCGCAGGACCACATACTATAGTAGTAGTACTACAGATGTGTAGGAATGTAAAAGAACAGTACTGAAAGCATTGACAATGAATGTAAAGAATAAAAAAGCATTAGTTTATTCTTGTAAATATTTTTTATTATGAATAAAGTTTATTTTCAAAATAAAATCTTTCTGATGTGAATGAGTAACAAGAAAGTGCTGCAGGAAAAAGGTAAAAATCTTCAACCATAGGTGCAGCTTGAGATCAGTTTGATAGAAAGTATGGGAAGTGGGAAATCCAAAATGGTGCAGTGCTACCCTTGAGATGCAGAGGCTTTCCAACAATAAGGCAAGAAATCAATTCCCATGTGCAGATGACACAAAGCTGGGTGAGAGTATGAACTGCGAGGAAGATCGAGTACAGGTCGTACAGGTTGAATAGGCAAATGCATTGGCAGTTGTAGCAAAATGTGGATTGATGGAAGGTCACCTACTTTTGGTGGCAAAAACAGGAGGGCTGATTATTATCTGAGTAGTGGTAGATTACTGAATGGCCAGGTGCAGCTAGACCTGGGTGCCCTTGGGTACAAATTGAAAAAGGGAAGTGTGAACGTACAGCAGGTGGTTAACGTTGCAAATAAAGAAAAATAGTTTATTTGTCACAAGTACATTGAAACATCGAAACATACAGTGAAATATAAGCAACACACACAAAATGCTGGAGGAACTCAGCAGGCCAGGCAGCATCTATGGAAAAGCATACAGTCGATGTTTCAGGCTGAGACCCTGTGGCAGGACTGCAGAAAAACGAGATGAGGAGTAGAGTCAAAAGGTGAGGCAAGGGGAGGGAGAAGCAGAAGGTGATAGGTGAAACTGGGGAGGGGGGAGAGGGGTGAAGTGAAGAGCTGGAAAGTTGATTAGTGAAAGAGATACGAGGTTTACTTCACCCCTTCTCCTTCCGGTGTTACCTATAACCTTGTGTTTCTCCTTCCCCTCCCCCCAACTTTATCTCTACTCTTCATCTTTTTCTCTCCAGTCCCGCTGAAGGGTCTCGGCCCAAAACGTCGAAAGAACTTCTTTTCCATAGATGCTGCCTGGCCTGCTGAGTCCCTCCAGCATTGTATGTGTGTGTCGCTTTGGATTTCCAGCATCTACAGATTTTCTCTTGTTTGTGAAATGCATCATTTGTGGCAAATCAAGTCAGCAAGGATGGTGCTGGGGGCAGTCCACAGATGTCACCATGCCCCAACTTACTAACCCTAACTGTACGTCATCCAGGAAATCGGAGTGCACATGATCGCGAGAAGAACATACAAACTCCTGACAGACAGCAGTGGGAATCGAACACCGATCAGAGATGGCTAGCATTGTAAACAATTGTGCTAAACTCTACACCACCATGCTGCCCCACATGTTGGCCTTCAAAGCAAGCAGATAATTTTGTAATTGTGCATACCCTTAAGGAAACACACTTGAGTACTGTGTATTGTTTTGGTCTCCTCCTTTGATGTTCTTGCTATGGAAAGAATTCAGCATAGGCTCATCAGACTGCTTTTTTGGGATGGTGCGACTGACATAGGGAGACCTAGAAGTACATTTGCCAACATTTAGAATAATGGGAGGGATCTCTTAGACAGTTATAAAATTGTGTTTAAGAATAGGAAGACTAGATGTAGGAAGGATGATTCTGATGGTGGGAAAGTCCAGAACTAAGGCTCTGTGCTCTCCAGAATTCAGAGGGATTAGGAATGAACTTATTGATACCTATCGAATGGTGAAAGGCCTTGATTGAGTGGATGTGGAGAGGATGTTTCCCATGGTGGGAGAGTCTAAGACCAGAAGACAGAGCCTCAGAACAGAGGGGTGTCCTTTCAGAACGGAGATGAGGAAGAATTTCTTTAGTCAGAGAGTGTTGAATCTGTGGAATTCATTGCCATAGGCGACTGTGGAGGCCAAGTCTTTACAAATATTTAAGGAAGAAGTTGATAGATTCTTGATTAGCCAAGGCATGAAGGAATTTGGGGAGAAGGCAGGAGTTTGGGGCTGAGAGGGAAAATCTATCAGTCATGAAATGGTGGAGCAGACTCGATGGGCCAATTGGCCTAATTCTGCTCCTATATCTTATGATCTTTTGGTCTTATGGCAAGGATATTGTTAAACTATTTAAGACTGAGTTGTAGAGAAATGTCTTCATTCAAGGGATTGTGTATCAATAGGATTTTCAACCAAAGAAGAGCTTAGACTAAATCATTGGTATTTATAAGCAAGTGTTAGATACCAGTCTAAAGGCTAAAATGATCAAGAAACATAGGGAGAAAGCAGAACCAGTGTACAGAATTTGGATGATCAATCATAATCACATTAAATGACAGAACAAGCTTGAAGGGCCAAATGACCTACCTCCTGAAGGGTTTTTGTCTGGGAATGTCAGCTATACGCTTTTCCTAGATGCTGCCTGGCCTGCTGAGTTCCTCCAGCATTTTGTGTATGTTGCCCTAATTTCTACGCTTCTATTAAAGTAGAAGGGCAATCTAAATGTGGAACCATATCAAGGGCAGGAAAAAGTGGGGGGAAAAAATCTCCCTGCATATATTTAAGCTTTTAAATGGTATTTTGATTCTAAAAGTAAATTAAATGATTCCTGTAAAGTTTCTATTCGGGTAAATTTAATGATTTTCAAAGTCTTTGAATGGTTGTAGTAAGACACAATATATAGGAGCAGACTTTCAGCCCACCAGGTCTACTCTACCATTCCATCCTGGCCGATTTACTATCCCTCTCAATCCTGTTTCTTGCCACAACCTTTGATGCCCTGACTAATCAAGAACCTATCAACCTCTGCTTTAAATGTACCCAATAACTTGGCCTGTACAGATTCACTGCTCTCTCCAATGTCAGCATATATTTTTCTAGATAAGGGGCCCAAAACTGCTTACAATACTCCCCATCCTTGCTTTTATATTCTAATCCATTTGAAATGGATGCTAACATTACATTTACCTTCCTTACCACTGACTCAACCTGCACGTTAATTATTAGGGGATCCGGCATAAGGACTCTCAAGTCCCTTTGCAATTTTGGTCTTTCAATTTTCTCCCCGTTTAGAAAATAGTCTACAAATTTATTCTTTCTACCGAAGTGCATGATCTTACACCTGCACTATATTCCATCTTCCAATTCTTTGTCCATTCTCTCAATCTGTCTAAGTCTTTCTGCAGACTCTCTGCTTCCTCAACACTACCTGCCCCTCCACCTATCTTAGTATTGTCTGCAAACTTGGCCACAAAGCCACCAATTCCAAGATCCAAATCATTGACATGCAACATTAAAAGAAATGGCCCAGCATGGACCCTTGTGGAACACCACCAGTCATTGGCAGCCAACTAGAAAAGGTGCCCTTATTCCCACTGTTTGCCTCCTGTCAATCAGACAATCATCTTTCCATGTTAGTATCTTTCCTACGGGCTCTTAACTAGTTTAGCAGCCTCATGTGCAGCACCTTGTCAAAGGCTTTTTGAAAATCCAAGTATACAACATCAACTGATTCTCCTTTGTCTACCCTGCTTGATATTTCCTCTAAGAATTCCAACAGATTTGTCAGGCAAGATTTCCCCTAAGGAAGCTATGCTGACTTTGGCCTATTTAATCATGTACCTCCCAAGTACCCTGAAACCTCATCCTTACTAACAGAGTCCAACATCTTCTGAAGTCAGACTAACCGGCCTATAAATTCCTTTCTTCTGCCTCCTTCCCTTCTTAAAGAGTGGAATAATATTTGCAATTTTCCAGTCCTCCGGAACCATTTGGGAACCTAGTGATTCTCAAAAGATTATTACTAATGTCTCCACAATCTCTTCGGCTATAATAAATAAATCTATTCATGTACATACCTGTTAAGAACATGGTTCCATCTAAGCCACATTTTACATCTTTTATAAAGATCTGCTCCTCAAAAGTTACTTTTATTGGCAAGCAGCTATTGTCATCATTCCCAAGCCCTAGTTTGCCAAATTTTCCATTACCCCACGAAAATACCTGGAATGAAGTAAAACAAACAAATTTAATTGTTTCAACAAAAGAATAAAACCTTAAGACATAGGAGCAGAATTGGGCCATTCAGCTCACGGAATCCACTCCGCCATTCCATCATGGCTGACTTATTATCCCTCTCAACCCCATTCTCTTGTCTTCTCCCTGTAACCTTTGATGCCCTGACTAATCAAGAACCTATCAACCTCTGTTTTAAATGTACCCAATGACTTGCCTCCATGGCTGTATGTGGCAACGGATCTCACAGTTTCACTACCCTCTGACTAAAGGAATTGCTCCTCATTTCTGTTCTAAAGGGACGTCCTTCTATTCTGAGGCTGTACCCTCTGCTCCTAGCCACCTCCACTATAGAAAACATCCTCTTTATGTCCACTCTATCCAGTCCTTTAAATATGTGGTAGGTGTCAATGAGATTTCCCCTCCCCCCCATCCCATCCCTTTCTTCTAAGCTCCAGCGAGTACTGGCCCAGAGCCGTTCAACACCCCTTATATGCAAACCTTTTCATTCCCAGGATCATTTTCATGAACCTCCCTGGACCCTCTCCAATGCCAGCACATCCCTTCTTAGATAAGATGCCCAAAACTGCTTTCAATACTCCGTGTGGTATAACCAACACTTTATAAAGCCTCAGCTATGTTTCGAAGATGAAGGATCTTCAACTCAACTAATTTCAGTTTTCCCAGAGTGAGTCAATTAGTTTTGATGCTCAGATTTATGCCGGAAATTATTCAGTCAGTGGAAATTATTCAGCAGTAATAATTTCATGCTTCAGTTGTGCAAATACAAAGCACAATGTGTAACAGTCTGTTCTTCACAGAATTTTGGAGTATTTCAACATACAGGGATCCACCCCCATCAACCTCCTCCCCCCACCTTCCATACTTAAGATACCAGAGCTCAACTTTAACCTGGTTATTTCTCACCTCATTCAAGATTTTATCCTTTTATTCAGCGACTAAATCTAACATTCACCAGCGTTCAGCAATGTTCTAGAAACAATTCAAAATAATTTATTCACTGGATCAACAGGCACTTGCAGTAATGCAACAGAAGTACAATGTTTTGAGCCAGCATTTTTACGGTTTTCATACAAATTCAAAATTGATAACCGTGTTCGGACCAAGTGAAGTAATCTTTTAAATCTCTGCAGAATGTATATGTGTGACGTACATGTGCTTACATGAGAGATAGAGAGGAAGAGTTACTGTGTGTGTGAGTGAGAGTGCGTGAGTGAGTGAATGAGTGAGTAAGGGTGAATGAGTAAGGGTGAGTGAGAGGGAGTGTGAATGAGAGAGAGAGAGTGACAGCAAGAATGAGTGTGAATAAGAGAGAATGAGTGTAAGTGAAGGAGTATGAATGAGTAAGTGAATGAGTGAGTGAGGGTGAGTGAGAGTGAGAGTGTGAAGAATGATTGCGAGTGATTGTGAGTGAGTGTGTGTGAGTGAGAGTGATTCTGAGTGAGAGTGAGTGCCAGTGAGTGTGTGAGTGAGAGTGAGTGTGAGCTGTAGTGAGTAAGTGGATGAGTGAAGGAGGGTGAGTGAGGGTACATGAGTGAGTGAGTGAGAGTGTGAGTGAGTGAGTGTGTATGAGAGTGGGTGTGTGTGTGTGTGTGTAGTTGTTGTATGAGAGAAGAGACAGAGTTTGAGTGTGTAGGTGTATTTGTCAGCGAGTGAATGAACAGATTGAGTCATTAAGAATTTCTAGGATAATTTCAAATTGTTATCATAATGCTTTTGGGTAGAATCACTGATGTGATGAAAATAAAACCAATAACTTCACCAACATAAAGATGATAGGCTGGCTTTTTACAGTTTGCCAAGGAGATAATAAATCTGCCCATTATCTTCCAATGTGAGAACACCAATAGTTCCAGCGAACAGAATAAATGGAAGTGACAGAGAATTGGAACCCATCGAGGTGTATAATAGCATTAATAATCTGGCTGAAGATTCATAGCACGTTGGAAATTATGGAGCAATTTTAAGATGCAGCATTCACAGAGTGCAAAGGAACACAAATCAGGAACTTGGGGCACAGAAGTTAAAATTAATGAATGGGAAATTTTGCGCGACGTAGCTGAATTCCCAGTTACATGTGAGCCCACAATAGCTGGCAACTCAGATAGGAAAATGGAGCAGAGAGCGTTCAGAAGTATTCACGAACACGGACACCCCTGGAATACAATACCACGGGTGCAGACTATTTGACAGGGCATCCAAGTGTTGCTGCCTTAAAGGAAGAGTACAGCATTAAACACAGATGCCTCTTGGCAGGACAAATTAAGGTTGTGAACCTTTAACAATTTTCAGTAATTTTTTAAATGTTAAGTAGTTTGCAATCACCTGAGTGAGCCTATGTCGATGCTCCAGTGTAACTCCACCTCCTTGCCTAATGAAATGACTGTCGCATTACTTCCGTTGCAGGCTTATGCTCCTCACCTTAATGTCACTGACCCTTCTCTTTATGTCGGAATGCAAAACAATGACTCTGCCCACCTTTACATGAACTATATGGCAAGGCAGCCCCAGATCAATCTCGGCACCTCTACCTTTGCTTTGGTGTCCCCAGCATCTGCTCAGCAGCTGCCCTTGTAGCTTATGTGCCTGCTTATATTGCACTTTAACTTTAGAATTTTGCACAGGTGTTGAACAATGAATACCAAACAAATTTAAACAGCATGACATATGACAGTTTAAAGTGTTGCATTATACATAACTTCTGTTTCCAATTGACACAACCATACCTTCAAAGTTTTTTGTCTCATTCCCAAACTTCCCTGTGGTCTTGTCCTATTCTACCTGCGTTATCTTTGCGTCCAAACTTGCAAGCTGCATCTTCCTTTTTTTTCCCTCTCTGTCGCACTGAATTTACTG
This sequence comes from Mobula hypostoma, assembly GCF_963921235.1. NCBI lineage: Eukaryota > Metazoa > Chordata > Chondrichthyes > Myliobatiformes > Myliobatidae > Mobula > Mobula hypostoma. Next base: position 80,006,649 of record NC_086109.1, read on the forward strand.
GTGGTGAAGATCAGTAACTCCCCAATTAAGACCAGCAGGAAAATCACACTCAATAGGCTGTCCTTTCCGTGAAGGCTTCTTCTTGCTAAAAACAATAATACTCAAGTTTCTGAAACAAGCACTGAAAATCAGTTTACTCACCTCGCCATCACCGCTGACACACACCACATGCTGCTGACCACATGCAGCAGCTTGGACGTTTACACCGAGCAGGGCCTCAATCAAACAAGGCCTGGAGGTGCTGAAAAAGTCCCCGTGCCCCAGGCAGCCTTGGGCTCCATCTCCAGAAGTCATTACAATTCCATTGTCACTGATAAACACACTGAATCCACGTCCACAACTGGCCCTGAGAAAAGGTAAAGGATTAAATCTTAGGGAGGCACAGAGGGGGTAGAAATTCCATTTGGACAGTGATGTAAAAACAGCATATCATCAGTTTGTCATCTTCTCCATCTAACATCCAGTACAATTGTTTAATGACTTCAATAAAACTGAATATCAATTTCTCTTATTTCCAGTAATTTTTCTTTCCTCCTCCTTCTCTCCTTTTCCATTCCCAATTCTGGGTCCCCTCTTCTCCCTTCTCATCTCCTCATCTGCCCATCACCTCCCTCTGGTGCCCCTCCTCCTTCCCTTTCTCTCATGGTCCACACTCCTCTCCTGTCAGATTCCTTCTTCAGCCCTTTACCTTTTTCACCTATCGCCGCCCAGCATCTCTCTTCATCCCCCCTTCCCCACATTCACCTTCCCCCTCACCTGACTTCACCTATCGCCTGCCTGCTTGTACCCCTCCTTTCTCTCCCCCGACCTTCTTATTCTGGCTTCTTCCCTCCTCCTTTTCAGTCCTGATGAAAGGTCGCAGCCCAAAATGCCGACTATTCATTCCTCCATATCAGGGGTTCCCAACCCTTTTAAGGCCATTAAGCAAGGCGTCCAGGGACCTCAGGTTGGGAACCCCTGCTCTACATAGATGTTGCCTGACCTGCTGAGTTCCTCCAGCATTGTGTGTGTGCTGAACTAAATATCTGACAGGTTGGATAACTCGGAGGAATGGTGCAATAAGCCTTATTTTGTATTATTGTCAAAGATGAATTTTGATCCATAACCTCCTGCATGTATGTATGCTTGTGCACAAACACACACATACAAGACACACAGAAAAGTTTTCCTCCCCACCCTCTCATTAAGACAAACACAAGCTCCCCTTTTTCACTTTCAGTCTCTTCCTTTGCCAGAGGATTTATCCTACCTCCTAAATGACTCAGCTCTCTCTCTTTCTATGACAGTTTTCCAAGTGTGAACATCCCCTTTGTTTTATCGCACCATTAACAAAAAAAGCAACAGAATCAGAGTGCATGGACTGAGCGTACAGTCAGAGACTTCTTTCCCAGTGCGGAAATGACTAGTACGTGGGGACATAACTTTAACGTGTTGGGAGGAAAGTAGGGGGTGAGGATGCCAGAGCCAGCTTTTTTTTAAAACACAGAAAGTGGTAGATGCCTGAAACATGCCTTCATGGGTAGTAGTAGAGACAGATACATTAGGGACATTTAAGAGACTCTTAGATATGCACGTGGTTGAAAGGAAAATGGAGGTTTATGTGAGAAAGAAGGGTAGATTGATCTTGGAGTAGGTTAAAGGGTCAGCACAATATCGTGGGTCGAACAGCATGTGCTGTGTGCACTGTTCCAGCACTGGATCATCTTCTCCCAAGCAACATGGGGTTAGATGGAGACTTCCTGAAAAACAAATTCCCCACGGAAGCTTTATTCTCCCATTCCTCAGATTTTAATTCCATTTCTCCAGTAGTCATAATTAAAGTCAAGCAGTGGAATTTTGCTATTAGCAACATGTCTGTTGAGTAAATTCTCCCTACACAACAATAATGAAAATGAGAATAGGTCTCTCCACAGGGACTAACACTTCATATCATAGATGTTCACTCCATTAGTCTGTTCAATATTTTGTTTGAATTCCCGATTTAGTTTTAAACACTAATCAAACATGGTCTTTTGTTGAAAAAGCTATATCCATTTTGTGAATCTCTCAGTGACTACTGTGAGAAGAATGGGAAAAGCATTTGCTTATAAAATGGTTTCAGCAGGGTGAGATTGATCCAAAAGGGAAAATAACAGAGACGGAATAATTTACTTACCAATACTCAGCTGAAACACTGCTAACTTTCACCATGTTGAATAGCACATAATGCCCAACTATCAGAGACTAGGAGATAAATCTGCCATTTATGTCTTTTTTCTTCACAGGCTGCCTTGGTCTACAGCCTCTGAACCTTGTGCTCGTAAACTTTATTACCTGGCAATAAACTTTCCTTTGAGGGCTTCCACCAGCTGGGGTCGTGAACGTGATTGCAAGTCTCCATGACCAAGCTGGCCTTTCAGATTGCTTCCCCATGTGTACACAGCTCTCTCCGCAGTGACTGCTATCATGTGATTGTCAGATACCGTGACCTGGAAGGGACATGCGGAGACTGGGTAAACTTTTCTTCAGACTCATCCGTTTAGAAGCAGGAAGGTATACCTCAAAGCATGTCGGAGCTCTTGTTTTTATTTAGAGATTCAGCATGATAACAGGCCCTTCTGGCCCATGAGACCGTGCTGTCCAATTACACCCATGTGCCCAATTAACCTGCTAACTGAGGGGGGAAGGGTGGGAGGAAACTGCAGGACCCAGAAAAAACCCACATGGTCATGGGGAGAATGTACAAGTTCCTTGCAGACTGCGGTGAAATTGAACCCAGGTAGCTGGCGCTGTAAGAGTTAAACTTATACTACTGTGCAGTCCAATATATTCGTACATCATACTAGATACTGTGAATGGTGACCAAACACAAATAAGTGTGATCAGCAACTGTAAAACAACTGGGATTCTCATTCAATACAGGAACAGTTGGACAATTCTGTTCTACATACTGTATACAGCAATTATCACTGTATGCACACAGGTGCTATATGTGACCCAAGGTTTTGGATGCAGCTTGGGTGCCCTGGACGAACCCCCATTACTTACTTACTGCCCATTATGTCTTTGGCGTTTAGAGCAGCAATGATGGTTCTCCATCCCTGGCGGTGTTCAGGGCTTCCTTCATCATGTCAGCAGCTTCTTCTTGGTTTTCACTACTGTCAGTCACACAAGTCCCGGGTGGAGTCTCAGGAATACCGTCCCATTCAGATGTAGGAGGATTCTTCATTGGTGTTTCCGTAACAATTTTGTTTTTACCAGTCAGGGTTGTTAGCCTTCAGATGAACCCCCGAACCTGGAGGACCAGTGGACCACTTTTAGTCTGGACTCTACCCTTTGATCTGTTTGGCCTACCATAAAGCCCTGACTCCAGCCAGAAAAACTCTCTGGGTCATTGAGGCACACAAGCCTCCAAACCATGAGAAGGTTGTGGTCCTCTTGGAGGCAAACTCTGATTGCAATATTCTTATCCACGCCCAAAGACAAGAAGGATTATCAGTAAAGGATCAGCTACCCAGTCCACAGTATGGTTAGTATGGTTTGGGACTAGATATGGCATTAGATGCTTCCATGGATCCCCCCCTCCCCATATGTCCCCTCATTCCATCTTCAGGAGAGCATGTGCCCACTGTACATGCATACAGGCACTGACGCCCCAGGCCAATTTGAAGTTCCCTAGCAACAAAAGAAGTATGGATTTGTCCAGAGCTCTTCACCATCCTCAGAATATCGTAGAGGATTTTTGGACAACCGCAGTAACCAATGTGAATAATCCAAACTTCCTCAAGTGAACAAGTGACCCATTAGTCTGCTGATGGTGGCCGAGGGGAGTGGGACACCATAGAATCATGTTACATCATAGAAACCCATTTATCCCACCACTGGGTTTTGTTGGCTCTTTGTAGACCAGTCCAATTAATCCCACTTCTCTACTCTTTCCTCAGAGTCCTGCAAGTTATTTCATCTTGAGTCACTGTCCAATACCCTTCTAAAAACTCTGATTTACTCTGTTGCCAGAATATTCCAGATCACAGCTACTAACTGTTTCTTATAAGATCTGTATAATCTGCCCAACATCCTGAGTCTGTGCCACTTTGTACTAACGCTAATAGGAACAGTATCTCTTTATCTAACATGCCCAAATCAATCAACATCCTGTCAGTCAGTGGGTGCCGTCCCGAGTCCGGGGTTGGCTGCTATGCACCTCCATCTTCTTCGATCTTGCGACATCCTGTATAACTCATCAAATCTCCTATCTTCTTCGCTCCAAGGAGAGTAACTCCTGCTTATCCAGTGTAACCCATGAGCTAAATCATCTCATCCCTCGCAAGTCACTCTTGCACCCAGTAGGATTTTCATGGTCTTGTTAATAGAGGGCCACTAGAAAATGAATATATCTGTCTTCAAGCAAGATTTTCATATGTGTAAGACTATTCTTGACCATGGGATGTTGCTAAGAGTTTTTCTTTTAGCTAGTAAAGTGCTTTTGAATTGTTGTCACTATTATAAAGCAGCATCCACATTGTGCATAGTAAGGTCCCATAAAGTGTAATACAATAATGTCTGAATAATCTATTTATGTCTGGATATGTGGTAGAGGGACAGCATGATGACATAGTGGTTAGCACAATGCTCTATGGTGTCAGCAATTGCTGATCGGGGTTCAATTCCCACCGTTGACTGTAAGGAGTTTGTAAATTCTCCCCATGACCATGTGAGTTTCCTCCCACATTCCAAAGACGTACAGGTGAGGGTTAGGAAGTTGTGGGATGTTGGCTCTGGAAGCCTGGCGACATGTGCGGGCTGCCCCACCTCCCCCTCCCCCAGCCAGTGCTTGGACTATGTTGGCCATTGACACAAACAACACATTTCACTCAACACACATCAAAGTTGCTGGTGAACGCAGCAGGCCAGCCAGCATCTCTAGGAAGAGGTACAGTCGACGTTTCAGGCCGAGACCCTTCGTGGCCGAGTACATTTCACTGTATGTTTTGATGTACATGTGACAAATAAAGATAATCTGACTTGATGCAACACGTGTTGAGGGATAGGTATTGGACTTGACATCATGGAGAATTTTCTTGGTCTTCCTTGTGTTGCATTGCAGGATCTATTACACCCAAACGTGTCTGACATTTCTCCCTCATATGAACAGGCATACTTAGCATCTCAGCCAGGAGAAAAAGTAAACATTGCAATAATGCGACATCCTGTCTGTACCTCTCTGGTGTGTCATGTTAAATTATAAACCTAAGTCCTGAAGTAGGGCTGGAATACCCCACTTCCTTAATCATTAAAGAAAAGGAAATCCCTAATAATCTAGAAAACAAAGTAATTCCCGACAACTCCAGCAATACTGAACCATTTCACTAATTTTTAAAATAATTCATCAATTTGATTAAATCTAACTTTTCACAATTTATTTACAGAAATAATTTGAGAATTAGATAAAGGAAATTCTCAAAGGGGAAAAACATTCATCAGCAATTTGACAAAATGCAGGAGTTCTGATAAATCTCACATCAGAAACCATTTTACTAAGTGTTGATCATTAAACTCCAAGAGCTGGCTCATTAAATGGTCAGCATCGAAAGAGAATTTGCATTGCACTAGGCAATTGGTGATATTATTATCTACATATTTCAAAAGCATCGCTAGCTTTTGCGGAGCTGGTTAATGCACAAGCTTTCAAACATGAAATGATTTTGATAGTTTATTGCTCTTTTAATCAGACTATTTATCTGGGATATAACCACTCTGCTCTCTAAAGTGAAATAAGACTCAAGTTAATTTCTGATCGGTGTAGTAGCCTCATTGGAAGTATTATCCAATACCTCATAACTGTTAATATTAAAGAGGCTTTCATAACGAAATACTATTAATCAGAGCCATGAATTTACAATGAGAATTATAGTCAGTGGAGCATGCACAGCAGTGGTTAAACATGAAAATCAGGAAGTTATTGAGAAATCCTGCTCCCTTCATGGGATGTGTTATTAGCGTGCAGCAATAGAGTGGGCAATGAAAAAATACAAGAGTAGCAGCCTGGTGTGGCCAGAACAATCTGGAGCTAAATACGCTCAAGACTGTGGAGATGACAGTGGACTTCAGGAGGAGCCCCCCAATACTCCCCCCACTCACTATACTCAACAGTATTGTGTCTGCCGTGGAGGCCTTCAGGTTTCTGGGTGTCACAATCTCCCAGGACCTGAAGTGGACACCCAGTGTGGACACTCTTATCAAAAAGGCTCAGCAGAGGTTGTATTTACTACGTCCACTCAGAAAGTACAACCTGCCTCAGGAGCTGCTGATTCAATTCTATTCAAGAATAATCCAGTCTGTTCTCTGTTCGTCCATCACTGTCTGGTTTGGATCAGCTACCAAACAAGACAAGAATAGACTCCAAAGAACCATCAGGGCTGCGGAAAGGATTATTGCTGTGAAGCTGCCCTCGATCCAGGACTTATATGCATCTAGAGTCAGGAAGCAAGCAAGCAGCATCATTGTAGACCCATCACACCCTGGACATCACCTGTCCAACTCCTTCCTTCTGGTAGGCGCTTTAGATCACTGTATGCCAGGACAAATAGGTACAAGAACAGTTTCTTTCCGTATGCCATCGGTCTTATGAACACTTGAATTTTAGTCTATTATAAATCGTCCAGCTGTACATACACAGGTATACCTTATTGTATATAGTTCACGATTATTTGCACTATTGTTTTGTTTGCTTTTTGATTCTGTACAGAGAGTGCTCAGGGAAACCAGCATCAAATTCCCTGTATGTGTCCACAATCTTGCCGATAATAAAGGATTCTGATTCTGATTCACATTGTGCCCTCAGAATGTCCCAAATGCTCTTACTTAAAATGGTACCTTTTTATAGTAGCCACTGCTGTTTCATGGGATATGTGGCAGCCAATTTGAACACATTGAAATAAACCATGAGACAGATAAGAAGTGCTTGTAGTAATGTTCGTTAGATAATAGATTTTGACTGAAATATCAAGGAGACCTCCTCTTCTCTTCTTCAGAATAGTGACTTGTATCCTTCACAGTCACCTGAGAGTGCAGATGGGTCTTGTATCTGCCTGGAAGCAACTCATTGGTGGATATGGATGCAGAGGGAAAAGATTTGAAGTTTGCACAGTGGTTGGAAGTACAATGAACAGAGAGGAAGAATGGGATAGATTTCAATAAAACATATACATGGGGGGGGGGGTTGGTGACATAGTGGCATAGAGGTTAGCATAATGCTATTAAAGTGCCAGAGACACAGGCTCAGATCCGCACTGTCTATAAGGAGTCTGTACATTTCCCCCCTATACTGCATGGGTTTCCTCCAGCTTCTTCAATTTCCTCTGATATTCCAAAGACGTACGGGTTAGTAAGTTAATTGGTCCCATGGGTGTAACCGGGTGGTGCGGGCTTGTTGGGCAAATAAAATAAATTTAAAACATAGAGGCTGGTGGAAAAGCTAGACATACAGCAGTTTACAGAGAAAGTGCAAGGAGATTCATGATGGTGAGAAGAATGAAGAACTGAACTATTCTAGAGGAGCTGAAGGAAGAAAAAGGCCAAGTGCATATATTTGTATCTTTTAGAGGTGGGGGGGTGAAGGTTAGAGAGGGGGAGGGGGAAGGAAGAGAGAAGAGGAGAAAGAGGTTGAGAGGGGGAGGGAGAGGTGGGAGAAGGAGGAGGGAGGAAAAGGTGGGAGAGTGGGGAAAGATGGAAGAGGAGAGGAAGAGGTGGGAAAGGTTGGAGAAGGGGGAGGGGGAGAGGTGGATTTGGGGGGAAGAAGGGAAAGAGGGGGGAGAGGGGAGGGGGGAAAGGTGGTGAGAGGGGGGAGAGTTAACATTTCAGGTATCTGATGAATGGTTATTGACCTAAAATATTAACCCAGTCTTTCTCTTCACAGATGCTGCCTGATCTGCTGAGTATTTTCAGCATTTTCAGTGTTTATAGCATATTCCCAACATCTGCAGTTCTTTATTCGTCCATGTCATTATTCTGTATAAGCATGATACTAGATGTAAACACCAATGTTTAAGGCAATGGATTAATGCTGGCATTATACAGGAGGTTGTCACCCAGATATTCATTCGTAACTTTGAAAGAAAACCACTCGTAAAGTGAGGGGGAGAAAACCACCTCTGATCACCAGTACTTGATCTATACACTGGCAGCTAGTTGACTGACCCTCCCACAGGCAGCTGAAGACAAATTTCTCCCTTGATGTCTTTTTATATGTCAAGTGACACAATAAACAAAAATGGAAGTTCAGGCTTTAGATATTTCCTTTTGTAAGGTCTCCCGCTCTCAAAAGCAGATCATTAAACTTAACAGATAACCGAATGAACATTAGTTTCCCACTCCCAGTTTGAGGATGCAATCTGGAACTAATGTCTGCAACCTCTGACCTCCCTGGTGTTTGCTTTTCTCAACCAAATCTTTTTCTTGCTGATATATTTGTTAAAGGGTGCAAGGTTAACAATAATAAAGGAATATAAATAGCAAAGCACTGCCTCATTTTCACACTGGTAATTCTTAAGCCCAGAGACGAGATCAGCGGCTCAAGAATGTCGCCCCACTATAGGAAGGATGTTGAGGTTTTGGAGAGGGCACAGAAGAGGTTCACCAGGATGCTTCCTGGTTTAGAGGGCATGTGCTATCAAAAGAAGCTGGACAAATTTGGGTTGTTTTCTCTGGAGCGGCAGAGGCTGAGGGGAGATCTGACAGAAGTTTATAAGATTATGAGAGGTAGAGATAGTGTAGACAGGGAGTAACTTGTTCCCCTGTGGTGGAATGTCTAATTACAGAAGGTTTGCATTGAAGGTGAGAGGGGGTAGGTTGAAAGGGGATGTGAGGAGTAAGTTTTTTACTCAGAGAGTGGTGGATCCCTGGAATGCGTTGCCTTGTATGGTGGTACAAGCAAGTAGATTAGAGGCTTTTAAGAGATGTTTAGACAGGCACATGAACATGAGGAAGATTGAGTGATATGGACATTGCGTAGGAAGGAGGGATTAGTTTTTGGGTGTTTTTGATTTGCTTTTTAGCTGGTTCGGCACAACACTGCGGGCTGAAGGGCCTGTTCTGTGCTGTACTCTTCTATGTTCCAGTTGGGAACAGGAACTATGTTCCAGCAGAGGCTAGGCAGATTAATAGACCGGCACAAACTGGATGGGCTGAAGGGCCTGTTTCTATAACTCTAAGAGCAGAGCATTCACCGAAAAGGATCACCATGAAATTTAGTCATGTTGTACTGCTTTTTTTTTTGTGGCATCACACATTTGAAGGTCTAAAGATTGTGCCTTCCCTAAAACCTGATCAAAACATGTTTTAAAAAAATTGTGTGTTACTTCACTTCCTTTAATTCTTTAAAGCATTGGTTGTAAAGGTATTAGGGAAAAAGTCATCTTGATTGGAGGCAGAATGTCATGTGGAATACATCCAATCAGAGCTAGCAACTCTACCCTGGGGTCCCTGTGCCACAAGCAACATTATTTACAGCTCAGTCCTGAGTAATTCTTCTCTGGAGGTTTTCACTAGCTACTCTCCATTCACAGCTGTGTGGCACATCCCAAAGTAATCAAGTTTCAACCAATTCAGGAGGCCAAAAGCAAAGCAAAATCCTATTTTGCATATAAATTATTTATGAAATTCACACTAAGTACAGCAGTGCAATAATTCATGTAAACCACAAACCAAAGCAGGAGAGTGCATGCTGTGCAAAACATTATCTACAACACTGCTAATTCCTGGGTCATCTCCCCCTCTACTGGTGAAAGAGCCACGCACACTCTGAGTGAAGCTGGCTTTTTGATGCAGCTCAGGAGGCAGGGCTCCTCCTGTTGGATGAGGAAAAATAACCATATCCACAGCATTTACTTTCCAGATTAACGCCTCCATGTTTTTCACAGCCACTTGGCATTCAAAACCAACTGCACATTTGTTAAAAAGTTGACTTTTTAATAATTGGGCACAATAAAAAAGTTAATTTAATAATTCATAAAATACTTTGGTCTGATTTTCTTTCATTGCATTGACAATATAATCTAAAAATACTGACATTCTTAAAAGATAACTGAGAAGACTAAACTCATCATCTTTAACTTGTCATGAACTCCATCTTCTAGGCACTTCCTCTATTCCTCTTTCTGGAAGCTGCCTGATATTGAACTAGACTATCAACAATCTCATGGTCATATTTAAGCCAGACCAATCAATGCCTTGACCTTACATCGTGTCACCATTATAATTAACTTCTCCACCTTCTCAACATCCCTAGACTGCTCCTACCTCAGCTGATAGTCACAAGAGCAGTGGACTTCAGGAAGAGGAAGTCAAGGGAATACACACCGGTCCTCATCGAATGGTCAGCAGTGGAAAAAGGTGAGCAGTATCAAGTTCTTGGGTGAAAAGACAAAACGGTGGCATTCATCATTAAGGACCCCCCAAATTCAGGACATGTCCTCTTCTCTGTCTTCATATTACTACCACACTGAGGAAGTACAGGACTCTTAAGGCACACACTCAACCCTACCTCACTATTATATATGTGTGTGTGTGTAAAATTCTGAACTGTTTTGCTTTGAAGATGGCAGAAATGGCCGGGAATGAAAATGAAACAGTTTCACTACTTCAACAAGTTAGGAACTAAGAAGAATTTGAAAGTATCAACAAACATCTTGAATGTTGCAATGAAACTGAAGATTTGGAAGATGCAATCATCAATTTCCTCTAAGAGTCCAAAGATATAGTGGTTGGTAGGTTAATTGGTTGTTATAAATTGTCCCGTGGTTAGGGTAGGGTTAAATCAGGAGTTGCTGGGTGGCACATCTTGAAGGACCAGAAGGGCTTATTCCACGCTATATAGATAGATACTGTAAGTAGCATTGTATTTTATAGTTTTCATACATACACACATACATACAGGTATATATGTACACACACAAGTATTTTATATATTTCACTACTGTTGCTGCAAATCAATAAATGTCATGACTTATATCAGTGACAATAAACATGATTATAATTCTGATTCTGGTCATGCCTCCATACTCACTTGTTCAAATGTGCTGGCTGATCTTTTTCTTTCTACTCTGTGTAGGTATCCAGAACTCTATCATGTGTCTTGATTCACTCGAAGGTTTGTAACTTATCACCAAGTGCATGCTGACCTTCTCTGGCACCTGGTTAAATTTCTCAATCTCTAATTTCCTCTAGCCTCATAACCCTTCAAGGTGGCTGCACCCTGATCTGGCCTCTTGTACATACCTGAAATTACTTGGCTTCTACTTGTGACATTAGCTCCAACTTCTGGAATTCTTTGTATAAACTTCTGCACCTCTTTTTTTTTAAAAAAACATCCAGTTGACCAAGATTTTGTCAGTTTGCTCCCATGCTTCATGTAATCTGACCCCTTTGAGTTATTGGACATATTTGAGGCTGAGACTAAGGGAAGCCAATAACTATGGAAATTGATGGAAATTAAAATTAAAATTGGATAAGCCATGAACTCATGGAATTGCAGAAGAGACTCAAGGGGCTATATGGTCTGTTGCTGCTCCTAATGTTCTTATCTTATTGAAACAACAGCAGTGGAGCATTGCTAAGTAAATAGTGAGAGTGCCTATTAACCAAATGTACTTTAAAAGTATTCATACTGTTTATTTCCCAATTTTACCCAAAAATGATGATTTCTCTCCTATGCAATGGTCAAAGCTACTCACAATCAATAAATCTTTCCCAGCATCAGCAAATAACCTCCAACTAACCTCAGACTGACGGAGAAAAATTAGACCTAACGAGACAGTCAGATTAAATTCAGATGTGTTTTAGCTGCAGAATAATGCATTATGCATATTAACCAATATAATTAAAGTTTAGTTCATCCTCCGATTTGCCATGGGACATCCCAAGATAACAGTAAAATGTATAGTGAGAATATTATAATATGCATGCTTAATGTGAGTAAAAGGTGGGGGAGGCAAGGGATGTAAGAGTTGCTATTACAAAGCATTGACTCTTGGAGAAAGTATCCAATACAATGTGGCATTACATGCTATTATGGGTGAGAAAAGTTTGACTCTGGGTTACATTGTTCAGTCATGGCTAGAGTAATAGCTGCCAGTATACTCTCTTCCCGATATTCAATTTCACTGAAATTGATGAAACAGCACATATGGGATAAAAGAATACGCACCTGCTTGGGAAGCAGTCAAAGGCAATTCTGGACAACATCTCCACAAATTTTATATATCTATAAAAGTTTAAACTAAGCACATTTTACCAACCCATCAACTACTTATGTTGAAGCAATATGTTTCAGGAGATACCTGTGTGATTGAGCACTTTATGTATGTTGATTTTATATACTTCAGGAGGAAGAATGAAGCAAGATAGCGCTTTTTGAACTGATAACTGCCTGGAAATTTAATTACACAACACAGCATTGTGTAGCTGAAGCTATGGACTCACTTTCATGGACTCCATCTCATGTTCTTGATATTTATTGCTTACTTTTTATTATTATTCTTTTTTTCTTCTTTTGTATTTGCACTGATTGTTCACTCTGCTGGGTGTGGTCTTCCATTGACTCTATTATGGTTTGAGTATGCCCGCAAGAAAATGAATCTCGGGGTTGTATTGGTGACATATATTCAATTCAATTCAAGTTTAATTGTCATTCAACCATACATGAATACTCACGAATACAGCCAAACGAAACAGTGTTACTCCAGGGTCAAGATACAAAACACAGTACCAACAGTCACACACAGCACAAAGCACACATAATAAGTATAAGATAGAAAGATACAGCCGCTCAATAAAAGAGACCAAACTCAAGCCTACCAAGACTGCTGAAATCTGCAGACGACCACTGCCGAGTGGGGGAGGGGCTGCAACACCGACTCTAGACTGGACACCGTGCCAGTCTGTCCCTGGTGGAGTGCACCAACTCCAACACCTCGGCAGCTGTGCATAGGCAACACAGTGGCTTGGGGCCTAGTTCTCGCACATACAAAATAGCAAGCACATATAGGATATCAGTAAAATACGACAATGCAAAATATATATGTATGTAGTCCAGATCCTGAGTCCATTGTTCTGCCAAGTGAACACTGGGGGAGGGGGAACAGCACCAACTCCAGCCGAAATGCTGCACCACCCTGCCCACCGTGTACTTTGATAATAAATTTATTTTGAACTTCTGAACAAGTTCTTCTTGTTTGAAATGGAATAAAGATCATCTCAAGTCATTCCAGAAATTTAACCAGAAATGTTATCATATCTGTTAACCTTCTGTTACAAACACAATTTCTGTATCATGGGTGCATGAAAGTGATGGAATTCATCAATCAACTTTTTTTTTAATTGAGGGGCCTAAAGTACATTGCCCTGAGAGCCCCTTATCGTGGAAATTTGTGAGGGAAGTCCATCAGTCTCTTGCACTGTACCAGCTCTCCTCATCAACATCTCCCTCTCCCATTTCACATCTCCAGACCCCAAAACCCCATGCACTGAAAATTCCAATTCCAAAACTGTCCCAGCAGACCAAATGCTGATCCTACTAAACCTAACCGGACAGATGCCAGCCCACTTGACCACATGCAAATCTCAGACAAAATGGCAATCCCAATTTGGATTATGCATCTAATTGCCCTCAAGACACTGCTAGTCCAACTCTCTCACCCCACCACTGCACAGGCCCAATCAGGAATCAGAGCTGGCTGCCAGTCACTCAAAAAACAATCTCTAAGAGGTGTAATGGCTGTGCTATTTACATTGTAATGAGGACAGCCTCGTCTGTACTGTGAAGAACAGCCACTAATCAAAGTAGCATTCTAATGTGAACTGCACACTGTTGAATGGTACTGTAAATGTCCTGTCAATTTTGTGCATCCATCTGTCAGAAGTGCAGAGAATCTGGAAGGAAAATTGTGATTTTGTGCAATATAATGAGACCAAGACTGCACATAACAAGGGATTTTCTGTTAAAAACAATTTTGTGAATTTTATGCAAGTTATGGTCCATTGTGAGCCTGACCTAAATTTACACCCATTTACACTTTCGGTGCCTACTAATGGAAAAGGGATATTAGTTGATTCTGTTGATGTTGGGAAAATGAGTCTCACTCTTGGTCTAATTTTGAGAATGTGTGCCAAAGAGCTTGTCCAAGTGTTTGTGTACAAAATTTACCACAGATTGACTCAACTGCTGAGATCCACGATATCAGTACTGGAATGATTCAAATTATTGAGAATGCTTCAGTTATACCGAAGGTGATTCCTTCCACACCAACGGATCCACTGTATGGATGTGCAATATTCTTCTTTCTATGATTTATTCAGGCACATTGAATGGGTTGGGCTGTTTAACCTTCCTTTCCAACACAGTAGATACTCAATTATTGCAGAGACCACTTACATCGAGGAAGCAGAAACGCTTTGAAGTAGGCCAGGTTTCCAACTGATCAGCATTAACACAAGAGGTTCTGCAGGTGCTGGAAATCTTGAGCGACAAAATGCTAGAGGAATTCAGCAGGTCAGGCAGCACTCTTTCCCCCTTCCTTTCCAGTCCTGACAAAGGGTCTCAGCCTGAAACCTCGATTGTTTATTCCCCACTGTAGATACTGACTGATGTGCTGAGTTGCTCCAACAGTTTAGATCCACTGCTTAGGTATAGGAGGTACCTAATAAAGTGGTCACTGAGTGTATGTTTGTGGTCTTCTGCTACTGGAGCCCATCTACTTCAAGGTTCAATATGTTGTGCATTCAGATTCTTTTCTGCACCCCACTCTTGTAACACACGGTTATTTCAAAGTTCGATGTAAGTTATAAGGAGGGCCGGCTGTACAATCCTGAGATGCATTTTATTGTGGGCATACTTAAAAAATCCATAATAGGGGCTGGCTGGTGGCATAATGACATCGGCGCCGGACCCAGGAGCGGAGGTTCCCGGGTTCGAAACTAGTCGGGTCCACTCCCGAGTACGCTTTCCATCTGTGCCTGGTTGAGTGTCGAGATCGCAACTTGTCCTCGTAAAATAAAGGGAAAATACTGCAAAAATGTCTGTGTGAGGAATGGCCCGCCACACAGTCTCTCTCTCGCTCGCTCCGTGCCTTGTAAAAGCCATGAAAAAGACATCATCACGGATGCACGCACGAACACGCAAACGCATACACACAGACTTGCACGCATGCAGACACACGCCAAAAAAAGGAAAAAAAATCCATAATAGAGTAATAAAACATAATAGAATCAATGAAAGACCAAAGACAACAAACTGTGCGAATACAAGAAAAGAAATAATAATAATAAACAAATAAGCAATAAATATAGAGAATCTGCGTTACTGTCACCTTCCTATCAACCTGAACTAGTCTGGTCATTCTCCTCTGACCTCTTTCACCCACACAAATGCAGCTCACTGAAAGTTATTTTTGTTTTTCACACCATTCTCAGTAAACTCCAGAGACTGTTGTGTGTGAAAATCCCAGGAGATCAGCAGTTTCTGTGATACTCAAACCGTCCCTTCTGGTAACAAGAACCATTCCACGGTCAAAGTCACTTAGATCCCATTTTTTCTCCATTCTGACGGTTGGTCTGAACAACAACTGAACCTCTTGACTATGTCTGCATGCTTTTATACACTGAGTTGCTGCCATATGACTGGCTGATTAGATATTTGTGTGAATGAAGTGAACAAGTGTACCTAAAAAAGTGGCCACTGTGTGTACGTCAAAGGCAGAATGCCAAGGACCTCAAGTCTATTACTTAATTAAAATTATTAAGAATCCTTCAGTTGTACTCACCTGTCTAATTTTAATCTTGGCAGGCAGTCCGTCCAGAGGGCAGAGCTCCATATCAGACATTGAGAAATAATAAAGAGCTGTGCGTCCATTTTTCTTGTGACCCAGGCCACACCGAAGGCCAGATCCCGGCCCTTTCTCCTGAACCGGAGTTTCTTCATATTTTGCCATCATTTCAGGGAGACGAACATACAGCAACTCATGAGCAGATGGCCGATACCTGTCCCAAGTGAAAGGCACTAACTTAGACTCAGTGTAGATCCCCTGAAACACAACTGGAGAGAGAAGGAGATGAGGGAAGGAGAGAGAGCGAGAGAGAGAGAGAGAGAGAGAGAGAGAGAGATAAAGCAGAAGCAGTGTAACACTGAGTGATAAGAGTAAATCGGCATGGAAACAGATCCTTCGGCCCAACTTGTTCATGCTAACCATGGTGGCCACCAAGTTATCTGTATTTGTCCACATTTGGACTTTATCTCTCCAAATCAGTCCCAATCATGTATAGTTGCAAGAAAATGTTTGTGCACCTTTTTGCAATTACCTTATTTTCTGCATTAATTATCATAAAATGTGGTCTGATCTTCATCTATGTCACAGTAATAGACAAACACAATCTGCCTAAACTAGTAACACATAACAGTTGTACTTCTTATCAATACTGAGTACACCATTTAAACTTCACAGTCTAGGGTCAAAAAAGTATGTGAACCTCTGGGGTTATGCCTTCTCCAAAAGCTGTTTGGAGTCAGGTGTTCCAATCAATGAATACTGAAAGAGGTGATAATAGAACGCAAGGATAACAGCAAAAGATCTGCAGGAATCTCTAGAACTTGCTAACTTCTCCGTTCATGGAAGAACACCACCGAGGAAACAATTGCTGTCCGAAAAAAACATTCCTGCATGTCTCAAGTTTGCAAAAGACCAAATGGATGTTCCACAATGGTTCTGGGACAATGTTCTGTGGACAGAAGAAGACAAAAATTTAACTTTTTGGCAGAAGTGCACACCGCTATGTTTGGAGGAAAAAGGGCACTGCACACCAACACCCAAACCTCATTCCATCTGTGAAGCATGGTGGAAGGAGCATCATAGTTTGGGGCTGCTTTGTTGCCTCAGGGCCTGGGCAGCCTACAATCATTGAGGGAAAAATGAATTCAAAATTGTCTCAAGCTATTCTACAGGACAATGTCAGGGTAGCGGTCCATCACCTGAAGCTTAATAGAAGTTGGATGATGCAACAATACAATGATCTGAAACACAAGAATATATCAACAACAGAATGGTTTAAAAAGAAGGAATGGCCAACTCAGAGCCTAGACCTTAGCCTAATTGAGATGCTGTGGCATGACCTGAAGAGGGCTGTTCATGCAAGATATCCCAGAAATACTGATGAACTGAAACAGTTTTGTATGGAGGATTGGTCTAAAGTTCCTCCTCACCATTGAGTGAGTCTGATTGCAGCTATACAAAATGTTTGGTGGAGGTTATTACTGCTAAAGGAGGATCTACCAATTATTAAATACAAGGGTTCACATACTTTTTCCAGCCTGGACTGAAAATGAACAAAGACACAAACAGTACAATTGTTTGTGCGCTATTAGCTTAGGCAGATTGTGGTTGTCTACTATTGCGACTTAGATGAAGATCAGACCATATTTTATCCATAATCAATGCAGAAAACCAGGTAATTGTAAAAGGTTCACAAACCTTTTCTTGTAACTGTACTTATTTTCTGGCTAAGTATTTTTGAAAGTTGTTAATGCATCTGTCTCAATTACTTTTTCTGACAGCTCAGTCCATATATGAATCATCCTCTACATCCTTTTTTTTGCCGTGAAGCCTTACCATTAATCAAGGGGTCCATGGACCCAGGTTGGGAACTCCTGCTTCCTGCTGTACATGAAGTAATGCCCCTTTGGTCTCTTTCAAATCATTCACCTCTCACCTTAAACCTATGCCCTTTAGTGCCCCTTTCTTGAGAAAAAGACTATGTCAGATGAACAATGAAAAGGACACAGTACAAAAGAACATCTATGGAAGAGAGTAAACAGTTGATGTGTCAGACTGAGACCCATCATCAGGACTTGAAAGGAAGGGGAGTTTACTCATTTCCATAGATGCTGCCTGACTTGCTGAGTTCCTCCAGCATTTTGTGTGTGTTGCTTTGGATACCCAACATCAGGAGACTTTCTCATGCTTTAGATAAATACCATGGCCAGTCCAGAACTTTGAAATATTCTGACCTCTGGGATTATGAGGCTGTTCAACTCAAGAGGGAAAAGGAACAAAAAAAATTCATATGCAATAAATGTACTGCAAAGAGTTAACTGACACCAGAGCAATTATAATTACCTTTAATCTGACTACTATCTAATAGTATGAGGTTCTTCTCAGCCAATGAAGAAGATGTGAAGCTATTAACCACTTCAGCAGAAAGGAAATTTGGCAGCAAAGTCTTTAGATAAACTAGGCTGACATTACAAATGAGTTTTCCTGGGGGTTTAATGAAGCATTTATGGAGGGAAATCTGCTGCTCTTTCTTTATCCGTCCAAATATGACAGTAGTCCCAAAGAAAATGGTTGACTCTAAAATGCCTCTGGAATAATTCCAGACACCAGTCTGTTCACAAGCATTTAAGCTTGTGTATGAACTGTGAAAATGCCCGTAGTGCTTATAGCCCAGGAATAAATTTTAAAAAATCCTACCGTATGCGTAATAGTTATTAAATGAATTTAGTTATTGTATATTTTTGTTTTAGGCATTATATTAATTCAGGGCCCTCATTCTGGCAAAACACTATTAATACACCTCCAAACACAGAGATGAAGGCCCATAGGAGGCACATACTTGAGAAGATGATTGCTAAAATAAGCATGAGATTGATAAAATTACTGGATGAGTTCTAGGTAAGAATAGGAAGAGATTGGGTCCATACACTTCTGCAGTGCAGATAAATGAGAGGTAATCTAATTAAGCATAAAGGACGATGAGGGAGCTTGTCAGGATAGATGCAATCATGGAGGAGTCTTGACTGTAGGCCTCAAGTTAAGAAAGCCTGCACTTAAGAGATATACTGAGGGAAAGTTATTTCTTTGCTTGGAGTGCTGTGGATCTTTGAGATTCTCATCTCCAGAGACCTGTGGAGGCAATGTCATCTTGTCTGCTGTTTGAATGGAGATGATAGTGTCCAGAAGGTTTTTTGGAAGTCAAGAATGAGGTGCAAATGTTCTAACAGCCATTTTATTAGATGCACATAACAAAGAAGTGGCAGCAGAGAAAAGCAAGCAAGAAGAAAGGAGAGATGATAAAGAAGAAGAAAATGAGAACAAAGAGTTCCCTCATGTTCCCTCTTCATACTGCAAGCCCATTCAAGTTGGACCATTAACAGGAAGGACAGCCTTTCTGACAGCAATGACAAAGTACAAAATCAATCATACTACAATTTACAGAAAATGTATAAATGGGTGATCATATAAACATATGAGCAAGCATATAGAAAGTAAAAATGTAAGAAAATTAACTATTTAGACTCTAATCCAAGACTGAGGTGATAGATGGAGTTAATACTCACCTGGTCCCTTAATATCACCTCTCTGAACAAGAAGACACAGTAGCGTCTCCACTTCCTAAGAAGATTGAGGCAAGCAAGGCTCCTACCTGCACCCGTCACCCCCCCCCCCATCTTAAGTCTGTTTTACAGGAGAACCATTGAGAGCGTCCTGACTAGTTGCATCTCCATCTGGTATGAGAGCAGCAAAGCATTGGACCAGAGATCCCTACAAAGGATTGTGAGAGCAGCTGAGAGGATCATATACGTCTCCCTACCATCTATGGGGAACATTTATCTGGCGCGCTGCATACACAGGGCCCTTAGTATTATTAAGGTTCCCACCTATCCATCCAGCATCCTCTTTGACTTTCTACCATCAGGCAGGAGATTGTGATGCATAAAAACAAAGTTCAGGATGAGAAACAGTTTCTTCCCCCAGGCCATTACACTTCTGAACTCCCGGCCACATTGCATTCGAAACGTCACTGGTTAATCTGTTCTGTACCTTCCAATATATAAAATTAATGGTTATTTATTTGTGACTCATCCATGGATTTTAACCGTACCTTCACGAGTTAGCATATATTGTGTGTTTTGTGTACTACTGTGCTTTACAGCCTGGTTTGAAGAAACATTGTCTTGTTTCTATATGCATTATATGGTTAAATTGGTTATATAAATGCACAGTGTCTATAAAAAGTATTCACCCCCCTGTAAGTTTTCATGTTTTATTGTTTTACAACATTGAACCACAGTGATTTAATTTGGCGTTTTTTGACACCGATTAACAGAAGACCCTTCCGTGTCAAAGTGAAAACAGATCTCTAAAAAGTGACTTAAATTAATTACAAATATAAAACAGAAAGTAGTTGATAGTACAAGTATTCACCCCCCCCCTTTAATATGACACACCAAATCATCACTGGTGCAGCCAACTGGTTTTAGAAGTCACATAATTAGTTAAATGGAGATTTATTGTTAGCGATCTGTGTGCAGTCAAGGTGTTTCAACTGATTGTAGTAAAAATACACCTGTATCTGGAAGGTCCAACTGCTGGTGAGCCAGTACCCTGGTAAAAACTCACCATGAAGACAAAAGAACACTCCAAGCAACTTCATGAAAAGGTTATTGAAAAGCACAGTCAGGAGATGGACACAAGAAAATTTCCAAGTCACTGAATATCCCTTGGAGTACGGTTAAGTCAATCATCAAGAAATGGAAAGAATATGGCACAGCTGTAAATCTGCCTAAAGCAGGCCATCCTCAAAAACTGAATGACTGTGCAAGAAGGGGGCTAGTGAGGGAGACAACCAAGAGACCTATGACAACTCTGGAGGAGTTACAAGCTTCAGTGGCTGAGATGGGAGAGACTGTGCATACAACTGTTGCCTGGATACTTCACCAGTTGCAGCTTTATGGGAGAGTGGCAAAGAGAAAGCCACTATTGAAAAAGATACACATGAAATCTCGGCTAGAGTTTGCCAGAAGGCATGTGGGGGTCTCTGAGGTCAGCTGGAAGAAGATTTTATGGTCTGATGAAACCGAATTTGAGTTTTCTGGCCATCAGATTGAATGCTAGGTTTAGCACAAGCCAAACACCGTACATCATCATAAACACACCATCCCTACCGTGAATGATGGTGGGGGCTGCATCATTTTGTGGGGATGTTTCACTGCAGCAGGCCCTGGAAGGGGTAAAATTAATACAAAACAATGTGTTCTATCCAGTTAATTGGGGAAAATCAGAAACACCTGCAACTTACTGAGGCTCCTTTTGCAGCATGTCCATCACAAGGCCTTTAAACTCAGGACTGTAGTTATTAGTGATGGGAGCAAACTGTCCCTTCATGATCTTATTTACTACTGCTGGTAGATTAGTTCCTGCAAGAAAGAGAGCAGAACAATTATGCTGCATATTATGCCGTTAACTGAGATAAATGACTTATCAAACTGCTCTTGGTGGGTTGTTTCAGTGATAAATGTTAGCGAAGACAGAGAGGGAACATCCCCCATTCCTCAAATAGCACCAGTGGATCTTTTAAAGTCTAACCGAACAGGTAAATCTTGGTTTGACATCTCTTCCAAAGTACACGTACTCTGAGCAAACCCAGTGTGAGTTAAACAAGTACCCGAACTAGGGTTTAAACCTATGCTCTGTCTCAGAAATGTCAACACGACAAGTTGAGCCTGGCTATCAGGAAGTTTTTAAACGATGCTTACAAAATCAATAATGCTTTTATACAGTAAAACGAGAGGATGCAGACACTATCTTGAGCCACGCACAGACACACAAAGGGCTGCAGGAACTCAGGGAGCATCTATGGAGGGGAATAATCAGTTGACATTTTAGACTGAGTCCCTTCATCAGGACTGGAAAGGAAGAGGGCAGAAGCCACCATGAAAAGGGAAGAGGAGGAGGGGGTGGAAGGTAAAAGCTGGCAGGTATAGGGAGAAGATGGTGGGGAGGGGGTGTGAAAGTAAATTCCCACCAACCTCCCTCTCTCACCTGGATTCACCTATCACACCTGACAGCTTGCATCCTTCCCCTCCCCTACCTTTTCATTCTGTCCCCTTCCTTTCCAGTCCCTGTTTATGCTGCCTGACCTGTTGAGTTCTTCTAGATTTTTGTGAAAACTAACTGCAGGATATATAGACAGCATTCGGCTTTGTTCTCTTAGAGGCAGTGTCATGTCTGCAGAAAAACCTACTCCATCACTTAAAATGTTCCACTGTATTATTTTTATGCCAATTTTACTTACTTTCGTGCAATCAATTTAACGGAAACTCCCTCTAGAGGAACCCCTAATAACAATACTCACAGCAGGTGGTTTAATGCGAGAATTAACAGGGAAATAGATCATTTATGAATAGACCTATTGTTGTCAATACTGACTGCAATTCTCCATTGTGTGCATGAAGATGATTACCATATCTTGCATGCATTCTATTAGAGCCTTCCTCAGAGGTATGCTCAAGGTACCTGTGTGCAAAGAGAGGTACGATTGCCTCCAATAATTACTAAGAGAAAGGTTAATGTGAGCTTATGAAGTGTTACCTCAGCAATACTAAGGATGTGTGCAATCCCTCAGAAAGCTGGAAAATTCAATTTCATCCGCAAGTGCTTGACCTATTTACCTTTCTAATATATATCTCGGCTGCAGGAGTACGTGCTGAGGGATGCACTGAAACTTGGGGCAGCCACCGCAAGAGCCCCAGTAGGGAAGGACCACGGTTTAGGGTTCTTCTCCCACGGGAGTGGGAGGGGTCGGGTGGCGGGGAGTATACCCCTCAACAATGGTGTGGAAAGGTGAAGCATCAGAGTGCCACGTGGATGGCTAAAAATGTGGAAATGTAAAGACCGTAATGGAAAGATCTGTAAAGGATTGAGAGTCATTAAATGGTTTATTATAAATAATTTTATTTTTGAATAAAGTATATTTTGTTAATAAAAATATCCATTGTGCCTCTACTAATTAACCTAATGAATTTCCTCACTGATAATTAGTTTGGTCAATTTTCATGCCTCTTACCTTCAAAAGTGCGCTGACGACATGCCATCTCATAAAGGATGCAACCAAGCGACCAGATGTCAGACTTATCATTGTAGCATTTTCCCTCGCAGATCTCGGGTGAGATGTAATAAGGAGTGCCTGCACAACATAAACAGTTCGTCAAGTAAATCCACCCCCAGTGGCATGGTCCCTACAACGCTGAACTTCACTCCCTCCCCCCACCACCCACGAACCCAATCCTACCACTGACTTCTACATGTAAACCTCTAACAGCAAGGAACCCTTACTGACTGTCATAACATTGTCCCTGTTGCATCTTCCTCTCACCTCACCTCATCCTACCACGGGTCCTCCCCAGCTTGCGTAAACCCCACTAATGTACAGCCCTTGCATGTGAACAAGCATTTGGGAGGCTCGCGTCCTGGATTTGGTGGCAGCTGCAGGCATCTTCTGCTGAGTGGGAGCTTGGTTTGTTGCTGCATTTCTGACTTGCAAACTACTTGGGTTACAAACAGTTCACCAAAATGGAACACAGCCCTAACCTGTGGATGGCCTGTCCACTCTCGGCATGGCCTGAATTGACCTGCAGTTATCTTTATTTATATTTGCACTTGATGTCCAGCTCACCTGCCATTGACTAAGGCATCCGTTAGTCTTGCAAGACCATGGATCTGTGCCTGGAAAGTCTTCACTCTCCAGGGCGCAGGCCTGGGCAAGGTTGTATGGAAGGCCAGCAGTTGCCCATGCTGCAAGTCTCCCCTCTCCACGACACCAATGTTGTCCAAGGGAAGGGCATTAGGACCCATACAGCTTAGCACCAGTGTCATCGCAGAGCAATGTGTGATTAAGTGCCTTGCTCAAGGATACAACACGTTGCCTCGGCTGGGGCTCGAACTCACGACCTTCAGGTCGCTAGTCTAATGCCTTAACCACTTGGCCACGTGCCATTGACTATTCTTCTCTCTACATTCTAGCCAGGATCCTCCTTTACTGTGGAACATCTAAGGCTATGGAAAACATTAAAAATGGCCAAACCTCTGATACTCTGCAATGTACAGTCCACTGTTCAATTCACCACATCGTAGCACATACTTCCCACCCCTAGCCAAGATCAGGTTCTTCCTTCCAACCCTACCTGAGACCAGGTGCCTTCCCCTGATCCCTGCTTGAGATCAGGTATCCTCCCCAACACTGTTAACTGACACCACGCTTCTTCTCTTGTTCTTACCTGAGATCAGGTGCCTTCCTCCCAGCCCTACCTGAGACGGAGTGCTTTCCATTAACTGTGGACAGGAGACTAGCTCTTGCATACAGATCAGAAAAGCGGAGTACTGGTTAAAGGGTGAGGGATCAGGACATGTTGATATTAACTAGGTGTGCTATACGTGAGTTGCTGAATACTTACAGGCAGGTGCAGCAAGAGAATAAGGCAGATTGTGTGTTAGCCTTTATTATGAGAAGGTATGGCTGCAAACCACAATAAGTGGCAGAGAAAGCTCAAAAGACTGGATGACATACTCCTGCTCGTAGTTTATGACATAATGATGCACTAAGGCTCAGGACTTTGGCCCACAATGTCGTGTCAAACCAATTAAACAAGTACTTAAATGCCTAACTAAATTGTCCCTTCTGCATGTCCCTCCATTCTCTGCAAATTCATGTGCCTACACTATCCAAGAGCCTCTTAAATGCCTCTGTCATATTTGCCTCCACTACCACTCCTGGCAGCACAATTCAGGCACCCACAACTGTCTGTATATAAAAAAAACTTGTTCCGGACATCTTTGAACTTTTCCCATCTTACATTAAATGCATGCCCTGTACTTACAGACATTTCAACTCTGGTAAAAGCATACCAGCTACCTAACATATTTAAGCTTCTATCAGTTCTTCCCTCAGTCTCCACCACTCCAGACACTTCCTCCCACCCTTACTTAAGACTTACTCTTATCAGGTCCTTTCTCCTACCTTACCCAAGACCAGATAGATGTCTTGGTCATAATCTGACTCCAACACTAACTCTTTACTTCAAAATGCCACTAGCCCTTTCCATACCTTCTTTTTGTGCTTCAAGTAAAACTCACCCAAGATGGTATGTGCCTCACTTCCTGTCATCATCAATTTGGCCACCCCAAAATCACCAAGCTTCACTTCGCCTTCTTTGGTGAGGAAAAGGTTGGCCGTCTTTAGATCTCGGTGTAACACGTTGTGTTCGTGTAGGTAACAGGTTGCGGCCACCATTTGGTGGAAGAGGTTCAGGATTTCCAGTTCTTCCAACTCTCGATCCTGCAATGAAAGCACTGATATTTTGGAGAACAGGATGACACTGCTTGTGCCAGCATTCTTTCTGTTGTAACATGAACAAAGCCACTGGACAGACACTGAAGCTAGTGGATATGAAAGTGTTTTATTCAACAAAAACAAGCAGCAGGCCTCATATTAAGACACTCCTGGAGAAAGAGGCCTCCCGATCCAATATTACACGACACTTTTATATGCAAAAGATCAAAGGTAAGAGCAGGACAATTCTATAGTTACAAAGTATCTACAATGCTTCCTTTGAATTACATATAGTTTTCACACACCTCTTTCGCATCCACACTCCAAATACCCAAAAGGAATGTTCATCAGTGTGGTCTGATTTGCAATTAACTCCAGTCCACAGATCCAGGAAAACTAATATTCAGGTCTACATTTTAAATTAAATCTACAATCCATGTTCAGGTGTGAAGATTGGTTGCTGGTGAAGTTAATATTTGCTATATACCCTCACTCCAGAATATGCTCTAACACTTTCCAAGACTGAAGAAACTTACGGTGAAAGAAAACGTCTTAGACACAAGAGATTCTGCAGATGCAGGAAGTCTTGAACAACACACACCAACTGCTGGAGGAACTGTGCAGGTCAGGCAGCATCTACAGAGGGTAATAAATAGTCGACATTTTGGGCCAAGACCCTTTATCCATTTGTGTGCGTTACTTGAGAAAGTGTCAGTCAGTTTATCAAGTGGTAGGAAAGAGGTTATTTACACAGTGCTTCAAACAGTCTCCTGAGAATGGGAAACAGGTGGACACATTCTGACTGTCCCCTTGGCAGTATGGAAATTAAATGTGAGTGACTCCTCTGAAGAATATCTCCATTAAGTTTGCAAATGTTACTCCACCACCGCCCCCCCCACCATTTTCTGGTCACCTGTCACTTTATGTTCCTGTCTCACCCTCTCAGCTTCACCTCTTGCACCTTGTTCCCTTGCACTTTTCGAATGCGACCTAACATAAACTGAAGGAACAGCACCTATTTATGTGTTTATTTGTTTGCTTGTTTATTTATTGAGATGCAGCATGAAACAGGCCCTTCGAGCCGTGCTGCCTAGCAACAGTGGACTTAATCCTTGCCTAATTATGGGATAATTTACAATGACCAATTAACCTACCAACCGGTACATCTTTGGATTGTGGGAGGAAACCAGAGCACGCAGAGGAAACCCACGTGGTCATGGGGAGAATGTACAAATTCCTTACAAACAGTAGTGAGAATTTAACCTTGGTTGCTGGTACTGTAAAGCGTTGTGCTAACCACCATGCTTCCATGGCGCCCCACTACGCTACCATGCCATGCACTCTACTGGGCATATTGTAATTTTCCAGAGCCTCAGTTCAACAATTTCAGACGGTGATGTCGTTTTTCCTCTAGATTCATTATTTGTTTCTTTATTTGTCCCCACAACACAATCATTGTTGCACAATTATCCCTCTCCCTCTCTTAAAGACCTTCCCATTTGTTCACTCCTATCCTCTCTCTCTTTTCCAGCATCTTACAATCTGTTCCTCTTCAATTTTTCCCAGGTTGAGGAAATGCCAGGCATCCAAAGTAATGGCTGAATCATACTACCTTCAGCCAGTGTTTCCATAGAGAAACACCAGATGACTGGTGGGTGAGTTAACTCACCTCTGTGCTCTGTACTATTGCAAGGCAGAGGTTATAAATGCCCCAAGTCTTATCTTTCTACTAAGCACGTTATAGCTTTCCAGAGCCCGAGTTCTGCCACTGGACACTCACTGCACTCTGTATAGAGGACAGATACTCAGAGCAAAAGGGCAGATGCACTTGTGAGTGGGATAATGGCCTTGAGTGAAAAGGGAACTGTAGGTTCAGGACCTCCCCAGATTAGGTACAGCCAATATATATGAGCTTCTGGGAGATCAGCATTATGGATTTCCCAGATACTGCAGGGCTGCAGGCTTCTTCTGCTCTGTGGGAATTTTGTCCATGTGTACATTTCCATCTGGCAAACTCCATAGGTTACAAACATTTCACAGGAATGGAAGCTGCTGTAACCTGGGGACAAGATGTATATGTTCAACTTTTCCTTTATGTCACTTAATTTTTTAAAATTTAATTTCTAGGACCTCAAAGGCTTTCAGAATCAGCTTTATTATCACTGGCATCCGACGTGAAATTTGTTAATTTAGCAGCAGCAGTTCAATGCAATACATAATCTAGCAGAGAGAAAATAATAATAATAAATAAAATATAACATAATCATAATAAATAAACAAGTAAATCAATTACATATATAGAATAGATTTTTTAAAATGTGCAACAACAGAAATATTGTATATTTTTTTAAAAAGTGAGGTAGTGTCCAAAGCTTCAATGTCCATTTAGGAATCAGATGGCAGGGGGAAGAAGCTGTTCCTGAATCGCTGAGTGTGTTCCTTCAGGCTTCTGTACCTCCTAACTGATGGCAACAGCGAGAAAAGGGCATGCTCTGGGTGCTGGAGGTCCTTAATAATGGACACTACCTTTCAGAGATACTGCTCCCTAAAGATGTCCTGGGTACTTTGTAGGCTAGTGCCCAAGATAGAACTGACTAGATTTACAACCTTCTGCAGCTTCTTTCGGTCCTGTGTAGTAGCCCCTCCATATCAAACTGTGATGCAGCCTGTCAGAATGCTCTCCATGGTACAACTATAGAAGTTTTTGAGTGTACTTGTTGACATGCCAAATCTCTTCAAACTCTTAATAAAGTATAGCCGCAGTCTTTCCTTCTTTATAACTACATTGATATGATGGGACCAGGTTAGATCTTCAGAGATCTTTTTTTTTATGAAGACACGGAGTCCCCTTTTATTGTCATTTAGTAATGCATGCATTAAGAAATGATACATTATTTCATCTGGTGTGATATCACAAAACACAGGACAAACCAAGTCTGAAAAAACTGACAAGACCACATAATTATACATATAGTTACAACAATGCACAATACCATAACTTGATGAAGAAAGTCCGTGAGCACAGTAAAGTTCAAAGTTTCTCAAATGTCCCACATCTCACGCAGTCGGGGGAAGGAAGAAAAACTCTCCCTGTCATGCCGACCACAATCTGACTCTGAGTCATCCGAAAACTTCAGCTCTGATCAGCTCTCCGACACCGAGTACTGAGCGCCATCTCTGTCCGAGTGATTCGACCTCTTTCTCAGTCGCCAAAAGCAGGCAAGGCCAGGGATTTTGAGGCCTACTCTCCGAGAGATTCCGGACCATACAGTAATGACAGCAGCGGACGGGCGTTTCAGAAATTTCTCCAGATGTTCCTGTGTGATTTCACGTCCCTTCTCCATCAAATCAGAATTGTCCATGGCCCCTATTTAACAGATATAACATCATTTTTCACCAGAGAGCTGCACACACACGGCGCGCTGCCATCTTCTCCTCCCATCTTGACACCTAGGAACTTGAAACTGCTCACTCTCTCCACTTCTGATCCCTCTATGAGGATTGGAATGTGTTCCTTCCTCTTACCCTTCCTGAAGTCCACAATCAGCTCTTTCATCTTACTAACCTTGAGTGCCAGGTTGTTGCTGCAGCTAATTGGCATATCTCACTCCTGCATGCCCTCTCGTCACCACCTGAGATTCTACCAACAATGGTTGTATCGTCAGCAAATTTATAGATGGTATTTCAGCTATGCCTAGCCACACAGTCATGTGTATACAGAGAGTAGAGCAGTGGGCTAAGCACACACCCCTGAGGTGCACCAGTGTTGATCGTCAGCGAGGAGGATATGTTATCACCAATCCGCACAGTCTGTGGTCTTCCAGTTAGGAAGTCGAGGATCCATTTGCAGAGGGAGGTACAGAAGCCCAGGTTCTGCAACTTCTCAATCAGGATTGTGGGAACGATGGTATTAAATGTGAAGCTATAGTCAATGAACAGCATCCTGACGTAGGTGTTTGTGTTGTCTAGGTGGTCTAAAGCCACGTGGAGAGCCATTGAGATTGCGTCTGCTTTGACCTATTGTGGTGATAGTCAAATTACAATGGGTCCAGGTCCTTACTGAGGCAGGAGTTTAGTCTAGTCATGACCAACCTCTCAAAGCATTTCATCACTGTCGATGTGAGGGCTACTAGGCGATAGTCATTAAGGCAGCCCATGTTATTCTTCTTAGGCACTGGTATAATTGTAAAAGCATTATTTTTAAATGATTGTATTTTTTGCGTTATTTAAATCCACATGGACAGTACGTCATAGATTTATAGAACACTACAGCATAGAAACAGGCCCTTCAGGCTATCTAGTCTATGCCAAACTGTTATTCCGCCTAGTCCCATTGATCTGCACCATAGCTGTCCATAACCCTCCCAACCATGTACAAATCCAAACTTCTCTTAAACATTGCAGTTGAACACGCATTCTCCAATTCTGTCGGCAGCTCCTTCCACCTTCTGAGTGAAGAAGTTTCCCCTCAGGTTCCCCTTAAATATTTTACCATTCACCCTTAACCTATGACCTCTAGTTCTAGTCTCACCCAACCTCAGTGGAAAAGGTCTGCTTGCATTTACCTGTCAATACTCCTCATAATTTTGGGTACCTCTGTCAAATTTCCTCTCATTCTCCTACACTTCAGGGAATAAAGTCTTAACTTGTTTAACCTTTCCCTATAAACACAGGTCCTGAATTCCCGGTAGCATCCTTGTAAATTTTCTCTGTTGTTTTTCAATCTTTCCAGTAGGTAAGTGACCAGAATTACACACAATACTCCAAATTTGGCCTTACCAACCTACACAACTTAATAACGCCCCAACTCCTGTACTCTGATTTATGAAGGCCGATGTGCTCAAAATGTTATACGAGTAGAGATTAAGCAGACTGAGACCGTGCTCTCTTGAATTTAGAGGTGAGGTGATTTAATTGAAACAGAACAATTTTAAATGGCATGATTCACTGCTGAGGTTTACCCTGACTGGAGAGTCAGGAAACAGAGGTCAAGTCTCAAACCATGAAGCAAGCTGAATGGTTCACTCTTGTACCTCCCTTACACTTCCTTAGAAACGCAGCGGATTCAGGTTAAAGGGGACACTTTGGGACCAGTACATTCTGGCCCAATTAAGCAGCTCCCCAATTAGCTGAAATTTCACAGAAATAGTTAAAAAGGTATTTTAACTGAGTAACAATTATTAATTTAAATGAAATACAGAACAAATTAGAACACTGTCAATACCACTACAGTACCATAAAATAGTGTATTAGTTCCTAATTGTTGTCAATGCTGCTGCATTCTTTTGATTGTCAGTAAATGAACAAAATCAGTGTAGCGGTGTAGATAATGACTGCCTTCATACAATACTATCAATGATTGCATCCTCCAAATCTTCATTTTCGTTGTAACATTCAAGATGATTATCAATACTTTCAAGTTTTTCATAGTTTCTAACTTCTTTGTGGTGAAATCATTTCATTTTCACTCCTGTTTCAAACATCTCCAAGCCTGAATGCTTGAAACTGCAGTGAGCAAAACAACTCTGAATCTTTTTACTGCTTATTTCTTGCCAACTATCAGTAACAAAAATTACTGTTTGTCGAACACAAGCACATGCAACTGATGCTATTTAAAAAGTGTTGGCTCTAAGCACAGTGTGGTGTCTAATCGCCACACAAGTGCAAGCGTCTGATGCTAGTTAGAAACTGTTTGGAAACAGCCTCCTGCCCCAATTAAGCGGCATAGTATCCCAAGTAAACAAAAGAAATCCCAGCTCTTTTCTCAATTAGTTTTTGTTATTTAAGAGCTGTCCCAAATATGAGGCTGCCTCAATTAACCAATGGCCCACTTAACCGGAATCCACTGTATCTCTAATCATCAGAGATGTTTAAACATTCACAGCAAGGGGCAATGGAAAGGTTATCTGGGAAATCCAGCGCCTGGACTCTCCTTGCTATTTGATTCCCTTTGCAACAAATGCTTGGTTAGCTATTCAAGACTGAAGTTTCAAAATTCAACATCATTTAATATCATTTCCAGTACACAAGTGTAAAAGAGAGTGAGATAATTGTTACTCTGGATCCAATGCAGCTTAAAAAAACACTGCAAGATAAAAAACACAATAATAAAATACACAAATATAAGTATGTAAGATAGCTTACGTACATAGAATGATTGTATATCCATAAAGTGACATTAGGCACAGGAGTTTCTGTACATAAGGTGACAAATGGGAAATGATAAACAAGTGGTGGGGGAGGGGGGACCGCGGACTGGTGGGTTAGTGGGTGGAGATGTTGATTGGCTTAACTACTTGGTGAAAGTCCGCCAGAGAAAGCAGGATCTCCCAGTGGCCACACATTTTAATTCCACATCCCATTCCCATTCTGACATGTCTATCCACGGCCTCCTCTACTGTAAAGATGAAGCCACACTCAGGTTGGAGGTACAAAACCTTATATTCCGTTTGGGTAGCTTCCAACCTGATGGCATGAACATTGACTTCTCAAACTTCCACTAATGCCCCACCTTCTCCTTGTACCCCATCCGTTATTTATTTATTTATATACACACTTTCTTTTTCTCTCTCTCCTTTTTCTCCCTCTGTCCCTCTCACTATACCCCTTGCCCATCCTCTGGGCTTCCCCCCTCCACCTTTTCTTTCTCCCTAGGCCTCCTCTCATATCCCTTTTGCCAATCAACTGTCCAGCTCTTGGCTCCATCCCTCCCCCTCCTGTCCTCTCCTATCATTTCGGATCTCCCCCTCTGCCTCCCATTTTCAAATCTCTTACTAGCTCTTCTTTCAGTTAGTCCTGACAAAGGGTCTCGGCCCGAAATGTCAACTGTACCTCTTCCTAGAGATGCTGCCTGGCCTGCTGCGTTCCACCAGCAACTTTTATGTGTGTTGCTTGAAATTCCAGCATCTGCAGATTTCCTCGTGTTTGTGTTGGTGAAAGTAATGGTTTGTTACTTTCCTCAGTTCAGTAATGTTTACTGAATCCTCAATGGTTTTAGCAAATCATTCACCCAGGATACCCAATTCCTCTGCAATCTCTCACCATTTAGATATGTTTCCTTATCAGAATCAGAATCTGGATTAATATCACTGGCATATGTGGCGAAATTTGTTGTTCTGTGGCAGCAGTACATTACAACACATAATAATAATAAAAAGTATAAATTACATTAAGAAATATATGCAAATTAAATAAGTATTGCAAAAACAGTGCAAAAAAAATAGTGAGGTAATGTTCATGGGTTCATTCTCCATTCAGAAATCTGATAGCGGAGAGGAAAAGGCTGTCATGAAATGTTGAGTGTGTGTCTTCAGGCTCCTTTACTTCCTCCTTGACGGTAGCAATGCAAAGAGGGCATGTCCTCGATGATGGGGTACTTAATTATGGATGGCGCCATTTTGAGGCATTGCCTTTTGAAGGTGTCTTTGATACTAAGGAGGCTAGTGCCCATGATGGAGCTGGCTGAGTTTACAACTTTCTGCAGCTTTTTACGATCCTATGAACAGCCCCTTCATACCTGATGGTGATGCAACCAGTTAGAATGTTGTCCACTGTACAACTGTAGAAATTTGCAAGAGTCTTTGATGACATGCAGTACCAAATCTCCTCAAACTCCTAATGAAATATAGCCACTGTCATGCCTTCTTCATAATTGCATCAATATGTTGGCCCCAAGATAGATCTTCAGAGATGTTGACACCCAACAACTTGAAACTGCTCACCCTTTCCACGACTGATCCCTCAATGAGGACGTGTGTGTGTCTGCTCGACTTCCTCTTCCTGAAATCCACATTCAATTCCCTCGTTTTACTGAGGTTGAGTGCAAGGTTGTTGTTGTGACACCACTCAACCAGCTGATCTATCTCACTCTTGTATACCTCCTTGTCACTGGCTGAAATTCTGGCAAGAATAGTTGTGTCATCGGCAAAATTATAGATGGAGTCTGAGCTGAGTCTAACCATATAATCGTGGGTGTAGAGAGAATAGAGCAGTGGGCTAAGCATGCTTCCTTGAGGTCTGTCTGCCAGTGTTGATTGTCAGCGAGGAAGAGATGTTACTTCCGATCCACACTAACTGTGGTGTCCTGGTGTGGAAGTCAAGGGTCAGTGGCAGAGAGAGGTACCGAGGCCCATGTTTTGGAGCTTGTTGAGTAGAACTGAGGTACGATTGTGTTGAACGCTGAGCTGTAGTCAATAAACAGCAGTCTGATGTAGGTATTGCTATTGTCTAAGTGAGCTAAAGCCGAGTGGAGAGCCAATGAGATTCCACCCGCTGTAGACCTATTGTGGCGATAGGCAAATTGCAGTGGGTCCACGTCCTTGCTTAGGCAGGAGTCGATTCCGAACATGACCAACCTCTCAAAGCACTTCATCACAGTAGATGTGATGAAGGCACATCCTTCTGCTAAAACGTTTAATTCCACGTGTTCCTACATTATATTCTATATCCCATTTCCCAGCTGTAGAACATGGAACATAGAAGAACACCACAGGAACAGGCCATTCCACCAACAGTGTTGTGCCAAACCAGCCAAAAAGCAAATCAAAAACACGCGAACACCAATCCCTCCAACCTACACCATGTTTATATCCCTCCATCTTCCTTACCTCCATGTGCCTATCCAAATGTCTCTTAAAAGCCTTGACCCATAAACCTATCCCTTTATCCTCTTCACAATTTACTGTACTTCCTTATTATCCTTGTGTTATCAGCATATTTAGCAGCAATTCCAATCAGCAAACATGTAAATGGACCCAGAGCTGCCAAAGCAAGTGCAGGCATGGGACGAGTTTTTCTCTTGACTGTTGCTGGCTGTCTGATTTGCTGAGTATTTCCTACATTATTTTAATTGAATAATCAAAGCTTGCTCTGCACCTCAACTATGGATGATACTTAGAAATTAATTGAACAGGAATGGTGACTGGATAACGAGTTTGGATTCTCAAAAGGTGTCCACATAAAACTCCATTTGAAATGGTTGGCTGGATTAGAAACAGAGCCTGTTAGGAAATTGAGTTGGTGCAAAGAAGATCCTGATTGCTTGACTCCACATCCACTACAATTTTTACTATAGTTTACCATAAAATGTAAGAGCAGAATTAGGCCATTAAGCCCATCAAGTCTTCTATGTCACTCTATCATATCTTATTTATTATCCCGCTCAACCCTATTCATCTGCCTTCTACCCATAACCTTTGACACCCTTACTAATCAAGAATCTATCAACCTCCACTTTAAGTAAACCCAATGACTTGGCCTCCAAAGCTATAATTGGCAATGAATTCCACAGATTCACAACTCCCTGGCTAAAAAAATTCCTCCTCATCTCTGTTCTAAAGTGGTGTCCTTGAATTAGACCGTAAGACATAGGAGCAGAATTAGGCCATTCAGCCCATCAAGTCTGCTCCACCATTCCATCATGGCTGATCCTGGAGCCCACCCAACCCCATACACCTGCCTTCTCGCCATATCCTTTGATGTCCTGACCGATCAGGAAACTATCAACGGCTGCCTTAAGTTTACCCATGGACTTGGCCTCCATCGCAGTCTGTGGCAGAGCAAAACTGTGGATAATGCTCCAAGTCCTTTGAAATAAATGCCAACATTGCATTTGCCTTCTTTACCACAGACTCAACCTGTAAATTAACCTTCTGGGAACCTTGCACAGAGGTCCCTCCGCACCTCTGATGTTTGAATCTTCTCCCCATTTAGATAATAGTCCGCATTATTGTTCCTTTTACCAAAATGCATTATCGTACATTTCCCAACATCTGCCCCTATTTTGCCTATTCTTCCAATTTGTCTAAGTCCTGCTGCAATCACATTCCTTCCTCAGCACTTCCTACCTCTCCACCTATCTTCATATCATCCGCATACTTTGCCACAAAGCCATCAATTCCATTATCCAAATCACTGACAAACAATGTGAAAAGTAGTGGTCCCAGTACTGACCCCTGAGGAACACCACTAGTCATTGGCAGCCAAACAGAAAAGGCCCCCTTTATTCCCACTCGCTGCCTCCTGTCTATCAGCCATTCCTCTATCCATGCCAGTATCTTTCTTGTAACAGCATAGGATTTTATCTTCTTAAGCAGCCTCATGTGTGGCACCTTATCAAATGCCTTCTGAAAATCCAAGTAAATGACATCCATTGGCTTTCCTTTGTCCACCCTGCTTGTTTCTTCCTTGAAGAACTCTAAAAGATTTGTCAGGCAAGATTTCCCTTTACAGAAACCATGATGACTTTGACTTATTTTATCAATAGTCTCCAAGTACCCTGGAACCTCATCATTAATAATAGATTCCAAAACTTTCCCAACCAGAGGTTAGGCTAACTACCCTATGATATGGGCATTCTGAGCCTTCAAATCAAAGAAGAAAAATCTTGGAGTTGCAGTTATGTGAAAGGTGTGAGATATATATTTTTCTGCTTTACTTGAATCTGCCTTAATAACATTGATATAACCTTATATAATTACAGCAAGCACTGGGAACATACAGTCAATTCCAGATGCTTATTATATAAATGCATAAGGCAAACAATTCATGTAAATGGTTGTTTAGATCAGTTACTCTGCCCCTCAGGATCAGTTATTTTGGCTCATCCTTCAATGTGATATTCAATAAGAGATCAGAATTAAAGCTTGTTCTCACTTAGGGAAAACAGTTTTAAACTAGTTCTACTTAGAAATCTTTCCCATGGCAAGTACCTGCTGTGCCAAATACTGTGCTAATGTTCCTCCCTCTGCATATTCCATCTCAATCATCAGTACACCATCCTCTTCAAAGCTGTCATAGTAATTGATGATATTGGGGTGGTCCAGCATGGAAAGTACCTTCACCTATAACAGAACAAAAGACAAAACTAGTTATGTGTTCACACCCACCTCACACTGACTATCAATTCTGCATTGTTCACACTAATCCACGCTAAACCTTAAGGGCTGGGGGTGTACACACTCATTCACACTGACCAGAGTATCAGAGCTTCTCAAACTCACTTACACTGACCATACAGTTGAAGGTTGATATACTTATTTAGTTATCATTACAAGGCTTGAGGCCATTCAGCCCATACTAGCTTCTAGCAGAGTAATCCAATCAAGACGATTCATCATCATTATGTGCCATGTCGTATTAACATCGACGATCGTGGTCCTATCTGTGACCTTGATTGTTCTTGACAAATTTTTTCACGAAAGAAAAGAAGAAAGCCAATGCTTTCTTCTGGGCAGTCTTTACAAGAAGGGTGACCCCAGCCATTATCAATACTCTTCAGGGACTGTCTGCCTGGTGTCAGTGGTCACATATCCAGGACTTGTGATGTGCACGAACTGCTCATACAGCCATCCACCATCTGCTCCCATGGCTTCATGTGACCCAGAATGGTTGGGGGGGGTGCCTAGCAGGTGTTACACCTTGCCCAAGGGTGACCTGCAGGCTAGCAGAGGGAAGGAGCATCTAGAACACCTCCTTTGGTAGAGACGTATCTCCATCCTGAAAATTAAGACCATTACCATAGCTTATTCACTCATATATGCTCCTCTTCTCTTTTTAAAAAAATTATTCTGTCACACATCTACATTAGGGACCACTCACAGCAATCAATTAGCCCATTAGTTCACATTTCTTTAGGATGTGGCAACAAACTGGAGCATCTAGAGGAAGAACATGTAGCCTCAGGGAGATGCAAACTCCACCCAGACATCACTTGAGATCAGGGTCAAAGCTGTGTCACTGGTGCCGAGAGACGGCCGTGCTAACCATTGTTCATCCAACCCAATCATGCGACATGAACCATTGTACCTTGACACAGTATATCACATTGTTACCAACTCTGCAGACACAATAAACTCCTGTAAATAATTCAGAGTTACACACAAACCTCATTCAACGCTCTCTGCCTTTCAATGTGGTTCAGTTCATGCATATTGATCTCTTTGAGAATGACCAGTGAGTCATCGTCCTTCTTCCGATACAGAACTGCTGTCCCATAGGCTCCTAGCAGAGGAACATGGACTCTCATCAAATAATCTCTCTGGCATGGGAAACTTAACCATCACACTATTTCTGGAATTCTTGTGAAACATTTCAGTGTTTCCAGAGTGATCATAAGACAGAGATCAGATACTCACCTGCACTACCATGATGAATCAATTACCACATAGATGGCGAGCATTTATTCCCTCAGCACCAAAGTGACATTCCTCACGGTTGTGATGGCAGTTGGACTATCTTGACCATAAGAATGTAAGAAATAAGAGCACGAGTTGGCCATCTGGCCCACTGAGCCTGCTCCACCACTCATTAAGATCATATCTGATCTGACTGTGGATCTACCTAGCTACCTGCCTTTTCCCCGTAACCCTTAATTCCCCACCCATGAAAGAATCTATCTAATTATATCTTAAACATATCTAATGAGGTAGCCTCAACCGCTTCCTTGGACAGAGAATTTCACAGATTCATGGCTCTTGAGGAAGAATAGTTTCTCTCATCTCTCTACTCCCTGAATCTTGAGTTTATAACTTCTAGTTCTAGTATCAATTTCAGCAGAAGGTACAAAGGTGGACGAAGTTGCTAATACATGATGTATGGAGCACACTCCAATTTTAACTGAGACCGCCAACAGTGGAAGTTCTATTGCAGACAGGACAGGCCTTGTGCACACTGTTCACTAACTCCACAGTTGCAAGGCTGGTCGACGATGCCACCATGCACGGTGCAGGTTCTCAGGGCCCGACAGGGAAAGGTGGCATGAGGTAGAGTGGCAAATAAGTAGACTGGAGGGAGACAGGGTTGTAGCACTGATGGACTAAAGTAGCATCGCAGTTTGACAGAATGGGGGTGAGAGTTTTATCCAAATTCAGGTACGCAAACATGAGGAATTCTGCAGATGCTGGAAATTCAAGCAACACACATCAAAGTTGCTGGTGAACGCAGCAGGCCAGGCAGCATCTCTAGGAAGAGGTACAGTCAACGTTTCGGGTAGAGACCCTTTGTCAGGACTAACTGAAGGAAGAGCTAGTAAGAGATTTGAAAGTGGGAGGGAGAGGGGAGATCCAAAATGATAGGAGAAGACAGGAGGGGGAGGGATAGAGCCAAGAGCTGGACAGGTGATTAGCAAAAGGGATATGAGAGGATCATGGGACAGGAGGCCCAGGGAGAAGGAAAAGGGGGAGGGGGGAAAAACCCAGAGGGTGGGCAAGGGGTATAGTCAGAGGGACAGAGGGAGAAAAAGGAGAGAGAGAAAGAATGTGTGTATATAAATAAATAACAGATGGGGTACGAGGGGGAGGTGGGGCATTAGTGGAAGTTAGAGAAGTCAATGTTCATGCCATCAGGTTGGAGGCTGCCCAGACGGAATACAAGGTGTTGTTCCTCCAACCTGAGTGTGGCTTCATCTTTACAGTAGAGGAGGCCGTGGATAGACATGTCAGAATGGGAATGGGACGTGGAACCAAAATGTGAGGCCACTGGGAGATCCTGGTTTCTTTGGCGGACAGAGTGTAGATGTTCAGCAAAACAATCTCCTGGCACTTATCCTTGTAAGTGGAAAAAGTACACTTACACTTACATTTCCTCCCTTACCACCATTCAGGGCCCCAGACAGTCCTTCCAGGTGAGGCGACACTTCACCTGTGAGTTGGCTGGGGTGATATACTGCGTCCGGTGCTCCCAATGTGGCCTTCTATATATTGGCGAGACCTGATGCAGACTGGGAGACCGTTTTGCTGAACACCTACGCTCTATCCGCCAGAGAAAGCAGGATCTCCCAGTGGCCACACATTTTAATTCCACATCCCATTCCCATTCTGACATGTCTATCCACGGCCTCCTCTACTGTAAAGATGAAGCCACACTCAGGTTGGAGGAACAACACCTTATATTCCGTCTGGGTAGCCTCCAACCTGATGGCATGAACATTGACTTCTCTAACTTCCGCTAATGCCCCACCTCCCCCTGGTACCCCATCCATTATTTATTCATATACACACATTCTTTCTCTCTCTCTCTCCTTTTTCTCCCTCTGCCCCTCTGACTATACCCCTTGCCCATCCTCTGGGCTTTTTTCCTTCCCCCCTCCCCCTTTTCCTTCTCCCTGGGCCTCCTGTACCATGATCCTCTCATATCCCTTTTGCCAATCACCTGTCCAGCTCATGGCTCCATCCCTCCCCCTCCCACTCCCACTTTCAAATCTCTTACTATCTCTTCCTTCAGTTAGTCCCGACAAAGGGTCTCAGCCTGAAACTTCGACTGTACCTCTTCCTAGAGATGCTGCCTGGCCTACTGCGTTCACCAGCAACTTTGATGTGTGTTCCAAATTCAGGTGTTGGCTTGGTTGAGATGGGTGTGGGTTGGTTAGACAAGATTGCATAGCAAGGAGGGGTTGGGAGGGGGTAGTCGGACAAATCATCTGAGACCTTAAAGACAGGGATGATGCTTGTGGAAATGGCCATCACAGGACATTTTTAAGAGAGAACATATCTACAAGCTTTTATAAGATATAAACGTTTGTAGAAAGATGATTGAAAGGATGAAGAGAAAATTTACAAGAACGTTGCCAGGACTTGAGGACCTGAGTTATAGGGAAAGATTGAATAGTTTGTTGTTCCTTTTCGCGCCTTGTGGCGCACTGGGTTGCATTTTCTTTGCCGTTTCCTTAGCATTCATCTGCTTTTTTACGAGGCCGAGTTGCTAGCTTGATGCTCAACCCAGCACAGATGGAAAGTGAGCAAGGGGCTGAGCGGATTTGAACCTGGGACCACTCACCTTGAAGTCTGGTGCTGATGCCACTACACCACCAGCTGGCTAAGAAAGGTTAGTGGTTTAAGAGAATGAGGGGAGATTTTATAGAGGTATTCAAAATTATGAGGGATTTAGATAGGGTAAATTCAAGTAGGTTGTCTCCACTGAGGTTAGGTGAGACTAGAACTAGAGGTTAAAAGTGACTGGTGAACATTTTAAGGGGAATATAAGGGGGATCTTCTTCACTTAGGGGGTGGTGAAAGTGCGGACTGAGCTGTTAGAGTGATTTTTGGGTTTAGGTCATTTACATTTAGCAAATGGCTTTGGCTACCAGTCTTCTGTTCCTTAAAAATGCATTGTGGATTTAACTTGGAACAATGCATTCCTAGAAGATGTGAATCCCAGTCCACAGACCTGCTGGCGTCTGTGGGATGGATGCGAATCAGAAGGTGTGAAGTTTGTATGTAGCTTCAAAAGAAAGCATTGCCTATACTTTGTAAATATGGATTGTCCTTTGTGTTTAGCAAATAAATACCGAGTCCCACGTTGGGCCAGGAGACCTTTCCACTGAAAGCGTCTCCACATGATGCCTGCTGTACCTTGTTTTGTCAAATAAAGAAGCTGCTTTGCATCTACCAGTAACCCTCTCCAGTGATTTCATTCATGCAACAACGTGAGCTTCCAGTGGAAGTGGTGGATGCGGGTTCGATTTCAACACTTTTTAGAAATTTGGGTAAATACATGAATTGGAAGGGTATGGAGGGCTATGGTCCGAGTGCAGGTCAGTGGGGCAAGACAGCATAATAGTTCAGCATGAACTAGATAGGCTGAAGGGATACTTCTGTGCTGTAGTATTCTATGATGTTGACTTTACTCAGTTAATAAATACCTTACACTCTATAGCAGTAAATTAGGTAAGCATGGACAATTTTAACTGCTGTGGACGCATACCCCACCTTTATGAGGTCAGATCTGCGTCACCACATTCTGTGCCAACCATGACCTTGACTAAGCAAACATTGAAACAAGTGCTACATGCTGTGTAATATCACAGTGACAGCCCATCAGCCTTACTGAGTGTGTATGAACATATAAATTAAGTGCCAGAGCCAGCTACTCAGTCCCTCAGACCTGCTCTGCCACTCAATAAGGGTCAGCGTGCATCAATGCTGACGTTGCTGGATTAATAATTCACTATGGCAGATGGGCAATTTAATAGCTGATTTGACCATGACTTCAGTCCTGCAGACCTGAAAACCAAAGGCAACCTTATCAACCATCTATCAATCTTTCTCTTAAAAGTATACAAAACTCTTTCTTCCACCACCCAAAGACTCACCACCCCTGAGAGAAAAGTTTTTATCTCAACTCTGTCTTAAAGAGTGAGCTTTTACTTTTAAAATAAGGACAGTATGTAACAATATACAGTTCCATTGACCCATGTTCAATCTGCCACTGTATGTAAGGAGTTTGTATGTTTTCTCAGTGACCACACGGATTAACTCCGGGTGCTCCAGTTTCCTCCCACAGTCCAAAGATGTACTGATTTGGATTAGTAAATTGTGGGTATACTATGTTGGCGCCAGAAGCATGGCAAACCTTACAGGCTGTCCTCAGCACATCCTCAGACTGTGTTGATCATTGATGCAAATGGTGCATTTTACTGTATG
This sequence comes from Mobula hypostoma, assembly GCF_963921235.1. Lineage (NCBI taxonomy): Eukaryota > Metazoa > Chordata > Chondrichthyes > Myliobatiformes > Myliobatidae > Mobula > Mobula hypostoma. The sequence goes on from NC_086109.1 coordinate 80,048,201, forward strand.
TTTCGATGCAAATGTGACAAATAAGGTAAATCTTCATATTTTCTTTATTGGCCTTTTTTTCTACTCTCCTATAGAAGAAAACATTTTATCCACATCTTCCTTGTAAAAAAAACACTCCAGCTCTTCTATGCTTTATTGGAGTCCTCTCTCACATATCTAACATCCAATGGTTAAAAGCCTAGCCTAATCACTCTATCCTCATAACACAACCAGCCTATGTTAACAGACATCCCACCCTGCAAAAACTCATTTCAGGGAGGTAGCACCATCAATTTGCGGGAGACTTCCGGGAGAGGTGGGATGTCTGCAATAGAGTAGTTCCTGAGCAGCTAGCCAGCTGTTTAAATAACGCTGGCTATGCTAATGAATGAATGACACCTGTTAAACTCATCTCAACATGTCTTTTACAGTCTTAACCCACCATGGGCAATAGAAAAGTCAGCGTTGCAAATAGTGCAGTGAGCAACACTGTCATTATTTTTGACCCCTATTAGGCAGGGGTACAATTTAGGGTAGTCTGGGGTGATGTACATTTCATATTTTCTCTTTTTTGGAACACTCTCCCATGGCTCTCTCTCTCTCTCTCTCTCTCTCTCTTGCTCGCTCTCAAAAAAATGATATCCCAGACATTGTATATAATTTGCGGGCATCAGGGAGCCACTATTAATATGTGCGAGACTCCCAGAACTTGCGGGAGACTCCCGGAACTTCCAGGAGAGGTGGGATGTCTGCTTTAAGCTACTTTCTATATATTATCATCCTTCATTCAATACAGAGACCTAAACCATATGGTCTCACTAATATGGCCTTCCCGCCTTTGTTTTCAATTCCCTTAGCAAAAAAATGTCATTCAAAGGAAGAATCTGACCCAGGTGTGGTCTATGTGTTAAGTAATCAGTGTTTTGACCATATTCAGTTGCGTTATGATGTTGTTCATCATCAAACTTATAGCTAAACGGAAGCTGAGATCTCTGATTTATAATAATACTAATTAATATGTCATATATACTGAAAATAATCTCTTTGGCAGGTTGGAATACTGGATGACATTCATGCTTCCAACTCTAGGGTTCCCGTTGTCATGTTATCTTGTACACCAAGCTCACCTTTTCCCACTACGTGTATCTTTTCAAACTCTGCCAGTGTCTGGGGATGTGGGCGTTTCAGCTTGTCACTTTCACAGTAGAGATCCAGGATGTGCTTCTTTATACTTTCTGACATCGGGCTTGGACCTGCCACCAGCTTATTATCCAGTAGGGTTCTTGCCATGCCAACAGAGACACCTGAAAAAGAAAACCGTGGTTCAGGTTTTCTTCTGATCACCATGCAAGAAGTTAGTAGAGTCTACAGAGAGCTTGGTTTGGATGTACATCAATGGTTATATTGCTGGCTTACTCATTCACCATGGCAAATGGAGTATTAATTTTAATCAATTTAATAAAATTTGAATAAAAAGCTGGTATCAGTTAAAGATGACAATAAAACTAATGGATTAACCATAAAAATACACCTCCTTCACTACTATCAAAAGCAATTGCACTTCTTGGTCTGGCTATGTGTGACTCCAGGCCTACTGTGGTTGACTCGTAACTGCTCTCCAAAAGCGCCTAGCAGCTTATCCTATTTTAAGAGGCAAGAGGGATGGCCAATGAATACTGGGCCTTGTCAGTGATATTCATGAACCTGTGGGATTTTCAATCACAGCAGGCCCTGGAGGACAAATCATGTTCAAGGACGAGATGGGTATGGGTATATTTTATAATGTTCATGGGATCAAGGGAAGTCGGAACAAGGCTGGATTAGGATGAAGTTAGTGAAGTGGATGATCCGCTGTGGTCACATATAATGAAGTTACAGTAGACTCCAATTACTTGGGCCATCAGTTAATCGGGATAGCCGCTTGTTTGGGACAGCTCTTAAAGAACAAAAACTAAACAAGGAAATATCTGGGATTTCCTTTGTTTATTTTACTTTGGAAACGTTGCTGCTTAATTTTGACAGGAGACTTGTCCCTAACTAGCATCAGTCACATGCACTTGTGTGATCATTAGACACTGCACCATGCTTAGAGTGAATACCTCTTAAATACCGTCAGTTGCGTGTGTTTGTGTTCAAAATACAGTGATTTATGGAACTGATAGTTGGCGAGAAATAAGCAGAAAGACAATTCAGATCTGTTTTGATCATTGTGGTTTCAAGCATTCTGGCTTGAAGATGTGAGAAACGACTGGGAGTGAAAATCAAATGATTTCACTATTTCAGCAAGTTAGGAACTACAAAGAATGTGAAGGTATCTAAATTAATTTAAATATTACTATGCAATGAAGATTTGAAGTATACAACAGTTTCTAACTAGCATCAGTCACGTGCACTACACAGTGCTTAGAGGGAACAGTTTTGAAACAGTGTCACTTGCATGTGTTTGGGTTATGTTACTGATGCCAAATTAAAAAGGTGATTTTTGACACTACTTCATGTAGGAAGCCAATGAAGTCAGTCCATTATCTGTACTTAGTGTCTGTATTGACTTTGTTCATTTACAGTCGATCAAAAGAACACAGCAGCATAAACTGTTTGAATTACTCTGTCGATTACTATTATGAACTAATACACATTTATAGTACTATAGTAACATTGGTAGTATTCCAGTTTGTTCTGTATTTCATTTAAATACATAATTTGTTACTCAGTTAAACAGAAGTTTCTCTTTTTAAACTATTTCCTTGAAACTTTGGCTAATTGGGGCAGCCGCTTAATTGAACCAAAATGTACTGGTCCCCATGTGTCACAATTAACCAGAATCCATTGTACTGCCATGTCCATATGTATCATATCTATATTCTATGACCCCAAGAGTTTCTTTCCTCTCTTGTCCAATTTGAGAACAGACATCAGTAGCTTCCTTCCCCAATCATGTCCACAATTCATTCTGCAGGGTAAGAATAGTACCTGTGCAAAATCCCCTTTGTAGAGGCTTTGGGGGAAAGAATGGAAGTGTTTATTGAAGAACAGAGTTATACTTTTTACTCATATCTACTTTGTCTAACTGGATTAACCAAGCAAATGATGGCTCCAAACCTCCAGTTACACCAGTGCAGACTTAGCAACATGACGACAATATTGAAATTCCCTTGAACCTATAATTAAGGTACAGTGCAGTATTAGCATAACAGCAGTAATTAGTTAATGACTTTGCATCCTACTGATTAGTACACTTAACAGGCCCTGACCTCAGAGCATTACTGCTATAAGCTTAATTATAAATAAATTATTTTCAAAACATTAACTCAAGCTGTATCTAAATTTCTTTAATGGACACTAGCTTTAATTTAAATTGGGATGAAATATCAATTTGCGTTATTCCTCCTGAAGTTTCTGTGCCTTAGACTGGAAAAATACACTTTACTTAACATTGTTCCTAACAAGACATTATCAAGGGACATTGGGATTTGTGTAAATTAGCCTCAGAATCTAGCATTCTGCTCAAACAAATATCGTTTAAGCATATTTTATGCAAATTCATCTGGAACAAGAACATGATTTATTAACACAAGACAATTCAAAGACCCGTGAAGAGGTCACAGCAGTTCCACTAAGCAAAACAAGCACCTGTCTTTTTTCCCTCTCAAGAATAACAGTGTCCAGTTCAATTTGATTGCTAAAAGAAAACAAACAGTAAACTGAAGGTTGTTAGAATTTAACAAAAATCAATATGTGTAACCAGCAAGCGGTTTCTTACTCTCAACCATGCAAGGGCGCACAAACAGCCTGACCTAGACAAGTTCTGCTTTAATACTATGAAAAGTTCAGTGTTTCTGAAAAGATGTTAATCTGGTACACCATGTAATAATTCCTAACAGCCACATTTTTAAGTTCAGCTTAAAGTAAATTTATTAACAAAGTACATATATGTCACCATACACTACCCTGAGATTCATTTTCTTGTGGGTTTTCACAGTAAATATAAATAAGCGCACTGAATCAACGAAAAACTGCACACAACAGAGACAAACAACCAATGTGCAAAAGACAACAAACTGTGCAAATACAAAAAGAAAAACAATAATAATAATAAAGCAATAAATATAGAGAACACGAGCTGTAGAGTCGTTAAAAATGAATCCATAGATTGCAGAATCAGTTCAGTGTTGGGATGATTGTTCTATCCCCTCTGATTCAAGAGCCTGATGGTTGAGGGGAAATATCTGTTCCTGAACCTGGTAGTGTGGGACTTGAGACTCCTGTACCTTTTTCCTGATGGGAGTAGCAAGAAAAGAGCACAGCCTGGATGGTAGGGGTCCTTGATGATGGATGCTGCTTTCCTGCGATAGCACTCCTTGCAAATATGCTCAGAGGTAGGTAGGGCTTTACCTTTGATGGACTAGGCTGTATTCACTACTTCTTGCAGTTTTTTTCCCCGTTCCTGGGTATTGGGGTTCCCATACCAGGCCATTATGTGACCAGTCATTCTACTCTCCCATGCTCATCTCAAGAAGTTTGTCAAAGTTTTAGAAGGCATGCTGAACCTGCGCAAACTTCTAAGAAAGTAGAGGTGCTGCTATGCCTTCTTTGTAATGACCCTTACATGCTGGACCCAGGACAGATCCTATGATCTGGTGAAAGGGAGGCAGTGTCCAAGTTGCAAGGTCACTGGCCTCCTAGAATGACAGCATGTTTAATCACCAGTGTAAAACCTTTCAGCTTACCATTAATAATCAATAGTTGGTGCCCTGAGTCTCTATTTCATTTCCTCCTCTTCTGAAAATGATATCCATTAACTTTCAACACCCTGACCTTCACCCTCACCTCACCAAATTGCTCTTAAAAACTACCAGTCTGTTCTAGACACATCCAGTCTCTGGGGTCAGAAACCTTTTGTTAAAATGGATAGGGACATTCTGGTAGCTCAAGACAGAGAGAAACCTGGGAGAGGTATTAACAGGACTGGATGAACAGAACTTTGCTTTTAAAAGTCCGCTGCTTTTCTGGGTAGGCTGCTTTACGTTGGAAAGCAATCAGCTCATAATCAGGTAGTTTCGGAAACTGGCATTTCCACTAGTAAGTTCTGTTGCCCTGCACCGTACTTGGATTTTACATTACACCAGGGACAAACTGTTGAATGTCAACAATCTTCCAGGTCCAATTTTGCATGGTGGCAATGAAGGATGAAAGTGCCTATCCAATCATTCCTTGTAGAAGATCTCTATACTTGGAGCTACCCCTACAATCTCCCATGACAAGGCAAGGTCCAATGGTCAAACCCATGATTAGCGAGTCCTGGGGTCGAGGTCCGAAGGTCAATCCCCTGATTGGCGAGCCGTGGGGTTGACACTCAAAGGTTAAACCCATGATCAGCGAGTCCTGGGGTCAAGCCCTGATGGTTAAACCCATGATCAGTGAGTCCCGGGGTCAACCTTGAAGGTCAAGCCTGTCTGTGATTAGCGAGCCCTGGGGTTGAGACCGGATGGTCAAACCAGTCCTGGGGTTGAGCTTGAAGGTTAAATCCCCGATCGGTGAGTCCTGGGGTCAAAGCCTACGGTCAAATCATTGATCTGTGAGTACTGGGGTGGATATCCAGAGGTTGGCAAGGCCCAGAGGGCAAAGCTGAAGGTTGAAGTCCAGAGGTCGGTGACTCTGGAGGTAGAAAGCCTGAAAGTCAAAGATCAAAGTCTGCGAGTCCGGAGATAGAGGCTTGAAGGTTGGGTCTGTGAGTCTGGGCCAAGGACTGGAGGTTGGAGTCCTGATGACCAAGATTCTGAGAGTGCAGGCCCAAGCATTGGAGACCCGGAGGCAGCCTGTCCAGAGGGTGTGTGGGTTTGGACGTGTAGGAAAGGTACTTGTTTTGCTGTTGTTGTCTTGTTTTGTTCTGGAGTTATTGTTGTTGCTGCTAAACATTGAGGATATTTTATGTCAGCACTGGAACATGTACCAACACTGGTTGGCTGCCCCTGCACATTCTTAGGTTGTGTTGGTTATTAATGCAAACAGCATATTTCACTGTGTGTTTTGATATACATGTGATAACTAAATCTGGATCTGAATCCACCCGAGTTGACATATACCCAAAACATCCAAATCCCAAGGAAGCTACGGAACTATCTGTCAAGGTAACCGTAAAGCCTAATTATAATCTCACTTGATGTTCACATGTTTGAACTTTCCAGATGGAGTAACTGAATCAACAGAAAGGAACGTCCGGCATATTTCTTCCAGTTGCTGAAATCCTGAAATCAATAAATGCCAACGTTCAGCACGCAACACAGATCAAATGGTCTTGATGATTTCTGCTTTCAACTGCTAAACCATTAAAAAAACCTTCTAAGTTTACATCCTCTCACTCAATAAAGTTTTTGCTTTCAATCGATCCATTTCCCTACCGCAGCCTACTGACACTGATTCAAGAAGCACGCTCCAAATCTCTCATTTAATCAGAAGCAATTGAAGAGGACTCCAGTAACATGATGGGATCCAAAGCTTGAAATAATGCCCTAAATGAATTCAGCACGTGCTCTGGGAATGCACCTCTGAGCAGTTGCAAGAGTAGTCGTTAGCTCTGTCAATATCTTATTTCCAGAAACATTCTGGATTAGGATGGATTTTGGTTTGAGTGTGAATGTGAACTTGGAGAAAGTCTGTTGAACGCAAAGAGCATTTGTAAGCTCTCCCATTCTACCTGCTTATCCATCATTTATCAACTTAGAACTATATTGATAAATGATAGGACAAACTGGGTCACTAATATATCATATCAGAACATTTTTCTTATGGTGGACTACTCGTAACAGATTTCTCGTACCTGTTGCTAACCCACGAGAGAAGTACCCACTTATCTCCTCCAGATCTGCAAGCATCAATGTGCTGATAAGTACCGACAGAGTACCCACTATGCACACCCCTTGGACACTGCCACATGAATCCTTCACGTGAGAGGTCCAAAACAGCAACCACCCATGAATTATTTTGAAGTACTACGACTAAAGAATGAATGAAAAACACTGGAGAGGTTAGTGCGGCACTCTATAGTACCAGCGATTAGGGCTCAATTCCCGCTGCTGTCTGTAAGGAGTTTGTCCGTTCTCCCCATGACTGAATGGATTTTCTCCGGATGCTCTAATTTACTCCAGGCACTCTGGTTTCGTCCCACATTCCAAAAGAAGTATAGGTTAGGGTTCATAAATTGTGGCATACTATGGTGGCACTGGAGGCATGGCAACACTTGCGGGCTGCCCCCATCACATCCTCAGACTGCATTGGTTATTGACAAAAATGACACATATTACTGTATGTTTTAATGTTTTTAAGTACACACAACAAATAAAGATAATCAATCTGATAGCATTGCACTGTTTCTTCTCTATTTAAGCCCATCACCCATTCTGGGACATTGGCTATCAACAACAGCTCGCCAGAGTCCTCTGTCCTGGGCCAAAGGTTGATCAGCTCTGTAGATTCTGCTTTCACTACACAACTTCATAAGCCTTCTAGGTGAACATCCTTCCTCTCCCAGGGATGAGGTCTTTGAAGCTTCTGTTGGTGTTTCTGCAGCACTGGGTATTAGGGGATGGAGTTGCTAACCCCATTCCCAACCCTCTTGCTTTTGCAGTTGGGTTTGGAACTGTCAATGATGGAATTAGCATTGCACTGTGCAGGGATAAATTTGATGGGCTGAACAACCTCCTTCTATAGTACAATATATGATGCCTCAATTATAAGTCACCCTCCTGTTTTATTCAGTGTTAAACTACCATTCAAAAATTAAAGTTCAAATTCATATGCAAAAACATTGAAAATCAATGAAGTAACTACATCATAGGCATCTGTTAGTCTCGTGAGACCATGAATTTGCGCCTTGGAAGGTTTCCAGAGCACAGGCCTGGACAAGGTTGTATGGAAGATCAGCAGTTGCCCATGCTGCAAGTCTCCCCTCTCCATGCCACCGATGTTGTCAAAGGGAAGGGCATTAGGACCCATACAGCTTGGCACCGGTGTCATCGCAGAGCAATGTGTGGTTAAGTGCCTTGCTCAAGGACACACACGCTGCCTCAGCCAAGGCTCGAACTAGCGACCTTCAGATCACTAGACGAACGCCTTAACCACTTGGCCACGCGCCAACACAATAAGTAAGCACAATAAATATTTAAAAATTGGGACACAGAAAAGCTTAAAAATATTTACATCAATTAATTCAGAAATAATACCTCATTCTTATTCAGTTCCTTTATTGTTGTTCTTCCATTTCAATGAATGAGCTCATTGTTCTTAATCCTAGTTCTGACCTTGTGCAACTCAAGATGGCCAACTCCCTGTGTAAGAGCTATGGAATTAGCACACGTTACACGTCATGAAGAGTCTGATACTGGAGTGAAATTGGAAAGTCAGCAGAGAAGTGTAACCAGCAAGTTTGAGACTTCTGAGTTTGCACAGAGAACTACAGGCATTTCCTGGTGAACTCTGGACTATTAAAATAATCTCAGTTGGTTTTGTTTGAAGGAAATTGTCTTACAGCTATGCAATGATATATTTGGTTTGGAACGTTCTGCCACAGTGAACATGCAAACCAAGTTATAGCATCTCCAACACAACACAACAAAGTGTTGGTGTAAAACCAAAACCTTTCCATATGACCACTACATCTGAGTCTTATGGGAAGAGATGTCTTCAGTGTAAGTTGGAGAGAGAGCAACTCCACCAGCCAATTCCTTGCTAAGTGGGGCTCCAGCAATGAAGTCAATGTATATCCCTTTTACTATAGCACCTCAGCACAATACCTGAACCACACTGTGAACTAAATACACCTTTAATGCCACTGAAAGACTTACGTCTGATTGAAGGGACCTTTGCTTAAATAGATATTTCACAGAGTAGAAAATCATACATGTTGCGCGAATGAAATCGCTGGAGAAAATTACTGGTAGATACAAAGCAGCTTCTTTACTCGACAAAACAAGGTACAGCAGGCATCATATGGAAACACTTTTGGTGGAAAGGTCTACTGACCCAACAAGGGGCTCGATATTTTATGTGGCAAACATCAAAGGCCAACTATGTAGTCGCGCTGATACGCTACAAGTGAAAACAACAAACTGACTTGAGCAGGGTCGGGTTGAACCGTTTACTGTTTGAATCAGCGTGCGCTTAAGTACCTGCTCCCAGCAACCCCTGCTCTCCGCGGGGCGGAAGAGACGTCGGCCACCGGGCCGAGGTCTGCCCCGCACTCAGATTCCTCTCATTTGCTGCTGGCTGCGGGTTCGCCGGCGACTGCTGGAGCCAGTTCGCTTGCTGCGTGGGTGAGCCGCCACAACTCCATATTTACAATGTATGGCCAATGTTTTCTTTGAATCTACATACAACCTTCACACCTCCCGATCCACAGACACCCAAATAAATTTTAATCAGCATTGTCTGGACTGGAATTCACAGCTTTTAGGAACCCAATGTTCAGAGCTGCACTCCAAATTAAATCCACAATACATTTTCAGAAGTGAAGACTGGTAGCCAAAGTCAATTGTTAAATGTATATGTCCTAAAAACAGAACTCACTCTAACAAGACTGATATTAAAATAAGAACACCTGGTACTACCACACATTTCCCCAAAATGAAATTTTAGTTAAGGCAAATAACAATCATTTGTTTGTTAAAAACTGGTTAGTTATTTCTGATTTAGAATGTTGGAGTTAATTATTGCTCCAAGCTCTGATAATTCAGGTAAATAATTAAAAGACCCCTAGGTATAATTATTTCTGTGATTCTTCTGTTTGCATGAATGACTAAATGTTGGCAACTTCCCAGTAAAGTATTTTGTTTATTTCCTGAGTTGTAGGCATTGCTGGCATAGTTGGTACTTTTTGTCCATCGCAAATACCATTGAATTGAATGATCTGCTTGGCTATTTCAGTAGAACAGTAAAGGACAACCATATTACTGTGATAAGGAATATCATCCAATTTTTGAATAGACACTAAACCCATGAACACTACCTCACTACTTTTTATTTTTTTATTTTTGCACTCCTTATTTATCTATTTAATATATATAGTCAACCAATTTGTTTATTATCAAAGGTTCATTAATCATGACATATGTCGGTGATATTAAACTTGATCCTAATTCTGGAATGGAGGAGGTTGGTGAGCTAGACAAGATTTTTTTCAACAATCCAGTCCCATGGTCACCAGTCCCAATAATAACTAGCAGCCCATGTTTATTTGGTAAGCTTGGTTTCCTTGCTGCTATACTTCCCAGCCTATGGGTAACCAGTCCGGTAACATACCGTAAATACACAATGTGAATGTACAACAGCAGGTTACTGATGCAGAGTGCTTGAAATACTAAGCAGATGAGGCAGCATCTGTAGACAGAGAATCATGAAAGGTCAGTGAATCTTCTTCGAAGATGGAAAAGTGAGTAAGCAGGAAGAGAGAGGAAAAAACACCAGAGTGAAACTGTGAGATATGGAACAAAGCAGACAGAGGAATCAAAAGAATATGCTGCTAACACTTCAGGCAGAAAAAAGTGAATTCAGTACTGGGTTTTGAATACTGCAATGTGACTAAATTGAAGATGAGATAATATTCCTCTAGTTTATATTGGGCTTTATTACAAAACTATCAGAGACCCAAGCCAGAGAGATCAGACGTGAGAATTGGAATGAATAACTAAGATGACAGGCAACTAAAAGCCCAGGGTCATCCTTGAGGATGAAGATGCTCTGCAAAGCAGTAACCCAGCCTGCACTTGGTTTCTCCAATGTAGAGGAATCAACATCTTAAAGAGAAAGCAGGTAGGAAGATATGTAAGTGATTCAGTGCTTCACTTGTAAAGATTAGTTGAGTTGGGTGCCTGGATAGTAGGAAAGGAAGGGCAGGTGCTGTATTCACTGTGGCTGCGTGATAAAGTTCTATGAGAACTGAAGTGACTGATGGAAGACCGAGGAGTCATAGCGGGAGAAGTTGCTATGCAATGCTGAAACCATTGGAAAGATAACTCTAGCAGTGGGATGTCACTGAAGATGACTGAACACTACAGAGGAAGATCCACCAGAAGTGGAGGCCTGTGGAATGGAAGGTGAGTACAAGGGGAATTCCCTTCTGGCTCTCACTCGGGGGAAAGTGGTTGACAAAGGAAGTGCATAAAGGGAGTCAATTATGCTGCAGAGAAGGCCATTGTTAAAGAAGGTGGACATCACAGACACTATCACAAAAATTCTCACAATCTGAAAGGATGGCAGGTAGATAGAGGATGGAATAAAGTCCCTACAGGAAAAATGATGGGAGGAGGTGTAGTTGAGATAGGTTCAGGAGACTGCAGCCTTGCAATAAATATTTGTTGATAGTCTCTTACCTGGAGATGGAAAAAGCCAAGTTATGCTATGGAAAAGTCAAGTACAGACCATGTAGAATTGGAACCCATTTTGGCTATCTAGGTTCCAATTCTTCAAATCTCTTGACAGTCTCCTTTTCTGCCCACCTTCAAGACATTCCTTAAAATCCAAGACACTCCTTAAGTTGCCCAAGTACACCCATGTGACCAATTAAGCTACTAACCTATATGCCTTTCAAATGTGAGCGGAAGCAAGGGTATTCAGAGGAAACACGTGTGGTCACAGGGGAACATAGAAACTCCTTACAGACAATGGTAGAATTGAACCTGGGTCAGTGGGGCTGTAATAGCATTATGCTAACCACTACACTACTTCTCATATTACCTGGGATCAGACTTTGTCCTAGAGCACTGCAAGTGCCTGAAGATGATTTATTAAGTAAAAGATGCTATACAAATGAAATATTTAGTTGTTATGATGAAATATGTAAGAGAATAGGAACTGAAGACCCAAGCAGGAACAGCTCAGTGAACTGATTCTTTTCTTTGACTTTTCTTAGTATCAATATTGCTGCACACAATACACTCATCCAAAGCTCTATAAGGAACAGTTAATTGTGAATATTTGTATTCTTTGAGCAGACAATCCAGTGGTTTCATAATTACCATTACAAATACCATTTTATTGCAGATTTAATTAAATTTAAATATCTAATTTTTCTGTGGCAGGATTCAAACAAATTATCTCTGGACCAATAACTTGGGTTTCTAGCAACTTAACCAGCATGCTTCCATTTGGCTTGTACGCCCACCTGAATCTTGATCTAGATCAAAATAAATGTATTATATGCCATCATATACTGACTGTCTTGAGATTCATTTTCTTGCAGGCATTTTCAGTAGAACAGAGAAATTATATAGAATCAATGCAAAAAAAAAACTGCACGCAAAGACTGATAAATAACTGATGAGCAAAAGAAGACAAACTGCAAATGAAAAAATAATTAAGTAAGTAAATAATACTGAGAACGTGAGTTGTAGAGTCCTTGAAAGTGAGTCCATAGGTTGTGGAATCAGTTCAATGTTGAGGTGAGTGGAATTATCCCCACTGGTTGAAGGGTAATAACTGTCCTTGAACCTGCTGGTGTGTGAGCTAAGGCTCCAGTACCTCATTCCTGATGCAGCAGTAAGAAGAGAGTATTGCTCGGATGGTGGGGGTCCTTGATGATGGATGCTGCTTTCTTGTGGCAGCGCTCCTTGTATATGCGCTCAATGGTGGGGAAGGTTCTGTCTATTTTAATGACAACACCTCCAGCTGTGCACCGCTCCCTAGAACTGCATTGACCGATCAGCCTAGATTTTGCACTCAACCCTCTGGAACTTAGACTTATAATCTACTGACTGATACTTGGTATAAAACCAAAATATATAAGATAAATATAGTAAAATACCTGTCAGAATCTCCAAGTCTCTCCTGAGTTCTTCCAAGTCTGTAGTCAGCAGGGAAGTACAGCCGAGGAAGTCCATTCTGCTTTCTGCATCTTCCACATCAATGTGGCTGGACACAATATTGTCAAAGAATCTCTGCACAGCTTTGTTCTCACGGATAGTAATTGGTGTGAGTGTCTGAACCTCTCCAGACCCACATATATATATTGCCTCTTGCTGAATATGGAGAATAAAGGCAACTGATTTGACTTGTTTTCCATTCAAGGCTTCAGCTACCTGCACTGAAATTGAATCCAGCGTGGAGGATTCATATACATAATTCACCACAGTTACGTGTGGCCATGATGCACCTGTAATATCAGAGCAACAGTTAACTTTATTGCAGATTATTAAAAGCCTCTGGGTGGGTAAGCTACCTAGTCCTGTATTGTCGCTTTTCCTCTTGGCAGATTCTGTTTCTGTTTCTTGTTGATCACAGTTATCTCCACTACAGCTAGTTCTGGAGTTATGAGACTGTTCCACTTCAGATCCACATCCAGTCCTTCCTTTCTCAAGCTCCTCAGGGCACATTAAACATGGATCAAACTTATCAGACGAATCTGAGATAACCCCACTGTCTGTCTGTGCTGAGGACCTCCTTACAGTCTGCATTGGATTGATGGTAACCTCACTCATGTTGAATTGGAAAGCAGTGTAGTGGAGTTCAGTAATATTAGTGAATGGAATCCTTGCCCAGAGTTAAATCACGTATCGCCATGTTGTCTCATCATGTTGACATCCGAATCTGCATTCACTCACTGCGTCTGGGAGCTGCATCAGAGAATTCCAACTGTTGATGCAAACCTCTCTAAAGCCGATGCCAGGAATTTCTTCCTCCATGTTGGACTGCAAATTGAGTTAAACTTTTAATGAATGGTCTGATTGTGTGAATACTGTTCTCCATAGGTTTAAATATCAGCACCCCTTGGGTATTTCTGCTAAAATAAGTAAGCATTTCCATTAGGGAGGATAAATGTAATCAGAAAAACAGAAGAGCATTTTTTAATCAAGATATCAGGAGAAAAAGTGTTAATCCAACATAGACAATGGCACTTATACTTTTATGCAAACTTGCAATCAAACAGAGTACAGTAACAATGTTTAAAAAAGACTGATACGTTCCCTTGGAAAGTAAGATTAGCATTCTATTTAGTTTCTGCTTAAGTTATTTTTGTGCATTCTACTCCACTTTGTCCCAGGAAATATTTGGTCCAACGACTGAAATCAGTAATACCTTGTTATTATTTCCAGAGGACACATCATTTGTTTTAGATGGTTTAAATTTATATTTTTAATACCTTCAATGATCTCTAGTGAGAAAAATGGCAAACGGTTTATTATTTTCTTTTTGGAGGATGGCTAGAATTGAAGAAGATTCTGTAAACAGGGACCATTAATTTAATCCTCATTTATCTTTCTCAATGAAGCTTGTTATTCATGTGACCAAAGCATCAGAATATATTTTTGGTTGATCAGATTACATCTCGTATTGTGCAGATAAATACAGAGTCCTTTCTGAATAGATGGTTGTGTTATCTTTATAGAAATACTGATACTGGACACTTGCTTCTAGAAAACCACTCTTTGAAATTGTCCTTCAAGACTAACTGTGGTGCTTTCATTTTTCTAGTTTGTATGAAGGTTGAAGCTTTCCCTGAGCTGTGTACTGCCTTTGTTGGCCATTTATGAGCCCAGTATCAGAGTCAAAATCAGGTTTATTATCACTGAAATTTCTTGTTTTGCAGCAGCAAGACATAAATATTACTGTAAGTAACAAAAATAAATAAAGAGTAAAAGAACAAATATGAGGTAGTGTTCACGGACCATTCAGAAATCTAATGGCAGAGGGAGGAAGCTGTTCCTAAAACATGTAGCTCAGGCTCCTCGGCCTCCTCCCCTATAGTAGTAATGAGAAGAGGGCATATCCCAGATGGTGAAAGTCATTATTGATGGAAGCTGCCTTCTTAAGGCACTTGAAGATAACCTCAATGGTGGGGAGGGTTGTGTCTGTGATGGAGTTGGCTAAGTCTACAATCCTCTGCCGCACTTTTTTAATCCTATGCATTGGCTGTGATGCAACTAATCATATTGCTCTCCCTGCTGTTCATCTGTGGAAATCTGCAAGAGTCTTTAGTGACCTATCAAATATATTCAAACTCCTAATGAAGTGTGTCTTCTTCATGAATGCATCAATGTATTGGACTGGAAATCAACTGATTTGCCAAGACATTGGCCTTGCACCAATTTAAGAAGATTATGATGACCATAAGACATAGAAGCAGAATTGGGCCATTATCCCTCTTAACCTCATCCCCCTGCCTTCTCCCCAAAAACCTTTGAACCCCTTACAAATCAAGAATCTATCAATCTCCACTTTAAATATACCCAGTGACTTAGCCGCCACAGCCATTGTGGCAATGAATTCCACAGATTCACCACCCTCTGGCTAAAGACATTCCTCCTCACTTTTTAAAGGGACGTACTGGTATTCTGAGGCTATGCCTCTGGTTCTAGACTCCCTCACTAAATAAAACACTCACTTTATCGAGTCCTTTCAATATTCAAAAGGTTTCAATGAGACCCAACCCCTGCTCATTCTTCTAAACACCAGTGAGTACAGCCCCAGAGATATCAAACACTCCTCATATGTTAATCCTTTCATTCCTGGGATCATTCTCACAAACCTTCTCTGGAGCCTATCTTTTAGGAGAGAAGGAACAGCTCCTTTTTCCCTATTGCCAAGAACATACAAACTAAAATTCCAATGTTTCATATTGCTCTTACATGTATAAAGGTCATTAATCTGAAAAGTTAACTGCTTCTCTCTCTCTACAAATGCTGCCCGACCTGTTGATCATGTTGCCAGAACAACGGCAAGGTAAAAGAACTGGTTGTTGACCGAAGGAGGTGGGGGTGAGTACAATTCTGCCTTCATCAGCAGAGCTGCTAAGACATGTGGTACCTTGAGTTCCTGGGCATCCATGTCCACTAGCAACCTCTCTTGATATCTCCATTTGATGTGATAATCACATCAGCATCATACTTTCCAGGCTTCCCAGAAGATTCAGCTTGTCCTTGAGAATTCCTTCAAATTTTTACAGATGCACTATATAAAGGAACCTGACACAATGCATCTCAGCTTACTGTGGTAACTGCTCTGCCCTCAACTGCTGGAGCCTCCAAAGAGTGGTAAACACCTCCCAGTCCATTACATCTTCCCATTTAATCCAGCTTCACTGTGCATCAGGAAACCAAGCAATCTCATCAAGGATGCTTGTCCATTCCATTTTCTCTCTTCTACTTTCTTAGAGAAGATCCAGGAGCTGGGCTAGCAGATGAAAGAATAGCTTCTTTCCCACAGCAATCTGACCTCTGAACCAATCATCTCTTTCACATCCTCTTCCAGGTAGTGCTGCCGTGATCTCAAACTCTTAATTCAGTCTCCTCTTTCTTCTCACCTCAGTATTTGTTTTTGCACTATACTTTGCACCATTCCATTGTTTTGCATTCATTATTATATTTATTGCTATATTTATTTTTTGCCATGTACATTGTTTACTCACACAAGCAAGGAATTTCATTTCACCCTGATGCTTATGCCAATAAACTGATCAGTATCTGAGGACTTCCAGAATTCACTGTATTTGTCTTGTTTTCATTTAACAAACACTCAGGGACCACTTTATTAGATTCACATTCATTCATGCAAATATTTAATCAGCCAATCATGTGGCAGCAACTCAATGCATAAAAGCATGCTGACGGAGTCAAGAGGCTCAGTTTTTATCCCCCTTTGAGGTGGGGAAAAGGTTGCACAATACAGCAGAATTTATGGGCATTATCATCAGTCTGCAATGGGTTGAACAAGTTAAGCCATATGGAGTTGTGATCTGCTCAGATTCTGCCTTGATACTGCACAGTTTGGAATCAAAGTGTTCAAGGAGACCTGATCTGTTGATGGAAGTGTGCTATAATTTATATGTTCTGGAGAGTTCAGAAATAGTAGTACAGTTTTGTTGGGTACCTGCACAGGTTGGGTAATGAAAAGGCAGATGTTATAGCAAAACAGGCACTTACTAAGTTGAAGGTACATATTAAAAGGGGAAGTATGAAGACAAATCTTGTATTAAGTTGACTGAGATTGAGAAATGGCAGAAATTTGTGGGATAGTGAGGTTCTATCACAATTTGTTACCATCAGTTCATGGGAGGTGCCTTTTGGGAAGCAATAGGAGGGAAGATATATGGTTGGCAAGACTAAGGTTTGGACATAAGTGTTTGCACTCTACTTTGGCACCTGTTGGTAAGCATGGGAATGGGTGGTATAATTTTTTTTCGTAAGGTCCCAGAGACAGTGGAACATGTGATCATGGTATGCCACCGATATTCATTGGAACATAGGAAGCTGTTTAGGCAATTACAGGGAAGATCTGGAGTTCCCAGGTTGCAGGATATTCTGGCACCCGAGTCATGTAGGGCCCTGGAGAACTTTTTAATTAAAACAGGTTTGTGGAGCAGGAACTGATCCCTGTCATACTCCATTACACTAGGTGGTAGTAATGCACTTTCCTGATAGGTGCAAGTTTCATTAGCATAAAAGAAGAAGGATTTTAATTGTTGTTCAACCGAAACATCAGAATGGGGATGAAATGTGCTCTAAGTGACTTGACTGTGTAATGACTGTTGCTGCCAGACTGGGTGGATTGAGTATCTCAGAAACTGCTGATCTCCTGGGATTTTCACATCCAAGTCTCTTGAGCTTACACAGAATGGTGTGAAAACAACAACAAAAAAAATCCAATGAGCAGCAGTTCTGTTGGCAAAGCCACCATTTTAATGAGATCAGAGGCGAACAGCCAGACTGGTTCAAGCTGACAGGAAGGCGACAGTAACTCAAATAACCAAGTTTTACAACAGTGGTGTGCAGAAGAGCCTCTCTGAACGCACAAAACGTCGAGCCTTGAAGTCGATGAATTACAGCAGCTGAAGACCATGAACATACACTCAGCAGCCACTACTAAAGTCATCACTGAGGGTACAGTCTGGTTGTCTGCCCCTTTGTTTGTGGGTGAGGTGGTAAGAGGGAAGTTGTTTTACATTCATAGTATGTTCTAACAACTGCGTTATCTTGCGCTGATTTAAAAAAAAACTTTTGATTCCCTTGCTTATTATGTGGTGAACTTCTTTAAATTCGAATTGTTGGATATGGCTGAACCATGTTCCACGCATTTTAACACTCACCCGTCTCACCGCTCCAGACCCAGTGCCACCTACATTAACTCAATCCAACTGCCAGTATTAGACCCTCCTGAAAGCAACAAGTACACATCACTCACTGCATTCTCTTCAACGCCCCTCATTGGATCCACGTTACAACAAATTCAGCTTTCTTCCCACACAAGCCGGTCCAGGGAGGCGAAGGAGTAGAGCACGCGCACGCGCAGTACGGAAAGCGTCCTCGGTTGCTAAGGGAAACCGCCCAGTCCAAACGCCGCCGTCCATCACAACGGGGACGGTGAAGTTCGGAGTGAGTGCTGGAGAAGGAGGAATTAAATTAATCAGTAACAACAGAAGTTTTTCTGTTCACTTGGTGCAGGGTGGAACAAAGTTTTCCCTTCCCCTGGTCGAAATTCCACATGAGCATGGAATTTTCCCAATCAGCTGATTAGCAGCTTGTAACACATCCAGGAACGCTTCAGAATGTTTTCCAGTTCTTCCCGAAACTCTCCAAAAATGCAAACACCTATTATTGCTGTCTTCGGCAAGAGCGAGATTTTATAGGAAACAGCGAGAATCCAAATCTTAAGAGAGAAACAGGTCGTACTCACAAAAGCCTGCTCTCGGGATAGGAATGGGCAGCGGAGGTACTTGGGAAGCATTTGATGTAATAAAAATGACGAGAGTTCAGGCTCTGGTAATTGTGGTCACTGCATCGATTGACCTCAAAATCCAAAATTGAATAACACTTTTTATGTGAACAAAATAAAAAAAGGTTGCAAACACTTAGCAGTTCGAGTAGGATCTGTGAAAAGGGAAACTGTTAACCTCTCAGTTCAAAAACCCTTTGTTAGACCTGGGAAATTTCCATCAAAGTGTCCTGGACCTATTAACTTTTTTTTTCCACAGTTGCCATCAGATCTGCTGAATGGTTTCAGCATTTTTGTTTTTTTTTAAATTTTTAGATTTCCAGCATCTACAGTTTTTTAAATTTTCATTTCTTGTGGGAAATTAGACAGTAATGCAGAATATGTTAGGTGATTCCTTGAATCAGGGGAATATATACAGGCACTCTGTGCAGATATAGGTGTAAAGCCCAAACACAAGAAGATCTGCAGATGCTGGAAATCCGAGCAACACTCACAAAATGCTTCAGCAACTCAGCAGGCCAGACAGCATCTGTGCAAAAGAGTAAAGAGCTGATATTTCAGGCTGAGACCTGACCTGAAATGTAGACTGTTTACTCTTTTCCACAGATGCTGCCTGGCCTGCTGAGTTCCTGCAGCATTTTGTGTGTGTTTGCTATAAGGCTATCATCTCACAGCTAATTTTAAGACCTTTCAATATATGCAATAATCTCCCATTTGAATGGGATGGATATATTCATTTACACTTAATTTCTTCTGATCCTGATTAATATTAATCCTGATCATTCCTATCCTGAAAAAGTTATTATTCTTACAATTTCTGCAAATGATTGACTTGGTTGCACAGATCATGCTGATTGATGAAGAGAGCTGTTGACAAAGTCATCTATTGTTAAGATGAAAGGGGAAATCAGCCTCAGCATCACTCTCCCTGTAGGTTGTAAATATTTCCTGTAGCTCATTTACTTCCATTCTCTCAATAATTTGCCCAATATGATACTTTCTATGTATTTTACACCTTTTTGAATAAAGCATTTCTGTTGTGTTTTTTTTTGGTCAATGGAGTTTCATACTATGGTCATAGTCACTCAGATCACATTTTTCCCCATTCTAATGTTCGGTCTGAACAACAAATGAACCTCTTGACCATGCCTGCATGCTTTTATACATGAATTGCTGCTTCATGATTGGCTGACTATATATCTGCATTAATGAGCAGATGTACATGTGTATATAATAAAGTGGCCACTGAGTATATGTTAAGTGAAAACAGAAGGTGAATACAATGAATGCTGGAAGTCTGAAGCAAAAACAGATAATGCTGAACAAGGATGGGCCATTTGATTCCACCAGCTCGTGCTCCAGACAAACTTTCATCTGCCTTGTTTCACTTCAAAGTTCAAAATAAATTTGTAAGCAATGTAGGTATGTATATGTCAACATATACATTCCTGAGATTCATTTTCTTGCAGGCAGAACAAAGAAATACCACAGAATCAAAGAACAACTGTGCACAAAGACTGACAAACAATCAATGTGCAAAATAAGACAAACTGTGTGAATACAATAATAAATAAATAAATAAACAAACAAATAAATAAATGTTAAGAGCCTGAGTTGTGGTATCTTTGATTGTGAAATCAACATAGGTTGTGAGATCAATTCAGTGTTGTGATGAATGAAGTTAACCACACTGGTTCACAGCCTAAAGGTTGAAAGGTAATAACTGTTTCTGGACCTGATGGTGTGAGACATAAGGTTTCTGTACCTTCTTCCTGACGGCAGCAGTGAGAAGAGAGCCTGGCCTGGATGGTGTGGGTCCTTGACTGATGGATGCTGTATTTAACCAATTCAAAGATTCTCTTCCCACATGCATTTTCTAAGCCTCTTGATTTATCTTCAACTAAGTCTGAAATGTCTTTGCATTATCACACTATTGCACAGAATCACATGGAGTGTTGTATAACTCTCAAAGGCATTACAAACAAAGTGTAATGTCTTCACAAGTTCAAAGTAAACTTGTTATCAAAGTATGTATATGTTACCTTGAGAATCACTTTCTTGCTTACAAGAAAATCTTTACGAAAAACTATGGGAATCAGAATCAGAATCAGGTTTAATATCACCACCATATGTTGTATTAACATTGCAGCAGCAGTACAATGCAATAGATAATAATAGGGGGAAATTTTAAATTAAAGTAAATATAGATAAAATAGGTAAATTAAATAGTGCAAAATAAAAATAAAAAAGCAGTGAGGTAATGTTCATGGGTTCAATGTCTATTCAGAAATTGGATGGCAGAGGGGAAGAAACTGTTCCTGAACTATATATAAACAAAGATAGACAAACACCAGAGTGTAAAAGACAAACTGTGCAAATAAAAAATTACTGAGAACAAGAGCTCTAAAGAATAAAAGAGGCAATAGGTTACTTGCAAGGCAGGACACCCATCTGTATTGATGCTGAGGGTTGAAATTCCTGCAACAAAGGGAGTTTTCTAGTTAGTGTCACGTTGTTATGAAGCAGGCACACCTCCTGACTCATCTGCCCACTATGGCCAGACAAATAAATGCTTGTAGAATGATATGCCTTAAGAGAAATAGATATACAATACATTCTAACGCCGGTTTCAGTGCTTGCATGATTGCAGTTCCTTAATGTCAAGTCTCAGCAAGGCTGGAACTTAGTGCTTAATTTGTAGCTTCTCCGCTTGATAGCCAAGTGAATACGAAGAATGGACTACAGTCATATGGAGCTGAGTTCACATACAGGCAGGACCAAACCACTGTGCAAGTTTTTTCCTCTAAGCAATATTAGTGAGCCAATAGTCTTCATTAAAATATAGTCCAACAGCTTCAAAGTCACTTTATTAATATACCATTTTCATCTTATTCCATGTCAATTAATTGCAATTTAATTACTGACAATCCTTGCTCTCATAGCATGAGTAGGAAAATGCATTGTTAGTTATCAAAATGATGGACTCATTGTAAGAGCAGATGATGCAGAAAAACATCTTTGGAAACACATGATCGATAGACATGTTTTGCCACAGTTTTATTAAACAATTTCATAGTGGATAAATGAGCTATAAATGAAGTTATTCAGTCCTTTGAGCCTACAATGCCATATATCAAGATCTTGGCTATTTTTCTATCTCTATATTTCTTAATTCCCATAATAACTAGAAATCTATCTGTCCCTAAGTTTAAATAACTCAGATTCTGAGCATCAGGGTAAATAATTCCAAAGAAATTTCTCCTCATCTCAGTCCTAAAAGATCTACCCATTATTGTGATTATAGATTCCTCAGGCAGCTGTGCAAGTTTCCTTTGTTTACATAATGTTTGGAAGTTTCAATGACATCTCCTCTCATTTTGCTAAACTCCAGAAAATACAGCTTTTGTTCCTTTATCCCTCCTAATATGACAAGCCCGCCATCCCTGGAACTCATCCAGTAAAAGCACCTAGCAGGTCAGGCAGCATCTGTGAATAGAGAACCTAAGTCAATATTTCGGGTCAGATAGCCTTCTTCGGCACCAGGAAATCTAGGTTTCAGTTGTAGAGAGTGAACGGAGGGATGGGTAGAACAAAATAAATATCTCTGTTAAAGTGAGATCGATGGGTTAATGAGCAGATAGATGCAGATCATGCTATTTTTGTCTGTGTTATGTATTGCTTACAGTAGGGCTGTTAGACATACTTAGTGAAAAGGCTATACCAAGGAAAGAGAAAAAATAAGTCAAAATCACAGATGAATAACTGACAGATATGGCTAGTTCATATAACAGAAGAAAAAATATTTCTCTACACCCATGACAGTCTGGCTAGGCACAGCTCAAATGCCATCTATAAATTTGCTGGTGACACTATTGTTGGCAGAATTTCAGAGAGTGATGAGAGGGCATATGGGAGTGAGATATATCAGCTAACTGAGTTGTGTCCAATGACCTTGTACTCAATGTCAGTAAGAACAAAGAACTGATTGTGGACTTCAGAAAGGGTAAGATGAGAGGACACACACCAGTTCTCATAAAGAGATCAGAAGTGGAAAGAGTGAGCAATTTCAAATTCCTGGCTGTCAACATCTCAGGATCTATCCAGAAACCCAGCATAATGATGCAGCTACATAGAAAGCACGGCAGTGGTTATATTTCATTAGGAGTTTGAGGAGATTTGGTATGTCACCTAATGCACTAGCAAATTTCTACAGATGTATTGTGGAGAGCGTTCTAACTAGCTGCCTTACTGTCTGGTGGGCGGTGGCTACTGCTCAGGATCGAAAGAGGCTGTAGAAAATTGTGAACTCAGTCAGTTCCATGATGGCCACTAGCCTCAGTAGCATCCAGAACATCTTCAAGGAGTGATGTCTCTAAAAGGTAGCACTAAGGACCTCCATCACCCAGGACATGCCTTCTCATTGTTACCATCAGGAAGGAGGTACAGGAGCCTGAAGGCACACACTCAGTGATTCAAGAACAGCTTCTTCCCTTCAGCTATCCAATTTCTGAATGGACATTGAACTCATGAACACCATTTTTTTGCATTACTTATTTAATTTCACATACATGTATATATTTCTGAATAATAGAATGATTTAACTAAAGATGGTGAACTCAATATTGAGTCTGGAAGATTGCAATGTGCCCAGCGGAAGGATGAGCAAGTGAATTGCTGCTTCTGTTTGAGTCCTGGATGGTGGGAAATGAAAGAATAAAAGAACAGGTGGTGCAGATCCTGCAGTTGCATAGGGAAGTGCCATAAGATGAGGAATGGATTGTGAGAACACAACAGCAGAGGAACTCTTCCAGTCTGATTTAGAGTTGATGCTGGGGGACAATCCTGATAACTGAATCATTTAATATACTACTGTTAGTGCCTCCATCATTGTTTGTAAGAATTGATTTTAAATTTCAATGTAAATAACAATTTAGATCCATGTCCATAGATCACTGTAAGTCAACAGGCATATGCTGTGTTGGCCGTAATCGGGGTATCGAGTTCAAGAACCGTGAGGTAATGTTGCAGCTCTATAAAACCATGGTTCGACCATACTTAGAATATTGTGTTCACTTCTGTTTGTGTCATTATAGGAAGGATGTAGAAGTCGGACATCGGACGGACTCGGAGTCAGATTGTGGTCGGATGCTTCCGGGATGCTGCATCGGCAAGTTGGAGGTTTACTGTCTGCGTGAGATGATGGGACTTTCGAGAGACTTTGAGACTTTTACTGTGCCATGGTCTGTTCTTATCAAATTACAGTATTGCTTTGCACTTCTGTAACTATATGCTATAATTATGTGGTTTTTGTTAGTTTTTAAGTCGGTTTTTCATGTGTTTTCATGATATCATTCTGGAAAAACATTTTTATCATTTCTTAATGCATGCATTACTAAGTGACAATAAAAGGGGACTGCGTGTCCTCATAATAATAATCATCATAATAGAAGCTTTAGAGAGGGTACGGAGGAGATTTACCAGGATACCGTCTGGACTAGAGGGCATGACAAGATGATAGGTTGATTCAGCTAGGGCTTCTCTTTGGAGTGAAGGAGAATGAGAGGTGATGTGATAGAGGTGTAGAAGATGATAAGAAACATAGATAGAGTGGATAACCAGAGAGTTTTCCCAGGGCAGAAAGGCTAATAGAAGGAGGGCATATTTTAAGGTGATTGGAAGAACATATAAGGGGGATGTCAGAGGCAAGCTCTTTACACAGGGAGTGGTAGTAGAGGCAGATACATTAGGGGTACATGGATGATAAAAAATTGGTAGGTTATGTTGGAGGGAAGGGTTCGATTGATCTTAGAGTAGATTAAAAGGTTGGCACAACATCATGGGCCAAAGGGCTTGTACTATGCTGTAATGTTCCATGGTCTAATATTGAGAAATTGCAATACAGCTGGAAGTGCAGTCAGTCTTCTGATTAAGTGAAGTTCATAGACTTCAACAGTATAGAAATAGGCCCTTCTGCCTATCACATCTATGCTAACCATCATGGTTATCTCTGTGTTAATTCCATGTCCCTCTATGCTTCAGGCATTTAAGTAGCTGTTGTTCCTGTTTTTGCCTTCACCACCTTCACTGCCAGCTCTTTCCAGATACCATCTACTCTTTGAGTGAAAAAATATCCTTTCAGATCACCTTTAAACCTCCCCCCCCCCCCACCCACGCATCTGAAACCTCTTGATTAGTCAGAGCATGGAGAAGACAGGAGATTGGGACTGAGAGGGAAAATGGATCGGCCATGATGAAATAGTGGAGCAGACTTGATAGGCCAAATGGCCTAATTCTGCACCTATATCTTATCTTAAATACCCCTACCATGGGAAACAGACATTGGCTATGAACAGCAACACACATCAAAGTTGTTGGTGAACGCAGCGGGCCAGGCAGCATCTCTAGGAAGAGGTACAGTCGACGTTTCAGGCCGAGACCCTTTGTCAGGACTAACTGAAGGAAGAGTGAGTAAGAGATTTGAAAGTTGGAGGGGGAGGGGGAGATCCAAAATGATAGGAGAAGACAGGAGGAGGAGGGATGGAGCCAAGAGCTGGACAGGTGATTGGCAAAAGGGATACGAGAGGATCACGGGACAGGAGGTCCGGGAAGAAAGACAAGGGGGGGGGGGAATCCAGAGGATGGGCAAGGGGTATATTCAGAGGGACAGAGGGAGAAAAAGGAGGGTGAGAGAAAGAATGTGTGTATAAAAATAAATAACAGATGGGGTATGAGGGGTAAGTGGGGCATTAGCAGAAGTTAGAGAAGTCAATGCTCATGCCATCAAGTTGGAGGCTGCCCAGACGGAATACAAGGCGTTGTTCCTCCAACCTAAGTGTGGCTTCATCTTTACAGTAGAGGAGGCCATAGATAGACATGTCAGAATGGGAATGGGACTGTACCTCTTCCTAGAGATGCTGCCTGGCCTGCTGCGTTCACCAGCAACTTTGATGTGTGTTGCTTGAATTTCCAGCATCTGCAGAATTCCTGTTGTTTGCGTTGTTATTGTCTATGAACCCTCTCTATGCTTCAAAGTAAATTTATTATCATTGTACATATATGTCACCATATACAACCCTGAGATTCATTTTCTGGTGGGCAATCACAATAAATACAAAGAACTAGAACTAGAGGACTTAGCCTCAAGACTTGGGGGGAATAAATTTAGGACGGATATGAGGAGGAACTGCTTTTTCCAAAGAGTGGTGAATATGTGGAATTCTCTGCCTAATGAAGCAATGGAGTCTACCTCAGTAAGTATATTTAAGATGAGGTTGGATAGATTTTTGCATAGTAGGGGAATTAAGGGTTATGGGGCAAAGGCAGGTAGTTGGAGGTGAGTCCATGGTCAGGTCAGCCATGATCTTATTGAATGGTGAAGCAGGCTTGAATGGGCCACATGGCCTACTCCTGCTCCTATTATTCATATTCTTATCTTCTTAATCATAATAGAATCAATGAAAAACTGCACACAAACACTTACGGACAAAAACCAATGTGCAAAAGACAACAAATTGCGAAAATACAAAAAGAAAAACAGATAATAATAATAATAATAATAATAATAATAATAGATAAATAATTAATAAATACCATTGAGAACAGGAGTAGTAGAGTTCTTGAGAGTGAGTCCATCGTCCAGTTGGGACTTCAGAGTTGCGGTAAGTGAAGTTATCCACTCTGGTCGGGAGCCTGATAGTTGAGGAGTAATAACTGTTGCTGAACCTGTGATGTGAGATCTGAAGGCTTCTGTACTTCTTTACTGATGGCAGCAACGCAAAGAGAGCATGAACCGGATGGTGGGGGTCCTTGATGCTGGATGCTATTTTCCTGCAACAACCCTCCTTGCTCAATGGTGGGCAGGGCTTCACCTATGATGGACTGGGCTTTTCCGTTCAAGGGCATTGCTGTGTCTATACCAGGCTGTGATGTAACCAGTCAATATACTCTCCACCTTACATCTATAGAAGTTTGTCAAAGTTTTAGATGACATGCTGAATCTTTGCAAACTTTTTAGAAAGTAGAGGTGCTGCCCTGCCTTCTTTGTAATGATACTTATGTGCTGGATCCAGGACAGATCACTTGAAATGATAATGCTGAGGTATTTAAAATTACTGACCCTCTCTACCTCTGATTTCCTGATGAGAACTGTCTCATGGATCCCCGATTTCCTCCTCCTGTAGTCAATAATCATCTCTTTGGTTTTGCTGACGTTGAGTGAGAGGTTGTTGTTGTGACGCCACTCAGTCAGATTTTCAGTCTCCCTCCTATATGCTGATTTCTCACCACCATTGATTTGGCCAATGACAATGGTGTCATCAGCAAACTTAAGTATTAATATTGGAGCTGCACGTAGCCTCACTGTCGTAAGTATAAAGCGAATCGAGCAGGGGGCTAGTCACACAGCCTTAAGGTGCAACTATGCTGATGGTGATTGCTGAGGAGACGTTTCCAATCCAAACTGACTGGGTTAACAAAAGAGGAAATTGAGATCCATTTGCACAGGGATGTATTCAGGCCTAGGCCTTCAAGCTTAGCGGTTAACTTTGAGGGGCTGATAGCGTTGAATGGAGAGCTGTAGTCAATGAAGAGCATCCTGATGTGTACTTCTTCGCTGTCCGGTAGGTTCACGAGGTTAATTCCTGGGATGGCAGGACTGTCATATATTGAAAGATTGGAGTGACTGGGGTTGTATACACTGGAGTTTAGAAGGGTGAGAGGGGATCTGATTGAAACATATAAGATTATTAAGGGATTGGACACGCTAGAGGCAGGACACATGTTCCCGATGTTGGGGGAGTCCAGAACCAGAGGCCATAGTTTAAGAATAAGGGGTAGACCATTTAGAACGGAGTTGGGGAAGAACTTTTTCACACTGAGGGTTGTGGTTCTGTGAAATGCTCTGCCTCAGAAGGCAGTGGAGGCCAATTCTCTGGCTTCTTTCAAAAAAGAGTTATATAGAGCTCTTAAAGATAGCAGAGTGAAGGGATATGGGGAGAAGGCAGGAAAAGGGTACTGATTGTGGATGATCAGCCATGATCACAGTGAATGGTGGTGCTGGCTCGAAGGGCTGAATGGCCTACTCCTGCACCTGTTGTCTATTGTCTATTCCAGGGCTGAGTGAAGTGGTATCTGCTGTGACGGTAGGGAACTGTAGTAGATCCGAGATGCTCCTCAGACAGGAGTTGAAACGTTACCTCACTAACCTTTCAAACCACTTCATCACAGTGGATATAAGTGCTAATGGACAATAGCCTCACAAGGTCTTCTCAGGCAACGGTATGACTGAAGCCAGCTTGAAGCAGATGGGTACTTATGACTGCTGAAGCGAGATATTAAGGATATCGGTGAACACTCTTGCCAGTTGATTAGCACAGGTCTTCAGTACTTGGCCAGGCACACCGTCTGGCCCACATGATTTCCATGGGTTCATCCTCCTGAAGGATGCTCTCATGTTAGCCTCAGAGAATGAAATCACCGGGTCGTTGGGGGTTGTAGGTGTTTGTAAAGGTGCCTCCATGTTCTGTCAGTCAAAGTGAGCATAAAGAGCATTGAACTCATCTGGGAGTGAAACCCTGTTGTCACGTATGTCACTTGGTTTTACTTTGTAGGAGGTGATAACATTTAAGCCCAGTAACCACTGTTGAGCATCTGTCAGTGATTCAAGCTTCATCCCAAATTGTTACTTTGCGTGCGAGTTGGCTTTGTAGAGCTCGTACCTAAACGTCTTGTAATTTCCTTGGTCACCAGACCTGAATGCTGCCAGTCTAGCCCTCAGCAGATTTTGGATCTATTTGGTTTATCCAAGGCTGCTAGTCGGGGAAGACTGAATGGTTTTTTTTGTGGGCACCTAACGTCACCTCTTAGCCTCCTCCATTACAGGGAAGGCAGCCCCAGCCTATCTAATCTCTTTTTTATATCTCAAGTTCTCCAAGTCGGGGCAACAATTTACTGAAGGAACGCAGTGAATCAAGCTGCGTCTGTGGGAGGAAATAAATTCTATATGCTTTGGGTTGAAATCCTGCATCGGAAAAAAATGGCATTTATTTCCTTTCCTCCCACAGATGCTGCTCGACCCTCTGATACTTCATTGCCCCAGTTTCTGGCATCTGCAGTCTCTTGGGCCAACATCCTTTCTGCATCACATACAAGTTGCTGGAGAACGCAGCAGGCCAGGCAGCATTTCTAGGAAGAGGTACTTTCTGCATCCTTCTTAGTAAGTTTAGCCACATCCTTCCTGTAGTGTGGTGATCAGAACTGCTCAGAACTCCAAGTGTGCTTTAAACAACGCATACAGTGACAATGTAAGGGGTGAGTTTGCGAGGGTTACTATGTTTGATCAGCAATGGACTGCATAACCATGGTTACGAGACAAGAGGTGCCTCACCCGGAACCGGAAACAACGATGCCGGATTGTAGGGTTTGCTGGATGCTGGTGTCTTGAAGTTGGAGTGTTTTCTCTCTCTCTGTAATTTGACAGGAATTTCTGGGTTTTTTTTGAGGGAGTCGATTCGGCGGAGAGAGCGCATGCAGGGTGAGGGCGGGCGGGCCTTGGGGGAGGCACTGGAGGGGATTCTACGGAAGGATCTGCGGGCCGCCGACCTCAAATGTAGCCTCTTCATGTCGGCACTGCAGAGCTACCGGCGGGACTCGGTGTTGCGGCCTTTCCCCGCCGCCTACTTCAGCGGCGAGAACAAGGACTTCGACGCCTTGGTGAGTGTTCCCGATTAACGCTTCTCCCCGCCCGAAAAATTCCATGTGCCGAATTATTGGCCCCATCTCCTGAACACACCCCACCCCATCTCAACCCTGTACTGAATGCTTACTCTCATCACAAACACCCAGGACATTGTGTGAACGGGAACTTTGTTACAACTTGAATTAGTGGAGGTCGAAGGGTTTATCTGAGATTGGGACAGAAGAGATCAACAGGTGAAATGACATTACTGTATCCCACAGCAGCTATCTAACAAAGTCCCACAGCAGCTATCTAACAAAGTGTTTCTACTTTGGCTTGTACTTCCGAGTGGCGGGTGGTTCATTGACCAGAAGTTGTGCTGATCGCAACGCCACCTCAGCAAACAGATCCTTATATAAAAATGACAGATTTTTCACTACCGGCACATCTCCAGATACATTTGGAACTCTGTATTTTTTATAAGAAATAGAAATAATTATTTTTTTTAAAACTGAGTTAGAAAAGATCCATTTTGTCTCTGTTTTAGGCAAGGAATAATTTGACATTTTATCAAGTTTTGAATTTTAGTTTTTCACCCCTGAGCCTATTACTTAATATTTTGACTCTACTAAGCCTTACATGAGAATGACAAGTACAGTAGATATAGATTAGGAGAAACAATATGGTGGTGGGTCCCGAGAGCCTGCTTTATTATTAAGGAAGCTGATTTGATAGTAAATCAACTGCATTCCTACTTGCCCCCTTGTTTTCTGTAACCTTTCATTCCCTTGCATCCATTTACCAATGCCTTAAAACTATTAAAAGATTATGTCCACTATTCTTTGAGGAAGATGAATTGAAAGTATTATGATGACTAAGAGAGAGAGAAATAATCACCTCATCTGTCTTAAATGAGTGCCTCTGTGTGTAGATGGAGTCAAAGAAAGATTGCACTATATCTTTTAAAACAATGATAAAGATGTGTTTTTGCACTTTTGTTATGTAGTTTATAGTAATTTAATGTCTTTGCATGGTACTACTGTCACACAAATCTCAGGTCATAATATAGTGATAATAATTCTGATTCGGAAACTGACCCTTCATCCCACTGAGTCTGCATGGACTATCAGCCATCTATTTCCACTAATCCTACTTCCATTCTTTTATTCCCCCTACGTTCTTATTTTAATGCACTATACAGCAGATCTAGATATGTATGCCCATTACATAACTTGGTAATAACTACAAATTTAGGAACAATATAAATGTTGGTAATTGAAGATGCCATCTTGATGCAAATTATGCAGGGAGGTTTTGTATTTAAAGGGCAAATGTAGGATGTGTTGCCAGCAACTGCTGAGCACCGTGCATTTTGTTGCTCACTCCTATAGTTGAAAAATTCATCTGTGTAATTGTTATCTCCAGACAGAACCATTTCAATACATTCCTTGCAGACTGGCTTATTCTGCCTTCTATAAACTTGATAAAATGAAATCTGTGTGCTTGAGATGGGGCCAGTGGTGTGACGGCATCAGCACTGGGCTTTGAGGCAAATAGTTCCGAGTTCGAATCTGGCTGGCTCCTTGCACGCTTTCCAGCTGTGCTGGGTTGAGCATCGAGCTAGCAACTCGGCCTCATGAAAAAGAAAACAGTCAGATGTTATGGAAACAGCAAAAATGCCACATACAAAGGAACAGTGAACAATGTGCTTGAGATACTACTGTATCTCACTTTACTAGTGCACATAAAAGTAAACTCAATTTCACTTGAATGACTCTTCTAGTATCATAAGACAGAGCAAGTACTTTTCATCTCTGCTTGTATATTGGTTCTGGCCAAAATTCTCATGCTTGCTTTCAAATCCCTATGTGGTAGAGCTTTTTGCTGTCACTGTCTTTTCAACTTAACAGCCCTTCATGATAACTGCACTTCCTGAATTTTGACTTCCAAACATCCCTGAATTTAATTTCTTCATTGCTTGACATTTTACTACCAGGGACCTAATTTATCCAACTTTCTGCTTCATCTTCTGCCTTTTATAGAATTGGGAGTGAATTTTCTGCCATTTTCTATCATACATGTTACAACAAGGTTTAAAATCTTGTAAAACTCCTGTGAAGGGTCTGCAAACAGTTTCATATATTTAGGGCAATTTAATTAACCGCAGTCTGGTTAATTGGGCTTTCGGTTAATTGGGACAGCTGCTTATTTGGGACAACTCTTAAAGAACAAAAACTAATTGAAAAAAATAGCTGGGGTTTCCTTCATTTATTTGGGACACTATGTCACTTAATTGGGACAGGAGACTTGCTGAACAGTTTCTAACTAGTGTCAGTCGTGTACACTTGTGCAGCCTTTAGACACTACATTGTGCTGAAAGTGAACAGGTTTAAAATCGTGTCAGTTGTGCATGATTGTGTTCAAAAACAGTGAGTTTTCTCACTGATAAATGCGAGAAATAAGCAGTAAGGCAATTCAGTACTATTTTTGCTTACTGTGGTTTCAAGCATTTGTGGTTGGAGATGTCAAAAACAGCCATTGGACATTACGGAGTGAACAGTTTTTAAATAGCAGCATGAGAAAATCTGCAGATGCTGGAAATCCAAGGGAAAGCACACAAAATGCTGGAGGAACTCAGCAGGTTAGACAGCATCTATGGAAATGAATAAACGTTTTGGGCTGAGATACTTCATCAGTCCTGACCCCAAGACCTACAAAGTGCACCTTCACTTAGTTTTCACACACAGATTAGGATTCGATAAAGACTGAAATTCTGGACCTTTTTGCCTCAAAAGAATTCTCATAGAAATTAAAGTATATCGAATGAATACAGAACACTAAGTCAAGGTGTGACTGGATGTCATTTGTGAGGAGTGCTAAAACAAGATGGCTGTGGATGGCGCCAGCAAGGAAAAGACCTTAAAGTAGAAGAAGAGAGAGTTGGAGACATGAGACTGACTCTGTAATCTGGATCAACACACGGAGGGGTCAGGAGTTATGTAGAATGTTACTGATTACAAGGACTTCAAGAAATAGTCTTTAAAGTTGGGTAATAGATGTGTAAATGTAAATTCATTCAAAAACCAGATTGACAGTATTGGAGAAAAAACATATTTTCTGTGCTGAATAGATAGATTTATTTGAACTGCTGTGCCTTGGAAAAAAGTATTCAGCCCCAACCTTTTGTTCACATGAATGACTATTACAGCCAGGGATTTTGATCAATTTAACTGATAAATTTTATTTGTCAGTCAGATGCTCCTTTTTTCACAGTGGAGCCCAAAAACAGGGAAAAGTGTAAAGTATAAAAAAGGTAAAAATTCAAAAACTGAAACGTCAACCATTCAGAAATATTCATCCCCCCTTTGCTCAGTACTTAGTTGATCCACCTCTTGCAGCTATTACAGCCGGTAGTCTTTTTGGATAAGTCTTCACAGTATTAGCTTTGCATAATGTGATAGAGCAAGATTTGCCCGTTCCTCCCTGCAAAATTGCTCAAGCTGTGCCAGGTTAGTTGGGGAGCAGCAGTGGACAGCAATCTTGAGGTCTTGCCAAAGATGTTTCTTCGGGTTAAGGCCAGGACTCTGGGCCACTCAAGGACTTCAATTTTCTTCATTTGAAGCCACTCCATGGTTGCTCTAGCAATGTGCTTTGGATCGTCGTTGTGCTGAAAGACAGACTTCCTCTCCAGATTAAGCTTTCTGGCAGAGGCTAGCAGGTTTTACTGCCGGATCTCTCTGTATTTAGCAGCATTCATCTTCACATCAATCCTTCTCAGATTTCCAGTCCCTGCTATTGAAAAAGCATCCCCATAGCATGATGCTACCTTCACCGTACTTTACAGTAGGGATGGTGTTACTTGGTTGATGCACAGTATTAGATTTACGTCACATGTTCTGCTTAGTGTTGAGGCCAAAAAGTTCCACTTTAATGTCATCTGACCACTAGACCTTCTTCCACATCTTTACAGTATCTTCTAAGTGACACTTTGCAAGGTCTTTATGGGTGAGGATATGTATTTTTTTTTTAGCAAGGACTTCCTCCTTGCCACTCTTCCATAAATACCCTTTTTGTCCAAGGCCTTGGAGTTGTGGAGCCATGAATTTCATCTCCAGTTACAGCCGCTGACTTCTGCAGCTCACTCAGTGTCTGTTGGCGTCACAGTAGTTTCTCTTCAAGTGCCATTCTTCTGCGGCGACTCAGTTTATAGAGGCAGTCTGACCCAGACAGTGTGGCCGTGGATTCATATTTTATCCACTTTTTCCACAAAGGACTGCACTGAGCTTTGAGGTATGTTCCATGCCTTTGAGATGGTCTTGTATCCTTCCCCAGATTTGTGCATCTCTATTATCATTTCACTGACTTGTCTTGAGTGCTCTTTCGTCTTTATTTTGGTTTGGTCTGTTGAGAATCTACCATACTGTTGGACCTTACAGAGAGAGGAGGTATTTACATTATTCTTATGAATTCATTAAAAACGGGTGATCCTCCAATTTTCTACATCAACAAATTTGGTAAGTTGGTGAGGTAATATATTGCACCCAAATAAAGTTAGCAGAGGAATTACAAAGGGGATGA
Organism: Mobula hypostoma; assembly: GCF_963921235.1. Lineage (NCBI taxonomy): Eukaryota > Metazoa > Chordata > Chondrichthyes > Myliobatiformes > Myliobatidae > Mobula > Mobula hypostoma. The sequence goes on from NC_086109.1 coordinate 80,082,129, forward strand.
ATACTTTTTCAGCCTCACAATTTTTGGTTTTTAATTTTCACTGTATTCTTGATAGGTTTTGGATTTTTTCTTTTGATTTGACATGATACACAATGCTTTGTAGATTACCTCAAAAATCCTACTTCAATGTATTTTAAATTTAGAAAATGAGACAGTAAAATATGAAAATAGTTGTAGGGGCTGAATACTTCCAAAGCACTGTATATTGCCCTTCAATGCACTCCTATACTCGCTTCGACCATTAGAACAGGGAGGAGCAACCGTGCACACCCATATCTTCCGATATCCTTTGGTCTCAGTATCTGAAGATGATGTATGGGCTGCCTTCAAGAGAGTGGATCCAAGGAAAGCATCTGCTCTGGACAGAGTACCTGGCTGAGTACTGAAGACCTATGCCGACTAACTGGTTGGTGTATTCACAGATATCTTCAAACTCTTGGTCTGGCAGTGCGTGGTACCCCTCTGCTTCAAGCTGGCTTCAATTGTACCAGTGCCCAAGAAGTGTGTGGTAACCTGTCTAAATGGCTATTGTCCCGTGGCACTTAGACCCATGGTGATGAAGTGTTTTGAGAGGCTGGTATTGAAGCATATCAGCTCCTGTTTGAGTGGTGACTTGGATCCGCTCCAATTTGCCAACCAAAGCGACAAGTCTTCAGCAGATGCTATCTCTTTGGCTCTTCATACAACCCTGGAACATCTGGACAGCAAAGATGAATACATCATGATGCTATTTATTGATTACTCAGCATTTAATACATCATCCCTTATAATCTAATAAATAAATTCCAAGACCTGGGCCTCAGTACCCCCCTGTGCAACTGGATCCTGGATTTTCTCACTTGTAGACCCCTGTCAGTTTGGATTGGCAAAACATCTCCACAATCTCCATCAGCAGACGAGCACCACAGGGATGTGTGCTTGGCCTCCTGTTCTACTTGCTTTACACCTATGACTGTGTGGTTTAAGTACACCATTTTCAAATTTGCTGATGACACCGCTGAATCAAAGGTGGTGATGAATCAGCATATGGGAGGGAGATTGAAGATTTGGCTGAGTGGTGTAATAACAACAACCTCTCACTCACTGTCAATAAGACCAAGGAAATGATAGTAGACTTCAAGAGAGGGAAACCAGAGGTCCTCATCGGAGGATCAGAGGTGGAGAGAGTCAGTCACTTTAAACTCCTGGGTGTCACTATCTTGGGACCTGTCCTGGATCCATCACATAAATATTATTGCGAAGGAAGCATGACAGCTCCTCTACTTTCTCAGGAGTCTGCGGAGGTTCGGCATGTGATCAAAACCTTTGGCAAACTTCAGTAGATGTGTGGTGGAAAGTGTGCCGAAATGCCTTTGAGCAGAAAATCTTACAAAAGTTAGTGGATTCAGCCCAGCACATCACGGGTAAAACCCTTTCAACCATTGAGCACATCCACACGAAACGTTGCTGCAGAAAAGCAGCATCTATCATCAAAGACTCTCACCACCCGGGTTATGCTCTTTTCTCACTGCTGCCATCAGATAGAAGGTACAAGAGCCTCAGGACTCGCCCCACCAGGTTCAAGAACAATTACTACCCCTCAACCATCAGGCTCTTGAATAAAAAGGATAACTACACTCATTTAAGGACTCTTGTTATTCCATGCTCGTTATTTATTATCTGTATTTGCATAGTTTGTTCACAGCTTACAGATCCTGTTTACAATCACTGTTCTATAGATTTGATAAGTATGCCCGCAGAAAAGAATCTCAGGATTGTACGTGGTGACATGTACGTACTCTGATGATAAATTTTACTTTGAACTTTCAACTACTTTGTATGTTGTGTTGCCTATTCAGAGCATGGTCTTGCCAAATTTGGGCAGTAGAGGGCAATAGAGAAGCAGAGAGAGTTATACACATTTTGTATAATATTGAATTGCAGACTTTGAAAATTGAAAGATCTCCATGATGTAAAATTGATAGAAGTTTTGTAATATAGATGTTGAAGTGCAGATGGTAGCATATATAATTTTATAGGGGAAGAAGAGATTAGTATGCGCTTGTATGATTAAGTATCTCATCTGAAAGTAGCTGTGCAATACTTCCCAGTGCAATTCTGAATTGTCATCCTAAATTTTATCCTTAGCTTTGGTGTGAGCCTTCTGATCAGGGTGTAAGTAGGAATGTTAATGTAACAGGACAATCAGCAAAACTTTTGGCAGGTAGGAGAGCTAATTCTTTTTTGTTAAATAATTAGGACTAGGTTTTCTGCTTGGTTCAAAAGAATTTTAGATGCTAATTATGTTTAGTATATTTTTTTGCATTGATTTGGAGAGTCTTATTTTAGAAACTTGTCTTACTACAAAATAAATCATGCTCTTCAAAATGAAAATATCACCTGTGGAATTTCTGTCACATGTCCTTGTTTGCAAGGGTGTATCCTTTTCAGTAATTCTGCCAAACGATAAAACTCCTGTTTGTGACTCTGTAAAACACTGACAGATTTATGCTAAAGCCTTTTTTTAAAGCTTTTATCTCTCATTTCAGCTTGCTGATGCCCAGAGTCTGCCAAGTTTAAAACAGCTGTTAGAGTCTGGAACAATCCCACAAAAGCAAACCTTGGAACTTCTGACCTGGTTCTGTTTGCCAAAAAACCTCACCATCAAAAGTTTGGGAAAAGGAGGGGTAAGAATCTCTGAATGCTTTATTTAAAGGTTTTGTCTCTTTGACTGTGTTGAAAATGGGGCAGGTTAAGAAAAGACATGAGTGGAAACATACAGCCCATAATATCCATGACACATACCCTCTGACTTGAGCATGTGTAATTGATTGTTCATTGTCTCTGAGTTAAATTCCCTCTACTAATTGAAAACTTTCGCCACATAGATGTCATCTCAAGGAGCATCCTAGGATTACCTAGGGACTGGTAGTAAATGGTTGTCTTTCCAGGTGCTTGCAATGAATAGATCAAAACATTTATTTCACAAGGAATCACAATTTTTATTTGCATAATGTCTTGTTTTTGAGAAGGCAAAGGATGCAATTAAATCCCATCAATCCATCTTCTTGTGGAATTTTGAAATGGCTCAAAAGGTTTTTTTTATTAACAAAGAATAATTATTATAGTTTGCTTTTTACTCTTGTGTTTGCCTGACATATTCAACTAAAAAGAGTTAGAGGTGGGACAAGAAGAGAAAAAAATATTATTCACTAAAAAGGTTTGTTATTTTATAGAATAATCTATTTTACTGAAGTTGAACTGGCTGTTTTCTCACTCTATTCTGTGATAGGACTTCATGTGCAGAATCCCAATGTACTGAGATTTTCAGGCATCATCTCTGCTTCCTATTCCTATGTCAGCTGAACTGGCATGTAATTAAAATTCCCAGTATTTCAGTTGGAATTCCTGACTCAAGGATTTGGAAGAAAAAGATGTGATAAGTTATAACGCAAACAACAGGAATTCTGCAGATGCTGGAAATTCAAGCAACATACATCAAAGTTGCTGGTGAACGCAGCAGGCCAAGCAGCATCTATAGGAAGAGGCGCAGTCGACATTTCAGGCCGAGACCCTTCGTCAGGAAGGGTCTCGGCATGAAACGTCGACTGCGCCTCTTCCTATAGATGCTGCTTGGCCTGCTGCGTTCACCAGCAACTTTGATGTATGTTGGTTGATAAGTTATAATATATTTTTTGGTCTATTTATTGTACATTGGGGTTGTGATGCCCTTTCTACTGCTTTCATTATTTCTGAGAACTGCATTTTTTAACTACGTGAAACAATTTTAATGGCTTTATACGCATCTCTCTATCGGAGACATTTAAAAACATTTAAAAAGCCTAACGGGCTTTGAAAGAAAATGAGACCACATTCTAGGCTTTCAACCTAGAGAAGGCTGTCAGGGCAGTCTGAGCTTGGTCCTCAGCAGTACACTGTCCTGGTCATTGCTGAGATGATTGGACAAACACTTGCACAAGGTTAGTCTAAGTGCATGGAGTGTGAATGGGCTGGGTCATGGTGATGGCCAAATCAAGATTTGTTTGGTTCACTTATTTATTAAAGCAGGGAACTGGTATTTTAGAGGGGTGTGGGGTTGGTGAAATCAGGGTAATTTTGTCCCAGTATTTGGCTTAGTACACTTTAAGACCCTTAAGTAGAGTACTCTTGGAGTTGTAAATTTTCAGTCTGTCAGAAGGAAGAAAATACTTTCTAGTTAGTCAGCTTGTTTGAGGTCAGACCTATTTTTACCCAAGGTAATATACTCACTCTCCTGTCCGTTCAGAACACCCAAAAATTCTTTACCAGCAATTGAAGTACTATTGAAGTTCAGCAGCCAACTTTCACGCAAGTTCCCACAAACTGTAAGGTGTTAAAACTACTTTTGCTTAGTAATATTGACCAAAGTAAATATTATAGGCATCTCCCATTTTGCTTTTTTAAAATAGTGGCGTGGAATATCTTTAGAAGAGAAGCCATGCTTTAAGATATAATTGAATGTCCAATGAGCAATACGCTCCACATGTCTCATTGAACCGAGAATTACAGCTTAGAATTTTATGCCCGTCTGGAGTGTGTCTGGAGTTTTGTGACTCCATGGGGACGTGCTAGCCACTGAACCACCAACTGATATCATAACTGTATCTCCTTCTACCTGTGACTGAGTTACACATTGGTACTGATCATGGGTACAGTTTTATGCTCGACATTTATATGGCAGCGTTTGAATGCACAAAGTGTTCCATCTTGCCCGCTTGCCCCTACACCAGTCTGCAAAAACAGAAGTCTTTGATTATTTCCCATAGTAATTTTGACATGTATTTTTTTGCATTTTAGTTTGATGAAATTCAGGAACTCGTTGGGTTCACAACGCCTTCTGCTGCTACCCCTGACTTCCTATTTGAGATAGTTTATTGTGATCAGATGAATGCCAAGTTTGACGAAACCAAAGGAAACAGAGATCTCATCTATGCATTTCATGGGAGCCGGCTTGAGAATTTTTATTCTATAATCCACTGCGGTTTACAGTGCCATCTAAATAAGGTCAGAAGTTCACATTATATCTATCTATGTGATCAAATGGTTTCTAATATTTAATGCAGTAAAAGAAACATCACTGATGGTTGAACCTGTAGTCTATTTTCATAACGAAAAGAAAGGGACAGTTTATGAAATAGTATATGAGTTTTGAAGCAGATCGAAAGTGATTCACTTGGCTAACTCCTGGGATGTGAGGGTTATACTATCATGAGTGTTTGAAGAGGTTGGATTTGTATTCATTGTATTCAGATGAATAAGTGGTGTTCTTATTGAAACTTAGGATCTGAAAAATGCATGAAGAGATAGATGTTGAGATGTTTCCACTATTGGACTCTTGAATGAGGGGCTATAATTACAGGATTATTAGGCAGTCATTTAAAACTGAGGTGTATGGTAATTTCTTCTCATAGAGTGTGGTGATCCTCTGGAATTCTCTGCTCCGGAGAGTTATGTAAACTGGATAATTGGAGCTTTTTAAAGAGGGGATAGATAGGTTTTTGAAAAATTGGGGAACTGAGGTATATGGGGAACTGCACAGGAGTCAAAACCTGCAGGAATTCAGCCACAATTATATTAAACGGTGAGGCAGGCTTGAGGGTCAGGTAGCCCACAGTAACATTCTCATTGCTACAGAATGTTGTATTCTCTGATGCCCACCCCAATGAAGGGCTGCAGCGTATACTCGTTGATTACTCCACTCCGATAATCTACAAGTTGCTGCAGCCTAGCAGAACTAAAAGTCCCATAATTTACAGTATTTCATAGTTCTCACTGTTCCTTCCCTGCATTTATTGTGGTGTGTACAGGTTTCCCCTGCCATCCGAAGGTGGAGCGTTCCTATGAAACGGTTCGTAAGCCGGAATGTCGTAAAGCGAAGAAGCAATTACCATTTATTTATATGGGAAAATTTTGTGAGCATTTGCAGACCCAAAAATAACCTACCAAATCATGCCAAATAACACATAAAACCTAAAATAACAGTAACATATAGTAAAAGCAGGAATGATAAATACACAGCCTATATAAAGTAGAAATACTTTTCCACAATCATTGCCTGCACTGTTGTCCGTAGCGAAAATCTCACGCAAGCGCCGTCGGCAAAAACACGGCGCAAGCGCTCTCGGCAGAAAATCTCATGCAAGTGCTGTTGGCAAAAACACTCTCTCCAGTAACCTTTAAGCTATGAAGCTGCCAAATCATACCAAATAACATGTAAAAATACACAGCCTATGTAAAGCAGAAATAATGTATATACAGTGTAGTATCACTTACGGGAATCGGGAAGATAGCTTTCCGAGCACACTGATGATGGTGTGTTAGGCTGAGTCGTCACAGGTTGGGGTGGTGCAGTGGCCCCCACCCTCCGGGCAGCGACCCGATACCGATCCGCGAAGCATGCAGTGGTCCAGCAGTAGCCTGGAGGCACCCAGCACATCTTTAAGAAAATAGCCGAAATAAACATGCTTATTAATTACGTGTTGGGCGGCACCTAATTAATTAGCATGTTTATTTCAGCTTTTTTCTTAAAGATGTGCTGTGTGCCTCCCGGCTACCGCTGCATTCTCCGCGAATTGGTATCTGACCGCGGCCTGGGGATTGGGGTGGTGGGACACTGGGATGTCATCTCGTCGCCGTCTGTTTCCATTAGGGCAGGCAGCTCATCTTCTATGACTGCCCGCCTTGATGTCGAAGGTCGAGGTTTGTCGTCTGCTGTGGCTGATGTGGAAGGCTTGCTTGACTGCTGAGCCTCGCGCATTTTTAGATCATACAGTTCTTTGTAAGCACTCAAACCATACTGCAAATATCCCCTAAACCTGCGTACCCTTTCAAAATTAAAGTCATACTTTATCATTGCAGCGAAAATCTCACGCAGTTGCTTCACGTTCAGTTCGCTTCTGCATTCAGTTTTGATTGTTATCCTTTCCTTTTCTAATTGCATCAGCTCTTCATCTATCAGTTCTTGGTCATGGGATGCCAAAACCTCTTCAACATCATCTTCGTCAGCTTCCACAAGCCAAACTCACGTTGTCCTTACTTCGTTCACCATGATCAGAACACTTAATTATGTCTAGTTTTACGCTAAGTGTAACACCCTTACGAGCTCTTTCAGGCTTTTCTGACGCCTTAGAACTCATCTTGCTAACGGCTGCTCACGGGCATGTGTTTAAGCAATGCCCGCTAGAATGCCGTTCCGAATCCCGGGGAGAGTGGCTGTTCAGGGCGCGTGCTGCTTTTTATCGCGCGCTGATTTCTTTCATAACAGTAAAAACACCTTCTGTTAGCGAAAACAGGGAACTAATGTAGGTCTTTCGTAACAATGAGGTTTCGTAAAGCGAACGTTTGAAAAGCGGGGGACACCTGTATAAATGATTCGAACTTAGCTCTCAACCCTTCATCTAAAGTCTCTTAATGATACCAAAGTAGGCAAAGTGTTTGATTTGTGTAGAGTAAAAGTATAGCTGCAGGAAGATATCAATTTAAGTGAACACAAAAAATGACATTGGATTCAAATCAGAATAAAATAATGCAGATAATCCTCAATAAATGGTAGGTGATGAAGAAATAAATTTAATTATTATGCATAAAATTATGAGGAGCCTAAAGGAGCACTAGGAAAGATAGACACCTTATTTAAAAAAAGTTACTAAGCCAGGGGATATATAGAAAAATTGAGGAAATAAATATTGAGGTTGCTGGGGTTTTGGAAATTATTGCTTGATAGTGCGGAGGAGGCAATTCCCAGTACAGAATAGCACATTTTAAATGTAACATGAATTTTTAAAATAATTTTTCTTTGCCTGATTTCCCTGCTGTCTACTCTTTGTTGCTCCACCTACGCCCTCCCACTTTCCACCTTTCAATAAAATTCTGCTGTCCCATGTATTCTACTCCTCTTTCCCCATTCCTGCTTTCCTTTTCCCTGCCTTGCTTCTTAACCATCTCCTTGTCCTTCTCCTCCTTCCAATTTCCCTAAATGTTTTCAAATGTCAAAATCTGTGATATTCTGCCAACGTGGTACAACAAACTTCTCATTTTCCTATTTCCTTCAGCCTTGGAAGGGGTGAGGCATAGATACTGAGCAGAGTGGTAAAAGAACACAGAACTACACAGAAATCACAAAAAAAAAGCAAATCACCTTCCAATTACCTTTCGAAAGAATCTATTCTATAAAAGGCAGTGGTAATATTTTTACTTGTTGGTTAGCTCTGAAGATTTAAACATACTGAAAAATTGTTTTCCTCATCCTAGACTTCACTCTTTGGGGAAGGAACCTATCTTACCAGTGACCTGAGTTTGGCTCTTCTGTACAGTCCCCATGGTAATGGTTGGGATCAGAGCATTCTTGGACCTGTACTTAGCTGTGTTGCAGTTTGTGAGATTATTGATCATCCAGATGTTAAATGTCCAGTTAAAGGAAAAGGTATTTCTTTCTAATCTTTTTGTTCAAGCATCACTGTTTTGTCTGTATTTGCTTCATCCAGCTATCAACATTTCAGCGTAGAAGATTGCATTGATCTAAGTAAATTGTTCATGGTGATGAAGTTAAAAACTGCTTTGTCTGCCTGGAATTTCATAAGGGATTATTATGTTAAAATTTGATCTGAACAATGCAGGAGTGATGTCAGAAAACATGATGCCAAATGGTTTATCTAAGAACTAGAAAGCTGTTCTCACAAAAAGCAGCCAAAAATAATGATTTTCATTGGATAAGGGTATTTATGGGATATAGAGCAACAGAGGATAAACAGAGTTGATGTACAGGTCAGCTATAAATATAGTTGAGTGATAGAAAAGGTTTGAGGGGCTGAATGGCCTTCGCCTGTTCCTATGTCAACTGCCTTTTTGACATAGATGTTAAGGCAAAGTAATTCTTCTTGAAACTTTTTCCTTGAAAATATGAATTGCAAATATAAGCTTTGTGCAGTTCTGAACCATTTTAATGTTTGTCCTTAGAAATAATATTCACCTGATCATTGCAATTGCACTGAATAACTAGAAACCTCTGGATTTTTACTCACTAAAAGTCAGATATGTTAAACAGATAATGTAATTTTGTGTATTCTCCAGTGCTTGTAAGTAAATGTTGCTGGCTTAATTCCAGATACTGGAGGCATAGATCGGCGAAGAGCAAGGGTGAAAAATAGTGAAGGTGGGGATGTCCCACAAAAGTACTTTGTGGTCACGAACAACCAGCTCCTAAGAGTTAAATATTTGCTCATTTATGCTGAGAAACTACATCGAAGAAGGTAAAACCAACTTAGTTGACTGATCGTTGCAATTTTTTAATGTTATTTTATTAGCTGCAAATGTGTTGTGTTAAATTAGTTTTCCCTTCCCACTTGCTGGCAAGTGACAAGTTTTGGACTTGGGTGTAGGCTCCTTTTAGGCTTCCTTCTAGTATGGAAAAACTTAGTGCTTAAGATTTATTGGAGGACTGTTTTGCCAGTACCTCCGCTTCATCTGCCAAATGTGGAATTTCCTGGTGCCAACCATTAATTCCTATTCCCATATGTCGGTCCATGGCTCCTTCTTTTGCCCCACTGGGGCCACTCTCAGGGTGGAAGGGCAACACCTCATTCCGTCTGGGAAGCCTCCAACCTAATGGCATGAACATTGATTTCTCCTTCCAGTTAAAAAAAATCTACCCCCCTTTCCTCTTACATTCCCACTCAGGCCTCCTACTTATTCTCATCTGCCTCTCACCTCCCCCAGTGCCCCTCCTTCTTCTCTTTCTCTCCTATCAGATTCCTGCCTCTCCAGCCATTTACATTTCCCACCCAATCTGGCTGCATTTATAGTCTTCCAGCTATCCTCTTTCCCTTCCCCCCCCCCACCAAAAGACATAGGAGCAGAATTAGGCCATCTGGCCATCGAGTCTGCTCTGCCATTCAATCATGGCTGATCCTTTTTTTTTCTATTTCCTCCTCAACCCCATTTCCTGGCCTTCTCCCTGTAACCTTTGATGCCATCTCCAATCAAGAACCTATCAATCTCTGCCTTAAATACACTCAATGACCTGACCTCCACAGCTTCATGTGGCAACAAATTCCACAAATTCACCACCCACTGGCTAAAGAAATTTCTCCGTATCTCTGTTCTGAAAGGGCGCCCCTCTATCCTGAGGCTGTGCCCTCTTGTCCTAGGCTCTCCCACCATGGGAAACATCCTTACCACATCTACTCTGTCTAGGCCTTTCAACATTTGAAAGGTTTCAATGAGATCTTTCCTCATCCTTCTGAATTTCAGCAAGTACAGATCCAGAGCCATCAAACGTTCCTCATATGATAACCCTTTCATTCCTGGAATCAGCCTTCTGAATCTCCTCTGGACCATCTCCAATGCCAGCACATCTTTTCTAAGATGAGGGGCCCAAAATTGTTCACAATACTCAAGGTGAGGCCTCACCAGTGCCTTATAAAGCCTCAACATTACATCCTTGCTCTTATATTCTAGACCTCTTGAAATGAATGCTAACATGGCATTTGCTTTCCTCACCATTGACTCTATCTGCAAGTTAACCTTTAGGGTGTTTTGCAGAAGGACTCCCAAGTCTCTTTGCATCTCAGATTTTTGGATTTTCTCCCCGTTTAGAAAATAGTTCACACATTTATTTTTACTACCAAAGTGCATGACCGTGCATTTTCCAACATTGTGTTTTATTTGCCACCTTCTTGCCCATTCTCCTGATTTGTCCAAGTCCTTCTACATCCTACCTGTTTCCTCAACACTACCTGCCCCTCCACCAATCTTTGTATCATCTGCAATCTTGGCAACAAAGCCATCTATTCCATCATCTAAATCATGTACAGGGCATAAAAAGAAGTGGTCCCAACACTGACCCCTGCAGAACACCACTAGTCAGTGGCAGCCAACCAGAAAAGGAACCCACTCGCTGCCTCCTACCAATCAGCCAATGCTCTAACCATGTTAGTAACTTCCCTGTAATACCACGGGCTCTTAACTTGGTAAGCAGCCTCATGTGTGGCACCTTGTCAAAGACCTTCTGAAAGTCCAAATATATAACATCCACTGCATCCCCTTTATCTATTCTACTTGTAATCTCCTCAGAGAATTCCAACAGGTTCGTCAGGCAGGATTTTCCCTGAAGGGAATCATGCTGACTTTCTACTATCTTGTCCTGCGTCACCAAGTACTCCATCACCTCATCCTTAACACTTGACTCTAACATCTTCCCAACCACTGAGGTGAGGCTAACTGGTCTATAATTTCCTTTCTGCTGCCTTCCTCCTTTCTTAAAGAGTGGAGTAACATTTTCAGTTTTCCAGTCCTCTGGCACCATGGCAAAGTTCAATGACTTTTGAAAGATCATTTCTAATGCCACCACAATCTCTAATGCTACCTCTTTCAGAACCCTGGGGTGCAGTTCCTCTGGTCCAGATGACTTATGTACGTTTAGGTCTTTCAGCTTTTTGAGCACATTCTCTCTTGTAACAGTTAACTGCACCCGCTTCTCTTCCTTCTCACATATCGATAGCATTACATATTTTGCAAATATCAGGAACACCAAAGTTGTGCTGGTTCAATGATGATAAGTTCATCAGTGGTGTTAAAAAAAAAATGGGTATGGGGGACAGGTTTGGAACTTTATATGATAGAGCATATTGAACGCAAGAACTATGCGTGATATATAAACTTTGATACTCGAAATAAAAGTATATTTATTATCAGAGTACATATATGTCACAATATACATACTGGAGATGAATTTTCTTGCAGGCATTCACAGTAGATCAAAGAAATACAATAGAACCAGTGAAAAACTGTACACAAATGAAGACTGACAAACTGTGCAAATGCAAACCCCACCCCATAGTAAATAAATAATACCGAGAACATGAGCTGTAGAGTTCTTGAAATGAGTCCATAGGTTGTGGAATCAGTCTAGTGTCGAGGTGAGTGAAGTTATCCATGCTGGTTCAGGATGCTGATGGTTTTTGAGGCTCCTGTTCCTCTTCCCCGATGGGAGCAGTGAGAAGAGTGTATGGTCTGGATGGTAGGAGTCCTTGATAATGTGTGCTGCTTTATTGTGGCAGTGCTCCTTTTAGATGTAGGTGTAGAAAGAATGAGCATTTTCTGATTTTCACAAGGTGATATATTCTTGGTCAAATGAGATGTTAAAACAGATAATATCAAACTGATCTTGACTTTTTTTATCTTCAATTTCACCCTGTTATCCACCAGCTCTCCCTTCTACTTCTCAGTTGAAGTGAGGCAGGGCAAGGGATAGAGAGCCAGTTGCCCTTTCTCCAAGTACAGAAGCCAAGCTCTGTCAAGTTTTTTCAATTAATTCTTCATCCATAATTTTTTGTAGTCTTGCATTTTGTGTTTTTAGTTGCTTTTAATTCATTCATTGTTAAATTTTGAGGTTGTTTGTTGTAAAGGAGTTTTGGATTACTTTGGTTCAGATCACTTTGATACTACATTAATAGTCACAGATTACTTTCTTAGTAATGTATAATATTTCCTATTCTGGTTTTATTAAATTTAATAACATTTGTTTTCTCTTTAATCTATAGGCCCACAAGACAGCCATCCTGGATCTCCCAGCATAGTTTTTTAGTTATCATGATGATGTATTTGTTACTCCTGATAGTTATTGGCATCAGTAATTCACCGACTTTCCAGTATTACTGGAATCGATTTCTTGAAACAAAGCGATGAGTTTGTTGCTGCAGTGTTTTTAGCTGGCCAAAATGCACAATTCTTACCTGATGCCTTAGTTCCCACTATTACAGAAAGGCACTTGTGGACCAATAAACTTAATTTATAAAAGCTCCAGGCAGCCTACTGTGCCAGGAATGCTTTACAGGTTTGGGGAAACCAATATCATTCCGTTTCAGCTCTGTTATGGTTCTATTTAGTTCCGAATAAGGTAGGTCTTTTCTATTGCTAAAGAGTGATGGATGACTGTGCTGGAGAATGGAACTATTATTGATTCCAATTTTGCAACAGGCAGCTGTCTTCAACCCTGTGCTCAGTATGCTGCAGGTGTAGAATCATGTGCCTTTTGCATTAGCCCCACCAACTGGCTCATACTTAACCTGGAAGTAGAATTTGTAATTTAGTTTACGGACTGATTTTTTTTTCCCCACTGCATTGGAGGCAGCTGAAACCACTGCACTGTTTTAAATTCTGATCTTGACAGTCATCAGAGAGGAAAAATCATTGTGTCCCTTGAAGTGAGACTCTAGAGGAACTCCAATTGTTTTCTCTCTGTGATATAAATTCTTTCCCTTGATAGATCTGAGTGTCAAGAAATCAATTTTATGTGTTCTTTATAACATGGTCAAATATATCAAATATTTGACATCGAACCAGATCAATGTCCCCATAACAAGCTCACAGTTCTTCTTGTATTGCTTTCCAAAAGATTTCAAAAAATCCTAAGCATTAGAAGTATGTACAGTAAATAATTTTATACCATATTATTATGCATTTTCTATCCATGGTTGAGAACTTTGATGTAAGCCAGCTGTAAACTGGAGTTTTCTTGCATAAGCTGTTGCCTGCTTTAAGTGCAAGAAAGGGTTTATTGTATTTAATATGTATTAACCTAAGGGTTCAATGAAATAGAGGTCATCATATAGGCTATAAAGTAAATATTCTTGTTTGGGATATTGAAGTGATTTCAGTTAAACAATATTTGTAGTTTAATGCCTTCTCTGTTATGACCTATTCCCGCAATCCATTTCTATATGAGAAATATTTATATAATATATGGCACGCATGTATTCAGCTGAACATTAGAATTTGTTTTCTGAAGTTATTTATTCTTGGAAGTAGTCACAAGGGTAAAACATAATGTCAGATTCTGATCTATTTTACCATGCTAATACAAGACATCCATTGAGTTACCTGGCAGAATCAATCCTTCTGTCACAATGTCCCAATATTGCTGAATCTAATAAACCTAAGTACATTTTAAAAGTAAAACCAGGTTATGTTTTCATTCAATGCCCACTTAAGAGTATTAATCTGCTCGTCTTGTTCTAGTCCCAGTTCACCCTCTATGCCTTAATATTTGGTGACCAAATAGATATTTTTTGAGTGTAATGTAAAGTCAATGATGCAACTTTGTGAGATTACATCTTGTGATTGAGTTGCTTAGGGAAAAATTGTTACTTTAATTTTCTTTAAAGGTAATGGGGGTGGGGGTCAGATAATTTTGGTTTTAAGGTCAAACAAGAGAAAATCTACAGATGCGGGAAATCCAAGCAACACACACAAAATGAAGGATCTTGGCCTGAAACATTGACTGTACTCTTTTCCATAGATGCTGCCCAGCCTGCTGAGTTCCTCTAGCATTTTGTGTTTGGTTTTAAAATGCTTGATAGAATTTCTGTTCAAATTCTAAGTATTCGAAACAATTGTTCGTATTTACAAAATCATATCAATTTTGCATTGTATTGTGAGTAGCAATGGAAAGTACGCTCTTTTTACCTCTAATAATGAACAAAAACTCTTCTCCAGGTTATTTTCACACATCTTGTCATGTTGGCGCAATTGAAGTTTAGAACAGAAAAGTTGTGTGAAGTGGTGAGGAAGTGGAGAAAATACAAACTCTCCCCATGTCCTCAAGCCCTATTTCACAATAAGATTAATGCCAAGTTTGGTATTTCTTTGGATGCAACAGGAGGGGAAAGTGGTGTTCTGTCAACTACTTAATTCCAAGTGCCTACTTAAAGCTTGCCAGATGACCTGAGTTTTATTTCCCATGTTGGGAGAATGGCACTTACTATTTTCTTCTGTTCTCCCAAATGTTTTCTATTGGAATTGGATGGGGTAGAGCTCTTGGATAATTGTTCTTTTTGATTAGATGCTTGACCTCATTGTTTAGGTGGGAATGCATCCCTAGAAATGTTTCTGATGAATGTCTTCAATTCCTTTGGATTACAATCAACATCTTAAGGAACTGGAACTGGATAGTCTTTTTTCTTGTAGGAAGTCTCTTATGTCTTCCTTTTTCTTGTATTCATGTTTTAAAAATACTAAAATCTCTTTACAGTGGTGAGATGGTATGAATAAAAATGACCAATAAAGTCATCTGTTACTTGTTTTTTTAGCTTCCGCTTCCATTTTTTTGGGCCATAACATATAATTATCCATATATAGTCAGTTACCTTTTCTTCATAAAACTAGATTTAGAAGCACTTCCTCCATTTCTGGCTTCTTGCCATGCAAATGAACGTACATGTTAACTAAATTCAAAGGTTTGAATGTGAAAAGTAGCAGTTGGTTGCCTTTGATGATATGGCTGGAACGTGGAAACAAAGGGTCGACTCTAGGAATGTATTGTGAAGAACAGGAGCCTAACAATGATGATTATGAAGTTCATTGTTCTGGTTTTGCAGATTACTGTTCCATGTACCTGAATTTTACACTTATTCTCATGGCTTTCGTTTTTTTTTGTATTCCCTTGGATTATCTTTGGCAAAGAGTCCTTCTGATTGCTATCAATCAAATAAATTGAAATATTTTCTTTTGAAGTTGAGCAGATGGAGTACCTTTAATTGTACATTTTAATATCTCTAATGCAATGTTCTGCCATTATTTGAACCTATGAACTAATGTCCAATTCTCCCTTAGCCTCAAAGGGCTCACCAAATTCCATGATTGAGTTCCATATGCAAATGATTATGATTATTCTGCTGTAAGTAATTATTCTGAGAACCAACTTATTAATGATGTATAGTAAGTTGGAAGAGTATCTTGTCTGGTTGCATTCCTGTAATAACTGAAGGAATCTTCGCGTACTTGTGTTTAATTTAGAACTTTCCGGTATATTAGTTTTACAATATAATGCCTTTTCATGGGATGTTGGTGGAATTAATCATTTATTTTTCTTTTTGTATTCTTTGTACAATTTATTTTAATCACCTAAATAACCTCACATTCCAAAGCCATGTTGCATTTGCAAGTGAACACTTTCTACTTATTGCAGTAATGGCTGAAAGTTGAAATAGTTAGCATTGACTGTGTATTATCTAAAAGTATTAATCCAAAGTGTTAGTAGTGAGAGAGTGCTGATGGCAGTAGCATATATGTGGAGCTGAATGTCTCAATGAAATCACTGAAGGATAGGATGTACTCGAGAGATGACTAAGAATAAATACATGGAGAATGCTCAATAACAGTCCAATAGCTGAAAGCAAAACTTTATAGGTGATTTATTGGTTATCATTCAATAAATAAGGATGAAAGCAGTTAAGAATAGTGCCCTCCAGTTGGAGAAGGGAGTGAACACATTTCTTGAATGTTGCAGATATGTTGAGAAGAATGAGGAGAGTTAGTACACTGCACACAACACCTTTGTGGCCCTTATTATGGATGAACGCTACTTAAATTTTGATAATTACAGAAAGTAATTGATCCGGATATCAGCCTGGAATTGAGAAATGACAGCCATGTTCCTGGATGCAACTTTAGGAAAGGTAGTTTTTTTAAAAAGACAGTAATTTGAAAGTATAGATCATCAAGGTCTTATTGAAAAGGTTTGATTACAGCAGATTTGTAAGTGAAGAATCAACAATACCAACTAATTTTGGACTCAGGAACTTTGGAGTGTTGTTAAGTGCTGGAGCTTGGAGAGCGTGAGCAAAACAGAAGTGATTTAAAAAATAAAGGAACAAAATAAAAGTGAAACTAAAATCTAGAGGGAAAAAATCATTTCAGGACTATAGCAGTGGGGGAAACGTTAAAAAGTTTTTCATTGGCTAGGGGAAGGAAAAGAAATGATAATATTTTGGGATAAAATTTCTGTGAGCTGCATATATTGAAAATAAGTGTTGAGAGGAGTGTTTGGAGCTGGTAAGCTGAAACTTAGAATTCCTGGATAATTTTTATTGTCATTATATTTAGCAATGTCAAGTTAAAAAAAAACAGCCAGAGCTAGATCTGGCAATGTTCGTTAAAACTCATTTTCTGCCAATGTTTCAAGATGACCTCCTTTGGGATTAATAGAGAAATAATGAATGTAGGTTGGGAGTGAAAGATGGAGAGGGCTATACAATTTGGAACTAATTGGGTAAGATATGTTTAACAGTTTTAAAGGTACAGGTTAAGCACCCCTTATCTGAAACTTCAAAATATGAAAGCTTATGAAATCAATTTTTTGAGCACTTTCATGACGTCACAAATGGAAAATTCCACAAGGTGCTGGCAAGGTTCCCAGGCAATGTGCAGGTCTCGGTGCATCACTGCCAGTTCCTAAAAGTGAACTCGCATATGTATTGAACAGAAGTTCATGAAAAAAAAACAGGGCACAAGGTGGAAAAATGAAGGTCTTGATCGTGTATTGAAGGAGTAGATTTGTCAGCGTTGCAGTGAAATATGTCACTTAACAGTATGCTGATCATGAAACAAGTGGGTTACTACTATTCCACACTATTTGTCTCTAATTGTGCAATTAATTTGTTATAAGCAGTCTTCTTACCATGTATATTAACAATGCATTAGGACTCATAAATTAATACCTATAGGATACATATAGTGTCACCTCAACTGGTGACGAAACGTTTGCAACCTAAACTCCAGGCTTGGTGAACAACCCTACAAACAAGCAGCCAACTGGAGCTATCATTCTCTCTTGCAGTTCATATGTATAGTGTACTTGGGAACGTTCTGTTTTATTTTGCACAGGAAATAATTAGTTATGTTGGGTAATGTTGCACATTCTAAAAACATTAGCATGGCTTAAAAGTAAATCATATTTGTCTGTGGTGGCCAAACCATCACACTTGCCCCTGGAGGATTCTAGCAATTTCAACCACTTAAATTGAGATTCGCTGTTCTAGTTACATTTGCTATCCTAGCTGTCACTAATAATTACTGACTGTCATTAGTAATTATTGCTTGCCTGAATCAGTATGAATGTCACTGTGACTTAAATGTCAGTATTTCTGTAATGTTGGTGCTTTTACTCTATCTGAATAGTGAACAATAGTTTGTCTTTCATTCACCACAATGAGACTGATACATGGGTACCCATATCTGCCTCATAGTCCCATTTGTTTGGTGCTCAATTTTTCAAAACTCATTTCATTTTCTAGTTTGAATTGGTTGTTCCTTTGTCCATTCCTTATCCTCCTCCAACCAACTAATTCATATGAATTTTACAGCCAATTAAGCTCCAGGTGATTATTGTTAGCTATTGTTAGACAATCTCCATGGAAAAGATGCATGTTATTGAAGAGACAACTAACATCATGGCTTGGGGTGCTAATATTTTCTATTGTCCATCAGCCTAATGTGCATAGTGGCAGAAATGCTGGAACAACATGCTGAAGATTGGCAAAGTTTCCATGGAACATAGTTTTCCTTTCTCAGAATAATAGCCCTTGTGACTGAGCCTCTGCCACTTCTTCTTTGTCCTTGCTCATTTGTGTCAGCCAGCAAATTGGAATACTGTCTCTCATGTTAAATGCTGTATTGCAAACCCAAGCTTTTTAAGTCCAGAACTATTTGAGGTAACTTGTAGTCTTTTCCCTTGATAACAGCTCTGGGAGGCACCAGGACAGATAAAACCATTCAGGCACAGAAGAAAGCTCAGACTGGTGGATCCTTCTATATCACTTGGGATAGTTTATTTTACAAATTTGCTTTGGAATTTAACCTTCAATCAGATTTTAGTTTTGCCTCTGTGGTCAAGTGGGTACTACCATGGTCAGAAAAAGATGGAAACTGATGCTAGCAGTGGGTGAATGGTGAATTGTTTATTTAAAGCACAGCTTGATGAGTTGGGGAAGAAAATTAAGTTTTGTTGTCAAGCTTGACTAGCTAAGTATTGGTCAAGACTTGGGTCATGAGGGTGACAAGATAAGATGCAGACACTGCCTTGCTTGTGCAAGCAAACAATAGCTAGGAATAGATCACACCAGTGATGAGGTATTGTTATCCTTTGTCTGAGATTGTCTAGCTAATGGAGGAACTGACTGGATGCGCAATTCTAATTTTGTGTATTGCATGGGAACATTGATAGACTTGCTGATACCTAACAAGTTGCTTCCTGAAATCGCTGATCAAGCATGTATAGCTGTTGGCTATTGCTTAAAATTTACTGTATAAGTTTAAGATGTAACCTGACATTGGTGGAGTCATAAGACAACGTCTCCCTGTGATCATGTATTAAAGGATTAACCTTATCCGGAGAGCTGTGTCTTTATTTCTGTTCCCTAACAGAGTAAAGTCTCTCACAGTAAACTAGCAATGAAATTCTTTTATGGTAAAAAAATGAAAAACCAGGGTAAACTCTTCAACATGAGTTTATGTGGAGCTGTGTGAATTAACTCTGCCTTTTTGCTTCTCAATCTTCATCCCACTTCTCTGCCTCTTCATCCTGCTGTACAGGGGCCTACTCTTTGGCTGTAGGCAAGGGCTGAGTCTTCATGATGGTAAGATAAAATCATTGAAACAGGCCCTATGACTCAACTCATCCATGCTGACCATTGCACCCAGCCGGTTAGACTTATTTGCCCGCGTTGCCTATATGTCTCTGAAACCCCTCCTATCCATTTATCATCCAAGTGTCATATTATTTATTTTATTTAACAACACAACACAGAGTAGGCCCCTCGGGCCCTCTGAGCCGTGCTGCCCCACCAACCCCCGACAAACCCAATAACCCTAACCTAATGATGGGACAATTTTCAGTGACCAATTAACCTACCTGCTACATCTTTGATTGTGGGAAAAAGCCAAAGCACCCGGGGAAAACCCATGCATTGCACAGGGAGGATGCACGGGTGGTGCTGGAATTGACTCTGAACTCTGGAATGCCCCGAGCTGTAATAGCATTGTGCTATTGTGATGGTCTATCATATTTCCCTATCAAGGACCTTAGACCATTTGTGCTCTTCTAGGTCTATCTACCTCAGGGACATCTGATTATCGAAGTGTTCTGCTTCATCTGATTACTAGTGCAATCTTTGTTTTCGGTAACTGTACATATGCCCTTGTGTACAGAGGCATCACATTGAAACCTACTGAATATGGAAAGGTCTAGAGAGAGTGGACATCAGCAGACTTCAAAATATTAGTCTTTGCACAGTAAACTAACTGTCCATTTAATGACTACATTATGTCACCCTATTGCAGACATTCCCCTTACTCTCCCCATTGCCCTCCTACACTTTCTCAGCTACTTACACTAACTTGCTTTTCCCTTGCAGTTCTGATGAAGAGACTTCGACCTGAAATGCTAACTGATTTTCTTCCCACAGATCCAAAAGTGGATAGTTTTTTGCATAGTAGGGGAATTAAGGGTTATGGGGAAAAGGCAGGCAGGTGGAGGTGAGTCCATGGCCAGATCAGCCATGATCTTATGGCCTACTCCTGCTCCTATTACTTATGTTCTTATGATGATAGTTCCAATAGTGGGGGTGTATAGGACCAGGGCGCACAACCTCAGACTTCAAGAACATTCCTTTAGAAGTGACATGAGAAGGATTTTTATTAGCTCGAGGATGGTGAATCCATGGAATTGTCACAGATGAGTGCGGAGGTTCATTGGGTATATTCAAAGAGGAGATTGATAGGTTTTTGATTAGTAAGGATGAAAAAAATTATGGGGAGAAGGTAGGGGAATGGGGTTGAGAGGGAAAATAAATCAGAAATCATCAAATGGGAGAGTAGATGGAATGTGTGTATTGGCTTAATTCTCCCATGTCTTACGGTGTCGGTTACACACTGGGGTAGAGAGTAACTTGGTCAGTGACTTGTGACAAATACATCCTCGATGTCTTGTATATAATACTTTGCTGAAGTGTAGCTGGAAGTGTTCCCAAAAGCCATAGGTGAAAATGGTCTCCTGTCATTTCCTCTCCCCCCCCCTTCCTCTTTAAGGGCTGAGCATCCTGCACTCTCATTCTCTCACTCCAAGAAAGACGGTTATTAGACACTCGTGTCTGCGAGCCTTAGAATATATCAGTCTCTTTCAATTCCTCGTGCAACTCTTCCTGAGCACTTTAGCAACTTTAGAGAAGTCAAGATCTACCATATACTAATTGAATCAAGGCAACAGTTGGCAGAAATCAATAGCAATAAACTCGGTCGTAGTTGGTGATCCTTTTAAACAGAGCAAGTTCGTCATGTAGCTGAAAGCATGTTCAGCTGAATTAGATTAATACATGGTGTTAGTTGCAATCAAGAGCTTTAATTTAGCAATTCTAGTGCAAAACTGAGTGACACTGTGATCTACTTACTCTAATTCTTCCAGCAGGCATGAAAACTGAAGGTGCTGAATGCCTTCCTGATATGTTGGCACTACGCGGTGCACTGCAGGATCATGAGACACAAGGCACACTTGGCTAACAACCACGTGCAGTTGTTTTTCCTTTGGGAAACCATGATAGGATTAGTTAATAGTAAGATATACACTCGGTGGCCACTTTATGAGGTACATCCATACAGCTCATTAATGTAAATATCTAATTAGCCAATCATGTGGCAGCAACCCATGTAAAAGCATACAGTCATGGTCAAGAGGTCCATTTGTTGTTCAGACCGAACATCAGAATGGGAGGAGAAATGTGATCTATGTGACTTTGACTGTGGAATAATTGTTGGTGCCAGACAGGGTGTTTGAGTATCTCAGAAACTGCTGGTCTCCTTGGATTTTTATGCACAACGGTCCCTAGAGCATGCGGTCCCAACCTGGGGACAACACACCCCTTGGTTAATGGTAGGAGTCTATGGCATAAAAAGGTTGGGAACCCTTGCTCTAGAGTTTACAGACAATAGTTTGAAAAATAAATCAAAACATCCAGTGAGTGTTGTTAATGAGGTAAGAGGAGAATGCCAGACTGGTTCAAGGAGACAGGGAGGCGACCGTAAGTCAAGTAATCACAGAAGTGTGCAGAAGAGCATCTCTGAACACAAAACACATCAAATCTTGAAGTAGATAGGCTACAACAGCAGAAGATCACATGCACTTCATTACCTAATAAAGTGGACACCAAGTGAATGGCCATTCTAATCTCCAGTAGAGTTGGTAGGAATAATGAGCTACCTTGTTGATTACACAGTAGGCTACAGATGCTGGAATCTAGAGCAAATACAAACCACTGGGGGAAACTCTGAAGGTGAGCAACATTGGTGATGGGGTGGGGAAGGGGAGAAAGAATTGCCGATATTTTGTGTCAGTGTCCGAAACATTGACAATTTCTTCCTCTGCTCCCCACAGATACTGCTCAATCTTCTGAGTTCCTTCAATAGTTTGTATCTTTTGATTAGATGGTGTATTTTGTATCCAATCTAAGTCTGAGGTCTGATAGACTATCTCTATGAAATCTCCCAGCAAAACTAGTGGCTTAAAATCTACAGGAACGTTAAGTAATGTAAGTCATGAAAAAGTCAACTTCAATTTTGCAGAGCAGGTGTCAAGATATCACAAAAGAATAGAATAAGTCTGAGAAATCTTTGGAGGTTTTGAGTAATTTTATAATTGGGAGAGAGGACAAGGTGATGTATCAGACAAGTTTGTGATTAACCTTTTTATGTTATTGATGAAGCAGAATTTCATGATTTAGGTAGTATTTTAGAAACCTCTCTTGGGATTTTGTCCTAGAGATTGGATTATATTTTACTTATATTTATTTTTTTTACATTATTTCAAAATACAGCGTGGATCTGGCCCTACAATCCGTACCATCTAGCAACCCAACTATTTAAAATTAGCCTAATCACAGGACAATTTACAATGACTAATTTACCTATTAGCCACCATGTCATTGTACTGCAGGAGGAAACTGGAGCACCCGGAGGAAACCTACATGGTTCAGAGGGAGAACATACAAAATCCTTATAGATGGTGCCAAAATTGAATCGAATTCTGTAATGACATTCGACTAACCATTACGCTGCCATGGCAGTTTTTTAAACAAATATTTGGCTAAGTATTAAGGGCAGTTTCCCAAAGCTCATAAGGTGTCAAGAGTGTTCTACAGATTTTTTTCCCTCTCCAGATCAACAACATGAATGAAATACAGTATCAGAAATACCAATTCACAGAAGATACTTGTAAAGTAGTCATAATTAATTCTGAGGATCAAAGGAAGCTATTAGGTGATATCGATAACATGTCATGATGACAAGAAATGGGAAGTTAATAATAAATGTCCTTAAGTAAATAGTGTGTACTTGTAGAAGATTTGACAATATGGAGTAGCAGTGAACTCAAGTTTCACAACTCACTAAAAGAAGCTCTTTGGGAAACTAATGTATTTAAAATCCAAAAAAGAACTTCTAAAAAATCTAAACTTACAATGTAATAGTTCTTCATTAAAACAAGTTAGTAATATCACCTCTGGAATAGTTTGGAGGGTTCCACTTTATGGGATGGAAGTTCAAGTGGATTCATACGAAACTGTCATCGTTTGAACTGAGCAGTGCATGTATAATTGAGTGTTCAGTATTCTTAAAGAGAGAGAGGAAAAGGGAGACAGATGGTTTCTAGTAGTTGAGAAGATAGAATGTAATTACACCTATTCAAGATGAGAAAGACTTTAATTTCTAGAAAGCAATGAGATAGCTATATACAGAGGTAGCTCAACCAAGTGACACCGCGAGATGGATTCTCAAAATGAGGACTCTCTGACTGGAGCTAACCGGGCATCTGCCCCAACAATAAACCTCATACACAATCCCTGAGCCTGCCAAAATAAACTTAAACTTAAACTTAAATAGAAATCACTAGAAAACCCCATTACAAAGAGTGAGTCACTCGAAAAAAACAGAAGGAACTATTAAACTATTAACAACTGTTGTTAAGCAACAATTAACCAACTCAGGTGCTCTAAAAACCTCAGAGCCCAATGCTCTGATGCCCTGCACAGGCCTGAAGGAGTCACTACAGGACCCCCTTCCCTCCAGCTGGCACCTGATAGCCCAGGAAGACCTGAAAACTTGAGATCCAGGGTGACTTGAGAGAAATGGGGAACTTGAGAGGCAGGGAGACTTGGGGATCCAGTGAGACTGAAACCTGGGAACCCCAAAAGACTGAGAGATCACGGAATCCTGAGAGACCTGGGAACCTTGACTGAGATCAAGAAACCTCAGGCGGGGCCGGAAGGGAGGCTTGGGAGTCCTCAAGATGGGGAGGACATTGAAAAACCCTAAACACATTGAATAAGCCTTAGAAATGATCAGAAAAAGAAGACCTTGGGAACATAGAGAAAAGTCCTTGGGATCTCTTGAAACCATAAAACCTGAAACCTAGAGAAGGATCCTTTTCAAATCTTGCTCAGTATTTTATCTTTCACAATTTTTCCAGAGGCAGTTAGGATATACTGTCAATTTTACAGATCAAGACAGCATAGAGGGGTTTCTTTCATTACTAATCTAGCTGGTTCTCTGTAGATCTGTTTAATTTTCTACATGAAAGTTCAATTTTCCCAGTCTGTACCATGACTTTCATCAAGAGGTAGGGTTGCTTTGATAGGATTACTTTACTTTGATAGGGTTACTTTACTTGTGTATTTGTACACTCCAGCCAGGGATCAGCTTCTGGAGTAAGGCTCTTCTAGAATTTACGTTATTGACTTGAATATTGATTTGTTGAATCAATTGAAGAGCTTGCTTGAAGTGCTCATTTTTGGTGCAGACCTGAGTCACGAGACCACAAAGCTGGGAACCTGGGTACTTGTGACTTGAAAAGCTTGGAATGGATAACGGAGAAACTCAATGTAGACTACAGAAGCTCGGAATATAGAGTCAGGACATGCACTGAGAATAGAAGACACCCTCTCCTCAAGCCACCTATGTCAAAACATCACTGTTCAGACTTTGCTGGGTCCATTACTTGGCAAGATCCTTCCGCCACAATGGAGACAGAAACAGGAGTTCGCACATAAGAATTCCAACGGAACATTGGTGCCTCGATGAATCACTCTGACCAATGATCTCATGGCCAAGGTCAGCTGCTCTCTCTCTCTCTGTGTTGGATCCACCTTTGTGTGGTTGAGACTTGCTGTCACCGTGGTTCGGTTATAGCCCACGTGCGGAGCGAGAGACACTGAAGCGGGTCGACATTTTACAGACATTAACGCGAACAGTGTTAAAGGGAAAAGAAAACAATAAACGCTGGGCCAAACAGGGCCGTTAACTAAATCTCTCAAATGGAAAATGAAGTCTACACTGTGGCTGAAAAGAACAGCTAAGAATAGAACGAATGTCGCTCGTCTTCAGAGTCAGTTGGCTCGACAGTCCAATGTCTCAGGCAAGGTGGAATGCAGGCAGTGAGGCATTGCTGTGTCCGTGTACTGACAAATACAATGATGGAATGAATGGAGTTAAATACTACCATAATGAATTAATAATTAGCTGATACGTGCATATTCATGAGCACAATTGCCTATCTACAATGCTGCCGAATCTGTGTTGTGACACCTCTCTCATACATCTCTAATTTCCTTTACTCTGCTTTAATACTGATACATTCTGTTTTATCTTCTCCCTCCCAAACTACACAGTGAATTCTATCATAAGGGTTCCTTTACCTTAGCTTCCTAATCAAATCTGGTTCATTACACAATACCCAGTCCAGAATCGCCTTTTCTCTAATGGGCTCAAGCACAAGCTGCTAATTTGGAGAGTGTCTATGAATGTCTATTTTATAGGCATTCTACAAATTCCTTCTCTTGGTATTCAGTACCAACCTGATTTTCTCAAACTACCTTCATTTTGTAATCCCCCATGACTATTGTAAGAGGTAAAGGTTTATTCTCATGGTATTAGGTACATGTTATAGTTTTGTGAATTTTGTTCCATAGATGTCAATGTGGACGGAAAACCAGAGTGAAAGCCTCAGGTCCATGATGTTAGCTTTGTTTTTCTCTTCCACATGCTGTCTGGCATGTATTTCTAGCATTTGAATCTGATTTTGGAAATACAAGGATATTTGATCTTGAGCCATAAGGTTATATGTTGATATAATTATGAAATACTTGAAGATCACCCTATTCTGGGATCAACACACACAAGAAATGCTGGCGAACGCAGCAGGTCAGGCAGCATCTGTAGGAACAGGTACCGTCAATGTTTCGGGCTGGGACCCTTCATCTGTACTAACTGAAAGAAGAGATAGTAAGAGATTTGAAAGTGGGAGATGGAGGGAGAGATCTGAAATGATAGGAGAAGACAGGAGGGGAAGGGTGGATCTAAGAGCTGGAGAAGAGAGAGGATCATGGGACAGGAAGCCTGGGGAGAAAGAGAAGGTGGGAGGGGAGCCCAGAGGGTGGAGAGCAGGCAAGGAGTATAATGAGAGGGATAGAGGGAGAAAAAAGAGAGAGAAAAAAGGGGGGAAAAATAAAAAATATATAAAATAAATAAATAAGGGATGGGGTGTGAAGGGGAGGAGGGGCATTAACAGAAGTTAGAGAAGTCAATATTCATCCATCAGGTTGGAGGCCACCCAGACGGAATATAAGGTGTTGTTCCTCCAATGATTCTCTCTCTTCTCCAGCTCTTAGATCCACCCCTCCCCTCTTGTCTTCTCCTATCATTTTGGATCTCCCCCTCCCCCTCCCACTTTCAAATCTCTTACTATCTCTTCTTTCAGTTAGTCCTGACGAAGGGTCTCGGCCCGAAACGTCGACTGTACCTCTTCCTAGAGATGCTGCCTGGCCTGCTGCGTTCACCAGCACTTTTTGTGTGTGTTGCTTGAGCTTCCAGTATCTTCAGATTTCCTCGTATCTGCTATTCTGGGATTGTTGTGTATGGCACGATGACTAAGATTTGGTAACAATTCATAGTCTGAACCAGTGGGTGGTGCTCCTATGACAGACACCACAGTGCCTCCCTCAAAGGAAGGCAAACCTAACGCCAAAAGGAATCCAATCAAGTTAGGGAGCTAACAGAGCTGTGGGAGAGAAGCACTAAGTGACACCTAGTGACACCTTCCTGCACAAATCCTTCATTGAGAGATTCATTCCCAGAGCTGTCCTAATTTCTTGGCAGATGTAACTGCAACCACATCAGTGGCTTGGTGGTGTAGTGGTTGGTGTAACACTGGAGGATCATGGTTCAATTCCCACTGCTGTCTGCAAAGAGCTTTTAACACTCTCCCTATGACAATGGATGTTTCTGCCCACGTTCCAGAAGATGCACTAAGGTTGGTAAGTTGTGGGCACCCTATGTTGGCACAGGAAGCATGGCGACAGTTGTGGGCTGCCCCCAGCATGACCACGGACTGTGTAGGTCATTGACACAAACATCATGTTTTGACTTTTTTTAAGATAAAGCTAATCTTTATTCTGATGGAGGGGAAGCAGTAACAAACGTTTACATAGATCGTTGCTTGCTTGCCGTTAAGGTCCCAGACACTTCCCAGGAAACTTCACTGACAGCTGCAAGGGCTTATCAGTTGAAGTCAAGTTTTAAAACGGTTTGTGGTAAAAATTAAACTCCCCACTTATTTCCTGGTGAAGTGTTGCAGATGTGGTAAATGTTTTGAATATCTCTAATTTACAGAGAAGCTCCAATTAAAATTAAATGATTTTCTGGGAATGAACTGATTTTAAGAATTGAGTAATTAAACATACATTCGGAGGAGAATACATCATTGGGGTCTCTGTCCTCCCCATTCAGGACATATTTCAGAACCGCCGCATACGCAGTGCCTCGAGCATTGTCATAGAACCCTGCCACCCTTTCCGCAATCTCTTTGACCCCCTGCTATCAGGCAGAAGAATACTGCAGCATAAGAACCAGAAATATCAGGCTGAGTTACAGCTTCTTCCCCCAGACTTTTAGACTTCTTAACATTCAGCTGCCATGCAGCACATGAGCGCACCTTGTCTGAATGCCCTATCCCTATGTTTCCAACCCCCCCCCCCACCCCGCTCCCCACTCTCTTTGGTTGTCCATCGAAATCTGATAACGATGTCCACCCCTTTAACGGTGAGATCTTTGATGACTATACAGTCCTATCCTGGACCCACAAGCTCTATTGCAGGTGGGACACGTACATGTGGTAGTGGTGGCAACCATGGCTGCATTTCTCCTGGCTCTCTTCTGCTGTCTTCTGGTTGTTCTTTCCACCTCCAAAATAAAGCCCCGTCCCTACACAGCTGTCACCAAGTGGTACGGTCAGCAGCAACCTCCTCCAGGTCCTCAGGTCTGATCTTGCACTTCCTTAAAGCATTCTTCATTTGACCCTTATAGCACTTCTTTGGCCTTCCAGCTGAGCGTCGACCATGACGTAGCTGGCCGTATAACACTCTGCGGGGTAGCCGCCACATGTCTGCAGGGTAGCCGACATGGGTCCCCACTCACAGACACCCTCTCATCCTGCGCAGGTCACTTTTCATCTTTTATCGCTGCTGTTCCACATATTTGTACTATTGCTTATTTTATTATATTAGTGCCAGTAACATTTTACTGTTTTACATAAAGTGTACCAAGGACTTCACGTCAACCTGTCGATCTATCAATCTTCAGGTCATATCACCCAGGGACGTGTGCTAATATGATTTTGTAACTGTATGGGCAGGATCCTTCAAGAGGACCACAGTCTCGGAATCAGAATCAGGTTTAATATCACCTGCATATATTGTGAAATTCATCAACTTTATGGCAGTACAATGAAATGCATGTTAAATAAGTATAAACTGAATTATACTAAGTACACTGTACTTACAGTCTGGAGGAAGAAGCTGCAACCCGGTCTGACATACTTGGTTCTTCTCCTGCGGTACCTTCTGCCTGAGAGCAGGAGGTCAAAGTGATTATGAGAAGGATGGGAGGCGCCTTTAATAATGTGGGCCGGGCGACGAAATCTGGACCCAGAGCAAGCCGCTGATGGCTTGGTCTAGGCCCGGATCTTTTTGCAGCGGCAGTGCCTGGGTTCTAGCGCGAGAAACGATACGCTCTTTAGACAATTTAAATGCTGGCCCAGATCGGAGGCGAGATCCAATTTCCCTTGCTCTCTGCGATCTTCCCCCCTCTCTCCAGGGGGCCGGAACCTTTCGCTGTTTCCTTGTTTGGTCAGTTTAAATGCCGGCCCAGATAGGCCGAAGGGACGGACTGTTGGTTGGGACGAAAGCCGATTTTGCTCATTCTCTGCAACGGTCATCTCCATGGCGCTGAGGCTATGAAGACTGCCCCAGCTGCCATGTTCCTTGCCTGCTAATATGATGAACTGATAGCGAGGCTTTGGGCCTACTCCTGGCTGCTTTGGGGTTCAGATCTGAGGACACAGTTTTGGTTTGGAATCTTGTTGTTTGCTTCAATTGTTTGCGTGATTTGTATTTTTTTCTTTCTCTTGCACATCGAGTGTGTTATTTTTATTCTTTTTTCTTTAATTGGGTTCTTTCAGGTTTGTTGCTTTACGACTAGCTGTGAGCAAGCAAATTTCAAGGCTGTATAATTTATACATTCTCTGTAATGTACTTGATGATGATGACGTCGACTCAGACCTGAGAGGCCAGCGTTGGGCACTTTCATGACTTACAAGGTGCAGTTCGAAAGGCTGTGTGGGGCTCCACTCCTCGCACAGACATTTCGCCGTATTATTTTAGGAGGTCGAGTTGCGAGCTCGACATCAGCCCGGCGCGGATGGAGAGCGTGCATGGGCGCGGTCTGTCACTGGATCGAACTCGGGAACTGCAGTAGCACCCCCCCCCCGCAAACCAGATGGTGATGCAGCCAATCAGAATGTGCAGTAGCACCCCCCCCCACAAACCAGATGGTGATGCAGCCAATCAGAATGTGCAGTAGCACCCCCCCCCGCAAACCAGATGGTGATGCAGCCAATCAGAATGTGCAGTAGCACCCCCCCCGCAAACCAGATGGTGATGCAGCCAATCAGAATGTGCAGTAGCACCCACCCCCACAAACCAGATGGTGATGCAGCCAATCAGAATGTGCAGTAGCACCCCCGCCCCTGCAAACCAGATGGTGATGCAGCCAATCAGAATGTACAGTAGCATCCCCCCCCCCCCACAAACCAGATGGTGATGCAGCCAATCAGAATGCTGTCCATGGTACATTTGTAGAAGTTTTAGAGTGTTTTAGTTGACAAACCAGATCTCCTCAAACTCTGAATGAAATATAGCTGCTGTCTTGCCTTCTTTATAGCTGCATCAATATGTTGCATCCAGGTTATGTCCTCAGAGATCTTGATACCCAGGAACTTAACATTGCTCAGTCTTTCCTCTTCTGATCCCCCTTGAGGATTGGTTTGTGCCTCCTCATCTTACTCTTTCTGAAGTCCACAATCTGCTCTTTGGTCTTATTGACGTTGAGTGCAAGGTTGTAGCTGCGACACCACTCCACGAACTGGTATATCTCACTCCTGTACAACCTTTTGTCACCATCTGAAATTCTGCCAACAATCTTCTATCATCAGCAAATTTATAGATAGCATTTGAGCTATACCTGGCCATACAGTCGTGGGTGCAGAGAGAGTAGAGCAGTGGGCTAAGCACACATCCCTGTGGTGCACCAGTGCAGATTGTCATTGAGCTGGAGATGTCATTTCATATCTGCACAGATTGTGGTCTTACTGTTAGGAAGTCGAGGGTCCAGTTGCGGTGGGGGGGTGGTGGGTACAGAGGCCCAGGTTCTGTAGCTTTCCAATCAGGACTGCAGGAATGATGGTTTGGAGGCCTGAGTGCATCGATGACTCAGAGGGCTATTCCAGTTAGAATCAGGGCCTTATGCTTTGGCTCTTGATAGGGTACCCTATGCCAAACAGGTCAAAGGGTAGAGATCAGACTAACAGTAGTCCATCTGTCCTCCAGCTTCAGGTGTTCAGCTCAGGGCTAAAACTCTGACAGGTAGAACAAAATTGTTACGGGAATTAGCAACGAAGTATCCTTTCACATCTAAGTGTGATGGTATTCCTGAGTCTCCACCCAGAACTTGCATGACTGACAGTAGTGAAAACTGAGAGGAAGCTACTGACATGATGAAGGAAGTCTTGAACACCGCCAGAGATGGAGGACCTTCACTGCAGCCTTAAATGCCA
Organism: Mobula hypostoma; assembly: GCF_963921235.1. Classification (NCBI taxonomy): domain Eukaryota; kingdom Metazoa; phylum Chordata; class Chondrichthyes; order Myliobatiformes; family Myliobatidae; genus Mobula; species Mobula hypostoma. Next base: position 80,113,132 of record NC_086109.1, read on the forward strand.
GTGGTGTAAGTAAAGCAGTAAGTAAGCAAGTAAGTATAGGCTGCAGTGCTGTTTGTGACTCTATGCACTGTGTTTTGCATCTTGGCCCCAGAGAAATAGGCAAACACAAGGAAATCTGCAGATGCTGGAATTTCAAGCAACCCACATCAAAGTTGCTGGTGAACGCAGCAGGCCAGGCAGCATCTCTAGGAAGAGGTACAGTCGACGTTTCGGGCTGAGGCCCTTCGTCAGGACTAACGGAAAGAAGAGCTAGTAAGAGATTTGAAAGTGGGAGTGGGAGGGGGAGATCCAAAATGATAGGAGAAGACAGAAGGCGGAGGAATGGACCAAGAGCTGGACAGTTGATTGGCAAAAGGGATATGAGAGGGTCATGGGTCAGGAGGCCTAGGGAGAAAGAAAGGGGGAGGGGGAAGCCCAGAGGATGGGCAAGGAGTATAGTGAGAGGGACAGAGAGAGAAAAAGAATGTGTGTATATAAGTAAATAAATAACGGATGGGCATAGCCCCACCTCCCCCTAGTACCCCATCTGTTATTTATTTATTTATATACACACATTCTTTTTCTCTCTCTGTCCCTTTCACTATACTCCTTGCCCATCCTCTGGGCTTCCCCCTCCCCCTTTCTTTCTCCCTAGGCCTCCTGACCCATGACCCTCTCATATCCCTTTTGCCAATCAACTGTCCAGCTCTTGGTCCATTCCTCCCCCTCCTGTCTTCTCCTATCATTTTGGATCTCCCCCTCCCCCTTCCACTTTCAAATCTCTTACTAGCTCTTCCTTCAGTTAGTCCTGACGAAGGGTCTCGGCCCGAAACGTTGACTGTACCTCTTCTTGGAGGTGCTGCCTGGCCTGCTGCATTCACCAGCAAATTTTATGTGTGTTTCAGAGAAATATGTTTTGTTTAGCTGTATACATGTATGTTTGGGCGAGAATAAACGCATTAGAACTCAAGAGTGAAGTGGAAATAGTATCAGAATGGGTTGCTTCATGATTAGTATTGACTCGATGGGCTGAAGGGTTTGTTGCTGTGCTGCCTGACTCTGAAACAAAATAAACACCAATCACAGTGGCGTCTCTAACTGTGGTGGATTTTACTTACAGAAATAGCGACGCAGGAACAGAAACAATCCAGTCACTAGGCAAAACTGATTATAGACCCCTGTCACCTTTTATCTCTGAGGTCTTTTGAGATTCATGAGCTTGTGACTTTAAACGAGTAGCTGAATAAAGGACTTTCTCATTAGGTGCTCGAGTGGACAAGGATGTGATTAAAGTGTACCTTTGTAATGACCAAAGCAAATTGTTTGCATGGCGACAGATATATTGGCCCCTCCTTGCCATGTCCATCACTGTCTGCTAAAGACTTTGATTTCAAAGGAACTTTTGTGCATTATGCTGAACAAGAGGCACCCTGCTGTATAAAAGCTTGCTCCAGCTAATTTATCTGCCCTTCATTCCCAGCAAGTCATTCAATTTTAATTGGAGCTCTTCTGTAAAACAGCAGCATTGAAGGCTTTTATTGCCAGAGCCATTTAGCTTGTGTGCCTGTGTGTGATTTCTTCAAGGGACATTTGATAAGACATCAGGGCAGAGGCAAATGAAGCTTGAAATAAAAGCGGAGTTTTGCAATGCCTTGCTCTGAGTCTCGGCTTTCTCAGCCCAAATGATCCTGGAGCTGATTGATTAACAGGCAAGCTTAACATTGCAATGCCTTCTGCAGAATCTCATTCCCTGTACTCCCAACTCTTGGAGAACAGAACCAGCACTATTGTCCCAAAGGTGTAGGAAAATGAGAGAGGATTTCAACATTTTTAAGAGGCTTGAGGGGGTAAGTGCTGTGAAAATGTTTCTTCTGATCAGGGGATCCGGAAAGAGTTGTCACAAACTTGTATCAAGAGGTTAGCCACTAATTCTAAATTCTCGAAGAGCAGAGCATTGTGGGTCCTGTCGAAGGAGTTCGGCCTGAAATGTCGACTGTACCAAAATGCTGCCCAGCCTGCTGAGTTCCTCCAGCATTTTGTGTGTGTTGCTTGGATTTCCAGCATCTGCAGATTTTCTCTTGTTTGTCATTGTGGCTGTTCAGCGTGCATCCACAGTGCCAGAATGACTCTGAGACGTAACCCCTGTGTTGTGATTGAAAAATGCCGTTTGAGTACAATCCCCTGCTTTTTCATAAAAAGAAAGGCTGATGATGGCATTTGCTGCTATTTGTTCAAAGTTCAAAATATATTTATTATCAAAGTATGTATACTATATACAAACTTGAGATTTTGCATCTTGTAGACAGCCACAAAACAAAGAAACACAATTGAACCCATTAAAAAACCTCATATAAGAACAAACACCCAATGATTGAAAAAAAGAACAGATCGTGCAAACAATTAAAAACTGAACATATAACACACAGAACGTGAACCACAGAATCCCCGAAAGTGAGCCCACAGCCGTGGAGCCAGTTCCAGGCTGAGGTGAGTAAACCTCGCAGGGTAGTGAGTTGAACACCGGTTGTCCTTCGCCCTTGGCCTTGAGGCCTTGACCTTTCTAATCTGGCTCGGCGCGTAAATTGCCCAAACATCGACTTATGTTTCACTCTCAGGCCTGGGCCCCGCTGCTTCCATCATGTCCCAAGTCTGCTCCAGCAATAGTTAAAAATCGGTTCATTTTTCTGTCTTGGGTCCAGGCCCTGCCGCTTTGATCAGCCTCAAGTCCACTCCAGTAGTGGCCACTGGCCAGCACCTGCATTCTCGAGAATCTGACAGGATACCGCAAAAATGCCAGGTCTACAGACAGTTCAAAAACACAACTCCAAAATGGCAAATTACAAGCTGTGGATTCCAGTGATTGTAATCCAGAAAAAGTGTAATTAACATAATATTATTTCTGTTTGCTGCCTACAAAGCATCGCCTCGTCTTGCCAGCGCCATCTTTACCGGAATTTTGTTCTTCATTTGTGACCTTGAGATTGGTTTTTCTAAAGGCTGATTTATACTTGTGCGTCAAATGTACGCCGTAGGTACAGCGTAGCAGCGTACCGTATGCTGTACTCTACGCCAACCCTACGCCGTAGCCTAATGTGCACCTCCCAAAATGTAACTATGCGTCGTGGGGTCGCAGGCTGCAACAACTGTGATTGGTCTGCTTGGTAGCATCGCATTTCCTCCTACGCTGCAATAGCTTCCCATTGGGCAACTGAAGACCAGGGAAGGAACTCGGGCTGCAATGCTTTCCATAAAGCTTTACAGACCTCCGAAATTGTGGAGGACCCTGTGCTTCACGCCAGTTTGTAGCTAGCTGCTACAGCCTGCTGACTTCCACCTGAAGCTAAAACTCGAATGGTGATTGCCAGTCTCTGAGTATACTGTGCGCACACTGATGTGAAATCAATGGTTGGAGACGATGAACTAAATCGTCAAATCTACCTGCTGACATCTGAAAATATTTGAAATGTATTTCCTCGTCCATGTCTCTCAGTGGCCGGACAAGCACAGAAAATTCACCCTCCTTCAGTTTCAGCTGCCATTGATTGAAGTTCGAGTTTCTTCGTGTTGAGTTTCAACATGAAGAAACTCAACGCAGTGGCATAGAAACCCCACCGCCAACTAGCGTTTTGGCGGTGAATTGCAGAGCGATGCAGACACACCAACGCACAAGTATAAATGCTCACAATGGCGTAGCCCACTTGTGTAGGCTACGGCGTAAGCTAGAACGCACAACTATAAATCAGCCTTTAGTAATATCCTTTTGGATTTTTCATAAAATTCACTAAAAATTCCATATTGCCTAGGAGATTGTATCCATTAAAGAGAGGGAGACCCTTCTGAATATGTAGGGCAAGATTCTCAAATACTTCAAAGAATGCAGTACAGTGAATGGCAATGTAAAATGTTCATGCTAATAGTTGCTTTTTTATTATTGTGCAGATAATTTTATATAAGAATGAAGGCTCTATATCTGGCTGAATCATCTGATTGAATATCAGTGCATAACAACAAAAATATACTGCTATTTTTGCTCCAGCTGTATGCACTGTACTGCTACCACAAAACAACAAATTTCACAAAAGTCTCGCCTCCACTGAGGTCTCGTCACTAGGACAACGAACTGTTTACTGTTTGCCTGTGTTGTGCACTACCTGCACTTTGAATTATATTTTATTGACATACAGTATTTGTGGTATTATTTTGTTTCTGTGCGGTGTGAAATACATGATTTGCGAGTGCATTGTGGTCCGGAGGAAAGTTGTTTCATTTGGTTATATATACTGTACTGTGCAAAAGTCTTTGGCACCCTCGCTGTATATATGTGACAGCCACATAGATAGCTCAGGTGCCTAAGACTTTTGCATGTACTGTAGTAATTTTATGTATTGCATCATACTGCTGCCATAAAAAAACAGATTTTACGACATACGTGATGATAAACCTGATTCTGATATGGGTCTCTATTGTGAACTGAGAGTGGGAAGGGGGCAGGGAGAGGTGAGGGAGTGGGAAGAACCAGAGAGACATTCTGTAGTGATAAATAAGCCAATTGTTTGCAATTGAATGACCTTGCCTGGTGTCTCAGGGCTGGGTGTGTCTGGACCTGCACTTCCCTCTCATCGTGGTGCTTACCCTTCACCATTCCCAATGTTCTTTGCCTCTGCTAGATTTACAACTCGCTCGCCATTCCATGTTGACAAATATAGTACTCTGCAATAGTCTTAGGCATCCTAGTTATTTATTAAATGTAGATATTCTATCCATTAGTTGATAGTAATTTTGTAGCTCTTGAGAAACTCCTTTCTTTCAGCTTCTGTAAACCATTTGGATAGTTCCCAAATAGCCTATGCAGTTAGATCCACACTGGATAACAGTGTGCTGATTACAGACCATAAGAAAACCCTAGCAACGAAGACACCATCCTGGGCTAAACAGCTGAAGGCTATGACTAAAGTTCCTTCCTCACTATGTCAAAAAAGAGGTTTTAATCATCTCATTCAGGCTTAGTAGATGCATCAAATCCTCCGGTCAATTTATAATGGATGCAATTAAACCAGGACATAAAAAGAATAGAGCAACAGTTTCAAGCTAGAAGAGTTAAGATGAAAAATTGGGTAAGAAGCAGATAGAAAAATGGCAAGATGTTTCCGCATTGTTAGAGTCTGCATTAGGACAAAGGGAGATTCAAACAGAAAGGTGAAATACCATCTCTGCTCCATTTCAGGACTGGCTGAAGGTCTATAGCGTTCGACTGCAGGAAAATCAGGCTGTGAATGGGAAAGTAAACTGATACAGTGGCTTCCTGGTGTGAGATGGGGAAAAGATGGAAAGTGGATTGTGCCAAAGGCAGAATAGTTCTATTTGAGAAAGTGACCAACTCAGAATCAGAATCTGGTTTATTATCGTTGACATGTGTCATGAAAGTTGGTTTTTCACAGCAGTCCAGCGCAATACATAAAATATTCTATAAATTACAATAAGAAATAAATAATATCTTTAAAGTACTGCAAAGAGAGAGCAAATAAACGGTGAGGGTGCAGATTTTCTCATCCTGGTGAGGCCGTGTTCATGGGTTTATTGTCCATTCAGAAATCTGATGGCGGAGGGGAAGAAGCGGTCCTTAACTGGTTGAGTGTCTGTCTTCAGGATCCTGTATCTCCTCTCTGATGGTAGTGATGAGAAGAGGACATGTCTTGGGTTATGGGGGTCCTCACAGATGGATGCTGCTTTTCTGAGGCATTGCCTTTTGAATTTGTCCTTGATGGAGGGGAGGGCCGTGCCCATGATGAAGATGGCTGAGTTTACAACCCTCTGCAACCTTTTTCAGTCCTGTGCAGTGGCCCCTCCACACCAGGCTTTGACGCAACCAGTTAGAACACTCTCAACAGAGCATTTGCAGAGGTTTGCTATATTTATATGTAGATTTGCTGATATTGGTTTGGCCTCATCAGTGCAGTTGTGGACTTTGAGAACAGGATATTGAATTGAAAGAAAATTCTTAGAAACTGTTCTTCTAATAAGAAGGAACATTTACAGCATGGCCACTGGCGGGAGGAGAAAATTACGTCTGTGGTTCTACAGAGTGGCCATCTGGAAGAAAGGGTGATGGAAGACAATTGCTCTGGGGAACGAAAAATAGAACAATAAAGGCTGTTAATATTACATGGTGAATTATGGAAATGACAGAGAACAGAGATGTGAAAGCTAATGAAAGGTGACAGAAAGGAGAGGAGGCAATGCTGGCGTATCAAATGAGTTTGCAGCCAATAAGAAAATAGAACAACAGTGAAGGAGATGGTTTTAGGAGTCTGTTGGCTTGTTGCAGGTTTGTCAGCTCAAATTTCAAAGATAAGAGCCATAAATAGAGAAGACAGAAGAATACTGAAGAGCAAAAAAAGGTAAATTTTAAATGGAAGTATCTCACAAGGACTCCGGCTTTGGTGCTCCCTATGAACTCACCAGGACCACAGTTCAGTTGGTCCCAGCAAACACACTGGGACCCCAATTCTGGTGCTCACCAGAGCCCTGGCTCCTCAGCTCCTCTTAAGCTTACCGGTGACTCTCCCTTCTTACAGGGTTCATTGGAGAATTTTTTATATTGTTGTGGAACAGTTTAAAAAATCTGAATAAAAAATGTGCCAGTATATTAACAGGAATAATATCCAAAGTCCAAAATACCTGTACCACCAAATTCCAGAGCATTCTGGATTAATGAATAGATTTTTACTTTAGCTGTTAAACTATGTCCCTACCTGTATCTCCATATATAGGGACATCACTGGTTTTGCCATCTTTTTTCCATTTTTCTTTCCCCTTCCCAAGAGAATTCTCACAAATTATTCAGTGTGTTCCCACCCTTAATATTTTGAAACACTTCCCCTCTCTACTATGGACACTCATTCAGGATTTCTTTAGCTTTCTCTCTCTGGTTTTCCTTCCCAGTTGCATTCATCTACCTGGAGTTATTTCTCTGTCACCTCCACTTCTGCAGCTGCTTGAAGTCGTTCGTGCCCTTTTGCGAAAGGTCGCCATATAAAATGCTAACTGGACTTTTCCTTTCTGTAATCTGTTCCACCTGCTGTCTATTTCCAGCACTTTATATTTTCGTTTCCAATTTAACATTTGTACCTTCTTCTCTTAAACTCTGTACTGTTATCAAAGACTCCTGTGTTGACGCCAATTAATAATAAATCAACAATTTTTGCTCTGGTACCTTTATAGGCAGTCAATTAAAATTTTAAACATTTGGGTATAGTAACAGTGACAAGGTTAAATTTAATATGTCAATAGTTTTTTTTTTGTAGAATCACAAGCACAAGGAAGTCTACAGATGCTGGAAATCCAAAACAACACACTCAAAATGCTGGATGAGCTTGGCGTGTCAGGCAGCATCTGTGGAAAAGAGTAAACAGTCGAAGATTCAGGCTGAGACTCTTCTTCAGGACTGGAAAGGAAGTGGAGAAGTCAGAGTAAGAAGGTGGGGGGTAGGGAAAAAGAAGTACAAGTTGGCAGGTGATAGGTGAAACTGGGAGGGGGAGGGGGTGAAATAAAGAGCTGGGAAGTTGATTGGTGAAAGAGATAAAGGACTGAAGGAGGGAGAATCTGATAGGAGAGGATAGAAGACCATCGAAGAAGGGGAAGGGAGAGGGGCATCAAAGGGAGGTGCTGTAGCAACACCTTATATTCTGTCTGGGTAGCCTGATGGCATGAACGTTGATTTCTCAAACTTCCGGTAATTGTCCGCCGCACGACTCCTTCACCATTCCCCATTCTTCTTTCCCTCTCTTACTTCATCTCCTTCCCCGCCTATCACCTCCTTCTAGTGCTCCTCCCCCTCCCCCTTCCTCCATGGTCTTCCATCCAAGTCACTGGTAATATTTTGTGCGGAAGTGCTTGATCAAAATGCAGAGCAGCGAAGATGATTTATCAGTAAGCAATACTTTATAACAGAACACAAAATAACAAGCCGTGAGGGGCTACAAAACAAGAGAGACCAGAAGCTAAATGCAACAGGCAAAAAGATAAACTTTAGGCAGGGAGAATGAAGGTTGGTTGAAGATCAACTAATTGAGGCCAGCTGTTTCGATGAGCAAGCAAGGACTGTGAATGAGAGCTGGGTTTAAATAGGCTGCAGGTGATGAGTCTGGAATGAGCAGCAGGTGAATCCTTTCAGCTGGGTGGAGACTGGGAGGGGACCTGCATCTGTAGGGCTCACAGCCCTCTGCCCCTGTGGCTGGACTCCAAAAGCTCAGGATGATCTAGATAGGTCCAGTGGAACTCTGATGAGCAATCATCCTTGAAAGCAGAGGAGTGCCCCAAAGAATGAACAACAGTTAAATGTTAGAACCCCAAAGTCCCCCCAGCTCCCCTCCCGTGCGTAAGCGGCAGAAAGCAACAATCCCCCCTCCCCCCACCAGCAAAAATAAAGTGCACCCGCCATCGAGCACTCAAGCGTGAGCAAGGCAACAGTAAAGACACAGACTTGCAGTCACCACAAAGACCTGTTTCACCCGGTATTTGACATACCACAGGCCCTCTCTCTCCCTCATAAGGGAGAAAGAGATGTCTCCATTTTCACAGCGAGTGGGGAGACATAACAACTCGCTGGTTTATGATGTTAAAAGCCCGTTATGTCACTTTTAAATTCGAGCTCTGTGCCCTAAGATCTGGGCACACTGCCGTAGATATTACGACACCCTTGATGTCACATGGGTCTCCTGCCATGACACCGATCTTTGATCCGCCGTCTCCAGAGCCCTGAAGTCCTAGGCCCCCAAAGCTGAGCTGGACTCGTAGGCCGAACTCTTGGCATGATGAACAACAACGGCCGGTTATGAAACCCCGAAAGCGGGTCACATTCCCGCAAAGAACTGTAATCAGCGTGTAACTCCAGGTCAGGTTCTTCAAAAGAACCCTGGAAGGGAAAAATAAAGATATTAAAGATGGAAATAGAGCTGTTTAAAGAAGAGGGCCCAGCGAGCCTAATCGAGTTGGTGGTTCTGTTGTATGGTTATGAGGTTCGGGTGGTCAGTCCAGATCAGGAAGTTCTTGGTGTTTCCCATGAGCCAATATGTCTATTCTCCCAAAGCCCATTTCATAGCAAGCAGCTCCCTGTCTCCTACTCCATAATGGTGCTGTGTAGAGTTGAACTTTTGTAAGAAAGCACAAAGATGTCTCTTCCTGTCTACTCCTCACTGGGAGAGGATAGCCCCAGCTCCCACATCAAATACTTCCTCTTCTACCACAAAAGGTCCAAAGGGGTTTGGATGGCGGGGACTAGGAGTGGCGGTGGAGCATCTCTTCAGCTCCTTGAAAGCGTGGGCAGCAGCTGCAAACCAGTTTATCTGCGAGGCAGGTGACTCGATGAGTGAGGTGAGAGGAGTAGTTTCTGATAAAGCTACGGTAGAGGCTGGGTCAGAGAAGCCCAAGAAGTACTGTAGCTGTTTGCACTCGAGGCCACTCAATTACAGCGGGAACTTTCTCTGGGTCTATGATTATGCCTTGGGGTGAAAGGTCGTAACCCAGGAAGGAAATGACGGGGGTGTAGAACTGTAATTTCCCTAATTTGCAGTAGAGTTGGTTTTCAAGGAGGCGCTGAAGGACTGAATGGACGTGATAGTCATGGTCTTGGGGGTTCTTGGAGAAGATGAGGATGTCGTCGAGGTAGAGGAACACATACTTGTGTCGCAGTTTCTTGTGGTCTTGGGCAGAACAATTGTTGCTCTTGAGTTTGCTGCTCTGAGGTGTTGTGTAAGAAGGTTGCTTACAAACAATTTTAAAAAGTGAAACACTAAGGAATGTGCTGGACCGTGAAACACTGAAGGAAGTGTTAGATGGAATGGCTACTGCAATGTTAAGAACTGGCATGGTTACGATGGACCAAGTTAGTATTGTTACATTTTAATATCTGTGGGCAACCTTAAAACTCTTTAGAAACACAGCATTAAGATGTTTTGAATAGGCTGGCAAATGTTTTCTTAGCATCAAAATTATTTTAAGAATTATTAAAAAAATACTATTAATTTACTAATTAAACAAAATCTTGAAGTAGCCATTAAAACGCAAATCGAATAAACATTGATTGATTGCAAGTTTTTGTGCTTCTTTACTGGGACAGTGGAAAAGAAATCTTAAGCCAAAGCCTTCTGACCTGCTCCTGAGCATTTCAGTGAAGTTTAGAATTATTAAGTGGCCAGAGGTATGGTATAACTTGCAGAGCAACTGAAAAACATCAAAATAAAAGCAGAAATTGAGGAAGTTAGATGTGCTAACCTTGCAACAGATTTCTAACAAAGTGCAAAAACACCAAGAGTGGGGTTTGAAACAATCTAATTACTTAGTGATGGCTGCACCAGCACAACCAAACCTGCTGGACTTAATTACTGATGCTCTCCTCATATAGCAGTGGTTTCTTAGTCTTGTGGACCAGAGGATCCCAACCAAGTACCTACTGTATATTAATTTTTGGCCATTCATTGCACGGTGTGCAGTTGAAGGAGGAGCTGTGAGCTAAATTTGCTGAGGTGGATAACAACTGGGCTATGGTCCATTGCTGATGTTTGCACATGTTTTTGATGTCACATGGGAAGCCATCTTTTAAATGTAACACCATTGAGGTTCCCTCATAAACTTCTTCAGACCTACAACTGCCTGAAATATCTGCGCCCCTCCAATACTGGCCACTTGATCATCCTCTGTTTAATTGTTATACTACTGACAGAAATCGTTAGCAACTGAGCCCCTAAACAATGTATCTATGCAGCAATAAAGAAGCCAAGACAGTGGCCATATTTCATTAGGAGTTTGAGGAGATTTGGTTTGACACACTGACAGGCTGTATCACCGTCTGGTATAGAGGGGCTACTGCGCAGGATTGAAAGAAGCTACAGAAAGTTGTACAATTAGTCAGCTTCATCATGGGTACCAGCTTCTGTAGTATCCAAGGCATCTTTAAGGAGTGGTGCTTCAGAAAAGCGGCGTCCGTTATTAAGGACCCCGACCACCCAGGACATGCCCTCTTCTCATTGTTACCCTCAACAAGGAGGCAGAGAAGCACGAAGGTACACACTTAGTGATTCAGGAACAGCTTCTTCCCCTCTGCCACCTGATTTCTAAATGGATATTGAACCCATGAACACTACCTCACTACTTTTTTATTATATCTGTTTTTGCACTACTATTTTTAAACTAACCATTTTATATTTATATATTGTACATATACTTTTGTTTGTTTGTTTGTTTAATCTCTACTTATTATGTGTTCCATTGTAACGCTGCCGCTAAGTTAACAAATTTCACAACATATACCGGTGATATTAAACATGATTTTGATTCTGAAGGGTCTTGGCTAAAAACATGGATTGTTTTTTTTCTGTCTCTTCAGATGCTGCCTGACTTGTTGAGTTCCTCCATAATTTTGTATGTGTTGCTTAAGGTTTGCAGCATCTCCAGAATCTCCAGTGCTTAGTATCTCGGGACTTTCTACCTTCTCACCTCACTTTCCACTTTTAAGAAAGAATCTGTCTCTTTGACTTAGTATCTTATTTTCTTATGAAAGAGAAGATGAGAAAATACTTGATCCTTTACCTTCATGAACTGCCACCAATTTTTCTATAATACCTCTATGAATGATGTTTATGTGGTTTTGATATATTAGCGTCATTACGTAACTACCGTACAAGTCCTTATTGGATTTTGGGATCCTACGGCTTGCCCGCTAAGGGAAGTTTATTAACTCATCAGCTCTGTAGATGTTTGGTGGAGAGTATATTGACTTGCTGCATCACAAACTGGTATGGAAACATTGATGCCCTTGAACAGAAAATCTTACAAAAATAATGGATATGGCCCAGTCCATCATGGCTAAAGCCCTGTCACCATTGAGCACATCAACATGGTTATTATCCTATAGAGTTATTGATTATGCCCACAAGAAAATGAAACTCAGGGTTGTATATGGAGACATGTATGTACTTTGATAAAACACTTACTTTGAACTTTGATGTGTTCATCATATTGAATAACCCTTTGGCTATTCTACAGCAATCAGGATATGCTATTTTCTCCAGGCAAGAGCATAGTGGAGGGGATAGTGCTGATCTTGATACCAATTCAAGTTCAAGTTTATTGTCATTGACTGTGTACATGTATACATCCAATCAAATGAACATTCCTGTGGACCAAGGTTTACAACATAGTACATATAACTCACACTCAACACATAAAGTAATATTGCCACAAATAAATTAACAAATAATAGGATACATTCCAGAAGATTGACCTTTAGCATAAAGTGCATATATGACATGAGTTAAAAAGTAAACAGTGTTACGCTACTGGCGCTTCATGACCTGTGTGATGGCAGGGAACTCAGAGGTTTCATGGCCTCGGGGAAAGAAGTTGTTTCCCCATTCTAACAGTCCTTGTCCTCATGCTATGGTACCTCCTGTCATGGTCCAGTCTGTGAAGTCCGGATGCCGGTTCACAGTCCGGTCATTTCTTATTCCCTTTTTTCTGTTGGGTGCTCTAACTGGGGCAGCTGATTCACATTTTGGGCTGGCTACATAAATAGCTCCTTGGTTCAGCTTCAGTTGCTGGATTGTTCCTGTTCCTGTCCCCAGCCTTGTCTGCACTGCTGTCAAGTTCAACTGCCGGAGCAAGATAAGGAACTGTCTATCGTTGTTTTGAACTGTCTCTGTGTGCATGCCTTTGCTAGGTAGGGCTGGCCATTTGCCGCTACCTAGTGTTGGGAACTGTCTTGTCATGTTCAGCATTCTGTGTATGAGTCCCGGCCCTATGTCCTGTTTCCAAGGAGGGGGCCCGGCTCTATATTCTGTGTATGAGTCCCGGCCCTATATTCTGTTTCCAAGGAGGGGTCCCGGCTGTGTGTTCCATGTCCCTGTGTTCCTGTCCCTCCCCCGACCAAGTCAAGGCTTTGGGGTCTCGTCCAGTCCTAGCCTCGTCCAAGAACCTTGTCCTGTCCAAGCCATGGCTTTGTGTTCTCGTCTTGTCTGTATGCCTCACCCAGCCCAGGTGTACTTTGCCCAGCCTGGTGCTGGAGATTTCTTGCCCTGGGCTGGAGTTCCCTCCTCCTGTCCTGGAGTCTCTTGTCCCGTCCTGTAGCCACATCACGTCCTGTAGCCCCGTCATGTCCTCGCCAAGTTCTGGGGTCCAAGCCTGAGTATAGACCCAGGTTCTGGGTCCTTGACCAGTCTCTGGCTCGGAGTCCAAGCCCAGACTCCCAGTTCCCAGTTCCATGTCCTGGTTCCGCTATCCTAGTCAAGTCCTAGCCCAGGCCCTGTATGCTTGTCTCGTCCAGGGCCTGTGTCATGTCCAGTGTCCTTTCTTCCCCACTTCCCTTGCTTGCTTAACTCTAGTTCTAGTCCTGTTCCTAGTACGTCAGTGTCTGTGTCTTGCATTTGGGTTCGCTCCCAGCGCCGCCCCCCCCCATGACACCTCCTGCCTGATGGTAGGGGGTTCAAAGAGGTTGATGGATGGATGGGATGAATCCTTGACAATGCTAAAGGCCCTGCATAATTGTCTTGGATGGCTGGAGGAGAGACCCCCCTGATGGTCATCTCAGCAGACCCCTCAATCCTTTATAGGGTCTTGTGCTCAGATGCCTTGCAATTCCCGTACTAGACGGTGATTCAGCTGGTCAGGACACCTTCAATGGTGCTTGTGCAAGAATTGTTAGAATATTGGGTTGGTGGGGTGGGAAGCCTTGCTTGCCTCAATCTGCAGAAGTGAATACAGTAATTTGGATAATCTGTCGCAATAGAGAGAGCATCATTCCTTTGAAGTGAGGGTTTCAGATGGTTAAAATTTTTGATCTTGCCTTCCAATTCTCGAATTCAACTGTATATAAATATTCCGAGAATCACGAAGGAACTATTACATTGTGTCACAGTTTAGTGTAGTCTCACATTCTGATCCTTTAGAAGTGTATGGATAATAATATCAACGGTACACGAATTCATGCAATTGTGAGTAATTCTCTGGAATCAGAAAAATGTAACAATTATTTAGGAAAACCATGATTTTCTCAGTCTTGAAGGCAATGTAAATATTGATATTTGAGACAAATAAGCATAGGTATTTACTGTGATTGCACATAAGAAAAAGTTTCTCTGGGTTGTATATACTGATGTATGTGTATTTTAATAATAAATTTACTTGGAACTTTGTTAATAGAAAATACAAAATACTAAAAGTGCAGATGATTCAGTTTCACATGGGCTTCAAGAAAAGTTTAGTCTTGGATGGTGGGAGGAGGAAACTAAAGGGGTTGTATCATTTGTATTTGTTGGAAGAGTCTGTGTGAAGGGATGTGGTTAGGATGATGAAAGAGTGAACTCACCAGAATGATATGGAAGAGATGGTCACTTCAGAACAGCAAGAGAGGACAATGTGTAAGGAGATGGTGCGGGATGATTTGTTGATGATGTAAGCTGGTGAGATGGAAGGTGAGGATGAGGGTAATGAAAGAACAAAACATTGCAGATGTTGGAAATGCTCGAATTTCTCGGCATCTATGGAGAGAGAAGCAGTTAATGTTTCAGGTTGATGACCTTTCTGACTATATCTGATGAAAGGTCATCAGCCTGTTTGGCCTGCTGGCTGTCTCCAGAATTTCAGAATCACTGACATACGATGTCATGAAATTTTTTTTGTGTCAACAGTACAGTGCAATGCATAAAAAAACTTTACTATAAATTATAATAATATAAAAAAATAAGTAGCGAAGAAGAGAGCAAAATAACGAGGCAGTGTACATGTGTTCTAGACTGTTTAGAAATCTGTTTGTGGAGGGAAGAAGCTGTCCCTAAAATGCTGAGTGTGTGTCTTCAGGCCCTGTACCTTCTCCCTGATGGTAGCAATGACAAGAAGGCATGAGAAGAGGTGAGTGTCTTGTTGATGGATGTAGTCTTCTTGAAGCATTGCCTTTTTAAGATGTCTCCAACATTTTCTATTTTTATATAATGAGTTGGGGATAAGATTCAGGGAACGGAGTGGTGTATTACAGTCCTTACTGAAAGTCAAATGGAAACATGTAATTGATACAGCTGAGGGAGTCTGTGGGGATCCAAGTTGGAATGACCTCTGATGAGAAGATCCTCTTTCAGTGATCATGGATACCTCTGCATGCTTGCATTCTTTGCAGGAAGGCATTGTGCTCATTTTCAGTTAATCAATTTCTGGCACGTAATCAGAGCCAAATTTTGTGGATAGCGATCAATTTAGAAACATGTTTTTGGATTGATAATACGCTATGCATCTTCTCAGAGTTGAGTAGTGTAAGGTTTAATACTGCATTAGAAGTCATTGTGTTACCTTTGAAATTCTCTTTTTTTGCTGCTGCCATCAGGTAGAAGGTACAAGAGCCTCAGGACTCACACTACCCGAGTCAAGAACAGTTACCACCCCTCAATCATCAGGCTCTTGATCAAAAGGGGATAACTACACTTACTTGCCCATCCATTGAGAGGTTCCCACAACAAATGATCTCACTTTAAGGACTCTTTATCTTGTTATTTCATGTCCTTTTCACTTATTGTTATTTATTTATATTTATATTGCGCTCCAGTTGATCTTTCATTGATCCTGTTATAGTTACTAGCAGGAAAATGCATCTCAGGGTTGTACATGGTGACATATATGTACTCTGATAATAACATTTACTTTGAACCTTTTTAATGTTCTAATTCATAACATTCCTATTTTAGAATGCTATAAAAACTAGTCCCTTAAAGGAGAGCGTCTATCCACGGCCTCCTCTACTGTAAAGATGAAGCCACACTCAGGTTGGAGGAACAACACCTTATATTCCGTCTGGGTAGCCTCCAACCTGATGGCATGAACATTGACTTCTCTAACTTCCGCTAAGGCCCCATCTCCCCCTCGTACCCCATCTGTTACTCATTTTTATGCACACATTCTTTCTCTCACTCTCCTTTTTCTCCCTCTGTCCCTCTGAATATACCTCTTGCCCATCCTCTGGGTCACCCCCCCCGCTTGTCTTTCTTCCCGGACCTCCTGTCCCATGATCCTCTCGTATCCCCTTTTGCCTATCACCTGTCCAGCTCTCGGCTCTATCCCTCCCCCTCCTGTATTCTCCTATCATTTTGCATCTCCCCCTCCCCCTCCAGCTTTCAAATCCCTTACTCACTCTTCCTTCAGTTAGTCCTGACGAAGGGTCTCGGCCTGAAACGTTGACTGCGCCTCTTCCTATAGATGCTGCTTGGCCTGCTGCGTTCACCAGAAACTTTGATGTATGTTGCTTGAATTTCCAGCATCTGCAGAATTCCCGTTGTTTGCCCTTAAAGTTTAGTTAGCTTTAATGGCACCTCAGCTCTTTGGTCTTTGTCGTTTACCTATGACTTGACATTTGCCTCAGGAAATTGAGTTCTGTGTCTATCTTTCCACCTGGATAGTTGGAACTTCTTCTCTTGCAGAGACTGCGAGGAAGACCTGGAATACTGGGGTATTAGTCTTTGACTATTGCCCACGATTTTATTGTTGCCTCCTTTTCACAGTGACTCTATCTATTTCTTACATCTAACAAGCCATTTTCACAGCCGAGTAGAAGCCGTGTTCTGTTGCACTTCAACAACAGTAATCAATTTCATTACACCTTTGAGTTATGATTGGAATCATTGCAAATGCACTTTATAGAATTTGCAGATGACTTCAGGGAAGTTGTAGCACTTGAAGCAAATTTTGTCTCGTTTGTTCACTTATAAATCAGAATTAATCAGCTTTTACAACAAAATTGTTTGTTTTTCTGGGGATATTATTCTTGGCTTGTTCTCAAGGTTCCTCTCTCAGATCTTCTCATCCACTGTGCTGGAGCCTACAATTTTGTAAATGTTCCCAATCTTAGAATGACAAACCAGAATGATAACTGTTATTTTTATCACAACCTATCATTTGTATTACACATGAAGGATTGCCACGAGAACTCATAGACAATGCAAGATGCAGAAGCAAGCAATTTGTTTTATTGTGTTCATGGTATTCTAATAAGAGTTACCAGTAAACTCTTCCAGCCAGGTACAGATGCCAATTATAACCAACATGTTGAAGACAACTCTGCCATCTTTATCAAGGATGATGCCTGCGCATGTCTAGTCTGGTGATATTATACCTCTGTAGGCCATCCCTTCTGATTGGTTAGTCCTTATCCAATCAGGTTTCCGCTGTCCCACCGTGCTTACAATCGAATTCCACCTAGAGTGAGACCTTCATCTTTGTTAAAATTCTTTTCCTTTAGTTTTATTTCAATGGCTTCCTTTACCAGGCCATCTGAAAAGCTGTTGGCACAGCACAAGACTACTGAGCCATCGAAGTTAACCCTATGGCCATTGCAAATGCAGTGTTCTGCTACTACCGATTTCTCCAGGTAACCCAAAGGGATACACCTCCTGTGCACCTTGATGCGGGTTTCTGCGGTGCGTCCCACCTGGCCATTATATGCTCTCCTCATTCGCAGGGAATTCTGTAAATGCCAGATGATCTGAGTCCCAGGTTATCTTCGACCTGCATAAACTGTGATTTGACCTTCCTTATGGGTTTGTGGATGGTATTAATACAGTATTTCTTCAGGATCCTGCTGATCCTTTCAGAAACCATGGAAATATGGGGAAGATAGGCGGTAGTGAGGGGTATCTCCTTGTTGTCAGGTTTCCTGGGCCCAAGTGATTTCCTTCACCTTGTAGCCATTCTGTAGGAAGATCGTGCATAATCGTCTTGATTCCTTGGGGAGCTTATGCAGGTCAGGATCACTGGGACTCAGGTCGGCTGGCATTTACAGGATTCCCTGTGAATACAGACCAGCGTATATTGGCCACATGGGATGCATGGTGGAAACCCGCATCAAGGAGTACAGGAGGTGTATCTAAGCAATACACACAAAAGAACTTAGTTAAGATTCCTGGAGGTAAATATTATAAGATTCTGACAAGTAAATACTACAGGTATATAATATGTGTAAACTATTAGTACTATTAGTGTTGATGCATGGCCAAGTGGTTAAGGCATTCGTCTAGTGATCTGAAGGTCGCTAGTTTCAGCGTTAGCTGAGGCAGCGTGTTGTGTCCTTGAACAAGGCACTTAACCATACATTGCTTTGCGATACACCGGTGCCAAGCTGTATGGGCCCTAATGCCCTTCCCTTGGACAACATTGGTGGTGTGGAGAGGGGAGACTTGCAGCATGGGCAGCTGCTGGTCTTCCATACAACCTTGCCCAGGCCTGCACCCTTGGAACCTTCCAAGGTGCAAATCCATGGTCTCATGAGACTAACAGATGCCTATTATTATCAAAACTATTAGCAACTAGGTTAGTGTCTAATAAACTCAAAGATAACATTCTATTTCAGCAAAATCTTATTGATACTTCGGATTAACTTCTAAACAATATAGCACCAACTTACAAGCAGTGCTTCTGCTGGGGAAACAACAGGATGGCTTTAGATAGAAACTTCTTTTGCTTCTAACATAGACCTCTGGCCTTCTGCCAGACAATGTGCTTTCCTACTTACTACTTCCTGGCTGCACAGGAAGTAATCTAAAACGCATCAGAAACTGCTCAGTAAAATAAAAGCTGAATTTGCTTAATCACATAGAAAGACATAA
This sequence comes from Mobula hypostoma, assembly GCF_963921235.1. Lineage (NCBI taxonomy): Eukaryota > Metazoa > Chordata > Chondrichthyes > Myliobatiformes > Myliobatidae > Mobula > Mobula hypostoma. Next base: position 80,131,746 of record NC_086109.1, read on the forward strand.
ACCATTTGCCCAAAGAGCAGAACAACCCTTGAAAGTCTCCTCTGCACCCTCTCCGAAGCAATGGAACCTTACCTGATAAATTTTTAATATGCATTATTTCAGTTTTTGCACCATTTAAAATCTATTCTCTCTCTCTCTCTATCTATCTATCTATATATATATATATAATATATACTTACTGTAATTGAATGACTTTTTATTTCTTTCTATATTATCATGAATTGCATTGTACTGCTGCTGCTAAGTTAACAAATTTCACAACACATGCTGATGATAATGAACCTGGTTCTGATTTTGGCACATTGGCCTTCAGAAATCAAATTATTGAGTATAGGAGATGGGATGTTATGTTGAAGTTGCATAAGACGTTGTTGAGGCCTAGTTTGGAGTATTCTGTGCAGTTTTAGCTCCTACCTACAGTAAAGATGTAAATAAGGTTGAAAGAGTACAGAGAAAATTTACAAAGATGTTGCCAGGTCTGGACAGCCAGAGTTATAAAGAAAGATTGAGTAGGTTAGGATTTTATTCCTTGGAGAGACGATTTCATTGAATTATACAAAATTATGAGGGGTATAGATAGGGTAAAGGCAAGCAGACTTTTTCCATTGAGGCTGAGTGGGACTACAACCAGAGACCATGGGTTAGGATTATGAAGACACGTAGTCCTCTTTTATTGTCATTTAGTAATGCATGCATTAAGAAATGATACATTATTTCCTCCGGTGTGATATCACAAAACACAGGACAGACCAAGACTTAAAAAACTGACAAAACCACATAATTATAACATATAGTTACAACAGTGTACAATACCATAACTTGATGAAGAAGTCCATGAGCACAGTAAAGTTCAAAGTTTCTCAAATGTCCCACATCTCACGCAGACGGGAAAAGGAAGAAAAACTTTCCCTGCCATGCTGACTATAATCCGACTATGGGTCATCTGAAAACTTCGAGCTCTGATCAGCTCTCCGACACCGAGTACTGACCGCCATCTCTGTCCGAACGATTCCACCTCCTTCTCGGTTGCCAAAAGCAGGCAAAGCCGGGGATTTTGAGGCCTACCCTCCGAAAGATTCCCGACCATACAGCGAACGACAGCAGCGAACGGGCATTTCAGAAATTTCTCCAGATGTTCCTCTGTGCTTTCACGTCCATTCTCCATCAAATCAGAATTGTCCACGGCCCCTATTTAACAGATACGATATCATTTTTCACTGGAGGGCTGCGTACACGCAGGCGTACCGCCATCTTCCGGGTTAAGGGTGAAAGGCGAAATGTTCAAGGGGAACTTCTTCACTCAGAGCATGGTGAGAGTGTGGAATGAGCTGTCAGCACAAGTGGTGCATATCAGCTTGATTTCAAAGCTTAAGGGTAGGTATCTGGATCTCAGGCAATATGGAGGGCTTTGGTCCAGGTGCAGGTTGATTGGAGGAGGCAGTTTAAATGGTTTCAGCATGAACTAGATGGGCCAAAGGGCCTGTTTCAGTGCTGTATTGTTTTATGTCCCTATGATGACCAGAATGTATTCTGTAATCAAACTGTGATCTATGCAACGTTGTATAGAATTCTGACATGAGCTCTTTGCCCTTATATTGGTTAATAAAGGGAGATATCCCATATACTGTACCTTTTTAACCATCTTATTAACCAGCCTAGCTAGATATCTATCTCCAAGTAACACCAAGTATATTGTAGGCTTTCCTTTAGACTTTTTCTCTTGAAGTAATTAAGAACTAAATCTTCATTGTACTTTCAGGATGAGGAGTGACAATATTCCTCTTTGGGGATATATGCCTGTATGCCAGTGGGTGCTCAAGCTCTCTAACATTTACCAGCAACTGTTCAGTCATGAAAGGCATGCTTGTTAGATTAAAACTTCATTCGGAAGTGAAGCATTTGCCCACTTAAGCACACCTTTCATGGAACTGATGTCCAAAACTGTGAAAGATATCCTAAGCATCAGCTAATTCAAGAAATGATTGTCCTTTATATTCATGCCATTTCTTTTCAAGCATACTTCTCATCCTGAATTAAAGCTCCTACCATTCATTTTCTGTAACCTTTATTCACCTTTCTTCTAATGTTTAATTTCTCATCCTTTAAAATATACAGTGATCTCCATCTCACATACACCTGCAGACAGGACATTCCACAATTTGATAATACTCTGCATAAAAGCTATTAACCTAAGGAGTCACCTTGCCTTCCTAATGATATCTCAAAAACCTCTGTTACCTATCCATGACTCCCCAAGTAAAAGAATTAAACTTCCCTTCATCAAAGCTTCCCATAATTTATATCATGGGACATACCAGTAGAGCTTTGCTCCATCTCATGGTTCTAAATGAATCCAGCAGTCCTTTCCAAACAGAAGTTCAACTAAAAGCCGCAGCACATCAGTGCAAAGGTTTTGGCTTCACTAATTAAGAATCAGCAGGTTTTCTGGCATATTTCCGTGGCAACGCTCTCAACACGCTGGAGGAACTCAAGCAGGTCGGGCAGCATCCGTGGAAACGATGAGTTGACGTTTCAGGCCGGAACCCTTCGTCAGGACTCTAGAAGGAGAAGGCTGGTAGGTACCAGGTGAAAAAACCATTAAGGGGAAAGATAAAGGGGTGGGGAAGGATAAAGGGGTGGGTGAGGGGAAGCAGGGAGGGGATAGGCAGGAAAGGTGAAGAAGGAATAGGGGAAAACACAATGGGTAGTAGAAGGAGGCGGAACCATGAGGGAGGTGATAGGCAGCTGGGGGAGGGGCAGAGTGACATAGAGGTAGAGGAAGGGAATTACCAGAAGTTGGAGAATTCTATTTTCAAACTAAGGGGCTGGAGACTACCTAGACAGTATACGAGGTGTTGCTCCTCCAACCTGAGTTTAGCCTCATCATGGCAGTAGAGGAGGCCATGTATGGACATATTGGAATGGGAAGCAGAGTTGAAGTGGGTGGCTACCGGGAGATCCTGTCTGTTGTGAAGGACGGAGCAGAGGTGCTCGATGAAGCGGTCCCCCAATCTGTGTCAGGTTTCACCGGTGTAGAGGAGGCCGCACTGGGAGCACCGGATGCAATAGATGACCCCAACAGACTCACAAGTGAAGTGTTGCCTCACCTGGAAGGATTGTTTGGGGCCCTGAATGGTGGCAAGAGAGGAGGTGTAGGGACAGGTGTAGCATTTGCGCTTACAGGGATAAGTGCCGGGTGGGAGATCTGTGGGGAGGGACTTGTGGATCAGGGAGTCGCGGTGGGATCGATCCTGCGGAAAGTGGAGAGAGAAAGATGTGCTTAGTTGTGGGATCCTGTTGAAGGTGGCAGAAGTTGCAGAGGATAATGTGCTGGATCCGGAGGCTGGTGGGGTGATAGGTAAGGACAAGGGGAACTCTGTCCCTGTTGTGGTTGCGGGAGGATGGGGTGAGGGCCGAAGGGTGGGAATTGGAGGAGATGTGGGTGAGGGCATCATTGATGACGGCAGAAGGGAAACCATGATCCTTAAAGAAAGAGGACACTTGAGATGTCCTGGAACGGAAAACCTCATCCTGGGAGCAGATGTGGCGGAGACGGAGGAACTGGGAATAGGGAATGGCATTTTTGCATGTGGCGGGGTGGGAAGAGGTATAGTCGAGGTAGTTATGAGAGTCAGTGGGCTTGTAGAAGATGTCAGTGGACAGTCTGTCTCCAGAGATGGAGACCAAGAGATCGAGAAAGGGGAGAGAAGTGTCCGAGATAGACCAAGTGAATTTGAGGGTTGGGTGGAAGTCAGAAGTAAAGTCGATGAAATTGATGAGCTCAGCATGGGTGCAGGAAGCAGCACCAATGTAGTCGTCAATGTACCGAAGGAAAAGTTGGGGAGCAGTACCAGAATAGGTTTGGAGCACAGACTGTTCCACATAACCGACGAAGAGGCAGGCATAGCTAGGGCCCATGTGAGTTCCCATAGCTACACCCTTAGTCTGAAGAAAGTGAGAAGAGCCAAAAGAGAAGTTATTGAGTGTGAGAACCAGTTCCGCCAACCAGAGCAGGGTGGTGGTGGTGGGGGACTGGTGAGGTCTATTATCCAGAAAGTAGCTGAGGGCTTTGAGGCCGCCTTGATGGGGAATGGAGGTGTATAAGGATTGGACATCCATAGTGAAAATGAAGCGGTCAGGACCGGGGAACTGGAAGTTATTGAAGAGGTGGAGGGCATGGGATGTATCCCGGATGTAGGTGGGGAGGGACTGAACCATGGGTGACAAAATGGAGTCCAGGTAGGCAGATACAAGTTTGGTGGGACAGGAGCAGGCAGAAACTACTCTCCTCACCCCACCACCACTACCCTCCTCTGGTTGGCGGAAAAGGCGAGGGAAAACAAACCAATCCTTATAGAGGGATTAGATTAGATTATGAGAACACTCAGTCCTCTTTTATTGTCATTTAGAAATGCATACATGCATTAAGAAATGATACAATGTTTCCCCAGAGTGATATCACAGAAAACAGGACAAACCAAAGACTAACACTGACAGAACCACATAATTATAACATATAGTTATAGCAGTGCAAAGCAATACCATAATTTGATGAAGAACAAACCATGGGCATGGTAAAAAAGAGTCTCAAAGTCCCCAAGTCGATTGACTCCCGAGTCCCCGATAGCAGGCGGCAAAAGGGAGAAACTCCCTGCCATAAACCTCCAGGCACCGTCAACTGCCGATATCTTGGAAGCAGTCGACCACAGCTGACACTGAGTCCGTCCGTCCAAAAACTTTGAGCCTCCGACCAGCCTCTCCGATACAACCTCCCGAGGGCCATCCTCTGCCGAGCGCCATCGACCTCGCCCCGGCCACTGAAACACGCAAAGCCGAGGATTCGGGGCCCTCTGCTCCGGAGATTCCGGTTACCACACAGTAGCAGCGGCAGCAAAGTGGGCATTTCAGAAGTTTCTCCAGATGTTCCTCCGTACTCTCACGTCAGTCTCCATCAAATCAGAACTGTGCATGGTCCCCTACTTGACAGATTACAGATATCATTCATTCACCGGAGAGGCCGCATGCACTGCCGTCGCGCTGCCATCTTCTCCTCTTCCGGTTAAGATCAAAGGTAACCGTAGATGATTCAATACAATTTTAATAGTTACAATAACACTGTAATATTGTTTACTTCAATATTTTGGGTTGACAATACTTCTTTTGAATTATACATCTCCAGTGGGAGATGCCTCTGAATGTTCAAACACCTCTGCTGGGACAAACTAATTGACACAGATATTCCAAAAATTTCCGAAGACAGAGAGGTAGATGCCCAAGGTTAGTATCTGTGGAAGCTGACTCTGAGTGCACAATAGATCAGCTGTTGATTGCAACTATACATGTGACCATGTTTGATATGCCAAGTTACAACGTCAGTCTGGTCTGCCAGCTGGAACCCAGTCACAATGATGCAAATAACTTCGCTACGTTGCCTGGTTTGATGCAGGCCAATTAACAAAACTCCATTTTCTTAACTGTTAGCTGACGTATATGTAAATGGCTCATGGTCACCATTTTGAAAACCATTTCTCTTAGTTTATGCAACACAGACAGTACTGTTTATTTGCAAAGGTGTGCTTTTAGCTTCAATTTTCTGCTAGCAATTTTCAATTCACATTAAGGACTGAAGGCTGGTTCTGGTTTCAATTGATACCTGCTACATTCACATAACTCCAGAATACTCCCTAGCAGTTTCAACCCAAAACGTTGTGACCATCCACTCGTCTCTCTGCAATATAGGTTTGCCCTAAGGCAGTCAATGCTCCATACCCACTGTTTCAGTGCTTGGAGATGGGATCATTATATTCCTTGTGTCCTTAACTAAATGAAATGAATAATGGTAAATAATTTTTTCAATATTCATATGGATTACTAGACAATCATTTATTTAACAAGTTGACATTGACCATTTTATGAGTTATATGCATAAAATATCATTCACAAAGTAACGATCACTGACATTAAAAAGATACATTATTAATACAGACAGCATTCCCAAGCAATTTGCATTGAGGAGACTCCAATGTTATTAATAAAAGGTATTCATGAATCTAATTACTACACATCTTTGATTTCAAAGACACACAGTGAAATAATTGACACAAACACAGCATCTAGAAGCAGTGCTGATATTTCACTTAAGACTGAAAATGGTCCTCATACAAAGAGAAAGTTGCATTCTTGGAGGTGAATGTAGCATCTGTCCTACAGAGAGCAAACAGGAGGGTCAATTATTTTTGTGGTGTTAACACAAGTGAATCTACTCAGCTCACCATTCAACACCATCGTACCCTCAGTACTAATCAACAAGCTCCAAAACCTGGGTCTCCGCACCTCCCTTTGCAGTTGCAACCTTGATTTCCTCATTGGGAGACCACAGTCAGGGCAACTAGGAAACAACATCTCCTCCTCACTGACAATCAACACTGGTGCACCTCAAGGATGTGAACTTAGCCCACTCTACTCTCTCTACACCCACAATTCTGTGGCTAAGCACTGCTCAATCACCATCTATAATTTGCTGATGGCACAACTATTGTTGGCAGAATTTCAGATGGTGATGAGGAGCTGTACAGGAGTGAGACAGACCAATTGGTTGGGGCCTGTTACAACAACAACCTTGCACTCAACGTCAGTAAGACCAAGGAATTGACTGTGGACTTCAGAAAAGGTAAGGTGGGAGAACATACACCAAGGCAGCATTGGTGGAAAGGGTGAACAGTTTCAAGGTCCTGAGCATCAACATCTCTGAAGATTGGGCCCAACGTACTGATGCAATTACAAAGAAGACATGACAGTGGCTAAATTTCATTTGGAGTTTGAGGAGACTGGGTATGTCACTAAAGATCGTACCATGGAGAGCATTCTAATTGGTTGCATCACCAATTGGTATGGAGGGGCCACTGCACAGGATTGGATGAAGCTGCAGAAAATTGTCAACTCAGCCATCTCCATTATTGGCTTCCCAGCATCAAGGATCTCTTCCAAAAGGTGATGCCTCAAAAAGGCTGTATTCAGCACCCAGGACATATCTTCTCATTCCTACTATTAAGAAATAGGTACAGGTTCTGAAGACACTTTACTTTATACTTCATTGTCTCCAAACAATTGATACTAGAATGTACAATCATCACAGCAGTATTGATTCTGTGCTTTGCGCTCCCTGGAGTACAAGTCGATAGTAAATATTAAAAATTTAAATTATAAATCATAAAAAGAAAATAGAAAAGTGAAAGTAAGGTAGTACAAAAAAACCGAGAGGCAGGTCCGGATATTTGGAGGGTACGGCCCAGATCCGGGTCAGGATCCGTTCAGCAGTCTTATCACAGTTGGAAAGAAGCTGTTCCCAAATCTCGCCGTATGTGTCTTCAAGCTCCTGAGCCTTCTCCCGGAGGGAAGAGGGATGAAAAGTGTGTTGGCTGGGTGTGTTGTGTCCTTGATTATCCTGGCAGCACTGCTCCGACAGCGTGCGGTGTAAAGTGAGTCCAAGGACGGAAGGTTGGTTTGTGTGATGTGCTGGGTCGTGTTCACGATCTTCTGCAGCTTCTTCTGGTCTTGGACAGGACAACTTCCATACCAGGTTGTGATGCACCCCAGAAGAATGCTTTCTACGGTGCATCTATAAAAAATAGTGAGAGTTTTAGGGGACAGGCCAAATTTCTTTAGCTTTTTCAGGAAGTAAAGGCGCTGGTGGGCCTTCTTGCTAGTGGACTCTGCTTGGTTGGACTTGGTCAACATTTTAGGTACAGCTTTTTCCCCACTAGGTTTCTGAATGGACAATGAACCCATATACACTACCTCACTATATATCTACTTTTTTTGTGCTCTCTTTTTGCACTACTGATTATATATATTTCTTACTGTAATTTATAACGTTCTTTATTATGAATTGCAATGGTGCAAGAGAGCATATTTCATGAATTATGCCAGTGACATTGATTGTGATTCTGATTGTGATACTGTATTGTTGGTCGAGGGAGGACTGTTGCTAGGAACTCGGCAGAACGCCTGTGCTCTTCTTTGAATTCAACCTTGGGTCGGCTGAGGGTCTGAATCTTCACGTGAGCAAATAATGTAGACAGAGGAACCTTCGTTTAATGTTTCATGGAACTGCTCACCCCAGTGATGTGTCCAGATCTGCGGGAGGGGCTTGATCCCAGCCAATGATGCAACTTGGTAAAAAGAGAAGTTTTATTTTCTGGAGAACTTTATTCAAGAGGCAGAATGAGGGACAATGGAGTCCATCTTAATGTGATCAAGGACCTTATCATTTGTACCAACCGGTGAAGCCTTGACGGTGAGTGGCTTTCCAATGGGTCTTGCTTTGTGCCTGGAAAACCCACTTCGTATCCATCTCCAACAGAACACCATGTCCTTCCTGAAGGAAGGCGTGTAGAACCCATATATCATTGGGTCTGAGCAGGTATGCAGCAGGCCGAACAAAAACAAGAAATGATTGACGTACTCTGGCACCTTCTTCAATATGTCTGGCTTGAACCAGTACCACAGCCCAAGCAGGTAATACGGTGTCCAGCAGATGATGAAAGATACAACTATGACAATGGTCATTTTAAGGGTTTTCATTCGTGCCTTTAACATGTTGTCATTTTGCACCGTTGGTGTTGATGCTGCAAGATAAATCTTACTGTCAATATACACTCAGTTGCCACTTTATTTGGTACACCAGTATGCCACGGTAGCATAACAATAAGAACACAGAACATGTTACATAGAAATCTACAGCACATTACAGGCCCTTTGACCCATAATGTTGTGCTGACCGTGTAACCTACTCTAGAAACTGCCTAGAATTTTCCCATCACATAGCCCTCTATTTTTCTAATGAACCTATCTAAGAGTCTCTTAAAAGTCCCTACCGTATCCACCACCACCACTTGCCAGCAGTGCATTCCATGTGCCCACCACTCTGTGTGGAAAAACTTACTTTTGACATCCCCCCCCCCCCACCCCGTACTTACTTCCAAGCACTTCCAAGCCGGTTGGTACAAATGATAAGGTCCTTGATCACATTAAGATGGACTTAAAACTATGTTCCCTTGTGTTAGCCATTTCAGCCCTGGGAAAAAGCCTCTGGCTATACACATGATCAATGTCTCTCATCGTCTTATACACCTCTATCAGGTCACCTCTCATCCTCTGTCGCTCCAAGGAGAAAAGGCCAAGTTTACTCAACCTATTCTCATAAGGCACGCTCTCCAATCCAGGCAACATCCTTGTAAATCTCCCCTATAGTATCCATATCCTTCCTGTAGTGTAACCAGAGCTGAACACAGGACTCCAAGTGGGGTCTGACCAAGGTCTTATATAGCCGTAACATTATCTCACGGCTCTTGAACTCAATCCCATGGTTGATAAAGGCCAACACACCGTACACCTTCTTAACAACACTGTCAACCCGCACATCAGCTTTGAGTGTCCTATGGACGCGGACCTCAAGTTCTCTCTGATCCTCCACACTGCCAATTAGTGCCACTTTATTGTTACCATTAATATTATATTCTGTCTTCAAATTTGATCTCCCAACATGAACCACTTTGCATTCCTCAGCCCAGTTCTGCATCCTGTCAATGTCCTACTGTAACTTCTGACAACCCTCCAGACTATCCACAACACCCCCAACTTCTGTGTCATCAACAAACTTTCTAACCCACTCTTCTACTTCCTCATCCAGGTCATTTATAAAAGTCACAAAGAGGAGGGGTACTAGAACAGATCCCTGTGGAACACCACTGGTCACTGACCTCCATGCAGAATACAACCACCCACAACCACCCGTTCCCTTCTGTGGGCAAGCCAATTCTGAATCCACAAAGCAAGGTCTCCTTGGATCCCATGCCTTCTTTCTGAATGAGACTTGCATGGGCAACCTTATCAAGTGCCTCACTGGTCCATATAGTCTACATCCGCTGTTCTACCTTCATCAATAGTGCGGCACTATTACACCTTGGGGTTTCAGAGCTCGGAGACTAGTTCCAGCATGCTTTGTAAGGAGTTTGTATGTCCTCACTGTGAACTCATGGGTTTCCTCCGGGTGCTCCAGTTTCCTCCCACAGTCCAAAGACATACTGGTTGGTAGGTTAATTGGTCATTGTAGATTGCCTTGTGATTAGGCTAATAGCAAAATTGGTGGGTTGCTAGGTGATGCGCCTCTTTGGGTCAAAAATACCTGTTCTACGCTGTATCTCCTAATAAAAATAAAATTAATGCAGATATCTAATCAGCCAATCATGTGGCAGCAACTCAGTGCAAAAAGAGAATGCAGATGTGGTCAAGAGGTTCAGTTGTTGTTCAGACCAAACACCAGAATGAGGAAGAAATGTGATCTAAGTGACCTTGACTATGGAATGATTGTTGGTGCCAGACGAGGTGGTTTGAGTATCTCAGAAACTGCTGATCTCCTAGGATTTTCACGCACAACGGAGTGAAAAGCAGAAAACATTCAGTGAGCGTCTGTTCCCTGGGTGAAAAAAAACCTTGTTAATGAGAGAGGTCAGAGGAAAATGGCCAGACTGGTTCAAACTAACAGGTAACTTAAATAAGCACACGTTGCAACAGTACTGTGCAGAAGAGCATCTCTGAATGGACAACATATTGAACCTTGAAGAGGATAGGCTACAGTAGCAGCAGGACACACTCATACACTGTTGATGCTGAAGCAATATCAATTCAATTCATTCTATACTGTACCTAGAATACTAAGATTTTGTTACTTATAATGAGCAATTACTGCCTCTGAGAAGCTAGTCCAATCTGGGTAGAAGGCTTTATACCTCCTTGTTAAAGGTTACTTCTCCTCACTGACTCCACTGCTTTGGTCTTAGATGGTTATTTCACAAAAGGGCGTAAGGTTTTCCACTGGAGTCCCATAGTACCTACCTTTCCCGAAGACCAAACCTTTGGTCTCTGACCTCTCAGTTCCCTTGAGGTATTTTAAATAGGTTTGCAACTTAGTGTTGTGCAACATCAAGGGGATCATAGTGTTGCAGATTGTGTCGAGCCACTGCATCACAGCTCCGTGGCCCGTGTTCAATCTTAACTTCTGGTTCTGTCGTTGCGGAGTTTGCAAGTCTTTCCGCCTGACTGTGTCACCGGGTGCTTTAACCTCCTTCCAACCCCACAGACAAGTTATTGGACACTATAAATCACAGTGTTAGACAGGAATAGAATCTGGGGAGAGTTGATGGGAATATGGAATAAATAATTTGAGACCAGTGCAGAAGGAGGGTGAATTACAGGAAAGGTCTGATTCTGTGCTGTGTCAGTTCAGGACTCTTTGACTGACTCTAACGCCAGCTCATTTGGACGCAAGATCATCTATTCTCCGAACAGAATTTATGATGAACTCATAGATTTAAAGATTAACTTTATTTGTCGCACGTACCAGCAAGCGTATTGTGCTGTTTGCATCAAATCAAATCAAATCAGTGAGGATTGTGTTGGGCAGCCCGCGAGTGTCACCATGCTTTCTAGTGTCAAAACTCTCTAACACAAACCGTACATCTTTGGAATACGGGAAGAACCTGGAGCAGCTGGAAGAAGCCCACGTGGTCACAGGGCGAACGTACATACTCCTTACAGACAGCAGTGGGAATTGAACTTCGATCTTGCAGCTGGCCGCTGTAAAATGTTGTGCTAACTGCCTTGCTGCCATGCAGCCCCCTACAGTGCTGTGCAGCCCATTATGGTATCATGCAGCCCCCACTGCCTCACGGTACTGTGCAGCCCCTCCTATGGTACCATGCAGTGCCAATATGGCACTCTGCAGCTCACCTATGAAACCGTCCAGTCCCACATTCAATGAGATATTACGTTGTCATTTCATATGTAATATACCCTACAGAGAATGGAGAACTACAAGGGATTATGACATCTATCCTTTGAGGAAATTAGGACTTCAGAGAAATTATTAACTCACTGTATAAACATATGTCTATCCTTAGGATTGTTCCTTTGAAAAGTAAAGCTGAGGTGTGCGATAGTTTGGGATACCGAACACTGTACAGTGATAGAAGGAGTCAATCCTCACCTCTGTTCCCCTTCGTCTGCTTGCTTATCTCCCACAGAATTCGGGTGTAGCAGATGATCATGACAGTGAGGGGTGTGATATACAGGGTGATGAAAGTGAACATGTTATAGAAGGTTTCATGCCAGTGCACAGTGAAGCTCCCGTAGGTCACACACTGGGTAAAGTTCACACCGTGGGCATGCCTCACCTGGAAAATGAAGAGCTGGAGAGAAAAAGAGAGCATGTTACTGTTTGTGGGTGCTTATCCCATTGTCAGTACGTTAGCTGTGTAGAATGGTTAAGTGCTGTAGTGAGTGATGTTGGGGAGGCTGCATTTGGAACACTGTGTTCACTTTTGGCCATCTTGCTATAGGAAAGGTGTCATTAAGCTGGAAAGAGCTTTTTTTCGTTCTCTCTTTTTGCACTACTTATTTCATTTAATTTTATATATACAGTACTGTGTAAAAGTCTTCGGCACATATATCCACAACATACACAGAACGCTGGTGGAGCTCAGCAGGCCAGGCAGCACCTACGGAAAGAGTAAACAGTCAATGTTTCCAGACATCCCAGATCTCCTGCATATTAACAGTGGCTCCCTGATACCCGCAAATTATATACAATATCACGGAAATCAATTTTCTTGAGAGCACGAGAGCGACCACGAGAGAGAGCAAGAGCAAGCAAGCGAGAGCGTGAGAGACCACAAGAGAGAGCGAGCGCGAGCAAAAGAGAGAGCGAGAGTGCACCATGGCAGAGTGTTCCAAAAAAAGAAAATACAAAACGTACGTCACCCCAGACTACACTAAAGTGTACCCCTGCCTAATAGGGGTCAAAATAATGACAGCGTTGCTCGCTGCACTGTTTGCAACAGTGACTTTTCTATTGCCCATAGTGGGTTAAGACTGTAAAAGACATGTTGAGGTGAGTTTAACAGGTGTCATTCGTTTACTAGCATAGCTAACGTTATTTAAACTAGCCGGCTAGCTGCTAAGGAGCTACTCTATTGCAGACATCCCACCTCTCCCGGAAGTTCTGGGAATCGCCCGCAAATTGATGGTGCTACCTCCCTGAAATGAGTTTTTGCAGGGTGGGATGTCTGCGTTTCGGGCTGAGACCCTTCAGCAGGACTGGAATGAAGATGAGAAGTTAGAGCAAGAGTGGGAGGAGAGGAGGAAGAAGTACATGAAACCGGGAGAGGAGGCAGGGTGAAGTAAAGAGCTGGGAAACTTATAGGTAATAGAGGCAAAGGGTTGGAGAAGGGGAATCTGATAGGAGATGGTAGAAGACCATGGAAGAAAGGGAAGTGGGAGGAGCACCAGAGGAGGTGATGGGCAGGTAAGGAAACGAGGTGAGAGAGGGTAATGGGAATGGGAATGTAGGGAGAGGGGGTCAATTGCTGGAAGTTTGAGAAATCGATGTTCATGCCATATGGTTGGAGGTTACCCAGACAGAATATAAGGTGTTGCTCCTCCAACCTTAGTGTGGCCTCATTGCGACGTAGAGGAGGCCATGGACTGACATGTCGGAATGGGAAGGAGAATTGAAGTGAGTGGGCACCATGTGATGGAGTGGAGGTGCTCGGCAAAGCAGTCTCCCAGCCTACATACGGTCTCACCGATATATAGGAGGCCACGTCATATACATATACACACACACACACACATACACACACAGCTAGGGTGACTAAGACTTTTGCACAGTACTGTAGTAATTTTATGCTGCACAATGCTCAAATTTCTTGACATATGTGAGTGATGATAAACCTGATTCTGATATGGGTCTCTGTTGTGGACTGAGAGCGCGAAGGGGGCAGGAAGCGGGGAATTATTGTTAGGAAAAGGGGAAGAGAGAGGGGAGGGAGCAGGAAACACCAGAGAGATATTCTGTAACGATCAATAAACCAATTGTTTGGAATCAAATGAATTCGCCTGGTGTCTCAGGGCTGGATATGGCTGCACCTGTGCTAGCCCCTGTCCCTGGCTCTCCTTCTCTGCCAACTGTCCCACACCCCTCCAGCGTCACTCCACCCTTGCCATTCCCACATCATTTGCTCCCACCAGATTCAAAAGGTCACTTTCCACTCCGAGTTGATAAATACAGTACTCTGTAAAAGTCTCAGGCACCCTAGCTATTTATGTATGTATCTAAAACTTTTGCACAATACTGTGTATATCTATTTCTCAATGTAATTTATAGTTTGAAAATTAATCATTACTAATTAATTTTTAAAATTGTGTATTGTGCTGTACTGTTGGTGCACAGCGACAAATTTCACGACATATGCCAATGATATGATATTAAAACTGATTCTGAAAGACTGCTGATGAGATTTACAAGGATGATACAGGAATTGAGGGACTGAGTAATGGAGAAAGATTGAGAAGGTTGGGATTTTACTTACTAGAACATAGAAGAATGAGGGAATGATCTTATTGAGGTGTATAAAACCAGAAGGGCATATATAGGGTTAATGTGCACACTTTTTTCCAGGGTTAAGGAATCAGGAACTAGAGGGCATAGGTTTAAGGTGTGAGGGAAGTGATTTAATAGGAATCTCGGGGGTAACGTTTCCCCCAACAGAGGGTAGTCTATATGTGGAATAAGCTGCCAGAGGAAGTGTTTGAGGCAGATACATTAACACTTAAAAGGTACTGAGACAGGTACATGGATTGAGGTACATTAAAAAGATACATTTAAAAAGGAACATTTAAGAAGAGATATTTAAAAGGTGCTTAGACAGGTGCATTTAAAAAGGTAAAAGACAGGTACATTTAAAACAGGACATTTAAAAAGATACTGTACATTTAAATAGGTAGTTAGACAGGGACATGGATAAGAAAGGTTCAGAGGTCAAATGTGGGTCAAATGTGTCCAATTAGTACTAGCTTAGGTGGGAATTATGAGTGGCATGGACAGCATTATTGGCTCTAACCCAGTCACCTTCAAGGACATCTTCAACAAGCTGTGCCTGAAGAAGGCAGCATCCATCATTAAGGTGCCTCACCATCCAGGACATGCCCTCTTCTCATTATTACCAACAGGGAGGAAGTACAGAAGCTTGAAGACACACACTAAATGTTTTAGGAACACCTTCTTCCCTGCCGCCACCAGATTGCTGAACGGTGATGAACCCTACCTTACTATCTTGCTCTCTTCTTGCACTTACAAAAATTTTTTTTTGTGGTAGCTTTGAGTAGTTCCTTATGCATTGCAATTTTCTGCTGCCACGAACCAACAAATTTCATGACAAATGTCAGTGATTGTAAACCAAATTCTGACCCGTTGTATTGAAAAGCCTACTTCCATGCTGTATGACTCCAAAACATCGAGGGTGGATGGTGTGCTGTTGGAATGGACAGAGTGATTAGGGAGCTTCTGTGAGTGATGCCAGGGTTGTAAGAGTGGGCGATGCCATTGTATATGATGTGTCCCTGTGGAGAGGGAGGAATTCTGTCAAAGATGCTATATTAATATCAGGAAGGGACTGTATAGTAGCTGGTGGCTGTGCTATTTGCAGAGTGTGAATGGTAAAAGTTGCTGTGTATGCAGACTGTAAAGGTCTCAAAGCACATTTGGGCCATCTTCTGGAGGACGTACCTGAGGAGATGCCAATAGTGCACTTGCAATCCATGCCATGGAGAGCATTAACTTGTTCCGGTGACTGGCACTGATAAAGCTGAACGGGTTCAAGATGGCCGAGTGGCGATCCATACTGATCACTACCAGGACGAGAGCGGATGCGTACATGGCGAATAACTTCAGGAAGTTTAGTGCTTTGCAGGCCACGTTCCCTGCGTACCACTGGACGGTTATATTCCAGACGGCATCCAAAGGCATCACTAAGACAGTCACCATTAGGTCTGCAGCAGCGAGGCTCAGGATCAGAATCCTGATGTGGGATTTCCTCTTTCTCCTCATGATGCTGAGCAGGATGGCCGTGTTGCTGAACATGGATACGGTGAAGAAGCAGAAGGTGACGATCACTCGAACCCTGGCGGCCACCGTGAATGCTGGCACGATCCACACTTCAGGGGGAGCTGGACTTGCGTTGGAGCATCTGAACTCTAAAATATGAGCTCGGTCTGATTGATTAGCGAATGCCATCGGATCCCCCACTGTCTGTGGAACAGAGTATAACAGTATCAGAGAAATGTCATCTTTGATGCTCTGGGAAGTGAGCCATTTGTTAAAGGCACATAACTGGATTTCTACCAAAGGTTTGTCACGTAGGCCAGATAAATAGGAAATATTACTTAATTTTACAAACAGCTTATGTTACACTGGAAGGTTAACTGTTTCTCTACCCACACACATACTGACCTGCTTTATGTTTCCCACATTTATTTTATTTCAGATTTCCACCTACTGACATCAGTGATGCTGAGTTCAATTTAGTAATGTAAACGTATGTTAAGAATTCTGGTCTTGTATCTATTGTGTTCTCCTAATGAAAAAGGTTCTAACTAAAAGAAACACAAGAGGTTCTGCAGATGCTGGAAATCCAGAGTAACACATGCAACATGCTGGAGGAACTCAGCAGGTCAGGCAGTATCCATGGAAATGAATAAACAGTCAACATTTCAGGCTGAGACCCTTCATCAGGACTTGATGAGGTCCTGATGAAGGGTCTCCACCCAAAATGTTGACCTCTTATTCCTTTCCATAAATGCTGCTGTAGCGTGGATGAAATCACTGGAGAGACAGAGTTACTGGTAGATACAAAGCAGCTTCTTTATTCGACACAACAAGGTACAGCAGGCATCATACAGATGGAGACGCTTTCCGTAGAAAGGTCTGCTAGCCCAATGTGGGCTCGATATTTATATGCTAAACACAAAAGGCAATCGCTACTTACAAAGTTATAGAGAATGCATAGACAATGCTTTCTTTTGAAGCTACACACAAAACATCACAGCTTCTGACTTCATCCTTTCCTCCTGACGCCAACATGTCTGGTTTGGTACTCACAGGCTTTAGGAGTGCAAGTTAAATCCACAATACATTTATTTGGTATTTTACGTGCTAACATAGAGGACAATTAATATTATAAAGTATATATAATACAGTCTTCGAAACTGCCTGTAAACTTCACACTTCCATCCACAGCATTTGGCTAGTATCCCAGTTTTCGCAGCTTTTAGGAAATGCATTGCTGTGAACGCAATCCACAGACTTTGTCAAAGAACAGAAGACTGGTGGCCAGAGTCATTTAAGTGTAAATGATCACCTACCCAAAAACTCGCTCTAACAGTCCCTCCTCTTGGCCCTCCTGGACAAAAAAATTAAATTTGTACCAGGAAAGGCCAACCTAGGAGGATCTGCTCAAATAGGGCAGCAGAAACGCCCTGTCTCGAAATTCCCCTCAATTTTATGTACCTCGATATCTATCCTAGCATTCCCTAATCGCTACCTACCAAATGTTAAGCAGAGACGCTGTTCCAAGTCTTTAGGAATGCGGCTCCTTTCGTATGCCTGTTGGCTCTTTCCCTGCAGGCCGACTGCAGCTTAATCATATTCCTTTGTCTTCAGCCCTTCATCCTCTGGTTGCTGAAACTCTCCTTCATGGAGCACCCACGGGCCTTCTCATCGATGTACAGGAAGGGGTTGGGGTGGCCTCTTTGTAAATGTCTGCAAGGACCTCTCCCTGGTGGCACCCCCTTCTGAACTGTCCAGTCGATCACTGGCCCAACTGCTGAAAAGGGCCCAGCTCCTCAGACTGGGGGCGACTGCTTTCAGATGCCGTGTGCAGTCTGAAATGCCATTGAAGTGGTGGAACTTGCCGTCTCTGCTTTAACTCAAAAATCCCTCCCTGTCTATTTCCAAATAAATTTCTATGCTATGCTATAAAATTAATCATCTACCTTCAGCAACCAGCCTCCTTTACAGAGTACCATCATCATCACACTGTAGCAGGCTATTCCAACAAGCTCTCAGTGTCTTCTGCCACGTTCTCGGCGTTTTCAGCCCTTGCGTTTTCTCTGGGTATGTTTTCATCAGCTGTGGTCAGGTCTGGCATGTCCGGCTGGTGTTCCTCTCTTAGGTTCTCTGTAATTACATGGTTACTGGGTACACTTGATCCCCCACTCTGTCTGTAGGATCAACAAGAGGGTGAGTCGTATGCTTTAACCTGAGTCCAGTGTTTCCACTGGCTGCCTTGCCGAATCTGTACACAGATACACGTATCATTGTCTGTGGTCCTATCCACCTGGGGGAAAACCCTGGCCTTTCTGGCAGCACCGTCACCATAACTTGGTTGTGGAAGGACTATCCCCTTTCCCTCTGGCTCTTTCTGATCGGCGATTCACTGCTGTTGTTCCGCTCGGTCCTTCAACACTTTAAGTTGGTTACACAAAGGTCTTTCACATATTGGGTCATTCTATTCCTGTAAGCCCCAGGCTCCCCGCAACCCGTAATTACTCTATAAATGAATTGCATTGCTCGCCCCATCAATAATTTGTAGGGGCTGAGATCCAATATGCGGTTCGGGGTTGCGCGCAATCTCATCAGGATTCCTGGTGTACATCAACCCATGTCTTTCCTGTCTCAGCTATAGCTTTGGCTAATGCATTCTTGATTGTTCGGTTCATCCTTTCTACCATCCCTGAACTCTGGGGGTGGTAGGGTACGTGGAACCGTTGTCAAATCCCTAGCAGTCAGCACATTTCCTTCATCACTTTCTCCGTGAGACGTGCTCCCTGATCTGAATCCCCCTGAACTGGGGTTCCCCACCTTGGGAGGATTTCCTGATCTAGGATCCATGCAGCTGAGCGGGCGGTGCAGTCCCGTGTTGGGAAAGCCTCTACCCACCGAGTGAAGTGATCTGTAATTACTAGACAGTAACTTTTCCCCCTGCTTTTTGGCAGGGGCCCTGCAAAGTCTGTCTGGATGTTTTCCCAGGGTCCCCTCGGCCAAGGCTGATTTGCCAGCTGTAGCTTTCTGCCCTTACCAGAGTTATGCTGGGCACAAATGATACAACGGTGGCAGAATTTCTCAACATCCCCGCCCGTCCCTGGCCACCACCAGTCCTGCCGGAGGGTTGTGATTATGCTCTGCCTTCCCTGATGCATCACCCCATGATGTAACTTTAGTAGTATCGGTCTAATACAGGGTGGGGCCACCGCGACTCTTTCCTCCCCATGTGTCCAGCACGCATCTGATCCCTCCTTTGCTCCTTTTCTCCTCCATTTTCCCTTCTCTTCTGCCTCTACCCCTTCATATAATTTTACTAAGCTGGCTTCTGTCGTTTCCTGCTGCACACTTGCAATTTCAATTGTAAACACAAAATGCTCTGCAGATGCTGGGATCAAAACAACACTCACAACACGCTGGAGGAACACAGTCCTGACGAAGGGTTCCGGCCCGAAACATCGACTCATCGTTTCCACGGATGCTGCCCGACCTGCTGAGTTCCTCCAGCGTGTTGTGAGTGTTGCAATTTCAATTGCCTCTTGTTCCCCTGCTGCCTTATTCGCAGTAATGACTGCCCTCGGGGAACTGGGAAAACTTTATGTTCTGGAGTGGCCACAGTCTCCCTGAGTATCCCCTGGTGTTTTTGTTCCTTTGCTATACCCTGAACAGCGGTCAGTGCGTCAGGTTTTATTGGATACTGCTTATGGGGTTTATGCAGGTCCCCATATATTTTAACTGGGTCTATCTTTACCTGCCCACAATCTTGCTTGTGCATAGCCCACACAGCTGGGAACTGCTGACAAAGTAACCCATAGACACCATCCTGGCTCCAGTCTCTAATGCGCCTATGCTCGCTAGGCTGTGTATTCTGTTGGTTGTGCGTGTTCGCTCCCCCCTGACTTGTCCATATTATTTCTCCTTTTCCTGAATCTATAACAGCTCCTGCTTCCCTTAGGATGTCTATTCCAAGGATCGTACCCTCATTATTTGGACATACCCAGAAATACACTGGAAGCTGCACTCCCCTGATTTCTAGTATTTATGACTCGCTTCTTTCTGCTTTTACCGTTTTTTCTCCTACTCCCGTAATATAAATAGCCTGTCTGGTTGTTGGTAAGGGTAGGTCAGTTATTGATACCAATGCCCCTGTGTCCACTAACATATTGCATTGCCGGCCCCCTAACAATGCTGTTGTGTACATCTGCGGGTCACCAACACTGGCAGTGGGAGCTGCCACCAGCTATTTTCCTGACTTAGAAGCCGTCTTAGCAGAACACTGAGGCTGTCTACAAGAAGGGTCAGAGCTGTCTCTATTTCCTGAGGAGACTGAGGTCCTTTAACATCTGCCGGATGTTCTATGAGTCTGTGGTGGCCAGTGCTATCATGTTTGCTGTTGTGTGCTGGGGCAACAGGCTGAGGGTGGCAGACACCAGCAGAATCAACAAACTCATTCGTAAGGCCAGTGATGTTGTGGGGATGGAACTGGACTCTCTGACGGTGGTGTCTGAAAAGAGGATGCTGTCTAAGTTGCATGTCATCTTGGACAATGTCTCCCATCCACTACATAATGTACTGGGTGGGCACAGGAGTACATTCAGCCAGAGACTCATTCCACGGAGATGCAACACAGAGCGTCATAGGAAGTCATTCCTGCCTGTGGCCATCAAACTTTACATCTCCTCCCTTGGAGGGTCAGACACCCTGAGCCAATAGGCTGGTCCTGGACTTATTTCCTGGCGTAATTTACATATTATTATTTAACTATTTATGGTTTTATTACTATTTAATTATTTATGGTGCAACTGTAACGAAAACCAATTTCCCCCGGGATCAATAAAGTATGACTATGACTATGTCTTTACTAGTTCTATGATCTGATCAGCAGTCAGATTGGACAGACTGGGTGCTGATGGGGTGAGTGTCTGGGTGTCTGCCGTCTCCTTCACCTGGGTTTCCCCCCTCCCTTTTGGACACTGTCTCCAGCCATGTCCCGATAGGCCACAGCTGTAGCATATCAACTCCTTCACTGTTTTATACTTGGTACGGCAGTCCTTTGCTAGGTGTCCTGGCTGCCGGCAAGTAAAACAAACTCTCCGGGACATCACAGCAGCTGCATCCACTATACTCACTTTACGATTTCTGCCTTTTCTTTGGACTATCTCACTGGCCCACGAAACTATCGCAGAGTAGTCGGACCCCACCGTTATACCTAAATCTAAAACTTCCTGGTGGGCTGAGCTCAGGCCTTCCTTTAGCA
Organism: Mobula hypostoma; assembly: GCF_963921235.1. NCBI lineage: Eukaryota > Metazoa > Chordata > Chondrichthyes > Myliobatiformes > Myliobatidae > Mobula > Mobula hypostoma. The sequence continues at coordinate 80,152,940 of NC_086109.1, forward strand.
TTTTTAGGAAGACTGGGTCGTCCCTCTCTGGATTATCCAACCCTGAATAATCCTCATATGGTCGGTATTTACGTTCAGCATAATCCGTGGCTGTCTCGTCAGCCCTCTGGGTCACTGCCATTATCGTTCCCCAGCTACTCTCGCCTCCCCCCAGTCGCTGCCTCACTTCCCCTTTAAAAGAGCGATATCTTTCTTCAATACTGGTGGTCCCGGTAGTTGCCCATGTACCATCCCGCACCCCCTGGGCCATCCTGTCCCACATATTCCTCTGGCACTTGGCTTTCACTAACACATGTATATCTTTAGGGTGCATCTGGTGGATTTCAATCATTTCCTCGAGCTTGCGCCGGAATTCTGAATTCCCACAGGCGACTTTAAGTGAGGGCAACTCAGACAAGATGCTTTGTTTCTCCCCGGGGGTGAAGGGCTTATGAATAGTTGTAATCAAGGTCAAGGGCTGGCTCGGATCATCAGGGTTCTCACCCTGATGTTCCTGACCTCAGTAGGTGCCATTCTGGTAGATCTGTCTGGGTAAAACCTCTTTTTGAGATATCCCCAAACTAATTCCCACACTACGCAAAATATAAAAGACAGGTACCAGTTAAACAGCTCATAGTTAAAATCGCAGAGTATGTATTCCACAATCTGCCACTTTTGAGTACCTGAACTCATGATGCCTACTGTGTTCCTTGGCATTACACTTGCAAATGCATACACTAAAATGCAGCTCCCCAAATGAGTATACACGCCCCTACTCTGGCGTCCTGACCGTACTGTCAGTTACCACCTTCGCAACTGGTGGCTTCGTCTCACCAAGTTAACTTGCAAAGTTTCTTCACTTACATAAACGCACATGCACACACACACACACACACACACACACACACACAACTTTTATATCTACCAGTTCAGCTCTCCACGTTCGTGATACCTCGTGTGCCTGTGTACCACCGACCGAACAGATCCAAGTGTGAGTGTTATTTTAGAAAAATACTCACCAACTTAGACTGCTAGGAATGCTGGCCACACGACAGGTCACGAAGTATCCCACTCCTGACACCAAATGTTGTAGCGTGGATGAAATCACCAGAGAGACAGAGTTACTGGTAGATACAAAGCAGCTTCTTTATTCGACACAACAAGGTACAGCAGGCATCATACAGATGGAGACGCTTTCTGTAGAAAGGTCTGCTAGCCCAATGTGGGCTCGATATTTATATGCTAAACACAAAGGCAATCGCTACTTACAAAGTTATAGGCAATGCATAGACAATACTTCCTTTTGAAGCTACATACAAAACATCACACCTTCTGACTTCATCCTTTTCTCCTGACGCAACATGTCTCAGTTGGTACTCACAGCCTTCGGGAGTGCAAGTCAAATCCACAATACATTTATTTGGTATTTTACGTGCTAACAGAGAGGACAATTAATATTTATAAAGTATAGATAATACTGTCTTCGAAACTACCTGTAAACTTCACACTTCCATCCTGGCTAGTATCCTGATATTCACAGCTTTTAGGAAATGCACTGTTGTGAACTCAATCCGCGGTACTTTGTCAAACAGGAGACTGGTGGCCAGTGTCAGAGTAAATGAATCATCTACGCAAAAACTTACTCTAACAGATGCTTCTGACCTGCTGATTTCCCCCAGCATTTTGTCTATGTTAACTGAAAAAGCAGTTACTCATTAATATTAACATTGTACAAGTGAGTACCTTTTGTTTATGAAAACCTTAAGAGTAAATTATCTCTACAGTAGAATATCATTGCTTAGAATTTTAGAAAATACTTACAATGCACCTTTTCTTGGGCTGAAGCATCAAAAATCACTCCCCCAGTTACTGGCTTTCCGTTATAACATTCCCCTGTTTTGTCCAATTAACCATTTTCCTTCCAGATCGCACAAGATTGCTGTTCTTAGAAGCTTTTGTATCACTTGCTATATTTTTCTGATATTCGTTCTGTTTTACTAATATCATGTATTGTTTCTTTTTAATGACTGTCATTCATTGAAGCAAAATAAATAAAAGGCTAAACCACCAATAAGGACCCTAACTGTAATCTTTAGATGATGAACTGTTGTAATACATTTTCAGCATCAATAATGAATAAAAGCTACATTGTTTGACATTGAACTACTAATAGGTCAGTCTTTTTTCTTAATGCCACTTTTAGTCAGAGTATCTTAGTGAGATGCTGAAAATCTCCCTGTAGACAATGTTATTATGGTATCCTTATTTATCTGCTCTTACCACCTTTTGAGTATTGCTTTTGAAAGGCCAGCGAGAGCTTCAGAATTTTTACATTAACAGTTGAAAAATTAATGTGCTGGAAAACGACAATGAAAATGAGTTCTAGTTCTGTGAGCACCTTGCTTTCTCTCTCTTGCAATTATCTTGTGGATTCAAACTGCAGTTAAAGTACTATTGGTTTTCTTTTTATGCTACTGGAGCTGTGGCTGTAGAATCCATAATTAAACAACCGGTATAGTAATTCAAAGCTAAAAGCATACAAGATATTTAATTCCTCTTCTGTTTGCAAAATGCAGATAATTATCAGTTGGTTTCTGCACCAATATTCAATGGTCATTTATTCTGATGAAGAATAGAAATGCACAACTGAAAGACAGCATGCTACCAATTCTATATAAAAAGCATCCAACAGCAAATGGGAAATCACTGAAGGTAGTTAACTTGAGTTAAAATAATCATACTTGCAACCCTTTCTTACAGCTTTCACTCCTGCTAGTATCTTCAGCACTTATTAATAACCCACACATGATTAGCTGAGAAAGCTGATATATATATATATATATAAATCAACCACGTTATTAAGGCAAGTATTGCAGCATTTTCTTTCCACTGAGAAAAAACAAAGTCAGGTGCCTCTGTTAGATTAGTATGATGTTTAGTTTCAGTATTAATTATAGATATTATTAAACTGAATACAATTTAAATGACTATTCAATTAGTGGAAATTGTAATTGAATTATGAGATAATTGATACAGCAAAATGTTAAAGAATTAAATACCAATTAGTTACCACAATAGAATGATCAAAATAGATGCACTTCAATTGTCACGTTATTAGGATATTACAGAGCTAGTTACATTACTGACAATTGTATTGGTGAATAGATTATTTTAAGAGATCATTACAGTGGATAATTAATGCATATTATTGCTCTGTATAAATATCCTCTTAACTAATCAAAAGAACAATTAGATCACAATACAAATTGCACAGTTAAATAGAACAGCTTACAATCAGCAGAGCAAGCCTTTTTTTGATAAATTCCAGGAACCTAAACTTTGCACTCTTTTCACATCCCAAATACGGCTTAATTGTCTTTGGAAACCATGACTCAGAATGCAGGGATGATGTGTAATCCAACCAGCACATAGTGGAGGCGAGAGATACTAAGGAAAGTTATTTTTATCAATTCAGGAGAGCAGTCAAAAATTTTTCTGCGCCTGCTGTCTTGGTCTACAGCTCCTCCCACTTCAATGTATTAGTTTTGCCAAGGAGAGATTAACACATGAAAAACCAGGTGATATTTATGGAAGAAAACAGCAGTGTATTTCAGGAGCTGCATTTTTTCTCCTTACTTGAAAGAAAGGTATATGTGTCATAAAAGGAGAGCAGCAAATAAACATTAAACTGGTCCCTGGTATGGCAAGTGCTCTGTATGAGGAGGAGCTGAGTGGACCGGATTTCTGAAGTTTAGAGGAATGAAAAGATTTTTTGTCAAAATTTACAAAATTCTTACAGGACTTGACATGCTGGATGCAGAGAAAATGTCTCCTTGAACCGAGGAATTGAGAACTGGGCATCCAATCTTAAAATAAGGGAAAAGCTACTTAGGATTGTGCAAAGAGCATGGTAACTTACCTCAATGACCAGCACCCAGTAGCACTTACATCCACAGTGATGGGCTGTTTTGAGAGGTTGGTGGGGAAACATATCAACTCCTGATTGAGCAGCGACTTGGATCCACTCCAATTTGCGTAACAGTGCAATAGGTCTTCAGCAGATGCCAAATCATTGGGTCTTCACTCAACCCTGGAACATCTGGACCACAAAGATACTCTTTATCAAGCATAGCTCAGCACTCAATACCATTGTCTCCTCAAAACTAATCAATAAGCTTCAAGACCTTGGCTTCGATACCTCCTTTTGCAGTTGGATCTTTGATCTCCTCACTTGCAGACCCTGGTCAGTTCAGACTGGTAACAACATCTCCTCCATAATCTCCATCAGCACAGGTCCACCACAAGGCTGTGTTCTTAGCCCCCTGCTCTACTTGCTTTACACTTATGACTGTGTGGCTAAGCACAGCAGCAATGCCGTATTCAAGTTTGCCGTTGACACCACTGTTGTGGAGTGAGTCAAAGGTAGTGATGAGTAGGAGGGAGACTGAAAATCTGGCTGAGTGGTCCTACAATAACAAATTCTTACTCAGTGTCAGCAAGACTAAGGAACTGATTATTGACATCAGGAGGAGGAAATCTGAGGTCTGTGAACCAGTTCTCATTGGAGGATCAGAGGTGGGGAGGGTCAGCAACTTTAAATTCTTCAGTGTTATCATTTTGGTGACCGGACCTGGGCATGTAATTACAATCACAAAGAAAGCACACAGTACCTCTACTTACTTAGGAACTTATGAAGATTTGGCATGACATTTAAAACTTTGATAAACTTCCATAGATGTGAAGTAGAGAGTATATTGACTGGCTACATCATTGCCTTGTATGCAAACACCAACGCCTTCGAACAGAAAATCCTACAGAAAGTAGTGGATATTGCCCAGTCCTTCATGGGTAAATCCCTCCCCACCACTACCATTCCCCACTGTGAGCGTATCTACAGAGAATGATGGCGCAGGAAAATGGCATCCATTATCAGTGATCCCCACCACCTAAATTGGGCTCTCTTCTTGCTGCAGCCTTCAGGAAGGAGGTACAGAAGCCTCAGGACTCACACCACCAGGTTCAGGAGCAGTTATCACACCTCAATCGTCAGGCTCTTGAACCAAAGGGTATAACTTCACTCAGCTTCACTTGCCCCATCACTGAAATGTTCTCACAACCTATGGACTTACTTTCAAGGACTCTTCATCTTATGTTCTGGGTATTGTTTGTTTTTAAAATTATTATTATTTCTTTTTGTACTTGCACAGTTTCTTGTCTTTTGCACGCTGTTTGAACACTCCAGTTGGTGCGGTCTTTCATTGTTTCTATTATGGTTATTATTCTATTCTGGATTTATTGAATACAGGATGCCTGCAATAAAATGATTCTAAGAGTTGTATATTGTGACATATATCTACTTTGACATTAAATTTACTTTGAACTTTGAAGAGAGACCTATTCTCTCAGGAAGTGTTGAATCTTTAGTATAATTCACTCCAATAGGCTTTGGAGACCCAACTATTGAGTTCATTCAAAACAAAGATTGACAGATCTCTGAGTAATAAGGGAATCAAGTGTGGAGAGAGTGGTGGAAAATGGACCTTTATTAGAAGATGATCTGGTCACTTAATTAGAGGAAAGTTACCAATAAGATTGATAGAGAACAGAGAAAATTTGCAAGGATGTTGCTAGGACTTGAAGACCTGGGATATAGGTTGAATAGGTTAGGATTTATTTTCATAAGAATGTACGACCATAAGACACAAGAGAAGAATGATGCTATTCTGCCATTCCATCACGGTTGATTTAGTATCCCTCTCAACCCAATTCTCCTACCTTCTCCCTATAGCCTTTGATGCCCTTACTAATCAAAAACCTATCAACCTCTGCTTTAAATATACCCAGTGACTTGGCCTCCACAGCCATCTGTGGAAATAAATTCCACAGATTCACTAATCTCTGGCTAAAGAAATTCCTCCTCATCTCTGCTCTAAAGGGATGTCCTTGTATTCTGATGCTGTGTCCTCTCGTCCAAGATTCTATCACTATAGGAAATATCCTCTCCACATCCACTTTACCTCGGCCTTTCAACATTCGATAGGTTTCAGTAAGATTTCCCCTCATTCTTCTAAACACCAGCGAGTACAGGCACAGAGCTATCAAACGCTCCTGATATGTTAACCCTGTCATTCCTACGACCATTCTCATGAACCTCAACTGGAGCCTCTCCAATGTTAGCACATACTTTCTTAGATAAGAAGCCCAATACTGCACACAGTTCTCCGTGCAGTCTGACCAATGCCTTATAAAACATCAACATTACATCCTTGTTTTTATATTTTAGTGATTTTGAAATGAAACAGTTTATTTGCCTCCCTTACCAACCTGCAAGTAACCTTTAAGAAAATCAAGTACCTTAAATTCCCTTTGTACTTCAGTTTTCTGATTTTTCTCCCCATTTAGAAACTAGTCTATACCTTTATTCTTTCTACCGAAGTGTATAACTGTACACTTTCCTATACGATATTCTGTTTGCCACTTCTTTGCCCCTTCTCCTCTAAATCTTTCTGTAGCCTCCCAGCTTCCTCAACACTACCTGCCCTTCCACCTGTCTAATATGTAGCATCCACAATCTTGGCCACAAAACCATCAATTCCATCATCCAGATCATCAACATATAATGTGAAAGGAAGCAGTCCCAACACAGAACCCTGCAGAACACCACTGGTCACCAGCAGCCAATCAGAAATAGCCCCCTTTATTCCCATTCTTTCCCTCCTGCCAATCAGCCAATCCTCTAAGCATGCTGGTATCAATTTTATCAAGTGCCTCTAAGCACCCATTTCCCTCGTCTCCACCACATCTGCTCCCAGGATGTGGCTTTCCTTTCCAGGACATGTGAAAGGCCTCAGTAGAGTGGATGTGGAGAGGATGCTTCCTATGGTGGGGGAGTCTAAGACCGGGAGACATAGCCTCAGAATAGAGGGACATCCATTTAGAGCTGAGATTAGGAGGAATTTCTTTAACCAGAGGATGATGAATCTGTGGAATTCATTGCCACAGACTGCTATGGGGGCCAAGTCATTGGGTATACTAAAGGCAGAAGTTGATAGATTATTGATTGGTGAGGGCGTGAAGGGATACGGGGAGAAGGCAGGAGATTGGGGATGGGAGGGAAATCATCAGCAATGATGAAATGCTGGAGCAGACTTGATGGGCCAAATGGCCTAATTCTGCTCGTATATCTTATGGTCTTATGGACATCCGAGATGTCCTCGTTCTTCAAAGATGTGCCTAGGCAGAACAACAGCTCAGGGTGGACTAGATGAGCCAAAGGGCCTGTTTCAGTGCTGTAGTGTGCTATGACTCTATGATCTTGATCAATGTTGGAGTAAGCTCATTAGGTCAGATGTCCAACTATTGCTCCTAATGCTTATAGTCTTGTGTTCTTATGAATTTATTGAAAGCTTTTAAGCATTAGATCCTTTTTCATTGAAAACTCTTTGTAATGAAAATTATGCCCAAGTATTTTGAAGCAATGTGACTGAAATTGGATTAATTACTTAATTGTTCAGTGGTCTCGAATCCAGACTATTATACGCCAATGGTACCCTTTTCTTTAAAAGTGATACTATATAGAACATAAAACACAGGGCAGCACAGGAACAGGGTCTTTGGCCAATGATGTTGTGTCAAGCTAATTAAACTACCAATTAAATGCTGAATTAAACAAATCCCTTCTGCTACATAATGTCCATATCCCTCAATGATCTGCACATTCATGTGCCTACCTAAGAGTCTTTTAAGTGCCTCTGTTGAGGCTGTCTGATCTTGACAATTCATTTGCAAGCATTTTGTCACCACGTGAGGAGACGTTGTCAGTGCGTGCACTGACGTTATGCTCCTCGCATGGTGACGAAACTTTTGCAAGTAAATTGCCAAAATCAGAGAACAACTCAACCCAACCATCAGCCACCCGAACTACACGTCTTCTGCCTTACCACCTCTGGCAGCATATTTCTGACATCCACCACTCTCTGTGTAAATGGAAAAAACTTTCCGCTACATATATCCTTTGAACTTTCTCTCACCTCAAGCGCAAACCCTCTCACATTTTGACCTTGGGGTCGAGACACCAAACGTCCACTCTATTTATGCCCTCATAAACTTGAAAACATTTATCAGCCAGAGAAACAACCCGAGTTTATCCAATCTCTCCTTATACCACATATCCTGTAATCCTGGCAGCATCCTGGTAAATTCCTTCTTCACTTATGTGTATGTATCAAAATCAGTCAGACTGAATGTCACCCGCATATGTCATGAAACTTGTTAACTTAGCAGTACAATGCAATACATGATAAATATTGAAAAATTAATTACAGTAAGTATATATGTATATTAAATAGTTAAATTAAGAATAGTGGTGCAAAAAGAGAAATAATAAAAAAGTGAGGTAGTATTTATGGGTTTAATGTCGATTTAGAAATCAGATGACAGAAATCGTATGTTTACATTTGCAACTTTTCTGCTCGTTTAGCTGATGACGGGGAACAGCTACCCTCAGTGTGGTTGACAGCACAGCACCACTGATAGGTTCCTTCATCCTATTGGTTAATGGATGGGTGGGGGTGGAGTCTGAAGGGGAACCAATCCTTTTGCACCCTGTAAATGTAGCAAAATCCCCAGTGGCCCACTGTAAGGATTCTGAAACTTTGATAGTTCAATATGAAATACTTAACTTGCCCTTGACGAGGCTGCTGGGTCCCGATGTTCTTGGAGATGTTATTGAAATTCTGAGATTTATGGACAGCACTGCAGTTCACATTAGCCTCTTTTAGTTCTACGTTCTTTCGTGGTCTCACTCACTCTTTCTTGTTGCTGATTGGTGGGCTTATTGGGTGATCTGTTTGTGTTTGTGTGAGGGAGGGGTTGGGGGTGTTTGTGATTTGTGAGTTTTTGTCTCTTTTTCTTTTCATGTGGTGGGGGGGATTGATGTATTTGTTTCAACTACTACGGTTTTCTGTATTCTGTGGCTATCTGGAGAAGACAATTTTCAGAGTTGTATTCTGCATACATACCTTGAGATAAAATGAACATTTGAACCTTTGAAATCTGAAAAAGAAACAACTTGTTCCTCTGGGTCCCACAGTTTTCTTTCTATATTTTACTTAGTACAGGAACAATCCATAGGTTTATGACGTCTAGTTTTCCAAATTACTCAGTGCTACCTGCAGTTTATTGATGGGCATCCATATGTATCTATTAACACAGTGGTCAATAGGTGACCAGACATTTAGCTGATAGGGAATGGTGATACTTGACCTGGTGACAGAACACGGGTGAACACCTGTTAATATTGGACACTAGAATGGAGTCTATGACTGCTATTTAGATCAAGGGTGTTATACAGGTTTTAGTGGAAGAGTTTTGTTACTGGACTTACCCGTGATAGGAAATTTTGCTTGTCTTAGTCAGATTTTCTACCATAAGATACAGATGTTTGAGCAACGAGATACCTTTTTCCATTAGTGTAAAAGAGATCTGGAATAGTAATAATTTGCACTGGAATAGTGTAAATGGGTGCTGGATGGTTGGTACAGACTTGGTGGGCTGAGAGGCCTGTTTTGTATGACACTGACTCTGAAATAAACTTAGGCATGTTTTCTCATGGGAGCCAAGCAGGCCTTGGTTGGTCCGCCACCCAACCACCACACAAAGTCTGCAGGTATTTGCAGAAAGCATAGAATGTCAATGTTTTGGGCTGAGATCCTTCTTCAGGAGTAAATGTCAAACTCCTCTTCAGCAGAAATCACCAGATGCACCAATAGAAGCAACTGCATCAGCATCCATTAAGTGCTTTTAATGGACAATGGAAAATAAGTAACAGCACTGATCACTGAGGTACCTACACTCAGTGGCCACTTTATTAGGTACAGGAGTGGAACCTGGTGCGGTCTTCTGCTGCTGTAGCCCATCCGTTCCGTGGTTCGATGTGTTGTTCGTTCTGAGATGCACTTCTGCACACCACTCTTGTTACGCGTGATTGGTTGTGTGACTGTCACCTTCCTGTCAGCTTGAACCAGTCTGGCCATTCTCCTCTGACCTCTCTCATTAACCAGGCATTTTTGCCCACAGAACGGCCGCTCACTGGATGTTTTTTCTTTAGTTTTTCGCACAATTCTCTGTAATCTCTAGAGGCGTTAAACATCCCAGGAAATCAGCAGTTTCTGAAACACTGTCTGGCACCAACAATCATTCCATGGTCTAGGAGTTCCCAGCCCGGCGTCCATGGTCCCCTTGCTTAATGGTATTTGTCCATGGCATGAAACAACTTGGGAACCCCTGCCATGGTCAGAAAATCAGATCACATTTCTTCCTTATTCTGATGTTGGGTCTGAGTAACAACTGAATCTCCTGACCATGTCTTCATGCTTTTATACGTTGAATTGCTGCTACATGAATGGCTGATCAGATATTTGTATTAATGAGCAAGTAGGTGTACAGGTATACCTAATAAAGTGGCCACTAAGTGTACATCCAAGCGTTAGTTATATAAACATTGGGATGATAAACAACTTCCTATTTCCAAAGTCCTAAAATATACCTGGCATTAACCTGAGTTTGTAGTCACAATCTTTGTTGACTAAGTCTGGAAGTACATAGACACGTACATACAGCAAAATGTGGAAGTTTATGATAATTAAGCTGAACACAGAAAAAGGCGAAGTTGCTGGAATTGGTCACAAGGTCCCCATGTTGAAGAAGGGTAAAGAAATCAATCCAGCTCATCACTCTTTGTTGTTTTTTAATGAGTCCTGCTAGAACGCACTTCTGCATTCATTGCGTGAGTGCAGGATAAAGTTTCACCCGTGTGCTCTGTAATATCAAAGAGCCTGCTGACACTTCACTGATTAGGCTCAGAAATAAAGGTTGTTCAATTAGGCTGACCTATCAGACAGCTGCCAGATGCCCTGAGAATGTATATCAGTATATGTCAAGAGCACAGGAAGAACCCAAGAAGGCACAACTTGTCAAGCGTACAAAAATCACAGTGTTGTAGCGCTGAGGAATGTGGTTTACAAAATGCAAGTATTGTCAATTGTGTTTCATTGTCACTATATAGCAGAATGCACTAACTTGTGCACTTTTCTGGGCAGCTAAGGAGAGCAATATTGGTCGGGAGCTGACATGGATTTGATGGGTCGAGTGGCTTCTGAGTGTATTGAAATAACTCAGTGGGAAAATACTCAGCTTAGGTAAAAAAAGAGATGCAATTTCCAAATAATGGCTGCAAATGTACGGAGTTATCAGCGCTATCAACAATTTATTTTAAAAATTACAGCAATTGCAAAAATTACAGCTTTTGAGAAAATATTCCTGATCCGAATCAAGAATGAAGAGTTTAAGCTTGCCTTAAGGGCTGGGTATTACAGATGTCCCTATAACTTTTCCCGGTTTCAAGGCGATTCTGCTTTGCACTTCTTCTCTGAGCCACCAGCCGGCGACAGAATCAATCAAAATTTAGTTATTTATAGCAATTTCCTGCAATCTTCAAAGTCATGGGATTCTAACCACATCTTCAAGTGACTTCAGTTTTATTGCTATGTTTTCAACAACACATCATTAGAATTGCTTTTAAGCATAATTTAAAATTGCCCTCTATTCATGATCATTTTAGAAATGAAACCTTGCTGTCTAATGGCTTTATCTCCTATTTATACAAGACAGATACTGGCACTTTGTTTTTAAATGCTTTCTCAGCTATTTAATCATAGCATCATCACAGCACAGAGAGGGAGCTATTTGGCCCATCATGTACTGGCTGTTGTAGAGCAAGCTATTCTCTCTACTTTTTATCCAAATTATTCACCTTTGCATCAGAAATTGGACCAGGAGCAGCCACCCCCTCCCTCACCTGGGTTTGTTTTGTCACTCAGTTAGATCAGGGGTTCCCAACCTGGGGTATGTGGACCCCTCAGTTAATGATAGGGGCCCATGGCACTAAAAAGAAGGTTGGGAACTCCTGAGTTAGGTTTATTTGTTATATGTATTATTTTTTAAATTTATTGAGATACAGCACAGAATAGGCCCTTCTGGCCCTTCGAGCCACAGTGCCCAACAATCCCCCAATTTAATCCCAGCCTAATCACAGAACAATTTACAACGACCCATGAACCTACCAACCGGTCTGTCCTTGGACTGTGGGAGGAAAGCAGAGCAGGGAGAACGTACAAAATCCTTACGGGCGGCAGCTGGAACTGAACCCTGGTCGCCTGTACTGTAAAACGTTAAGCTAACTGCCATACTACAGGGCCGCCCAGAGACCATGGCTGATCTTTAACCTCAGTATCACTTTTCCCCATATCCTAAGGCTCCCTTATTTCTCCGACGTATACGCGGTAACTCGACCTCCATCACAGTCGAGGGTGGAAAAATTCTCTCAGGGTAAAACAGTTGCTTCTGATCGCTAAGCTGAATGGCTGATCCTTTATTGAAGATTATTTGAGCAGCTAAAATCTGCATGAGCTATAAATCAGCAGTAGACACTAAGATGCAATTTTTACGACTGCCCTGCTGGTTCTAGACATCCTAGGCTCAGGAAACATCAGCCCTATCAAGCTCCATAAGTATTGTATATGCTTCAAAGAGATTATCTCGCATACTTCTCAACATAAGGAAGTACCAGCCAGATTCTGTTTATTTTCTCCACACACATCAAGCCATCATTCCAGGAACAATCTGGTGAAGCTTCACTCTGCTTTAAATATTTATCCAATTTAAAATAAAAGAAGATTATAATTAAACCGCATTGACATTCTTTTGAGAAACCTATCCCAGGTCGTACCTACTCCTGCCACCTGTGAATAGTTTTCCTATCACCTTTAATCATGGTGGAATCTCGCAGTTATAGAGTCAAATGGCATGGAATAGGCCCTTCAGCCCATCAGTCTGTGCTGGACATTGAATATTTATCTTTTATTAATCCCATTTTTGAGCAGTTTCTCCTCAAGCTTCATTTCCATGAAGATTCATCTTTTTCTGCATTTCCACATTTCCTTACAAGATAGGAGGATATTTTGACCCATTCAGTCTATGCAGAGCAATTCCACTCCCCCCCCCCAACCTCTACCAATCAGCTAACACAACAGTGACCATTTTGAGGTATCAAGTAACCTACCAACCTACACAGGCACAGAGAGAACATAGAACCCCACACAGTCAGCATCAGGATTAAACCCAAATGAATCTCCTCGGTACCCTCCCCAGTGTAATCACATATTTTCCACAACGTGGTGACCAAAAATGCATGCACTACATCAGCTAACTAATGTTTAACATACCTGGAATGCAGACTTCCTGTTCTTATATTCTATGCCTTGGATAATAAGTTCATTTGTCTGAAATCAGCCTTGATGAAATGGTGGAGCAGACTCAATGGGCCAAATTGCCTAATTCTGCTCCTATAAATTATGGTCTTATGGTTTTCTTCACCATTTATCTACCTCTGTTCAGGGATTCAAGTCCATCAAGTCTCTCTGACCCTCAGTAGACTCTAGGATTGATTGCATTACATTCTATAATTTTTCTCATCTCAAAATGATTCACCTTCTATTTTTCAGGATTAAATTCCAACCACCGGAGGTCTGCCCATCTTACCAACTCACCCTCCTCATGATCAACATTATCAGATTCTTGTGTATCCTGAAAATGCTCTAATCAATGGTTCAAAGGTTCATTTATTATTAAAATATACAACTCTGAAATTCTTCTTCTCCAGATAGCCACAAAACCAAGAAAGAAAAGAATGGGAGCACAATCATCAACACCCACACCCCCTCCCTGCTCAAAAAAAAGAACAAAAATGCAACAGTTGAGCCCTAAATTCCTACCCCCGCCACCCCACAACACTGCTCACACAAAAAAAATGAGAAAGGTTGGGCAAAAAAACCATAGAATACAAAAATCTATATGATTGAAAAATCATACTCACACATTTACTTCTGGAATTTTAATGTGTGTAACAGGGGACAAAGATCCCAACAATGATCCCATTAGCAAGCCAGAGTCTATTTGTATAAGCAACCCTCCACTATCACCCTCCTCTTTCTATCACCAAACTGATTTAGGATCTAATTTGCCAAATTGCTTTGGATCCCAATGATATTTCCCTGATGGTCCACAACTGGGTAGGGCTGGGTACATTTTCTATCAAAATATTTGGGTTTGGGTCAAATTATTCTTTGGCAGACCAACCCGACTCAGTTACTTCAGCCCAGATTGGGACGATTTGCTTGGTATTACAGCATGAGTCTTGATTAATATGTGGTGTTTCACCCTCAAGCAGACCAACAGCATTTTTTGAAGTTGTTAGAGGGTGGTGAGAGTGTGGAACAAGCTGCCAGCACAAGTGGTGCATGCAAGCTTGGTTTCAACAACTAAAAGGAGTTTGGATAGGTACTTGGATAGGAGGGGTAGGGAGGGTTATGGTCCCAGTGCAGGGTGATAGGAGTAGGCATTTTAAATGGTTCAGCATGGAATAGCTGGGCCAAAGGGCCTGTTTCTCTGCTGGACTTGTCTATGACTCTATTTGCTTTGATGGTTGGATTCAGGTCAGATTAGACACAGCAGAAATTAAGTGTCCTTGGGGTTAGGTTGGGTTTGGATTGTCCCTGGCTGAGTTGAGTCTGTATTGACCATGGTCAGATTGGTTTCCAATTACTGTCATTAGATTGGGACTGGACAGTTGTGGAGAGACTGAGTTTCACTTGAGGGGCTGGTGCGGTGGGGCAGCTGGTAAGGTTCTCTCATGGTTCCAATGACCCAGTATCAATCCTGACCTCTGGTGTTACCTCTGAGTAGTTTGTATGTTTTCCTTGTGTCTGCATGGGTTTCCTCTCACAGCCCAAAGGCATGTGAGTTGGTGGCTTGATTGGCCATTGTAAATTGCTCCTGGTGTGCAAAGGAGTGTGGTGGGACAGGGGGAGAAGAATAATGTGGGATCAGTATAAGGATTAGTGGAAGTGGATTGTACAGACTTGATTAGATTAGCTTTATTTGTCACTAGTACATCAAAACTTCAAAATATACAGTACAGTGAAATGCATCGTTTGTGTCAAACCAAATCACCGAGGGTTGTCCTACAAGTGTTGCCGTCCTTCTGGCACCAACATAGCATGCCCACAACATCCTAACTGTAACTGGTACATCGTTGGAATGTGGGGGGAAACTAGAGCGCCTGAAGAAATCCTCTTAGTCACGGGGAGACCATATGAACTCCTTACAGGCAGTAGCGACGTTGTTGATCACTGACTGGGACTTTAAAGCGATTTGCTAACTGCTACGGTACTATGCCACTTGATGGGCCGGAAGGAATGCTCTATCTTAGAACTTTGGGTCGAAGGTTCAGATCTTGAAACTTAAAAAAAATGGATTTGATCAAGACATATTATTCTTAAATTTCCATAAATGGTTCTATGGATAGCAGTTTACCACCTGAGCGACGGCCACTTGGATTTCTCATTGCTCCCAATGACTGAAAGACAGTTAATTCTATACTATCACAGAGTATGTTAAATGTAGTGAACAAGAGAAAATCTGAGGATGCTGGAAATCCAAGCAACACACACACAAAATGCTGAGGGAATTCATCGGGCTGGGTAGCATCTATGGAAAAGAGTAAACAGTCGACTTTTTGGGCGAAGACCCTTCACCCGGACTGAAAAAAAGGAAAATGAGAAGTCCATCTTCTCATGTTTCGTTCCAGTTACGAGAGAGTGATCCCTGCAGAAAGTGGAGAGGAGATGGGAGGATGTGCCTGGTGGTAGGATTCCGTTGTAGATGACAGAAGTTGTGAGGAATGATATACTGGATGCATAAGTTGGTATGTGAGGACTTGGGGAAACTCTATTGCTGTCAGCCTGGGAGGGGATGGAGTGTGGGCAGAAATTAATGAGATAGAGGAGAAGCAGGTGAATGTTCCATCAACAGCAGTCCAGTCCAGATGAAGGGCTTCAACCCAAAACATCGCTATCTATTTCTACTGAATATTGTGCCATGCAGGAATATATGGCAATACATGCTTTCTCCCTACAGCATATCCTTGGGTGTGTTGGGTGCCAACCAAGACAACATATTTTACTGTATGTTTCATTGTGCAAGTGGTAAATAAATCAGAATCTGAAACTGTTGCTCCAAACATAGAACACAGAATATTACAGCACAGTACAGGCCCTTCGGCCCACAGTATGTTGCTACTTCCTTAAAAGTTTGTGAAGATTCGGCATAACATCTAAAATTTTGACAAACTTCTATAGATGTGTGGTGGAGAGTATATTGACTGGTTGCATCACAGCCTGGTATGGAAACACTAATGCCCTTGACTGGAAGGTCTTTCAAAAAGTAGTGGATATGGCCCAGTCCATCACGGGTAAAGCCTCCCCACAGTTGAGCACATCTACTTGCAGCGCTGTTCCAGAAAAGCAGCATCCATCATCAGACACCTTCTGATAGGCCATGCTCTCTTCCTTTTGCTGCCATCAGCAAAGAGGTACTCAACACCAGGTTCAGGAACAGTTATTACCTCTCAACCATCAGGCTCTTGAACCAGAGGGGATAGCTTCACTTGCCCCATCACTGAACTGCTCCCACAACCCATGGACTCACTTCCAAGGACTCTTCATCTCAGGTTCTCACTATCTATTGTTTATTTATTTATTTATTATTTATTTCTTTTTGTATTCACACTGACGTTTTCTTTTGCACACTGCTTGTCAGTCCTGTTAATGTGGTCTTTCATTGAAACTATTACGGTTAGTGGACCTATTGAGTATATCTGCAAGAAAATGAACCTCATGGTTGTATATGGTGACATATACATATGTACTTTGACAATAAATTTACTTTGAATGTTAAACTTTGACCTTTTAACCTACTCTGGGATCAATCTGAACCTTCCCTCTTACAAAGCCCCCCCATTTTTCTGTCATCCATGCGCCTATCTAAGAGTTTCTCAGATGCCTCGAATGTATTTGTCTCTACCATCACCCCTCATCTACCACATGTCCAGATTCATAAAAGGCTTTTCTTCCTTCAGAAGTGTGGGTGTTTGGTTGTCGCTGCACAACATTCAATTCTAATCACAACTGTTATGTGAAAGAAGCAGCCCATCTCTAAATACAAGGAGACCTGGACACCATTTTGCATTGACCAAAAAGTGGCATGTAATATTTGTGTCAGAGCCATGCCAAGCAGTTATAATCTCCAACAAAAGAGTTGAAGTACACCTTTGATGTTCAGTGTCATTTCCATCAACTGCTGAAGGCCACCATTGACTGGAAACTCAATTAGAGCACAAGTACTGGAGCTACAGCAGGTTATAAGCCTGCAATGAGCACCACAGCTCCTGATTCTTCAAAACTGTTCCACTATCTGTGAGAAACAAAACAATAGCATGGTGGATTCTCTCAAATTGTTCCCTCCACTCTCAGGAGGATGAGTCTAGACAGGACAAAGTAACCCAGTCCCACATCCTAGACATTCACCCCCTTGTCATAGCAGTTGTAGTGTGTAGTGCCTTCACGTTGCAGCTGTTTACACAGACTATTCCAGCAGTACCCCTCAGAACCTCTGCTGCCAAGAAGAACAGGGGTAGCAAGTATGTGAGAGCACCAACTCCCGCAGTTTCCACTCCACTCATGCACCATCCTGATTTGGAAATATGTCACTGTACCTTCTCTGTTGCTGGTTCTCAGTTCTGTAAGGCCCTTCCCAGAATTCTGTGGAAGCAACAGTTCGAGGCCCATGACCACCATTTTCTTGAGGGAACTCAAGGGATGGGCAATAAATTCCGACCTTGCAGAGGTACCTGGATTCCAAAGAAAATGAATAAATGAAAATATTTAACTGAATTCAGGCAACACGTGGAATAAAGGGAACCATTAATGTTTCATGCTCACTGCTCATCCAGTATTACTCAGTTCCAACCCTGTTGCTATGTTGCTCCATGACCAGCAGGATCAGAATTGGAATCAGGTTTAATATCGCTGGCAAATATCATGAAATATGCGTTCGTGGCTGCAGTACTGTGCAATACAAAATAATAAACTAACTATAAATTATGATAAGAAATTATAATACAAACTCATACAAACTCTTCTCCCTCTTGCCATCTAGCAAAAAAGCATCGAAGTATTCGGGCTCTCACGACCAGACTATGTAACAGTTTCTTCCCCCAAGCCATCAGACTCCTCAATACCCAGAGCCTGGACTGACACCAACCTACTGCCCTCTACTGTGCCTATTGTCTTGTTTATTATTTATTGTAATGCCTGCACTGTTTTGTGCACTTTATGCAGTCCTGGGTAGGTCTCTAGTCTAGTGTAGTTTTACATAGTTCAGTGTAGTTTTTGTATTGTTCATGTAGCACCATGGTCCTGAAAAACGTTGTCTCGTTTTTACTGTGTACTGTACCAGCAGTTATGGTTGAAATGACAATAAAAAGTGACTTGACTTGACTTGAAATATAAACAGTACTGTGCAGAAGTCTGAGGGTACGCAACACCTCTGCACGATCCTGTATTAATTTAATGTATTGTGCTGTACTGCTGCTGCAACACAAAGCAAATTTCATGCCATATGTGAGTGATGATAAACCTGATTCTGATATGGGTCTCTGTTGTAGACTGAGAGTGGGAAGGGGCGGGGAGTGGGTGGTGAAATTGTGGAATTTGTTACCACAGGCAGCTGTGGAGGCCAGGTTGTTAGATGTATTTAAGGTGGAGATTGATAGCCTCTTGATTGGCCACAGAATCAAAAATTACGTGAGGAAGGCCGGGGAGAGGAGCTGACGAGGGGCATGATTGAATGGCAGAGCAGACTCAATGGCCTAATTGTGCTCCTATGTTTTATAACATTATGGTCTTATGGAGAGGGGAATCATGGTTGGGAAAAGGGGAAGAGAAAGGGGAGGAAGCATGAAGCAGGAGAGAGACACTCCTTAATAATCAATAAACCAATTGTTTGCAACCAAATTTCCTTGTCTGGTGACTCAGGGCTGGGTGTGTCTGCACCGTGCCACCCCTGACCTTTGACACTCCTCTGCCACCTGTCCCACACACCTCCTGTGGCACTCCACCCTCACCATTCCCAACATCCTTTGCTCTGTATATATGCCTGTGCCTAAGACATTTGCACAGTACAGTTTGTGTATTAATTTGTGCAAAAGGAGAGCAAAAAATATTGGGGTAGTATACATGCTTTCACCGTCCATTCAGAAATCTGATGGCACATTATATTTTGTTTGAGATTTCCATTATTTGTTGCACATTTTTTATTATTATTAAAATATCAACAGAGTAAAATTAAACTTTATCTAGATATAGCTCAGGGGATTCTAAGCTCTTTTACCTACATAAAGTTGGAGGAAAACTTTTGCAGTCCTTTTGAAACTGAAAGTGTATGAAATCATCACAGTAGGAATTTATTTACAGTTTTACCTTCTCCAGAGAAGAAATGGATTTTCTGCCCAGTTTTGAATTGTAAAATCTGCTTTTGATTAAATGCTGAACCTTCCATTCTTGATGCTCTGAAGAAATGCTTTGTCCAGAGTACTTGTTGTGTGCAGATTCTGAGAAGAATTATGTTAATCCTGGCAATTTCACTGTCAGGGAAATGGCATTAGCAATGGGACGTGGCATGATTGAAGTGCAGTCTGCTTTTACATCCATTATCACTGAAATCCAGGGAAAACAAAAATGACGGGAGGTTTGCATCACTGAGCTCTTCAGGGGGTGCAGGATGTGAAAGTCTCACAGTGAAAAATTAAATTGTCAGAAATAGATGCTGTCATGAATCTGAGTTGAGCTTTTGTACTGCTGGACATTGCTTGTACTGGCTGGTTACTTGATTTTATTTATTGTTTATTTTATTTGTCGTTTTATAGCATTGAGTACGAGAGTTGCAAACTCATTTTCGCTGTATTGGTGCATGACAAATCGTACTATGCAATGACAATCAAGATATTTCATTTCATTTCAGAAGTTACATGCTCTTACAGATACTACTAAGTTTCAATAATCTTTCACATCATTGAAGAATCTTAGAGGCATACAGGACAGGAAAAGCCTCTGTCATTTGAATGCTTACACCCGATTCTCTGAACAGGCATGCCATTCCTTTAAGTGCCTTGCATTATTTTGTGACATACCAGATACCTTTGCATCTATTAAGGTGATTTTGAAGTGCGGTCAATGTTGTAACTTTCTAATGGCGAGTGAATGAAAGGAGGCCGTGTCCAGATGGATCTGTGTCCTTGTACAGAGTCATATACAAAACTGTAGCACAGAAATAAGCCCTTTGGCCCATCTAGTCCATGCCAAACCATTGACCTGCTCTCGAAACATAAGAACTGAAAATTCATATGCAGATACAACAAGTAATTCACAAGGCAACCAGTACACTGGCCTTAATTGCAGGAAAAATTGAAACTACACTGTTATACAAAACTACAATGTTATACAGCCTGCTCTCTTAACTAAGGAAGGATAATACTTGTGATAGAGATAGTGCAGCTATGGTCCACCAGATTGACTCCTGGCATGCAGGGTTTGAGAAGAAAGATTAAGGCGACTTGGCCTACACTTTCTAGAATGGCAGTTGATCTCATTGGAAGATAGATAGTTCTTAAGCGGCCTGACAGAGTGAATGCAAGGAGAACATGGTAAAACACGAGCCATCATTTTATTGAACGGTGACATAGGCATGAAGGACTGAATGGCTAACTCCTGCTATTAATTCTTATGTCATGTCACCACCACGGCAGCCATTTTGGCTGAAGCAAGCTGCACTGAAAAATGAAAATAACAAAATATGCTGCTTGCAGCAAAGTTGGCTAAGGGATAAATATTGACTAAGGTGTGGGGATAACTACATTTTATTTCCTCTTTGAGCAGTGCTATTATGCTTAATATGTGCTCAAGGGAAACTTGGTTTAAAGATACATTGGAAACACTACATTTCTGACAATGTAGCACCCACCCAACAAAGCATCTTCAGTGCTTTTCAGGTAAGAACCAATATATTTATAATCCACGAACTTCTAATTCTGATAAACTGAATGTCTGCTGTTGAAATTCAGAGAGAGGATTAGAATATTCCTACAAAGTTGGATTATATTTTAACTTTGAAATGGAAGGTGTCTTAAACTACAGCACTTCAAAACACAGTGATTATTTGCAGTTATTAATCTAGCAAACAGTCCCATTCTCAAAGTATTAATCTTAAATTAATTAAGTCTGCGGTTCCTTGCACCTTGGCTCCAAAGGAACAATGTTTTGTTGAACTTTACAGAGGTGTGAATAACAATAAACTTGAACTTGAATTCTTGGATGATTCTTTTAATTCTTTATACTTGTTTGGCGGCAATAAAGTATAAAGTAATGTTTAAAGTCAGGACAGGTGGCAACCTCCCAAGTTCCAATGGTCTTCCTCACTGTCCACTACAACCCCAATCTTGGTGTTATCCGCAAACTTGCTGATCCAGTCATCCACATTATCATCTAATCATTGAGCAGTTTCAAGTTCCTGGGTGTCAAGATCTCTGAGGATCTAACCTGGTCCCAACATATTGATGTTGTTATAAAGAAGGCAAGGCAGCGGCTATACTTCATTAGGAGTTTGAAGAGATTTGGCATGTCAACAAGTACTCTCAAAAACTTCTATAGTTGTACCATGGAGAGCATTCTGACAGGCTGCATCACTGTCTGGTATGGAGGAGCGACTGCACAGGACTGAAAGAAGCTGCAGAAGGTTGTAAATCTAGTCAGCTCCATCTCGGGCACTAGCCTACAAAATACCCAGGACATCTTCAGGGAGTGGTGTCTCAGAAAGGCAGTGTCCATTAATAAGGACCTCCAGCACCCAGGGCATGCCCTTCACTCAACTGTTACCATCAGGTAGGAGGTACAGAAGCCTGAAGAGACTCACTCAGCGATTCAGGAACAGCTTCTTCCCCTCTGCCATCCGATTCCTAAATGAACATTGAATCTTTGGACACTACCTTACTTTTTTAAAATATACAGTATTTCTGTTTCTGCACACTTTAAAACATTATTCAATATATATATATATATACTGTAATTGATTTACTTATTTATTATTATTTTATTCTATTTATTATTATTATTTTCTCGCTGCTAGATTATGTATTGCATTGAACTTCTGCTGCTAATTTAACAAATTTAATGTCACATGCCAGTGATAATAAGTCTGATTCTGATTCTGATATAGATGACAAACAACAAAGGATCCAGCATCGATCCCTGCAGCACAGCACTAGTAGAGAGAAGAGACAATGTTTGTTGTTTGGGTCTGAAAATATTGAATTGAATCATTAGTGAAGGAAGCCATTTCGCCCATCAAGTTGATGCCAGTTCTTGGTCAAGCAACCCCATTACCTGAAGAGAAACCTTGCTGGACAGAGCTCAGGGTTTAAATCTCTCTGTCCCATATAGCTTAACAACTGAGCATCTTTTACAGAGGGATGGACATGAATGTGCTGGTAAAAAGTTTGCTAATATCAACGCACCATGAATCTGACCGGAGGTTTGAATGATGGTCCAACTTTGCAAAAGAAAATGTTAAGAGTCAAAAGTACACATAAAAGGTAGGTGTCAGATAGGGTCGTAAAGAAGGAGGGTTGATGGGGAGGAGGACATGTTTAAGGAGGGTATTCTGGCAATGTGGGGTTGATAGTTGAAGCATTGACAGGAATGAAGAAGGGGAGGGTTGACCAGTGCTAGAGCTGAAGCAGCTGAGAGAGCTGGGGCTGAGGGGTGTGATTGGTGAAAGACTCTGCAACCTCATGCTCTCAATATTTATTACTATTATATTGTGTTGCTTTTCATTCTTTGGATTGCACAATTTGTTGCCTTTTATACATTGGTTGTTTGTCTTAGTGTGTAAATTTTTAATTGATTCTACTGTGTTTCTTTGTTCTACTGTGATTGCCCACAAGAAGGTGAATCTGAAGGTAGTATATGGTAGTATACATACATACATATGTGTGTGTATATATATATATATATATAGTAGCGCCATCAGTATGAAGTTTGTACATTCACCCTGTGGACCGCATGAGTTTCCTCTGGGTGCCCCGGTCTCCACCCACAGCCCAAAGACGTACCAATTAGTAGGCTAATTGGTCACTGTAACTTGTCCAGTGGTTCGACTGGTGTTAAATAGGTGGGTATCTGGGTGATCTGGATTGGGCTGGAAGGGTCTATTCCACACTGTATCTCGAAATAAAACTTTAAAAAAATTCTTTGAACTTTGGAGACTGGAATTAACTGGAGGTAGGGATGGTGAAGGGGATTGACAGATTTGAACCTAAGAAGGGGAATTTTAAATGACAGGTATGGCAGGGGGCCCACAAGGATTGTTCATCTTGATTATCTGACCGGGTCATCTGGACAGAATCCATGAGCAAACCTGATACACTTATTTTAAACTTCTTCTAAATTCAGTGCGCACAAGCCAAAAAATGATCCTACGGTACTTACGCTGTTGATAATAGTTATGTTTACTTCGTGTGAAGGGAATGGTCTCAGAATAGTTCAGGTATCTGTGTAATAGAATAAAGTGTTAAGAACCCTAGAGCCCAAATGCCCCTCATAATACTGATCCCTATCCATCTTTGGTCATTAATTTTATACCTACAGTCTTGGTTTCCATTTCATTGACCTGAAGTAGACGCACACACTGTAGTATGTGATCAGCTGAATACTTTGGAGGCTGAATATTATTGAGGAGCTGCCAGGCAAACTTAATGTACAGAGTGGCCTACAATTTTTGCATGGCTGATTCCCTATCCATCAAACCCATACTTACCTTGCATGGGTCCCCTTGTCACCTCTAAATAAAATAAAAATATAATAAAATTTACTTTGAACTTTGAAGACTGGAATGAATTGGAGGTAGGGATGGTGACGGGGATGGATAGATTTGAAGGGGAATTTTAAATGGTAGATACTGGGGGTCCACAAGAATAGGCGATGATCAGTGGTGCCCTGACACTTTTAAGTGTTCAGGAACTATTAAAAATGCATTAAATCATTACAATGTTTTTTAAATGGAAAGAAAATGAAACACGTAAATATTTTAGAAGACATTTAGAGAAACTGTGTTACTATCCATTACACCCTGGCAGTTAGGGCAGCAATGAAGGTTCTACGTCTTTAATGCGTTCAAAGCTTCCTTCATCGTGTCAGTAGCTTCCTCTCGGCTTTTGCTACTGTCAGTCATGCAAATCCCGGGTGGAGACTCAGGAATACTGTCGCACCCAAAAGGACTCTTCATTGCTGTTTTTGTTTTACCAGTCAGAGTAGTTAGCCCTGAGCTGAACCCCCAAATCTGGAGGACTGGCGGACCACTCTTAGTCTGGTCTCTACCCTTTGACCTATTTGGCATGGGTGTCCTGACCAAAAGCCAAAGCATAAAGCCCTAGCTCTAACCATCGCACTGTAGCTCTCCGGGTCATCGAGGGACACAAACCTGCAACCCATGCCAAAGTTGTGGTCCTCCTGGAGGTAGAGAAATTGAATATGGTTAAATTAATCACTCCTGTTTTGTGTTGTTCTTCACAACTGAAATAAATGGAGATGCTGAACCAGCACCAGGTTTAACCTATTGTGGAGGCACAAGATATTGCAGAAACTGGAGCAGCAAACAACCTGCTGGAAGAACTTAGCGGCTGGAGATCTTCTCCTCCCACCACAGATACTGCTTGACCCATTGAGTTCCCTTAGCAGGTTGCTTGTTGCTGTTTAGTCTATTGTGGGCCGAGTGTGCAGATTTCTTGACGTAACTGTCAGGAGACCGTGAAAGTACATGTCTCACTATCGGAATGTGGTGGTCATCAGCTGGGAAGGGGCGCAGGATTACTGCCTGGAGTCAAACTTAAAGAAGTAGTGCACGGCAAGGCCCTTAACAGTGTTGATGTGCGGAGGGAGAGATCTCCTAACCTAAAGCTCCCAGAAGTGGCTACACAGGTTAATAGGGTAGTAATGAAGCCATATGGCACGCATGACTTTGTTAGTTGAGGAACTGAGTTCAAGAGTTGGGAAGTTATATTGTAGTTTTATAAAACACTAGTTCGGCCACATCTGGCTTATTGTGTTCAGTTTTGGTTGTCCTATTATAAGAAAGATGTGGAGGTGTAGAGAAGGTGCAGAAGAGCTTTACTAGGATGGTACCTGGATTATAGAACATTTGCTACAAGAAGGGGCGGGAGAAACTTGGGTTGTTTTTTTCTGGAGCAGCAAGGCTGAGGGAAGATCTGCTGGACAGGGGTTCCTAATCCTTTTTTATGCCATGGAGCCTTACCATTAAGCAAAGGGCTCATGGACCCCAGTTTGGGAACCCTGTGCTAGAGATTCATAAGATTATGATAGACATAGTTATACGATTATGAGAGACATGGTTAACTGTATGTGATTATGAGAGGCATTAGACAGCCAACATTTTTTTCCAGAGTTGTAATGTCTAATGCCAGAGGGCATAGTTATACGATTACACTGGTTGGTAGAGTAGTGGCATCAGTGCCGGACTTCGGAGCGAAGGCTCCAGAGTTCAAATCCACCCAGCCCCCTTGCACGCTTTCCATCCATGCTGGGTTGAGCGTCGAGCTAGTAACTCGGCCTCGTAGAAATAAGAAAGACTGCTAAAAAAGGAACGACATCATGACGGCGTCCCGACGACTCCACTCGGAGTTAAGGGCTTTCTTCTTCAGTTATACGATTATGAGAGGCATGATTATATGATTATGAGAGGCATTAGATGGCCAACATTTTTTCCAGAGTTGTAATGCCAGAGGGCATGCATTTAAGATGGCGGGGGGAGTTGTTGTTAAAGGAGATGTGAGAGGCAAGTATTTTTACATGGAGAGTGCTAGGTGCCTCGAATGCACTGCCAAGGGTGCTGGTGGAAGCTATTATGATCGAGGTGCTCAATAGGTGCTTGGATAGACAAATGAAAATGCAAGATATGGAAGGATATGAACATAGTGTTGATAGAAGGGATTAGTTTGTTGGGAATTTAATTAGTTGGGCACAACATCATGGGCCTGTTCCTGTGCTATGTTCTATGAGTCTTGAACTTCTTTATTGTTCCAGAGGTACATGTGAGTGCACTGTGCAAAGTTTTAACCATTATTTTTCACGCAGACTTTGTAAAAGTGAATCCAAGGTTCAAGATTGTTTATTGTCATTCAGCAATACACAAGGTTAAAAGAGGATGAAATGATTGTTTCTCTGAATCCAATACCTGTGCCCACATCCATTAAAGTCTGGACAGCAGTCATGATGGGTTTATAGGGACAAATGATATTCATACTGCATGAGCGTGAAGCAATAACCATCCTTATGAAGAGATGATCCAATGGTCTGTCCTAGACAATCAGTGTTCATTACTGTTATAGAGTTTCCTACCATCAGCACCCTGGGAAGATGGGTGACTGGTAACCATTGCCCATGAACCTGGCACTATGTACGCTGAGAAGAGCAGGTTAGAGGCTGGGAATCCGCAAACACGACTTTAGATGCTCCAATACTTTTCCATCATCCATGAGACACAAATCAAGAATGTGAAGGGTACTGGATGAGGACAGCTCCCCGATCATGCTGAACACCTTCAGGTCAAAGCACTTCATTTGAAGGGTAGCCCATCGGCCATTATGAACGATTATCCCTTCATTATCGGTGTGGCACCTGTGCCATTGATAAGATACAGAACACCATCACCATTGAATCTTTTGTAGCAGCATCTCACAAACTTGTGATCTCCACCATCAAGAAGAGAAGGGATATATCAGTGCGGAAGGGTTCCAGAGGTTTACGAGAACGATCCCAGGAATGAAAAGGTTAACTTATGAGCAATGCTTGATGGCTCACTGAAGTTTAGAAGAATGATGGGGAATCTTATTGAAACCTATCAACTATTGAAAGGCCGAGAGAGGGTGGATGTGGCAAGGATATTTCAAATAGTGAGGGAGTCTAGGACCAGAAGGCACAGCCTCACAATACAAGGACGTTCCTTTAGAATGGAGATGAGGAGAATTTTCTGTAGCCATAGGGTGGTGAATCTGTGGAATTCATTTGCAGAGATGGCTGTAGAGACCAAGTTATTTGGGTATATTTAAAGCAGAGATTGATAAGTTCTTGATTAGGTTATGAGGCAAAGTCAAGAAAATGGGATTGAGAAAGAAAACAGTTCAGTAATGGTTAAATGGTAATGCAGACTCACTGCGCCAAATGGCCTAATTCACTACAACATCTGAATTACTATCCAAATCACCTCTCGGCGTAAATTTGAAATGTGCAGCTGATCTGTCATCATTTTGGGGTAAAAGTCCTGAAACATCTTCGCAGTACTGCAGGAGTGAGATCCTTGGCCAAACACATGCTGCTCCTCAGTCGAGTCTATTGTCATCGGCACAAGTACATGAATACGCAGCTGCAGTGAAAATCTTGTGGTAACCTCACAAGCACATAGCCTCTGATAAGCGGCGTTCACAGGAAAGACGTAAATTAAACATAAATTTTACAAGAAAGGATACAATTAGAACCAACGAAACATCAGGTCCATTTTGGTGCAAAGTGGTCATGGTTTTGCTATCTTTAGAAATAGGCTTGTGCTGTTTGGTTCAAGAACTGAATGTGTGAGGGGAAATAGCTATTTTTGTTTATTTAGAAATATAGCATGGAGTAGGCCCTTCTGTCCCTTTGAGCCATGCTGCCCCAGAAACCCCTGACAGACCCAATTAACTCTAACCTAATCATGGGGACAATTTACCATGACCAATTAATGTACCCATTATGTCTTTGGATTGTGGGAGGAAACTGCAGGATACAGAGAAAACCCATGTATTCCATGGGAAGGGGGTGGGGATGTACAGACACTCCTTACAGTACGGCACCAGGATCGAACCCCGAAGTCCAGAATGCCCTCTGTAATAGCATCATGCTAACCGCTACACTACCGTGGCGTCCTGGCGTGGCGGGACTTCAGGCTTCTGCAACTCGTACATGACGGTAGCTGCAAGTTGATGGTGTGGCCCATTTTGTGGGGAACGTTGATGATGGATGTGACCTATTAGAGGCAAGTCGGTGAACCATTGTCAGCTTCTCATGAGCAATTAGAGATAGCCATTAAGGGCTAAGCTAGCCAAGAATACTCATGTCCTATGAACAAGTTAAAAGCAATGACTAAGAGATAATGGAAGTGTGGGAAACATAAAAATAGAAAAAAGGAAGGTAGGGAAGAACACAATCAAGGAATCCTTCATTTTTCCACTGTTGTATATAAAACTAATAAAATTAATGTCACTGAACCTGTTCCTTTTTTAACCAATCACTTCTCTAATGATTCTTTGCTAATTTTTAAAAAAATTTTATTTTTATTTGGATAAGGTATTCACGAGTAATACGCAAACTTGTTTTTACATATATAACCTTTTCCATTTTTTATGTGAGTAAATCTATATTAATTTGTACATTCACAAGTGCACATTGAGATAATATAGAAAATAATTAGGCACTCAAATAGATATCTATGTGCAATTGTAATTCCACTCTATTAAACTAAATAATGATAATAGTTGATTCATTCCTAATTCATTTGTAATTTCAGTAAGATTTCTCACTTCTTAATAGTTATTTATTTTGTAATATTTTTCAGTTCTGACGGGAAGTTATTGCCCCAAGATGGTGCCGTATCCTTCAGTCCTCCACAGCTATGACTGGTGTTATTTTTGTTTCAGAGTTGAGGAAGCTGCAGTATTTTATTTTTGGATTTAGTATTCATGTCTCCCTGGCTCATAACATTGCTCTCATGTTAGTCTGAAGATTGACAGGGACAGACCTTGGCTGATGACAGCAGGGGATTGTGAAAACCGATTAAAACTATCATTAGTCAGTATTCATTTCCATCGGCAGTTTAGATTACTTGGGAATAGGTCAAAAATCCTGGGTTGTATATTAATCTGTGAGTAATGAATGCCTGTCAAATGTTCCTTCCTATATATTTATCCACTTTAGAATCCTTCTGATCTATGCTGCCATACTAAAGTCTTATACTTTATTAAGGAAAATGTTTTACATACGTCTGGATAGTTTATAATAGTGACAATTGGTTAACTTTTAAAAGTGCATGGTTGATATGAAATAGTTAATTAAGTTTCTCGTGCATTAATTTTATACATTAATTTCATTCACTTGGACATAAAGGCTTTTCAAGAGCACTGAGGTATGTTTTTAAAAATGAGAAGAAAATATCGAACTGTAATAAGGTGAAAATAGAATCATCACTGCTGACATTAAAAGGCTGGCATTCACATCATTTACACAAATAAGATTTTATTAAAGATCTTGTGATACAAGCTCAATTGAGCCTCTTTTCATGTCTGGAATCAATGGTGTGTGAGTCATTTGTTAAAGATATGAAATGTTTCCTTTAGCTGCGAGAAGTCAGACAGTGAAATTATATATTGTGGCCTTTGTTTTAAGACCATAAACACCATAAAATATACGGGCAGAATTAGGTCATTTGGCCCATTGAGTCTGCTCCGCCATTTCATCATGGCTGATCCATTTTCCCTCTCAGCTGCATTCTCCTGCCTTCTCCCAGACTTCATGCTCTGACTAATCAAGAATATATCAACCTCTGCTTTAGATATACTTAAAGACCTGGCCTCCACAGCTGCCTGTGGCAACAAATTCCACAGATTAACCACTCTTTGGCTAAAGAAATTCCTCCTCATCTCCTTTGAAAGGACATCCCTCTATTCTGAGGCTGTGTCCTCTGGTCTTAATCTCTCCCACCATAGGAAACATCCTCTCCACATCCACTCTATCGAGGCCTTTCACCATTCAATAGGTTTCAATGGTTGTAAAGAGGACACTCTTCAGTTTTGCTAACTGCTCTTTTAATATGTGGAGAACTAAGTTTGCACTTCTTCAGAATTACCTCCAGAACCAATCTGCACTCCACTATTGAAGCCACTGCAGACTGCTGTCCATGCACAGTCAAACACAGTCATCAGAGGTGGGCTGTCAATCAGTTGCCACTGAATGCCTAGTCCACCTCTGAGTTAAACAAGTACTTGTTGAGTAGAGTATTGACATCTGGCTCCTCAGCCTTGTAAAGGACTGACAGGTGTGAAAACCACAATATTGTGAGAAAGGTAAGTCAAGGCAAGTGATTTACTTTTATGGGTCTATTTTAATATTTTTAATTACTTGGTATAATTTAAGTTGGCCATTAAAAAAAACTTAATATTTAATTTCTTTAATTAGCAAATTCCACCATTGTCCGTAAGCAGTTTGTGTGTTCTCCCCGTGACTGCTTGGGTTTCCTCCAGGTGCTCCAGTTTCCTCCCACATTCCAAAGATGTACGGTCCAGTAGGTTAACTGGTCACATGGGTGTAGCTGGGCGACACAGACTCATTGGGCTGTGAGGCCTGTTACAGTGCTGTACCTTGAATGAACGAATAAATAATTAAATAAAACTATTTATACAGTTTAAAAGTATTTCAGACTACTAGAAGCATTCAAAGACATCGCCAAGTACCTTTACCATCAGGCTTCGAAATGATGGAAGGTGTGATGCAAAGAATTGGTTTAGTTAAGGTAAATGGCATATCCAAATGACAAGTTCAGGGTCTACTTATTTCTTGCTGTGAGCTGCTAAACTCATCAAATTCTTAACCCTTAAAACCTGCGATTGCTTTGAAATATTCTCTACACTGACCAATCAGAAATGAGGCTTCATAGGTGTCCTATATATTTTTTCCAATTCATGTTTCTTATTGCATGATGATAGCGCTTTGTGGTAGGGAAACTTATAGTACTAACTGTTTTGTAGGTATGCAGTACCGCAGAATGCGTGTGTGGTAGGGGTGGGGGGAACACTTGTAGCCGGGGGAACACTTGTAGCCTATACTCACCAAGTCGCTATAACGTCTAAGTTTGAGCCATCTCCTTTCTTTTACAAGGCCAGTGTAATGGGATTAGACCTCTCCATGACTATGCCTAGCTCTTCTGTCACACATCATGTTATGTCTCCCCAAAGAGAGACATAACATTCCTGAAGAATAAATTAAAAATTGCCATAATCAAAGACACTGCCCACCCAACAATTTACTCTTCTCTCCTCTCCTATCAGGCAGAAGATACAAAAGCTTTAGCACATACTCCCCTAGGGCTCAAGGACAGCTCGTATCTCAATGTTATCAGACTCTTGTATGGATGTCTGGTATGATAAGAGGGACCCTTTGCCTCACAATCTACCTCGCTGTGACCTTGCACTTCATTGTTTACCTGCACTGCTTGGTAGCTTTTGCACTTTATTCTGCATTGTGATTGTTTTACCTTACTCTAGCTCAATTCACCGTGTAATAGTTTGATCTGTATAAATGGTATGGAAGGCAAGCTATATCTTGGTACATGTGATAATAATAAACCAATATCAATGCTAAAAGCTGCATGAAATATTCAGCCTGCATTTCCCAAGGTCTTTTAATCCTCCTTTCCGCATGTTGTGATACTTGTACTGAGGATTCTGGCCCCTAGACAATCTCAGGTGATGTAGGTGAACGAGTGAGAGGCAATTGAATAGTCCCCTGACTCATGAATCTTGGAAGGGTCAGTGGTGGAGTGTAGCTCTGTCAATGGTGCACCACTCCTTGGGTCTTCAGGGCTCTTGAGTTTGTGCAGGATGAATGATCTTCAGAGTTGTTGACATTGGGCATCACTGTGGAATGACAGTTGGCGAAAGGGTTTAGACGGATTGAATTGCATAGCTTTTATAGAAATACTTGCCAAATAGGCCATGCTTACTAATGAACATTGGGCCATTGCCATTACTAACCAATGACATATAGGCATCATATTCAATTAGTTGAGTAATGAAGCACAAGTTACACGTTTAATCAATCAATTTCAACACTTACCGCGGAAAGGTTGCATGCTAAAGGGTGCATTTGTACATTTTCACTGGATACATTTAATTGTTTGACACAAGCTTGAATGGCCAAAAATCACTGAAGCTTTTCCACATTCCTTCAGAGTCTGAATGCATGCGTTCATTTGGATTCTTAATGTACCTAAGTAGTTCTGTAATCGACCACTGGGGAACTCTGAAGTATGAAGTATGCAAAATTGGTGCACATTGGAGTCTGTAAACTGTCCAGTGAGATCCTGATTAGTTTTTTTTTTAGTGTAATTAAACATATATATCTTTTAATGGTGGACCACTCGGATACCCAGGGCAACTCTCATGGCCCAATGAAATCAAAGTTTTCTTTAAGACTGAATGTTGAACTCAGAAATAAGCTGATGACGCTTTGGGTTTTTTGTTCATCTATTCTCAGTGGCCACTTTATTAGGTACACCTGTACACCTGCTCGTTAATGCAAATGTCTCATCAGCCAATCATGTGGCAGCAACTCAATGCATAAAAGCATGCAGACATGGTCAAGAGGTTCAGTTGTTGTTCAGACCTAACATTAGAATGGGCAAGAAATGTGAAGGACATAGGAAAAAGCTTTAATGATGTTTGGCCAGTCAAGCTAGTGTCAAACAATTTAATGTATCCAGAAAAAAAATATACAAATGCACTATTTAACTTTGACTGTGGAATGATTGCTGATGCTAGACAGGGTGATTTGAGTATCTCAGGAACTGTTGATCTTCTGGGATTCTCATGCTCAACAATCTCTAGAGTTGACAGAGAATGGAGCAATGAATAATAAACATCCAGTGAGCAGCAGCTCTGTTACAAAAATTCCTTGTTAATGTGAAAGGTCAAAGGAGAATGGCCAGACTGGACAGGAAGGTGGCAGTAACTCAAATAACATGTTTTACAACAGTGGTGTGCAGAAGAGCATCTCTGAATGAGATGCAGCAGCAGAAGACCATGAACATACAGTACATTCAATATACGTACAGAAGCTAGCTAATAAAGTGGCCAAGCAACACACATAAAAGTTCCTGGTGAACGCAGCAGGCCAGGCAGCATCCCTAGGAAGAGGTACAGTCGACGTTTTGGGCTGAGACCCTTCCACTGATTTTGCAAATAACAGCTACATGAGTTGATGGGCTATTATTTTAATCTTGCACTTCAAACAAAAACTTTCTTAGTTTTGGACAATGAGATGGAAGACATTAAGTACTGTTGATCACTTTTATTATAAGTGACTTTTATGAAAGATATAAAGCCAATAGCATATTAGTTATGGTAAATTAGAGAAAAGCACTTGAACTTAAAATGTTATCAGTAGCTTCATGATAGGGTAGGGAACCAACTGAGAGTTATAGTACTTGTCTTTGACCATGACACTGGCTTCATGCATGAAAGAATAGCAATAATGCATGAAATAATCCATAGTATCCAGGTCATCTTCAAGGAGCAGTGCCTCAGAAAGGTGGTGTCCATCATTAAGGACCTCTACCTCTCAGGACATGTCCTCTACTCATTGCTACCATCAGGAAGGAGGTACAGAAGCCAGAAGGCACACACTCAGCTATCCAGGAGCGGCTTCTTCCCCTCGGCCATCTGATTTCTGAAAGGACATTAAACCTATGAACACTACCTCACTACTTTTTTTATTTCCTATTTTTTTGCACTGCTTATTTGATATGTCGATACTTACTGTAATTCACAATTTTTTTTCCTCTCTTTATCATGTATTGCTTTGTACTGCTGCCACAAAGTTCACTCACTTCATGACCTATGCTGGTGATGTTAAACCTGATTCAGATTCAGATTGATAGTTACTGATTTACGTAAAGGCTTCCAATGTTGAGAGATACACATCAGAAATATTGGTTGAGCTTGAATTAAAACAGACAACATTATGGAAAAGTAATATTTTCTTTCAATTAATTGCATTACTTATCACTTTGTATGGATAATACATACTGCACAATATCTGAATAGAAATAAAGAAGATAACTCAGAGAAGGGTGTGGCCCACCACAATAGTCAAGTTTCAAAGAACTATCTTTTAGAACTATATAAACCAGTTGCTTTTATTTTCTATTTCAAGCTCATTGTGCCAACTGCTCTATGAAGATTTTTTTATTAATACAGTTGCTGTAATACCACTTGGATTGTATGTAGGTCTCAATCTGATCCCCAAGAGCATCATAATGTGTAACAGAAGATGCTCTGCGGTGTTGCTGTTAACGGTAAGATCATTGTCGATTGTTATTGTTTCACTTATTCTGCACCATGGTTTGTCGTTAAAACCAGTACAGTTATTCCAAGGATGGTAAGTGCGTAGTTAAGATAACAGCTCTTGTTACATTTCTTGGTGATAGACAGATCCCAACTTGCACTCTCAGGTCTACATCTGTGGAAAATGCCATTGCAATATCCAACTGGATTACATATCAAAGACCATCATGTAATACTGCTTTCTCTTTTTGATCGTAACAGTGATAAACTATGTTTGCTCAGTTGCTCCCTGCAATTGACTTTAATTGATCTATACTATAAATCTATCATAAGAAGTTCCCTCACATTAAAATGCAGGGAAAACCTTACGGGGAAGAAATCAGGCGGAGCTAACCTTTACAATAAATGATGTGTCGCAGTTTATAAATAACATGTTATGAACAAGGGTTAGTCATGGCACTTTATAAGTTATTGAATATTTACTGCCAATGGAATCATTCACGTAGATGGTGGCGGCGATACGGTCTATGCTTTACAACAAGGTGCCCGATATACAGCAACGTTAGTTTACTCAGCAAACGGAATCTATTTAAAGGGCAGAGAAAATGAACGGCAGCTGCTTCTCCAAGCAAAGCAGTGATATGCACTAAGTAATTGCATACATATTGTGTAAGTGATCACCAAGAAATCCAGTTGGAATGGAAAATGAAACAAAACTGCAGATGCTGGAATTCTGAAATAAAAACATAAAATGGTGCTAATCTTCAGCAGATTAGGTAACATTGCAGAGTGCCTGTGATCCGTCTGCAGGGCCAACCCTCCCATTGCTTGTCACTTGAATTCTTCATAAGTCCACAAGACATAAGAGCAAAACTAGGCCACTTGGCTCATCGAGTTTGCTCCACCATTCCATCAAGGCTGAATTATTATCCCTCTCAACCCCACTCTCCTGCCTTCTTCCATTAACCTTTGATGCTCTAACATATCAACCACTGCTTTAAGTATACTTAATGATTTGGCCTCCACAGCCATCTGTGGCAATGAATTCTACAGATTCACCATCCTCTCTATGTAGCAGAGTGGAGATATAACTCTACCAAGGGAAGTGTAAGGAGCTTTTCTCGGCGGTTGATCGGGACAGGACTGCGCAAGTGCGTGTAAATCAGTTCGAGAGGCAGCGGGAGTATTTAAAAGAGAGCAGTTTGTGGAAGTCGGCCATTTTTCTCGGCAGTTGATAGGGACAGGACTGCGCAAGCGCGTGTAAGTCAGTTCGAGAGGCAGCGGGAGTATTTAAAAGAGAGCAGTTTGATGGAGCGGGCGACGGAGTAGAGGGAGACAGAGTAGGAAGGCTTTGTCTCAAGAGGCTGAGGACGAGCTTCACTCTAAGTCAGGTAAGGCCGGGTAAGTTCCTTTAAAAGGAGAACGGTCTGCAGCGGTATTTTATTTGAAGTAAGGAAGGCGGCAAGGCTGTAGCGTATTGGGTAGGTCATGACAGCTGAGATCGGCCCCGTGGTTTGTTCCTCCTGCAGCATGTGGGAGATCAGGGATACTTCCAGTGTCCCTGACGACTATGTGTGCAGGAAATGTGTCCAGCTGCAGCTTCTGGCAGACCGCATTGAGCAATTGGAGCTGCGATTGGATTCATACTGGAGCATCCGCGATGCCGAGAAAGTCGTGAATAGCACGTTCAGTGAGTTGGCCACACCGCAGGTAAAGGCTACACAGGCAGAAAGGGAATGGGTGGCCACTAAACAGCGTAGCAGTAGGCAGGTAGTGCAGGAGTCCCCTGAGGTCATCTCCCTCCTAAACAGATATACTGTTTTGGATACTGTTGGGGGAGATATCTCATCTGGGAGGGCAGCAGCAGCCGAGTTCATGGCACCACGGGTGGCTCTGCGGCACAGGAGGGAAGGAAAAGGAGTGGGAGAGTTATAGTGATAGGGGATTCGATTGTAAGGGGAATAGGTAGGCGTTTCTGCGGTCACAAACGAGACTCCAGGACGGTATGTTGCCTCCCTGGTGCAAGGGTCAAGGATGTCTCTGAGCGGCTGCAGGACATTCTGGAGTGGGAGGGTGAACATCCAGTGGTCGTGGTGCACATAGGTACCAACGATATAGGTAAAAAACGGGATGAGGTCCTACAAGGTGAACTTGGGGAGTTAGGAGACAAATTAAAAAGTAGGACCACAAAGGTAGTAATCTCTGGATTACTACCAGTGCCACGTGCTAGTCAGAGTAGAAATAGGAGGGTATTTCAGATGAATATGAGGCATTGAAAAATGGTGTAAGTGGGAGGGATTCGAATTTCTGGGGCATTGGAACCAGTTCTGGAGGAGGTGGGACCGGTGCAAGCAGAACGGTCTGCACCTGGGCTGGACTGGAACCAATGTCCTAGGGGGAGCGTTTGCTACTGTTGTTCAGGAGGATTTAAACTAATGTGGCAGGGGGATGGGAACAAGTGCAGAGAGACTGAGGGGTGTAAAAAGAGGCTAAGAGTGTTGTAAAAGCAAGCCTGAAGGCTTTGTGTGTCAATGCAAGGAGCATTCGTAACAAGATGGATGAATTGAATGTGCAGATAATTATTAATGAATATGATGTAGTTGGGATCACAGAGACATGGCTCCAGGGTGATCAAAGATCGGAGCTCAACATTCAGGGATATTCAATATTCAGGAGGGATAGACATGAAAGAAAAGGAGGTGGGGTGGCAATGCTGGTTAGAGAGGAGATTAACGCAATAGAAAGGAAGGACATTAGCCGGGAGGATGTAGAATCGATATGGGTAGAGCTGCATAACATTAAGGAGCAGAAAATGCTGGTGGGAGTTGTGTACAGACCACCTAACAGTAGTAGTGAGGTTGGGGATGGCATTAAACAGGAAATTAGAAATGCGTGCAATAAAGAAACAGCAATTATAACGGGTGACTTCAATCTACATATAGATTGGGTGAACCAAATTGGTAAGGGTACTGAGG
Source organism: Mobula hypostoma (assembly GCF_963921235.1). Lineage (NCBI taxonomy): Eukaryota > Metazoa > Chordata > Chondrichthyes > Myliobatiformes > Myliobatidae > Mobula > Mobula hypostoma. The sequence goes on from NC_086109.1 coordinate 80,190,065, forward strand.
AAGAGGATTTCTTAGAATGTATGTGGGATGGTCTTCTGAACCAACATGCCGAGGAACCACTAGACAGCAGGCCATTCTAGACTGGGTATTGAGCAATGAGGAAGGGTTAGTTAGCAATCTTGTCGTGCGAGGCCACTTGGGTAAGAGTGACCATATATGGTGGAATTCTTCATTAAGATGGGGAGTGATATAGTTAATTCAGTAATGAAGGTTCTGAATTTAAAGAAAGGTAACTTTGAAGGTATGAGGCGTGAATTAGCTAAGATAGACTGGCAAATGACACTTAAAGGGTTGACGGTGGATATGCAATGGCAAGCATTTAAAGATCGCATGGACGATCTACAACAATTGTTCATCCCAGTTTGGCAAAAGAATAGATCAAGGAAGGTAGGGCACCCGTGGCTGACACGGGAAATTAGGGATAGTATCAATTCCAAAGAAGAAACATACAAATTAGCCAGAAAAAGTGGCTCACCTGAGGACTGGGAGAAATTCAGAGTTCAGCAGAGGAGAACAAAGGGCTTAATTAGGAAAGGGAAAAAAGATTATGAGAGAAAGCTGGCAGGGAACATAAAACTTGACTGTAAAAGCTTTTATAGATATGTGAAAAGAAAAAGATTGGTTAAGACAAATGTAGGTCCCTTACAGACAGAAACAGGTGAATTGATCATGGGGAACAAGGACATGGCAGACCAACTGAATAACTACTTTGGTTCTGTCTTCACTAAGGAGGACATAAATGATCTTCCGGAAATAGTAGGGGACCGAGGGTCTAGAGAGATGGAGGAGCTGAGGGAAATACATGTTAGTAGGGAAGTGGTGTTAGGTAAATTGAAGGGATTAAAGGCAGATAAATCCCCAGGGTCAGATGGTCTGCATCCCAGAGTGCTTAAGGAAGTGGCCCAAGAAATAGTGGATGCATTAGTGATAACTTTTCAAAACTCTTTAGATTCTGGATTAGTTCCTGAGGATTGGAAGGTGGCTAATGTAACCCCGCTTTTTTAAAAAGGAGGGAGAGAGAAACGAGGGAATTATAGACCGGTAAGCCTGACATCGGTGGTGGGGAAAATGCTAGAGTCAGTTATCAAAGATGTGATAACAGCACATTTGGAAAGCGGTGAAATCATCGGACAAAGTCAGCATGGATTTGTGAAAGGAAAATCATGTCTGACGAATCTCATAGAAGTTTTTGAGGATGTAACTAGTAGAGTGGATAGGGCAAAACCAGTGGATGTGGTATATTTGGATTTTCAAAAGGCTTTTGACAAGGTCCCACACGGGAGATTAGTGTGCAAACTTAAAGCACACGGTATTGGGGGTGTGGTATTGATGTGGATAGAGAATGGGTTGGCAGACAGCAAGCAAAGAGTGGGAATAAACGGGACCTTTTCAGAATGGCAGGCAGTGACTAGTGGGGTACCGCAAGGCTCAGTGCTGGGACCCCAGTTGTTTACAATATATATTAATGACTTAGATGAGGGAATTAAATGCAGCATCTCCAAGTTTGCGGATGACACGAAGCTGGGCGGCAGTGTTAGCTGTGAGGAGGATGCTAAGAGGATGCAGGGTGACTTGAATAGGTTAGGTGAGTGGGCAAATTCATGGCAGATGCAATTTAATGTAAATAAATGTGAGGTTATCCACTTTGGTGGCAAAAATAGGAAAACAGATTATTATCTGAATGGTGGCCGATTAGGAAAAGGGGAGGTGCAACGAGACCTGGGTGTCATTGTACACCAGTCATTGAAAGTGGGCATGCAGGTACAGCAGGCGGTGAAAAAGGCGAATGGTATGCTGGCATTCATAGCAAGAGGATTCGAGTACAGGAGCAGGGAGGTACTACTGCAATTGTACAAGACCTTGGTGAGACCACACCTGGAGTATTGTGTGCAGTTTTGGTCCCCTAACCTGAGGAAAGACATTCTTGCCATAGAGGGAGTACAAAGAAGGTTCACCATATTGATTCCTGGGATGGCAGGACTTTCATATGATGAAAGACTAGATTGACTAGGCTTGTCCTCTCTGGAATTTAGAAGATTGAGGGGGGATCTGATTGAAACGTATAAAATTCTAAAGGGATTGGACAGGCTAGATGCAGGAAGATTGTTCCCAATGTTGGGGAAGTCCAGAACACGGGGTCACAGTTTGAGGATAAAGGGGAAGCCTTTTAGGACTGAGATGAGGAAAAGTTTCTTCACGCAGAGAGTGGTGAATCTGTGGAATTCTCTGCCACAGGAAACAGTTGAGGCCAGTTCATTGGCTATATTTAAGAGGGAGTTAGATATGGCCCATGTGGCTAAAGGGATCAGTGGGTATGGAGGGAAGGCAGGTACAGGGTTCTGAGTTGGATGATCAGCCATGAATGCACTGAATGGTGGTGCAGGCTCGAAGGACCGAATGGCCTACTCCTGCACCTATTTTCTATGTTTCTATGTTTCTATGAGCTCCTTCTCTCTGCAAACCTGCTTAGCCTCTTGATCAGTGTTACGTGAAACCATGGGAATGGGTGCTAAAATGTCGTATGAGCAGCTGGTGGATATCACAAGTACAGGTTATGTGACCACTGAAGCCAGGCAATCTCTGAAGAGTATTAATAATGGCTGGGGTCACCCATCTTGTAAAGACACTACCCAGAAGAAGGCAATGGCAAATTATTTTTGTAGAAAAATTTGCTAAATGGCTAAAGAGGTTCCTCTTCATCTCTGTTCTAAAAGGGCTTCCTTATATTCTAAGGCTGTGCCCTCTGCTCCTAGATTCCCTCACTATAGGAAAATCCTGTGGATGTCAACTCTATCTAGATGGGTCTTTCTGTGGCCTTCTGCTATATTCTAATGAGACCCAATGTAATATTGAGGAACATTCCCTATCTGTGCATGTTGCATGACATTTAAGAGACATTTAGATAGGCATACGAACCTGAGGAAAATGGAGGAATGTGGACATTGTTTATTTATTTATTGAGATACACCCAGCAATCCTTTGATTTAATTTTAGTTAATCACTGGAAAATTTACAATAACCAATTAACCTACCAATCAGTGCGTCTTTGGACTGTGGGAGGAAACCAGAGCATCTGGAGGAAACCCACACATTTACAGGCAGAACATACAAACTCCTCACAGGCAGCAGCGGGAATTGAACCCAGGTCGCCTGTACTGTAAATTGTTGTGCTATCCACTATGCTCCCGTGCTGCCCTAACTTTGTGTAGGTAGTGGAGATTAGTTTAGTTTGCCATTTGATGGCATTTGTGCCAAACCAATTACATTGTAGGCTGATGGGCCCATTTCTGTGCTGTAATGGTCTATGTCCTAGGCAGCCATTAGCTTTAAGAGTTCCAGATTAGTAACTGGCTAGTTCTGCTGGAGGTTATTGATCCACTGAGCAATTCCAAAGGTCTAGAGTGCATTTCATGGCTTTTACATGCCTCTTTGTTTTCTCTCTAGAGCAGGGGTTTACAACCTGGAGTCCATGGACCCCTTGCTTAATAAAATTGGCCCATGGCATAAAAAATGTTGGGAACCCCTGCTCTGAAAATATCTCCATTAATCTTTCAAACACATAGCTTTGTAAGTACACTATCACTATGGTGATGCAGGCCTCCTTCCTCTATCAGAGATAGAGTGGTGTGCAGAAGAGCACACAACGTGTGAACCTTGAATTGGATGGGTTACAGCAGCAGAAGACCATGAACATACACTCAGTGGCTACTTTATTAGTTACAGTAGGTACCTAATCAAGTGTCCACTGAATGCATGCCATGGAGTTAGAGTCATACAACACAGAATCAGGCCCTTCAGCCCATCATGTTCATGTGGACCATAAGTAACCACTTACTGTATACTAATCCCATTCACTGAGACTTGGTACATTGCCTTTGTATATTAGTAATTCAAATGCTTGTCCATGTACTCCCATAGTCCATTTCAGGAAGGGATCTTCATAATTTCTATTAAATTGCAGACATGCATGTTTTACTCCTGTCTTGATCACATATTCCATAGTGGACAAAGAACGTTGGTGAACAGAGGGACCTTTGGGTTCAAGTCCGTAGTTTTCTTAAAGTGGCCACACAAATAGATAGTGAGCTGAGGAAGACATACGGCAGACTCGCCTTAATAGGTCAAGGGATAGAATATAAAAGTTGCATTGTTACCTCAAGTTGGACTGCTCCTGGGCAAACTGGAATGGAAAATTAAAAACGTTAGGTGGAACTCTCATTGCATAATATAGAAAGGATGTGGTTACACCAGAGAGAGAATGCAGAAGAGATTCACCAGAATGTTGTTTGGATTGGAAGGCTTTAGTGATGGGAAGAGATTGGATAGGCTAAGCTTGTTCTCCTTGGAGTGAAGGAGGCTGAGGGGTGATCTACTGAGGTACAGTACTGTGCAAAAGGCACATTTAGATAGGGTGCCTAAGACTTTTTCACAGTACTTAGCAATTTTATGTATTGCACTGTACTGCTGGTGTAAAAAAAACAAATTTCATGAATATGTGAGTGACAGTAAACCTGATTCTGACTTGAGTCTCTATTGTGGACTAAGCATGGGAAGAGGGCAGGGAGAGGGGAATCCTGGTTGGGAAAAGAGGAAGGGAGAGTGGAGGGAACAAGAAACACCAGAGAGACATTCTGTAATGATCAATGAACCAATTGTTGAATCAAATGACCTTGCCTGGTGTCTCAGGGCTGGATGCGTCTACACCCACGTCATACCCGGCCCTTGGCACTCCTTCTCTGCCACCTGTCCCACACCCCTCCTGCGGTGCTTCACCTTGTCATTCCCAACATCCTTTGCTCCTGCCAGATTCACAAACTCACTCTCTTCTCCACAGTGACAAATACAGTACTGTGCGAAAGTCTTAGGAACATACATATATAGCTAGGGTTCCCGAAGAATTTTGCACAGTACTGTTTGTAAAATTACAAAAGGCAGAGATAAACTAGATACTCAGAGTTATTTTCCTTTGGTAGAGGTATCAAAAACAGGGAGCATGGGTTTAAGATGAGACCCAAGAGACTGCAAAAGCTGGAATCTGAAGCAACAAACTACTTGCTGGAGGAACTCAGGAGGTCCTAAAAAGGAGGGGTGGGATGAAGAATTGTGTTCAGTCGAAATCCTACATCAGGACTGTGGTTTTAGGTCACACTTTCAGCAAATGTAAATCAAAATAGAGCTCACCACTTTTGAGATTTCCAGTGGTTAGACAAATTACATAGATTTCCCTGCCACGTAACTTAGATCTTTAAGAGTTTAATCCACACAGTTCTTCTGTGATAATAGAGATGGCTTTTGTTGGTATTTTGCTTGATTTCCTGTCGTTTCTCTTGCTTAGCTGCTCCTTTTGATTTTTTGGTCACCATCCATCATAACTGCCTTCTTGAATGAAAAGTGCTGTTGAACATTTTCATCCAATTTTTAAGAACAGACTACATGATACAGCCCACATTCATCAACCAAGCACCCCATCAAAACTTTGTGAACCACTCTTTTAGAGTTACTGATGTGTCCCAAGTGGTAGTTAGCAAAAAGATATTCATTGCTGTATCTATGCCAGGAAGCTTCTACTCCAATACAGCTATTCTACAAGATGCAATTTATATTTCCAGTATATCTCAGCAGAAATAAATACTAGCATTGGACAGCAACACAATTTGTCTTTAACCACTTCCCTTTCCAGACACCAAACATCAGATTGGGGGAAGAAATGTGATCTAAGTGACTTAGACTGTGTAATAATTGTTGGTGCCAGATAGGTTGGTTTGAGTGGGATTTTTATGCAGAGAGAGACAGAGAATTTTCAGAGAATGGTGTGGAAAACCAAATACATCCAGTGAGTGGTAGTTCTGTGGTTGAAATGCCTTGTTAATCAGAGAGGTCAGAGGAGAATGGCCAGACTGGTTCAAGCTGACAGCAAGGTAACAGTAACTCAAATAACCACGCGTTACAACAGTGATGTGCAGAAGACAAAAGTGGAAGGGCTACAGCAGTAGAAGACCATGAACATACACTCAGTGGCCACTTTATTAGGTATGTCCTATATATTAAGTCAAACCTGCACACATGGGGCAAGGCAGAGTCATCTGCGTGCCCACTGTGCTCCAAGCAAGGAACCCTGGAGCACATCCTCAGCGGCTGTGCAAGGGCACTTGGGGAGGGACGGTACAGGTGGAGGCATGATCAGGTCCTGAAGACCATCGCTGAAGCCGTCAGCGCAGGAGTTGAGTGGGCGAAGCGGTCCCGACCCTCCAAGCAGACCATTGCCTTTGTCAGAGCTGGGGAGCAGCCAATACCTGCCAAAAGAACATCTGCAGGCATTCTGACCTCTGCAAGGGACTGGCAGCTGTTGGTGGACCTCGAAGGGTAGCCGAAGTTCCCCAACCATATCGCAGCCACCACCCTGCGACCAGACATTGTCCTAGTGTCTGAGTCGAGTAAGCAAGTGGTGCTGCTGGAGCTGACAGTCCCATGGGAAGATAGCTTGGAAGAGGCCTTTGAAAGGAAGCTCTCCAAGTATGCAGGACTGGTCAGCAACTGTCAGCAGGCTGGATGGAGAGCGAGGTGCCTCCCAGTGGAGGTTGGTTGTAGGGGATTCGTAGCCCATTCCTTAGTTAAAGCCTTCAGCATTTTGGGCATCGAGGGAGAGAGGAAGAGGAGAACCATCCGCAGTACCATCAATGCGGCAGAGAGGGCCTCAAGATGGCTGTGGCTCAAAAGAGGGGAGCCATAGAGTCATAAGTAGCTAGGCATCTGGGCACAAGCTGGGGTCTGATCAGCCACGGCTGGGTACCTGGAGGAGGTTGTATGATGTTGAAAGACCCGAAACACCCGATGATTCCAGGAACATCACTGAAGATGTGTCCAGAAGCATCAATAGATGTATGTACACAGCAGTGCACTCAAAAGCTCATCCAAGAGCTTACATGCTGTGTCTTCAGACCATGAGCAGAAGCTCAGATACATTCCTCCTCTGCAATTATTTATACGCAATATGCTTGTATGCATATCAATATGTTTGTGTTCAGTACAGTGCAAAAGCCTTAGAGGCATCCATTAGTCTCATGAGACCATGGATTTGCACCTTGGAAAGTTTCCAGGGCGCAGGCCTGGGCATGGTTGTATGGAAGACTGGCAGTTGCCCATGCTGTGTCTCTCCTCTCCACACCACCGATGTTGTCCAAGGGAAGGGCATTAGGACCCATACAGCTTGGCACCAGCGTTGTCACAGAGACACGCTGCCTCAGCCAAGGCTCGAACTAGCGACCTTCAGATCACTAGACGAATGCCTTAACCACTTGTCCACGCCCCTTACATATAGCTAAGGTTTCTAATACTTTTGCACAGTGTTGTATATCAGCTAAAGTAGGAAGGTGGTTGACAAACAGAAGTAAGAGTACTTAGCTTTGTATTAGCTCAGTAGTGTCAGGAGATATTTGGTAACTGTGAAGACATAGTATACAGTACTGTGCAAAAGTTTTAGGCACCCTAGCTGTATGTATGTGCATAAGTATTTTCTTCATAGTGTGTTCTCATCCAAGTCATTAATGAACACAGAACAAAATAGTGAGAAAGTATGAAAATAATAGGGAAGATAGCAAAGGTAGTTTTTTTTTTACAAGGGTATTGTAGTGGTGGGTGACAGGGTGGAGATATATCCCTGTCAAAAAGGTGTAAGGTGCTCCTTCCCTCTGCCTTTCTTCAGGTCACCCTTGCCCCCACCCTTCCCGATCAGGGTAACAAGAAGCCATGGGAACAGGTGAACAGGTGGTGGATGATCGTATGAGCAGCTGGTGCATATCACAAGTCCTGGTTATGCCACCACTGATGCCAGGTAAACAATCTCTGAAGAGTATTGATAATGGCCGGGGTTCATCCATCCTGTAAAGACACTGCCCAGAAGGAGGCAATGGCAAACCACTTCTGTGAAAAACTTTGCCAAGATCGATTGTGGTCATAGACCATGATCACCAACATCATATGTCATGGTACATAATGATGCTGATAAGTGGTGGGTGTGCCAGGGGTGGTGGTAGAGGCAGCTACACTAGGGGCATTTAAGAAACTCTTAGTAGGCATATGGGTGATAGAAAAATTGAGAGCTACGTAGATGGAAAGGGCTAGAATGATCTTTGAGAAGGTTAAAAGGTCAGCCCAACATTGTGGGCTGAAGGGTCTGTACTATACTGTATTGTTCTATGTTCTAAACTGGGGGCTGCTTAGAAAATCAATTTACTGCTTTCCCTCATTTCATTCAGGTTAAGCCAACATTCTGTCCAGTATTTTATCTCCTACTCTGTGTCTCATTACCTTTGTCATTAATCTAACATAGGGGAATCTTGTCAAAAGCTTTCTGATTTATAGTCAGATTCCGATTAGTTAATTGTCATACGTACCAGGCTGCAATGAAATTCCTTGCTGGTGTGAAGCTGACATTCCAAGTATGTATCAATTACATTTCCTATGTGCAACAGGTCAGTAAAAACTTCCCACTTATTGTAATATCCATCTCCAGAAAATATTGAATTAAATTCAGATATTAGCAGACTTTCAGCTACTGTTTAACCTTCATCGCTTGTTTATTTTCATATAAATGGAAATATATTAATCACCTTCTAATCCTATGGAATTTCTCCCATATTTAATGACCTCACAAAACAGGTCAATTAAACCTTCATTAATTAAGGTCTTATTTAAAAATGATCTTTAACACTCACCTGTAGAGTTGTCAAACGAGAAACAGGATCATAAATTATGTTCAGTCTTGATATTTTAAATAGTAATTGTTTGGGGCTGGGAGACACAGGAAGTTGAACCACGTGTAAGAAGGCCTAATATTAAGTGCTATAATGTGTTATCTTCTTAGAAAAGAGATTGATGGTGCATATCGTGGCTAATTCTTGTAAATAGACAAGATAAAGTCTAAACCATCTTGGTAGTGGCCTGTTGAAAATTTCATACTAAAACAAAATAAGTATTAGTAATACGCACAAAATGCTGGAGGAACTCATCTGAGTGTATTAGTTTGATCTCCAGCAACTGCAGATTTTCTCTTGTTTGTAAGTAAGCCAGTATTAGAATCTTGTAGACATACATTCAATGGCCAATTTATTAGATACACCTGTTCAGCTGCTTATTAATACAAATATTTAATCAGCCAATGAGGTGGCAGCAACACAATGCATATAAGGATGCAGGTATGGGCAAGAAGTTCAGTTGTTGTTCAGACTAAACATCAGAATGGGGAAGAAATATGATCTAAGTGACTTTGACTGTGGACTAATTTTTTGGTGCTATATACCTTCTCCATCACCTGATTTGCTGGTTTCAGAGAGCCATGATATTTGAACTCCAAGCTCATTATTAGCATTCTCTAACGCCCTACCATTTCCTATATATGTCTAACCCCATTTTATTTCCCAAAGTGCATCACCTTGAAAGTGTCAGAGCACACACCATCTGCCAAAGGTGTCCAACTCTCCATCTGATCTATATCTTACTAGAGCCTTAGACAACAGATGTTGGAAATCCAAAGCAACACATGCAAAATGCTGGAGGAGCTCCAGGAAATGATGAACTTCCACCTTAAATATATGCACAGATTTGGCCTCCACTGCAGTCTGTGGCAGAGTGGCAGAGCAATTCCACAGATTTTCTACTGTCTGGCTAAAAAAAAATTCCTCCTTACTCTGTTCCCTCAATTTTGAGGCTGTGCCTCTCATTCTGGATACCCCCACCAGTGGGAACATCCTCTCCACATCCACCCTATCTAGTCCTTTCAACATTCGGTAGGTCCCCCCTCTCCATTCTTCTGCAGTCCACAGGGTACAGGCCCAAAACTGCCAAACTCTCCTCATATGTTAACCCTTTCATTTCCAGAATCATCCTCATAAACCTCCTCTGGACTCTCTCCAATGACAACACATTCCTTCTGGGATATGGGGCCTAAAATTTTTGACAAGACTCCAAGTGCGGCCTGACTAGCGTCTTATAAAGGCTCAGCATAATCTCCTTGTTTTTATATTCTATTCCCCATGAAATAAATGCCAACATTGCATTTGCCTTCTTTACCACAGACTCAACCTGTAAATTAACCTTCTGGGAGTCTTGCATGAGGATTCCTAAGCCCCTTTGCACCTCTCATGGTTTGAACCGTCTCCCCATTTAGATAATAGTCCGCACTATTGTTCCATTTACCAAAGTGCATTATCATACATTTCCAAACACTGTATTCCATCTGCTACTTTTTTGCCTTTTCTTCCAATTTGTCCAAGACCTGCTGTGATTACATTGCTTACTCAGCACTACCTACCCCTGCACCTATCTTCGGATCATCTGCAAACGTTGCCACAAAGCTATCAGTTCCATTATCTAAATCATTGACACACAATGTGAAAAGTAACGGTCCCAATACTGACCCCTGAGGAACACCACCTGTCACCGGCAGCCAACCAGAAAGGCCCCCTTTATTCCCACTTGCTGCCTCCTGGCTATCAGCCACTCCTCTATCCATGCCGATATCCTTCCTGTAACGCCATAGGATTTTATCTTGTTAAACAGCCTCATGTGTTCTACCTTATCAAACGCCTTCTGAAAATCCAAGTTAATGATATCCACTGCCTCTCCTTTGTCCATCCTGCTTGTTACTTTCTCAAAGAACTCTAACAGATTTGTCAGGCAAGATTTCCCTTTACAGAAACCATGCTGACTTTGACCTATTTTATCATTAGTCTCCATGTACCTTGAAACCTCATCCTTAATAATAGACTCCAACACTTTCCCAACTACTGAGGTTTGGCTAGCTGGCCTACAATTTCCTTTCTTTTGCCTTCCTCCCTTCTTAAAGGATGGAGAGCCATTTGCAATCTTCCAGTCCCCCAGGATCATGCTGGAATCAAATGATTCTTGAAAGATCATGACCAATGCATCCATTCTCTCTTCAGCAACCTCTTTCAGAACTTCGGGATGTAGTTCATCTGGTGCAGGTGATTTATCCACCTTAAGACCTCTGCGCTTGCCTCGCACTTTTGCCTTTGTAATAGCAATGGCTTTCACTCCTGCTCCCTGACACACACGGACCTCTGGCACACTGCTAGCGTCTTCCACAGTGAAGACAGATATGAAGTACCCACAAAAAGCTGGAGGGACTCAGCAAGCAGCATCTATGGAGAAAAGTACAGTCAACGTTTTGGGCTGAAACCCTTTGGCAGGACTGGAGAAAAAATGCTGAAGAGTAGATTTGAAAGGCGGGGGAAGGAGAGAGAGAAGCGTCAGGCGATAGGTGAAACTTGGAGGGAAAGGGATGAAGCAAAGAGCTAGAACGTTGATTGGTGAAAGAGACAGAAGTCCATGGAAGAAAGAAGAAGGGTGGGTGGGTGGAGGAGCACTAGATGGAGGTAATAGACGGGCAAGGAGATAACATGAGAGGGGGAAAGGAGATGGGAAATGGTGAAGGCGGTGGAAGCATTTCTGAAGTTTGAGAAATCGATGTTCATGCCATCAGGTTGGAGACTACCCAAACGGAGTATAAGGTGTTGTTCCTTCAACCTAGGTGTGGCCTTATCGCCGAGCATCTATGCTCCATCCGCCAGAACAAGTGGGATCTCCCAATATCCACCCATTTTAATTCCACTTCCTATTCCCATTCTAATATGTCCATCCATGGCCTCCTCCACTGTCAGTATAAGGCCACACTTAGGTTGGAGGAACAACACCTTATATTCTGTTTGGGTAGCCTCCAACCTAATGGCATGAACATTGACTTCTCAAATTTCTGGTAACACCTCCTCCCCCACTCCCGTTCACTATTTCCCATCCCCTTGTCCCTCTCTCATGTTATCTTCTTGCTTGCCCTTCATCTCCCTCTGGTGATCCTCCCCCCCTTTCTTCTTTCTTCCATGGCCTTCTGTCTCTTTCACCAGTCAACTTCCTAGCTCTTCGTTTCATCCCTCCCCCTCTAGGCTTCACCTATCACTGGGTATTTCTCTCTCCTCCTCCCCCACCTTTTAAACCTACTCCTCATCTTCTTTTCTCCAGTCCTGCCGAAGCGTTTCGGCCCAAAACACCCACTGTACTTTTTTCCATAGATGCTGCCTGGCCTGCTGAGATTTGTGTGTGTTGCTTGGATTTCCAGCATCTGTAGATTTTCTCTTGTTTGTAAAGTACCCATTAAGTTCATCTGCCATTTCCTTGTCCCCCATTACAACCTCACCAGCATTATTTTCCAATGTAAACACGAGGAATTCTGCAGATGCTGGAAATTCAAGCAACACACATCAAAGTTGCTGGTGAACGCAGCAGGCCAGGCAGCATCTCTAGGAAGAGGTACAGTCGACGTTTCGGGCCGAGACCCTTCGTCAGGACTAACTGAAGGAAGAGCTAGTAAGGGACTGCATTGGCACTGCTTCCTGCATGCATGCTGAGCTCGTTGATTTCATTAACTTTGCCTCCAACTTTCACCCTGCCCTCGAGTTTACCTGGTCCATTTCTGACAACTCCCTCCCCTTTCTAGATCTTTGTGTCTCTATCTCTGGAGACAGCTTATCTACTGATGTCTACTATAAGCCTACTGACTCTCACAGCTATCTGGACTATTCCTCTTCTCACCCTGTCTCTTGCAAAAATCCATCCCCTTCTCACAATTCCTCTGTCTCCGCCGCATCTGCTCTCAAGATGAGGCTTTTCATTCCAGGACAAGAGAGATGTCCTCCTTTTTTAAAGAAAGGGGCTTCCCTTCCTCCACCATCAACGCTGCTCTCAAACGCATCTCCCCCATTTCATGCACATCTGCTCTCACTCCATCCTCCCGTCACCCCACTAGGAATAGGGTTCCCCTGGCCCTCATCTACCACCCCACCAGCCTCCGGGTCCAACATATTATTCTCCGTAACTTCCGCCACCTCCAACGGGATCTCACCACTAAGCACATCTTTCCCTCCCCACCTCTCTCTGCTTTCCACAGTGATCGCTCCCTACGCGACTCCCTTGTCCATTCGTCCCCCCCATCCCTCCCCACTGATCTCCCTCCTGGCACTTATCCTTGTAAGCGGAACAGGTGCTACACATGCCCTTACACTTCCTTCCTTACCACAATTCAGGGCCCGAGACAGTCCTTCCAGGTGAGGCGACACTTCACCTGTGAGTCGGCTGGGGTGATATACTGCGTCCGGTGCTCCCGATGTGGCCTTCTATATATTGGCGAGACCCGACGCAGACTGGGAGATCGTTTTGCTGAACACCTACGCTCTGTCCGCCAGAGAAAGCAGGATCTCCCAGTGGCCACACATTTTAATTCCACATCCCATTCCCATTCTGATATGTCTATCCACGGCCTCCTCTACTGTAAAGATGAAGCCACATTCAGGTTGGAGGAACAACACCTTATATTCCATCTGGGTAGCCTCCAACCTGATGGCGTGAACACTGACTTCTCAAACTTCCGCTAATGCCCCACCTCCCCCTTGTACCCCATCCGTTATTTATTTATATACACACATTCTTTCTCTCTCTCCTTTTTCTCCCTCTGTCCCTCTGACTATACCCCTTGCCCATCATCTGGGTTTTTCCTCCCCTCCCCCTTTTCCTTCTCCCTGGGCCTCCTGTCCCATGATTCTCTCATATCCCTTTTGCCAATCACCTGTCCAGCTCTTGGCTCTATCCCTCCCCCTCCTGTCTTCTCCTATCATTTTGGATCTCCCCCTCCCCCTCCCACTTTCAAATCCCTTACTCACTCTTCCTTCAGTTAGTCCTGACGAAGGGTCTTGGCCCGAAACGTCGACTGTGCCTCTTCCTAGAGATGCTGCCTGGCCTGCTGCGTTCACTAACAACTTTGATGTGTGTTGCCAGCATTATTTTCCAGTTGTCCAAAATCAGCTCTCACCTCCATTTTACTCTTTATATAGCTGAAAAAACTTTTGGTATCCTGCTTTATTTTATTGGCTAGTCTGCCTTCATATTTTATCTTTTCCTTTCTTATAGTTTTTAAAGTTGCCTTTTGTTGGATTTTAAAAGCTTCCCACTCACTTTTGCTACTTCACATGCTCTTTCCTTGGCTTTCATGCTTTTATGCAATCCTTAACTTCTTTTGTCATTCTTGTATTCTTTATGAAGAATTTAGGCTTATGGTCAGGTAGAGGCTAAGTTAGATGGATGTGTCAATACTCAGTGGGCACTTAATTAGGTACAGGACCTACCTAATAAAGCAGCCACTAAGTGTGGAATTATATAGCACAGAAACAGGCCCTTCAGCCCATCACATCCATGCTGACCATTTTGCTTCTATTAGGTGCAGCTGAATATGTCTGTTTGTCTCTTCAGCGGTTCTAAACATCTTATCAGTTTTAGTCATGTGGGGCCAAAAGACTGAAGCAAAAATAAAATACAAGGCGGTATAGTAACCTTCATAATCAAATCTATACTTAGACTATGTGTTCCTTTCTTTTTTTCAAACCCTCATTGATTAAAACTAAAAATAATCAACCTAGACTGAAGAGAGAAGGTCATGAAACTGCAGAAGACGACGGCTCTTTGTTTTCACAACCATCTTGTTTATAGCTAAAATGACTCTGAGTGAAGGCAAATTAGGTGTTTAATTTATTGGTGTGTGAAATTTGATTGTGTCATTGACAAATTAAAGAAGCATTACAGCAAACCTTAGGAAGGTGTCAGCTCGCAGTTTGCTAAAGATATCGGCATTGCATGTACACTGTTATGTAACTGTAACAAAGGAGAACCACAGTAAGTTATGAATTTCAGTAGAGTCTTGCATTGTCATTAGAGTAGCTGGTAACAGAACCTCACCCACTGCTATTTCAGTCATAGAGAATGCTGAATTTTCATTCCCAACATGACGGTATTTATGACAGTCATCGCTAATTAGTGGGGCAGTATGAAAGAAGTTGAAGTGAAAATTTATGACTGCTTCTCCCTTAGCTTTGTTTCATCGCAGTTCTATACTCAGTGGCTACTAGATATACCTATATACCTGCTCGGTAATGAAGATATCTTATCAGCCAATCATGTGGCGGCAAATCAATGCAAAAAAGCACGTGGAAAAGGTCAAGAGGTTCAGTTGTTTTTCAGACCAAACATCAGAATGGGGAAGAAATGTGATCTAAGTGACTTTGAGCATGGAATGGTTGTTGTTGGTACCAGATGAGGTGACTTGAGTATCTCAGGGACTGCTGATCTCCTGGGATTTTCATATGCAGTACAATAGTCTCTAGAATTTCCAGAGAAGGGTGTGAGAAACAAACAAAAACATCCGCAGAGTGACAGTTCTGTGAGGGAAAATGCCTTGTTAATGAGAGCAGTCAGAGGAGAATGGCCAGACTGGTTCAGACTGACAGGAAGGTGACAGGACCTCAAATAGACAAGTATTACAACAGTGCTGTGCAGAAGAGCATCTCTGAACGTACAGTACGTCGAACTTTGAGGTGAATGGGCTACAGCAGCAGAAGATCACAAACATACACTCGATGGCCACTTTATTAAGTACAGGAGTATCTAATAAAGTGGCCACTGAATGCATATGCTGTAAATTTGAACCCTTACTGGTTGGGGCGTCAGGATGTTGGGGAGAACTAGGAAGGAGGAAAGGATCACTGAGTTTGAGCATGGTTTAGGGGTTCGATGTTGAAAGATTCAAAGTAACTTTATTATCAAAGTACAGAATCAATGAAAGAGCACCCAACTTGGGCGTCTAACCAGAGTGCAGAAGAAAAAAAACTGTGCAAACACAACAATAAATAAATAATACTAAGTAAATAAGCGATGAATACTGAGAACACAAGATGAAAAGTCATTGAAACTGAGTCCGTTGGTTGTGGGAGTATTTCAATGATTAGGTAAGTGACATTGAGTAAGGTTATCCCTTTAGTTCAAGGGGATTGAGGCATAGTTGAGGGGTAGTAGAGGGGTAGTAAGTGATCCTGAACCTGATGGTGTGAGTCCTAAGGCTCCTGTACCTTCCTCCTGATGGCAGTAGTGAGAAGAGAGCATGCTCTAGGTGATGGGGTCCCTAATGATGGTTACTGCTTTCCTATAGCAGTGTTTCAAGTAGATGTGCTCAATGGTTGGGAAGGCTTTACTAGTGATGATGGGTGGTTCCTGAGAGTGCTTAGAAATGCGTGGGTACACAGGGAAGGGGAGGATTGGCTGGTGGTTACAAGCACAATGAAGGCCTGTTATTATGCCATAGCTTAGATCATTGGTAAAGGTCAGATAATCTTAGGCTACGTTCACATTACGCTGGATAATTTTGAAAATGAAGCTTTTTCTCTTCGTTTTGACCCTCTGTCCACACTAAAACGGCGTTTTCATCCCCCGAAAATGGAGATTTTCAGAAACGGTCTCCAGAGTGAATAAATCTGAAAACGCCTCACATCCGTTGTAGTGTGTATGGGGTAAATGGAGAGATTTAAAAATGCTGTCATGACAACACCACAACAACAATGCTTTTTCTGCTTCTGCTTGGTACTGTGCAAGCACTGCTGTACGGCTGTTATAACGCGCAGTCGATGTGAACGGCGTGAGAGTTAAATTGTAAAGTGAGCTTTTTTGACTATTTAAAAATGCTGTCATGACGTGCCGGAACAGATGGCCACAGCACGGCATTTCATTGTTTCCTTGAACGCAACCCCCCACATTTATTTTTTTTTTCAGTTTTAAGTCCTCCTGCGCGAGAGCCAAGAGCAATTCCTTTTACGTTTTTCTACTCTGTAACTGGACAAAGGTGCACCAAGTATACTGTTTCCTCTTCGCTTGTTTTCTGTGTGTCCTGTGCGTGCCCAGTAGAGGGGATTCGCCCAAATATCCGTGTTAGTGTGGACAGAGATATCTTGAAAAACGCTTAGTGTGTACGCCTGTCGTTTT
Source organism: Mobula hypostoma (assembly GCF_963921235.1). Classification (NCBI taxonomy): domain Eukaryota; kingdom Metazoa; phylum Chordata; class Chondrichthyes; order Myliobatiformes; family Myliobatidae; genus Mobula; species Mobula hypostoma. Next base: position 80,206,934 of record NC_086109.1, read on the forward strand.
TATTCGAAACCAGCGTTTTCAAAATTATCCGGCGTAGTGTGGATGTAGCCTTAGAGATAGTGCTAATATGTCCTGCACGCTATTGGATGCTAACAGTGTATAATTAGATGCCAGGTCTCTTACAACTTGAAACAAAGGAAGTCCATGACAAAGGGAGGATGCTTGCAGTTCAAATGGGGAAAATGTATTCACAAAATCAGTAGGTAAACTTTGGATCTCTGCCAGCGGAAACAATTTCTCTTGACTTAAATGTTTATCAAAGTCAATAAGTAGCAGAAACTTTCAACAGGTCAGATGGCATTAGAACTCAATGGTGTTGGAGGGTCAGACACCCTGAGCCGATAGGCTGGTCCTGGACTTATTTCATAATTTACTGGCATAATTTACATATTACTATTTAACTATTTATGGTTCTATTACTATTTATTATTTATGGTGCAACTGTAGCAAAAACCAATTTCCCCCGGGATCAATAAACTATGACTGTGACTACGACTATGACTATGTGTTGAAGGCTATTTGGCCAGAAATGTTAAATCTTTTACTCTCTCTCTTCAGATGCTGTGTGACCTGCTGAGTATTTCGAATATTTTTCCCATAGAATAAAATATGAAAATCTTAAATAATTGAATAGCATTCAGCCCCATCTTCACATTGCTCTGAAGATAATGAGAGTTAAACCTGACTGCTTTCACGACCGCAGTGTTCACTGCATCAATTCCATCGGTCTTGCTTCAACCACAGATTTAGAACCACTACCTTAAATTGGCCCAGCTGCTTTGTGACCCAGAACGTCACATTCTCTGCCTCCTGATCATCCATAACTTTTATCTCAATAAAGTTACTGCTGCATCTTGTAGAGCAATGGCTGCTTCACTTATTAACGTGACTGATATAATGGACATTCTCAAAATTATACGGAATCTTAAAGAAGACATGCACACTCTTTTCTAAAGAGTTAATATTGGTTTATTATCGTCACACGTACCAAGATACAATGAAAAGCTTATCTTGCATACTGTTTACACAGATTAAACCATCACACAGCGCATTGAAGTTAAAACAATAAGAATGCAGAATAAAGTGTAAAAGGTACTGAAAAAGTGCAGTAAACAAAGAGAACAAAATCCTAACAAGGTCGATGGAGAGGCCAAGAGTCCACCTTATCATACAAATCTGATAACAACGCAACAATAACATTAGCATGGGAACTGTGCCTGCAGTATTTCCTGAATTTTCTCCATAAATCTTTCCCCTTTCTTTCCTTCTTCCAGTTGTTGGCTTTAAATCTTTCTCTCTGAGCAAGTGTTCAACCATTAGCTCCAATACCTTGTCACATAGCCTGGTATGCAAATCATTCAACAACAATCCACTACGGAAAATTTTACTACATCGAAGTTTCTATATAAATAACAGCTGGCACTGTTAATCTCATCGTAAATTACATTTGCTCTGTTCTGTTAGAACTGGAACATTAACCCTGTTTCTGTCCACACTGATGCCGCCTGCCCTGGTGAATGTAGGAGAGGATGAGGTATTAACTTCAAACTTTCTGCATAACCACTCAAAGAGTTGACCTGCATGTGCATGTAACGAGAGCTGTATAACTCATCTCCTTCTACCTTAGACACGAACATCCTCTCCTCAACTGTTCGATTTGCATTTTTGTGTCCAAGTTGCACGCAAACTAAGATGAGAGTACACCCAGATAATGTATGTGGGTTAGAGTTGCTGCTCCATACTGAGGGAATCATGTGACCACTTCCTCTGCTCACAATGGAGTTAATTGTTCTTTCCTTCATTATGTGCTGTATTGTATGGTCTATCCATGACCATGACTGTTTTTGGCAAATTTTTCTACAGAAATGATTTGCCATTGCTTTCTTCTGGTCAGTGTCTTTACAAGATAGGTGACTCCAGCCATTATCAATGCTCTTCAGAGATCATCTGCTTGACATCAGTGGTTACACAACCAGGGCTATTGATATGTGCTCATACGATCATCTACCACCCACTCCCATGGGTTCTGGTGACCCTGATCAGGAGGCTAAGCAGGTGTAATGCCTTGTCCAAGGGTGACCTGCAGGCTAGCAGAAGAAAGAAGTGCCTTACCTCCTTTGGTAGAGACATATCTCCACCACTTAATTGTACTCTGAGTCAATCTCCCATAATTTGGTCAGAGGAAACAGAAAATGATGATGATGGCACTTATCCTTGGTTGGAAAATTTTGCACCGTTTATGGATCTACCTTCTGTACCTAATAAAGTGGCCACTGAGTGTGTCTTTGTGGTTTTCTACTGCTGTCGTCCATCCACTTCAAAGTTCTTCTGCACAGTTACTGTCACCTTCTTGACAGCTTGAACCAGTCTGGCCATTTTCCTCTGACACGTCTCATTAATAAGATATTTTCACCCATAGAACTGCCACTTAATGGGTTTTCCGCCACCTCCAAAGGGATCCCACCACTAAGCATATCTTTCCCTCCCCCCCTCTCTCTGCATTCCGCAGGGATCGCTCCCTACACAACTCCGTTGTCCATTCGTCCCCCCCATCCCTCCCCACTGATCTCCCTCCTGGCACTTATCCGTGTAAGCGGAACAAGTGCTACACATGCCCTTACACTTCCTCCCTTACCACCATTCAGGGCCCCAAACAGTCCTTCCAGGTGAGGCATCACTTCACCTGTGAGTCGACTGGGGTGATATACTGCGTCCGGTGCTCCCGATGTGGCCTTTTATATATTGGTGAGACCCGACGCAGACTGGGAGACCGCTTTGCTGAACATCTACGCTCTGTCCGCCAGAGAAAGCAGGATCTCCCAGTGGCCACACATTTTAATTCCACATCCCATTCCCATTCTGACATGTCTATCCACGGCCTCCTCTACTGTAAAGATGAAGCCACACTCAGGTTGGAGGAACAACACCTTATATTCCGTATGGGTAGCCTCCAACCTGATGGCATGAACATTGACTTCTCTAACTTCCGCTAGGCCCCACCTCCCCCTCGTACCCCATCTGTTACTCTTTCTAATGCACACATTCTTTCTCTCACTCTCCTTTTTCTCCCTCTGTCCCTCTGAATATACCTCTTGCCCATCCTCTGGGTCACCCCCCCCCATCTTTCTTCCCGGACCTCCTGTCCCATGATCCTCTCGTATCCCCTTCTGCCTATCACCTGTCCTGCTCTCGGCTCCATCCCTCCCCCTCCTGTCTTCTCCTATCATTTTGCATCTCCCCCTCCCCCTCCAGCTTTCAAATCCCTTACTCACTCTTCCTTCAGTTAGTCCTGACGAAGGGTCTCGGCCTGAAACGTCGACTGCGCCTCTTCCTATAGATGCTGCTTGGCCTGCTGCGTTCACCAGCAACTTTGATGTATGTTACTTAATGGGTTTTTTAAACTTTTTTTTGCATTAGTCGAAGTCACTTACTGTATGTCACATTCCTTCCCCATTCTGATGTTTGGTCTGAACAACAACTGAATACTGTATCTTGACCATGTGTATCTTAGATTAGATTATGAGGACACTCAGTCCTCGTTTATTGTCATTTAGAAATGCATGCATTAAAAAATGATATAATGTTCCTCCAGAATGATATCACAAGAAAACACAGGACAAACCAAGACTAAAACTGACAAAACCACAAAATTATCGCACATAGTTACAACAATGCAAAGCAATACCATAATTTGATAAAGAGCAGACCATGGGCACAGTAAAAAAAAGTCTCAAAGTCCCGATAGACTCATCATCCCACGCAGGCGGCAGAAGGGAGAAACTCTCCCCGCCACGAACCTCCAAGCGCCGCCAACTTGCTGATGTAGCACCATTGGAAGCTCCCGACCGCAGCGGACTCTGAGTCCGTCCAAAGACTTTGAGCCTCCAACCAGCCCCTCCGATACAGCCTCTCCGAGCACCATCCTCTTCCGAGCGCTTCATCACCGCCCCAGCCACCGAGCAACAAGCAAAGCCAAGGATTCGGGGCCTTCTCCTCCGGAGATTCTGGATCGCACAGTAGCAGCAGTTGCGAAGCAGGCGTTTCTGAACTTTCACCAGATGTTCCTCCGTGCTCTCATATCCGTCTCCATCAAATCATGATTGTGCACGGCACCCTACTTGACAAGTAACAGACATCACCACCGGAGTGGCCGCTGCGAGCTGCGTCGCGCCGCCATCTTCTCCTCCTGTATATGCATTTATGCATTGAGTTGCTGCCACATTGTTGGCTGATTATACATTAGCATAATGACTAGGTGTACCCAGTTGCCACTGATTGCAGAAATGTGATGTAGAAATGTTAAAGAAAGAATGAGTCACGAATTTTCACTTCAGCTTCTTTCATAATGACCCACTAATTGGTCATAAATACAGTCATGTTGGGAATGAAAGCCTGTATGATGCTGGAATGTGTCTGCCAGGGACCCTTCCTCTCCCAATCTGCTATAGAGATAATCCAGGTAGTCTTTTATAAGACCATAAGATATAGGAACAGAAGTAGGCCATTTGGCCCATTAAAAACTACTCTGCCATTTCATCATTTCCCTCTCAGTCCCAGTCTCCTAATGTCTCCCCATATCCCTTCATGCCCTGACCAATCAAGAATCTATCAACCTCTGCCTTGAATATACATAAAGTCTTGGCCTCCATGGCTGCCTGTGGCAAAGAAATCCACAGCTTCACCACTCTCTGACTGAAGAAATTCCTCCTCATCTCCATTCTAAAAGGACACCCCTCTATTCTGAGGTTATATCCTCTGGTTTTAGTCTCTCCCACTGTAGGAAACATACCTGTTCACATCCATTTTATCAAGGCCTTTCACTATTCAATAGCTTTCAATGAGTCCACTACTCATTCTTCTGAATTCTAGTGAGTACAGGTTCAGAACCATCAAATGCTCTTCATATGACAAGCCATTCAATCCTGGAATCGTTTTTGTGAACCTCCTTTGAACCCTTACTAGTTTCAGCAAATCTTTTCTTAGATAAGGGGCCCAAAACTACTCACAATACTCTAAGTGAAGCCTTACCAGTGCTTTATAAAGTCTCAACATTATGTCCTTGCTTTTATATTCTAGCCCTCTTCAAGTAAATGCTAACATTGCATTTGCCTTCCTCACTACAGACTCAACTTGCAAATTAACCTTTAGGGAATCCTGCACAAGGAATCCCATGTTCCTTTGCACCTCAGTTTTTTGTAGTTTCTCTCCATTTAGAAAATAGTCAACCCTTTCATTTCTTCTACCAAAGTGCATGGCCATACACTTCCTGACACTGTATTCCTTCTGTAGCCTCTCTACTTCCTCAAAACTACCTGCCTCTCCGCCTATCTTCATATTGTCTACAAACTTTGCAACAAAGCCATCAATTCCATCATCCAATTCATTGTCATATAACGTATAAAGAATTGGTCCCAACACAGACCCCTGTGGAACACCACTACAGCCAACCAGAGAAGGCTCCCTTTTTTCCCCACTCTTTGCCTCCTGCCAATCAGCCACTGCTTTCTCCATGCTAGAATCTTTCCTGTAATACCATGGGCTCATAGCTTGTTAAGCAGCTGTATGTGTGGCACCTTGTCAAAGGCCTTCTGAAAATCCAGGTACTCAACATCAACCTATTCTTCTTTGTCTATCTTACTTGTATTTCTTCAAATAATTCCAACAGATTATTCAGGTAAGATTTTCCCTTGAGGAACCCATGCTGTCTACGGCCTATTTTATCATGTGCCTCCCAAGTACCCTAAATCCTCATCCTTAATAATTGACTCCAACATCTTCCCCAACCACAGAGGCCAGACTAACTAACCTATAGTTTCATTTCTTCTGCCTCTCATCCTTCTTGAAGAGCAAGTGATATTTGCAATTTTCCAGTCTTCTGGAACCAAGATCTCTTCTGCTACCTGTTTCAGAACCTGGGCTGTTCACCATCTGGTCCAGGTGACTTACCTACCTTCATACTTTTCAGTTTCCAAAGAACCTTCTCTCTCATTTTGGTAACTTCACACACTTCATGGCCCCTGACAATTGGACCTTCCACCATAATGCTAGTGTCTTCCACAGTGAAGACTGACACAAAATACTTATTCAGTTCATCTGCAATATCCTTGTCCCCCATTAATACTTCTCCATCATCGTTTTCCAGCGGTCTGATATCCACTCTCACCTCTCTTTTACACTTTATATATTTGAAGAAACTTCTGGTATTCTCTTTAAATTATTGGCTAGCTCATTTTCGTATTCCATCTTTACCTTCTTCATGACTTTTTTGGTTGCCTTCTGTTCATTTTTAAAAGCTTCCCAATCCCATAACTTCCCTTTAATTTTTGCTTCTAGTATATGATCTCTCTTTGCTTTTATGTTGGCTTGGACTTCTCTTGTTAGTCATGGTTGTGTCACCTTTCCTTTAGAATGGGGGTCCCCAATCTCTTTTGCACCGCGGATTGGATTATATTCTTGTGGACTGGCCGACGGGGGTGGGGGGTGGGTGTTCAAGTTCAACAGTGCGTGACAGGGAATGAGGGAAGGTGCAGCTGACTCATATTGTTTCATATCGCCAAAACATATCGTTTCCTCATGGCCCTGTAGCACATGCTTTGCGGCTCGGTACCAGTCCACGGGCTGGTGGTTGGGGACCGCTGCTTTAGAATACTTCTTCCTCATTGGGATGTATTGTTACGAGAATACACATAAAATTAAGATGTTTGCTGGCCTGGGCTAGCATCAGTGGCATCAGCAGTTGGTCTGCCACCTGCCCTCAGGGGAAGGAGAGATAAGGAACAATGGAGCAGCGTCTGGAGATGTGTAATGAAGGGATGTGGGAGGAAGAGCTGTCTGGAGCGGCTCCCCCCTTTGAACCCTGAACTGTTTGAAGTGATGGACAGGCGATACCCCAGCAGGGGGATAAAAAGGGACAGGTTCGCTAAGACAGACACACACGCCACCCGAGGTAACGAGACCCTGGAAGCGGTGCGCCTCTCACGAGTGGTGAGAAGAATTGGACAACGCACAGGGTGGAAAGGTACGATCAGCGGGAACCCGGTGTGTGTCCGCCCTTGCCTGGGTGCCGGGTTCACTGCAGAGGATCGACCGCATCTGGAGGAGGGGTCACAGTCGGTGACCTCAGGTGACATCACCAAGGACCCGCCCAAATGCTGTTTGTGAGCCATCTCGCTGGTCTGTGAGTGAAGCTGTGCTGAATGATGAGTTGTTCCTATTCTGTGTCTCTCTTCCCCACCTTGTCCATCGCCATGACAACGATTACTGCGAACTGAACTACAAACTGGACTGAACTTTGAGTCATTTTGAAATTGGTCATTTACCCCTAGACAACGATAGAGCTTGATTGATGCTGTTATCTTAATTCTGTGCACATGTGCGTTTATCATCGCTGAACTGTTGCATTTATTATCCTTTCGATTAATGTGTTGCTTGTTTCTTTAATAAAACTTTCTTAGTTCTAGTACTCCAGACTCCAACTGAGTGATCCATTTCTGCTGGTTTGGCAACCCAGTTACGGGGTACGTAACATAAGTGGGGGCTCGTCCGGGATTTTGAACGCTAAATTTGGGACGGAGTAAATTGATTGGGTTAAAATTCCCGAAAGAAAGAAAAGACAAACAGCAGAAATGGAGGTTGAGGAATTTATAAAGGCGCCGACCTTGGAGGCATTAGAGGATGCCAGGAAATCGGAATTGATAGCTGTGGCCAAACGGGTGAATCTTGCCAAGGTGAAGTCGACAATGAGGAGAGAGGAGATACACAGAGCTATTGTAGAGCACTATGTATCTAAAGGTGTGTTTCCCCAAGGTGAGCTGGGGGTGGTGTCTATTGAAAAACCTGCTGGAGACGCGGTACAGGTACAGCTTGAAAAACTGAGACTCGAGCACGAGTTCCGGGTACGGCAGTTAGAACACGAAGAGAAGCAGTTAGAAAGGCAGGAGAAAGAGAGAGAGTTAGAAAGGCAGGAGAAAGAGAGAGAGTTAGAAAGGCGGGAGAGAGAGAAAGAGGTAGAAAGGCAAGAGAGAGAAAGACAGTTGGAGAGAGAAGAGAGAGAGAGGGACAGGCAGTTGGAGAGAGAGGAGAAACAGAGGGAAAGGGAATTTGAGCTGGAGAAGTTAAAGATAAGGGCCGAGCAGGGGCTCGTGCCGAACCAAGGTGGAGGGTTCCGGGCGACCCAGGAGGTTAGGCTGGTTCCCCCATTTGACGATACCGATGTGGATCGGTACTTTCTCCACTTCGAAAAAGTAGCTATAAGTCAGGACTGGCCGAGGGATAAGTGGGTTGTTTTACTTCAGAGTGTACTGAAAGGGAAAGCCCAACAAGCTTACTCCGCTTTATCCGCGGAAGATGCCCAGAAGTATGAGGTGGTGAAAGAGGCCATCCTCAGGATTTATGAGTTGGTCCCGGAGGCATACCGGCAGAGGTTCCGGAATGCGAGGAAGCGGTGGGACCGCACGTATTTGGAGTTTGCTCGCGAGATGCAAACATATTGTGAGCGTTGGTGCGCCTCGAAAGGGGTAGAGGGGGATTATGACAGACTGCTGCAGCTGATTCTGATTGAGCAGTTTAAAGGTTGTGTCCCTGAGGGTATGAGACCCTACCTCGATGAGAAAGGGGCAGCCACGTTAGCCGTAACTGCTAAGTTAGCGGATGAGTATGCGTTGACGCATAAAATGAAGTTTGCCCCGAGTAAAGGCTACCAGAAGGGTAGTCAGGACGGCGGGGAGAGTCCGCCGGAAAAGTCAGAAAGTAAGCCGGGGACTAGTGAAAAGGATAAGGTAGACCGGGAGCAGCCTGGTAGGAAGTCTCCTGGGGTCGTCTGTTATAATTGTGGGAAAGTCGGACACTTTGCGTCCAGGTGCTTTGCCCCAAGGAAGGAGACGGGGAAAGGAAAAGCGGAAATTTTGAATGGCTGTATTGAGCTGTTAAGCGAACCGCTAGGGAAGGACAGGTCTGAAAAAGTCCAGGAAGGGCGCGAGAGGTTTATCTCGGCCGGACTGGTGTCAGTGAAGGAGAGGTTAAAACCAGTTCCAGTGCGGATCTGGAGAGACACGGGAGCGTGTCAGTCACTAATACTGAAGAGTGTATTAGAGTTTAGCTCAGAGACCCAGACTGGGGAGGTAGAGGTCAAAGGTGTTGGGGAAGGGACAGAGTCAGTCCCTTTGCACCAGATACACTTACAGAGCAACCTGGTCTCTGGACTAGTCACGATCGGGGTGAGGTCCGAATTACCGATGAAAGACGTGGAAGTCTTGCTCGGTAATGACATCGCCGGAGGAATCGTGTTCCCAGTCGTGAGATTGACGGGTCAGCCTGCCAGCATGGAGGCCCCGCCCGCGATGGTGAATTTGGCTGAAACATTTCTGCCAACCTTGTATGAGACAGGGTGTAGTGAGATAAGAGGTAGTGAGGGAGCTGGGACAGACGTAGCAGTAGCCAGGAAAGAATTTGTGCAGACGCAGGAGCGAGACGAGGGGCTGATGGTTTTTGCCGAGACAGCTCTCTCTGACACAGCCTTGACAAGGGAACTAGTAGGCTATTGTGCGGATGAGGAAGTGCTAAGGAAGAAAGGGAAATCAAGTACAGCATCCGCAGATGAGGAATGGGGGGTGGTGCAAAAGAGTTATGGGGATGAGGTTTTTAACATGGCCCACGAGGTACCCCCCGGTGGACATTTTGCGGTGCTGGAGGAAACAGTTGGTGGAATCATGAAAGAGAGTTACCGGCTGCCCAGGGGGAAAAATGTTATTGATCATGACCGACGCGAACTGAGACGGTCACCGGCTTTTGATATGCTAACAAACCTAGTCGGTGTTAGCGTGGAAATCAATGAAGCTAGGGGCCCCCTGCTAAGAGAAAAAAACCATTTTGAAAAGATTAGGATGGGATCGGTCAGATGGGAGAAGGCTATTGTTTTGGCCAGGTCTACTGATAAGGTCTCTCCCTTAATCCCCGAAGGAGTAATTAAACGACTCGCACCCATGTGTTTGATTGTCCCGAGGAAATGCAAAGAACTGGGACGTTGGGTTATGTCTGTTACAATAGGGCAGCCAAGTAAACAACACCCATATTTTTTGAGTAATTCAGTGACTAAAGGGCTGATGAACACAGAGGTGTGTATTGGCAATTTAACACGGCTGTCTGAAGCCAGCTTGATAGTGAACCTTGGAAAAAATGAATTCGGCCACACGAATGTCACTTACCTGGGAATTGTGGTGACACAGGGGCAGCTGGCAGTGATGCAAGCTACAGTGCAGGCTATCGCTGACCTCCCAACCCCGACAGACAAGAGGGCCCTCAGAAGGCTTTTGGAGATGGTGGGGTACTGCAGGAAGTTTTGCAATAACTCTGCGGTCAATACCCGTCCCCCTCCTACTAAGCCCTTGCGAGAGAAAATTGAGTCGGAATGGGACGACCCTTGTTATTGTGGTCCGGGACAAAACCAAATGAGAGGTTACATTGGTCGCAATTCATCAGTGTTTTTGGCCACTATGAAGTTTGCTGAGTTGGAGCCTGGTCTAAGGGATTATTAATAACACGTGTAAAAGGAACAGAAAATGTGATGACTGTCTGTCAAGGTGTTGACAGCTTCAAATTCTCTGTATCAGCTAAATAACTGTTAAAGATGTATATTGTGTATGTATCAGATAATGTAGTCATGTTTGTAATTTTTACCTCCCGGTAAAAATCCTTAAAGGGGGGAAGTGTTACGAGAATACACATAAAATTAAGATGTTTGCTGGCCTGGGCTAGCATCAGTGGCATCAGCAGTTGGTCTGCCACCTGCCCTCAGGGGAAGGAGAGATAAGGAACAATGGAGCAGCGTCTGGAGATGTGTAATGAAGGGATGTGGGAGGAAGAGCTGTCTGGAGCGGCTCCCCCCTTTGAACCCTGAACTGTTTGAAGTGATGGACAGGCGATACCCCAGCAGGGGGATAAAAAGGGACAGGTTCGCTAAGACAGACACACACGCCACCCGAGGTAACGAGACCCTGGAAGCGGTGCGCCTCTCACGAGTGGTGAGAAGAATTGGACAACGCACAGGGTGGAAAGGTACGATCAGCGGGAACCCGGTGTGTGTCCGCCCTTGCCTGGGTGCCGGGTTCACTGCAGAGGATCGACCGCATCTGGAGGAGGGGTCACAGTCGGTGACCTCAGGTGACATCACCAAGGACCCGCCCAAAAGTTGCTCGTGAGCAATCTCGCCGGTCTGTGAGTGAAGCTGTGCTGAATGATGAGTTGTTCCTATTCTGTGTCTCTCTTCCCCACCTTGTCCATCGCCATGACAACGATTACTGCGAACTGAACTACAAACTGGACTGAACTTTGAGTCATTTTGAAATTGGTCATTTACCCCTAGACAACGATAGAGCTTGATTGATGCTGTTATCTTAATTCTGTGCACATGTGCGTTTATCATCGCTGAACTGTTGCATTTATTATCCTTTCGATTAATGTGTTGCTTGTTTCTTTAATAAAACTTTCTTAGTTCTAGTACTCCAGACTCCAACTGAGTGATCCATTTCTGCTGGTTTGGCAACCCAGTTACGGGGTACGTAACAGTATATATTCTGTGCCTTCAGAATTGCTTCCAGAAATTCCAGCCATTGCTGCTGTGCTGTCATCCCTGCCAGTGTTCTTTCTGGCCATCTCCTCTCTCATGCCTCTATAATTCTCTTTCCTCCACTGTGCTACTGTTACATCTATCTTTAGCTTCTCCTTCTCAAATTTCAGGGTGAATTTGATTATATTGAAAACACTTTCCTGTGAGTGTTCTTTTACCTTAAGCTCTTTGATCAATTCTGTTTCATTGCACAACGCCCAATCCCAAATATTTGAACCCCTAGTGAGCTCAACTATGAGCTGCTCTAAAAAGCCATCTCATTGGCACTCTAAAAAATCCCCCTCCTGGAATCCAGCACCAACCCGACTTTCTCAATCTACCTGCATATTGAAGTTCCCCATGACTATTGTAACATTGCCCTTTTGACATACATTTTCTATCTTCCATTGTAATTTGTAGGCCACATCCTTTCTGCTGTTTGGGGGTCTGTATACAATTCCCATCAGGGTCTTTTTACCCTTGTAGTTCCTTAGCTCTATCAACAATGTCACCTCTTTCTAATGATGTGATTTTTTTTTTACCAACAGAACAATGCAAACCCCTCTGCTTTCCTTTCTGTCCTTTTGATACAAGAGTATCTTTGGACATTAAGCTCCCAGCTATAATCTTCTTTCAGCCATGATTCAGTAATGTGTGGACCTAGCACTACTTATTGACCGATAACTTACCCAAGCGCATTGATCTGTTGTTCTTTCCCTCTGTAAAGTGAATACACCAGTTAACCTCACCTCTGCATGTATACTTTTATTTAAATGATATGTAATTGTACAGGCACAACAAAAAGGTGATGAGTACAATCCTGAATGTCAGTGGATATCACCAACTAAACTGACAGTTATGAAATGACAGAATTCAGAGGAAGGGCAAGAGGAAAGAGTGAATCAGCACAGAGAAGGCCGTCATGGATGCTAACAAAGGGATGCGTGAGTAATAGTGCACTGAACACAGTGAGATACACACAACTAGTAAAGTTAAAGTGAGAATAATACGATGATAGCTTTAGTTGGAAAGTTGACGCATTCGATAGTACTAATGGGGACTAGGAATCGTATATCCAAATAGTTGAACTGTATTGTAATGCAAATGAAGTGGATGAAGAAAAGAAAGCCTCCACACTTCCCAGCTTAATGGATGCTAAAATGTACAGGTGCTTATGCAACTTAAAAACTCCTGAAAAGCCTGCAAGCAAGATATTCAACAACATTATTGCAAATTTGTAAAATTACTTTAGCCCCAAACTGCTAGCAGTAGCTGAGAGATTTAGATTTCACAAAATAGACCAGTCAAAGGATGAAAGCATTTCTGAATACATTGCAGAGCTGCGCAAGCTTTCTCAAAACTGTGACTTTAGAGATGGACTTTCTGAAGTATTAAGGGACGGGCTTGTATGTGGCATGCATAGTCAAAGCACTCAAAAGAGGCTACTGTCAGAAAGAGGCCTAACCTTAGAATGGGCATTGACCATTGCAAGATTGATACAAACTGCAACAAAGGATGCTGCAGAACTAAAGAAAAAAAGTTTAGAATGTGAAGTACACAAAATGTCCCTGAATGGTACGATATGCCAAAGATGTTATTGATGTGCTAAATCCTCCCATGATGCAAATGACTGCTGGTTGAAAGAAAAAGTATGCAGAAAGTGTCACAATCAAGGTCACGTAGCGAGAGCATGCAAGACAGACAAAAAGCGCAAAAGAAGAGAAAATCCACAAGTGAAAAATTTCCAACACAAAATGAAACAAATGCATAAAGTGACGGAAAGTGAAACTGAATCAGACAAGTCAGTCTGACAAAGGTGAACTGTCCTGTTGAGAGCTGCAAAGCATTACTGAAACAGATCGCAAAATCATGTACTGTAGATCCCAACAGATGTCTGGTGTAAGACTGAAAATTGAACTGGATACAGAGCCAGCTTCGTCTGTAATTTCCGAGGTAGTCTACAGCAGACTGTATTCTAAGCTACCATTAGAAAAGACCTCAGTGATGCTAAAGACCTATACAGGCGAAAACATATCTTCCAAAGGCAATCTGAAAGTAAATGTGACGTACTGAGGCAAAACACAGCAGTTTTTGCTTTATGTGTTGAAAAGTGGAGGGCCAGCACTTTTTGGACGTGAATAGTTGGAAAAAGTCCAACTAGACTGGCTCAACATAATCAATGTTCTCAATATGTCATCAACAGGCAGTAATCCGAGACTGTCACAGCTGCTTAATGCTAATGAGGAGGTGTTTGAGAAGAGTATTGGTAAACTGAAAGGCACAAAGGCCAGAATTGAACTGGATAAAGCAGCAACTCCAAGATTCCAGCAAGCATGTCCTGTGCCTAATGCACTACATCCTAAAGTGGATGCTGAACTTCTGAGCTTGGAGGTGTCTGGTATTCTCTTCAAGGTTGAGTGGAGTGATTGGGCCATGCCCGTTGTCCTGGTGATCAGGAAAATAAAGGCTGGAGCTGTTTGCATATGTGGGGACTTCAAAGTGACCATCAATCCAGTGCTGTGTACTGTGCAGTATCCCCTGACGCGAATAGAAGACATTTTTGCATTTTTGGCAGGCAGGGAGAGGTTTTCAAAGATCGACTTGTCACAAGCCTATCTGCAAATGGAGCCTGAGCATTCAAGCAGTTCTTCACAATCAACACTCAGGAGGAACTGTTCCGGTATAATTGTCTCGGCTTTGGCATCATATCAGCTCCAGCAATTAGGCCAAGAGCAATTGGACCAAGTACCTCAAGGTAACCTAGGAGCACAATGTTACTTTGACGACATCATTGTGACTGGAAAAATGATGAAGAGCACCTCCAGAACCTTGGTAAAGTGCTTACCAGGTTGAGTGAGTATGGTCTGCATGCAAAGAGAGAGAAATGTGAGTTTTTCACGAATGAAATCTCATATTGTGGACATGTCATTGACAAGCAGGGCTTACATAAGTCACAAGAGAGGATTGAAGCAGTGCTACAGGCACCCTAACTGGAAAATGTGTCACAACTCAGGTCATACTTGGGCCTTGTAAATTACTACCACTGGTTTCTCCCAAACATTGCTACAGTGCTGCATCCATTGAACACACTGTTACAGACAGGAGCAAAGTGGGAATGGTCGGAAAGATGTGAAAAGGCATTCAAGGAAACAAAGAGACTAGTAACATCAGATGAACTGCTCGCCCATTGTGACCAATCTCTGCCCATCAGACAGGTATGTGATGCATCCCTTTATGGCATTGGTGCCATTTTGTCACACACTGTGAAATATTGATCTGAACGTCTGATTGCATTTGCTTCAAGATCATTGACGAGCACAAGGTACAACTATGCACAGATCGTCTGAGAGGCCCTTGAATTGAATTGAATTGAATTGACTGTATTACTTACATCCTTCATATACATGAGGAGTAAAAATCTTTATGATACATCTCTGTCTAAATGTGCAATGTGCAATTTATCGTAATTTATAATAAGTAGTATGTACAACAGGACAGTCAATATGAGAAACAAATACAATTGTATCAGCATGAATTAATCAGTCTTATGGCCTGGTGGAAGAAACTGTCCTGGAGCCTGTTGGTCCTGGCTTTTATGCTGCGGTACCGTTTCCTGGATGGTAGCAGTGGGAGCAGTTTCTGGTTAGGGTGACTTGGGTCCCCAGTGATCCTTTTTACACACCTCTCTTTGTAAATGTCCTGAATAGTGGGAAGTACACATCTACAGATGCGCTGGGCTGCCGCATCACTTTCTGCAGAGTCCTGTGATTGAGGGAAGTACAGTTACTATATCAACCAGTCAGGAAGCTCTTAATTGTGCCCCTGTAGAAATTTTTTAGGATTTGGGGGCCCATACCAAAATTCTTCAGCCGTCTGAAGGGAAAGAGGTGCTGTTGTGCTTTTTCACCACACAGCTGGTGTGTATAGACCACGTGAAATCCTTGGTAATGTGTATGCTGAGGAAGTTAAAGCTGTTCACCCTCTCAACCCTAGATACATTGATGTCAATAGGGGTCAGCCCATCTCCATTCCTCCTGTAATTCACAACCAGCTCCATTGTTTTTGCAAATTGAGGGAGAGGTTGTTTTCTTGACACCACTGTGTCAGGGTGATGACTTCTTCTCTGCAGGCTGCCTCATTATTATTTGAGATCAGGTCAATCAATGTAGTATCATCAGCAAAATTAATTAGTGGATTGGTGCTGTGGGTAGCAACATAGTCATGGGTATACAGAGAGTAAAGGAGGGGGCTTAGGACACAGCCCTGAGGGGCACCTGTGTTGAGGGTCAGAGGGGCAGAGGTGAGCGACCCCACTCTTACCACCTGCCAGCGATCTGACAGGAAGTCCAGGATCCAGCTACGCAAGGTAGGGTGAAGGCTGCCTTAGACTACTTTGTCTAGTACGGGGAATAAAGAAGTTTCACCGCTATATTTATGAACAAAATTTTACTCTGGTGGTCAGCCGCTTGTGTCCGTCTTCAATCCCGGGAAAGGCATCCCAGTGATGCCAGCTACCCGGTTGCAATGTTGTGTACTTTTCCTCAGAGCCCACCCTTACGACATAGAGTTCAAGAGTACCAAACAACACAGCAACGCTGACGGCTTGTCACGTATTCCACTGTTGGCAACTGAAGAAGAAAAGACTTCATTCTGTGACCCAGCGGAGGTGTTCCACACCACAGGGGCAGACCAGTTGCTGGAAACAAATTCTGAAATATCGGAGAAACGAGGAATGACCCGACATTGTCAAAAGTCTGTGACATCACCAAGCAAGGATGACCAGCTCACTGTAGTCCTATGTTTTCAGTGACATGAGACCAACTGTCTGTATGTCAAAGAACCCTGATGTGTGGATCTTGTGTTGTGGATCCCTCTAAACTGCGCACCGGAAAATCTACATGAAGGTCACCTGGGTACAGTTAACATGAAGAGTCTCACACAGAGCTACGTGTGGTGGCTGGGAATAGATAAACAGATTGGAGACCTGACCAAAAGCTGTTTGGGATGCCACAAAGTTCAAGATGCACCCCCACAAGTACTGTTACACCTGTGGGAGTGGCCGTCTTCATCATGGCAAAGAGTGCATTTTGACTTTGCTGGGCCATTCGTGGACTCCATGTTTCTGATTGTTGTAGACACTCATTCGAAGTGGCCTGAGGTCTTACCAATGAAATCAACCACCTCAGAAGAGACTGTTTCTGCTCTGTGGACTACCTTCTCCAGAAATGTTTTACTTGAACAAATTGTGAGTGAAAACAGTTCATAATACATGCCTATATGAGGTGGAGCTCAGGAGGATGGTGGCATCTAATGGTGACTCCTTCGCTTGCATCTTTGGAAACAGCTCTATTTCTATCTTTGATATCTCTTTTTTTTCCTTTTCAAGGTCCTTTTGAAGACCCTGACCTGGAGTTACACGCTGACTTTGGTTCTTTTCCCAAATGGGACCTGCTGTCAGGGCCTCATGACCGCCTGCATTTCGATACGCCAAGGATGCGGCCTGGAAGACTAGTGCACCTTCAGGGTGCTGGATTTAGGTGGCTCTGGAGGCAGGCGGATTCAGGGCCGGTGCCGCCGTCTGATGCATCGTGTGAGATGGAAGATCATAAGCAGCGAACTGGCTGTGTGCCCAGAGACCCAAGTTCTTTGGGCACAGAGCTCGGAAAAAGCGACACAACAGACTTTTAGCACCATAATTCAACGAGTTGCTTTGTTATGTCTCCCCTATCGCTGTGAAACAGGGACACCCCTTTTTCTCTTATTAGGGAGAGAGAGAGCCTATGGTATATTGAATTACTGAGTGAACGAGTAGTCTTTGTAGTACTGCAAGTCTCTGTCTTTATTGATGTTTTGCTGCACGCTTGAGTGCTTGGTGGAGGGTGCTGATGCTTATTTGCTGGTGGGGAAGGGGAGGGGGGGTCATTGCCATGCTACTGTTTGTGTGTGGGAGAGGGGAGCTGGGGGGGCTTTGGGGTTCTAACATTTAACTGTCATTCATTCTTTGGAGCACTCCTCTGTTTTCATGGATGTTTGCGAAGAAAAAGAATTTCAGGATGTATATTGTATGCATTTCTCTGACATTATATGTACCTATTGAAGTCTATTGAATATTCAGACTATTCGTGAAGAGAAAAGGCTGGGTCTAATCCCGTAGAATTATTTTTTACAGAGGATTTTGCTTTTTATCCAGCTCTGAGAGCTCTGAGAATCCACTAAGGCGAGAAGTCAGCATGCCTTTGTTGCAATAGGTGTAAAAAGAGTGTAAAGAGAATTGTAACTGCAAACTTCTTTTGTCTAAAACTGTCTGGGAACAGGGAGTAGGTGACCAGCCCATTTCCCAGAAGAAAGGTTTAAATACCTCAGTGATGCTGCGTGCTTTAAACTTCATCCTCAGTCATAGCCAGACTGGTTTTCCAAGCTTCAAGGAAGCAGGAAAGGAAAGAAAGGTGATGAAGAGTGGATAGAACTGACACTGGTTCTTTAGTCTGGGCATTGGGCTCACTGGGACATTATGTTCCAGTTGTACAAGATGTTGGGGAGACCACACTTGGACTACAGTGTAGAGATTTAATCACCTTGTAATAGGAGAAACATCAAACAGGAAAGAGTGCAAAGAAGATTCACAGGGATGCTGCTGGGACTTGAGAGTGTGAGGTACAGAGAGAGACGGGGCAGGCTAGGATTTTATTCCCTGACAGATAAGAGTTTGAGGGGTGACTTTCCAGGTACAAATAGGGTGGATGCATGTCGTCTTTCTCCCAGGAAAAAGGAGCTAAAAACCAGTGGTTAAAGGTGAGAGGTAATCCAGTCACAAAACAATAGAAAATCTGCAGGTGCTGGAAATCCAAGCGACACACACAAGATGCTGGTGGAACTCAGCAGGCCAGGCAGCATCAATGGAAAAGAGTGCAGTCGACGTTTTGGTCCAAGACCCTTAGGCAAGACTGGAGAAAAGAAAGCCAGGAGTAAATTTAAAAGGTGGGGTGGGAAGGGGAGAGAGAAGCACAAGATGGTGGGTGAAACTTGATGGGGGAGGAATGAAATAATTAGCTGGGAAGTTAATTGGTGAAAGAGATACAGGGCTGGAGTAAGGGGAGTCTGATAGAAGAGGACAGAAGGCCATAGAGGAAAGAAAAGGGACGGAGGGACGGAGGGACGGGGAGGAGCACCAGAGGGAGGTGATGGGTGGGCAAGTTGATAAAGTGAGAGAGGGAAAAGGGGATGGGGAATGGTGAAGTGTGGGGGGGGGGCACATTACTGGAAGTTCGAGAAATCAATGTTCATGCCATCAGGTTGGGGGCTACCCGGACGGAATATAAGGTGTTGCTCCTCCAACACTGGGAGTTTCCAGTTTTTCTGTTGGACAGAGCGTAGGTGCTCAGCGAACAGGTCTCCCAATCTACGTCAGGTCTCGACATACAGGAGGACACACTGGGAGCACCGGACACAGTATATGACCCCAACAGACTCACAGGTGAAGTGTTGCATCAGCTGGAAGGACTGTTTGTGAGAGGTAAAAGGTTTAAGAGACGTGTGGGGAAGCAGCTTCTCTTAGAAGGCGATGCGCACTTGAACTAGGCTGGGAGGAAATGTGATTGAGGCAGGTACAATAACAAAATGTGAAAGACATTTGGATAAGTACATGCATCAGTTGGGTTTAAGAGGATATGAGTGGGATTAGCCTGGTAGGCCCCATCATTGCCATGGATGAGTTGAACCATAGCGCCTGTCCCCATAATATATTACTCTGTAACTCTCTTGCTCTAGACTTGTGAAAATGTCATGTAAACTAACCTGCTGAATGTATTACCAATTTAACCCCTAGCAATCACCCCTTCCCCACTACCTCTGATAGATCTGATACTGCCCTGACGCCCTTCAGGGCTGCCAGTCTTTTGTTCTGAATGTTCAGAATGTCCTGGCTGTATTATTATTTACTTTCAACAGTGGTCCACAGCCCATCACCAGGAGTTGGGCTTTGTACTGGGCAGGAAACCAGAAAGGTTGCAAGGATAGTCTCCCAGGGGAACGGACTTTGCAGTTGTGGCTATTAGTCATGATGGAGAGTCCATTTTTAAAACAAAGTTTCAAACAGATCCAAAGTCAGCCAATACTAAAATAACATTTGTAATTTACGGTTATGTAAGGACTTTGACATGCCAGCATGAGTTATGAGAGTGGCATTGGGCATCAGACGGCAATATCAATGATGGCAGTGGTGTGTAGAACGTAAAATGACAGTGTGCATGATGGCAATGGTACGGTCGAAATCATGATGGCAACTGAACAGGGAATTTGAAATAACAGCTTGAAAGAGGAACCTGGGGTCAAAGTTTTGTGAAAGTATGGAAAGAGGACTGTGCAGCGTAATGGCTTGCATACAGTGCCAGCGATCAGGGCTCAACTCCTGCTGCTGTCTGTAAAGATTTTTTACGTTCTCGTTGAGACCACATGGGTTTCCTCTGTGAGCCCCAGTGTCCTCCCATACTCCAAAGGTGTTTGGTTAGGGTTAGTGAGCTGAGCACATGCTATGCTGGAGCCAGAGGCACAGAGACCCTTGCAGGCACCCAGCTCGTTCTCGGACTGTGTTGGCCATTGATGCAAACAGCACATTTCATTGTATGTTTTGATATTTCGATGTCCATATGACAAATAAAACTAATCTTTTTTGCTTTTCGATTCGGTTATGGGTTACTCCTGAACCCGGTGAATATAAACACACTCTTGATTTTGTTTGTGAAAGCTTTCCATATTTAGAAATAATTAGGAAGTTTATAGGGGACCCACGAGATAGTGCAACAAATTGTGGCCAGAGTAGCAGGTGTCGACAACTTGATTCAGCCTGGAAAAGCAGTGATTGTATATCTTGTCCTAAACACACTATGGCGGACCCACACAAGATTGGAACGCGAGTCTGGCCCAGATTATGTGTGCTTGCCGCTGGTTTGGAATCTTCCCTGCCAATAATTTTTAGCAACAGAGATAAAATGGCCTTCATCCCACTATCTCCACTGCAAACATATACACATAGTGTCGAATTAACTGATATAAAAAGAAGCATTTGAGTCTCTGGCGCATATTTAACATTTTGCGAGTGTTTTCCAACTCCCTATTTATAAGCCTGCTGCATTTAGTTATTTTCATTAAAGGTAACGTAGAACATAATTAATTTTAGATTACAAATTCAAAGACAGCAGTTTTTTTAAAAATAGAAGCTATCACGACGCATGCCGATGATAATTAACCTGATTCCCTGATTCTGATTCCTATGATCAGAAAATAAATGATTCTATTTTGAGACCCTTCCTCTTTTTTTCATTTTCTTGCCGTGGCAAGTGCAGCCTCAAATGACTGGATATTGAGTGCACAATGACTGATTACCAGGAATTAAGTAGTCTCCTAAGAGTCCCAGAATAGTAGTCTACACTTAATATGAGTCATAGATTCAGATAAAGGCCTTTCAGTCTGAATGACCCTTTCTGGCTCACTTTGGATTAGTCCGGTTAGCCCCATTCGTTGTGACTGTGATCTGAGTCAATGGTGAGATGGAGAAGTCTTTATTCATCATGACAAGCAGACGTTCTTCTGGAGACTGTCTTGGTAGAGTCTCTCAAACAGAATGTACATCACATTTATATAACCTTAGGATCAAAGGTAACAGTGAATGAACCAATGCAATTTCAATAGCTAAAATGACATTGTTTACTTCAATATTTCTGGTTGACAGTGCTTCTTTTGAATTGCATATCTACAGTGGCAGATGTCATGTTTTGTAACTCCAAAAACTAATTGGAAGAAAAATATGCCAGCCAGAATGCATGTGTGCTTAGTTTCTTTTAGTGAGGTGCTCATATATGACATGATGGCGTTATGACGTATGCCATTCAGGTACTTTTACATGTAACCCATAATGAATAACGTAAACAACAAAGAATGCTTAAACAAACAATATACGTATTTATAATATTACTGAAATATTAAATACACTCCTCCCTGCTTAGCTATAAACTCCAACTCAGTATAGAATGAATCTCAACTCAAAAATGTAACATATTACTCTCTAGTCATCTTGTATGCACAGTATACTATATAAAACAACCACTATATATGAGGGGTGATTGATAAGTTCGTGGCCTAATGTAGAAGGAGATGCGTTATTAACTTTAAACTTTCTGCATTTTCCTTCAAAGACTTGAACTGCACGTGCATGTAACGAGAGCTGTATAACTCATCTCCTTCTACCTTAGGCCACAAACTTAGCAATCACCCCTGCTGAGAACCACTTCTACAAAGAAGGGGTCTGTATGCTCCACGACCACTGGACTAAGTGTGTACATGTAGGAGGGGACTATGTTGAAAAATAAAAGTGCTAGGTTTTCTAAAATGGACTCCTTCTACCTTAGGCCATGAACTTATCAATTACCCCTCGTAGACATCCACAGCATCGTAAATTTTAAATGGTCCCATCAGACCTAAAGATTTAATCGTAGTGGAGAATTTCTTACTGTTATGGGATAACAGCTTTGCGGACAAGGGGGTCACTTTGCCTCACAGGACTGACTTGTGGCTGTGAAACAATCTCAGGTTCCGGGGCCTCCTCCTTGCTGGTTGTAGGAGTTTTCTCTGGGGCTGCAGGAAGTGGTTCTGACAGCTCTGGACACCTTCCTCCTTCAACAATTGGCTCTGCTCTCCTCAACTGATGGATGTATCGTCTCCAGCTGACATCAGACACAATCTCCGCTGTGCAGGGCAGTGGTCTAATTCTGTCCTTAATCCTTCCAAGTACCCACTTTTATTCACTTCTGTAGTCCCTTGCTTCTCCAGGGGTGGAACATCAAGCTTGCTTGCTTGAGGAACCCTCTATAAGTCTCAACTGTTTCTCCTGCATTCCCCCTTTGAGATTGGGTTTGAGGAGATCTGAGCCTGGGTGCAAGGGATGACTCAGGAACAGCGTGCTTTAGATATGTTGGCATCCCGAACAGAGCATGGCAAGCTGCTCAATCTGCTGACCTAAGCCAAGCCACCAGACAAAGCTTTGAACCAATGCTTTCATTTTGACCATGGCTAGATGACCACCACGTAGCTCCTCCAACACTTTAGCTCTCAGCTTGGATGGTACAACATTCTCAATCCCCACTTAAGGCAACCTTCATCAAGAGCAAGTTCATCCTGGTGCTGGTAAAAATGGGGGAAGTGGAATTTCTGCCGCATATTCCACCAACTTTGTTTTGCTATGTAGACCTAAGACAGGGTGGGGTCTTTTCTGGTTTCCCTTTGGACAATCTCTGCTGCAATAAGGACACTTTTGATTTGCATTAGGGAGAATATGTCAAGAGGAGTGTCTGCTTCAGTAAATTTTTCAGTTGTTTCCTTTTCCAAAGATAAACAGGACAATCTATCGGCATTTCCATGATTAGTTGGCCTCTCGAGTTCAATCTTCTAATTGTGCCCTCCGAGAAACAGCGCATCTCTGCTTTTGTGCTGCTAGGGTTAGTGGAACATCCTTCGGTGGACTGGAAATTGACACTAGTGGTCGATGAACATTAACGAAGGTAAACTCTCTTCCATACACACTCAAAAGTCTTCTCTGTCAATCTGTGTACAGTTTTTCTTTGCAGCAGTAAGGAATCTTGATGCAGAGGCCATCACTTTCATCACTCAGAACAGGTGACATGACTGCACCTACTCCATGAGGCAGGGTGTCACAGACAAACTTCACTGAATGATGTAGATCATAATGTGTGAGTACAGGTTCTATCATCACTGTATGCTTTATCTTTTGGAATGCCATTTCATACTGCTTTGTCCAATGCCATTTCTTTCCAATCTGTAGTAATGAGTTGAACAGGTGGAGCACAGTAACCAGGTTTGCCAGGAACTTGTTAAGTTAATTGACAGATCCTTAAAAAACACAACTGTCGCATGTCCTCTGGCCTTGGAGTATCCACCACTGTTTGAATCTTCTCAACACACTTGTGTAATCCTTATATATCAATGGTGTGACCACAGTAAGTGATACTCGGATTAAAGAATTCACACATGCTGTGTCGTGCTCTGAGCCCACAATCTTCTAATCTTTTTAACACTGCTTTCAGATTCTGAAGATGTTTCTTGTCATCCTCACTGAAGACAAGGATATCATCCAGCTAACACTGAGTGCCTGGTAGCCTTGCAGCATCTGGTCCATAGCTTTCTGCCAGAATGCAGGTGTAGGTACTGCTCCAAGAATAAGCCTATTATAGTGATAAAGCCCTTTGTGAGTATTTATGGTGAGAATCACTTTGGATTCTTCTTCCATCTCCATCTGTAGGTAGGCATCTGTTAAGTCCACTTTGGTGAAGAACAGTTTGTAAAGATATCCTCGATCATGATAGAGGGTATTGATTTACGTACAGTACTGGGTTGATAGTGGCCTTAAAATGATCACATATCCTGACAGACCTATTCTGCTTGGTCACTGAGACCACCAGCATTGCCCATAGGTTCCATTCAACAGTGGAAAGAATTCCTTCAAACTCCATGTGATCTAGCTCACTGGCTATTTTATTTCGGATGGCATAAGGAACCCAATGGGCTTGGCATTTTCACTTTACACTATTATTACCTGTGATCTGTTTGAGTTTTCCAATGCCATCCTTGAACATTATGCTGTGGCATTATCAGGTGCCTTTCTTAATTTGCTTTCAGTTGACTCTATTGCAGGGGCTGTGGCATGCAAATAGTGGATGGATCTTCAATCAAATTATAGTTGTCTCAACCTATCAATGTTGGCCTTCCTGTTTTACCACATACAAGCCCAATGTGGCTTATTAGGTGTTATATTTCACTGTTATGAATGTCTTTCCCACAGGAGTAATCTTTTCATTAGTATATGTTCTTCGTTGAATATCTGCAGGCTTCAGTTCAGTATCTTTGAAATGCCACTCAAATTCATTTGTAGAATGGCTGAAACAGGCAATTCCATTTAAATTAATTTGTTGTAGATCTTCTGGTGGAAGCCATATTGCTGGTCTCTTGTTAGTTTTCACATTGTAAATCTCAAGGCTAATTAGTCCTGTGTATCTCTCATCATTATCAGAGTCTTTTGTTAGCAGCATACAGACTAGTGTTCTTTACTGTGACTACCGATCTGCTGACATGCAGCACGTTTTTCTTCGAAAGGGGAGGGAGATGTTTGAGTTCAAAAAATAGACAGAAAATGGACAAAATTGATGTTTGAGTTAAAAAAATAGACAGAAAATGGACAAAATTAACAAGCAACAAGCATGGCTATGGTTTCATTAGCAGTGAGCACCAGGTGATAATAATAACAAATAAATAATAAATAAAAATATAAACGGAAATGACTAGCTACATTGCAAAGATAGAAGCATTCGATTGCACAACAGATAACTGGATGATGTAATCCGAACAAATTGAGCAGTATTTTGAAGCAAATGAAATAACTGATGGGAAATCAGTGTCAGTGTTATTGAGTGCAATAGGTGGAAAAGCATACAGTTTGCTTAGAAGTTTAATTGCTCCATCCAAACCAGATGAAATGAGCTTTGCTGATATCGTGAATGTATTGCAGGAACATTTGGAACCGAAACCATTGTTGATTACAGGATGCTTTAGGTTTCATAAGCAGAATCAGAAGGAAGGGGAGTTAATTTCAGCTGATGTGGCTGCCTTGAAGAAATAGTCCGAGCATTATCATTTCATTGATGGGTTTATTGATGAACTGAGAGATGATTTAGTTTGTGGAATACTTACAATAAAGCATTCAAAAGTAGCTCCTAACTGTTGAAATCACAGTATCAATGGAAACAACAGCTAGAGATGCAACTGAGGTACAGTCAAGAATGAATGTGAGCGTGAACAAAACATCGTCTAAACAGAAATCTGGCTGGCCGAACAAATTGTGTTACCATTGTGGCAGGGGCTCACGTACACCAGCCTAACGCAGGTTTAAAGGCAAAAACTGGAGAAAATGCAACAAAGTAGGATGCATACAAAGACCATATCAGGCAGATAAAAATGAATTCACAGGGAAGAGAAAAAGATAAAAAGCCAAGTTGAGTTTCAAAAAAAGTCACTAATTTACATGCTGTTGATGAAAAATATAATGATGAGAATCACACAGGACTGAGTAGCCTTGATATTTACAATGTGAAAACTAACAAAAGACAAGCAAAATGGCTTCCACCAGAAGCGAGCTGAAAATTAATTAAAATAGAATTGGACACTGGCTTGGCTGTTTCAGTCATTCCACAAAATGAATTTGTACAACATTTCAAATACTGAACTGAAGCCTGTAGATATCCAACTAAAAACTTATACCTGAGAAATGGTAACTCCCATGGGAATGACTTTCACGACAGTGAAATACAACAAACAACAAGCAACATTGGGCTTGTATGTGGTAAACATAGGAGTGCCAGCTTTGAGGGGTTGTGATTGGCTGAGAAAACAACCCAATTGGAGATCCAACCATCATTTTGCATGCCACATCCCTTGCAATAGAGTCAACTGAATTCAAATTAAGAAAAGTACTGGATGATGCCACAGCAGTGTTCAAGGATAGCATTGGAAAACTTAAATATATCAATGGTAAAATAGTGTTAAATGAGAATGCCACACCCAACTTTTACAAAGCCCGTTCGATTCCTTATGCCATCCATGCTAACGTAGCCAGTGAACTAGATCACATGGAGGGTGAAGGAATTCTTTCCAAGGTTGACTGTAGTCCATAGGCAATACGAGTGATCCCAGTGGCCAAGAAGAATTGATCTTTCAGGATTTGTGATGATTGTAAGATCGCCATCAACCCAGTACTGAAAGTAGATCAATACACTCTGCTTAGGTTAGAGGATACATTTGCAAACCTTTCTGTGGGAAACACTTCAGCAATGTTGCCTACCTACAGATGGGGGTGGAAGAAGAGACCAAAGTGTTTCTCACCATAAATACTCATAAAGAGCTTTATTGCTGTAATAAGCTTAAGTTTTGATCTGCACCTACATTCTGGGAGAAAGCTATGGGCCAGGTGCTGCAAGGCTGCCCAGACATTCAGTGTTACCTAGTTTCCAGTGAGGATGACAAGAAACATCTCCAAAATCTATAAGCAGTATTAAAAATAATAGAAGATTATGGGCTCAGACCATGATGCAACAAGACCATAAGATATAGGAGCAGAGGTAGGCCATTTGGCCCATTGAGTTTGCTCTGCCATTCAATCATGGGCTGATCCAATTCTTCCAGTAATCCCCACTCTCCTGATGTCATCCCATATCCTTTGATGCCCTGGCTAATCAAGAACCTATCTATCTCTGCCTTAAATACACTCAATGACTTGGCCTCCACAGCCGCTTGTGGCAACAAATTCCACAGACTTACCACCCTCTGACTAAAGTAATTTCTTCGCATCTCAGTTCGAAAAGGAGATCCTTCAATCCTGAAATCATACTCTCTTGTCCTAGAATCCTCTACCATAGGAAATAACTTTGTCATATTAATCTGTTCAGGCCTTTTAACATTCGGAATGTGTCTATGAGATCCTCCCCCTCCCCGCATCATTCTCCTGAACTCCAGGGAATATAGCCCAAGAGCTGCCAGATGTTCCTCATAGGATAACCCTTTCATTCCTGGAATCATTCTCATGAATCTTCTCTGAACCCTCTCCAATGTCAATATATCCTTTCTAAAATAAGGAGCCCAAAACTGCAGGCATTACTCCAAGTGTGGTCTCACGAGTGCCTTACAGACCCTCAGCATCACATCCCTGCTCTTATATTCTATACCTCTAGAAATGAATGCCAACATTGCATTTGCCTTCTTCACAACCAACTCACCTGGAGGTTAACCTTAAGGACTCCCAAGTCCCTTTGCATCTCTGCATTTTGACATCTCCCCCATCTAAATAATAGTCTACCTGTTTATTTCTTCCACCAAAGTGTATGACCATACACTTTCCAACATTGTATTTCATCTGCCACTTCTTTGCGCATTCCCCTAAACTATCTAAGTCTCTCTGCAGGTTTTCTGTATCCTCAACACTACCCGATCCTCCACCCATCTTTGTATCCTCAGCAAATTTAGCCACAAATCCATTAATACTGTAGTCCAAATCATTGACATACATTGTAAAAAGCAATGGCCCCAACACTGACCCCTGTGGACCCCAGACTCCACTGGTAACTGGCAGCCAGCCAGAGTAGGATCCCTTTATTTCCACTCTCTGTTTTCTGCTGACCAGCTCCACCCATGCTAGTAACTTCCCTGTAATTCCACGGGCTCTTATCTTGCTAAGCAGCCTCATGTGCAGCACCTTGTCAAAGGCCTTCTGAAAATCCAAGTACACCATGTCTACTGCATCTCTTTTGTCTCCCCTGCTTGTAATTTCCTCAAAGAATTGCAGTAGGTTTGTCAGGCAAGGTTTTCCTTTCAGGAAACCATGCTGGCTTTGGCCTATCTTGTCATGTGCCTCCAGGTACTCCGTAATCTCATCCGTAACAATCGATTCCAACAACTTCCCAACCACTGATGTCAGGCTAACAGGTCTATCGTTTCCTTTCTGCTGCCTCCCACCCTTCTTAAATAGCGGAATTCTTTAAACCAGCCATCACTTACTGTGGTCACGCTATTGGTGCACAAGAATTACACAAGTGAACTAAAGATAAAGATTTGCTTTAGCTTTATTTGTCCCATGTATACTGAACACCAAAACATACCGTGAAATATGTTGCTTGTGGCATCAGCCAGCACATTCTAAGGATTGTGCCAAGTTAGCCTGCAATTGTTGTCATGCCACTGGTGCCAACATAACACACTCACCACTTACTAACTCTAACCCGTACTCCTTTGGGACGTGCGAGGGAACTGGAGCATCTGGAGGAAACACTTATGGTCACAGAGGGAACGTTTCAATTCCTTGCAGACGGTGGTGAGAATTGAACCCTGATCACGCTTGCTGGTGCTGTAAAGTGATATGTTGACCGTGAAACTATTTGATTCCAACCCACATGACTCTGCAGCGCAGTGAAACTGGTTCTCCTCCAGTTGGATATTTCACACTTGGCTTTTCCATAGCTACACCGCACTCATTAATATCATGATTGAAATGTCAAATTGCTTGAGAAACTAAACTGGTCAAGCAACATCTGTGGGGGGAATGGAATTGAAAATGTTTCAGATTGAGGACCTGATGTCGGGTCTTAACCCAAAAAGTTGATAATTCCTGACTTCCCTACCTTACAAAAGTTAACTTTCTAATTTCTGCTAGCAGTTTGTTTCTCTTTTGCTCTAGATTCCAGCATCTGCAGCCTCTTGTAACTGAACATGATAATACTTTTCCTTAAACACAAGAGATTCTGCAGATGCTGGAAATCTAAAGAAACACATGCAAAATGCAGGAGGAACTCAGCAGGTCAGGCAGCATCCATGGAAATGAACAAACTGTAGATGTTTCAGGCCAAGACCCTTCTTTAGATTAGATTAGATGATGAGGACACTCTGTCCTCGTTTTTTGTCATTTAGAAATGCATGCGTTAAAAATGATACAACGTTCCTCCAGAATGATATCACAAGAAAACACAGGACAAACAAAGACTAAAACTGACAAAACCACATAATTATAACATTTAGTTACAACAGTGCAAAGCAGTACCATAATTTGATAAAGAGCAGATCATGGGCATGGTAAAAAAAGGTTTCAAAGTTCCGATAGACTCATCATTTCACACAGCAGCACCATTGGAAGCACCCGACCGCAGCGGAGTCCATCTGAAAACTTTGAGCCTCCGACCAGCCCCTCCGACACAGCCTCTCCGAGCACCATCCTCTGTCGAGTGCTTGGACCCCGGCCCAGCTGCCGAGCAACAAGCAAAGCCGAGGACTCGGGGCCTTCTCCTCCGGAGATTCTGGACCACACAGTAGCAGCAGCAGCGAAGCAGGCATTTCAGAAGTTTCACCAGATGTTCCTCCGTGCTCTCACGTCCACCTCCATCAAATCATGATTGTGCACGGCACCCTACTTGACAAATAACAGACATCACCACTGGAGTGGCAGCTGCGAGCTGCTTCGCGCCGCCATCTTCTCCTCCCGCCTGTAGGAGAACTGGAAAGGAAGGGAAGAGATGCCAGAATAAAAAGATGGGGGGAGGGGAAGGAGCTAGAAAGTGATAGGTGAAGCCAGGTGGGTGGGAAAGGTAATGGGCTGGAGTGGAAAGAATCTGATCGGAGAGGAGAATAGACCTTAAGAGAAAGGGATGACGGAAAGGCACCAGAAGGAGGTGATAGTCAGTTGAGAAAATGTAGGAGACCAGAGGGGGGAATACATGAACAGGGGAGGGGGCAGGAACTAGTTTTTACAGGAAGGAGAAATCCTATTCATGCCATCAGGTTGGAGGCTACCCAGCGAGAATATAAAGTGTTGGTCCTCTGCACTGAGGGTGGCCTCATCACGGCACAAAAGGAGGCCATGGACTGACATGTTTGAAAGGGAATGGGAATCGGAACTGAAACGTTTGGCTACCAGGAAGTTACACTTTTGGTGGATGCAATGATGGTGCTCAATTTACAATGGGTCTCCCCATTGTAGAGGGAGTCGCATCAGGAGCACAGAATACCATAGAGGACTCCAGCCGACTTGCAGGTGAAGTGTTGCCTCTCCAGGAAGGACTGCTTGGGCAACACACATAAAAGTTGCTGGTGAACGCAGCAGACCAGGCAGCATCTCTAGGAAGAGGTGCAGTCAACATTTCAGGCCGAGACCCTTCGTCAGGACTGCTTGGGGCCCTGAATGGAGGTGAGGGAGGAGGTGAGTGGGCAGGTGTAACACTTTGGCCACTTGCAGGGATAAGTGCCGGGGATAGGGTGGAGATTCGTGGGGAGGGATGAATGGACTAAAGAATCAGGGAGGGTTTGATGGAAAGGGGAGAGTGGGGGTGAGATAAAGATAGGTTTGCTCGTAGGGTCCCTTTGGGGATGGCAGAAGTTTCCGTGAATGATGTGTTGGATTTTTACTTACCTGTTTTTCACTAAACAGGATCGGGTCTAATACTGATTCCTGTTGGCTGCAACTATACTAATCAATCAAGTTCCCTTGTACACATTTCTAAAATTCTTGCTCTGCCCTGCCCAGTATATTAGAATAGTTAAAACCAGCTGTTATCATGACTTGAAATTCCTTGCATTTCCCTGCAGACTAGTTCCAAATATGTGCTTTTTTTCCCTCCTCACTATGTAGTGGTCTACACTGAGCTCTCAGTGGCAATGTTTTGTAATTTTATCTCAACAAATACTGTCTTCAAACAACTGTACTGCACTATGCAAAAGAGTTAGGCACATATATTTCGCCAGGGTGCCCAAGACGTACACACAGTACTGTGTTCGTCAAAGTGGAGCAGACAGCGAGTTTGTAAATCTGGTGGGAGCAAAGGATTTTGGGAATACTGAGGGTGGAGTGCTGTAGGAAGGTTGAGGGACAGGTGGCGGTGAAGGAGTGCCAGGGCCAGAGAGCGGGTGGCACAGGTGCAGACACACCCGGCCCTGAGACACCAGGCAAGGTAATTTGATTCCAAACAATTGGTTTATTGATCATTACAGAATGTCTCTCTGGTGTTTCCCACTTCCTCCACACTCCCTTCCACTTCTATCAACCATGAATCCCCTCTCCCTGCCCCCTTCCCACTCTCAGTTCCCAGGAGAGGCCCATATTGGAATCAGGCTTATCGTCATTCACATATGTCATTTTTTTTGCAGCAGCAGCTGTACAACACAATACGTAACATTACTACAGTATTGTGCACAAGTCCTAGGCACTTATGTCATAGTAATTTTAATCAATGCAACTTTTCTCTTTCTTTTCCTTTCTGAGTACCATGTAGTTCAATAATTACTTATCTCTGCCCTATTAGAGTATTCTGTCCTTAGCTCACCAATTTTATTGATTTTTGAACTAATTTTATGTTTTACCAATAAATCCAAATGACATTTCAGCTAAGCTTTTTGTAAAAAATTGTGAAACATTACATATAACATCCCCATAAGTTCAAATTTATGTAGCATCCTTCTCTTATTGCACTGTTCCCAGACTTCTTTAGGTCTGGAAGTAGCTTCTCTATCCTAGCAGTGTCACAACATATGGCGTAGTGTCCAACATTCAATACATAATGCACACTGGTTCTTACCAAATGTTTCCAGAAAAGCAGTCCTTCATTAATCAATTCTTACTATTGACATTATTGACTAAGGTTAACGGTTGAGAATCACCATAAAGGCTTTGTTGTTGTTACTTGGAAACATTTGCTTAGAGTCTAAAATTACTACTCCGATATAAGTTATTGATTTCTTTACATGTAGCTGACATGTTTAATTTAAAGTTTTGATTTGAATGAGGTCAACTTGCCAATTAGCTTGTAGACATTCCTGAGCCAATGGAACAAGTCAGTTTTCTTGTTTGTTCTTTATTTTGGCACTGAAAAACACTTGAGCTCAGCACTCATCAAACTGTCTTCTCTGAAGAAAATAAGTCAGAAACAACAAATGGAAATGCTAGCATCTGCCACTTTTTGTGTCTCCTGAAAAGGTTAACATCAAATCATGTGGAAAACTCATTTGAGAATGCAGAGTTTTTCACTGAGTTAGTCTATGTTCAAAGCTAGAGACCTAGCAACAACACATCTGGAGAATGGAAAGGTTTTACTAGTGATCTCTCCAGCAAATTCTTTGCGTTGAGTTGGGAGATCATTACACTACATCCTCACTGAAGCCAACATCACCAGCAATGGGACAGTGATTCTCAAGCACTCATTTTACAGAACAGAACATTGTGTGAGGACGTTTGATTTTCCTTTACCCCAACGAAGTAACTAAGCTCAGCTTTCTTAAGATATAGGAGCAGAATTAGGACGTTTGGCCCATTGAGTCTGCTCTGGCATTTTATCATGGCTGATCCAATTTTCCTCTCAGCCCCAAACTCCTGCCTTCTCCCCATATCCCTTCATACCCTGATCGATCAAGAATCTATCAACCTCTGCCTCAAGTATACATAAAGACTTGGCCACAACAGCTACCTGTGGCGAAGAATTCCACAGATTCTCCACTCTCAGCCTAAATAAATCCCTCCTCATCTCCATTCTAAAAGATGCCCCTCTATTCTGAGGCTCTGTCCTCTGGACGTAGACTCTCCCACCACAGGAAACATGCTCTCCACATCCACTCTATCAAGGCCTTTCACCATTCGATAGGTTCCAGTGAATACAGGCCCAGAGCCATCAAATACCTCATGTGACAAGCAATTCAATCCTGGAATAATTTTTGTGAACCTTCTTTGAACCATCTCCAGTTTCAGCACGTCCTTTCTAAGACAAGGGGCACAAAACTGCTGACAATACTCCAAGTGAGGCCTCCAGTGCTTAATACATCCTTGATCTGGTCTATCAGGGTGGCCAGAGGAAATGATAAATGCTTGCCTTAAGGTATTGTGAGCAAGAAGGAGCAAGCCTTTTATCAGCTTCAGTAGCATCATGTCCTTCATCAGACAGTAGCCTAGTTCAAGGAGATCTCTGCCTTTGAATCTGAATAGGTAAATGATAAAGATTAGCTTTATTTGTCACATGTACATATAAACATCGAATCATACATTGTTTGCATCAACAACCAACATATCCAAAGATATGCTCGGACAGCCCACAAGTATCAAAGTTCAAAGTTCTAAGTATACTTATTATCAAAGTATGCATACATTATAGAACCTTGAAAAACCCAAAAATACTCCTCAAAAATGCTGTGTCATGTGAGAAAACTGGAGCACCAGGCAGAAACCCACATAGTCACATGGAGAATGTGTGAATTCCTTACAGGCGGTTGTGGGAATTGAACCCTGACTGATTTTACAGCTAGTGCTGTAAAACATTGCACTGACTGCTGCACAGAAACAAAATATGCAGGGGATCTGAGCCGCAAAGGAACATTTGTACTTTCTGTGGATGGGTCTGTGGTTCTCAAACTCAAAGATGAGTTTATTGCAATATCCACAAGTAAATCAAAGTTCAAAGTTCACAGTAAATTTTGTATCAAAGTACATATATGTCACAATATACAACCCTAAGATTTAATTTTTGTGGGCATACTCAGTAAATCTATAGAATAATAACTCTAACAAGATCAGTAAAAGATCAAGTAGAGTGCAGAAGATTAACAAACTATACAAACAACAAGTATAAATAAATAGCAATAAATACCGAGAACATGAAATAACAAGATAAAGGGTCCTTAAAGTGAGATCATTGGTTGTGGGAACTTTTCAGTGATGGGGCCTGACTTGAACCTGGTGGTGCGAGTCCTGAGGCTCCTATACCTTCTACCTGATGGCAGCAGCGAGAAGACCTGGGTGGTGGAGTATCTTTGATGATGGATAATGTTTTCCTACGACAGCGTTTCATGTAGATGTGCTCCATGGCTGGGAAGGCTTTACCTGTGATGTACTGGGCCGAATTCACTACTCGAGTATGCAATAAAAATTGTGCTTGCAGCAACATCACCTGCATTGACTTCAGATATCACTTAGCCTGTTCTCTTTGGAGTGACAGAGGATGAGAGGTGACCTGATAGAGGTGTATAAGTTGATGAGAGGCATTGATAGTGTGGATATGATTATGAAGACACGCAGTCCTCTTTTATTGTCATTTAGTAATGCATGCACTAAGAAATGATACATTATTTCCTCCGGTGTGATATCACAAAACACAGGACAAATCAAGACTGAAAAAACTGACAAAACCGCATAATTATAACATATAGTTACAAACAGTGTAACAATACCATAACTTGATGAAGAAGTCCTTGAGCACAGTAAAGTTCAAAGTTTCTCAAATGTCCCACATCTCACGCAGACGGGAGAAAGAAAGAAAACTCTCCCTGCCATGCCAACCACAATCCGACTCTGAGTCATCCGAAAACTTTGAGCTCTGATCAGCTCTCTGACACTGAGTACTGAGCGCTATCTCTGTCAGGATGATTCGACCTCCTTCTCGGTTGCCAAAAGCAGGCAAGGCCGGGGATTTTGAGGCCTACCCTCCGAAAGATTCATGACCACTCAGTAACGACAGCAGCGAACGGGCGTTTCAGAAATTTCTCCAGATGTTCCTCTGTGCTTTCACGTCCATTCTCCATCAAATCAGAATTGTCCACGGCCCCTATTTAACGGATACGATATCATATTTCACCGGAGGGCTGCGCATGTGTGGTGCGTCGCCATCTTCTCCTGGATAGCCAGAGGCTTTTTCCCAGTTCTGAAATAGCTAAAATGAGGGGGTATAGTTTTAAGGTGCTTGAAAGAAGGTAAAAGGGGATGTCGGAGGTAGACTTTTCACACAGAGAGTGGTGGGTGCGTGGAATGCAGTGCCAGTGGTAGTGGTAGAGGCAGATACAATAAGGTCTTTTAAGAGACGCTTAGATATGTACATGGAGCTTAGGAAAATAGAGTGCGATGTGGTAGGGAGTTTCTAAAGTAGGCACAATGTGGGCCAAAGGGCCTGTAATATGCTGTAGATTTCTGTGCTCTATGTTCTATAAGCCACAATAGCAAAAAACATAAATTAAATATAAATTATACCCAATTTTTACAAGAAAGAAAACAATTCAAATGGGCATTGTGAAGTTGTGCAGGCTGGTTTAAGAACTAAATGGCTGAAGAATGAGCGGCAGTTCTAACCCTGATGGTGTGGGACTTCAGGCCGGTGGTAGCTGTGAGAAGATGGCATGACCCCTGATGGTGGGGATCTCTGATGACGGATTTTGCCTCCGTGAGCATTTCATGTGGATATTACCAATGGTGGGGAGTGATGTGCCCAAGATGTATTGGACTGAGACTTGAGATCAGACTTTTGAGTCATCTCAGATTGTCTTCAGATTGCAGCTTTGCTGCTGTTGTTTGCGTTGTACAGGCAAGGTCTTGTGGGAACTCTCACAGCGTAATTCCGGGATTCCGTAAAAATGCTCAAGGCCCAAGCTTGCTGGCTGAGCTTCTGTAGTGACTGCCTGGCTGTTTACTGTGCCAGACTCCCTAATGAGTCTACTGCCAATGAACTTGCTTCTTCAGCTCAGTGGTTGTACTGAGGAAGTCACTTGCTGAGCCCGAGGCTGTGTCAGGTCAGATCTGATGTGAGAACAGTGAACCCCTTTACCTGAGTGGAGATAAAAGGGCTTTGAGAGAAAAGGGGAGGTGTAGAATAGTTTACTCTGTCTTGAAACTAATTGAGTTTTGCTTTGGGTGTGGGGTGGAGGTACTACTAATGGAAATGTAAGGCACTCCTTCCCTCTGCTAGCCTGAAGTTCACCCTTGGGCATGGCGTAGCACCCGCTTAACCCCCTGATCAGGGTCATGTGAAGCTACGGGAGCAGCTAGTCAGCAGCCAGTGCATATCACAGGTCCTGGTTATGTGACCACTGACACCACGCAGACAATCTCTGGAGAACATTGATCATGGCTGGGGTCGCCCATCTTGCAAAAGCACTGTCCAGAGGAGGGCAATGGCAAAACACTTCTGTAGAAATATTTGCTAAGAACAATCATGGTCATGGGAAGACCAAGATTACCCACCTCTTAGGACATGACACATCATGATGATGTCATACAACATGGCACAAAATGATGATGATGGTGAATAGTTTGCTTTAAAACTTCTAATTTTATTTTTAAAGTGTAATTTAATGATTAAGTTTTCTTTTCATGATTATCATAAACCTCGGGTTTTAATAAACAAAAATCAGAAAATGTTGGAAACACACAGCACACCAGTCAACCTCTGTGGAAAGAGAACTAAACAACATTTTAGTTCGGTAACCTTTGGTTGTTTGCATTTCAGATTTCCAGTGTCTGGGGCTTTTGATGTTGACTTTAGACTTAATTGATTTCTTGATAGATTTTGAATGTTCTTGTATATTTCTGATTCTTGGACCTGCACAATATTGGATGCTTGCTTGGACTATGTTTAATTCTGACTGGACGCTATAAAGTGGCTAACGGCCAGGCAGCACGATGTTGCTTTGCTGCCTGTGTTACAGTGAATGGCCACGTCTCAAGTACACATCAATTTCCCTGCACCCAATGTTGAGCCTTGCAGGAACCAGATTGAGTTGAGGGACGTAATATGCACAACTGATCCCTTCAATTCGGTTGAAATTTAATCAAGGGCCAACGTTAAACAGCCAGAACTAGTGGGAATTTCTGATGGTGTCGTGGTTGTAACTTGCATGATTAAAACGCCTGGGTAGAATCAACATGGACAGGATATTTCTATTAGTGGGAGAGTCAGGATCCAAGGGCACAGGCTTATAATAAAGGGAAGTCCCTTAAGAACTGAGATAAAGAAGAATTCCATCAAGCAGAGGTGCTGAATCTGCGGAATTCACTGAGGGCGATGGAAGCCAAGTTTTTGGCTGTTTCTAAGACAGAGATTGATAGTAAGGGATTGATTGGTAAGGGACTGAAAGGATATGGGGAGAAGACAGGATAATGGGGTTGAGAAAAAAAGTTGTTAGCTATAATTGAAGGGCAGAGCAGACTCAATGGGTCAAATGACCTAATTCTGCTCTTTTATCTAATGGTCTAATCCACTTTGACAACGTTGATACCAATTGTGACAATATCCTCCACAGAGGTTGTTGTGTATTTACTTTTTCAGTGCTATTTGAGAACTTTTGTAAATATATAGTTTGATTAAGCATTCTTTGTTGTTTATATAATTAATTATGGTTGTATGTAAAAATACGTGAATTGCATATGTCATGACATGATACGCGTGCACCTCACTTAAAAGTAAAACTAAGTTAGACTCACATTTCGGACTTCTGTCTTTTCCTTTTAATGAGTTCAATGCTTTGGAGTTACAAGACATAACGGATGCTGCTTAATTTGCTGGGTTCCTCCAGCAATTTGCGTGCATTGCTCAGGTTTTCCAGCATCTGCAGTACCTTTTGTGTTTAAAAATTGATGCGCATTTGAAGTTGAGCCCAGTTGTCTCAGAGCACGTTATTGTTAGGGAGCCTCACTTATTAGGAGAGAAAGACTTGGGATCATCTGACATTACATAAACAGCAGCGTGAGGAACAGTTCAAGTACTTCACCCATATTGTATGCCAGTTCATAACTCTCCACAAAGTCACAATGCTATATCTGTCCATCCACGGTAAGATTAATCCCTCGTAAAGATCATACCATGGCTGGAATTCATTTGAGTCCTCTACTCTTTTACATAGTGACTCGAGAAGACGTTACTTCATCATTACTACACAACTAAAAAAAAAGGTTTTAGAAATATTATCCCTTTTATAAGTTTGCAAAAGCCTTTGAAGATGATTGTGGTATCTCAAAACTAACTTGGGAGTTATATAACCACACAAAGCTCCGGTCGAACCTGAACTCATTCATTGTAAGTATACAATGCAAATCTTTTATTTGACTTCATTCGATGAGATTGCTTATTTCTTTATTGGGCTACTTGTAGATACTTACAGCAGATTGATGCAGCATTTCCAGATGTATATCTAAGGTGGAGGGAAGGAAAGTGGTTCTATTAGTAGATAGTTCAATGACCAAAGGACAGAAACTTGTAAATTTGGGTAAAAGATATGTATGAATCTTTAAAAAAATTGCAGGGTGTAGACTAGAATTAGAGGAAACTAGAGAACTAGAGAACTTGACTTGAACCAGAGGCCATGAGCTGTGGATGAAAGGTGAAATGTTTCATAGGAGCAAGACGGGGAGCTTCTTCGCTCAGAGGGTGATGAGCCTGTGGAATGAGCTGCCGGTGCAAGTGCTGGATGTGACTTTAACATTAAGTTTGGATAAGTGCATGGATGGGAAGGGTGTGGAGGGCTATGACCCAGGTGCAGGCCAAAGGAACCAGGCAGAATAATAGTTCAGCATGAACTAGATGAGCCGAAGGGCCTGTTTCTGTGCTGTAGTGCTCTATGACTCTAATAATTATGAGCTGGAATTCACTGCCTGTAGGGATGAAGGAATTAGATCCCTTCTGGGTCTTTGAACGGAGTTCATTCTGGAAATGATTTTCAGGGCCACGATGAATGAGACTCATGGGCCAGCAGTGACTTGACGGGTTGAAGGACTTCCTTATCGGTTTTACATTTCTACATTGAGAAGATGGTGTGATATGCTCCGCGTTAGTTACAGTTTACTGCGATCCTGGCATCGTGTCCCGCATCAGCTGCGGCCCTCAAACTGAAGAGTGGGAGCTAGCAGAGCGCTACAAAAATCGTAACCAGCAAATTAAAGCTCCAGGGGCATTTTCACTTGGTTGTCATGACTTAAGTTCACATGTGCAGCCTAGGGGCAATAAATCTGCATTCATTCATAGTCAAGGGGCACATCTGGATAGAGCTTCCCCCTCCTGTCTCTTCGAAATTTACACAATCCCTGCTGTATCCACAGCTCAATATAGGTTAGTGGCTGATACAGTAGAGGTGTGATGTTTAAGTCAGATGATGTCACTTGCAATGTTTGCTTTATGGACGAGCTACCAATAATAGTGTTATCTGCAGTGGATGCCATAACCCACCATTGTACATCGCAATACGTGTCTGCTGAATATAGAGAGCACAATCAGGCGCTAAAGACAGAAGTCATCGTGCACTGGACCGCATAGTATCCTGCAATTTATGTCTGCTGAGCACAGACAGCAACGTGTGCTGAACTTTAAAACCTCAGTAAAAAACTAATTTATGATTAAAATTCTCCATCTGATTGGTGGACCTGATCCAAATTTGTGCTCATCCTCCAGCATTTATCTGTCTCAGTAATGAGGAATTTTGGGCTCCTCATTTGAGCTGAGATTCAAGATTCAAGATTCAAAGTACATTTATTATCAAAGAATGTATAAATTGAGATTTGTCTGCTTACAAGCAGCCATAAAGCAAGACACCCAAAAGAACCCAATTTTAAAAAAAGATGCAGAAAAAGAGGGGAAAAAAAATCACAAATCATAGAAGCAAGCAACAGCATTCCAAACCAAATTGAGTCCTTAGATTTGAATCCCTGGAGCAGCCTGGAGTAGGCCCAAGCCTTGATCTCAGTTCATCATATTAGTGGGGAAAATCACCGCGAAGCTGGCAGACACAAAGCACAGCAGCTGGGCCGTCTCACAGCCTCAGCGTTACGGAGGGAGGAGTGAACATTGTGGGAGAACAAGCAAAATTCACATGACTCCTACCTCTGGTTCCAGCACCCTGTCTTTCCAGTCTATCTAGGATGGCGTTTCAATTGTCCAAGCAGCGGATCGTGCCTGGCACTAAGGCCCGGCCCTGCTGGAGCCAAATGGTCCGGGTCTAGATCACACTGCCCAGTAACCCACTCCGAATCTTATTGCCTGACCCGAAGCCGTTCTCGACCTCTCCAAATCAGCTCGACGTTTGGAGCAATCCAACCATGCACCTGCGTTAGTTGGATGGGCATTGAAACTCCCCTGCCTTAATTTCTCCTCTCCAAATCACTCACTCCTCCTTTACTCTCTGTACACCCATGACTGTGTCACTACCCACAACTCCAATCTGCTAATTAAATTTGCTGACGACACTACATTGATTGGCCTAATCTCAAATAGTAACGAGGCAGCTTACAGAGAAGAGGTCATCACCCTGACACAGTGGTGTCAAGAAAACAACCTCTCCCTCAATGTCACAAAATCAAAGGAGCTGGTTGTGTACTA
Source organism: Mobula hypostoma (assembly GCF_963921235.1). NCBI lineage: Eukaryota > Metazoa > Chordata > Chondrichthyes > Myliobatiformes > Myliobatidae > Mobula > Mobula hypostoma. Next base: position 80,247,245 of record NC_086109.1, read on the forward strand.
CAGGAGGAATGGAGACAGGCTAACCCCTATTGACATCAATGGATCTGGGGCTGAGAGGGTGAACAGCTTTAAGTTCCTTGGCATCCACATCACTGAGGATCTCACATCGTCTGTACATAATGGCTGTGTGGTGAAAAAGGCACAACAGTGCCTCTTTCAACTCAGACAGTTGAAGAAGTTTGGTGTCGTCCCCCAAATTCTAAGAACTTCCTATAGGGGCACAATATAGAGCATCCTGACTGGCTGCATCACTGCCTGGTATGGGAACTGTACTTCCCTCAATCGCAGGACTCTTCAGAGAGTGGTGTGGACAGCCCAGCACATCTGTAGATGTGAACTTCCCACTATTCTGGATATTTAAGAAGACAGGTGTATAAAAGGGATCTGAAGGATCATTGGAGTCCGGAGTCACCCCAACCATAAACTGTTCCAGCTGCTACCATCTGGGAAACAGTATCACAGCATAAAAGCCAGGACTATCAGGCTCCGGGACAGCTTCTTCCACCAGGCCATCAGACTGCTTAATTCATGCTGATGCAACTGTATTTCTTCGTTATATTGACTATCCCGTTGTTCATAATATTTATTATAAATTACTATAATTGGACATTGCACATTAGAATAGAGACGTAATGTAAAGATTTTTACTCCTCATGTATATTAAGGATAGAAGTAATAAGGTCAATTAAATTCAACTCATCTGCATCGATTTTGCAATGCACCAGCATGCTTTTTCTTTAAATTCGCTTCGCCTTCGTTCGCCTCTTCATTGTTTGCGGTGATAGTTTACTTCAGAAAAGGTGTCATTAATAATGTTTTTAGTCAAATTTCTTGCCTTTCAAACTAGCAGTAAGCTGTCACTTGCCTTCAGTACGCCATCTTAAATTTCTTAATTTCTTCAATATTGATTCAAAAAGATCTAATGTCTGAGTCTGAATCTCCAAATTTTTACAAAAGGAACTATAATTAGACAAATCTGTTTCATTGATTGTTTCAAAAAAGTATATATTTTTAAATTTTGAAAAGAAACCTTCTATCCTAAAGAAACGATTTTTCAGTTCCGAACAGTTAACAGAAGTTACATACATCAAAGTTGCTGGTGGACGCAGCAGGCCAAGCAGCATCTATAAGAAGAGGCGCAGTCGACGTTTCAGGCCGATTTCCAGCATCTGCAGAATTCCTGTTGTTTGAGTTAACAGAAGTTCTTTGATTGCTGGCGGGTAGCTTAAGGTTGTGTTGTACTTGTGTATCAAGAACCTCCATCGCTGACAAGTAACTTGAACCTCAATTGCCAGCAAGGAAAGTCAGATGGCGAATTGCCTGAACGACGTTCCTTTGCTGCTTGACGTTTCAGCTCCATTCTGCTGCTCTGCGTAGGCCGCATCAGAAAACTTACTTTAATTGGAGGATGAAGTATTTTGGATCTGGGGGTCTGGCAATTTTCTGTTCCACATGCTTTATTGGTGTTGGTTTTTAATTTATTACTGTCATGTGTACCAAGAAACAGTGAAAAGCTTATCTTGTGTGCTGTTCCTATCATTACATGGTGCACGAACTAGAATAAGATAAAACAATAACAATGCAGAATGAAGTGTAAAAGCTACCAAGAGAGGTGCCAGTGCAGGTAAACAATAAAGCACAAGATCATAATGAGGTAGGTAGCGTGGCCAAGAGTCCATCTTGTTGCACAAGAGGTCTATTCAAGTACCTGATTACAGTTGCATGGTAGCTGTCTTTGAAGTTGATGACACATGCCTTCAGGCTTTTGTATCTTCTGCCAGATGGGAGAGGAGAGAAGAGAGAATGTCTGGGGTGAGTGGGGTAGATGATTATTCTGGCTGCTTTTTCTGAGGTAGAGAGAAGTGCAGACAGAGTCCATGGAGGGGAGGCTGGACAACTTTCAGAAGAGATCTTTTCTTACAAATCTCAGCCCATCAGTTTACGTCAGCTCACAGTGCGATACCATCAGTACCATTCGCACAACTCCACCATCAATGCCCTCCTAATTGTGCTGGGGCAGCCCATGCTTCCGGTGCCAAAACAGCATGCCCATAACTTAAACAACAGGAATTCTGCAGATGCTGGAAATTCAAGCAACATACATCAAAGTTGCTGGTGAACGCAGCAGGCCAGGCAGCATCTATAGGAAGAAGCGCAGTCGACGTTTCAGGCCGAGACCCTTCGTCAGGACTAACTGAAGGAAGAGTGAGTAAGGGATTTGAAAGCTGGAGGGGGAGGGGGAGATGCAAAATGATAGGAGAAGACAGGAGGGGGAGGGATGGAGCCGAGAGCTGGACAGGTGATAGGCAGAAGGGGATACGAGAGGATCATGGGACAGGAGGTCCGGGAAGAAAGACGGGGGGGGGGGGTGACCCAGAGGATGAGCAAGAGGTATATTCAGAGGGGCAGAGGGAGAAAAAGGAGAGTGAGAGAAAGAATGTGTGCATTAAAAAGAGTAACAGATGGGGTACGAGGGGGAGGTGGGGCCTAGCGGAAGTTAGAGAAGTCAATGTTCATGCCATCAGGTTGGAGGCTACCCATACGGAATATAAGGTGTTGTTCCTCCAACCTGAGTGTGGCTTCATCTTTACAGTAGAGGAGGCCGTGGATAGACATGTCAGAATGGGAATGGGATGTGGAATTAAAATGTGTGGCCACTGGGAGATCCTGCTTTCTCTGGCGGACAGAGCGTAGATGTTCAGCAAAGCGGTCTCCCAGTCTGCGTCGGGTCTCACCAATATATAAAAGGCCACATCGGGAGCACCGGACGCAGTATATCACCCCAGTCGACTCACAGGTGAAGTGATGCCTCACCTGGAAGGACTGTTTGGGGCCCTGAATGGTGGTAAGGGAGGAAGTGTAAGGGCATGTGTAGCACTTGTTCCACTTACACGGATAAGTGCCAGGAGGGAGATCAGTGGGGAGGGATGGGGGGGACGAATGGACAAGGGAGTTGTGTAGGGAGCGATCCCTGCGGAATGCAGAGAGAGGGGGGGAGGGAAAGATATGCTTAGTGGTGGGATCCCGTTGGAGGTGGCGGAAGTTACGGAGAATAATATGTTGGACCCGGAGGCTGGTGGGGTGGTAGGTGAGGACCAGGGGAACCCTATTCCTAGTGGGGTGGTGGGAGGATGGAGTGAGAGCAGATGTACGTGAAATGGGGGAGATGCGTTTAAGAGCAGAGTTGATAGTGGAGGAAGGGAAGCCCCTTTCTTTAAAAAATGAAGACATCTCCCTCGTCCTAGAATGAAAAGCCTCATCCTGAGAGCAGATGCGGCGGAGACGGAGGAATTGCGAGAAGGGGATGGCGTTTTTGCAAGAGACAGGGTGAGAAGAGGAATAGTCCAGATAGTTGTGAGAGTCAGTAGGCTTATAGTAGACATCAGTGGATAAGCTGTCTCCAGAGACAGAGACAGAAAGATCTAGAAAGGGGAGGGAGGTGTCGGAAATGGACCAGGTAAACTTGAGGGCAGGGTGAAAGTTGGAGGCAAAGTTAATAAAGTCAACGAGTTCTGCATGCGTGCAGGAAGCAGCGCCAATGCAGTCGTCGATGTAGCGAAGGAAAAGTGGGGGACAGATACCAGAATAGGCACGGAACATAGATTGTTCCACAAACCCAACAAAAAGGCAGGCATAGCTAGGACCCATACGGGTGCCCATAGCTACACCTTTAGTTTGGAGGAAATGGGAGGAGCAAAAGGAGAAATTATTAAGAGTAAGGACTAATTCTGCTAGACGGAGCAGAGTGGTGGTAGAGGGGAACTGATTAGGTCTGGAATCCAAAAAGAAGCGTAGAGCTTTGAGACCTTCCTGATGGGGGATGGAAGTATATAGGGACTGGACATCCAAGGTGAAAATAAAGCGGTGGGGGCCAGGGAACTTAAAATCATCGAAAAGTTTAAGAGCGTGAGAAGTGTCACGAACATAGGTCGGAAGGGACTGAACAAGGGGTGATAAAACAGTGTCGAGGTATGCAGAAACGAGTTCGGTGGGGCAGGAGCAAGCTGAGACAATAGGTCGGCCAGGACAGGCAGGTTTGTGGATCTTGGGTAGGAGGTAGAAACGGGAAGTGCGGGGTGTGGGAACTATAAGGTTGGTAGCAGTGGATGGGAGATCCCCTGAGCGGATAAAGTCGTTGATAGTGTGGGAGACAATGGCCTGGTGCTCCTTAGTGGGGTCACGATCGAGGGGTAAATAAGAGGAGGTATCCGCGAGTTGTCGCTGTGCCTCGGCAAGGTAGAGGTCAGTACGCCAGACTACAACAGCACCCCCTTTATCAGCGGGTTTAATAATAATGTTAGGATTAGTGCGGAGGGAGTGGAGAGCAGAGCGTTCCGAAGGAGTGAGGTTGGAATGGGGACAAGGTGCGGTGAAGTCGAGACGGTTGATGTCCCGTCGGCAGTTGGCAATAAAGAGATCCAGAGCAGGCAGAAGACCAGAGCGGGGTGTCCATGAAGAAGAGGAGGGATGAAGACGGGAGAAGGGGTCATCGGTGGGGGTGGAAGAGTCCTTGCTGAAGAAGTAGGCTCGGAGACGGAGACGGCGGAAGAAAAGTTCCGCATCGTGGCGAACACGGAACTTGCTGAGGTGTGGGCGAAGGGGGACAAAGGTGAGGCCCTTACTGAGAACAGAGCGTTCTGCCTCCGACAGTTGAAGGTCGGAGGGGATGGTAAAGACCCGGCACGGATGAGAGCTGGGATCAGAGGGGGGAGGGGGGAGGCTGGGGGTGTCAATGGAGAGGGGAGGGTTGGGGTGAGAGGAAGATGGAGCCTCTGAGGGCCCAGGAGTTGACGGTGGGATCTGAGGAAGATGGGGCTGCGGAGTGGTGGTGGGGGAAGGGGAGACGGGAGTCACAACAGCAGCACATAAAGACCCGGCCTGGAGTTCAAGGCTGGAGTCGCAGTTGGTGGTTGCGCGATCGCTTTGAATGTCTCCATGGTCGTTGCTGGAGTCCGGGTTTTGAATATGTCCTGAAGTGTTGGAGCCGCTGAGATCAACGGCAGGGGCCGCAACCGAGAGTTCATGCCTGCTAGAGTCGGGGCCGGCAGGCTCTGCAGTCCGTAGATGTAAGATCTTGCGATCTTTGCCTAACATGACAAAGTCAAAGAAACGGCGATTGCAGGCGTGGATCCGACGGAGGATGAAATAGCGGGTAGGACCATTACAGACGGCGAAGAAAGTGTCCCGAAGGTGTGGAAGGGTCTGGGATAGGGACACCAAGTACCTCCTCATGGCGGAGAGCGTCGCCTTCAGAGCTTGACGGGAGAAGCGGCGAGAGGCAGAGTCAATGAAATGTGAGTACCTGGGATCCTCAGAAGGTCCAAATTGAGAGGCTTGGAAACGAATCCTAAAGCCAACTGGAGTAAGTTGGCGACGGAGGCACGTTCCAAGAAAGGATACATGGCTGTGATAGCGAGTTTGAGTCAAAGTCTGGTCGAAAAGTTGAAGAGCCGAAGAAATCACAGATGGGGAGCAGTGAGAGATGGTTTCACTGAACTCCCGTCGAAGAGAGGATCTAAACTTCTTCGGTGTAGGCATCACCGGAAGAGGCTTCGCAGTAGTGAATTTAAACGCAAACAACAGGAATTCTGCAGATGCTGGAAATTCAAGCAACATACATCAAAGTTGCTGGTGAACGCAGCAGGCCAGGCAGCATCTATAGGAAGAAGCGCAGTCGACGTTTCAGGCCGAGACCCTTCGTCAGGACTAACTGAAGGAAGAGTGAGTAAGGGATTTGAAAGCTGGAGGGGGAGGGGGAGATGCAAAATGATAGGAGAAGACAGGAGGGGGAGGGATGGAGCCGAGAGCTGGACAGGTGATAGGCAGAAGGGGATACGAGAGGATCATGGGACAGGAGGTCCGGGAAGAAAGACGGGGGGGGGTGACCCATCCCTCCCCACTGATCTCCCTCCTGGCACTTATCCGTGTAAGCGGAACAAGTGCTACACATGCCCTTACACTTCCTCCCTTACCACCATTCAGGGCCCCAAACAGTCCTTCCAGGTGAGGCATCACTTCACCTGTGAGTCGACTGGGGTGATATACTGCGTCCGGTGCTCCCGATGTGGCCTTTTATATATTGGTGAGACCCGATGCAGACTGGGAGACCGCTTTGCTGAACATCTACGCTCTGTCCGCCAGAGAAAGCAGGATCTCCCAGTGGCCACACATTTTAATTCCACATCCCATTCCCATTCTGACATGTCTATCCACGGCCTCCTCTACTGTAAAGATGAAGCCACACTCAGGTTGGAGGAACAACACCTTATATTCCGTATGGGTAGCCTCCAACCTGATGGCATGAACATTGACTTCTCTAACTTCCGCTAGGCCCCACCTCCCCCTCGTACCCCATCTGTTACTCTTTTTAATGCACACATTCTTTCTCTCACTCTCCTTTTTCTCCCTCTGCCCCTCTGAATATACCTCTTGCCCATCCTCTGGGTCACCCCCCCCCCGTCTTTCTTCCCGGACCTCCTGTCCCATGATCCTCTCGTATCCCCTTCTGCCTATCACCTGTCCAGCTCTCGGCTCCATCCCTCCCCCTCCTGTCTTCTCCTATCATTTTGCATCTCCCCCTCCCCCTCCAGCTTTCAAATCCCTTACTCACTCTTCCTTCAGTTAGTCCTGACGAAGGGTCTCGGCCTGAAACGTCGACTGCGCTTCTTCCTATAGATGCTGCCTGGCCTGCTGCGTTCACCAGCAACTTTGATGTATGATGCCCATAACTTGCCAACCCTAACCCCTAACCATACGTCTTTGGAATGTGGGAGAAAACTGGAGCATACCCCCTCCAGAGGAAAGTCACGAGGTTATAAGGTGAATGTACAGACTCCTTGTAGACTGTGGCAGGAATCGAACCCTGATCAATGATTGAAGTCACTGTAAAGCAATTGCACTAACCATGCCGCTGGGTAGGAGTTGCAGCAATGGTTATGATTGCAGAGAATGGACTGTCAGTGAATGGAGGATTAGGCAAACTTTTGTGGGTATCACTGTTGGATGAATTGTTCAGCTGTAGCCTGCCAGCAACGATCTTCGATTCTTCCCCTGCCTGACCCTCCTCGCTTTGCTCTGCAGCTGGCGAGTCCGAATCTGGTCAGCTGATAACAGTGTCCATCAGGACAACCTGATCATGAGGAGTTGCTCTGTGGGCAATAAAAACATACTCAAGAAAAGCCTAAGCATAGGACAGAACATCAAAAGCAAACCTGCAGATTAAGGAAATCTGAAATAAAAACAAAGTGCTGGAGTCATTCTGCAGGTTGGGCAACATTTGTCGAGAGAGAAGTAGAGTTAAGTTCAAAGTTCAAAGAGCATTTATTAACAACATTATACAACCTTGAGTTTCCTCTCCTTACAGACAGCTACAAAACAAAGAAACTCAAAAGATCCCATAAAAAAAGATCTTCAAACACCCAACGTGCAGCGAGGAAAAGAAACAAATCGTGCAAGCAATAAAGGCATTCAGAACAAAAGTGAGTCCATAGACATGAAGCCCGGAGCAGACCACAGCTTCAGCATCAGTTCAGCGCAGAGCCAAGTAAACATTGCAGAGCAGTGAGCAGAACTGGCCCAACCCTTGCTTTAGTCCTGGCACCCTGCTTTTTCCACTCCATCTGGCTCGGCACCTACATCATCCAAACATCGGGATGTTCCTCGCACTAGGACTCCACCCTGCCACAACAATACGCTTTAGGCCTGGACCCCACCCCAACGTTTTGGCCTGAACCCAACTTTTCCAAAGCGGCCTGGCACTTAGGTCAAACAAACCCCGCTCTTGGTTTAGGTGGATAGGCCTTGATTTTGCCTCTCCTCCACTCCACTCGCCCTGACTTTGACTCAAAAATGTCTCGACCTCACCTCACACCTGCTCGCTTCAACCCTCGACTCAGCCTCGCCTTCGCTCATCTCTGCATCGTTTGTGATGATCGATTACCATATATTTTACAAGAAAAAGTGTTATTAATGAAGTATTTAGTTGTATTCTTTATTTGTTTGCTCCCAGTAAGCATTTGCAAAGCTTCACCAGCACCATCTTAAACCAGAAGTTAATTCTCAGGTGGAAAACTCTTATTAAAAACAGGATCTAATGAGGCCATTGTGGTCTATAATGTTTACCCTCAGCAGATATCGTTGCTTCAGCATAGGGTAGTGTATGGTGCCATATACTCAGCAGTCACTTTATTAGATACAGCTGTACACCTTCTCAGTAATGCAAATATCTAATCAGCCAATCATGTGGCAGCAACTCAATGCATAAAAGCATGCGGACACGGTCAAGAGGTTCAGTTGTTGTTCAGTCTAAACATCAGAACAGGGAAGAAATTTGATCTAAGTATCTTTGAATGTGGACTGATAGTTTGGGTGGTTTGAATATATCAAAAATTACTGATCTCCTGGGATTTTTACACACAATAGTTTCCAGAATTTATACAAAATGGTGCCAAAAATTCAAAAAAAGCATCCAGTGAGTGACAGTTCTGTGGGTGAAAAGGCTTGTTAATGAGAGAGGTCAGAGGAAAACCACCAGACTAGTTAAAGCTGATAAGAAGGCGATGGGAACTCAAATAACCATGCGCTACAACAGTGGTGAGCAGAAGAGCATCTCTGAACGCACAACACATTGATCTTTGAAGTGGATGGGCCACTTCTCACTCATACACTCAGTGGCTACTTTATTAGATGAGGAGGTACCTAATAAAGTGGTCACTAAGTGTACATGTAGTTTGGTAATAAATTTAAACTGAACTTTGAACTCTGAACTTCATCAGTGGTCAGCTCTAATGCATCTCCTGTGCAGTGTAGCTTTCATTCTGTGGAAAGGCCACTGATGTGCATTGATGACACACCATGACGAAAGCCAAGGTTCCAGTGGACAGCCCTTATTACTCTGACACCCACTGATCATCCACAAATCCCCGACTGATTTGCCTCAACTGCAGATGCCATTTTGTGCAGATGATAATATCAGACATCCCACCCTGCAAAAACTCATTTCAGGGAGGTAGCACCATCAGTTTGCGGGAGACTCCCGGAACTTCCGGGAGAGGTGAGATGTCAGCAATAGAGTAGCTCCTTAGCAGCTAGCCAGCTGGTTCAAATAATGTTAGCTAAGCTAGTGAACGAATGACACCTGTTAAACTCACCTCAACATGTCCTTTACACTCTTAACCCACCATGGGCAATAGAAAAGTCACTGTTGCAAACAGTGCAGCGAGCAACACTGTCATTATTTTTGACCCCTATTAGGCAGGGGTACACTTTAGTGTAGTCTGGGGTGACGTACATTTTATATTTTCTTTTTTTGGAACACTCTGCCATGGCGTGCGTGCACTCGCTCTCTCTCTCTCTCTCTATCTCTCTCTCTCTCTCTATCTCTCTATCTCTATCTCTATCTCTATCTCTCTCTATCTCTCTCATTCCCGCTCTCCTTCGCATTTCCAGGATATTGCATATAATTTGCGGGCATCAGGGAGCCACTATTAATATGCGGGCAACTCCCGGAACTTCTGGGAGAGGTGGGATGTCTGTAATCTAGCCATTGCAGATGTTGATATGACACTAGATATTGACTTGCAATGCAGGGCTGAAGAAATAGGTCCCAGGGTTTGTGGAGAGTTCAATCAGGGCCCACATTGTGCATCTCCTAGACTCTAAATTCATCTCCCCTTCCCCCACCCACCTTCCCCCTAACCTGGTCTCACTTATCACCTGCCAGTTTGCACTCCTTCTCCTCCCCCCACCTTCTTACTTTGGCTTCTGCCCCCTTCCTTTCCAGTCCTGATGAAGGATCTCAGCCCGAAGCCTCAGCTGTTTATTTCCCTCCATAGACGCTACCTGACTTGCTAAGTTCCTCCAGCATTTTCTGTGTGTGGTGGCTCAAGATTTCCAGCTCCTGCAGGATCTCTTGTGTTTGTGTTTGAGCCAATAGCCTCCTCATCTCCGGTGGGGCCAGCTGTCTCTTTGTTCCGGTGTCTGGTATGTGGTCTCCCTATCGTGATGTGCTCAATAGTAAACAGTATGATGCTGTGTCTCCTAAGTCAGCCTGGAAAAAAAGTGATGCATAAGATCTTCATATGACCACTGACAATGCAGTCCTGGTCTGTTCTGAGGTTCTTGGTGTGAGTGGAACTGGTAGTAGTTCTGATTTCAGTGTGAGTTGTTTACTGGCACATAGACACCTCAGGTTCTCTTCTTCTGTTTGGACAATTGTTTCTCAAAAACCCTGCATGGCTGTGGCTCTTACAAACTGCCCCCCTTCCCCATTCTCTTCCAGCTTCTCTTCCTATTTTCCCCCATTGTGCTAAAATTCATGATGAAAGCCTCATAGCAGATGGGAGTCAGGAAGCATTTCATTGTGGCGCTGTCCTTTAGTTAAGGCGTGTTCCTTCAGCACTGATGCACCACTTTCCTGTAAACCTTAGTGCAAGGCTTGAGAAAGCAACTCACGCATGTTATATCACAGCAGCAGTGATTAGAAATCAATCAACGATTCAGGCTGTAAGTAGCTGACGATTCCTTTAAATAGCTCTTGGAGGGAGATCCTACCTTCAGCTGATTGTGCTCAGCTGTGTGAGGCCAAGTGGGGGCATTAGCTGAAGAACTGAGCACTGGAATATCAAGTTAGCCTCAAAACGTCACCACATGGCAATCGATGTTAACATCTACGCACTGCGAGTCTGGCCTATTACCTTCACTGATAGGCTGGCTTTGGCTGTCGTGCATCGCAGGCAAGAGTGTGAATCTTCGCAACTTTGTAAACATTTTACCACCTACAGCGCCCAAGCTCGTGTGAGGCTGAACTGAATCTCGCAGGCATCTTCCTTTTAAAGTTTCTGACTTTTCTCGCAACACTATTATTTGTGTTTTTTGTTGTGCGATCATTTCAGTTAAAACTTTTCATCTTATGCACTGCACTTTCTCTGTAATTGTAACATTATATTCTGCACTTTTTTTCCCATTTGTACTAACTCGATGCATTTATGCATGGGATGATCCGTTTGGGTGGTGTACATTTCACATGACAATAATAAAACAATTACAAAATACTGCTTGGTGTATTCCACATTTTAGATGGCAGTAGCAATCGTTGAGATTTACCAATGATTTTATTGCATTTTCAAATCTGTAATGGCTGCTCTGGTATAACAAGAAGCAGTGTAAGTAAACTTTGACATTAAGCGTACCAAAAGATAACATTGCTGAAGTTGTGTGTGCAATTTCATTTGGAGGCACTGACGGAAAAGTGTCAACACTCTTTCCCTTTGGGATTGATAAACAGCTCAGCTGGGAATGTGGTAAGTTTGCCAGCTCAGCTCTCCTGTCCTTCTCTTGTTCCTTGGTGGGGCCGCCTCTTTGGTGTCCTCAACTAGCTGCTTAGCACACAGCAAATTTGCTATTTTATGAACAGAACTCATCAAAATTTTTTTTCACAGCAGAAAATTGACACCTCCCGCTGTGTCAGAGGCAAGTTAAATGATGTCAATCTCTGGTCTGCCCGCAGTATTCTCAGTGTGCACAGTCCTCAGTGCTCCCTGCAGTTTCAAACGCGAGAGAGCCCGTGTGCTTCTGCTTTGAGAGCCTGTCAGAAATCATGGCAGAGATGATAGCTGCTCCGGAAAACACAGGCTTGGAAGTTCTCCTGTCGACACTCAAGGTAAGTGGGATGATTGCCACGATTTTGTTTGGAGTTCCAGGATTTCTTTCTCATTCAAGGTCTCTCAATTGTTTCAGAGGCCAGAAAGATTGTTATCATCCTAATGTCATGGCCAGGGTGATACTTTAATTTATGAGAGTATGCCCAAATTAAATTAAATCCTGACTAAGCTTCTGCAGATGGTACATGTCTAAATAGAATAAACTGTTTAGAAAGTGGTTCAAAACTGCTGTTTGTAGCTCAGAAAAGAAATTCTAAGCTAATATCCACAGAATGAAATGGCATCTTTTACTTGTAAAGTAGATTATTTAAAATAGCATTCACCATTTACCATTAAATAAATGGCTGTTTATTTTGGTCTGACTGCTTTTTGTTACCTTAATATCTGCTGGCAGAAAGCTGCTTAAGTTCCAGTGAAGTTTTGGTGAATTTTTTAAAAAGTTAAGTGCAGTGCAAATTTATATCGTGTTTAGTCATCAGTGCTATTTTGTAACGGTCCTGAATTTTATTTGCAATACTGTATTTAGTTTGCCAGCACTGTAGTAGATAAAAAGGATTTATTTAATTGTGTCTTTTTGTAAACTGAGGGAAACATAACTTGGGAGGGAAAAAGCTTTTTAATCGTTCAAACATAGTCTGGCACTCTATTACGACTGATGTGTAGAACAGCATCATTTACCCATCTTCTCTCCCTGTCCATAGAGAGCTTCACCAGAGTAAGGTTAATTGATCCAGTGTGCATGACTTTTAGGTAGTAGGAGCCAGGGTAGGAGCTATGTTGCTTTTTCTTTGTCCCAACTGTTTCAAAGAAAAAATCCTTAATTGCCCTATGCTGACATTAAGAATTTAGTATTGTTAATAAAAAATGTGACGGAGGCAGAAGAATAGGGGGTACTAATAGGAGCTGTTCTCCCTGTGTACAATTTTTAACATTAATCGGTTGATTTCCTACAATATTTTTTCGTAATAAATCAGGGGTAATATTATATAAATAAGATTACTTGTCTAATACCACAAAAAACAAAAAAGTAGCATGATAACATAGTGAATATTGCTTTACGGGACTTTATCACCAACTGGGCTTTGATTCTGTAAGGAGTTTGAATGTTCTCCGCCGGACCACGTGGGTTTCCTCCACCTTCTCTGGTTTCCCCCTACTTTCCAAAGATGTTCAGTTAGGGTTAGCAAGTTGTGAGCATATTATTTTGGTGTTGTAGACGTGGTGACACTTGCGGGCTCCCCTCAGTGCAACACTCCCTGACTTGATTTGAGACACAGGGCACATTTCACTGGGTCTCGCTGTGCATGTTAAAAAATAAAGCTAATTTTTAATCTTTACACAGGCTGGACTGCACTGGGACTGCGATTGGTATTGATTTATTCTTGTTATAGGTACTGAGATGCGGTGAAAAGCTTTTGTTTCAATGCCATCTAGATAGATCATGCCATACATGAGTACTTCAAGTGAGTTAAAAGAAAACAGAATGTGGAATATAATGTTGCAGCTACAAAGAAGGTGCAGTGTAAGGAGACAAATAAGGTACAAAGGCCTTGATGAGGTAGATTGAGAGATCAATAATTCATAAGTAGCATATGAGAGGTTTGGTCAAGATTCGGACAACAGCAAGATAGAAGCTGGCTTTGAGTTTGTTGAACACGCATGAACAAGCAGAACTAGTAGAAGGAAGGAAATATTTATGGCATTTAGTGGGAAGGTAACCTAGTAGCCAAAGACAAGGCAGAAGTCAAGACCAATACTTAATGAGGTTGGGAAAATAAATTGGATCTGTGGAGGTAGCAAAATTCGGAGAAGTGGGCAGGAATAGCAATGGAAGGCAGGGAGGAACCCTTGGGAAGCAGGTGGAGAATGCACAAGGTAGGAATGGAGCACTGGAAGCATTAAATCAGGTGGAGGAGATGCAACTAAATTCATTACTTTAATTGGGACTGGAAACGGATGGATATAACTGAACAAAGGAAAAAAGAAGAGTCAAGGCAAAAGAAAGAATCATTTTATTAAAAATTGAAATCAGATTTATAGCCTCATTTAAATAATTACTGGAAAAGAATTATTGTTTAAGAAATATTTTAAATGATTGCATGGTGACTAGGAGGTGAATGCATGACAGGCAGGTGTTCTGATTTCCTACCACATTCCAAAAACATTTGGATTAGTGGGTAAATTGTTCGTATGGATGCAATTGGGCGGAGTGGGTTTATTGGGCTGGAAGGGCGTTGACCACCTTTTCACTCTGTCTTTTAACAAACAACAATTAACTCAAGGTGGATCAATCATAAGTGTGTTTATTTTACTTGCTGCAAGGGAAGGCCATCGCTGTACAAGAGCTGGCGATAGCTTTGAAAAAACAAGCAGCATACTCATTCCTTTATACATAAGTGTTAACTACCCATGCAATTTCAAGGTCAGGGTGCATTCTGTTAATCTATGAACTTGGTATCCTTCCAGTAACTGAATCCACTTGTCTTTCTGCAGCTTGTCATGTATTCAAGGTGCATCGGCATAATGCTGCACAAGCATTATTACTCTGGTACGACACAGGTTACATTTTGTTACTCCAAGTGCATTTCTACATTCGCTCCTTTTTGCCATTTCATGACAACACTACATTTCACCAGAGTAATTAAAATATATACGTAAATGTATATAAAGCAGTGATGCAGGTTCAAACTCCAACCCCAAAATTCCCTTTCCATCCAACCACTTCAAGGAGTACCTGTTTCTTTCCTTAATATCCTCTCCTTTGACCTGTTATTTCACAGAAAAATTGGAGGAGAGTAACATATCACAATACCAATAGTTGTACCATCATGCAGAATAGTTGGCCATCATCCTCCCAGTGCCCTGATTGACTATCACCAACACCATTGAGATACCGATCCCCTACTTTCTTAATCACTTTGGTAGCTTCTCAGATATGGTAGCTAAGTTTGCTATATTTTCTGATTTGTCAGGTATGTAAGTATAGCATCTCAAGTGCCCCCTTTTTCTGACGGAATAAAATCCAAAGCCATTCTGTTCTGTAATGCTACTGTACGAACAGCCATCAGGTCTGCTGACAACTTGGTTAATGCTTGTTGGGTTTGATCAAAGGCACTTGCGGTTTCATTCACTACTTAGTCCAAAGCTGATGCTCTATTCATCAGTTCCTGGGACAATCTCATAGTCTCATATCCCAGAAAGGCAATCATCCAGAATCTCTCGCCCCTGTTATGAACCTCTGGAGCCACTGGACTAGAGGGGAGTGAGGCACTGATGACAAGTGTCGCATGTGGGGGATTACATAGGCAAGATAACAGCCACCCTTCCAGGGCCACAGCTCTTTCCACTTCCCCTCAAACTTGTGGGGCATGCCAGGCAGCCGGGGGTAGGCCTGGTAACTGCACACCCAATAAATGCCGTTCAGCAGAATGGGAGGACTGAGATTTCTCAGTTCCATGCATGTACCTTTACTGCTCCCCTGATAGAAGCCCTTGCCCTTCCAGATGCAGTGACAGGTGACCTGATCAACGCTCTCGACCACTGTGCTGGATGGTTTCATGTGGGGAATCTGGTCTCCTTACTTCTTGCGGCTGCACCAATTGCACTTAAAGGGAGGAACATACCATCCATTAAAGCACTCATAATGGCAATTGATGTCTGTCCAGTAACTCAGGGTTTTCAGTTTGGCTCCACTCGTCCTCGGGTTACTCCTGAATGTGTCCGCCGAACTCTATTCACTGGAATGAAAGGAAATTGTCCATAGCAGGATTCCTCCTTTACCGTGAAATGGAATATGGATACAAATCCAACATGTGGAAATGATCAATCGCTGGGTGTATTCATAACCACGTGAAAGAAAAGACTTATGAGCAGGGGGACTGTTTATATATACCGCTGTGGTCGCGCTGATACGCAACGAGTCAAAGCAACACACTGAGTCGAGCACGTCTGGCTGAACTGTTTACTGTTTCAATCCGCGCGCGCTTAAGTTCCCGCTCCCAGCATCCCCGGCTCTTTGTGGGGCGGAAGTGACGTCGGCTTCCGGGCTGAGGTCTGACCCACACTCGGAGCCCTCTTGGTTGTCGCTGGCTGCGGACTTGCCCGTGACTGCTGGAGCCAGTTCGCTTGCCGCGTGGGTGAGCGGCCACACCGAGTTATCCATTAGTACCAGCATTGCCAGTACAAGCAGGACAATCGGTGCAGTGTTAGGGAGTCTCATGGTTTTATTGGCTCGGAAGTCTTTTTACAGTGCAAGGTGTGTACCAATAATGGTTCCTCTCTTTCCCTGATAGCTATATTCATCATCAACAGTACCAGAATGCTCCTTCAAACTGAGGTTGCAAACAAATCTTCCTCTTCCAGACAACAAGGCTCTGTGTCGTGACACTTAGTGTCAGCAGTCAATTGTTGTGCTTCCTTCACCTGCTGATGGTACAGTTTGTCAAGGATACACAACAGGCCAACATGTTTTCATGCAACTTAGGCATGACCATTTGCTTAACTCCTAGTGGTGCATCAAATGGCAGGTGCAATAATGATTTTGTGGGGGGCAGTCCAGTAGTCCTCTTGGCTGTGTCCTTAATGGTCATTAGGACCAAAGATCCTTGTTAATCCAGTCTCCTCACACATTATACCAATCCTAACTTAATCGTTCCATTCATCCTTTCTGCTAACTGAGGATGGCAGCTACAATGGAAATGTCGGTCAATTTGTAAGGCCCTACATTCTTCTTTTATTACCTTTCCAGTGAAGTGAGTCTGTTGTCACTAGACAGTTTCCAAGGGATCACGAACCTCGGGAAGATTTCTTCCAATAAACATTTAGCTACTGTAACGGCATTATTCTATAGGGAATTGCTTCAAATCTTTGTGAAAAATCTCATTAATGACTAATACATATTTGTATCCTTCACAAGGAGGTAATTCTATAAACTCCATCTGTAAATGCACGAACAGTCCATCAGAGGGTGGTGGAGATCCTTCCATCTTCTCTATTTTCCCGGATCTTGTAAAATACATTGTTCATTGATTTACAGCTTGTGATAAACCAGGGCCATACTGTGTTTGATTTATGCAGTCTATTAATCCCCTCTTTCCCACATGGGTTAACTTGTGAGCACAGCGGGCATCCATGGTAACAATTCCATAGGGGCAACAGGCCATCCATCCGGGTGACACCAAAAGCCACCATGTTGGTCACAGCTCTGTTGGATCCAACATCTCTGCTCCTCGGGGACGGCCCATCGTTGATAGACCTTCACGTCATCCAAAGTTGGAGACAGCATGGGAGCCACATTATTCTGGGTGGCTGTGTCCTCGGGGATGGTGAGTGACGGCTGGAATGCAGCCTTCTTGGCCGCCCAATGCACAGCATCATTTCTGCGAGAAATACCATTAGTTTGACCAGTACGTGCTGAGCATTTAATGATAGCTAACTGCTTAGCTAGTAGTAAGATTTTTATGTGCATAGAGGTTAGAAATCACCCAAGTTTCCATATATATATATATATATTTTTTTTTCCCCACTACGCCTTTGGGGTAGCGCATGAGGTGAGGTGTTGGGTAATGCAGGGCGTTAACAATGTTTTAACTGCATGGGGTACATGGACAACTGTAAAATGGTTTATGACTATAGACTTGGCCTGTTGTACGGTGTAATAGGTGGCTGTGAATGTAGGTAAGTGGCCTGGAAGCTAGATGCTAAAATAAGCAAGAGGCCTTTTCTTATCGCCATGATCCTGGGTCCGGAACATCTGTGCACACCCTTCCCGATGGTGTACAAAGAGGTGGGACTCTTTGTTATAGTCTGGTAGTGCCAATGCAGGGGCAGACTGCATCGCAACTTTGACGCGTTTGAATGCACCTTCAGCCTCAGGGGGCCAGACCAGTGGGTCTGGTTGCTTTGGCAGGGAGATGTTCTGGAGTGGCCTGACATTGGCCGCATAATCTAAAATCCACTGTCTGCAATATCCTGTCATATACAAAAAATGCTTCTTTCCACAGTATGTTTCGGGTTGTGGTGCCTTGGCTATAGCCTCTATCCAGGTTTTCATGAGACACCTAGTGGCCTGGGACAAGGTATGCCCTAAGTATGTAACGATTGACTGAACCCATTGCAGTTTCTGCTTGGAGACATCATGTCCCTTTTTTGTGCTAGCTCAGAGGAGATACAGGGAGTCTTGTTCACATGCCTCCTTCTTTGGGGAAGCCAATAAAAGGTCATCAACTTATTGAATTAGGGTTGACCCCTATAGGAACATTAAATCAGCAAAATCTCTGTCTCGACTCCAGGGGAAGATGGAAGGGATTTCAATGTAGCCCTGACGAGCCTCATTCAAGTGCACTGTTATCCTCAATAGTAAAAGTGAGGAAGTACTGTGAATCAGGATGGATTGGGGATAGAAAGGAAGGCCAAACACAAGTCCACCACAGTGTAAAATTTAGAGTTGCTAGGGATTTCTGTAAAGATGGTAGGAGGTTTCAGGACACGAGGATAGGCTGGTATCACCACGTCATTGACAGTTCTCAGATCTTGAACAACAGCCCCCCCGCCACCAAGTGTTCTTTTCCTGTTTCCTAACTGGTAGAATAGGGGTGTTGCAAGGGCTGGTAGTGGGTATAATAATCCCCTGTTGCAGAAGGGACCCATGGGCTGAGTGCAGGTCGGTGGGACTAGGTGAGAGTAAGAGTTCGGCACTGACTAGAAGGGTTGAGATGGCCTGTTTCCGTGCTGTAATTGTTATATGGTTATATATGTAGCAGAAAGGTGCTTGACAGAACTTGGAGGTTCCACCAAGATCGCATGATGGCAACTGACATGATTTAAATAGCCAATGTCTTCAAAAAGACTTCATCCAGGGGGATGCTCCAGAGATTAAGTTTATCCATCTAGTCAATTCCAAGGACATTCAGATCTGGCTAGTCTGTTGGGTAACACATACCATTGACTTGGTTACCATTCAGCTTCAAGCAGTGCAGTTCTCTAATCAGCTGGAGAGTTCCACCCGATGCACCTCGGGCGAAATGATGAGTTGATTGGACTGGTGGGGATCCAAGTTCCCACCACCTGTCTTTGGAACTAATGGTGATATCTGATGCCATGTGGAGTTGTAGCTTGACCGATTGTTGATAAATACATTGACGTACTGTCTCCTGGTGGTGACTATTAAATTCTTTGTGGATTTTGATGGATTCTGAAACATCTTGTCCTTGTGTTCCACTTACCTTGAACACAACGAGGGACGGCAAACACCTTCTTTGTGACCATGGCAATGACGTTTCTTGCAAATGTTTCTTATATTGTTAGTTTCTTGCATACTGCCACCCACTACAGTTTTGTGTTTAGCTGCTTGGAGAACTGGTGCGTGGTGATGTCTGGGCCATTAGACATTGTGTTGACCTTATTCTGTTTAACCAAGTTGGAATTGTGTTTCAGGTTGATGAAACACTGACATTCTTGAGTGACAGCTTGTAGAGTCATGTCAAGGTCTTGCTCCAAACTGGCCGGGAGCCGTTTGCGATCATCTGCATTGCCAGGTGCATGAAGTTTGCAAATAAAGCAATCAGACACTTGGACTGTGATTCAGTCATGCTACCCAGCTTGAACTTTTCACATTCACGATTGACAACACTGACCTATGTGATAAAGTCATTGGCATCTTCTTTAATGGGTTTTAGGCAATGGTTGTGAACACTGAAGAGAGTTGACTACTCTCCGAATTTGCTTGATAGCTGTTGGACAGTTTCATCAAAAGCACAGGTCCCATGGTTTCTTCGGCAGAATGGTGCAGTACCCAATCATTCAGCAGTAGCCAATTTTTTTGAGCAAAGTGAGTGTTTTCCAGAAGTCGATTTTACTGGTGAACTCAATCCAGAATGCATCTTTGTAATGCTTGAACCAGGATTCAAACATAACTGCTGGAGTGGCATGGAACTGGAAGGTGGAAAAAGATGCAGCAACTAACTCGCATGAGTTCTGTTCATGTTTGACACCAACGTTGTTGGACTCACTGATAACCTGCTGGTTAACGTTTCGATTAACTTCAGATGTGCCGCCTCGAACTGAGCTTGCTACTATTGTAGAAATGCGCACAAGTCTTCTGCTGAAACTGTCATGTTGATATAGTACAACATATCATCGCCAATTTGTTGTGCTCGTTGCCTATAGCTACTGATGAGATCCAAAGCAGACAATAGAACAAGCTGGAATTCAAAATAACCCTTCAGTTGGTAAAACCACACCAATCTCAAAACTCAACTCAAAATCACACTCCCCATTACGACTATTTAAACAGTTTACCCCAGAACAATGGAGCTGTTGATTGGTACAAAGACCTATTAGTGAAAGTCAGCCTGGGATTGGTTTTAGTTGACCACCAAGTGCTGACTGTTTTGGCTCACTGTAACAATATATTTCGCTTCTTGGTCTCTCTGCCTCAGTAAAATAACCAACATAATCGAAGACCCCACCTGCCCTGGGCATTATCTCTTCTCTCCTCTCTCATCGGGTAGAAGATTCAAAAGCTTGAAATCATGTATCAGCAGGCTCAAGGACAGCTCCTACCCCGCTGTTATAAGATTATTGAATGGTTTCCTGGCATGGGGTGGCATGGTGGCAGAGTGGCTAGCTCTGCTCTTTACAGCAGAGTTCAATTTAAATAAGGGTTCAATTTCCACCACTGTTACAAACTGAAAGTTTGTACGTTCTCCCCATGACTGCGTGGGTTTCCTCTGGAACAGTTTTCTCCCACATTCCGAAAATGTTTCAAGTGGTCATTGTAAATTGGCCCATGATCCAATTAGGGTTAAAGTGGGGGGATTGCTGGGCGGCTTGGTATGAGGCTCAAAGGGCCTATTCCCTTTGTGCCTCCGTAAATAAATAAGATGGACTCACAGCTTCATAATCTACCCTTTTATGATCTTGTACCTTATTGTCCACCAGCACTGCACTTTCTCTGTAGCTGTTGCACTTTATTCTGTTTCACTTCAATACAGTTTAATGAATTGATCTGTGTGCAGAATGTGAGACAAGCTTTTCACTGTATATGTGATATAAACCAATTCCATTAGATATAGAAGCAGAATTAGGCCATTTGCCCCATTGAGTCTGTTCCATCATTTCATCATGGCTGATACTCTCTCCCTCTCAACCTCAGCCTCCTGCCTTCTCCCTGTATCCCTTCATGCCATGACCAATCAAGAATCTATCAACCTCTGCCTTAAATATACCCAGTGACTTGGCCTCCGCAGCTGCCTGTGAGAACAAATTTCACAGATTCACCACTCTCTGGTTGAAGAATTTCCACTTTATCTCTATTCTAAATGAACACCCCTCTATTCTGAGGCTGTGTCCTCTAGTCTTCGACTCCCCAGGCATAGGGAACATTCCAATCCCAAAATTGGGGAGCAGAAACGAGAGGCTGGACAGCCCAGTCCTGATGAAAGGTCTGGCCCAAAACATTGCCTGTTTATTCTTTTCTATTAATACTGCCTGACCTGCCGAGCTCCTCCAGCATCTTGTATGTGTTATTCTGGATTTCCAGCATCTGCAGAACCTCTTGTGGTTTCAAATCCTGAATTTATTTCTTATGCTCTATAACTTACAGCAACGTATACATCTCCCTTTCTTACTTGTTCCTACCTGCTTTTGTACGAGGTTTTGATTTGTCTGATTCAAAGAGCAGCACTCAAACCTTGCCCTTTTTTGATTGTCAGGAAACCACTTTGAAAATACATAAATGAAAACAGCCTGATGGAACAATAACTGAAATGGTCATAAAAGCTGTGTTCTCTAAACCTCTTGTGCTGATGACGAAGGGGCTATCTCTGCAACATGTGGTCAGTATAAACTGAAGCTGTAGATAGCAGTTTGATCCCTGTGTACAGTGTCTGATTTTAAAGGGACACCTTCAAGTTAAGCAAGATTAAACCATGTCCCTTGCTTTGCAAACATTATGCCAGAGGGAGAGAAAATGAATAAAAAGTAAAATACAATGGAGCTGCACACACAAAAATGCTGGTGAACGCAGCAGGCCAGACAGCATCCATAGGAAGAAGCACAGTCGACGTTTCAGGCTGAGACCCTTCGTCAATGAAGCTGATGGCTATCTGTGGATGTGTTGGATAATAGTCATACAGATGTATTGCACGGAAATGGGTCATTGGCACAACTTATCCATACTGACCATAATGTCTGCTTAGGGTACTCCTGTTTTCCTGCATTTGGCCTTTGTCCCTCCAAACCCTTTTTAACCATGTACCTGCCCAAGTGCTTTTTAAGTTCCCGCTGCTATCTGTAAGGGGTTTGTACGTTCTCCCCATGTCTGCATGGGTTTCCTCCAGGTGCTTCAGTTTCCTCCCACAGTCCAAAGTTGTAGTGGTTGGTGGGTTAATTGGTGATTGTAAATTATCCCATGATTAGGCTTGGGTTAAATCGGGGATTGCTGGGCGGTGTGGTTCATAGGGCAGAAGGGGCCTATTCTGCACAGTACCTCAATCAATCAATCAATCAATAAATAAATAAATAAAAGCTGTGATCATGCCTGCCTCCCCCACTTCCTCTAGCATGTTCGAATGTTCATTTATGATCAAAGTATACATCCATCTGCAACTCCGAGATTTGCCTTCTCCAGATAGTCACAAAACAAAGAAAGAACGTGAAAGTCATTCAGAGAGAGACATCAAACCCACCCCCCCACAGTAAAGAATGGCATCCTAATCGTCAACCCCCAAACCTCACCTCCCCCAGCACAGAACAAGAGCATCGATCCCCAACTCACCTCCCATGAATGATCATTTTGCCTCATTCCATCCTTTGCGTGAGAAACATGCCCCTCAAATCTCCGTTACCTGTTTCCCCTCCTGCTTTACAATAAAACATTCTAGTTTTAGACTCCCCACATCATTTGGGGGGGACGAAAGACTGGGATTACCTACTCTATTTATGCCTTACATAATTTTATAAATACAGTGAGGTCATACCACAGTTTCACTTTTTAACTCCATTTTGATACATTTCTGTAGAATGCTATTGCTGATCACTAGGTGCTAATTGGACAACTCTTGGTCCTGCAGCCACTAATTGAATCACTGATCATTATAAAGAACAATCTGCTCAGACAGATGCAATTTATCGTTTTCAAGTCCTAATTAACAAATGATTAGACACACACTGCCATTACAATATATCTGTCTTCATCATGAATTGCCTATGCATATTTTCTAGATGTAATACATTAATGCAGAATCTAATACAAAATAATGGGATAAGAACTCTAAGCGGTGTAGCTGGAATGCCTTAACTTAATCTTCATTGCAAATGGCTTAGTGGCGAAGACCAACTCTCAAATTAACAGAGGTCATTAACTGGCGATCTCTATAAAATAAAGGCTAATGGGCAAGCACAATTGTTTCCTCATCAGATTGGATAGGCACATGAATATGAGGAAACTGGAAGGATATGGACATTGTGTAGGCAGAAGGGTTTAGTTTAGACAGCCATTTGATTACTAATTTAATTGGCTTGGTATAGCTTTGTGGGCTGAAGGGCCTGTTTCTGCACTGTACTCTTCTGTGTTTGGTGTTCTAAGATTCAAATGGAAGCAGTATTCTGAGATGGGTTCTGTTTGATTATGTTTGAGACCATACCATAAGACATGGGAGCAGAATTAGGCCATCTGGCCAATCGAGTCTGCACCGCCATTCAATCATGTCTGATCCTTTTTTTCCTCTCCTCCTCAACCTCAGTTCCCAGCCTTCTCCCCGTAACCTTTGATGCCATGTCCAATCAAGAACCTATTTGATGGATCTTATTTTAACATGTGCTCACAAATCTGTAAGCTTGACCCACGCCACACGAGGAAGCGGCAGCTGAACAATATTTATCTGGGGGGAAAAAAAGCCAAAAAGACATCAACTCTAGAACCACACGCACAAAACGCTGGAGAAACTGATTAAGGGTCTCGGCATGTAATGCCGACTGTTTATTCCTCTCCATAGATACTGTCTGACCTGTTGAGTTCCTCTAGCTTTTTGTACGTGTTACTCCGGATCTCCAGCAGAACCTTTTGTGTATATGAACTCTAGAATATGCCTCATATAAAGGTAAGTCTGGAGCCTTTTTGTAACTTAAGAAGCTATGTACAACAACCTGGAAAAAAGCTGTCTGGTTCATTTCACAGCATTTGAGTTCTGGTTATATTAAATGTAGTGTGGATGAAGAGCAGCTCTCCTCTAGGAACACTGAGAACGGAATAACTCCATGCTGCTCTGAAAATGATTGATATGGGGCATTTTCCATCTGTAGTCACCTGAGTCCAGTGACCCATGCATGGCACAGTGCCAACAACTTCCAGTACCTAATAAAGTGGTCACCGAGTGTATTTTTGTGGTCTTCTGCACTGTAGCCCAATCGCTTCAACATGCTGTGCGTACCGCCATGGACTTCTGCGCACCACTGTTGTAAAGTGGCGTTATCTGAGTTCCACCTTCCACCCTGTCAGCTTGAACTAGTCTGGCCATTCTCCCCTGACCTCTCTCATTTTAACCCACAGAACTGCCACTCACTGGATGGGCTGTTTTTTTTTTCACACCATTCTTTGTGCACAAGCTCTAATTGGAACCTAATATCTGCTGGACTGAGTCTGAGTGAGATCACTTAGGCTTGGATTCAGTGTCAGCTGAAATTCTACCTGACCCACTAGACCCCTGGTAAGTTTGACCAAGTATCATAAACTCTAGGACCTAGAGTCTAAGGCGATGTCCACACTAGATTGGATAATTTTGAAAACGCCGGTTTTGCGTAAAAACGACAGGCATCCACACTAGGCGTTTTTAAAAATACCTCTGTCCACATTAAAACGGATATTTGGGCGAATCTCCTCCTACTGGGCATGCGCAGGACACATCTACAGAAAACAAGCGAAGAGGAAACGGTATACTTGGTGCGCGCTTGTCCAGTTACAGACTAGAAAAACTTAAAAGGAAACTGCCAAACGAAAGACTTGCTGCGCGTTTGTCCAGAAACATTTCCTACAGCCATAGTCTCTTCACCGATGAAAGGGACGACAGCTACAACTAAATGCAATAAGGCCTATTACTGGGCAAAAGTGAAATTTGCTGTAACCTCATTTGTTTGCCTTTACTTTTGCCATGTCTTTGTGTATTATTTTGCTGTATTTAACATGTGCAATAAAATGAGTTACTGGGCAAAAGTGACAATTGCATCTATTGAATGTCTGCACAAGCAATACATTAATAAAGCACCTTGTTAAATGTATAAAACATGTCTGCATCAGTGTTATCTTGTATTTCCATTCAATGTCACATTAGGCTGTTACGCATCTATTGTCAGATATTGTTGTGGTGTTGGAGATTGCGTTCAAGAAAACAATGAAATGCATCACTGCTGCCACCATTTGTTCCGGCATGTCATGACAGCGGTTTTAAAAATAGCCAGTTACCCCGTACACACTACGCCGGATATTAGGCGTTTTCAGATTTATTTACTCTGGAGAGCGTTTCTGAAAAACTCCATTTTCGGGGGAGGAAAACGCTGTTTCAATGTGGACGGAGGGTCAAAACGAAGAGAAAAAGCTTCGGTTACAGATTTATCCAGTCTAGTGTGGACGTAGCCAGGGACTTTCCCGTCTTGTGTGATATCCTTTGGACCTGTGGCAAGTTTTTCAGCCAGAGGATCGTGTGTATGTGGAATGAGCTGTCAGAAGAAGTGGTTGAGGAAGGTACAATAACAACTTTTAAGCACATAAGAACATAAGAAATAGGAGCAGGAGTCGGCCATCCAGCCCATCGAGCCTGCCCCGCCATTCAATAAGATCATGGCTGATCTGTCCGTAAACTCAGCTCCATCTACCTGCCTTTTCTCCATAACCCTTAATTTCCTTACTATGTAAAAACCTATCTAACTGTTTCTTAAATATATTTAGTGAAGAAGCCTCAACTGCTTCCCTGGGCAGAGAATTCCACAGGTTCACCACTCTCTGGGAACACAGGTACATGGATAGGAAAGGTTTAGAGGATATGGGACAAATGCTGGCAAATGGGACTAGCTTAGATGAACATCTTGACTGACATAGACTAGTTAGGCCAAAACCCATGCCATATTACACTATGACCCTGTGACCCCAGAGCCAATGTTCAAGGGCTCAGAGAGCCCAATACCACCAGATGTTCAGGCAACAGGCAATTGTTTATGACATGCACTGGTTTTTCCACCTGGCGTCAATATCCATTACTGTCACGACTGTGGTTCCTGACAGATTAGGAATAATCGTTCTCCTTATCATCATGCAGTGACTGGAGTATTGTAAGTAATTGAATTTGATTTTATGCAAATAATTTGTGTGAGGTTATCCTCTACTAAATTCATTTCCGGGTAAATGACTTTACAATTATTAAGAGATATCGCTATAGTTTCTATTATATGCACCATTTCCTTTGTTCCTCAAGCTGATGTTGCTGACTGAATGACATGTTATGGTTTGCTTCAAGGTAGACATCTTTTTTGAGCCAAATTCACTGCCTGCCACACTTCCAATTCATTATCTGACACAGGTTTGTCAAAAGATCCTTTGTATTATCATATTGTTCTTTAAGAATTAATTTAGATCAGATCAGTGTATCTGATTAAAACAGAGGGAGTAAAATAACACTCAGAGTTGAAGAGAAATGTCTAATTACACACTGGCCTAAAGCAGATTTCTTTTCCAGCATAAAGAAATATTCCTTGATGCGATCTATCCTTTGGGACAGAGTATTTTAGAACTTTACTGTTTGTGTTTCATCTTGTCTTCTGCTTATCTCTTTGCAGAATTCCCAAGATTTGAAAAGTACTCGCAGCATCTTGCAAATTCTGGATGCACTACTGTCAGCAGGTGAGTGTGTGACACAATATTCAATTCTCATTCATCTAGGAATCATAGCTGGGTGAATCATGCTTACTGTGGGGTAGCAAAAGTATTCTTAATTTAGGATTTCATCCTCATTTCTTTTTCCAGTTCAGAGGCAAATCGTACCTTTGATAATACAGTCCATTAGTTGTATAGTTTTGCTTATTTACTGGGGTGATTACCTGTTTCTTTCCTTCTGGACATACAAAGGTTCATCTCCCAGTGTTGGAGTGATTGATGTTTGGACAACATTTGACTCAAAGTCCCATGAAGGGCATGGCAGGTTAGGCTCATAGAATCATTCAACTTGGAAAGGGCCACTTTGATGAAAAATGTACTTTGAACCTTGAACTTCAGTCCTATCCGCCCATGACAACCAAGATGCCCAACTAAGTGTAGTCCCATTGTTTCATATCCCTCTAAACCAGGGGTTCCCAACCTGGAGACCAGGGACACCTCATTAATCGTAGGAATCTATGGCATAAAAATGGGTTGGGAATTCCAGCTCTAAACCTCTCCTATTAATGTACCTGACCAAGTGTACCTGAAGTGTTATTGTACCTGCCGTCTTCTCTGACAACTTGTTGTATATATGCACCACCCACTGTTTGAACAAGTTGCCTCTCAGATCCCTTTTAAATATCTCACCTTAAACCGATGCTCTCTGGATTTGGTCCCCTTTTCTGGAAAAAAAAACAGATTATCTCTGTTCACCCTTCTATGCCCCTCATGGTTTTATAAACAAGTTGTGCCCAAAGATCAGCGCCTCTGATTAAAGCGATGAACCTGGTATTTTGCCTGGAGTGGCAGTGGGTAGCTCTTGCTCAGGAGTCTGGGTGTGGATAGGTTCCATTAATGCCTGTCCAGGGCTATGGTTCCTAACTTCGCAGTGGCAGAAAAGAAAGTCCTTGTATGCGACACCACACAAACAAAACCACGTGTTGTCCTGGAATGGGTACATAACAAAGCAAAATATAAAAACATTGCCATTGGTCACCATATTGGTTTAAAAATGTTGGTCCATAATTGATAAATATCTTTCACTTATTTAACATGGTCTATGTTATTGATCTGGCGTCCCAAATTTGCATCTTATTATTCAAAATAAGCTATCTAGAGACTGAACACACAAACACTACCCACTCTTTGCCCTCAAAAATAGTTTTGCCCTCAGTTATAAATTGTAAAACAAATTCAACATTTTCTTATTCAATTGGGGAATGACTGGGTACATCTTATCTCTGGTAAGATATCCTGTTGGTGTATGCCAGGGAGAACGTCTGCAGGTGCAGGAAATCAGAAGCAACACACACAAAATGCTAGAGGAACTTAGCAGGTCAGGCAGCATCTATAGAGAGGAATAAACAGTTGATGTTTCAGACTGAGACCCTTCATCAATACAAGGGTTTTGGCCCAAAACATCCATTGTTTATTCCTCTCTGGAGATGCTCCCTAACCAGTGGAGTTCCTTGGACATTTTGAGTGTGTTGCTTTGGATTTCCAGCATCTGCGGAATCTCTTGCATTGATATTGTGCTCTTGGCACCTACTTGGTTTTAGAAATACAGATAAGCAAATTGACCTAAAAACTTGTGGACCAAATGACAAAGGTTCAAAAATGTTCCTGATAAAATGTTTGGGTCGTGTCATTGAAAAGTCATGTGAATTCCTCCAGCATTTTGTGTGTGTTGGTCTAGGAGCCAAGAACTCGTCATTCCTCTGAATATGGCCTCCTGCGCTTGCTGCACCCACTTCACCCCACAGTTTGTATCGTTACGCCATATCTCATTCCATAGCTCTGTGATTTAACCCCTAGTTTGCTGTAGCCCTTCTTTAAAACCCTCTTTAATGCTTTACTTATTTGAGCAAGCATCTATTCATTTAATTCATTTCCTGCATTACACGGATGTCAACTTTTACTTTGTCTCTTTAACTTGCTCATTTCAGGTACAGTCAAACGGATCAGTTACCTGATTACTAAAGGAGGGAGTGAGGCATTACTACACACACTGGTGAATGTAACTAAAGTACTTCCTCTGGATTATAAGGTCATCTTTCCTTTAATGCAGTTAATTGTCAAAGTTGGACAAAGAGGTAAGGAACAACGTTTATCATTGTACCTGAAGCTTTGGCATCCTTAGCTATGAAGGAATAATAGGATAAGGGGAATAGCAAGGGAAATTGCTATGTGAATTTTCAAGAACAAATTATATTTATTTTTAATTTTATTTAGAGATAGAGCGAGGAACTGGCATTTCTGGCCCCACAAGCCGTATGGCCCATAACCCACCTATTTAACCTAAGCCTAATCACAGGACAATTTACAATGACCAATTACCTGACTAATCAGTATATCTTTGGACAGTGGGAGGAAACCACAGCACCCGGAGGAAACCCTCGTGGTCAAGGGGAGAATGCACAAACTCCTTACACTGGAATTGAACTCTGAATACCAATGCCACAAGCCGTAATAGCGTAAAGCACTGAATCTGTTGGTGTATTTGCAATCTGATATACCCCACAGCTATGCTTATCCTTGACAGCAATAATCTTATACAAGACCTGAAGACCATAAAAACATAGGCATGGTTGCAGAATTAGGCCACTTGGCCCATGGAGTCTGCTCTGCCATTCCATCATGGCTGATTTATCAACCCCTTTTTCCTGCCCGTTGATGCTCCCACTAATTGAGAACCGATCAACTTTCACTTTAAACATACCCAATGACCTGGCCTCCACAGCTGTTTGAGGCAATGAATTCCACCAATTCGCCATGCTTTGGCTAAATAAGTTCCTCCTAGTCGTTATACAATTTACTTAGTGAGTTAACAGGGAAAAAGGCCATTTCATTGCTCTTCACACAACTGGTGTTTTCCAAAAGGACCCAGAGGGATGCTTGAGGGAAAGCAATTGACAGGCCTTGGTAGAAGGGGGGGGGCAATGGGACTAAGTAGATTGCTCTGTATGAAGAGAGCACAGACTCACTCCTGCTGTGCTGTAATGACACTATAATTGAAATTGTTTTGATTTTATATAGAGGAGCAAAACTGAAGTTTTTCAACTGGGGCCATTGTAAATGGGGAGAAGTGTGATGTGGAGGGAGGCGGGTGTGGGGGGTGTCATTAAAGAGGAAAACAATATCTTCAATTTTGTATTCTAGTAGAATAATGGAAGAGCAGTGAAAGTGACACTGATCAAATATGATGCTAATTAAGCCACCGATATGTCTTATGGAACGTGGGCACGTGGCCAGGTGGTTAAGGCATTGAACTAGCAACCTGAAGGTCGTGAGTTCGAGCCCCAGCTGAGGGAACGTGTTGTGTCCTTGAGCAAGGCACTTAATCACACATTGCTCTGTGACGACACTGGTGCCAAGCTGTATGGGTCCTAATGCCCTTCCCTTGGACAACATTGGTGTCGTGGAGAGGGGAGACTTGCAGCATGGGCAACTGCTGGTCTTCCACACAACCTTGCCCAGGCCTGCGCCCTGGAGAGTGAAGACTTTCCAGGCGCAGTTCCATGGTCTCGCAAGACTAACGGATGCCTTTACTTTTACGTCTTATGGAAACTCAGAAAATGTATGTGCACATTTTTAGATGATTGGATGTCCGTCGATGTCAGATTTGTACAGTTCTTCTTTTAAATAATGTGAACTACATGAAGAAAAACCTATGTGGAAGAGTTTTTAAAATAGACAAGCCATTGTACTGGGGCTGTTCCACTCTCTCGATCTTGGAAGTCTGGGTCCAGTGGTATGAGTAGTCATCGCAAATGGAGTCTTCCTTGAGTGGATGACTATGACTTCTTCTGTGCCTTGTCCCGTCTCCCACTCTCCACAAAGCACTTCAGAACCACCTTCCTGGCCATTGAATCTCGATGTCATTGGTCAGGCTGTCGGAGCTGATTTTGCATGTTGTGTCGGGCAGGTTCATACCACAGCAGGGTGTGAGACCCACCAGCTACATTTCTAGGTATGCGCTTATAAAAAAGGTGTACAGGGGAATGAAGGTGCATGGGTTCAGCGGAGGAAAATAGTGCAGATGTAGATATTGAATGGCCAAGCACCATACAATAGCCTTTTCCCACTTCTGCCTCTCTTTGAAAATAAGTTAGTATGTAACAAAAAAAAAGAGCTCTGGGGAGTGCATAGGAATGTGGAGAAAAACATCGCAAGCCCAATAGGCTGCAATCAATTGATGGTGCAAGAGAGGCAGGGACCAATTCTATCGACACACTGAAAGTGTGTCCCAGATTCATTTCCGACATTAGGTGCAAACACAACTTGTTTTCACTGGAATTTGAGCTTTTTTTAAAAGCAAAACTGTCATGTTGTTGCAGATCAGAGGTTTGGACACAAAGCTCAAGAAATTGGAGCCTTAAATGAAATCTTGAACTTGTTGAAGTGCGGCCTACCCCGAGCCAAGTATGTCACTCCCTGTTTGTGGACTATCAAGATCTGTGCTTCCAGTGGTAAGTGGCACTGACAATGAAATCTTCACATGATTTTGTGGGATTTTATTGATGTCGCTTACAGCATTTAGGGCTA
Source organism: Mobula hypostoma (assembly GCF_963921235.1). Classification (NCBI taxonomy): domain Eukaryota; kingdom Metazoa; phylum Chordata; class Chondrichthyes; order Myliobatiformes; family Myliobatidae; genus Mobula; species Mobula hypostoma. The sequence continues at coordinate 80,278,355 of NC_086109.1, forward strand.
TGATGATTTAATGATTAGGTTAGTGGGCTAACTTTCTGGGGTCTGGTCTACTCTTTCAAATTCAACTGGGGACTGAATTAAGTGTCTGGGATCTTTTTTTGGTAGTTAGAAGCAAAAGAAACAAAAAAACGACCCACCCAAATTATTGATAGTTCACCTGAGAGGGAAATTTTCCACTCTGATCTGTATGTGACTCCAGGCTTATAAGTGTCTGGCATTGCAACAGCTGCTAATAAATTTTGGTCTTGCCCGTTGATGCTTTCATAATGTCTATGGAATCAAATCAATTTATCTAGATTTTTATCATTAATTCATTTATCATGTTGCGAGTGCTCTGTATATTTAGATAAAGCTCCTTTACTGAGAACATAGGTGTATTGCTTGTCTGCATCATGGGCTGGTATGGGAACATCAAAGCCTTTTGAACAGAAAATCTTACAAAAGGTAGTGGATTCAACCCAGTACATCGTGGGTAAAGCCCTCCCAACCACTGAGCACATCGACATGAAATGCCGTCGCAGGAAAGCAGCATCCATCATCAAGGATCCTCACTACCCAGGCCATGCTCTCTTCTTGCTGCAGCCATGAGGTAGAAGGTACAGGAGCCTCAGGACTCACATCACCAGGTTCAAGAACAGTTACTACCCCTCAACTATCAGGATCTTGAACAAAAGAGGACAATTACACTCATTGAGATGTTCCCACAAGCAATGATCTCAATTTAAGGACATTTTGTCTTGTTATTTCAGGTTCTTGTTATTTATTGCTATTTATTTATATTTGCATTCACACAGTTTGTTGTCTTCTGGTTGACCTTACCTTTTACTATTCTATAGATTTGCTGAGTATGCCGACAGAGGAAAAAAAAATCTCAGGGTTGTATGTGGTGACATGTAATAAATTAATAAATAATTTTAATTATAAATTTTACTTTGAACTTTGAACATTGGGTATATTTAAAGCAAAGGTTGATTAGGTTCTTGATTAGTCAGGACATCAAATGTTACAGGGAGGATGGGGTTGAGAGGGATCATAAATCAGCCATAATTGAATGGTGGAGTGGACTCAGTGGGTCAAATGGCTTCTATATCCTATGGTCTTACATTTTCTCATTTTTCCATGTCCCTCAATTCACTGATAAATAATCACCATTTAACTCTGTGTTCTTTTCTGTGCAATTCTGCTTTTCTTTGTCATCTAAAGTACATCACTGCTCTGCCGACAAACAACTCCTCACCTGAAGCTTCCTCCAATTTCTTTTGAAGTCCTTATCTCAGCACAGAGTAACCTTGTTTACGTAGAACCTAACTGCTTCCCCTTTCAGTTGCAACAGTCAATGCATTGAAACCCTTGTTGTTTTGTGTTGACACAGAGAGTGGCAGATGACAGAAATGCTCTGCAGGAGAGGTGGTAGAAACAACAATGTTTAGAAAGCATTTTGACATACACATTGGAGGTGCATGTTTTGATCTGCATTACCTGTCTGATCTAAAGAAGTTGCAAGGGAAATGACTGAACCCTAAATTGTAACACTCCAGGAAACGCTTAGCAAAGACTATTCCCCATTCTGACCTTTTACCTCTTCTCACCTACCTATCATTTTCCCCGGGTCCCCTCCACCTTCCCTTTCTCCTATAATCTGCACTCCTCTCCTATCAGATTTTCTTCTCCAGCCCTTGACCTTACCCACCCACCTAGTTTCACCTATCATCTTCCAGCTATCCTCCTTCCCTGCCTCCCACCTTTTTATTCTGGTGTCTTCCCCCTTCCTTCTCAGTCCAGAAGAAAGATCTCAGTCTGAAACGGCGACAGTTTATTCATTTGCATAGATTCTGCCAGACCTGCTGAGTTCCTCCAGCATTTTGTATGCGTTGCTTTGGATTTCCAGCATCTGCAGAATCTCTTGCGTTTATACTTCACAAATCCCCTTTAAACTTGACCCTTCTCATCTGAAACCCACGTTTTCTATTATTTGACATTTCCACCTTTGGAGAAAAATATCTTTGATTATCTGCCCCTGTCATGAATTTCCTAATTTTATAACCTTCTATCAGCCTCCGACACTATAGAGAAAACAATTTGTCTTCTTATAGCTCAATTCTCTCCAATCTAGATCACATCCTGGTGAGCCTCTTCTGCACCCTCTCCAAAGGTCAAATTTGTGAGACAAAGTGCTCTCCCATACAAAGCCATGATCCCTACCCTAATAGATTCAGGCTTTCCAAACCTGATTAAGTCCTGTCTGTGAGAATCTTCTTCAATTATTTCCTTGCCACAGATATGAGGCTCTCTGGTCTATAATTCTCCTGATTATCCGTATTGCCTTCCTTAACAAAGGAGCAAGATTAATTATTCTTCATTCTTCTGTGACCTCACCTGCTTTAACTTTTAACTGCCACAATATTTTAACCAAGTAGTAATAACCCAAATCACTAGTAAAAAGAAATTACACTGTGGAGCTCAGTTTTTGAACTACCTAGTGCGGACCTAATGGACTGAATGTCAAATTCCTCTTTCAAATGACTTTACCTGTGTTTGTTTCTGCCTGCGAGTAGAAATTTCAGGTATTCCGATACTAAACTGCCTTGCTCGCCTGTCTAGGGCACTGGCAAATTGATATACAGTATATGGCATCGTTGCAATTTGAAATGAAAATCTAAAGAAGAACTGCAAATCCTTGGAAAAAATGACTTGAAAACAGAAAATTCTGGAAACATTTGGGTGAACAGGAAGCATCTGTAGAAGGAACATAGAGCTTCATAGCACAGTACAGGCACTTTGGTCTATGATGTGATATAAAACTATCCCACAATCTATCTAACCATCTGTCTTATGCAGCTCCTAACCCTCCATTTTCCCTACACCCATGTATCTATCTAAGAAATGTCCCTATCATGTTTTTTTTTAACTCAGTGAATGATAAGTGCCACCACTCACGTTAAACTGACGTCCTCTGATATTGACTGTTGCTGCCCTTCACAAAAGGCACTGGCTGTCCACTCTACCTATTCCTCACATAATCTAATACATCTCAATCAATGAGCCTTTCATCCTCCTTCACTCCTAAAAGAAGTCTCGAGCTCACTCAATCTTTCCTCATAAGATATTCCCTCTAATCCAGGCAGCATCCTGGTGAATCTCCTCTGCATCCTCTCTAAAGCTTCCACATACTTCTTAAGATGAACACAATACTCTGGATGTAGTCTAGCTGAACTTTTTAAAGCTGCAAAATAAACTTGCAGCTTTTGAACTCTTCCCTGACTAATGAAGGTCACCACTCCATATGCCTTCTTAACCACTTGTGTGGTAACTTTGAAGGATCATGGACTTGGACCCCAAGATTCCTCAGTTCCTCCACACTGATAAATCCTGCCATTGTTCTCGTAGTCTGCATTCAAATTTGATTATCCTAAGTGTATCGTCAACGTTAAACTCCATCTGCCATTTCTCCTCCCAGATCTTTTCCTGCCTATAACCTATTGTAACCTACGACAACATTCTTCACTATCCACAACACCACCTTTGTCTCACTTGCAAACTTACTAACCCAGCCTTCTGTTTCCTTGTCAAAGTCTTTTTTAAAAATCACAAAGAGCACAAGTCCCAGAATGCATCCCTAATAAAACTAATGGCAATGATCCCTGGGAACTAAGTGGGCCCTAAGGGCCAAATAATCTCCCTTGCTGAAGTAAATTAGTTCTTATGTTAATAGACCATTAATATTTACTCACACACAGTATACTTGACAATTTAGTTTTTAGTTTATACAGTATTTGTTACAAAGATGTGTAGCATCGCCTATTCAGATTGAAGACTCTTCATTAGAACTGGAAGGAACCAAACTAGTTTTAAGTTGAGGGGATGGGGGATAGGAGGATAGGACAAAAGGAATATCTACGATAGGGTCCTGAAGTCCCGAAGAAGGGTGTAGGCCTGAAACGTCGACTGTTTATTCATGTCCATAGATGCTGCCTGACTTGCTGAGTTGCTCCAGCATTTTGTGTACGTTGCTCTGGATTTCTAGCATCTGCAGAATTTGTCATGTTTGTGATAGGGCAGGCAATATAGTTGCTGATGAAGTATTTTGGTTGATAGGTTATTGAGGGAGGTTAGAGATTGGTACAACAAAGGAACTATTCCCTGATCTATCGATTCCTTCCCAAACTCTATGGAATTTAGAACAAACTTGCTTTCTCTGTTTCCTAGTTCAGTCAAAGTGTTTTTGATTTGAAACATTAGCTCTGTTTCTCACTCCACATATGCTGCCTGACCCATTGTGTATTTCCAGGGATTTCTGGCATTATCACTGCAGCTTGTCAGATTTTTGTTTGTACGACTGATATAATTCTTGTCTTTGCAGCTACAGTTGGTGCTGCAATGGGTAAGAGTGGAATCATAAGATTCATGCTTAACCTGCTTTCCCCGTACACGACTCGGAAAACAAAGGCTATAAGGTAAGGAATGAGACCTGTCATTTATGCTGCTCTTTGGAGATCAATCAGCCTTTAGGCAATCTCGCCACTTGGATGAATGGTTTTCTTTTCAGTTAATGCACTGTGTTAATCAAAATATTCCTTTGCATCAATGTCTTTTTGTTATGCTCAAGGCAAACTCTGACTCTAGAAACAGACGTAACATTAGTTTTTACGGAAGCTAGCTGAGGTGCTTTATGTTTGAACATCTTGGTTTTTTTTTAACTTTTTTATCTCAAAGGTTCGATTAATATCAGAGAAAGTATACAGTATACAACCCGAAATTCGTACTCTTCACAGACGTCCACAAAGCAAGTGACTCTCTTTCAAATCCACCAGTTAACCTGGATGTTAATTGACATTTATTAGTTTCTATTACTTACTAGTTTATATGCCACACAGGTGGTGCAACATTTATTGTTGCTGTCTCACAGCCGTTAGAGACCCCAGTTCAATCTTGACTTCTGGTGTTTACTACGTAGAGTTTCCAATACTCTACTTGTGACTGTGTGGGTGTCCTCCGAATGCTTCAGATTCCGCTCACATTCCAAAAACATGTCAGAAGGTTAATTGACTAATGTAAATTAAGTGGGGAATTGATGGGCACCTGACACAGATTAAATTACAGGCTTAGATAGAAATAAGAGCGGGAATGGAACTGACAGCAATACTGCACCGGGAACTAGAATGTGCCTTAAGGGCTGAATAATCTCCCTTGTTATAATAAGCAAGTTAATTCTTAGCAAGTTAATACTTAATCACATATAATTGACAGGTTACTAATTAGTTTATAACAGTCATTCTTGGAGGATCTGGCTTTTTTCTCTAACCTGACACCTACATCTTTAGTTATGTGAGGTGAAATTGCAGAACATAAACAATTGCTGAATGAAATACTAAATAGTTGCCCGAATTTGTAAATCTATTTTGTGTTTGGTATCTCTCAGTATGTGCTCCATTTTCTTTATGCTACGGTAAAAATTAGTGAATTAGAGTCAATAAGCACTACAGCACAGAAACACGCCCTTCAGCCCATCTAGTTTCTACCGAACTGTTATTCTACCTAGTCCCATTGACCCACACCTGGACCATAGCCCTGCATAACTCTCCCATCTATGCACCCTACCAAATTTCTCTTAAACGTTGCAATCAAGCCTGCATCCACCACTTTGAAATTAAATGCATGTTCCAAATATGAGATAGAAAGTAGATCTTTGAATGCTACATTGGTGATTTTCTAAAAGAAAGCACTGTTTAATAAAAAGAAATTCTCAGAAAAAAGGAGTCACTACTTAACATGTGAAAATTTTATTCACATGTTCAATTTCTATTATAAAAAAGTCCTTAAAGATCAAAAGTTGAAGTAGTATGAGTGACTGAATCTATCTTATTTTAATAGAATAGATGTTTATTACATGGCTTTATAAAAGAAAAGTAATTGTAAATTAATTTTCTTTTTAAAATCAGTTAATTTTCTTTAAATATCATGTAATAACAAACAATCCTAATTTTTGACAATGGCAGTTTTTGCCTGAGGTAGTACTTGATTTTACACACCATCCAGAAATTCATTCTGAGAAATAGCACTAAACAAACTATGCCACAGTGTCAGTGAGTTGCTGTCTGCTTCTCAAATACATTCCACTGGCTTCAACGAGCTGATACTGCTGTATAACACTTGTAGAGCCGCTGTCTGAGAATGGCATTCTAAACAAGAATTTAATTTCTAATTTCCTGCCAACTTCATAATACTTGGATGAATTGAAGCAGCTGGATGCTGTTCTGCTGATACATTTGTGAGGAGCTATTAATTCTGTAATGTATCCTCTTTTTTTTAAAAAAAGCTTTCTCTTATCATTAAGGTAAAATCTATAACAAATTCTGTATGAGAAAGACTGATTTCTCAAAGTTTAATACAGTGCACAATTAAGTCATAGAAGCTGTATATTTTTTAATATGTTATTCTGACATCTTTTTTAGTTTAGTTTATTCATAGTCTTATGCTGGGCATTTGAAATTTCTGAATCAAAGAAAATGTTGCAGATGGAAGACTTTACAAAGAACATTTTCTAACTCGTTAAGTTTTGGTTAATATGAATTATTATACTGTAATCAATGATGAGATCTTGTGGAGGTTATCTGTGTAAGTATTTATGCAGGCAGTCTCTATGATCATAGAATGAGAATCATTGCACAGAGAACAAAGTTTGAAGATGAAGTACATTCTCCATACATAAATTTTCGTGCCAGATCTGCCATTTTGAGTTCGGGGAGAGCATGCAGACGCACACCCACTCCTGGTCACCTGTTACTATCTGTCTGTTCCGTTCTCACCTACGTAGGGGACACTGATAAATATAAACAAGTCGATACTTGGTCAGTAACTCCTGCTAGGCTTTTGCTGGATGAATGTTACACCAGTGCTGTATTAAAGAGTTCAAAAATGAAGCGGCTTAATTTAATTAAAAATGAAGTAAAAGTATTAAGGTATTTGGTTAGTGAACTCTCCTTCCTTTGGCTTTGCTCAACGAGATATTTTTGTTCTTCAGCCAGAATATTTGGCATTCAAATGGCAGCAGTTTGACTTGCTTTTATAACAGCATTGATGATTGGTATTTGACCCAGAGGCTGTAACCAGATCCCTCTGATCACATACCGATGCGCGGTTCTGCTGGCCTTGTGCTTTGCTGAGAGGAATAGTAACACCAAAGACAAGGAAATAAATAATTAGGTGAAAGATATAGGACTCTACAAGGCAAAACCAGTCACCGCTAAGTGTCTCCTTATCTCCTGCTTTGGTATGCTACAAGATTAGTAGTGCAAATATAGACTCATTTCGGCAAGGAGGTGCTTGTGAACAGACTGCCTCTGTCCTATAAATACAGTGCTGCGACTGACCTATAATAAATAGGTATTGGTCACTTTGGGCCCCAGGCTCTTTCGTGAGGTGGTTGCTGCTGATCTCGGATGCCAGGGAATTTGATCCTGGAAGCTGATGTTGGTGTCTGATATGTCTGAAACCCAAATTCTTGCATTGGAGGTGCTTCCTGCTGTCTGCCTGTGATGTTTTAGCCACGGCTGCTGAGCTGCGTCCAGAGGCCAGAATCTGCAGCGGGCGGCAATGCAATTCTTCCCATCTTGGTCCCATTGTCCGCCTTCAGCTGCACACCTAGTTGTAAGCTAAGAGGGAATAGGAATCAGGTTTTCTATCACTGATTCTATCACTAATGTTGAAAGGCATGGACAGAGTGGATGTGGCAAAGTTGTTTCCCATGATGGGGGAGTCTAGTACGAGAGGGCATGACTTAAGGATTGAAGGGCGCCCATTCAGAACAGAAATGCGAAGAAATTTTTTTAGCCAGAGGGTGGTGAATCTATGGAATTTGTTGCCACGGGCGGCAGTGGAGGCCAAGTCATTGGGTGTACTTAAGGCAGAGATTGATAGGTATCTGAGTAGCCAGTGCATCAAAGGTTATGGTGAGAAGGCGGGGGAGTGGGACTAAATGGGAGAATGGATCAACTCATGATAAAATGGCGGAGCAGACTCGATGGGCTGAATGGCCGACTTCTGCTCCTTTGTCTTATGGTCTTATGGTCTTATGGATCCATGATGTCAAATTTGTTGCTTTTTTGCAGCAGTAGCGTGCAATACATAAAATATAACATAAATTCCAACAAGAAAATATATATATGATAATGTACATTATACTTACAGTATTTCCAGTGCACCTTGAAGATGGTGCTCTCGTGCAGCACAGCTAAATGGATATGATTAAATATTCCCGTTTCAGCCTGATACAGCTGAGAATCACAACTGCTTCCAAGATCTATGTAGTTAATAAAAGCGTCTCAATGTGATTGAACAAACGATTGCTGCTTAAAACTGAGGGAAACAATGCGGATCGTGGCCATACTTCTTGCCGGATTCCTCGTAGGAAACATGGCTGCTGGTCAGGGATACAAGTGTGTTAAAGAAAACAGGGTTTTCGACTCCCAATACCAACCAGAAAACGTACCGTCTCTCATCAATAAGATTGATGATCTCAGAGCTAGGGTGTTGTATCAAAGGGACATTAGGACCGCTTGTGTCCTTTGTTTCACAGAATCCTGGTTAACCCCTTTTGTAGCGGGCACAGCGATTTAGATTGAGGGATTCACTATACAACATCAGGGCAGGACTGTCAAGTCTCTCAAAAGCAGAGCTGGAGGTGCATGCCTCACGATCAACTCCTCTTGGTGCACAGATGTATGTATCAGTGATGTCCCAATTCCACTCACCAGGCCTGGAAGGAATATCTCACAATGAAGCATTGTCCGATTTACCTGCTGCGGGAGATTTCGAAGATCATTTTGGTAACAGTGTACATTCCACCTCAGGCCAACGTCATACAGGCTCTAGATGATCTGAGCGATGCGATCAACATGCACGAAAGAGCACACCCTGCTGCCTTCACCATCATTTTGGGGGTTTTTAACCAGACCAGCTTGCAAATGTCACTAAATAATTATCATCAACTAATCACTTGTAGTATCAGAGGAAACAACACACTGGACCACTGTTACACCACCATCAAGAATGCCTACTGTGCTATTCCACACCCTCACTTCAGAAAGTCTGATCACCTGGCTGTACTTCTACTCCCTGAGTACAGGCAGAGGCTGAGGACTACAGCGCCAGTAGTGAGGACCAAGAAGGTATGGACAAGGGAAGCACAGGAGTGCTTAACAGGACTGCTTTGAATTGGTGGACTAGACTGTATCCAGGGATTCATCTTTGAATCTGGATGAAAATGCTGCATTTGTTAACGATTTCATTAAAACCTGTGTGGACGAGTGTGTGCCTACGAAAACTTCCTGTACATTCAAAACCAAAAGCCATGGGTGAACCAAGAGGTTTGCCTTCTGCTGAGGGCCAGATCTGTGGCATCTAAGTCTGGTGACACAGGTCTGTACAAGAAAACCAGGTGTGACTTGCAGAGGGCTACTTCACGAGTGAAGAAACCATTCGGTTTCAACAATGAGGTTGGAGGCGACATTGGATGCATGTCAACTCTGGCAGGGTTTGCAGGACATTACTTCCTACAAAGTGAAACCGAGTCGCATTTATGGCAGATGAACTCAGCACCTTCTTCGGAAGGGAGAATATAACCACAGCAGTGAAGATCCCTGCTGCACTCGGTGACCCTGTGATCTCTGTCTTGGAGGCCGATGTAGGCTGTCTTTAAGGAGGGTGAACACTTGCAAGGCAGCAGTCCCCAATGGAGTACCTGGTAAGGCTCTGAAAACTTGTGCCAACCAACCGACGGGAGTATTCAAGAACATTTTCAACCTCTCACTGCTATGGTCAGGAGTTCCCACCTGCTTCAAAAAGGCAACAATTATACCAGTGCCTAAGAAGGGTAATGTGAGCTTCATTATTGACTATCACCCAGTAGCACTCACATCTATGGTGATGAAATGCTTTGAGAGGTTGACCATAGCTAGAATGAACTCTTGCCTCGGCAAGGACCTGGACCCATTGCAATTTGCCTGTCGTCACAATGGGTCTATGGCAGATGCAATCTCAATGGCTCTTCACAAGACCTTACCTGGACAATACAAGCATTTATGTCAGGATGCTGTTCATTGACTTTAGCTCAGTGTTTAACACCGTCATTCCTGCAGTGCTGATCGATAAGCTACAGAACCTGGGCCTCTGTACCTTCTTCTGCAAATGGATCCTCGACTTCCTAACCAGAAGACCAGAATCTGTGCGGATTGGTGATAATATCTCTTCCTTCCTCACTGATGATCAACACTGACGTTCTTCAGGGATGTGTGCTTAGCCCACTGCTCTACTGCCCCCCTATACCCATGACTCTGTGGCTGTGTGTAGCTCAAATACCATCTATAGTTGAGTGGTGTCACAGCAACAGCCTGGCGCTCACTGTCAGTAAGATGAAAGAGCTGATTGTGGATTTCAGGAAGAGTAAGACAAGGGAACACGAACTAGTCCTCTTAGAGGGATCAGAAGTGGAGCAGGTGAGCATTTCAAGTTCCTGGGTATCAATATCTCTAAGGGTATATTGATGCAGCTATAAAGTAGGCTAGACAGCAGCTATATTTCATTAGGAGTTTGAAGAGATATGGTTTGTCACCTGAAACACTCAAACTTCTATAGATACTGTGGAGAACATTATGACAGGCTGCATCACTGTCTGGTATTGGGGGTGGGGAGGTGGGCTACTGCACATGACCGAAAGAAGCTACAAAAAGTTGTAAGAGTAGTCAGCTCCATCTTAGGTACTAGCCGCTGTAGAATCCAAGACATCTTCAGGGAGTAGTGCCTCAGGAAGGCAATGTCCGTTATTGAGGACCTCCATCACCCAGGACATACCTTCTTCTCATTGTTACCAACAGGAAGGAGGTACAGAAGCCTGAAGGCACACACTCAACGATTCAGGAACAGCTTCTTCCCCTCTGTCACATGATTCCTAAATGGACGTTGAACCCGTGAACAGTATTTCACTTTTTTAATATATATTATTTCTGTTTTTGCACTGCTTTAATCTATTTAATCTATTCAATTAAGGGTTATGGAGAAAAGGCAGATAGGTGGAGATGAGTCCATTAGCAGATCAGCCATGATCTTATTGAATGGCGGAGCAGGCTCGACAGGCCAGATGGCCGTCTCCTGCTCCTATTTCTTATGTTCTTTATTTTTATTTATATATACTGTGATTCATTTATTTCTTTATTTTTCATGGGTTCATGGACCATTCAGAAATCTGATGGGCCAATACTCAGGATCAGAAAAAGCTGCAGAGGATTGTAAACTTGGCCAGCTCCTTCATGGAACAGTGAGGAGATCTGTGCAGAGACTGGCCTTGATGAGCAGGGTTCGGCCACTGACTCACCTCAGCCTGAAACATGAGGGGGTCCTTCTGAAACCTCCACATCGAGTGGGACTGGGAGAAGTTATCGTCAGAAGGTGGCATGCAGATAGAGACAAGTTAAAGGGAAACTTGCCCGCTCTTAGCACTTTTCCATCTCTGGAAGTTCCATGGGCAAAATGCTAGTGATCCAAATGCCTTACAGCTAGAGAGATGTTCCTGAAGCATGGTAATTGTTCTAACACAGGAAAGATGCCCAAAATACTTCAGCAGACAGGAGTAAAGAGATAATCTTATGCTGTATCATTGATACATTTTGGCATTTTGGCCATGGCACCCTGGATAACACTTCTTTTTTATTCCCATGGAGGGAAATCAAAGTTCAAAGTAAACTTAGCATCAAAGTACATACAGTACACATCCCCATATACTACCCTGAAATTCACTTTCTTGCAGGTTATAACAAATGTAACAAAAATGTCTCTGTTTATCCTATCATCAGAGTTTGGGTCTTACTTTTAGTAATAAACCATGCACAGGAAAGTAACACAAATCACAAGAACATTTTTCTCTTGGAAAGTTTTCATTTCAGGACCTTGGCGGGTCTAGCACGACTTCACAAGTGGTAAATGTTTAAGATAAAAAGAACAACTTGGGTTTATATAGTGCAGGGGTTCTCAACCCGGTGTCCATGGTAGGCGTCCATGGCATAGGAAAATTGGGAACCCCTGATGTAGTGCCTTTAAAATATTAGCATCATCCAAAGCCGTAGCAAACAGGGCAGTGAACAATACTTCACGCTGAGGAGATATTAGCAGGAGTGACCAAAGGCTTAAGGAATGAGAACAAAACAAACTGCAGGTGTAGGAAATCTGAAACAAAACCAGAAACTGCTGGAAATACTTAGCGAGTTCAGCAGCATCTGTGGAAAGAGAAACGGTTAATGTTTCAGGCTCAACAAAAAGGTGCTGGAGGAACTCACTGGGTCAGGCAGCATCTATGGAGGGAAATGGATGGTTAATGGTTTAGGCTGAGACCCTTCATCTAGACTGGAAAGGAAGAAGGGAGATAGCCAGTGTAATAAGGTGGAGGGAAGGGATGGAGCAAGAACTGGCAGGTAATAGGTGGATCCAGATAAGGGGATGTTAGGAAGGTGAGTGAGGGAGGAAATTGGGAATAGTGTAAGAAGCTGGCATGTGATAGGTGGAAGTGACAAAGGGCTGAAGAAGATTGACTCTGATAGGCGAGGACAGTGAATCATGGAGTAAAGGGAAGGAAAATGCCTTAGGTTGTAGACTTAAGGCAGAGAATTTTTAGGAAGGACATTTGGAATGTGTGATTTTGGAAGCTGTCATCAACGGAAGAACAAGATCCAAGGATGAGCCAAGTGCGGAGATATCAGAGAGTTGACGTCAGCAGTGAGGAGAGATTAGCATCAGAATTAGGTTTAATATTGGCATATGTTGTGAAATTTGCTAACATTGCAGCAGCAGTACAATGCAATACATGACAATAGAGAGAAAAAATGGAATTACTGTAAATATATACAGTATATAAAACAGTTAAATTTAAAAAAATGTAGTGAAGTAGTGGTCAGAAGCCTCTGGAAGTAGTTTTGTCTCAGGTGGTGTTTCTAGAAAAAGTCAGCACATCAGACAGCACTCTTGGAAGCAGGAACAGAGTTAACATTCCAGGTCAGTGACATTTTGTCACAACTGTTCTGGATTAAGCTGTCCGTTTCATTTGGAGAGAGCTTGTTGTACAACAGAAAGATAAGATAAACACAATCAGGGGATCTCTTTTGAATCTGGGTTTAGGCACATTAATGGATCTGATTAATACCTCTATCTTTTAATTCAAGGTTTAAAAGCTTATACTCAAATGTCTGAATTGTGACTGGATTTTTTTAAAAAGGCAGATGGTGTATATTTGGAATGCATTTATATATTGGAGTCTGCATGCTGAATAAAATATAAATTCTAATTTCAGAGCTGCCACAGAAGCTCTTTCAGCCTTACTGAAATCGAGTAAGTTTTTATTCATTTCACGTTTCATTATACTTTTATAAAACATTTAGTAAATTGAATTAAAATCTGCAATCATCTGTTTTATGCTGTGAATCTGTATTTATCTGAAGTGTTCCTTCTACCAGTCTATGCAGGACAAACCAAATTAATTTAAAATGAAAGCAATAAAGGTATAAATATGCTGTCTATTGTTATGTTAAAATTATTTTAAGTTTTACATTTCTTTTGAATACAACTTTCCATCTACAGCTCTACTGCACCTGAAATCTCACTTCTAATCCCACATTTCCCTTTGTAACTGTGCTTTAATTGTTCTGCTTTAAATTCAGTTAGATCAATACCCAACATACAGATAAACAATTAGTTGGAAATTAACTTGGGACATGCCGAAATCTGGCAAAGTTCTTTTCTGACCTCTTCACTTTGATACATAAGAACTTAAGAAATAAGAGCAAAAGTTGGCCATCTGGCCTATCAAGGCTTGTCATATGAAGAGTGTTTGAAGGTTCTGGTCCTGTATTTACGGGAATTCAGAAGGATCAGCAGTGACCTCATTGAAACCTATCGAATGTTAAAAGGCCTCTATAGAGTAGATGTGGAAAGGATGTTTCCTATGGTGCAAGAGACTAGGACCAGAGGACACAACCTCAGATTAGAGGGGCGTCCTTTTGGAATGGATATTAGGAGGAATTTTTTTGCCAGAGAGTGGCGAATCTGTAGAATTCATTGCCACCAAGCCTTTACATATATTTAAGGCAGAGGATGATATATTATTGATTGGTCAGGGCATGAAGGGATACGGGAAGAAGGCAGAAGACTGGAGCTGAGAAGGAAAATTCATCATCCATGATAAAATGGCAGAGCAGACTTGATGGCCAAAATGTGGCCTAATTCTACTCCTGTATCCTATGGTGTTTTGGCTTGCTCTGTCATTCTATAAGATCATGGCTGACCTGGTTATTGACTCAAATCCACCTCCCTGCCTTTTCTCCATAGCCCTTAATTCCCCTTTCTTTTGCTTTGAATCTTCCTCACCAATTCTGTGACTGCACTACTAATATCACTGTCGAGTATCTGTGCTTTGAATTTCCTGACACCATGCACCTGATTGCTATTCCAGCTCTACTTTCAATCTTCTTTCTTTGTGTCTGTGATTATGCAGATGTTCATTCTCAAGCTACACATACAAATTAAGACCTGATGTTATTTTTGCTCTTCTATCTAATTGTAGGCATACTACCAGTGAAAGAAGCGTTAAGCAATGTACACAATATGCTGGAGGAACTCAGCAGGTCAGGAACCGAATAACCAGTCGATGTTTCGGGCCGAGACCCTTATTCAGGACGTAAGTCCGAAACGTCGACTGTTTATTCATTTCCATGGATGATGCCTGACCTGCTGAGTTCCTCCAGCATTTTTGTGTGTTGTTTTGGATGTCCAGCATCTGGAGAATCTCTTCAGTTTAGTAAAAATTGTTGCTTTTGATTGGTCACATGATGAGTTTTCAGTCAACTGAGGAAAATGTAAAGATTGTTGGTACTTGAGCAGAAATGTGAGCTGTTTTATCGTGAGTTTTAAGGTTGTTGTACTGTTGCACTGTGAGAAACGGTGGTGTTCATATTACAATAGTACAAATTGTAAAAACTGTTATAAGAGGCCTGAGGTGTAGCTACACCAGTATTCCACAGGGCGACACTGTTGTCCATTAATTGGATGAAGAAGAAATGTTCATGATAAATAACTCACTCTGCAGGTCCAGTAGTTGCAGATGACTTGATAGCATTTTATTAACTGTCTATTTCAGAATGGAATAGCAGACAAGCTGTGGACAATGGGTACATCCACAGGCTCTTGAAACTATATGAGGACTGGCATCAGAGAGACACAAAAATCAAGTACATTGCGATCCAGGCAGCCCTGCTGAAGTGCATCAAAAACATTACCAACCTCCAGAAGGGGAAGAAAGCTTTTCTAGAAGCTGATGGGATGAAGGTCTTGCTTAACGCCTCATGGGTAAGTTCCTTCACACCGAGGAAAATGACACCAGACTACAGTGCCTGGTATCCTGTTGTTTAAATCCAGGCTTTTTGCTTGCCCAGCATTGTGGGGGGAGATAAAGAAAACAGTGAAGATGTGGTTCAGGTGACAGGCGGCTAAACAGTGAGAGAGGGAAGAATGGCAAGAGTTATTCAAGGTGTTAGACGAAGATGTGAATGAATCATAAACACTGGACAATTTCCATGACAAAGTGTGTACTGGAAGGAAGTGATATGTGGGGTAAGGGAGGGTCAGAGGTCTGTGATAGAGTGAAAACTCCCCACATGGGACTGGTGGGGAAGAAGCCACATGCATGAACTGGGAATCTTGGATGAGAAGTACAGGCAAGAACTGAAGACGGGGGTGGGGGGAGGGAGGAAGGAATCGGGGTCAGAAGAGGCTTCCTGTCACTATGATTAACTCCAAATTGATTAACAAAAATTAGAAATGAAACTTAGTCACAGGTAGGCTGCAGCTTGAAACAGAGGAATGATTCCACTTGTGTAGTCACACTCTGCCATTCAGTAGGTTAATTTGTGATGAACCCATTGGCTGTTGGACGTTTGGTTTCTGCAGGGGAATGTTCATATTTTGGTTCCTGCACAGCACTTCTTGGGCCGACACATCAAGAATTGGATTCAGGGAGTTCCTGCTGGAGATTAGAAGAATGAGCGGGACCTCAATGAAACCTATCAAATGCTGACAGGCTTGGATAGGGTGGATGTGGAGAGGATGCTTCCTATGGTGGAGGATTCTAGGACCAGCGGACACAGCCTCTGTCCCTTTAGAACAGAGATTAGGAGAAATTTCTTTAGCTAGACGGTGGCAAATCTGTGGAATTCATTGAACAGATGACTGGGGAGGCCAAGTCATTGGGTATATTTAAAACAGAGGTTGATATATTCTTATTATTAAGGGTGTCAGTGGTTATGGGGGAGAAGGCAAGAGAATAGGATCGAGAAGGATAATAAATCAGCCATGATGGAATGGCAGAGAAAATGACAGGCTAAATGACCTAATTCTTCTCCAATGTCTTATGGTTTTATGGTCTCCCTTTTGCAATCTTTAGTTTCAATATGTGGAAAATAATGGTGGATGGAGCTGGTTCACTTCAAGCTCCATGGGAGGACCCTTGACAAAAGCTTACACATTTGCCAGTACTTTCCTCTTTGCAATAGACCTGTATCTATCACAGAATCCTCCAGGAGGTCCTGTGCTGGCTTTTTATCTTTTTAACCTGTTGATCAGCTTTTTCAAGTTTTCAAGTTGTGCACTAGATGTGAAAACTGCTGACAGTGAATGTTTAGGTCTGAATGAAATTGAAAACATGTCGGAACATAGAAGGAAAATGTCCAAGCTGTTTCCAGCAATCAGAGATGAAAGGGAAGTTCTAAGCAAAGTGATCAATGTAAAATAATGAATTGACTTGAGAGTCTCAGGAGCAACTGCAGACATTAAACTGTTCTCTTCCTTCTCCAGGCTTGTGGCTCTAGCCCAGATCTACTCCCTGTCATAAAGATGGCTACACAAATTATGCGCAAGTGCTATCCAAAACAACATGTGCCCTTACTCGAACTTCGAAGCTGCTATTCATTTGCCTTACCAAATGCAGCCCACACCCGGGTGCCAGAGGGTCCCAGTGATACTCTCAGAGGTGAGACCTCACAGATTTACTTGAATTTCTTCTGCTTGAAACAGAAAGTTGGGGGGGGGGGGCGTGTGAATAGAAGTTTGGCTCTTTCATGTTGCACAACTGCTTTAGTTTTTCATCATTGCCCATGTATTCTAGGTTAGCGTAGCTGGACATGACTGATACTAATAGTTGTGTGGGACTGATGGACAGTAATTATCTCTGCTAGTAATAAGATTAACTAAGATTATGACTCGGCTTGGTTTTGAGCTACCAGCTTAACTGGCTGCAAATTCATTCTTACTAATTCTCTACTGACACGATAGCTGGTGGCCAGCGTCACGCTTTATAGCGTAAGCGATCAGCAACTGGGATTCAATTCCCACTGCTGTCTGTAAGAGGTGCGCACGTTCTCCCCGTGACCGTGTGGGTTTCCTTTGGGTGCTCCGGTTTCCTCCCACAGTCCAAAGTCGCATGGGTTAGTAAAGGTTAGTAAGTTGTGGGTGTCGCAAGCATGGTGACGCTTGCGGACTGCCCCCAGCACATCATACTGTGGTTGTTGACACAATTGACTCAATTCACTGTGTGCTTTGATGTTTCTATGTACAGATGACCGATAAAGCCAATCTAAAATCATCTCATCTAAACTAATCAAAGATCTCTTTCTTCAAACTTCAAGGAGGCCTTGGATATTACAGTCTTGGGTTGAGACACTTAAGAGTCTGAACTTTATGTACAAAATCTCGAAAGTATATTGAGTAACTGAGAATGATCTTACATTCAAAATGGATGCCCAAAGAAATAAAATACTGCAGATAGTGGAAGTCTGAAATATAAACAATTGGGAAGTGTGAGATGGAAGGGTTTGGAAGTGAGTGTCACCAATGATGTTCAGAAGAAATCCCCTGGCGGGAAATTTGCTCTCTGTTCCTAGTCTGGCTTACATGTGACTCTACAGTCCTGTTGTGGAAAATTATCTGTCTTCTGATATGCTCTATCCAGCTGTTAAGATTACAATTTATTTTAATCTTACATCCATCCCACAAGGTGAGTGAGTAAAAATCTTTGTGTTACGACTCCATCGCAAAGTACAGACGTGTGAATTTAAAAGTCAATAGCTCGTATAAAGAAGCTGTCCCGTAGCCTGTTGATCCTGGCTTTAAAGCTGCGGTGGCGTTTGCCAGACGGAAGCAGCTGAAACAGTTTATGGTTGGGGTGACTGGTGTCCCTGATGATTTTCCAGGCCGCCTTTCTGCACCTGCTGCTATAGGTGTCCTCAATGGAGGGAAGTTCACATCTACAGATGTGCTGGGCTGTCCGTACCACTCTCTGTAGTACCCAGCGATCAAGGTTGGTGCAGTTCCCGTACCAGGTGGTGATACAGCCAGTCAGTGGTGCCCTTCTAGAAAGTCTTGAGGATTTGGGGGCCTAAGCCGAACTTCTTCAGTCGCCTGAGGTGGAAGAGACGCTGTGCTGCTTTTTTTTTTGCCACAAAGCCGATGTGTACAGTCCAGATGGAATCATTGGTGATGTGTATACCGAGGAACTTGAAACTACTCACCCTCTCAGCTGCAGACAAAAGAGACAATTAGGTTCGGACAAAAAGTGGTGAGCTTGTTGGTAAAGTTCTCACCCTGAGTGCAAATAGTTATATAAAAATCTGAAAGAAAGGGTGACGGGACAAGGCAAACAGGGTGTTTAAATGAGATAGTGGAAGAAGCAAAGACTGGATCTGGATGAAGTGGAATTAACACAGCAGATACATTCCCAACATCTACTGAATGGAAGGTTTCAGGAGTTACTGATTATGAAATGAGACTGTGGGGCAGGAAGGAAACTTGAGGTGCCTCGTTGATGGCCTTTCTGTCAAGCATTATGGCCACGGACAGAGAGAATGGGAAGAATTAACACGTTGAGTTATTGGGATCAGACTTGTGAACTGCACACCAGTACTCGGCAAAATTGTCATGGATTGGGTTTGAGGAGACCATGTACTCAGACACGGAGGAAAAGTGCAAGTAAATCGCCCTTTTGCCAGAAAGCTGTGCTTGGCATCTGGATTCTGCAGATTGAATGGTGAAGTGTCAGTGATTAAATTTCTGATCTTGGCTTGGAGATTTTATGGAGCATTTCTGAATAGCAAGGGTCTGCCTTTAAGATAAAAGGTATTAATTTCACCCTACTCTATAAACGAAGCAATGAGCTGGTCTGTAATAATGTCACATGTCAGGGAGGTGCAGCTCTTTCGTGTGGGGCCCACTTTATCTTCCAAATCCAAAGAATTGGTTGCTCAGATTTACCTGGAATGATGGGATTCGCGTAAGCATGGGGCCCTGTGGCTATGAAATATCACATCACTGTCAGAAAAAATGTTAAGATTTCCAAAGAGCAAGGCTAATGCTGGATAGTGTAATCATCAGCTCTGCATGACTTGTGGAGATAAGTGCTGGTACAGGACTGACAGATCTGTGTTTTTTACAGAGTTTGTTGCAGCTAGAGAAAATGACGAACAGGATGATGAAGATGAGATTGAAGAACCTGGCTGTAGTGAAGACGTAAGGAAATATGAAGATATAAAGTCTATAAAAATGCTCTGCTGTTTCAAATAGCATTTACATTCCTTCATGTCGCCCCCCCCCCCCACCGGCTCTGCTGAATGGCTAAATGATGAGAAATCCACAGCCAGGGCTTGTGGTCCATTTGGTGCCCGCAACATTGGTAGAAGAAGTATGAAGTCTTGCTTGCAGAGATTGAGGTGATAGGAAAGAGGTCATGACCTCAAAGGTAGTAATTTCTGCTCTGCTGAAATATAAAGCAGGTGAATATGTGGCTGGAGTGTTGATGTTGGAGGTAGGGTTTCTTATCCCTGAGGAATTAGGACATTTTCTTGGGGAGGAGGGACATGTATAGGCCAGACAAGTAGCACCTCATAAAGGAAGGGGACCAAAGAGAGATGGAAGAAATTCTAAATAATTATTTTAGCTATAGAGTAATGGTGGTTATCCATCATGTCTGACAATGACAGGAAACCTGCGCAGGCGAGTTTTTAAAGTGGAAAGGCCATTGTACTCTCTCGACCTCAAGTCCAGGTCCAGCGGTACAAGCACACAACACAAACTGGGCTCTTCCTTGGATGCAGTGGATGACTGTGACGTCTTCTGTGCCTTGTCGTGCCTTTTGCTCTCCATGTAGCATTGCGGTACCTCCTTCCTCGCCATTGCTTCTCACTGTAGATCTCATCCACCCAGTGCTCCGGAGTTGACTTCGCATGCTAGTTTAGGCATGGTCTCTATCTCACTGGGGTATGAGGCCGCCAGCTACCCTCACCTGGTTTAGCCCACCTGCCGAAGTGGAGTACCAGGCTGTGGCCACTGTCGCATGCAAACAGCTACTTGGAGCCACAGGTGAGAGCTGAGTGTCCAAAGGCGAGTTGTTGTCCTAGAATGGACATGTCAAGCCCCTTCATCAGATGTGCTACCCCTCCCTGTAAATGCCAAATAAATAAATAAATAAAGGCATCCGTTAGTCTTGTGAGACCATGGATCTGCACCTGGAAAGTCTTCACTCTCCAGGGTGCAGGCCTGGGCAAGGTTGTATGGAAGACCAGCAGTTGCCCATGCTGCAAGTCTCCCCTCTCCACGACATGATGCTGTCCAAGGGAAGGACATTAGGACCCATACAGCTTGGCACCACTGTCGCCGCAGAGCACTGTGTGATTAAGTGCCTTGCTCAAGGACACAGCATGTTCCCTCGGCTGGGGCTCGAACTCACGACCTTCAGGTCGCCAGTCCAATGCCTTAAACACTTGGCCAAAACACTGTATAAGGTAATACAGTACGGAAATAGGCCATTCGGGCCAACCTATCCATACTAACCAAGTTTCCTCCTCCAAGCTATTTGGCCCTGTTTGGATCATATCCCTTTAAATCTTGTACATGTATAAAAGTCTTTTAAATGTTGTTGGAACCAGTAGATGCAGAATGTGATGTTATCCAGTTATCACTAGGGGTAGCACAGCAGTATACGGTCACCGTAATGCTATTACAGTGCCAAATTACAGTGCCAATGAACTGAGTTCAACCCTGCCACTCTCTGTAAGGAGTTTGTACGTTCTCCCTGTACTGATGATACAAAGCCAAGAGTTCACCTGATTGTGGGGAGCATAGAGCTGGCAAAGAAATACAGGCAAGTTGGTAGATAGAGTACGGATAGCGTGAGAGAGCATGAGGGTACTCACTTTGGAAGGAAGAATGTAAAAGCAAACTATTATTTAAATGGGGTGAGACTCCAAAATATTGTGCAACAGAGGGGATTTGGGAGACTTTGCATTTAAAACAAAACATTGGCAAATGCAATGGATAATTAGGAATGTTGCGAAGGAATAAAAATGTTGCAGAGAATAAAAATACCGAGAGTTGTGAAGCAACTTTGCAGAACACTGGTGAGAGTGAATTCCAGAACATAATGTACTATTTTGGACTCTAAGGGGGGATATACTTGTACTGGAGGCAGAGCAGAGACTCACAAGATTAATTCTTGTGAGAAAGTATTTAAACAGTTTAGCCTTATACTCATTGGAGTTTAGACTAATAAGAAGTACAGGTAATCTTATGAGATTCTCAGGGAGAAACAACAGAGTGGACTCTAAGAGGCTGTTTCCCTAGGGGGCTAACTAGAACTAGGGTCATAGTTTTGGAATAAAGAGACACCATTTTAAAGAGAATGATCTTCTTCCCTTAGTGTTATGACTCTTTGGAGAGAACACTAAGATTAGATGAAGCAATGCCATGTGGTTGAAATCAGCTGAGAACATTGAAACCTGTTTTTTAAACTAAGAATGGTAGGGACCAAATGCCATTATGGCACAATGGCATTAGCCTTCAGAAGAGACAAATAAGTCGTCCACTGGGCACAGTGTCTGGTAAATAGGCCATATCATTACTTGAAAATGAGCAGCAAGTTCTAGTCTTAAGTAAAATCTCAATAATTATTCATCTCATGGCTTCTGTGATGTCTGAGACCAGTGTTCACATCCAGAACAGTGCTGAAAAATTACAGGATGCACTTAGAGATATCTCAATCTAATTTGATATTACTTAAGTGCAAGTATGAAGTGTAATCCTGAAATTATTTCATTTATTTAAGGAAGATGATCTAGAGACAGATCTATCCAGACTGAAGCCAAGCTCTGAACTTGGCAGACCTGTGGAGGAGTTGGAACAGTACCAAAGGTTTTGCCCAGAACTCTTTGAGTATTTTCGGGTGAGTTCATAGTGCTAACACTCAGTTATTGCTATCTATGTTAAATCATGTTATTAAATATTTCATGCTCTTAGTGATCAGAGTTTTTAGTGGTTTGGAAGTCTAAATGGGAGAAGCTTTAGTTTCCAACTAGAGCAGGGGTTCCTGACCTTTCTATACCATGGACCCCTACCATTATCTGAGGAGTTCGTGGACCCCAGGATGGATATGCCCAACCCTAAAGTCATTATCTATTCCTGGGAACATCACAAAACCTTGAAGCAAGATAAAGTTGTAAACTCTGACAATATTAGCTTTGTATTAGTGTTTGAACACAGCTACTCAGTGAAGTGAGTCCATCATATTGCTTTTTCTTGCTGTGCAATCCACTTCATTTGCTCACAACTGAACATGGTAGTCTGAAAAAGGACATATAAACAGACATAATAATATAACAGACCATTTCTTAACTGATTTTATTCTTACTTTCCTAAATTATTGTGTTTTATATGTGTCTTACTGTGCTTCACACCTGTTCCGGAAAAATGTTGTCTTGTTTGACGGTATACATGTATATAGTTAAATGACATTAAAAACTTGACTTGACTTGATTTATAAAAAATATATTCCTGGGACGTAATTATTATGTCCAAGGACACGATTTATTGCCCATTCAGAAATGGATTTATTATCACTGACTTGTATTCAGATTCAGATTACAGATTTATTTATCACATGTACATCGAAACCTACAGTTAAATGCATTGTTTGTTTTAGCAGCCAACACAGTGAATTCTTGCATGGCTGAAATCCAAATGACATGATTGTCATATTTTTCTTGTCAGCTTAATCTGTTTTTTTTTTCTTCAAGTAATCTATTGAATTTAATAGAAATTACCCCCTTGCATAGAACCATTTTGACTGTCCAGGATTGATAAATGTTTCTGTATAAAACGCATTATGCCATCCTTCAGATGTCCTCTAACATTTTACCTTACACCAGTGTCAGGGCTGATGGCCTCCACTCCAACAGCTATACTAATGCATTCTTTTATATGAAGTACTGACTTTCAGTTCCCAGGAACTTCATAAAAAGTTAGTCCCATTCAATGTCCCATACATAATTTCTTCAAAATTTTGACAAGCTTGCTGTTTCCTTCTACATTTTCTGTGCTCATATGGCCAGTCCAGGTGCCCCATCCTCACTCGCTATTTCACAAACTTTCTGGCTTGTCTTCATAAGACCCTCCTTTGCTTTGGATGGTTTGCTTTTCTTTGTAATCTTCTTTTAATTCCTTTTCATTCTCTAAACCATTGTACTTAATTGCTTCTTGAGATTGCCACCATTAAAACACACAATTAAAATGTCATTTTTTTTACAGCAGTGTTGAATTTAATTGGTAGCATCCACAATTGTACCTATCCAGAAGCAGGAGGTGAGCCAGGGAGGAAATTGCTCTAAATGTGTACACAAAATGATACTAATTTAAAGTATTGTATTCTTTAAACAGAATAATTTAGGTGTTTTAACTTATTTGGGTTGAGGGGGGATGCAAAATGTCATAAAATTCAGCTGTTGTAGACCAAGAGATATAGGAGCAGAATTATTAGGTAATTTGGCCCATCCACTCTGCTCCTCCATTCCTTCATGCCTGATCCATTTTAACTCTCAGCTCCAATCTCCTGCCTTTCCCCCACCCCACCTCACCCCCAATCCCTTCATGCCCTGACCAATCAAGAACCTATCAGCTTCTGCCTTAAATATACGTAAAGTTGCCCTCCACAGCAACCTGCGGCAACAAGTTCCACTGACTCACAAATCTCTGGCTAAAGAAATTCCTCCTCATCTTCCTGTTGTATTTAATACTTTTAAACTGCCTGATTATGTTCCAATTCACTCACAACTTTTGAATAGGGATTTATTAATTTACTGAACAGAGTTGAAGTTGGGAGGTGTGATGCTGGGATCCCTTATTTCCCCCACTGTTAATTGAAGTAGCATTTAAGGGGGTAGAACAAATTCTGTGACTACAAGAGTTTTTAATGCTGTTCTAAGTAGGAGTTTCATGTGCAAATTAGTCAAATATTAACTCAGTAGTGTAACCTCTGCCCTGTTCTTGGAGGAATGTCCTAGTTTTGTTTAGCTGAATATCAGAATCAAAATCAGGTTTAATATCACCGACGTGTCATGAAATTTGTTGTTATGCAGCAGCAATACATTGCAACAAATAATAATGAAAACAGTGAATTATAGTAAGTGTGCCTTCAGGTTCCTGTACATCCTCCCTGATGATAGCATTGTCTGGGTGATGGGGGTCCTTAATGACGGATGGCTCCTTTTTGAGACTTTGATCCTTGAAGATTGCTTATTTCGATGCTGGGGAGGCTATTGCTCATGATGGATCCGACAGAGTTTACAACTTTCTGCAGCTTATTTTGATCCTGCGTAGTGCCCCCCCTCCCCATACCAGACGGTGGTACAGCCAGTTAGAGTGCTCTCCACAGTACATCTGTAGAAATTTGCAAGTGTGACATACCAAATCTCCTCAAACTCCGAATGAAATTTAGCACCTGTTGTGCCTTATTTGTAACTGCATCGATCTATTGGGTCCAGGATAGGCCCTCAGTGAAGTTGACACCCAGGAACTTGAAATTGCTCACTCTTTCCACTTCTGACCCCTCTAAGGACTGGTGTGTGCGTGTTCCCTCATCTTGCCCTTTCTGAAGTCCACAATCAGTTCGTTGGTCTTTCACTACATTGATGTGTAGTGAAAGGTTGTTGCTGTGACATCACTCAACTAGCTGATGTATCCTTGGATGATCTTGCCATCATCTTGAAATTCTGCTAAAGATAGTTGAAATCGTTTCTTCCTCTGTACTTTTTTTAACCTTGAACTCCTTCCCACTACTCCTTCCAGTTAGTAGGAGGCTGCTGGGATGACAAGTTCAATCAGCTGTTAAGCTGTTGTTTCTGGCAAGTGGTCAGCTGCAGGGATGTAAGTAAGAAGATAAAGTCACTCAAAATTTAAATGAAAAGCTCACCAGGAGGGTACTGGGGCTTGTGATGGTGGGAACTTAATTCCCAGCAGTTGCTTGACAGTCTGACTGCACAAGGCTCTGAAAGGGAACCAACATCTCTTTTGGGGCATGTGCTTAACACTTATCAGAGAGGTTAGGTCCTGGTCACCTCAATGCCTTACTGGCAATGGAGTAAATAGCAGTGCCAGGTTGAGACACCACAACTTTTTTTCTGTAGTAATGCTGTAGGTGGGCCTGTTTTTAACACAGAGGCTGACACTTGAACCTGGCAATGATGAAAAGCAGGTGAATGGTTTCTAATGCAGGATGGCGTGTGCCTTGGAGGTGGTAACATTTCATTGTGCCTGATCCCTTGTCCTTCATGGTGTTAGAGCTCTTGGTTTGGGAGCTCCTGTCTCAATACCTGAATAAAAGCTCAAAGTAAATTTATTATCAAAGTACATATATGACACCATATGCTACTCTGGGATGCAATTTTTTGCAGGCATTCAGAGGAACAAAGAGATACGATAGAATAAATTAAAAACTGAACACAAGCAAAGAATGTCTAAACTGCACGCAAAGACTGACAAAAAACAATGTACAAAAGAAGTCCAACTGTGCAAATACAAAATAAAACTCAGAATAATAATAAACAAGTAAATAAATAATCCTGTGAACATGAGTTATAAAATCCTTGAAAGTGGGTCCATAGGTCATGGAATCAGTTCAGTGTTGAGGTGAGTGAAGTTATCCACATCAGATCAAGGGCATGATGGTTGAAGGGAAATAACTGTTCCTGAACCTGGGGGTGTGGGACTCAAGGCTCCTGCACCTTCTTCCTGATGGCAGCATCGAGAGGAGAGCATGGTATGGATGGTGGGGGTGGGGGAGGTCCTCGGTTACGGATGATGCTTTCTTGTGGCAGTGCTCCTTGCAGATGTGCTCAGTAGTGGGCAGGTCTTTTCCTGTGATGGACTGGGCTGTACTTTCTGTAGGCTTTCCCATTAGCCTTAATGGTTTGACATGTGGAATACCACAATTAGAGGAACTGGGAAGAAGAAGAGCCTGTCTGAAATACTACGGTACTGGGTTATGGACTGTCGTTTTTGATGGACTCCAGAACAAGGTCTTTTTGGGGGCTTTTGCTTGTATGGTGGGGGGTGGTTGATACTTTTGCGAGTGCAGGTAGGGGAGGGTCAATGCTGCTGCTTATGCATGGGGTGTACTTTGGGATTCTGATATTTCTGTCATTCATTTTTTAGGTTTTTTTCTGTTTTGTGGATGTCTGCAAAGAGTAAGAATTTCAGGTGGTATACTGTATACATTCTCTGATATTAAAGAACAAAAGAGCCTAAGAAGTAGGAGCAGGAGTTGGCCATCTGGCCCGCTGAGCCAGCTCTGCCATTTAATAAGATCGTGGCTGATCTGGCCATGGACTCCTCTCCACCTTTTCCCCATTGGGCAGAGAATTCCACAGATTCACCACTCTCTGGGGAAAGCAGTTCTGGGAACAACAGAACCATTTGCACCATTTGACCTTCCAGCAACAGCCTAGTAGACCCATGGCGGAAGCAATGTAGCGGTTGATTCCAGAAAGTGAAACATTGGTCTCGATGAGTGTTTTAATGATTGATACCTGTTGTAATTGTCACCAAGGGCACTGAAATTCCCATGAAGTGGAAGTTACAAATCAGGGCATAACATTAGCTGGTTGCTTGAATAGAATGTAAATCTCATAATCCTGGAGTTGAAATTGTATCGAAGTGAGGCGTTCTGGTCTGCCTGTTTTGGGACTGCATGACAACAGCAATGACTGACCTGCTGAAATCTGTTGTCAGGATACTGATCTGCTGCCCATCACCCTGTTATATTGTTTTAACTTGGAAATGATAATTTGAGGAAGTGTGAGATTGAGGTACTTTATTTTCAAATTAATGAATAATATAGAAATCTGTCTAAGCAAAATGTCATTGAGTTGGAAATTAATTAGTCCAATGGGGAGTCTGTGATGAGGATTCTGTCAAATTCATTTAAATAGTTTTCATGATTAGTTTCACTGTTGCCTGCAAAAACATTTATTCTTAAATTAAGTGCTTGCTATACTGCTTTATAATGAATCCAAGCAGCGCAATTGTGGAGTCCGTTAATCAGAATTAATTAGATTAAGTTAAAGGGAAAAAAGTTTGGTAGCATCTTACCGACGATTTCTTACACTAACAATCACAGTGACACAGACGTTTCTGCAACTGATAATTCTGGGTAAATGTCCCTGGTTGGTTAAAAGAATATTTTTATTTCCTTATTGTCTTCTGGTGGTGTGAACACTGGTTAAGGGAAATTCTGTGCGTTCTGGCCAGTGGACTGCCGAAACAAAGTCAAAGTCAAGTACAGATTATTATTAGAGTCCATACATGTCATCACATACAACCCTGTCATTCTTCTTCCTACGGGCATACTTAGCAAAGCTATAGAACAGTAACTGTAAACAGGATCAATGAACAACCAATTGTGCAAATGCAAATATAAGTAAATAGCAATAACTAACAAGAACGTGAAATAACAAGATAAAGAGCCTTTAAGGTGAGACAATCGGTTGTGGGAGCACCAGAAATAGAATGGGTGTAGATATCCCCTTTTGTTCAACAGTCTGATAGTTGAGGGTAATAAAGGCTCTTGACCCTGGTGGGTGTACCTTCTACCTGATGGTAGCAGCAAGAAAGGAGCATGGTCTGGGCGGTGAGGATCTTTGATGACAGATGCTGCTTTTTTATGGCAATGTTTCACGTTAATATGCTCAATGGTTGGGAGGGCTTTACCTGTGATGTACTGGGCCGAATCCATTACCTTTTGTAGGATTTTCTGCTCAGAGGCATTGGTGTTCCCGTACCAGGCCGTAATGCAGGCAGTCAGCACACTTTCCACCACACATCAATGGAAGCTGGCCATGTTTTTGATGACATGCTGAATCTCCACAGACTTCTGAGGAAGTAGAGACGCTGTCGTGCTTTCTTTGCAATTATATTTATATGATGGGTCCAGGACAGATTCTTTGAGACAGTGACAACCAGGAATTTAAGGTTAATGCACCTCTCCACCTCTAATCCTCTGATTATTGGCTCATGGACCTCTGGTTTCCCTCTCCTGACGTTTACAATCAGTTCCTTGGTCTTATTGAAATTGGGTGAGAGGTTGATGTTATTACACCACTCAGCCAAATTTTCAATCTCCCTCCTCCAGGCTGACACCTTTGATGGATCCCACAACAGTGGTGTCATCTGCAAACTTGTTTATGGTGTTAGAGCTGTGCTTAGACACACAGTCATAGTGTGCTGTTGGAGATTGTGGAGAAGATGTTTTGGCCAATCCGAACTGACTGGGGTCTGCAAGTAAGGCAATCCAGGCAGGAGCGTGGGAGAGATGGTTAGATACTCAGAGCAAAGTAATATATGGGACTGTGAAGAGAAAGCAACCTAATGGAATTGTTCTTGGATTACCTTGGACAACAATTTGCTCTCCAGAACAAACGATATATGGTCCATATGCTGTAAATGCTGAAACATCAGCAGTCAGGAAAAGCTGCTTCCCCTCTACTATCCGACTTCTGAGTGGGCGTTGAACCCATGAACAGTACCTCACTATTTTTTAATTTCTATTTTTGCACTATTTATTTGATTTAACTACTTAATATAAATATACTTACTGTGAGTCACGATTTTTAAAATATTGTTATGTAGTGCATTGTACCGCTGCCGCAAAGACAACAAATTTCACAGCGTATGCCGGTGATATTAAACCTGATTCTGACCTGTAGCCTATAAACACAAGAGATTCTGCAAATGCTAGAAATTCACAGCAACAAATACAAAATGCTGGATGAACATAACAGGTCAGCAGGCATCTATAGAAAGGAATAAGCAGTCAACATTTCAGACCAAGAACCTTTATCAGATCCTGTTTTCTCTCTGTGACCCCCATACATCCCATGTATTGCCAACAATTTTCTTAGGACATTCTAAAATCATTCTCCATGAACTTCTGTGTATTTTTATTAGGCTGAGATCACTTGATTGGAGTATGTATACGCAGTGTGTGTGTGTGTGTATCTTTTCAGTACTGAGTGAACCATGTTTCATGACATGTTGTATGGTTTGTTTCTTTTTTGTGCGTGGAGGTGGGGAAGGGTTTGGTATTTTTAGAAAAACATAGAAAACCTACAGCACAATACAAGCCCTTTGGCCCACAATGCTGTGCCGAACATGTATTTACTTTATAAATTACCCAGGGTTACCCATAGCCCTCCATTTTTCTAAGCTCCATGTACCTATCCAGGAGTCTCTGAAAGGACCCTATTGTATCCACACTCACCACTCTGCGTAAAAAAAATCAACTTACCCCTGACATCTCCTCTGTATCTATTCTGTATGTTTTTCTTTGAATGGGTCCCATAGTTTTCTTTATTTCATGGCTATCTGGAGAGAATGAATTTCAGAGTTGCGTACTGCATTCATACTTTGATAACGTACCCTGAACCTTGACTCAAGCATAAGAGAGTACAACATGAACAGGCCCTTTGGCCGACAAAGTCATGTCAAACCAATTAAACACTTAACTAGACAAATTCACTCTGTGTACACAATGTCCCAATACCTCTGTTCTCTGCACATTCATGTACTTGTCTAAGAGCCTCTTAAACGTCTGTTATATTTGCCTTCACTACCACCCCTGGTAGTCCAGGGTCCTAGAAATTTCTGTATTTAAAAGGAAAGAAAACTTGTCTGACACATCTCGTACATTGCTTTACCAGCTACTGCTATTATCTAGTGGTGTACTGCCACTGGTAAAGGGTGTTTGTTGGTGGTTTTCCAGTTATTTTGCCTTGGTAATCAAGAAGAACACAAAACAACAGATGGACAGAGCTGTTTTCCGAACTTAAATACTTTAAGGTCCCAGATATTGCTAGAAACCATGCAGTAAATCACTCTTCAACAATTTTCTTTTGATTCTCTAAGTAATTTTAAAAATATATTTATATTCTGATTACTGCAGGATTCAGACTCAGATGACCTAAGTCTCAGTCAGGACAATGCGTCATGCTCTACGTTCTTCACAGCCCTGCATCAGAAGGATTCCAGAGAGCGGGGCCAGGACGGCGCTGGGGAAGTTTTGCCGAGGCAACACAACTCGTTTAGGAGCAGAAGAACCCGTCAGAAATCTCCATCTCCATCTGGCAATGACGGGGAGAATGGATCCAGAGGACTGCCAAGGAATCACTACACACACCCAGCTAAACCGGGCAGAACGAACCATTCGAAAGATAAAATGAGCCAACTCCGTTTGAATATACAGAGGGGTGGTGTAGATCTTTCTAGAATAAACACAGATTTACAGAACACTGAAGCTCAGAGTACTGCTGGTGACGAATCTGCCGGATCCTTCGATCCTAGCTGGGCCATTGGTGGCAAACATGAGAATGAGAACACTGCAAATAAGCTTTTAAAAATGTGTAAAGAAATAACACCCTTCCATGACCCGTATATTTATACCATCAAAGCAGAGGAAACCAAATCAGCAAGTGATTACAAAACCCTGGCATTTCCAGATTACTGGGGTCATACGCCACCCCGCTATCAGGAGCCTCTGATGGGTCAGTGGTGTGGAGGTCAAAGGTAAGGCATTAATACTATGAAGTTACTTTGTACCGTTTTAAGGATGATATGTCCCTCTGGTATTCCAATATTCCCTGTGATCCCTGTTACTCCTGTGCAGTATGCAGCCAAACATAACTAAGGATGCCCCATTCTTCCTGTATCATGGAGACAAGCAGGTTGGTAAAAGCTCCTTTGTCCCACTCATCCCATTTTATCAACCCCACTCTCTTCTCTTGCCCTTGAGGGACAATTTACAATGGCCAATAGTGAAGCAGGCAGATGAAACCCATGCTGTTACAGGGAATATATGCAAACTTCGCATAACACCTGAGGTCAGGATTGAACCCTGGTTGCTGGTGTTGTGAAGTGGAATCTCTACCAGCTGCTCCCCAGTGCTTACCACTACCACTCTATTGTCTGTTCAGTGTCAGAATTGGGTTTATCACTGACGTGTTGTGAAATTTGTTGTCTTGCAGCAGCAGTACAGTACAATACATAAAATATACTATAAAGTACAATAAGAAATGTATATTAAAAATTAAATAAGTCCTGCAGAAATTGTGAGGTGGTGTTCATGGGTTCATTGTGTAATGTTTTGTAATATAAAAACTAATTGAAGGAAAACACAGAGCCTGGAATAACTTTGTATGTTCTTAGTTTTTCTTTAAGTGAGCTGTGCATATATAACGTGGTGGCGTAATGACGTTTGCCATTTATGTACTTTTACATATAACCCGCAATGCATTGTGTAAATAACAAATAATTCTTAATCTAACAATATATTTACAATATTACTGAAATATTAAATATACAACACTTCTCCCTCTTTAGCTATAAACTCCAAGTCAATATAGAGTTCATCTCAACTTGTATATGTAATATTACATATACAAATACAAGTTGAGTTGCATTTGTAGCTGCATCCACTACTAGCAAGGAATTTGAGCCCATGAATGGTCCAGCAGAACTTACATGAATCCTCTGCTAGGGGAATGTGGGCCATTCCTATGAATGAAGAGGCACTGTTCTTGGCATCTTCTCTTGAAGTGTTGGCATCCCAAACTGTGCATGGACAAAGACAAAGCTTCAAGCCAATGCTTTCATTTAGACCATGCCTAGATGACTGGCATGAACCTCCTCCAACACTTATCTTTCAGCTTGGATGGTACAACAATCCTCAATCTCCACATAAGGCAACCCCCATCAAGGGTAAGATCATCCCATCACTGGTGAAACCAGGGGAACTGGAATTTCTGCTGCACATTCCAGCCATTCTTCATGACCATGTAGACCTGAGACAGTGTGGAGTTTCACTCTGTATCTTCTCTGCCTTAATCCGGAGACTTTCAATTTGCATTGAGGAGAATACGTCAAGAGGAGTATACTGTGCAATAAAATTTCCAGATATTTCCTTTTCCAAGGGTAAATGATTAGCTGTCCTCTTGAATTCAAACTTGTAATTGTATCCTCCAAGAAACAGAGTGCACCTCTGTATTCATGTTACTGCTGTTAATGGAACACCATTCTGTGAATTGAAAATGGACACAAGTAGTTGATGATCAGTAATGAGGGTAAACTCTCTCCCATACAAGTACTGGTTGAAACATTTCACACCCCAACCCAGACTCAAAGCCTCTCTGTCAATTTGTGAGTAATTTTTCTTTGCAGCAGTAAGGGTACGAATGCTATGGGGCTTTCACTTCCGTTGCTCATAACATGTGACATGATTGCACCTTTCCTATAAGGTGAGGGGTCATAGGCAAGCTTCAATGGATGATGTGGATCGTAATCTTTAAGTACAATGTCTGAGAGCCATTTCATGCTGTTTTGTTCATTGCCTGTCCTTCCCGATCTGTAGTAATGAGTTCAAGGGGTGGAGTGCTGTAGTCAGCTTTGGCAGGAACCTGTTATAGTAATTGACAAATCCCATAAAAGACCACAACTGTGACACATTCTTTGGCTTTGGGGCATCCACCACTGTTTGAATTATTTCAGCACATTTGTGTAATCCTTGTGCGTCGATGAAATGATCACAGTAAGAGATGCGAACAACAGGAATTCTGCAGATGCTGGAAATTCAAGCAACACACATAAAAGTTGCTGGTGAATGCAGCAGGCCAGGCAGCACCTCTTCCTAGAGATGCTGCCTGGCCTGCTGCGTTCACCAGCAACTTTTATGTGTGTTACAGTAAGAGATGGTTGGTTTTAAAAATTCACACTCGTTTGTGTCATGACTCTGAGCTCATAATTGTCTAATCTTTTTAACACTGTCTTGAGAGCTTGGAGTGGTCCTTGTCATCCTCACTGGTAACAATGAAGTCATCCAGGTGACAATGAGTGCCTGGGCAGCCTTTCAGCACCTGGTCCATAGCTTTCTGCCAGAGTGCTGGTGCAGATGCTACTCTAGAAATAAGCCTATTAAAGCAATAAAGCCCTTTGTGAATGTTTATGGTGAGAATCACTTTGGATTCTTCCTTAATCTCCGTCTGTAGGTAAGTTTCAGCTAAGTCCACTTTGCTGAAATGTTTCCCTCCAGAAAGTTTTGCAAAAATATCCTTTTTCCTGTGTAGAAGGTATTGATCTACTTCCAGTACTGGATTGATGATGACCTTAAGATCACCATAAATCTTGACAGACCCATTCTTCTTGGCCACTGAGACCACTGGTGTTGCCCACAGGCTCCACTTGACCTTGGAAAATATTTCTTCAGCTTCCATGTGATCCAGCTCACTGGCTACTTTATCACAGATGGTATAAAGAATCGGGCAGAGTTTGTAAAACTTGGGAGTAGCGTTTTCATTTCACACTATTTTATGCTTGATATATTTGAGTTTTTCAATGTCATCCCTGAACACAGCTGTGACATCATCCAGTACCTTTTTAAATTTGCTCTCAGTTGACCTTTTTGCTGGCCCTCCTGTTTTTACCACATACTTGGCATGTTTTTTTTACTGTATTTTATTGTTACAAATGTAATTCCCATAAGAGTTATCTTTTCTCTAATATAAGCTCTTAGTTGGATATCTGTGGGCTTCATTTTAGTATCTTCGAAATGCCATTCAAACTTATTTTGTGGAATGGCTGAAACAGCTGAACCAGTGACAAATTGCATTTTAATTAATATTCCATTGACTTTTGGTGTAAGCAATATTGCTTGTCTGTTGTTTGTTTTCACATTGTAAATCTCAAGGCTATCAGTCCATTGTCACTCTCATCATTATCAGGTATTTCATTAACAGTACGCAGATTAGTGCTCTTTTTGAAACTGCAACTTGACTTTCTATTTTTTTTCTCTTTCCTGTGCAGTCCATTTAATTTTGTCTGCCTAACATACTCTTTGTTCGTGTCTTGCTTTGTTGCATTTTCTGTGTTTCACCTTTAAATCTGCATTGGTCTCATGTACGTGAGCCCCTGCTATAACGGTACCACAATTTGTTCAGGCAGGTAGATTTATATTTAGACGTAATTTTGTTCAAACTCACATTCATTCCTGACTGCATCTCAATTATTTCTCTGCCTGTTGTGTCCACTGCTACAGCAATTTCAACTGCTCTTTTAAATTTAAGTTGTGCTTCAGTTAGGAGCCATTTTTTGAATGCTTTCTTGTAAGCATTCCATAAACTAAACAATCTCTCAGTGCATCATTAAGGCTGTCACTGAACTGCCAAAGTTCAGACAATCACTTCAATTCAGCCAGATATGCTGAAATGGACTCCCCTTCCTTTTGATTCTGCTTATGAAATCTAAAGCATTCTGCAATCAACAATGGTTTCGGTTCTAAATATTCCTGCATTATTTTTGCAATATTCAGCAAAACTCATTTCAGCTGGTTTGACTTGAGCAGTTAAACTTGCAGACAAATTATATACCCTTCCACCCAATACACTCAGCAAAACTCATTCTTGTTTCTAATTGGTTATTTCATTTGCTTCAAAATACTGCTCAATTTGCTCAGTATAATGTACATATTCCAGTTATCTCTAGTGAAATCGAATGCATCTATCTTTCTGATGTAGCCAACCATTTCTGCTTTTTTTTTGTTTATCATTATCATCTGGTATTCACTGTCTATGAAACCTCGAATTTGTCCATTTTTGATAGATAGAAAGATAGACATAATTTATTAATCCTGAGGGAAATTGGGTTTCGTTACAGTTGCACCTACCAAGAATAGAGTATAAATATAGCAATATAAAACCATAAATAATTAAATAATAATATGTAAATTATGTCAGATGGAAATAAGTCCAGGACCAGCCTACTGGGTCAGGGTGTCTGACCCTCCAAGGGAGGAGTTGTAAAGTTTGATGGCCACAAGCAGGAATGACTTCCTATGATGCTCAGTGTTGCATCTCGGTGGAATGAGTCTCTGGCTGAATGTACTCCTGTGCCCAAACAGTACATTATGTAGTTTTCTGCCTTAAAAAAAATCTCAACCTTGTCTTTTTCTGAAGAAACCACGTGCAGCACTTAAAAAAAAACTCCAACCTCTCATTGCCTTTTTTTAACACTATCATCTCACTGCACTTCAACAGGTAGGAGCTGTCTCAGGTTCTTTAAAACTTCTTTGTCACCACTTATGTTTTATAACTCCAAAACATAAAAGCTAATTGAAAGGAAAACACGCAACTGGAAACGACTTGTGTATTTTCTTAGTTTTCTTTAAGTGAGGCAAGCTCATGTTGTGGTGGCATAATGGCACATTTCATTTTTACATATAACCTACATTTGTTATCCCTATACATCAGCTTATGTTCTTCATGTTGGAAGAGTTGATGGGGCAGGGAAAATTGGTGATGAAGCTTTAGTGAGTTGCTGGTGTCCATTGCACTGACATTTCACATGGCGTTCATGGTGTCCGTATCCCAAAGTAGGTGAATGTTTGTGCAAGTTGGTGTTGATTAACTGGGTGCCTTTTTTTCCAGACCTGTTACGAAAGTTTGGCACTGTTGCAGCTCTACGGGTCCAATCAATTGTATTTTGGCCATTCTGCTCTTTATTGGTGGTGGAGATTCTCTAGGAAGTCTGTTACTGAATCTTTCACGTAGAACATCCCACCTGTGCTCTCAGGCTTGGCCATTTCAGGATCTGGACAGTGCTAAAGGGGAGGACATAGCAATGGAAATATTGAATTACTTATACCCAGGACCAGATGTTATATAGTGGAGTTTCTGCTGACTGTGAACAAACTCTGTTCCTTCACCTGGAGAACTGTGAATGGAGCTGAACACTCCATTCAGGGGTAGGATGCTGACCTTCCAATGGAGGAAAGATTATTGATGAGAAAACCCCATCTGAGCCAATACTTCTGACCTTGTAAACTTGGATAACAACCTGAGGGCTGAAAATGATTAGCCCACAACTTCCTTCTTCTCAGCTGAATCTGACTCTGGTCATTGGGGTCAGATTTTTTCTTTCCCCAGAGTTCTACCAACAGTGGTCAAAACTAATACTGCTATCAAAAAGCAATTAGTTTCACCTTGGCTCTTGCTGAATTAACACTGTAATGACATGGGGGGGCTGACTGGTTTGAGTGTCAATAACTAGGGTCGCGTACAATATTAGTTTTTCCTTTCATTCCTTGCTGATAGGACATCAGTTGTCCCATTTTCTGTATACAAAGCTGACCTGGTAAGCTTTATTCATTGTTTCACCATGCTTCTGGTGCCAACGTAGCACGGCCACAACTTATTAGCCATACACGTACATGTTTTAGAATGGAAGAAGAAACCCATGTGATCAAAGGCAGGACATACAGACTCCTCAGAGATACCTGCAGGAATTGAACCCTAATCACTTGTGCTGTAAAATGTTGGGCTAACCATTTCTTATCACACCTACATTAGCCCTGTTTTAAAAGAACTGATTAGACTTAACTCTGGAGCTTCTTGATAAACCTAACCATTCCAAATAAATATTAATTTTTACTTGGATTCTTGTTTTCAATAGCTTTCCACTAGGAATGTTAGACTGACAGAATGTAATTGCTAAGTTTATCTTTATCCTCTTTGTATAATTACACCATTTTGGAAGAATACATAACCTGAATTCTTAGAAATGAAACAAGGAGCTTATGCTTTGTTATCTTGTTCTAAATTGTCATGCTAATGTGACTTTATGCATAACTTTGATTTTAGGGCTAAAATATTTGAAGATATTCGGCGTTTAGTCAACTCTGGGGATGTTCTGAACAGGGTCGTTTTTGACACTGAGAGGTGGGTTGCTATGTTTTATATCCCATGATCAATGCTTCAATCTAATTCTGAACTGTTTAGGATTTGATCCTCAAGTATTCTGAATCTGGCAAAGAGAAACACTTCAGTGATGCAATCCGTCAGATAAAGTAAATGAGCAGGATGAACTGTCAGTTGAAGTGAATTTAGCTCTAGTGGAAATTGTTCCGATTTTTCACATTCTGGTTGTATTTCTATAAGTTAATGAAACTTAACTGCCCAGAAGAAGGCAATGGCAAGCCACTTCTGTAGAATTTGCTAAGAACAATCATGCTCATAAACCATGATCACCCACATCATATGACACGGCACATGATGATGATGATGAATGAAATTTGTTAATATCCCTCTGTATAGCAAGTCTTAAAGCATCGTCTACCCAACACTGCAATATACTCATTTTCTTTAGGTTATTGGTACAAATAGACTTCCTTTTATCTCATGACTGGGATTGGGCTGCAGGGGAGAAGCCTAAACATTCTGCAAAGTATAGCTGTTAAATTTGATGACCTAGAAACACGGCTAAGTAGCAGCAATTTTTTTTTAATGAGCAGCACTCTCAAAATGCTGGAAGAACTCAACAAGTCAGGCAGCATTTGCGGAAAGGAATAAACAGTCGATATTTCTCAAGATTTGCAGAATCTGCAGAATCTCTTGTGTTTATGTTTAACTATTTTTTTATGTAGTGAGTTGTGTGCTATACCTCTATGGCCTGTGGACATCCCTAGCCCACTATCAGCAAATAATAAGGATAAAATTAGGCTTTAATTTTGGTCTTAATAGATAATCTTTAAAGGAGAAGAAGTGATAGTTAAGTCATTTGTTTGTATGTGTTTGGTAGAATCTATTGTATTTAAGTAGCAGTAATTGACAATATTTTTTATTCTTTCTCTGACAGTCCTTCATTGGTTACAGCAGGAGATGACTCTTCCCTAAACTTCTTCTCAAACTTTGAGTCAGGAAATCTTCGAAAAGCTATTCAGATTCGCAAGTAAGTGTAAAGCAAGGTGAGGTCTAGAGTCTGGTCTGAAGTTTCTTCCAGATTTTGTCAAGTACGATACTTTCTTTAACAAAATCTTCTATGTGAACACTTTAATTGCAAAGGCCTAGAAGACCAACTCTTAAGTACAAATGTTAGTAAATGGGATTGGTGTAGATGGGTGCTCGATGTTTAGCCTGGACATGGTGTGTCAAGGTGCCTCATTCTGTGTTGTACTGTATACCTCTGTGATGTCAATATACTGTACATGCCTCTGTTCCTTACCCTGATTTAAGTCAGTTAAAGTAACCTAGATGAGGAATGGAACCTGTCACCCTTTTGTATTATTTTTGTCCATGTTGTTATATATAGGAGTCTAAAACATGGTTTGATACCAACTTGCTTTGTATGAAACCGAGCCAGTGTTATATATTCAGACGTACTTTTGGATTTGCATTTGTGTTGCAGTTTGAGTATCTTAGGACATCCCATAATAATATTTCGCAGTCAGCACTTTATAGCTATGCACTTGCAGCATTATGTTGTTTTTGCGATCAATCTGTGCACAGCAGGCTCTTAAGCACAGTGATGAGCTAATGGCCATGTTATCTATGTTAATGATGTTGACTGAATAAGCTCCCTGAGCCCTTTTCTGTCTACCTCAAAGTTGGGAAGTGCCTTGGCTTTGTAACTGATCTCGAGCGCAGCATGTTTGACTACGTAGTACTCTCTGGCTCCTTTGGCATCCCAACAGTGGAAGAGGACATGAACTCACTACTTTTAACTCAGGAGTGGCCTAATTCTCCTCCAATGTGTTACGGTTTCATTATATCATGGCTAGTAGTTCTAAAGTGAAATCTCAAGTAGCCAAGACAATGTGATGTGAAGAATGTCATAACAATGTAACATTGAGTGTGGGGACCTCAGATGTGAGAAAACATGTCACGATTGATCAACTTTTCACCTATTAAGTAGAACATCAGAAAAGCAGCCTTTGGGAGTTCTTTCTCCATGCCTTTGGAATATGAATGGCACTGAACATTTGGTCTCTCAGTGGGGAGGTAACTTCAGTCTGAGGTGGCCAGACCAGACTCTTATCCCTCAGAACCATGGAAATTTGCAATACATAAGCAGGCCTTTTAACCCATAGTGTTCACGCTACTAAAACAAATCTATTTAGAGCAATCCCATTTTCTAGATCTCAGTTATGGGATTACAAGTACTCATTCAGGTACTTTTTAAATGTGTTGAGAGTTTCTGCCTCCTCTACTCTTTCAGGGAATGAAAGATCCCTACAATTCTACACATGGACAAAAAGCATGAATTCTCTTCCAATGACCTCTTGTCACGTGTACTGAGATGCAGTGATAAGCTTTTCTTGCATACTGTTCGTACAGATGTAATCGTCGAACAGTGCGTTGAGGTAGAACAAGGTAAAGCAATACCAGTGCAAAGTAAAATGTAACAGCTACAGTGAGAGAGCAGGGCAGGTAAGCAATAAGGTGCAAACTCGGTTAACCTTTTGTTTTCATTTGGAAAAGAAATTTGGGTTTTATTGAGACCTGAGCTTATTTTGAGAGCTCGGTTGAAAGCCAAGACTGGGATAAGAACAATTATTTTAATTTTCAAATTATACTAAATTTTAATGTGTTTTAATTAGCCATTGGGGAAAATAATCCACCACTATGCATACGGTAATTCATTTTCGCCTTTGCATTTATTTACTGAGGTGCAGCACAGAATAGGCCCTTCTGACCCTATGAGTTGTGCCATCAAGCAACCCTCATTTTAACCTTAGGTCAATCACGGGACAATTTATAATGACCAATTAACCTACCAGCTGCTTTGTCTTTGGATGGTGGGAGAAAACCAGAGCACCTGGAGGAAACCCATGCGGTCACAGAAAGAACGTACAAACTCCTTGGAGACAACGTTGAGAATTGAACCCAGGTTGCCGGGGTTGTCCCATCCACTTTTATGACTGACTACTTTAAAAAAAAATTATGATATCAAACGAAGAAATGGTTCTGTTCCTTCTGATGAAGGGTCTCAGCTTGAAGCGTTGACTGTTTACTCTTTTCCATAGATGCTGCCTGGACTGCTGAGTTCCTCCAGCAGTTTGTGTGTGTTGCTTTGGATTTCCAGCATCTGCAGATTTTCTTGTGTTTCTGTTCCTCATGGACAGGGGTTGGTCTGTGGGGATACTTAGCTGGAGGACAGAATGGTGATATGGTTATTGATTTTTTGCGGGGGAGGGTTAGATTTATATTGTTGAGCGATAGTATTTTTGGTTGTTCTTGAAATATCATTATTTTTATTCCTGTCCAGATATGAATATGATCTGATAATGAATGCTGACATTAACACAAACCTTCAGCAGCAGTGGTTCTACTTTGAGATCAGCGGCATGAGAGCTGGAATCCCATATCGCTTCAACGTTATTAACTTTGAGAAGACAAATAGCCAGTTCAACTACGGTAAGGAATCTAGGATAGAGGCAGATTCTAGGCCTATTAGAGCAGAGTAAGTTCTGTTTGATCTGTCTGATACTTTGTTTTGACTTAAATTGTCAAGCACCAATAGTACATATGATTACAAACCTCCATGGCTACTCTGCCTCTAAGTTTAATGAAAAGCAGAGTCTGAGGCATTAATGCAGATCAAATCCCACCACTGCAGCAGAGCAATTTAAATATTAAAGCTATTCAACAAATCTGGATTAAATAACTAGGATCATTAGCGGCGAGGGTAAAGCTACAGGAATGCTGGTTTTTGAATAGCAGGTACATTACTAATCTCATCCAGACTCCAGATTTACCACTCATAAATACCCATGGAATGGCCTTGAAATTATATCAGGGGGTAATTATGGAGTGCCAATAAATTATGGTCTTCCTATGAACAAATAAGTTAATAACTAATATCAGTCATAGTTATAAATAACTGTTTTGAGTCATTTTGTTGCAATGCAGAAAGAATCAATTCCTTATGATGTCCGGTAGTTCTTTAAACATTGACTATTTCCTTCTTTGCAGATGCTACCTGACCTCTTGAGTGTCCCTGCATTTTCTGTTTTATTACAGAAGGAAATCCTTTTGTATTGGAAAAAATCCCAAGTGATGACATTTA
The DNA here is from genome assembly GCF_963921235.1 of Mobula hypostoma. Taxonomy (NCBI): domain Eukaryota; kingdom Metazoa; phylum Chordata; class Chondrichthyes; order Myliobatiformes; family Myliobatidae; genus Mobula; species Mobula hypostoma. The sequence goes on from NC_086109.1 coordinate 80,319,644, forward strand.
TATACATTTGGATACAGAGGCTGTTCAAGGATATTAGCAGTGCTAGTGTGGGGCGTCGAGTGCCTGCTGCCTCTATGTAGAATATTGAGCTGGCTTCATTCTCCTGCTCTCGCTTTACCTTCAAATATTCCTTCACATCCATTTTGAAAACTTCGACTTAATCTGCACCCTCCACAGGCTGCACGCTGTTCATCAAGTCTACTCACAGATTTAGAACACTTTGCCTAACTTCACATGTAGAGCTTTAAATTTGTCGTCTTTAGTTCTTCAGCTTCGTACTGATGGGAACAGTCTCGCTTTCCTCATCCTGCCTCAACTTGTCATGATTTTATACCCCTCTCACAAATCTCCCAGCACCCTATATAATCCATGCTTCTAATGTGACTTTGCAGCTGAAATTCTAACCATCTCTTCCATCTTTCCTTAAATCTAGTTACAACTGATGTTTTATAAAGCTGAGATTCTTTAATTCATGCCTACTAGTGGAATAGAAGAAGGAGTAAATAAGGAATTGAAGACAAAATGGCATCCATGAGCTTTGGGGGAAGAATCACCATCTTTATCACTTCCCCTCTGTTGTGTTCATGCTCTTAATTTTCATAGTCTTGGACGATCGATGACCTGGGTGGTGGGAGACCTTGATGATGGATGTTGCTTTCCTGTGACAGCGCTCCATGTAGGTGTCTCAATGGTGGGGAGGGCCTTACCCGTGATGGACTGGGCCTTGTCCCCTACTTTTCATAAAGACTTTCCATTCAGGCCATTGGTGTTTCCATACCAGGCTGTGATGCAACCCGTTAATATACTCTCCACCACACATCTATGGAAGTTTGTTAAAGTGAAAGATGTTATGTCGAATGTTTGCAAACTTCTAAGGAAGTAGAGGCGCTGGCCATACTTTCTTCGCAATTTCACTTATGTGCTGGGCCCAGGACAAGTCCTCTGAAATGATAACTCTGAGGAATTTAAAGTTGCCGACCCTCTCCACCTTTGATCCCCTGATGAGGACTGGCTCATGGACCTCTGGTCCTCCTCCTCCAAGTCAATATACTCCTTGGTCTTGCTGACATTGAGTGAGAGGTTGTTGTCGTGGCACCACTCAGCCCGATTTTCAATCTCCCACCTATAGTCTGATTCATTGCTACCATTGATTCGGCATTGGAGCTGCGCTTAGCTACACAGACATAAATGTAAAGTGAGTAGAGCATTGGGCTAAGCACACAGCCTTGTGGTGCTCTTGTGTTGGTGGAGATTGTGGAGATGTTGCTGCCAATCTGAACTAACTAGGGTCTGCAATTGAGGATCTAATTTTGCAAGAGGTATTGAGGCCAAGGTATTGAAGCTTATTGATCAGCTTTGAGGAGATGCTGGTATTGTATGGTGAGCTATAGTCGATAAAGAGCATCCTGATGTCTACATCTTTGTTGTCCAGACATTTCAGATTTGAGTGAAGAGGAAATGAAATGGCATCTACTGTGGACCCGTTGCTTCTGTAGGCAAATTGGAGCAGATCCAAGTTGCTTCTCAGGCAGGAGTTGACATGTTTCATCAATAACCTCTCAAAACACTTCATCACTATGATGTGAGTGCTACTGGATGATAGTCAATGAGGCAGGTTACCACCTTCTTCTTGGGCACTGGTATGCTTGAGGCCTGCTTGAAGCAGGTGGGTACCTCAGACTGCTGAAGCACGAGGTTAAAGATATCACTGAACTCTCCAGCCAGTTGATCAGCACAGGTCTTTAGTACTTGGCCAGGTACTCCATCTGGGCCGAATGATTTCCGTGGTTTCACCCTCCAGAGGGATGCTCTCACATCGGCCTCAGAAACTGAAATCACAGGGCCTTCAAGGGCTGCGGGAGTTTCTGAAGGTTCCTCCATGTTTTGATGGTTAAATCGCACATAGAAGGCATTAAGCTCATCTGGAAGCGAAGCTCCGCTTTCACTTACTGTATGTTAAGAGCATAAGACCATAAGATATAGGAGCCGATGTAGGCCGAGTCTGCTCTGCCATTCAGTCATGGGCTGATCCAATTCTTTCAGTCATCCCCACTCCCCTGCCATCTCCTTATACCCTTTGATGCCCTGGCTAATCAAGAACCTATCCATCTCTGCGTTAAATACACCCAATGACTTGGCCTCCACAGCTGCTTGTGGCAACAAATTCCACAGATTTACCACCTTCTGACTAAAGTAATTTCTCCACATCTCTGTTCTAATGGACGTCCTTCAATCCTGAAGTTGTGCCCTCTTGTTCTAGACTTGCCTACCATGGGAAATAACTGCCATATCTAATCTGTTCAGGCCTTTTAACATTCGGAATGTTTCTATGACATTCCCCCTCATTCTCCTGAACTCCAGGGAATACAGCCCAAGAACTGCCAGGCATTCCTCATACGGTAACCCTTTCATTCCTGGAATGATTCTTGTGAATCTGCTTTGAACCCTCTCCATTGTCAATATATCCTTTCTAAGATAAGGAGCCCAAAACAACACACAAAGTGTGGTCTCATGAGTGCCTTATAGAGCCTCAACATCACATCCCTGCTCTTATATTCTATACCTCTAGAAATGAATGCCAATGTTGCATTTGCCTTCTTCACAACCGACTCAACCTGGAGGTTAACCTTTAGGGTATCTTGCACAAGGACTCCCAAGTCCCTTTGCATCTCTGCATTTTGGATTCTCTCCCCATCTAAATAATTGTCTACTGGTTTATTTCTTCCACCAAAGTGCATGACCATACACTTTTCAACATTGTACTTCATTTGCCACTTCTTTGCCCATTCCGCTAAGCTATCTAAGTCTCTCTGCAGGTTCTCTGTATCCTCAACACTACCCGCTCCTCCACCTATCTTTGTATCATCGGCAAACTTAGCCACAAATCCATTAATCCCGTAGTCCCGATCATTGACATACATCATAAAAAGCAATGGTCTCAACACCAACCTCCACTGGTAACCCTTATTCCCACTCTCTATTTTGTGCCAACCAGCCAATGCTCCACCCATGCTAGTAACTCTCCTGTAAATCCATGGGCTCTTATCTTGCTAAGCAGCCTCTTGTGTAGCACCTTGTCAAAGGCCTTCTGAAAATCCAAGTACACCACATCTACTGCATCTCCTTTGTCTACCATGCTTGTAATTTCCTCAAAAAATTGCAGTAGGTTTGTCAGACAGGATTTTCCTTTCAGGAAACCATTCTGGCTTTGGCCTATCTTGTCATGTGCCTCCAGGTATTCCGTAATCTCATCCCTACCAATCGATTCCAACAACTTCCCAACCATTGATATCAGGCTAACAGGTCTATAGTTTCCTCTCTGCTGCCTCCCACCCTTCTTAAATAATGGAGTAACATTTCCAATTTTCCAGTCATCTGGTACAATGGCAGAATCTACCGATTCTTGAAAGATCATTATTAATGCCTCCACAATCTCTCCAGCAATTTCCTTCAGAACCCAAGGGTGCATTCCATCAGGTCCAGGAGACTTATCCACCCTCAGACCATTAAGCTTCCTGAGCACCTTCTCAGTTGTAATTTTTACTGCACATACTTCACTTCCCTGACACTCTTGAATGTCCGGTATACTGCAGGTGTCTTCCACTGTGAAGACTGATGCAAGATGTGCATTCAGTTCCTCTGCCATCTCTACTATGTTGCTTGATTTCATTTTGTGTTCACTGAGGAGCAGAAAGAAGCTTGGGCAAGACTATTAAAATATTGTTTGTATCTTGGAAAGATTGAAAGAAATTGTCCTCGTCTATACTAAATATTGCTGAAACAGGGTGGAAGAGCCATTTCCATCTCCATTCCTTCTTCACAGGCTTCTTAATGAGACATGCCCTCTGCTCCACCTCAGTCACAATCCACACCATATCCCAAAGATGTAATTTTGGCCGCTAATCATTCCGGTGGCGGGGTGGAGATACATCCTACAAAAGGAGATATAAGGCTCTCCTTCTATCTGCTAGCCTGCAGATCTCTCTTGGGCAAGGTGTAGCACCTGCTTAGCCCCCAGTCAGGGTCGCATGAAGGCACGGGAGAAGGTGGTGGATGGTTGTATGAGGAGCTGGTGCACATCACATGTCCTGATTATGCAACCGCTAATGCCCAGCAGACAATCTCTGAAAAGTATTGATAATGGCTTGGGTCACCCATCTTGTAAAGACACTGCCCAGAAGAAGGCAATGGCAAACCACTTCTGTAGAAAAACTTGCCAAGAAAAGTCGTGGTCATGGAAAGACCATGACCGCCCATGTCATATGACATGGCACAAAATGATAATGATGAGCCATTTTACAGCCTGACCAAATTATAAATCATTTGTGGTTAATAGAAACATCAAGGGACATTTTATATATCTGCATGCTCACATACATATGTATTGGGTAGAGGCTTTCTTGGACAGATTATCCTTGACTCAAATTGAAACTCTGCAGCTTTACATCCTGAGACCTTATGTACTTCAGCATTAGATAGATGGGTACTTTATTGATCCCAAAGGAAATTACAGTGTCACAGTAGCATTACAAGTCACAGGTATACAAATATTAGAAGAGAAGTAAGAAAGAATAAAGAATGTTTCTGCAAACAGTTTAATGGGGGGGGGAGGGGGGTCATCACTTCCCCAGCTATAGGTTGATGCTTTATAGAGCCTAATGGCCAAGGGTAAGAATGACCTGATATAGCGCTCTTTGAATCAGCACAGTTGTCTTAGTCTATCTCTAAATTCAGCCAAGGTGCAATGCAGAGGGTGAGAAACATTGTCCAGAATTGCCAGGATTTTTCATAGGGTCCTTTATTCTACCACAGCCTCCAATGAGTTCAGTTTGACTCCTATAACAGAGTCAGCCTTTCTAATCAGTTTATTGAGACTGCTGTTGATGCCATTGCCCCAGCACACCACTGCATAGAAGATTGTACTGGCGACAACAGACTGGCAGAACATGTGAAGGAGAGGCCTACATACTCCAAAGGACCACGGTCTCCTCAGAGACATGTCATACCTAGTTTATTTTCCCCAGCACTGCCTTATTTTAGCTGCACTCTGAGACTTTTATTTTTTGATTCATGTGTTTGCAAGTATAATACTTCCTCTGAATATAGTTCAGTGTGAATTATTATGATAAATATTTATACACTGTAACACCAAGACATTTACACAACACAAGCACTTTCCTATAAATAAAACACGATGTTGATCTATGTATTGCACTCAGTACAGTTCCAGACAGTTCATGTTTTCATATTTCACACTGCGCCAGGCAGCACGGCGGTTTCATAATTCAGCAGCTTGAGGGGATATCGTTGAGAAAGTGAATTTATATTCATGCAATTCAACTGTTTGGACAATTCCACAGTTTAAACGTTGAATCAGATTTAACGTTAAATCACATTACTTATAGTTTTAATGGGTTTCATCGATGTTACTGTTGACAATTAGAGCTGTTCCAACAATACCAGGAATAAATGATTGAATTTCAACATTCTCTATAAATAAGATATTTCAGCAATAATATGATTTCGCAACAAGCCGATGAGTATTATCAGCAAATGAATTTACTCTCAAGAAGAACGAATTCTTAATATAACGGTAACTTTCATGGAGATTCCTGCAAAAGAGTTGCCAATGAATGAATTCTGTACGCTCCAGGTATTAACACAAATTGAAAATCTAATCCTGTAACAGGCTGTAGGATAACATTTTTCCTTCTGTGTTAAAGGGAGTCAGGGAGATTCTGAAAACATTATTTCATAAAATCTACCAGACCATGGATTTTGCAATTCTTTAAAGAACTATTTACTGATTCAAGGAACAGGTATTGTCAGCTAGGCTCACACTTGTCCACTTGGATTCCCTATGAGTGTCTTGCTGGGCCATTTTGGTGGGCTTTTTTTTAGATTATGAGAACACTCAGTCCTCTTTTATTGTCATTTAGAAATGCATACATGCATTAAGAAATGATAGAATGTTTCTCCAGAGTGATATCACATAAAACAGGACAAACCAAAGACTAACACTGACAGAACCACATAATTATAACATATAGTTACAGCAGTGCAAAGCAATATCATAATTTGATGAAGAGCAAGAACCATAGGCACGGTAAAAAAAAGTCTCAAAGTCCCCGAGTCGATCAACTTCCGAGTCCTCGACAGCAGGCGGCAAAAGGGAGAAACTCCCTGCCATAAACCTCCAGGCACCGTTAACTTGCCGATGCCTTGGAAGCAGCCGACCACAGCCGACACTGAGTCCGTCCATCCGAAAACTTCGAGCTTCCGACCAGCCCCTCCAATACAGCCTCCCGAGCGTCATCCTCTGCCGAGCGCCTTCGACCTCTCCCCGGCCGCTGAAACATGCACAGCCGAGGATTCGGGGCCTTCAGCTCCGGAGATTCCGGTTACCACACAGTAGCAGTGGCAGCAAAGCGGGCATTTCAGAAGTTTCTCCAGATGTTCCTCTGTACTGTCATGTCTGTCTCTATCAAATCAGAATTGTGCATGGTCCCCTACTCGACAGATTACAGATATCATCACCAAAGAGGCCACGTGTGCTGCCGTCACGCTGCCATCTTCTCCACCATTTAAAGAGCAAACACTTGTCTCTGGGCCTTGGGTCATAATTAGTCACACTGGATTAAGACAGTGAATTTCTTGCCCCAAATTAACGAATCAGACAGACAATCCAGTAGTTACAAGGCTACTAAAATACCACTCAAATCAGGTTTATTTAATTCTGTTATTTTAAATTTCACAGCTGCTGAAGTAGGATTTAAACTCCCTTCTTCAGTTCAATAACCCAGATCTCTGTGCATCAATGCAAAAAACATAACCATCATGCTAATGTATTTAGCGAAAAAGTTCTGAAAGCAATTGCACTCTTGGTTCTAAAGGCTAAGATTTATGGAGAGAAAGTTGATCTATTTAATGAATTGCAAATCTTTACACTTCACTGTTACTGCAAAGAAAGTGTCATTGTGCATTGAAGGAATGTGGCTTCTGTGAATATCAGCTAAGCGAGGGAGCTGTGGTGCACTGGATGAGGAGAATATCTGAGGAAGCCCTGTTTAGTTTAAGAATGAAAAATGTAGGATCCTGTACATGTGAGGGCTGCTGAGATAAGGAAAGCTAATGTTTTGGTTAAGTAAAGATTTGAGTGTATTGGAGAAATCTATATTGATAAGATTTAATTCTCTTGTAATAGATGACTTACCTTGACATTAATGAAAGCACTTTCTGTGATAATGCAGGGATGCAGCCGGTGATGTATTCCGTCCGTGAAGCATTGTGTGGAAGAGCTCACTGGGTTCGCGTAGGTTCTTATATCTACTATTACAAGTATGTTTCCTTCTTATCCTATCTGTTATGATGCTTGTGTTGAACAGAGAAACAAAGAAAGATCACTGTCATTATATATAATAGCTGGGCTGGTGAATATTGGCTGAATGATATTATAGAGGATGGTCTGACCTTCATATTGACTCTCATCCCAGCTACAGCAGTAGTTTAAGGATGCAATTAAGGAAATGGGTTTAGTGAAATTCAATGCTTGCTGTCATCACAGTGATTACTCTATAGACACTGCCCAGTCCTATTTCGTTCACCGCCAACTCACCTCTTTGCACTTTGCCAGAGAAGAGAAACTTAAGCACAATGCGATCTTTTCAACTTATTGTACTTGCGTCACCATTAATTACCCAATTTAATCCCTCTTCGTTTGACAAATGGATACTGTTGGCTTCTTTCATGCTCTTTATAAACAGCATATTTTATGGGCGGTCGGAGGGGCTGGGTGGCACTTGTCTGGCTTGTCATTCCTTTACAAGACTTGTGTCATCTATGGACAGGACTTGCAGTGGTAGACCAGTCCTTCTGGGAGGTCATAATTTCATCATCTCTTATTTTGGGTTTTCTGATGTCTTATTTGGGATGTTAAACATGCCGTGCATTGGTTTAGGTGTCCAAAGCAGAAAGAGAACCAACGGCTGGAGGAGATACGCAGGCTGGTCTGCATCTGTGTTGGGGTGAAATGAATTTTTGGTATTTCGCACTGAGACCACGCACTCGGCCATCCTTCTCCCTCTCCACAGATACTGCTCAATCTGCTGATTTCCTCTGGCAGTTCGTCCTCTTGCTCCAGATTCGAGCATCTGTAGTCTCTTGAGGCCTTATTTTACCAGATTATATTACACTAGTGGAGTGGTGCCAATGCTTGAGGAAATATTTGAGGTTTGAAATAACCTGCATCAGATTGATTAACTTCATTTGCAATATGTTCATCAAAACATTGAAACATACAGTGAAATGTGTTTGCGTCAAATCAAACCAGTGAGAATTGTGCTGGGGAGAGCCCACAAGTGTTGCCATCTTTCCAGCGCCAACATCGCATGCCCACAACTCACTAACTCTGACTGTATGTCTATACAAGTAGCATTCTTTTTAATTTGACTGCAGTAGGAATGAACAATACAGGGAGATTTGATGCCTCAAACATCAAGCTGCCTGACGACTGTACATTGGTCAACACACCAGTCAGATTGTGGAATAGGGAACAATTCTACCTTTATCTTAGCTCCGGAAGAATCATTCTAGTGATGAATAGCAGCAAATCAATGAACCTCTCCTTCAACTATGAAAATTTTAAGCAAGATGCACAAAGTGCTGGAGGAACTCAGCAGGTCAGGCAGCATCTGTGGAAAGGAACAAACGGTCGACATTTTGGGCTGAGACCCATCCAGTTTGGATTTCCAGCAGACTTTTTCACGTTTATGAAAAATGTTAGTTTCTACCACACTTAGTTTCCCAAGCTGAGCTCAGTAGAATGATCCTACACAGTGCTAGCAAGCCATGACATGAAGTTTGAAAATAGGAATTACAATTCACAGCTGACAAAAAATCAATGCAGCCATTTTAATGTCACAGATAAAAATTGTGACAAATTTTCTTCTTTACACTGTTAAGAATTAACTCAAACTTTCCCTGTTTTTGCTAATTGTCATTCACTTGTTCATTTATAGAGTCACAGAATGATACAGTTTGGAATCAGGCTCTTTGGCCTAATTCATTAATGCCGATGATGGTGCTCACCAAGCAAGTCCAATTTGCCCACTTCTGGTTCTAAACCCATTGTATCCACTTACGCATCTTCCAAATGTTAGTATTGTACCTTCTTTATCCACTTTCACTGCCTGCAAAATCTATCTAAGCACCACCTTGTGTGTGAAGGTGTTGTACCAGGCATCCGTTTTAAATCTTTCACCTCTCACCTTAAATCTCTGCCCTTTCCATTGTCAAGTCTGATACCCTTCCAGTAAGTTTGGGTCTGGCCCTTTCAAGTTATCTTAATGAAGGATAAAGGCTTTCTTAAGAATAAAAGAAAATAGCTTTGTTGATTTTATCCATAAGATCTACGTGTGTGCAGTTTGCGTGTTCTTCTTTATGGATTTCCACTAGGTGGTGTGGCTTGCCAATGAGGAGTTGGTTGACTATTAAGTTATTCCAAGTTAACATGGTTGGTAGAAGAAATGGGAAAAGTTGACTGGCGTTTTAAAGAGAATGGGTTACAAGGAAATAAATGAAGGAGTGGGGTTGGGATTCCACTGAGACCTGGCATTGATTTCAAATGGGTTTTATATGTCTTGTATTTCATCATATCATATTTTAAAAAAAAATGAGGAGACCATATAACCTCTGATCTTTAACCAGAAACTAAAAATAGCTGAGCTGAGATGTATTGAAAAAGTATATGGACAATTAAGGCAAATTGGCAGGTTCTCTGGAAATGGACTCAACTCATACTGTAGCATTTGCCGGTGCCTTTTACAGAACCATATAACCCATGCCTGTGTCTTTTTCTAATACCAGAAAATTTCCCCCGGTAACAGTATGTCCACTGCATCTTGTAAACTTCGTCTCCTGCAGATATATGTAATTTTGGTAGAAGTGACCTTTTAAAGTTGACATCTCTTTAATAGGCTCTTGGTATGATAAATTTTCATACTTTCCAAAATCTTCTCCAGCATATTTCTTGGAAGGAGAGAAGTATTGGTCTGAAACGATTTAACTCATTAAATAATCCACATTAAGCTAATCAATGTTGTCTTTCCTTTACAAATGTTATTGTAAAATACCCCAAAGCAAAAAAAAAGACAGCGTAACACACACAAAATGCTGGAGAAACTTAGCAGGTCAAGCAGCATTTATGGAGGAGAATAAGCAATTGACATTTTGGGCCGAGGCCTTTCATCAGGACTAGAGCGAAAGAGGCAAGCAGGTAGAATGAGAAGGTGGGGGGGAGAGAATGAAGTATAAGCTGGAAGGTGATAGGTGGAGCCAGGTGAGGTGGAGTGTTGGGATTGTTAGGACTGTAAAATAAAGAAAATTTTGGAAACACTTATCATGTTAAGAAGTATCTGTAAAGAGAGAAACAGTGTTAACTTTTAGGTGGTTGACTTTTCAACGGAGGCAGAAAAATAGAGAAACCAGCTACGTTTTAGGTTGTCGAGAAGGGAAGGGGTGAAGAGAACAAAGAGAATGGCTGTAATAAAGTGGAGACAAAAGGAGAGACATGTGGCGGTGATGATAAGGGCAGAAAATAAATAACCAATGCAGCAACTGTTTTATTTTGCTAAAAAGGAGTCTTGCTATTCATTAACGATTCATAATTAATTATCAAGGCCCTTTTGCAGTGCGGACACGAAACAATATGAAGCAAGACGGCACAGTACTGAAAGAAATCCACATGAGGCATAGAATCATTGTACACATACTGACGATATTCTCAATATGTGTTAGAGAAGAACATTAATCACAATTAACAGCCACGGCACACCAAGGAAACTGTGAAGACCCCAAAAGTAGTTATTGTCTTGAGTGGATTATTTGAAACGTATGTCATTATGTCCAGCGAGGGAGATAACACATCCTCAAGCTCAAAATAACCATGTAAGTGCTAGATAGTTTCATTGTTTTTAACAAGTGCCCTCCATGGTAATAGTACGAGACTAGTGCCCATTATATCATCTGTAATTTCTTCCTTAATCTCACATGCATGATCTTCTGCACTGCTATGGTATTCTGGTGTCTACAGTAAATCTTTTCACTAGTTATGCAGTTCAGAATAAATAATAAAACCAATGTCCTTCATGTTTCCTCAGGTGAGTTACATTCACCCAGGTCTGATTAATCCAGCCCTGAGAGTTCCCAACTGGAAGGCGGACAGCATGGAGACCCAAGAGTGCTGCACCCCCAGCCGATGGGAAATCAGTAGCAGCAGCCAAAGATGCACCAGGCAGGGTCCATGTTACACACTGGTGCGACAAGAAGTATAGATGCTATCCCTTCAATAGTTCACAGAGCCTTGAGGCAATGGATATCTATGTCATTTGACCAAGGACAATATTAAGGCTGGAAACACCAAGATGCACATGGATCTGGGAAACTTGCATAGTTTATATTTAACTTTATAGAAAAATGGTACATAAAGTATGCATTTCAGGTTGAAATGCCAGAAATATTATTTCTGATTTGTGTGTCATTCCGAAAGAAAGTATAATCCCAGAAAGGCAACGATTGGCCAGGACCAGAGACCATGTATGGTCCTAATTGACCTATTTATAGTTATTACACTTCATAATAATAAGGATTAAACCAAGACTGTGAATAGACCATGTCATTCACTTTCTACAGCACACACACCTCAAAGCCCAGAGAGTGCATTAAGCCCTGCACTGCCTCAGTGTTATCCAAGCAGAGGGTCATCCAATTTGCTGTGCGCAGCTTTACCAAAGGATAAATACCTGATGGGATGATGCAGTGGTGAAGTCAGTTGGTTCTCCAGTCCAGCTGCTGGAGGATCCACCAGTATTCAAATCCAGGGTGGTCCTTCATCCACATCACCATTACCTGAACAGGAAGTCCACTCAAAAGCCTGTTTTCAATATTTTGTAAATCAATTAACAACAATGATAATATCAACAGGACGTCCAATCAGTCACAAAGTATACTTTAATATATTGTACCATAACATCCCGAGGAGTTTAAAAAAAAATCCCAAAGGAATTTCTGACCTTTGTTCTGCCCTGTTTTATCCCAATGTCAACAGTAACCATGAGCCCAGGAACTGCCACTGACTGGGTAGATTATTTCAAGCCAATTACATTACAGCAAGATCTTCCAGTAGGTGTTTTTGGACAAGGTGCAATATGCTGTAGTTTGGCCATTGCCCACTGAAAATTCTTTGCTTTGAGGTGCCCAGAAAGGTCGGGGGATTTGAAGGTTGAAGGCATTTTAGCTAGAGGTAATGATCAGATTCTCAAGGGCTTGTTGGGAGCATTGGATGAGGTGGAGGTTAATGTTTGGCTGTTGGAATGGTTTAAGTTGTGGGTGGTTCAAGTTGGACTAAGAGAGGAGTTGTAAGCAGGACTGGTGGGGACGAGAAATTGGAATAGCCATGGTGATGTTAACTAGGCGTACTTACCTGAGAATGTACCAGTATTGGTGGTCTTGAATTTGTTTGGGAAAGGATCCATTAACTTGCAGCAAAGGCCAGTAATTCTCAACTGCACGGAGCAGGTCTCCTCCTGGGTGAGTGCTGAGCCATCCATGAGCCAAGCATGAGCACCGCTCACGAGGTTAGCATCCAGGCATCATATGTCACAGCATCTTCCTGGCCATCTCCATGTGCAGCTCCATCAGAAGTTGGATGAGTTGGAAGGAAAATGTCAGGTTTAGGATTTGTCCTTTTGTGACGTATTTTCCAAAGACAATGCATTGGGTAATGTGCATGAACAATGTGCTAGGTGACTGGATTTTAAAGCCATTTGTTTAAGGTCACCTTGGTGTTGGGCTCTCAATCAATATTTGATCAATAAACCAGGCAAGAGGCTGGAATGCCTCCTCGCACTCCATTGGAATGCCAGCAACTTATTGACATGTATTTTAAGTACAGGTCACCTGGGAAAAGGCCTGGACATCCTCAAACAATGTTAGAATGGTGAAACCCTACTTCTCCAAAATTCCTCTAAGCCATGGTTTCTGGGAATCCAGGAAATCCTTATGGAAAGGGGTGGGAAATGCCAGTCTTGATCTGACCTACCAATGTTATGGGATAAACAAAAGAGATTCTGGATGCTGAAAACCCAAAGTAACAAATGCATAATGCTGGAAGAACTCAGGAGATCGTTCAGCATCAATGGAGACAAATAAAGAGCCAACATTTTGGGCTGAGACCCTTCATCAGGACTAGAAAGGAAGGGGGGAAGAAGCCAGAATAAGAAGGCGGGGAGAGGGGAAGAAGTAGAAGTTGGAAAGTGATGGGTGAAGCCAGGTGATGGGGAAGTTGGGTGGATAGAGGAGGTGGGGATGAAGTGAAAAGGTGGGAGGTGATGGATGGAAAAGATGAAGGGCTGAAGAAGAAGAATCTCTGATAGGAGAGAGAGAGAGACAGAAGCATCGGTTAGGACAGGAGAGTGGACCATGGGAGAAAATGAAGAAGGAAGAGCACTAGAGGGAGGTGATGACAGGTGATAGTGGGTTAGTTAAGAAAAGTGAAGCTGAAGTAAAATGTCACACATAGTGGAACAAGCATAGTGGGAGGGAATGGCTTAATTTCCCTTTGTTCATGGTGCATTATAAAAACTGCAGAGATATTTTTGAAGTTATTATAAATAGTCTCTAGCAATAGCTTCCTATTGGAGAGTCTTTAATGTTGCAAAATGACCCAGGAGTATCACAAGATAGTCATTATCAATCCACACTGGGAGATGTTAGAGTGATGACCACGTGCTTAAAAAAAGAAAGCAAGCATCAATGGAGGAGAGAAAGATATAGCAAAGAGTGTTTACAGATGGATAACTTTCCCATCGAAGATTATTTATCTCACTTTTTCCTGTAGCTTTACAGGCAGGTTTTCAATCCCATTTTATACAAAGTGAAAACTTTCCTTGTTTTACCTGTTTGTTCTCTGATGCCTAATGTTATTTCTGGAATGTTCAACAGTCAGATTATTCTCTCCGATAGAGCGAACGGCCTGTAGGTTACTGCAGAGGGCTGTGTGTTTGCTGCTAGTATCAGAGGAGATTTTTCTTTTACATCAGTGTTTTGCTTTTAACTGTTTCTAAAATCTCCATTAAACACAATTGATGTAACACAGTGTGGTATCCATTGCACAAATTGCCTCGTATTACAATATTTCAAAAAATTTTTCGGTTGACAGTAAATTGCCTCTTTATTGATTGCTAGGTGCTGCAATCATTTTATTTCCAGTTTATAGAGCATATTTGACTTGCATCCTATTTTGCCTTCGGATTGTAGGAGAGCTGACTTGGAATATGATTTCTGGAGCTAGAGGGGGCCACCATTTTAAAATTTGAATTCTGCGGAGTGAATTAAGATCATTCACTGCCTCCTAATAGTCAGAATTGCCTATTTTGATTTCCCTGTAGGAGTGTGTTAAACTAATGCTGCAAATACAGATTAGTATTAATAGACCTGATGAAGCGTAAAGCCTAGAACTTCTCACACATTGGTAACCAGGGGTTAAAGTTACGAACATTTGTAGCTTTCAGTTTGGCTTCTGTATGTCATCAGAGATCAGGATGGATAGCTATTCAGCAGCAAAAATATTACAAAGCATTTTCTTAAGTCATAAAGGACTGCAATAACCTATCAAACCCATGAGCTGGATAGACATATTCAAATATTTTTGGCTTGCTGTGGGCAATGGACTTAGGATGAGAACAACACTAAACTTTGACTTCACAATGGATAGTTTTGGTCCCATAGTGTCATCGAGTAAAACATAATGGAAATGGGCCCCTTGGCCCAACTGATCCATGCGGGTCAGCATATGCACCAGGCTAGTCCGATGTGCCTACATTTGGCCCTCTAAACCTCTCCTATCCATGTAGTTACCCAAAGGTCTTTTGAATGTTATTGTACCTTCCTTAACCACATCCTCTGGCAACTTGTTCCATATGCTAAACACCTCCTGGTTGAAGCATTTGCCCCTCAGGTCCCTCTCTATCACAAATCAGATCATTTAAAACAACTTAACTCCACTGTTAAATAAGCAGGTCTGAGCTCAGGAAGAATTCATCCACTACTGTGGGTGGCTGTAGTTTTTAGTCAGGAATGTAAAAGTGAACAGAATCCAGAAAAGATATTTCTGTTTGAGATTGGGTGAGCTAGAGCTAGAGGTCGTGGGTTACAGGGGAAAGGTGAAAAGGTTCAGCGGAACATGAGGGGGAACTCCTTCTCTCAGGGTGGAACGAGGTGCCAGTGGAAATGGTAGATACGCATTTATTTCAATATTTAGGAGAAATTTGTATAAGTACGTGGATATGAGGGGTATGGGGACTATAATTCAGGTGTGGGTCAATGGAACTAGGCAGGACAATAGTATGGCGCAAACTAGGTGAGCCGAAGGGCCTTTTTCTGTGCTTTAGCATTCTACAACTTTTTGACAGTGAAAGGCTTATTTGAAGTTTTCATTTGTGCCTTATTATGTGAGCTAAACATGATAGAGTTGAGCAGCGTTGTGCTGTTTTTCAAACATCGGGTCCATTGAAGTCTGTGGAGCTAAATTTCAGAAGGACGATACAAAAATAACTGCCATATGGTCATGGGTTTAGTGAATGGGACAAGCATGACATTTTTTAATTGGCTCTTATCATGATCCTGTAATCCCAGACATCTAAAATTGGGAGGCTTGATTTTAGTTGTAATTTTCCTTCATTTAAAATAATAGACCACAAGACCACAAGACAAAGGAGCAGAAGTCGGCCATTCGGCCCATCGAGTCTGCTCCGCCATTTTATCATGAGCTGATCCATTCTCCCATTTAGTCCCACTCCCCCGCCTTCTCACCATAACCTTTGATGCCCTGGCTACTCAGATACCTATCAATCTCTGCCTTAAATACACCCAATGACTTGGCCTCCACTGCTGCCCGTGGCAACAAATTCCATAGATTTACCACCCTCTGACTAAAAAAATTTCTTCGCATTTCTGTTCTGAATGGGTGCCCTTCAATCCTTAAGTCATGCCCTCTCGTACTAGACTCCCCCATCATGGGAAACAACTTTGCCACATCCACTCTGTCCATGCAGAGTGTCCAACAGATTTTAATATGTGAAATATTCCAAGTCCTAATCCATTAAATTTCTATTCTCTATATCTGTTGGGCACAAAATATCATTAAAGTTTAACAAAAATGCTATATATCAAAACCATGTGTGATGTACATTCTCACATCTTTTGGTACTGTCCAACGAAATAGTATCTGGGGTTAAAGCGGATGTGTGTGAAGGGTGCTTTTACAATCGAGAATAATGCCAATGATTTCCTCAAGACTGTCCGGCTAATCCCTTGAGAAGGTAGAGGGTGAGCGACCTTCATGATAAACGTCCTTTGTAAAACGGGGTGGTTTCTGGGCTACTTGAGATGAGCATCCATTTGTCATCCGCAGCGATGTGTAAGTTAGATCCTTTTATATGAAAGCCCTTACTGAACCAATTAATTTATGTGACAGGCCGACAGGTTATCTATGCACTTTAATTTTTTTGTTGTCATTCAGTTGCTAAGTTCAATGAATTTAGTTTTGCAACCTGCCATGACTGAACTGCACTTGGTAACATACATCTGGTTGTGTAATATAAATACCGTGTGCAATCTGCAGAGTTGTGATGCGCATTTGTGGAATATTCTTACAAAACATATATTTATGTGTAGGTTACATTTCCAAAATATGAAACTTAATCAATTGTTTTTTTGTAAATTGTTCGCAACAGCTTTTTAGACAAAATGTATGCATGCATAGCTGAATATTATTTTGTTCCCTCAGAAATCATTATTACACTCATGGATCAGAGGAAAAAGGACAAAAAGAAACAGCGTTTTACACTTTGACCTTCACTGTCACGTTCCTGCACTCAAAGGATGTCTGCTACCTAGCATATCACTATCCATACACCTACTCAACGTTAATGGTATGTGGTTTTCTTATAAGACAGTGGAGAAGTTTTTGCAACAAAACTTTGTAATTACATCTACAGAACAATATTTCAACATGACTGGACATGCTTGCCCCATTATAAGATGATCAGTCCAAAGCACCAAAGCTATCTAGCTCTAACTTAGAGCTAAATTTCCAAATGAGTTGATTGCAGAAAACAGTTATTAATTACCATACTTTAATATCTGACCTCCAAGAGGGCTACAACCTTGTTGTTGGGTTTGGAGGACTGCATGCGTCAATGACCTGGAGATCTGTGTTGGCTGGAGTCAGGGCTATATGCTCTGGCTGTTTGTCACCCAAGCCAAACAGGTCAAACGGTAGAGGCCGGACTAAGAGTGGTCCATCGGTCCTCCAGGTTCAGGGGTTTCAGAAAACAACCCTGACTGGTTAACAAAATCGCTATGGAAACAATGATGAAGAACCCTTCTACATCTGAGTGTGGTGGTATTCCTGAGAAGCCACCTGGGACTTACATGACTGACAGTAGTGAAAGCTACTCACACAATGAAGGAAGCCCTGAACGCCGCCAGAGATGGAGGACCTTCATTGTTGTCCTAAACGGAAATACTTTCCAACTTGGGTTTCTCCAGCTTGTGACAACACCCTGGCTCTGCATCCAGGCTGTTGTGATGTGGCTTAGGGTTGGTTATCTGCGATCCACAGAAACTAACTCATAGCGTATTCATTAATTGCAGATCTTTTTCCTTTTTATATGGTCTTCTCACTTTTCGGTGCTGTCAAAAGCCCTGGGAGCTGGTCGCTTCACTATCAATGATGGTATATGCATTTTAGCCCAGAAAACTGTAAGCATACATTAAGGGTCATTCTTCTGGCTGGCAGACGATTGCAGGCTTTGATACTTAGTGTGTGGTGGCCTCCTCACTCCTCAGAGAGATGATAAATCTGGCTCAGATGAAAGATCATTGATTTGCAATGTCAACTGTGTTTCCTACTCTACAGATCACTTCCCCCCAACGGGTATCCTCCTTCCCTTTCTCCTCTGGTCCACTCTCCTCTCTTATCAGATTCTTTCTTCTCCAGCCTTTTACCTTTCCCACCCACCTGGCTTCACCTAGCGCCTTCCAGATGGCCTCCTTCCCCTCCCCCCACCTTTTTATTCTGGCATCCTCCCCCACTTCCTTTTCAGTCCTGAGGAAGGATCTCGGCCTGAATCGCCGACAGTTTATTCAATCCCATAGATGCTGCCTGACCTGCTGAGTTCCTCCAACATTTTGTCTGTGTTGCTCGGGATTTTCAGCATCTGCAGTCTTTCTTGTGCTTACAGATGCTACGTGATCTCTTGACTATTTGCACCAGTTTCTGTTTTTATCTCAGATTGTCATCACCTGCAGTTTTTCACTTTGCTTTTCAATATGCTGTCCTCTCCTGGTCTAGCCTGTGATTCTATGGAACTATGTTTACTATGGGCATGAGCCTAATCTAGTCTGTGATTTCAAGCCCAAAGCAACAATAAAGCAATATTTAGCAGCCCACTATATTCAAAATTTAGAGATAAATAATGAAGACTAACTTTGTTCATAATGTGTACATCCTGTGAAAGAATAGCTAAAATTAAATTAGTTCATACTGAGGAATAACTTTTCTCTCTCAATGAGGCTTTATAAAGCACTGATGAGGCCTCACTTGGACTATAGTGAGCAGCTTTGGGACCCATATCTCAGAAAGGATGTGCTGATACTGGAGGGGGTTTACTGGTGGTTCACAGAAATGATTCCGGGATTGAATGGCTCGTCATATGAAGAGCGTTTGATGGCTCTGAGCCTGTCTCCATTCTAATTCAGAAGAATGAGGGGTGACCTAAGTGAAACCTATCAAATATTGAAAGGCCTTGATAGAGTGATTGTGGAGAGAATGTTTCCTTTGGAGGGTGAGTCCAGAACCAGAGGACACAGCCTCAGAACAGAGGGGTATCCTGTTAGAACGGAGTTGAGGAGGAATTTCTTTAACCCTATAATGGTTAATCTGTGGAATTCATTGGCACAGGTGGCTGTGGAGGCCTAGTCTTCACGTATATTGAAGGCAGAGGTTGATAGATTCTTGACTGGCCAGGGAATGAAGGGATATGAGGAGAAGACAGGAGATTAGGGCTGAGCAAAATAAATGGATCAGCCATGATGGAAATGGTAGAACAGACTTGATGGGCCAAATGGCCTAATTCTTCTCCTATATCTTATGCTCTGAGATGTAGTTTTAACACTGTCTTCTGCAATAATATGCGGAAAATCAAATTTACGTCATTTCGAATATACTGAGCACTGAATGACATGAACGATTTTTAATTACTTTAACATGTGAGCCAGAACGGTGGAGAACAGCCAATTTTTAAAAAAAGAATTTGTTGCAGGTGTACTTTAGATTAAATATCTCTGTAAACTAAAATTGGATTTCTTTCTTCAAGTAAAATGGTATTGAAATAGAATCAAGTCCTGAGTTTGTTCTCAGTAAAAAAACTTATTTGAATAGTAAGACATTTCAGATTATTTCTCTTCACAGTGACAGATTATTTTGAATGCCTTGTAGTATGTTCTGCTGCTTTATTGCGGGATGTTGATGGCAGCCTTTCTGTTCCTTGCTAAATAATTTTTGGTGTGCATGTGTGTGTCAGATGAATTAAGGCAAAATTGCAACCTCATCTCGAACTCAGAATGGGGCTTCAATTTAATCTGTACTGGGGTGAGAGTGACACTAGTATTAACATGGTTCCTCACTTCTTGCATGAATCAAAATAGAGATTAGATTACTTTTACGTAGAACCTTCAATGACCTCAAATTTCATAAGGCAACTCATAAAACATAAAGGTGTTTGAAATGTGTTTAGTTATGGGGAAATTTGTGTGCGATTAGTGCTCTTCAGCGGTAACAGATTAAATATGTGTATTTTATTAATGGTGTTGCTAGAGGGCAGAATTATAGTCATCATCAAAGGAATGCCCAGCTCTTTTCCAAATGGTGCCTTGGGATTTCTTACAGTTTTTCCTCAGGGTACAAATACAACTCTGTTTACCATTCTCATCCTTAGCCAGAAACATGCCCTCTAACACGCATCTGTTTGCAACAGTGGGTCTCTCTGAGATTTTTTCTTTCTTTTCCAATATTTTTATTGATTTCTATATAGAAGAATATAGAGTCCAAGAGAATACATAATATAAAAAAAAGAAAAAATATAATAATACCAGATACAGTATATTGAATCACATTAATGAACTCCTTACTCTATATTCATATGGATTAATTCATATATTAGAATATAAACAATTTTATTTAAAAAAAAGATCTACACCCACTACCAATGTCAAAGCTGTTCGGGGAAAAAAAAGGAAAAAAAAAACATCAGATAATAAAATATACTATTAGAAGTTAAAGGTTATGAAAATAGTTTAAAAACGGCCCCCGAGATTTTTTGATTTGTCTTCATCTGAAGATGCTGGGTAGAATTTTGCACCTACCCATTTCTAGTTCCTCCTCCCAAGTGATTATTCATGTTAGAGTGAGTCAGAGGTCATGAGCAAAGAGTTTCTCTGCAGCTTGGCGTGGTTTACAGATCGGGCAGAGTGATTATAGAATAAAGCTGATTTTGTGTTGAGAGCTATTGACTGCAGCAATGTCAATGATCAATCCTACAGCTTAGCTCACAGACCTTAGATACAACTTCAACACAGGCTCATACAAGGTGTCTGAAACTATAAATGAACAAGCCATCCAAATCGTGTATTTATTTCAAGGTTTTGCCTATTTCTTTCAGACTCACCTGCACCTTCTTGAGCAGTCACTCAATCCTGATCAGGTTTACTTCAGGCAGCAGGTACTGTGCTCCACACTAGGAGGCAACAACTGTCCAGTGATCACCATTACTGCAAGGCCGGGGGCCCAGCCTGAGCAGCTGGAAGAATTTCGTAAGTAGACATCCTTTGTGTTTTTCTTATCAGTGTATTCTACCCGAAATGCTGGTGCGTCTCATCAAGACAAGGCACGGGGATGCTCCACGCTGCTCTGATTGGCATTTTCTTCAGTCTTCATGGGATGAAGTTCACACGGTGGTGATGGGGGGTGATGAAACCATCGTGGAGACTTAGACTCATAGAGTGGCTTTGGCCCACTGCATCCACTGTGACCATCAGGTACTCATTTGTACCCTTGCTGGCCATCAACCAGTAATTCTGATTAACCTGTCTGAACTTCCACTGTCTATCGCAGGCTGATCACTTTCATCCATTCAATCTATCACCAGGAAGGGTAGACTGTACTCAAAGATGTCTGCCACCCTGCCCAATCCTTTCCTCTGTTCTGCCTTCTGGGAGCTTGAAAGCCTGGACATCTAAACTTAAGAACAGCTTCTTCCCCACTGTTATCATTTTCCTGAGCAAATTAGCTCTTTCATAAAAAACATAGAAACATAGAAAATAGGTGCAGGAGTAGGCCATTCGGCCCTTTGAGCCTGCACCGCCATTCAGTACGATCATGGCTGATCATCCAACTCAGAAAGCTGTACCAGCCTTCCCCCCATACCCCCTGATCCCTTTAGCCACAAGGGCCATATCTAACTCCCTCTTAAATATAGCCAATGAACTGGCCTCAACTGTTTCCTGTGGCAGAGAATTCCACAGATTCACCACTCTCTGTGTGAAGAAGTTTCTCCTAATCTTGGTCCTAAAAGGCTTCCCCTTTATCCTCAAACTGTGACCCCTCGTTCTGGACTTCCCCAACATCGGGAACAATCATCCTGTATCTAGCCTGTCCAATCCCTTTAGGATCTTATACGTTTCAATAAGATGCCCCCTCAATCTTCTAAATTCCAACCTAGTTGATCCAGTCTTTCATCATATGAAAGTCCTGCCATCCCAGGAATCAATCTGGTCATATTCCCTTCCTGCTGGTGTTGCCATGTTCTTGGACTGTTCCTCTCTGTTATCTCTCTATCGTCATTTCAGCATTTTTGCTTGCAATTCTTCAGATTTTTCACTTCAATTTTAGCACAATATTTGCTGTTTTGCATTCATTATTTTATATATATTGTTAGTGTGTCAGTTTACTCTGTCAGTTTCGTGTGAACAAAGAAATTCATTGCACCCGGCTGTGTATGATATACCTTCATTGGCCATTTTATTAAGCTATTTCCTGTACCTCATAAAGTGGTCACTGAGTGTATGTTCCTGGCGTACTGCTGCTGTACCCATCCACTTCAAGGTTCAAAGTGATGTGCATTCAGAGATGCTCTTCTGCACATCACTTATGTAACGTGTGATTAAATGAGTTACTGTCACCTTCCTGTTAGCTTGAACCAGCTTGGCCATTCTCCTTTGACCTCCCTCATTAACAACATTTATTGCCCACAGAACTGCCACTCACTGGATGTTTTATTTTGTTTCGCTCACCATTCTCTGTAAACTCTAGAGACTGAAGTGTGAAAATCCCAGTAGAGCAGCAGTTTCCGAGACACTCAAATCACCCCGTCTGGCACCAAAAATCATTCCACAGTCAAAGTTACTTAGATCAGATTTCTTCCCCATTCTGGTGTTTGGTCTGAACAACAGCTGAACCTCTTGACTGTGTCTGCATGTTTTTATGCATTGAGTTGCTGCCATGTGATTGGCCGATTAGATATTTACATTAATGAGCAGGTGTACCAGTGTACCTAATAAAGTGACCATTGACTGTACAACTCTTACTGCCGTTGCATTACTCAGTGCAATTTCCTTAATGCACCAGGAGTGAAAGAAATGAGAAAGACTGTAGGTAGACAGCTTACTTAGCATCTTTTTCCCAGAGCATTTTCTATCCAGTTATGCACAATACTGTGCAAAAGACTGAGAGTGGGAGGAAGGCAGTGAGAGGGGAAGCACAACTGGGGGGAAAAGGGGAAGGGAGAGAGGACGGAATGGGAAGAACCAGAGGGATATTCCGTGATGATCAATAACCCAATTGCTTGGAATCAAATGACCTTGCCTGGTGTCTCAGGACTAAGTGATTCAGCACCCATGCCATTCTCTGCCCCCTAGTACTCCTTCTCTGCCACCTGTTCCAAACCCCTCCTGCTCTACCCTCACTATTCCTGCCACATTTACAAGCTCACTCTCCGCTCATGTTGACAAATACAGCACTGTGCAAAAGTCCTAAACATCTTAGCTATACGTATGTGCCTAAGACTTTTGCACAGTATTGTATCTTCAGTATATAGCTAATTACTGATTAAATTCTCTAATATATCCTAAGGTGATACACTATCTAATGTTCTGGAATCAGATTCTACTTTCAGAGGTGAAATTGCAGCATGTTAAATCATTGTGTCACCCAGTTGATCTAATCTACTGCATTAAATCAAGGTTTCAACCCACCCCTACCACTCAATTGCTCTAAAGTACTTATCAACCAGACCCACAAAGCAAAACAAACTGCTGAAGGGACTTGGGGGAGCAGACTGCTTCTGTGGAGGGAAATGGACTGTCAGCATTTTGGTTGAGATCCTTAATCCAGACGCATCTGCACAAGAGTAGATATTAAGGAAGTTGCTACCAGGGCAGAGGTGTTGAAGGCCAGAGGACTTAGGTTTAAGGTGAGGAGAATGAGGTTTAGAGGGAACCTGATGGGGGCACATTCTGGGCTGCATTGCCTTTCTGAGTGGTGAGGCAGTTACTCTCGCAGTACTTAGACCGTAAGGCGTAAGAGCAAAGTTAGGCCATTTGGCCCATCAAGTCTGCTCTGTCTTTCTACCCCTCTCAACCCCATTCTCCTGCCTTCTACCCATAACCTTTGATGCCCTTACCAATCAAGAACCTATCCTTCTTAAAAAGCATTTAAACACTTGAATCACCATGGCAGTGTAGGCTATAGAGAGAGTGATTGGACAAAGAGCCACACGGTTATATTACATTTCTGCCGAGCCTTTGATGCATCAGTGGAAATAATCCATTAGTTCTGACCTCCCCCCCCCACCACTATATTTCCTCTTCCTGGCATTTTCATGGTGAACCACTGCACAAATTTCTAAATCTGCCCTGATTGTTGTCTACAGGATAGCAACATCCATATTCTTGTTCCTGCGTTCCACCAGCATTTTGTGTGTGTTGCTCCATATTCTTGTCTTTGTTGTCTCCATTTAAACATTACCTCAGAAAACTTGAGTACTCATCCCCACCCCCCTTGAAAATGGAAAAGGGCTGATAGTTGGCAATGAAAAATCCAGGAAATAAAAAGGAGACCACATTACAATCCATTGAAGCAAGCCTCCGAAGAATAACTGTCTCTTGTTGAAACTGCATAATATTTTATCTCCAGAAATCAAGGCAGAGTTGAAATTACACCCTCAAACACGCATTGCATTGAAATTCATCAGTGGGATGAAGTTCAGAGGCAGAATACAACCTATTGGTAAAACTATATGTCATGCCTCATTCTCCTACCAAGGGGTGGATTTCAAGTCACACAATCTTGGTACCTCCAATATTTCTGAAGTGTCAATCCTTCACAGGCCGAGCCAAGTTCAGAGCTCAACTGGTTTGGGATTGATCACTGTTTTGGGTGCTATATTCCAATGGATAGGCCAGTCATCCAGATGCTGCAAACAGATCCTTTACTCCAGTTGAAGAAAGGTCAAGAAGCCCCTGGTGGGCAATGGAAACACTTCAAAGATAAAATTAGAATCAGCCTGAAGGAGTTCAACATTATGTCTAAAAACTGGAAAAGACATTGCACTCAATAGATCCATCTGAAGGACCTCCGCTGTGCTGCAGTGAACAAGCAGCAGCTGTGAATGGGGAGACTGAACACCCAAGCACTAAACCCAGCCATCAGTTACTCTTGCTCACGCTGCACCAGGATATGTGGATTACGGATCGGGCCCTCCAGCCAGCTGAGGACCCACCAATAAATAACTCCTTAGGAGAGCATCGCACTCAACTCGAGTGATCGCACTACCACTCCTAGAAGATGCCAGCATTATTTAGTCAGAAGAATAAATATTCAAATCCTAATCCAGACATGTTTTTAGTTTTGACATCTCAATAACTGAGTACGGGGATTGACACTGTATGACGCATATCCAAAATTGAGAATAGTATGTTGGATCATGTATTATGAAACCAGTAAAGACGAATAATCTTGTAGCAATTTTTAAAAGAACTAACAAAACTAAATTAGCAATATAGCGATCTTAGCATTCCAATTCGCGTAACTAAGCCGTACAACCATGCGATCGAGTGCTTGAGAAATTAATGAAGTTATCATAATAGAGAAATTAACGAACAACAATAAAATATCATCTGGGTCTAACTAGACGAAACTGAACAAATTGAACAAACAATGCGAGAATATGTGACTCATTTGCTTCTACCACACCCCAACCCACCTGGCAAATTACCCATAATAAACGCAAAACACAAAATACAATACAGACAGACAGAAAATAGATGCATGGCTCCTACAATCAGGAAAAAGATAACCTATCGCAGTTTCTGTGATCTTGCTATAACGGAATTGACTGAGATGCTTCTGCATTGAAACATTTCCTGTGCTTCAAAATACAGTGCTATGCAAGTCTTAGGCACATATATATAGCTAGTGTGCCGAAAGCTTTTAGACAGTACTATATTTGTCAACATGGAGCTGAGGGCAAGCCTGTAAATATGGGCGGAGCGAAGGATATTGGGAATGGTGAGGGTGGAGCTCTGCCAGAGGGGTGTGGGACATGCTGCTGAGAAGGAGTACTGGGGCGGGGTACGGCGCGGGTGCAGACACACCCAGTCTGAGACAGAATGTCTCTCTGCTTCTTCCAGCTCCTTCCTCTCTCCTTTCCCTTTTCCCAACCATGAATCCCCTCTCCCTGCCCCCTTCCCACTCTCAGTCCACAATCGAGACCCATACCAGAATCTGGTTTATCATCACTCACATATGTCATGCTTTTTGTTTTTTTGTGGGACCAGTACAGTGCGAAACATTAAATTACTACAATACTGTGCAAAAGTCTGAGAGATCCTAGGTGTATATATGTGTGCAAAGGACTTTTGTGCAGTACTGTATGTATCAGGATTGATTCCGAATCAGTGTTGAGTTGGCTGCTTACAGCTAGGTAGAGGTCAGAATAGTTTAATGAGCCACATCAGTTCCAAGATAGAAACAAGTCTAATATAGAAGTATATTGCCCTGATTTGTTGCTGCTGTTCCTATACAAGAGCTGAAGCACGTAGTTGAGATTTTGAAGGAATGTTGATGCACAATAGTGAGCAGTGGAAAAGAATTTTTCAGTGAATCTGCCTTGTGGATTTTACCTCTTAATGCTGTTACTTGATGCATGAACTGAAATATATATTTCATTCATGCCTCTGAGAGATGATAAATTCAAATGAAAATTAAAATTTATTCCCCTCTTTTTACTTGGTTATTCTTGGTACTAAAATACCTAAATGGCCTATCGTGAATGTCAAATGACCACAGGTAATACCATGGAAATTAGCTGGAATACATTTCACAGAACTTGTGACCTTCTTAACAATGACTTATTTCGACCTTCTCTAAACTCTGGGACTGACATTATTTGTCCAGTGACGGGAGCTGCAAATTCATGGATCAGAGCAGGAACAGGCCACTCAGCCCTTTGAGCTGGTACTACAATTCAATATGGTCCTGCACCCTCAACTCTGCATTTCTACTGCCACCCCGCACAATCATAACCTTCTGAGGGATTTCATTTTTGCTTTTTTTTTTGTCTTTAATGGGCAACCCTTATTTTTAAATAGTGATCATTCTTTCAGATTCTCCTTCAAGAGGGATAATGTGTCCATATCCATATATTCTGTCAAAATCCCTTTCAACCTTGTATGTCAGAATCAGAAACAGGTTTAATATCATTAGCATAATTCATGAAAGTTTTTGATTTTGCAGCAGCAGTACAATGAAATACATAATAGAGAATAAAAAAGAATTAGAGTGTGTGTGTGTATGTATGTGTGTTTATCTGTGTCTGTGTGTATATATATATATAAATATACACACACATATACAAGGTAGTGTTCATGGATTCAGTGTCCATTCAGAAATTGGACGGCAGAGGAGAAGAAGTTGTTCCTGAATCGTTGAGTATTTTCGTCAATTTGCCTCCACTCCTCTAAACTTTAGTGAATACAACAGAAACCTTGCTAAAGTATCCCTACAAGACAACCTGCCCTTTCTAGGTATTAGCTTAGTCACTCTTCTTTGAGTTCTTCCGCTGCTTGACATTCTTCGTTAATCAGGGTACTAATATAGTCCACCCAATGTGATTTCACCAGTGCCCTATGTAACTGAAGTTTAACCTCGATACTTTTGTATTCAATTCCCTGGAAATGAGCTTTACCGTTTACTTGTTACATCTGAATGTTACCCTTTTATGTACCAGTACACTCAAATCCCTCTGTTTCTCAAAGCTCTGCAATCTCTCACCACCATCATCCCACAGTTGCTAGATCTTAGGCCAGATATTTAACTCATCCATAAATCTTTATAAGCCTCCTTAAGTAGTCTTCACCACTTGTTTCCAATCCTAAATTTGCAAATTTAACAACCCCATCCTCCATTCGAGTCACTTAGAAAAATTGTAGAAGTTGAGACACCAGTACCGATCCCGGTGGAGCAAAGATGGCTCTGGTGATACACAGTGATATTTTGTGGGCAGTTCACAAAACTACAAGATATACATCTTCCAAACTGTTATTGCTGCAATTTACTGCCTATAATTTCACTTTAAGAATATTTTCATAAATTCTATGGTATTTCTGTATTTTCCTGTAAATGT
The DNA here is from genome assembly GCF_963921235.1 of Mobula hypostoma. NCBI lineage: Eukaryota > Metazoa > Chordata > Chondrichthyes > Myliobatiformes > Myliobatidae > Mobula > Mobula hypostoma. The sequence goes on from NC_086109.1 coordinate 80,347,444, forward strand.
TTGCAAGGAAATAAATATTAAGGTAGTATTTAAAACATTTTTATCATTAGACCGAGGAGCAGAATTAAGCCATTTGGTCCATCAAATCTGTTCCACCATTCCATCATGACTGATCATTATCTTCCTCAACCTCATTCTCCTGCCTTTTCTTTGACCCATACTAATCAGGAACCTATCAATAATATTAATATCCTCTCGTGCCTCACTGGGCGGCAATCTTGCCATTTCTTTAGTGTTTGTTTTTTTACGACGCAAAGTGATGGAAAGCATGCAAGGAGCCAGCTGGATTTGAACGCGAGACCTCTTACCTCGCAGCCCAGTGCAGATGCCATTACACCACCAGCTGTCTGCAGGCACCTTTCAAACTCAGCTTTAAATATACCCAATGACTTGGCCTCCACAGACACCTGTGGCAATGAATTCCAAAGATTCACCCTCTGGTGAAAGAAATTCCTCCTTATCTCAGTTCTAAAGGGACGTCTTTCTATTCTGGTGCCCTCTGGTCCTAGACTCCTCCACTATAGGAAACATCCCCTCCACATCCACAGTAACATGTACACACATTGACGATAAATTTTACTTTGACTTTGACCCCTTTTTCTGGTTGGCAAAGTACATTTGGGCTTCTATCCACATCAAAATGTTGCCCCCTGCACTACGGGCATTTATTTTCTGCAAATGCCTTTTGTAGCAACTTATCAAGTGTCTTCTGAAAAGCTCAGTTTGGAGCATTCACCTGTTTCCTCTTTATCCACAGCGCATGTTACTACTTCAAAGAACCCCAATAAATTGGACTAACATGACTAGATTATGTATTAGGTTCTGCCTCAGATTTGTATCGAATGACTGCACATTTATACTTGACTTTCCTGTCAAATCCGATCTACATTCTGCTTTATTCGGGAAATTGATATACTGACAGAAGATAATGTGAAGTACAGCATCAGATACCAGCTGCTTCAATCCCTCTCACACTTTTCTGCTTGAATTCCTTCGTTTTTACAGTCACCAGACACCATCAATGGGTCTGTTTGCCAATGCCACTACACCCCTCAAACACACAGATATTTAAACAATTATATCCACATCAGCCATTCATTAGGCTTGTACTTGCAGAAAATCGATTTTCACTCAGCTCTTGAGATCTGCATTGACCAAATCAGCTGCTGTCATTCGGAATGTAATGCGTATAAGTCAAGAGTTTGAAAAATGGCACAAATTAATCAATAGGGTAAAGAAGAGCTTTACAATTAGTACAGAAAAACTAAACAGTGCAGTAATCTTCAGTACCTGTTGATCCCTCATTTCTGGTTCTAATGCTTTGTGTCCACTGTGGACATAATCGCCTGTTCGCAGATGCTGAGGAGAGAGGCGTTGGAGTCGGTGTTGACCACCAAAGGCAGTGTGGTGCGGCATCCATGCTGGAGTCAGTGCTGCCACCTAGTGTTCGCTCACAGAAGACAAGCTGTATTGTGTTTGACTGCAGACTGCGACAACGTTCATGGACTCTGTTTTGATCTATTTTTTTTGTGTGACTGTATTGTACGGATATCTTATATGCGCTAAATGTGCCTCGTGTGGGCGCGTGGCCAAGTGGTTAAGGCGTCGGTCTAGTGATCTGAGGGTCACTAGTTCGAGCCTCAGCTGAGGCTGCGTGCTGTGCACGTAGCCACACATTGCTCTGTGACGACACCAGTGCCAAGCTGTATGGGTCCTAGTGCCCTTCCCTTGGACAACATCGGTGGTGTGGAGGGGGGAGACTTGCAGCATAGGCAACTGCTGGTCTTCCACACAACTTTGCTCAGGCTTGCGCCCTGGAAACCTTCCAAGGTGCAAATCCATGGTCTCAAGAGACTAACGGATGCCTATAAAAATGTGCCTTGTGCTGTCGGTGCTGTGTTTTGCACTTTGGTCCCGGAGTGTTTCATTTGGCTCTATTTATGGGCATTCATGTATGGTTGAGTGACATTTAAATTTGAACTTGAACTTGGTGTCACTCCTGTAAGACCAGTATAGATCTAGTATGGCACTGTTGGAGATCAATACAATATTAACTATAGTGCTTTGATTTTAGATGTTAAGTGCTAGGAGCAGGGGTAGGCATGTGGTTTCTCCAATGATGGAAACGCTCAGCAGGTCAGGGTGGAGAGCAATAAAAAGATAGTTCATGTTGATAAGCTTTCATCACAAGTAGGAAAAATTTGCAAACAAATACTTTATATTGTAGAGGTGAGAAGATAACAAGAGAAATGTCTGTAATAGAAGAAAGATTTGTCCATTACTTATGTGCCATGGTGTATGATATGGGTAATCATGATCTTTCCATGTCCATGAATGTTCTTGGCAAATTTTCTAGCACCATTGCTGCCTCCTGGGCAGTGTCTTTACAAGATGGGTGACCCCAGCCACTATCAATACTCTTCAGAGATTGTCTGCCTGACAATCACAAGTCAGTGGTCACATAACCAGGACTTGTGATGCGCACCAGCTGCTCATATGACCATCCACCACCCTCTCCCACAGCCTCATGTTACCCTGATCGGGGGTGGGGGGAGGCACTGAGCAGGTGCTACACCTTACCCAAGGGGGTGACCTGCAGTGTCCTTACTCCTCCTTTGGTAGAGACGTATCTCCACCCTGCCGTCCTAAGAATACAGACCAAGAGGGGTTAAGTGACACACATGATGGTGATGAGAGAGCCTTGCCCCTCTGTTCCCTTATTCACTTCCACGGTAACGTAGCAGTTAGCATGATGTGATTACAGCTTGGGGTGTTGGAGTTGGTACTTCAATTCTGTTGTCCTCTGTCAGGAGTTTGTACGTTCTCCCTATGACTGTGTGGGTTTCCTCCAAGTGGTCCAGTTTCCTCGCACAGCCTAAAGATGTACCAGTTAGGTTAATTGGTCATTGTAAATTATCCTGTGATTGCATAGGCATCCGTTAGTCTCATGAGACCATGGATTTGGGCCTTGGAAAGTTTCCAGGCTGCAGGCCTGGGCAAGGTTGTATGGAAGACCAGCAGTTGCCCATGTTGCAAGTCTCCCCTCTCCACGACACCAATGTTGTGCAAGGGAAGGGCATTAGGATCCATATAGCTTGGCACTGGTGTCGTCGCCGAGAGCAATGTGTGGTTAAGTGCCTTGCTCAAGGACACAACACGCTGCCTCAGCCAAGGCTTGAACTGGCAACCTTCAAATCACTAGACGAACGCCTTAACCACTTGGCCACGTGCCTAATATTTATCGACAGAGGAATTCATCCAGTGTACGCTGCCGTGTATGGGGTGTCCAGGGAGGGGTAGCACCTCTGGTGAAGAGGCTTTTTGAGCTCACTCGCCTCTGGTCCCCAGCGGACACTCATCCCTCATCTGTGGCTCCAAGTCGCCGTTTTCCTGCAACGACGGCCACACCCTGGTGCACTGCTCCAACAGGCGGGCTAAACCAGGTGAGGGTAGCCGGTGGGCCTCATACCCCGGTGAGATAGGGACATGCCTGCCCTAGCATGTGAAGTCAGCTAGTGTTAAATAGGTGGGTTGCTAGGTGGTATGGCTTGATGGGTGAGAAGGGCCTGTTCTGTAGTCTATCTCTAAATAAGTAATTAATTTAGGACATGTTTGGCTTATAACCTTTCTCAATGTGAATAAAAAGTCATTGAGCTGAAGCAAAAACTCAGGCTTTCCAGCAAAATCATGATGGGCCATTTGGCCTTCTTCAATGTTGCAAGTAAATACAAACACTAACACAAGCTTCTGCTTGTCTTGCACAGTACTTCCCCTGTTCTTTGTTCATATTTCTACCAATTACTAAGATTATAATTTTTCTGTCTTTGGCCTCAGCTCTCCTTTCCTTCCTGTTTGCCATAAGCTCACATCCCCAATTGATCATAAATCTATCTATCCTTATTTGCTGTGGAACCCATGCTGTGGGAATAGACTCTCGCTTTTTATAAATGAAAATATCATAGTATTGAGTACAGGAGCTGGGGTGTTATGCTGAAGCTGTATAAGATGTTGGTGAGGTCAAATTAGGAGTATTGTGTGCCATTCCGGTCACCTACCTACAGGGAAGATATCAGTAAGATTGAAAAAGTATAAGGATGTTGCCAGGACTTGAGGACCTGAATTATTGGAAAAGATTGAATAGGTTAGAACTTCAGTCCCTGGAGTTTAGGAGAGCGAGGGCATATTGGTAGAGGAATACAAGATTATAACTTACAGCTCAGGGCTAACGATCCCAACTGGTTAAACGAAATTGTTCCGGAAACAGCAATGAATAAACCTGCATCTGTGATAGAGGACTTTCATTTCTGCCCCAAGAACCTGCAGGCATAACGGGCAGTAAGTAAGTATACAAAACAATGAGGGATGCAGATAGGGTAAATGCGAGCAGGCTTTTCCACTGAGGTTGGGTGAGACCAGAACTAGAGGTCTTAGGTTAAGGGTGAAAGGTAAAATATTTAAGGCAGGGGTTTCCAACCTGAGATCCATGGAACCCTTGCTTAATAGTGTTAGTCCATGGCATAAAACAATTGAGCAACCCCTGCTTTGAGGGGAACCAAAGCGGTAATTTCTTCAGTCTTGGTGAGAATGTGGACTGAGCTCCCAGCAGAAGTGGTGCACGTGGATTTGATGGCAACATTTTAGAGACTTTTGCATTTAGTTACGTAGGAGGACGAGAGAGGTGTGGAGGGCTACAGTCCAGGTGTGAGTTAATGGAACTAGACAGAATAACAGTCTGTCACAGACTAGATGGGCCATAAGGCCTGTTCCTGTGATTCTGTGATTCTGCGATCTTGTATTCCTCTCTGATCCTGTAACTTGCCCATGCAAAGTAGTAAACCAGTTCAACATTAATTCAATTATTACCAAGTGCTCTGCAAAGCCTTGAGGATGTTAAACGTGCTCCAAGAATGTAGAAAATTATGAGGCAGCGAAGGTATTGAATCACAGAATCTTAAATGTAGAAAAAGGACATTCATTGTTAATGTTCAGGCTCCTTGGAAGCTCTGAGATTTGTCTCACTCATTGTAATTGACTCACCTTGGTTTTCATTCAATTATCGTTGATAGATACAGTTGAATGTTCTTCCACTAACATTTCATGTGGTGTATTCCACCTAATATTAACTTGTTGCAAAAATAAAATTCCATTAGAGGCTACTCTGCTGCTACCTATTTTGAGTTTGCTTTATTTTTAATTCACGTTTTGGGATCTGTGTGTTGCCAGCAGGGCCATGATTCATTGTTATATCTAACTACCATTGAACCACTGCAGAAGTTTACTCAGATTCGCAATGTGATCTAATATTCTAACAAACTTCGATAGGTGCACAGTGGAGAGTGTCCTGACTGGTTGCTTCTTGGCCTGGAGTGGAAACACCAATGCCCAAGATTGGAAAACTTACAAAGAGTAGTGGATGCAGCCCAGTCCATCACAGGAAAAGTCCTCCCCACCATTGAGCACATCTACAAGGAGCACTGCCACAAGAAAGCACCATCTATGATTGAGGACCCCCAACATCCAGGCCGCGCTCTCTTCTCGCTGCTGCCTTTGGGAAGCCTAAGATCCCAGGCCCAGGTTCAGGAAGCGTTATTACCCTGCAAACAGTCAGGCTCTTGAACCTATGGACTAACTTTCAAAGACTCATGTTCACAATATTATTTATTTATCATTATTATTATTTGTTTTCATATTTTCACTTTTCCCAGACTGCTGTTTCTGGATTTCAGCTTGGCATTCAATACTATTGCCCCACAGACCTTGGTGAACAAACTCCTTCTCCTCAGTCTAAATGCAACACTATGCAACTTGGTGTTGGACTTCCTAACGAACAGACCTCATGTTAGGATTTCAAGTTAAGTTGAGTTTTTTTTTGTGTGATGGCCACAAAATTGCCTTTGTAATACATCTGCCTGCCTTTTGTAATGCATTCTTGCTGCAGGTTTGGTTACAGACTTCTCTTGCTTCTCGCATAAAGAGGCTGCGTACAAGAAGGGCCAGAGTCGCCTCTACTTCCTGAGGTGACTGAGGTCCTTTGGAGTATGCAGGCCTCTCCTTCACATATTCTACCAGTCTGTTGTTGCTTTTTCAATCTTCTATACAGTGGTATGCTGGGGCAATGGCATCAATAAACTGATTAGAAAGGCTGGCTCTGTTATAGGAGTCAAACTGGACACACTGAAGGTGTGGTAGAACAAAGGACCCTATGGAATTCTGGACAAAGTTTCACACCCTCTGCCTGCCACCTTGGCTGAACAGAAGAGCACTTTTATTAATAGACCAAGACAACTGCGCTCTCCAGAGTGCTATATGAGGTCATTCCTACCATCAGCCATTAGGTTCTATAATGAGTCAACCTATAGCCAGGGAAGTGATGACCCCACCTGTTAGACTGTTTAAGGTAACTTACTTTTTATTCTTTCTTACTTCTCTTCTAATATTTATATATCTGTGCTCTTGTAATGCTACTGCGACACTAATTTCCTCTGGGATCAATAAAATATCTATCTATCCATAAAAGTAGCTCATCCATGTTAATTTTTCCAGTTAATCTTTCCTATACTTTTTCGAAAGACCTGACATCTACGCTGAGGGCTGTCACTCAAAATTGAAAGCTGCCCGCTAGCTGAGGTTTAACCTCTCTGCTTTTGTATGTTCGCATTTAATTACAAACCTAAGGATCCTTTTTCCATTTTGTAGCATCCTTCATAATGTCCTAGTAGCCATGAACACGTGCATTCATATTTTTCAAGTTCTTTTGTTTCAGGATCCCCATTGTAATCCCTTATCTTTTGCGCATGTCTTCTCTGTCTAGTATTCTCTGTCCATTAAATGCCCAGATCTTGTGAAAACTTATAATCATTGAAATTATACCCTTGATGTCCAAATCAACATCATTAATATGGGCCAACGTATCGACGTCTCTTATATTGAATGTGATAAGTCCACTGAATACTTCCCTCTATCCTAAAAGCACTGATTTACCACTATTATCTACTTTCTTCATCGTGCTCGATTTCATTTCAGTATCACGTTCTCATTGCTCCTTTAATATTAGAGACTGCAATTTTGCTAAAAGTCTATTATGTGGCTTTTTATCAAACGTAATTTGAAAGTTCATATGCACAACATCACTGGCTGCATCGATTTTCTCTCTCTGTTTCGTAGAAGCATTAAATCAAATCTGTCAGACATAATTTGTCTTTACTGTCTCTGTTGGCTGTCATTTATTAATCCATGTTATTGAAAGTGAAATTAATTCTGTTGCTGTTTATGGAATCCTAGAGATACTCCTGTTCTCCAGCCTTTAGTTTGGGTTAGGATGGTCTTATAAGATTTTCTGCTGCTCTGCTTTTTGAACGGGGTGTAACATTTTTGGGGGAAGTCTATACCATTGTTTTACTTATAGGCATGAGCAATTGCAATTCTGCATACTAGCCAATAGCAAACATTCCCAGACAAAGTCTTGAGACTTAAGCTTTACAAGAAGGCCTTCCAGAAGAAAGCATCATGAAGAATCCTACCATGCTCTCTTCTCGCTGCTGCCTTTGAAAAGGAGGTACAGGAGCCTTAGATCCCACACCACCAGGTACAGGCACACTTATTACCCCTCAACCATCAGGCTCCTGAACCAGTGTGGAAAATTTCACTCACATATGTTCCATCACCTATAGACCTGCTTTCAAGGACTCTACAACTCAAGTTCTCAATACTATTTATGACGTATTTATTTATTATTGTTATTTGTTCTCCTATATTTGCACTGTTTGTTTCCTTTTGCACATGGGATGTTGTCAGTCTTTGTGTGTAGTTTTTTACTGATTCTATTGTGTTTCTTTATTCTACTGTGAATGCCTGCAAGAAAATGAATCCTAGGGTAGTATATGATAACATATACTGTAACATATTTTAAAACTTGAACTTTGTTAATTTTTTTATATAGTTACTGGGTTGGGCTCTGGTCTAGCAGCCAGATATTGATATTAGGGAAAAAAAATTCAACTCTTATTTCTATCGATTTTTGACTGACTTGTAACATTAAGTTTATGCCTAAATGTTATTGAAATTCCAAATTGCATCATCCCAAGAGGCAAAGCTGATATGTTTGCCTGTGTCCTTAATCATAACTATAAAGTTTTTTGATGTATATATTGTATAAACTGTGATAATTTAGCTATAAATGTTTTTTGATTTGGTCTGCATGGATGAGTTGGGCTGTTTCCATGTAGTCTGGGATGCCATGTGAAATAATAAACTGACAGAGGTTGGAAGGAATGCTGACCAGCTGTGCTGTGGTATACCTGCAGGGAATCGCCAGTACATAGTCCTGACAGCTCGGGTCCATCCCGGAGAGAGCAATGCGAGCTGGGTTATGAAAGGGACCCTGGAATTTCTCATAAGCAACAACCCCATTGCCTGCTGCCTACGAGATACCTACATCTTCAAAATCATTCCTATGTTGAACCCAGATGGTGTTATCAATGGCTGGTGAGTAGAGCAAATGGAGAAGGCTGTTTTGAATGTCTTTGTGCTCTCTATATTCTGTACAACGTATAAGGATAAGAAGCAATGTCACACCAACGAGTTTCTAAGAGGGATTGACAGGGTGGAAGCTGAAACGTATGAAGTCTAGACGTATGGCGTGATTGTCTCAAGATATGATGCTATAAAGCTAAGACTGGATTGGGGAGGAATTCCTTTGTGAAACTTTGGAAATTCTCTATCCCAGAAAGCTGCGGATGCTGAGTCATTGGATAATTCAAGGCTGCCATAGATCTTTGGATGACGGGGTGATAAAGGGTCATGGTGATCAGGTGGGAAAGTGGCCTGACCAGATCAGCCATGATCCCTTTGAACGATGGAGCAGGCTTTTGACGGGCTGAATGGCCTACTCCTGCAGGTCATTAATGAGAAAAAGCTTCTGTCCAACTTTTTTATCATTTAAGAAGTATAGACTCTTTGCCCTTGTAACTCAAGCTCAGTGTTTACAAATGCTTCATTAAAGCATTGTAATCCTCTGTAGTCCCGCAGGGATACAACGGGCGCTACTAAAACATTCACTCTGCTATGTTCTCGCAACACCTGGCAGACTTACATTACGTAGGGTCTTTGCAACTTAGAAATCAACTAAGTTTTTAGCAGTACCTACTGAGATCTATCCAAATTTCGCATTCACGTATAGTTTCCACTTCAACGTGGAACTGTCATCACGTTCTAAGGGAAACTGGCTCATTGTCACCCCAGAGTCAAGAGCAGCTTCTAACTTGATGCTATAGATGCTTGTATTTTGTAGTTTTATTCAGAGATGCAGTGCAGATACAGCCCTTCCAGTCCAACAGGCCACACCATCCGTCAAACCACCTATCTAACATTAGTGCAATCACAGGATAATTGACAACGACCAACTAACTTGGTAATTGGTACGTCTTTAGACTGTGGGAGGAAGCTGGAGCACCCTGGAGGAAACCCACACGGTCACAGGGAGAACATACAAATGGCACCGGTATTAAACATTGAACTCTGGAACACCTCGGGCTGTTAGAGCATTGAGCTAACCGTTACGTTACCATGGTGCCATGATAAGATGGACTTTTGACCTCACAATTCTTCCACGTTGTCAACGCTTCAGGCCGAGACCCTTCAACAGGACTAGAGAAAACATCTTTTTTCTCCAATCCTGCTGAAGGCTCTCAGGCCAAAGTGCCGACTGTATTCTTTTTCATAGATGCTGCCTGGCCTGCAGAGTTCCTGTGTGAGTTGCTTAGAGAGGGGTGAAACCAGGTGAGATGGAATATGGAGGAGGGATGCATGAAATTGGATAATCTAAGGATCGTCTAAGGTTTATAAGCTGATGAGAGGCATTGAACGTGTGGATAGTCAGTTGCTTTTTCCCAGAGCTGAAATGGCAAGCACGAGAGGGCACAGTTTTAAGGTGCTTGGAAGTAGGTACAGAAGAGATGACAGAGGAAAGTTTTTTATGCAGAGTGGTGAGTGTGTGGAATGGGCTGCTGGCGACGGTGGTGGAGGCGGATACCATAGTGTCTTTTGAAAGTCTCCTGGATAGGTACATGGAGCTTAGAAAAATAGAGGGCTATGGGTAACCCTAGGTAATTTCTAAAGTAAAGACGTGTTTGGCACAGCATTGTGAGCGGAAGGGCCTGTATTGTGTTTCTAAGTGAGAAGCAGTGAGATGATAGGTGGAAAAGGTAAAAGGCTGAAGAAGAAGGAATCTGATAGGAGAGGATAGTGGACCATGGGAGAAAGGAAAGGAGGAGGGGCACCAGAGAGAGGTGATGGGCAGGTGAGGAGAAGAGAAGGGGTGAGAGGGGAGCCAGAATGGGGAATGGGAAAAGGGAGCAGGAGGAGGGTTGGAGAAATTCCCAGAAGTTAGTGAAATCGATGTTCGTGCTGTCAGATTGGAGTCTACCCAGACACAATATCAATGATCATAACAGCTTCATTCCTTTCAACATTAAAGCAGATACTAATTGAGTAACTGATTAACTCAATACTAGAGCAGAAATTGCCGTGCTCGGTTCATATGATACAGCCAATCAAATTTGAGAATGAACAACTATAGCGACTGGGGAAAATGCAGGACAGCATGCATCATTATTTATGACTTTGACTTGCAATACTGGGCTTCGTCTGGTTAACAGCACATCCACAGGCTTTCATCCAGCTCTGGCACATGAACTTCTGGAGAGGACGGGAAGTCACTATCAAGTTGTACTGAGCTGAACAATATTTGTGAAAAGGAAAATATTCATGAAGGATAATTAATCTGATGAACAAACAAATATTTAACAGGATGAAGTAATAAAGAAAATACGAGAGAAATGCTATAAAATTTTAGCAAGATTCACTGTGGCATTGATCTTGAGAAGGCTTGAACGTGGTCATGCTGGATATCTGAGGGAGAGGTTATACGATCCTGCTCTGACTAGCTTCTCACACGCTACCGACTGTTTCAACATTCCGAACCTACAAGCCTCCTGTAAAGTAGTATAGAGTATATGACCCAGTTCAGCAGGAAGGTTGACTGGCAGATTACCCTTCATTTGTGAAAATGGATTTCAGATGAATCTGTAAATCATTCAGCGAATGATGAAATGTGACAGAGGTATTGAATCATGGATTTGTTACATCGCAGGAGGCCCTTTAGTTTGCTGAGGAGTCTATTTCGGAAGGAAGTAGTTCAAAGAATTAGCTTTTAGCATTGGTTTATTGCAGAGAATTATTGCATTTGAGCATAGAATTATTGGTCTCCTCAAGATTCATTGATCTGAGTGATGTGAAAACAGTTGATGAGGTTCATGTGTTTTTTCCAGCTCAGACATAGCAACAGCCACAACGTCCTTGTCCTTCAACTGCATTTTAATGTGAATTGTTCCACAAAGTTTTGAAACTATTTCCTTACAATTCAAGGGGATTTCTTTTGGGAGAGAAACCCAAAAGTTAGAGTTTGCCAAATACATTGCAATAGTTCCTTCGTTTGCAATGACTCTCTCAATTCCTTCGTGCACATCCTAACCTCCACAATTCCATTGCCAGCTCAACCCCGATTGTTGTAATGGTTTCATCTCCCATGGACTTTATCCTTACATATCCCCTGTTCCTTGTCTCTCCTTGTGAATAATTTCACACAATTTCCTCCATGAAATTAGGATGCATTTTTAAAAAATCTCTCACCAATTCTCTGCCATGCTACATTAACTTCAGCTGCTTGAGACCTCAGTTCAACACATCTTTCCAAGTTTTCAACCAATTTTAGAACTTGTCTTATCTCCTTCTCACCCAGCCCTGAAGTGTTCTGTGCTGTCATCGCCTCTTATCCCAACTAACTTCTTCACTGTATGTCATCCTTTCATGGTACCAGGCTTGAAATACAAACTTTGTCATTCTTTCTTTTGGTATTCTCCGAGGTCCCCTATTGTTGCCTCCTCTACTAATTCCAGATAGCCAAGCATTCTCTATCTGCTTCGACGTTTATCTGTGATATTGGCTCAGCTCATTTGCTTTTTTTTAGTTATAGAGCACTATAGATAGATAGATAGATATACTTTATTGATCCCGAAGGAAATTGGATTTCATTACAGCCGCACCAACCAAGAATAGAGCATAAATATAACAAAACAAAAACCACAAACAATCAAACAACAATATGCAAACTATGCCAGATGGAAATAAGTCCAGGACCAGCCTATTGGCTCAGGGTGTCTGACCCTCCATGGGAGGAGTGGCAAAGTTCGATGGCCACAGGCAGGAACGACCTCTCGTGTACCGAAACAGGCTCTGTAGTTCATCCAGTCTGTGCTGGCCTGATCTTCTGCCTAGTCCCATCTATATGCACACTGATACAACTCAGGATACTTCTTCCATCCATGTATCTATCCAAACTTCTCTTAAAAGTTACAATTGAACTCATACCTACCACTTCCACTGGCAACTCATTCCATACCTACACCATCGTCTGAATCAAAAATTCCGCTCAGATTTCTCTTAAATATTTCACCTTTCACACTGAATCTGAGATTGCTTGTTCTCGTCTCACCGAACCTGAGGGGGAAAATGTCTGCAAGAATTCTCCCTATTTATATTCCTCATAATTTTGTATACATCAATAAGATCTCCCCTTCTCCCCTGATTCCCCTGCGCTCCAGTGAATAAAGTCCTGAACTATTCAATCTTTCCCAGTAACTCATGTCCTCAAGTTCTGGCAACATCCTTGTAAATTTTCTCTGCACTCTTTCAATATTATTGATATCTTTTCCTCAATCAGGTTACCCTATTGCATAGGGCTTTTAGCTTGCTCTGGTAATTTAACTTGGGTATTGGATATTTAGCATCTCTAGGTAAACTCTGTGGCCATGGGACATAGAAATAAGCATTGAGGAAGTTGTCTTCATGTAGAATGGTATTCTTGAAGTGCCATTGGGGAAATCCAAGGTCGTGACAATTGTTATTAAACAGAGGTTGTAGCCTTTCTGTATGTGTCAGATGTGTCTCTCTTACATGCATGCATGTCTGCATGAACAACTTGTGAAGCTTACACTTTACTTCAGGAACAAGTAAAGTAATCCTGTGTGGATGTTACAAACATCTTGAAGCCTTAAACACTGGAGTAAAAAGGAGCACTAGTAATATATTTAATTAAAACCATTAAATAAAAATACTGAATTTTTGAGGTTTTGCTTGTAAAGACTTTTAGAGCCAAAATGAGCGTTTGCTATCTGTAGTGGAATCAATAGGCTTGTTTAAACATGGTTTTTAGACATTGACGTGTGTAAGTCATCCAGACACAAACTATTGTAGTAGTACTGCGATCACTCAGGTTGCGTATGATCTTCTCCTAAGGGTTGTCTTTTGGTGGGTCTTCAGGTGGTTGTAGAGGCTGATCCGGGATCCACATATCCAGGATGTAAGGGTGGATTCCTTCAATGAAAACATCTCTGCATGACTGTTTAACGTGGGGAGGCTGATGCATGGGCTGCCATCGCATGGTCCTTGACAGATTGGGGTGAGGGTCCAGGGGTATGGAATGCAAGAGCACTGTGGACTCTTCATTGCTGCATCTTCCTCCACCTTCACTGCTGTTGTAATGTGTCATCATCTTCCACCAGCTTCACTGATGAGGTCTTGGTTGGAATGCTTTTTTGTCTAGTACCTCCCCCTTGACCTTACCACTATGGGTGACCCTACCAGGAGCTAAGCATCAGACAGCTAAACTCCAAATAGCATCACTCTTGAGCTCTCAGGAACTCACAAGCCTCTCTCAACCACGACAAGGTGAAGTTCCTCAGAGAAGATACAGACTTCTCACAAGTCTTTCACAAGTCTTCTATAACCATCTCTTGAGCAATGACACTGCTCAAGAGATGGTTATAGAGGACTTGTGAAAAGCTATATTTTCAACATTGTCTCCTTGCCAATTTCAGTTGAATTCTTTCTCCCTTCCTGTCACTTCACCTGCATCCAATAAATGAAGGAGCAAAGTTTAGCGTTTGATGTGGAAGAAGAAATTCTTAAGTTGTTGCAACTTAGGAAAATTGTTGCAAATTTACTGATGAATGTAAAGTTTAAAAAAATATATATAGGCATGATGATTTTAAATTCTGGCTGGTTTTGTTTTTGGAACAGGGAACTTAATATGTGCATCCTAAGCTCTCTGGGAGATAAGTTACAAATCTCATTTGCATTCTTCCCACATAAAAGATGATAGAAACAGAAAACTAATTTCATTATTCATGATTAGTTACATTTGTCTACATAACAACAGTGAGCGTGCATCCTAATAATTAATGGATCAGAAGCATATTGGGATTTCAAAAGCTTTGGAAAATGTTGTATAAAATGCAAATTATTGTTTTCTGTTATTTCTGTGAAGTCTAATTCTACCATTGCCTGTGAGTTTTACCATGCATTCAGTTTGTCGGTGTTGTATTGAGCATATCGTCCGCCCCCAGTGTACGGTAGCCACGTACTTTGCAAAAAGAAAGCGTCACAGCTGCACACAGTGACCTTTTTACGAGATACACCTCTACTCCTGCTCTTTAATGGAAATACCTAACCAGTTAATCATACGGCAGCAACTCAATGCACGAAGGCATTCAGATGTGGTCAAGAGGTTCAGTCCAAACATCAGAATTGGGAAGACCTAAGTGACTTTGACCATGGAATGATTATTAGTGCCAAATGGAGTGGTCTGAGTATCTCAGGAATGCCTGATATGCTGGAGCTTTCAGTCACAAAGATCTCTGGAGCTTGCAGAGAATGAGCGGCAGTTCTGTGGGTGACTACTCCTTGTTAATGAGAGAGGTCAGAGGAGAATGGCCAGACTAGTTCAAGCTGACAGGCAACAGTAACTCGAATAACCGCGTGGTTACAACAGTGGAGTGCCGAAGAGCATCTCTGCATACATGGCACATCAAACCTTGAGGTGGATGGGCGACAGCAGCAGAAGGCTACGAACAGGGGGTACCTAACAAAGCGGCCACTGAATGTATATAAACTGAGGATGCAACATCGAAACAGTTTTGAAACCAATTCCAGGATTTCTCAGTTTAGTAATTTATTATAGATATGTTTGGAGAATGGGGTTAAAGCTCTTAGGGATTTTAGTTACTCTACTACTGTGGAAGTTTGAACGAAGAAGGATATTAGATGTTTCTCGGTTTTGTCTTTAGAGCACAGATGCTCTGTGAAGCTATCCCATGGTGACATTCGATCATCCAACATATACCAACCAGTAATTAAGGGTAGATTGAGAGCCAAACCATGCACTGCCCTGCCAAAATCTAATCAAATTGTAAATGATATTGATTTCATTAATTGGTGTTCTGCATTGTTTGTGCTACTATTGAATTAAACTCAATTCAGGCTGAATTACAGAAATTGAAATTAGATTCCCAACATGATCCCAAGGCTGAAGTGTTCACATTATTGTCTAGAATTAATTTTAAAATGATCTTGGTTTATTATAAATTACTAATGGTGATATATCTATCCCATCTGGGAAGTGATCTGTGACTGTGTCCTTACCTTTAATTATTCAGAATAGAAAAGTCCAGTGTCTTTCTTTAAACAAAATACAAGTTAGTTTACCTTCTTGGTCGAGAAGTATCTCCACCCTGCCACCCAAATGTTAGTAGCAGGTCATAGGATGAGTTTGCTGGATCCCCATATTCCACCCAGCAGGGTTTTCCAGTGAGAGATGCTGCTATGAATGCTTCTGGTAATACATAACTGCTGCTTCCCCTTCTGCTTTTGAAGCTGCAGTCTGCAGAGCAGACTCGACGAGCTGAAAGGTCTAATTCTGCTCCAGTGTCTTATGGTAACCCTGTTAAAGGTCTGGGCTTTGTGCATCTTCTTCGTGAACATGCTGGTGTGCATGAGAAATCACAGGGTTTGATCAGGTACTGAAGAAAGGTGGAGCTGTTCACCTAGGACTTGACTAGGACCAGTCCTTGGCCATTCAAATTACTGATTCAGATTCATTTATTTATCACATGTACATTGAAGAGGTGTTGGGGTGAAGATACGTCTCTACCAAAGGAGATGTAAGGTGCTCCGTCCCTCCACTATCCTGCAGGTCACCTTTGGGCATGGTGTAACATCTGCTTAGCCCCCTGATCAGGGTCACATGAAGGCATAGGAGCAGGTAGTGGATGGTCGTATGAGCAGCTGGTGCACATTACAAGTCCTGGTTGTGCGACCACTGACGCTGAGCAGACAAGCTCTGAAGAGTATTGATAATGGCGGTGGTCACCCATCTTGTAAAGAGACTGCTCAGAAGAAGGCAATGGCAAACCACTCCTATAGAAAAAAATTTGCCAAGAACATTCATGGTCACGGAAAGACCGTGATCGTCCATGTCATACAACATGGCACATAATGAACAAATGTTGAAGCATAGGTACTGTGAAATGAGGTGTTTGCAATAACCGCCAACACAATCCAATGATGTGCTGGGGGCAGCCCTGCAAGTGTGGCCACATATTTTGACACCACTATTACATGACCACGATGTTCAGCAGCACAATGCAAGCAGCAACAGCAGGAAAACAGCAACAAAACAGCGAAAGCAAAACAGACAAAATGCTGGAAGAACTCGGCAGGTCAGGTAACGTGCATGGAAATGAACAAGCAGTCGACACTTAAGGCAGAGACTTCATCAGGACTGGAAGGTCAGGGGGAAGAATCCAGAGCAAAATTAAAACCAGCCCTTTTCCTCCCTCCCATGCAACCCGTCACGCGCACACTGTGACGAGAGTCCTTCACGAGGATGGTTTGGACCCTAATGTTGGAGTACTTGAGGCTAGGACTGAGACACAGGATAAAACTGGATCAAGAACTGAGCAGAAAACCAAACGTCAGACGATATCTCTGGTGTGACTTACAATCGAGCACGAGGCTCCATTCAAGTGTTCTTTACATATTCAATTCTTGGCGCTTAAAACATGACTGCCAATTAGCAGGACGGTCCTGAATCTTTAGAGAGGCTGCACTAGCTATCCGTATTCCGGAGATTTAGAGTGTCTAAACCCTTGAAGCTGACGCAGTTGGGTGCATGTCTTAACAAACAAACAGGTCAGTTGGGTGCATGTCATAACACACAACCTTCGTCTTTTTAAAGTAGGAGTGGTTAGTATAGATTTCTTCTGAGCACCAACTAAGTACATGATTGAATTCCCAGTCAAAAAGTTATGATGTCATTTGCATTGACAGACTTGCTCAAAGAATTAGCTTGAATCCTGAATGGAGTGGCAGTAACTGTCATACAAACATTTTATCTATACTGATATGAGCAACTGAAGCAGTAACTACGACTTGAGGGTTTGTTGAAGTAGAAGGGAAAACAAACATTGCTAAACAGAGGCAGAAGGACAAATTCATTTTCCCATAATTATGATCTTCACAAAATGTGGCTGTGATTTAGAAGTGTTAGTGCCTCTGTGTGAGTCCAATTAATTAACGTCAGTCTTTAGCAAGGCTTTTGATTTTCATGCTGCCAATTTAAGTCTGTAATTTGTTATTTAGTAAACATTGGTGTTATTTGTTTTTTGACAATTCTATATTTCTAGAGCCCTGGTATCATTAAATAATCCCGTGATAGTGAATGATATACTTCATGTCTGATCTCTGTGCTACAAGATTAATTCCACCACCTTAAATACTGAATAACTCCTACACCTCCAATGTTTAATCCTGTAACAAACACATAATTTCTGGGTCACTTAAGCCTTGACTCTTTGAATAATTCTTGGCCTCTGTAGATGTCAACGTCAATCAACAAGCATTAAATTGAAACACTCCGTTTGGATCATTAGACTAAGTTGTCTGGGGAAGATTTTGACAGCCTGATTTTCACAGTGTAGGTCTCTACACTGAGATCACAGCTGGGAACTAAAGTGAGTCCAATTCGTCTCTTTAATCTTCAGTCCCTCCCTCTCTCCACACTACTGATTCTGCCACCTTTCCTAAACTCTTCCATCTCAACGGCCCCTGTCTCGGACCCTCCATCTTCCAGCTGGATTAGGCATAGGTAGCCTAATTCTTAGTTTGTTACCTGAGCAATGTGCAAATTGGCACAGGGTTAATAGGGTCAGAGAGTTAAATGTGTGGCTCAGTGATTGGTATGGGATGCCTCAATTCCATTTTATCCTCCTTGGTCCAGTCCCTTCCCACCTACATCTGAAACTCTTCTCAGGCTCTCGATCTCAACAACTTTCTGTTCTCGAGCCCTGATTGCCTCATTTTCCCCATGGATCTCCAGTGTCTATACACTTCTATACCCCGCCCCCCAAGAAGGGCTTAAGAATCTCTACTTCTTTCTCAATGTCAAACCCAACCAGTTCCCCTCCTCCACCTTGTGAAATTGCTCCTCAAACTCAATAATTTCTCTTTCAACCCCTCCCATTTTCTCCAAGCTCAAGGTGTAGCCATGGGCACCTGCATGGGCCCCAGCTATACCTGTCTTTTTGTTGGCTACGTGGAACGGTCTATGTTCCAAGCCTTCCCTGGTAATGCTCCATGACTCTTTCTGCACTACATTGATGACTGTATTGCTGCTGCTTCATGCACTCATGCTAAGCTCATCAATTTCATCAACTTTGCCTCTTACTTCCACCCTACCCTTCAATTCACTTGGTCCATTTCAGACACCTGCCACCCCTTTCTCAACGTCTCTGTCTCTATTTGTGGAGACAAACTGTCTACTGATGTCTTTTATAATCCTACCAATTCCCACGGCTGTCTTGACTATACCTCTTCTCAATCTGTTTCCTGTAAAAATGCCATTCCCTTTTCTCAGTTCCTTCATCTCTATCATATCTGTTCCAAGGATGAGGCTTTCCTATCCAGGACATTAGATATGTCCTCCTTCTTCAAAAAACGGGGTTTCCTCTCCTCCATCATTGATACCGCCCTAACCCGCACCTCCTCAATTTCCCAAACATCTGTATTTATCTCATCTTCCCATCACCTTAACAGAGATAAAGTTCCTCTTGTCCTCACTTTACACACCATGAGACTCCACATCCAGCAACTTCTGCCATCTTCAAATGACACTATCACCAAACACATTTTTACCTCTTCCCCCTCTGCTTTCCTCGAGGATTACTCCCTCCATGATTCCTTTGTCCATTCATCGCTCCCCACTAATTCCTCTCCTGGCACTTCTTCCTGCCCTTTCACCTCCTCCTTCACCTCCATACAGGGCCCCAAACAGTCATTCTAGATGAGGCCATACTTCACCTGCAAATCTTTTGGGGTCTTCTACCGGATCCATGCCACTGAGGCAGCCTCCTCTACATTGGTGTGACCTAATGTACTGTAGATTGGGGAACAGCTTTGACGAAAACCTCTGGTTCCATCCGCAAAAAGCAAGATTGCCCAGTGGCCAACCATTTTAATTCCTATCCCCATTCTCATTCCAACTTGTCAGTCCATGGCCTCCTCTTCTGCCACTCTCAGACTGGAGGAGCAAGACCTCATATTTTGTCTAGGTAGCCTCTAACCTGATGGCAGTAACATCAATTTCTCCAACTTCCAGTAATTTTTCACCCTCCCTTTCCCTGTACTTCAACTACCTACTCTGACCTCTTACTATTTCTCCTCACCTGCCTATCACCTCACCCTGTGCCCTTTCTCCCATGGTCCACTCTTCTCCCCTATCAGATTCCTTCTTCTCCAGCCTTTACCTTTTCCACCTATCTCCTCCCAGATTCTTACTTCATCTCCCCTCCCCCACTCACATGGCTTCATCTATCATCTTCTAGCTAGTCCTCCTTTCCCTCCTCACACCTTCCTATTCTGGCATCTTCCCCCTTCTTTTCCAGTTCTGAAGAAAGGTCTTGGTCTGAAATGGTGGCTGTTTATTCCTTTCCATAGCTGTGGCATAACCTGCTGAGTTGCTCCAGCATTTTGAATGTGTTGTTCAGGATTTCCAGCATCTGCAAAATCTCTTGTGTTGGTATGGGAGAAGTGGGTTTGAATTAGTGAAATAGTATTGGGGAAGGAGGGAGATGTTCGATAGGATGGGCTCCACTGTAGCCATGCTCGGATAATGCTGATGAATTGTGTACCTAGGGCTTTGGATAGAGCTTTAAGCTAAATAGTTGGGGGGGGGGTGAGGGGGTGGGTTCAACAGATTGGAAAAGTGAGGGTAAAGTAAAAGGGAAGGAGAGTGCAGGAGAGGTTACTGAAGCCTCCAGGATAAAGAATAGGAGAAAGTTTAGAACACAATAAGAATTTAACTTCAGGCAACTTGGAGCCAAAGTTGAAAAGAAGAGTACAGAACTGAAGGTGTTATATTTGAGTGCACGCAGTATACAAAATAAGGTAGATGATCTTTTTATGCAGTTAGAGATTGACAGACAGGCATGATGTTGTGGGCAGCACAATGTCATGGTTGATAGAAGATCACAGGCGGGAACTTGACATCCAAGGATACATATTGTATTGAAAGGACAGGCAAGTGGGCAGAGGGAGTGACGTGGCTTTCTTGGTAAAAATTGAAATCAAATCCTTAAAAAGAAGTGAGATAGGAACAGAGGAGGTAGGATCCATGTAGGTAGAGTTAAGAAACTGCAAGGATAAAAGTACTCTGATAGGACTTACATACAGGCCTCTGAGCAGCAGTCAGGGTATGGAGTACAGATTACAATGGGAGATAGAAAAGGCATGTAAAAAGGGCAATATTATGATAGTTATGGGCCATTTCAATATGCAGGTAGTTTGAGAATATCAGGTTGGTGCTGGATTGCAAGAGAATGAATTTGTAGAATACCTACAAGATGGCTTTTTAGAGCAGTTTGTGATTGAGCCCACTAGGGAATAGATATTTCTGGTTTGGGCAATGTATAATGAACCGGATTTAATTAGGGAGCTTAAGGTATAGGAACTCTTAGGAGACAGTGGTCATAAGATGAACAATTTCACCCTGCATTTTGAGAGGGTAATGCTAAAATCAGATATATCAGTATTACAGTGGAGTAAAGGGAAGTACAGAGACATGAGAGAGAAGCTGGCCAAAGCTAATGGGAAGGAGACATTAGCATGGATGACAGCAGAGCACTAATGGCTGGAGTCTCTGAGAGTGACTTGGAAAATGCAAGAGTGGTTCAAAGAAGAAGAATCATTTTAAGGGATGATGAGGTAACCATGGCTGACAAGGGAATTCAATGACGACACAAAAGCAAGGAAAAGGATGTACAATGTCTCAAAAAATTGTAGGAAGCTGGAGCATTGGAAATGTTTTAAAAAGCAATAGAAGGCAACTAAAAAGAGCAATAGGCAGTTAAAAGAAATATGAAGGTGAGCTAGCCAATAATACAAAACAGAATACAAAAAGTTTTTTTCAGTTTATACATATAAAGAGTAAAAGGGAGGCATTGAACTGTTGGAAAATGATACTGGAATGAGCACTGTGGAACATGCCAGAAATTTGAGTGTGTCTGGGAATAGAAGTGAGTGTATTTGCTATTACAAAGGAGAAAGTGCTTGGGAAGCTGAAGCATCTGAAGAAGGATAGGTCATCTGGACTAGATGGGCTATACTCCACTGCCAGAGGTAGTTGAAGAGATTGTAGAGCCATAGGTAATAATCTTGCAAGAATCACAAGGTTCTAGAATGGTTCCAGGGGATTGGAAAATCACATATATCACCCCACTCTTTAAGAAGGGAGGAAGGGAGAAAACAAGAAATTATAGGCCAGAGACAAATCTATTGGAATTCCTTGAGGAAATAATGGGCAAGATGGACAGAGGAGAGTCAGTCAATGTTGTTAATTTGGATTTTCAGAAGGCTGTTGACAGGTTGTCACACATGAGGCTACTAAACAAGGTAAGAGCCCTTGGTATTACAGGAAAGGTACTAGCTTGGTTAGAAGATTGGCTGACTGGCAAGAGTCAAAGAATCAGCAGGTGGGAATTTTGTGCTGGGAAGTATCTGGTCATGCACTTTGCAAGAAGGAATAAAGGTGTGGACTATTATCTAATCAGGGAGAAAATTCAAAAATCAGAGGGTAAAGGAGCTTGGTAGTCCTCATGCAGGATTCCTTAAAGATTAATTTACAAGTTGAGTTGGTAATAAGGAAGGCAAATGCAATGTTAGCATTTATTTTGAGAACACTCGAATATGAAAGCAAGGACGTTGTGAATTAAAAATGAATTTGAACCTGTATCTGTTCCCTCTTGAAGCCAGAATTAATATCAGCTCCCTCTACATCAATTTTCTCTCTTTGTCAAACTTTGGTTCTGCAGTATATTGACAAGTCATTCCACACTTCATTTTACTGTCACGATATTGCATCTTTTTTGTGTAGTCCCATGTCGTCCCATTCTCAATCTCTCAGGTAAGAATTCTAGGATCGCTTTACTTGTGAATACTTTTACATCCCAGTGCAATATACACTCTGTGGCCACTTTATTTGCTACAGGAGTGGAACACATTGTGGTCTACTGCCGCTGTAGTCCATTCACTTCATGGTTCGATGTGTTGCGCATTCAGACATCCTCTTCGGTACACCAGTGTTGTAATACATGGTTATCTGAGTTGTAGTTGTCTTCCTGTCAGCTTGACCCAGTCTGGCCGTTCTCCTCTGACCTCTCTCATTAACAAGGCTTTCTCACCCACAGAACTGACACTCACTAGATGCGTTTTGTTTTTCTCATCATTCTCTGTAAACTTGGGTTCCCAGCCTGCGGTCCACAGACCATTTGTCCATGGCATAAAAAAGGTTGAGAGCCCCTCCTAGAGACTGTTGTTTGTGAAAACATTAAACAAAAACTCACACTTCTCATTGCCAGCCAAACCATTTCCAGTTTCTATGAACAACACACATCAAAGTTGCTGGTGAACGCAGCAGGCCAGGCAGCATCTATAGGAGGAGGTACAGTCGACGTTTCGGGCCGAGACCCTTCAGTTAGTCCTGACGAAGGGTCTCAGCCCGAAACGTCAACTGTACCTCTTCCTAGAGATGCTGCCTGGCCTGCTGCATTCACCAGCAACTTCTATGTGTGTGCTTGAAATTCCAGCATCTGCAGATTTCCTCATGTTTATGTTCCAGTTTCTATAGAAGTGGAAAGACAGGGGTAACCAATCCACTTCCAGCAGAAGAGTCCTGTGTAAGTATTTCCATGAGCCTATTCATATCAGCCAAAATATTACTGGTTTTCCAAGCCTCAGGAATCTTGCTACTGAAGGGAATGAGTCCTGCTGGATCTAGTGGGCAAAAGGCTTTTCAGCACTGCTTGGGGGTCTTGGAATCTTTTTCATCAAAAGTGCCCAAGCAAATCTGATTCCCACTTCACAGAATGAAACTCCTCCAACTGTTGCTCTATCATCAGAGACCCCACTCCAAAGTCACTGACTCCTGCTCTTCCTTCTGAATGTGATTGCTTTTCTCCCCCACTATTGAAACTACTTTCTGTTGTGTACGTCTGTTCATGGCCTTGGAGTCCAGCTTGATCCTGAGTTGATTGGCTCTCCGTGTGGCTCTGTCAGTGTTATTTCTAGTTTTGAAGGCAGAGTTCAAATCCAACTCCAGGCATGGATAGGAAAGGTTTAGAGGGATATGGGCCCAATGCAGCAAACGCCAGAGATTCTGCAAAGGCTGGAAATCTGGAGTGTAACCTTCTCATCAGGGCTCATTTGCCAACATGGCTTGTGAACTAACCCTGCTATCAGCCACAGGACTCAGCAGTGAGAAGGCTACCTTACATAAGCAAAACACGTCTAGAGTCAGTATGATTCGGGGTTCAGTCAAACTGTATGTTCCAAGCAAGAAACATTGATTGTAGCGACTGCTGTGTAAATACTGCTCTCACACAATTATCAGTTGCAAAGAAATGACAGATTTGTATACCAACATAAAGTTATGTAAGGGATTTCTTCTTTCATGTTACTGCGTAGGCTAATCAAAATGGTTTCTTTGTTATGTTATAATTAAAATGGTTTCTCTGTGATGTTAACTGCTGAGACAGTGATTCTTTTTCTAGCAGCTAGCAGCTTGATTGGGTTATCAATAATGATAAGGAGGAAATAAACCACTGGGTGTCCATGTTATTCTTTCTTTGGGGTGATATTCTGTCTCATATGGCTGGGAACCGGTGTGTTTGGCGGGCTTTTCAGGAGAGACCGGGAGAAGACGGACGTGCTGGAAGCACCCTGGTCGATCACCTTGGGTGATCCCGAGCGGTGAGTCGAGGGGGTCGGAGTGGATCGCAGGGTGAAGGGAGGAGACCCCGGGTTTTTGAGCTCCAACTGTGTGCATGAAGAAATTGAACTTTGATAAGTCTGGCGCCTTTTCTTTCTCTTTTATATTGTATCTCTATTAATCTCATAGTTCCAGTAAGATTTATAAAGTGTAATCTGTAAAGTGTACATTGTGTGCTGCCTGATATTTGATGTGTGAAGTCATACCAGGTGGCATTACACAGCAACCGATGCAACCGGGAGACATGGTTGGGCGGCGGACAGGGTTTCCCCTTGATAAATACGAGTCGATATAGCTG
Organism: Mobula hypostoma; assembly: GCF_963921235.1. Lineage (NCBI taxonomy): Eukaryota > Metazoa > Chordata > Chondrichthyes > Myliobatiformes > Myliobatidae > Mobula > Mobula hypostoma. Next base: position 80,371,956 of record NC_086109.1, read on the forward strand.
AGCATTACAGTTATAAAGCAAGTGTATTTACCAGTCTTCAACTTTATCGAACAGTTGACAAGAAAAGAAAGAGAAAAGGGCCTATTACAGTTAAACCAGTCCAAGTATGTACATAAACATTGGACCTTGTTTCTGAAGTGGTTGGGGTGCTTTGCTTTGATTACCCACGCGCTGAACCCTCACTCTGCATGAAGGACACCAGTCACAGTTCGAGCTTCCCTTGAAGACCATCTCAAACGAACTTGCCAGCTCAGGAGTATTGGTACACCCTCCTTTGAGTCATTCGTCTGCACGAAGCATTGCTTACAATAGGGCCTCCCCTTTGATTGGCACTCAGTGGCATCTCTCCTTGTGCCCCACCCCAATGCTTCTACCAAAAGATCCCAAACTATCCCTGATGAAGGTCGAAGAGTCATCAAAATATCGGTTATAATCGATTCCTGTACCCGGCTGGAAGACCGAGAAGAGTTTATTCAGACTACTGTCCTTCAGAAAACTCTTCCTGCCCAGCCCTCAAGAATGTTCTATGCCATCCCACTGGGCAAAAATTTACAACACGTCCCAAGACAATCCTGATTGGCTGACACAATGTTCCTAACTTGACAACATGGCAGCTTATCTTTAGCCAAAGCCAAAACACTCTTGCTATCAGGACCCACTGCTTTTGCAGGAAACTGCTGAAATAAAAATTTTAACCAGGACATTACAGGAGCTACGCACACAATATGCTGGAGGAACTCAGCAGGCCAGGCTGCATCAATAGAGGGTAAAGACCAGTTGTTGCTTTGGGCCAAGTCACCTCATGAAGATTTTGTGTGTGTTGCGCAGGGAAATGTGATAGGCACAGATCGACATGCAGCATGGATTGAGTTGGGCTGATGAGGCCTGTTTCCATGCAGTGTAATCTATGATCCTATGTTTGAGAGCAAAACTCCTAGACTGCAGGCATGCTACAATGTCAATGAACTTAACGTATGTAAATATGTGAAAGATTCCACACTCCATGATGAAGAAAGGTCTTCTCCCCAGTATTTATCCCTCAATTAACAAAACTAAAGTAATTCTTTCCGATCATTATCACATTGCTATTTGTAGACCCTTATGTTAATTGGATGTTACATTTACAACATTTGACTACATTTCAAAGCTTTATTGGCTATAAAATACTATGAGCTGGATTGAGATAATGAAAACATTTCTTTCAACATGTTAGTCATCATAAGGCTGCCACTTCTACTGTGATGAATCTGCCCAATTCAGCCGCCTGCGTGAGGTGATTTGCTCCTAAAATTCCTTCTCTCTAATGGTTGCAGTACAATATTCAGTCACACGATGGCAGCAAGAATCAATTATTTTTACCAAAATCCACATTGACAAAAGAGATATTGTTTTTGTAAAAAAAAAGTTGCCCAAACGACTTTGTCTTAACGACGACAACTGAAGGGCTAACTCTGGTTGTAGACCTGCCACTTTGATGCTGGAGATCTGGGGAGCTTTCTCCTCTACTGAGGTGGCGCAGTATCAATATAAACACCGGCACTGTTGGACAATCTCTTTGTTTTATATTGTAAATCTATCATCAACTAATATTTGTAAAGATTTACATACATTCACTGTAAAAACAGAAATGATGCCAATGTTAGCAAAAATGTTATCCCCAGACTGTGAAAAATGGGTCCTCCCAAATTTAGCAGGAAGGTTGATGCCAGTGGACAAGATGGCCCTTTGATAAGTGGTCAGGGAGGATTTATGTCTTCTGATTTCTACCCCTCAAAAATCAAAGAATGATAGCAAAAGCCCTAAGGTGAGTGAGATGCCCTTTAATATATTCTACCCTTTGTATTTTGGACTCTCACTAGTTGTGGGATCAGGGAATTTTCCAGCATCTGCTGAAAATGAATTTACCCAAGAAGGTTGTAGTACTTGCTTTTATCTTTACATTTGCCCTTCTGATCTGTTTCTGCACCTGTAGGTTTGGTTTTCAAGCAACTCTGACTTCACTGGATACCACCAACATTTTCACCATTTAAAGAAAAAACTCTGCTTTTCAAGTCAAAATACGCAACCTCATGTTTTGTCACTTTATATTTTTCCTACCATGTTCTTGCCCAGGCACCTAGCTTCTCGATATTCTCAAAGAGCTTCTTTATATTGTCCTCCCTGCTCACAATCCCACCTGATTTTGTAGCATCCACAACCTGGAAACATCCCATTTAGTTCATTGTTGATGTGGATAGTGAATTGCTGGGGTTAAAGTGCAGACCCTTTCAGTGCCCCGTTAATCAGAGGTAAAGCTAATTTACATTTCATTATTTTCTTTTTATCATCCAAGAGATATGAGTTTCTGGCAAGGTTAGTGTTAATTTCCTGCCCCAGGTTGGCCTTGGGAAACTATTGGTGAGTTGTCTTGTGTGTTATAGGGAACATGGAACAGAACAGCACTGAAAATGACTTCTTGGCCCAGGACATCTGTACCGTCCATGTTGTCATACCAAACTCATCCCCTCTGCCTGCACATGATCTACATTCCTCCATTCCTGACATCAATTTGATAATAAATTGATTTTGAACTTTGAGAGGCAAGTTCTTCATACAGAGGGTATTGAGTACCTGGAATGAGATGCCAGAAGAAATGGTTGAGATGGGTACAACTGCAATGTTTAAGAATCATTTTGATAGGTACATTGAGGTGATGGGCTTGGAAGCTTGTGTGCCAAATGTTGGCAACTGGGGCTAGCAGAGAGGAGACTGTGGTTGGCATGGACCAGTTGGACCAAAGGACCTGTCTCCATGCTCTATGATTCCATGGCTCTCGAATAAGTGATAATAACAAGACTGAAGGGCAGTGTTCAAAGTTCAAAGTAAAATTTATTACCAGAGTACATGCATGTCATCACATACAACCCTAACCCTGAGATTCTTTTTCCTGCGGGCATTAGCAAATCTATAGAGCAGTGATTGTAAACAGGATCAATGAACAACAAAATGTGCAAAAGCAAATATAAATAAATAGCAATAAATAACGAGAGCATGAAATAACAAGATAACATTGAACATAGAACATAGAATAGTAGAGCACAGTACAGGCCCTTCAGCCCACAATGTTGTGCCGACCCTCAAACCCTGCCTCCCATATAAGCCACCTCCTTAAATTCCTCCATATACCTGTCTAGTAGTCTCTTAAACTTCATTAGTGTATCTGCCTCCACCACTGACTCAAGGGGTCCTTAAAGTGAGACCAGCGGCTGTGGGTACACTAGAATGAGTGTAGTTAACCCCTTTTGTTCAAGAGCCTGAGGTTTGATGGTTAGGAAGATGTATTGATGAGATATGTCCTGTTGGAGATTGTTATTACGTGGAATTGGTGTGGTGCGAATACTACTACCACATCAATTCAAGCCTGAATTTTGTCCAGATTTTGGGACTATCTGAGAAGTTGCTAATGAAACTGAGCTCACTTTTGACCTGATGGTTTCAGTGAGTTAAGAGTATGCTCCCAATTCTCATTGACATCATTTTACTTGTGCTCCTTGGTGTTGTGCTTGGCGAAGAGCAGTCACTCTTGGCTGCCCCTGCAAGTCAGCAGTACAGCGTATGTTTGGAGCAAACTTTTTAATGAGATCTGGAGCTGACTGGTTCTGGATGCTGAACTCTGCTGAGCTGGGTATTGCTGAATATATGCTTCTTGATAGCCCTGCTGGCAACCTCTTCCTGCCTTTGCGCTGAAGGCTGAGATTTAGCTAGTTTGGGCAGTAATTAGCTGGAATGGAATTTGTGGACTGTATATTCCTGGGCAATTTTCCACCTGTTTGAGTGGATCCCAACACTGTTAGGTGTAATGGAACATCTTGGCTGGGGGTTCTGGTGCAGCTGGTTGGTTGCCACGGCCAGTAGGGTGTGTGACATCCAATTTACTCAATATTTTCCTGACATCAGTACAAGCAAGTTGGCTGAAGTCTTCCCTTTGTGACACTATTCAAAAATGAAACATTTCATTCTGTGCCACTGGTTTTCAGATGGTTGTAAGCATTTTAACCTTGAACTTTCTGGCCAATGGGAATGAGCTAACTGCTCATTAATTTGTTTAATTGCTGCCCACAGCTCACAACTGGCTATAGAGCTTTGGTGTATCTGTTTACTGTAGTTCACTGAGATGTTCTTTTTTTGGAGTTGAGTCACATGTAGACAGGTGTTGTAGTTTCACCAGCATGCTCCACTTCTTTTAGGCATGACATGTGTTACCACTGGCATCTCTTAAAATTTCAAGATGAACCATGATCGGTTCAGGTAACTCCAGTTAAGTTTATTGGCACATACTCTCATTGGCCACTTTATTAGGTACAGGAGTGGAATCCAGTGTAGTCTTCTTCTGCTGTCACCCAGCCACTTCAAGGTTGGACATGTTGTGCGTTCAGAGATTCTCTTATGCACATCACTGTTGTAACACGTGTGGTTATTTGAGTTACTGTTGCCTTCCAGTCAGCTTGAACCAATCTGGCCATTCTCCTCTGACTTCTCTCATTAGCAAGGCGTTTTTACCCAAAGGCCTGTCGCTCGCTGGATACGTTTTCTTTTTGTTTCTCGCGCCATGCTCTCTCTAAACTCTAGAGACTGCTGTGCATGAAAATCCCAGGGGATCAGCAGTTTCTGAGATACTCAAACCACCCCATACGGCACCAGCATTCATCCCGTGGTCAAGGTGAGCTAGATCACATTTCTTCCCCCACTCTGATGTTTGATTTGAACAACAAGGTCTGCATGCTTTGATGCATTGAGTTGCTACCACGTGAGTGGCTGATTTATATTTATATTAACGATCAGGGGTACCTAATAAAGTGGCCACTGAATGTCCATGATGGTGCAATGAAATTTGCTTGCTTGTGTGAAGCTCACAGAATAAACTGTATAATTAATTCAATAAATGCAGCTCTGAGTGTAACTCGGCAAAGTGACACAAATCTAAAGGAGTGCTGAAAGAAATGCTCAATAATAGAATAATTGAGGCAAGCAGAGCTGAGTCTGAGAACGTGACAGCACCACCAGGAAGCGGGTATGAAAGAGACGATTGACTGAGAAGTCTGACTGCAGTGGGCAACAGCCTGTTGTTAAGTCTAGTCATCCAGGCTTTCCAGCTCCTGTTCCTTCTCCCAGAAAATAAACATGCCCTCTGGCTGGACTGTGATGCTTGAGTAATGGACGTATTGAGTGATGAGGATACAGACAGTGAACAAGTGCTCTCCTGCTGCTCGAAACGCAAACGTTCTCATGAACGCTCGGGTTTGAGCTGCCGAACCTGCTTACGTACGATGCCATCTGGTAACAGGTGGTACATTTCGACAGCTAGTGAAGCCGCTGCTGCCTAGTGGTGGAGAGCCAGTTCAATCCTTACCTCAGGATTGAGCAGACTGTGTGGAATTTGGTTGTTTTCCCTGTGACCATCTGCTTTTATTCGGGGGGGGGGGTTTGCATCCTTCCCACCCCCACCCTCACCATATCCCAGAGATGGGTGGGTTATTAGGCCTTAGTGTAGGGGAGCAACAGAGTCTGGAAGTAGCTGATGAGAATGTGGGGAAAATACAGGCATCTGTTAGTCTCATGAGACCATGGATTTGCGCCTTGGAAGGTTTCCAGGGCGCAGGCCTGGTTAAGGATGTATGGAAGATCAGCAATTGCCCATGCTGCAAGTCTCCCCTCTCCACACCACAGATGTTGTCCAAGGGAAGGGCATTAGGACCCATACAGCTTGGCAATGGTGTCGTCACAGAGCAATGTGTGGTTAAGTGCCTTGCTCAAGGACACACGCACTGCCTCAGCCAAGGCTCGAACTAGCGACCTTCAAATCACTAGACGAAAGCCTTAACCACTTGGGGAAAATAAAAACTGGGATTAATGTAATGTTCATATAAATGGGTGGTTGATGGTCAGTGATGATTCAGTGGCCGTGTTTCCTGTTATGTGCCTTCCTGTAGTCCATATAGATCAAAATGCAGGGCGCAGAGAGATTTACTCTCTCTACAACCCACGACTGTGTGGCTGGGCACCGCTCAAAAGCCATCTATAAATTCACCGATGACACAACTGTTGTTGGCAGAATTTCAGATGGTGACGAGTGGGCGTACAGGAGTGAGATGAATCAGCTGGTTGAGCGGTGCCACAGATTCAACGGTTCATTTATTATCAAAGTATACGACTTGAAATTTCTTCTTCTCCGGGTAGTCTTGAAGTCAAGAAAGAAAAGTAAGGCAGCATGATCATCAGCCCCCAAAATCACCCCCTCTTTGCGCAAAATGGAAGCTTTATTTGGCGAATTGGCGTTTAACAGAGGCGTGCCCTATCCTGCAGCCTTCCTACCATGAAGGTCCTGCACGCTTGTCTCTGTTTCCTGGAATCCTGTAGGAGACTGTAGAGCGCTGAAAGACCCAAAAGATCTCCAAGCTTCCGCATTCTGCTCTTTGTTTCAATCTCCCTTGTTGCTTTAATCAGCGAACAATGGAAGATTTAATTGGCGAGATGAAGTTGAACATTAGCCTACAGCCAGCCCACCATGAGGTTCACATATGCTGCCTCTGCCTTTTGGATTTCTCTTGGAGACTACAGAGCACTGGAACACGCAAATGATCACCAGACAGCAAATCACAGGTTCCATCAGTTCCAGAATCACATCCAGAGTGAAAAATAAATGTAAGAAGCATAAGGGTACAGAGGAGATGTCAGGAGTAAGTCTTTTACGCAGAGAGTGGTGAGTGCCTGGAATGGGCTGCCAGCGATGGTGGTGGAGGCGGATACGATAGGGTCTTTTAAGATAGGTACATGGAGCTTAGAAAAATAGAGGGCTATGGGTAACCCAAGGTAATTTCAAAAGTAAGTACGTGTTCGGCACAACATTGCGGGCCGAAGGGCCTGTATTGTGCTGTAGGTGCTCTGTGTCTCTAAAATAAATTAAATATATGGTTTCATGATCTATCCAAGAGATGTTGACCGAAGGAGCATTGTACGCAGGTGCCATCTTGACCAGATACTACAACAATTTTGCACTCAACATCAGGAAGACTAAGGAATTGTGGGAAATTGAGGGAATACACACTAGTCTGCATTGAGGGATCAGCAGTGGAAAGAGTGAGGTGTTTCAAATTCCCATGTGTCAACATCTCTGAAGATCTATCCTGGGCCCAACGTATTGATGCAATTACAAAGAAGGCAGGACAGCGGCTATAGTTCATCAGGAGTTTGAGGAGAATTGTTATGTCAGCAAAGACTCAGGCAAATTTCTACAGATGTACCATGGACAGCATTCTAACTGGTTGATTCATCATGGAGGGGCAACTTCACAGCTGTAAACTCAGCTGGCTCCATCATGGCCTACGGAGTATTGAGGACACGTTCAAATGGTGATGCCTTGAAAAGGCATCATTAATCAGTCAGGACGCCTTCACCCAGGACATGCCCACTTCTCATTGCTACCAACAGAGAGAAGGGACAGGAGCCTGAAGACACACACTCAACATTTCAGAATCAACTTCTTCCCCTCTGCCATCAGGTTTCTGTATGGGCAATGGACCCATGTACACCATCTCACTTTTTATTGCTCTCTTGTTGCACTACCTATTTAATTTCATTTTATATATACCGTATATAAATTTTATTGTAATTTATAGTTTTTTATTGTAATGTACTGCCACGAAACAGCAAATTTCACAATATACCAATGATATTAAATCTCACTCTGATCCTGATTCTGATTCTGACTCAGTGCGAAGGGAAAACTTCATCTCACCAAAGATTGCCATCCCTACCACTATCACCAAGGACTGATCCAAGCGAGGCAAGTAGATTGGTGAGAATAATAAGACCATAAGACCCAGAAGCAGAGATCGGCCATTCGTCCCATTGACTGTTCTCCGTTCGGTCATGACTAATTTATTTTCCCTCTTAACCTTGTTCTCCTGTCTTCTCCCCATAACCTTCAACACTCTAACCCAGAACTATGTGGATCTTTCCTCCATTTTGAGGCTTTCCTTCTGTGCTGTGTGCTCAGTTCGGCAACTAAGTACTCCTGTCACTGATTTATGGTATTTAACATATTGTCCCAGAATCATGAGCCAGTCCTCTGGGTTACTAGTGCTGTGCTGTAGACACTATGTTACCAATATTCTTAGAACTTCAAATTAGTTCTCGATTATCGTTTGTTGCTATAGCATTTCATTTTCACATTCAAAGAACGTTAAGTGTATTACTAGATCCTGTTAAGCACAGATTCTAAATTTACAATTGGATTAAGTTCCTCCTCCAAATTCTTCTCAAGGTAACTATGGCACTTTGAACATCTTTTATTGTTACTTTAACACATTGCTCAAGATCAGTTGCCCAACTAATTCACCTAACCATTGGTCTTTGTATACTCTGACAGAAAGTAATCTGGGATTTTGTGTCGGACAGCTAACCTTTCAACAGTGGAGATGTTTTGAGCGAGGTATATTGATGTCATTTGAACAATTAAAGGATAAATATAAAATATCTAATAATACTTTCTTTTGTTACTTTCAATTAAGGGCTTACTTAATAGGTAAGCTGGGTCAAACAATGTTTTTGCCAAAGCCTAATGAAATTGAAATTTTAATTCAAAAAGGGAAAATTAAAAAAATTATTTCTTGTATGTATAATTTGATTCAAGAACAGACAATTAAACAAGGAACCCATAAGTCAAAGCAAAAATGGGAAACAGATCTGAATATTAATATTGATGAAACAAATTGGTCAAGACTTTGTCTTGACAGTATGACAAATACAATAAATGTTCGACTTAGATTAGTACAATATGATTTTTTACACCAATTATATATTACACCACAAAAAATAAATAGATTAAATTCAAATATATCTGATAAATGTTTTCGGTGTAATCAAGAAATTGGTACTTTTTTACATTCTACTTGGTCTTGTTTTAAAATTCAACCCTTTTGGATAAATTTAAGAGTCTTATTGGAACAAGTTACTGGAATTCAACTTCCACATAACCCTGTATTATTTCTATTAGGTGATATTGAAGGGATAAAACCGAAACTTAAATTGAATAAATATCGGAAAGAATTTATAAAAATTGCATTGGCAGTAGCTAAGAAGACTATAGCAGTTACTTGGAAATCTGATTCGTATTTAAGTATGGATCGTTGGAATAATGAAGTGGCTAGTTCTATTCCACTCGAAAAAATTACTTATAATTTAAGAGATAAATATGAAACATTTTTGAATATTTGGCGCCCTTATTTACAAAAGATAGGATGGCATATTTAAGTGCTCCGATAAAGATTTTGGTTACTTGGGGAAAGTAACGAATAATTATACCAAACTTATTTTGAATCCCATGGAGCATGTGGAAACCTTCCAATACCCAGGCGGCTCTTTTTTTTTTCTCTTTCTTCTTTTTAGGTAGGACTATATATGGGGGGGGGAGGGTTAAGGGGAGGGGGGTGGGTAGATTTTATCTTATCATGTATTCTTTTTGAAAATTTAATAAAAATTATATAAAAAAACAGTGGAGATGTGAGTTCAGTAAGAGGTGAGCCAATATATAGTGAGAACATATATTTAGAATCCACACATATTGAGAGTTGAGCATTCTGGGAAGACCATTGTCAAGGTAACCACACTGCCTTCAGTAAAATCTAGCTTAATTTCCGAGGCAACTGAATTTTTGGGAAAGCTAATAAAGTGGCTTCAGGGAACATATCTCTGATGTTCTTTTAATCTTAGCCCACTTGGCAGGAAGTGGAGACAACCTGATGTACTGTATGGCATAATTCTGCTCCTTATCAATATGCTTACTGACAGAACAGCTTTATGACAGTTGCCAATGCACCTAGAAACACCTAGAGAACAAGGACACTTACCTTAGAGTACTGTTTCTGGATTTCAGTTTGGCATTCAACACTATTGTCCTACAGAGCTTGATGAACAAATTTCTACTGCTGGGTGTAAATATCCCACTGTCCAACTAAGTGTTGGACTTCCTAACCAGCAGACCTCAGGCAGTCAAGGTGCACTAATGCATCTTCCACCCCATCCGTCCTCAACATGGGAGCCCTCCAGGACTGTGTGCTGAGCAATTGCATTACATTCTGCTTCCACATGACTGCACAGCCAAACGCCTGAGTAATCACATTGTCAAGCTCACTGGTGACAGTGGAGGGGCTCATCGCCCGCACCGATGAGACAGCCTACAAAGAGGAGGTGGAAGAGCTCAAGGCCTGGTGGCGGGCAAATAACCCCTTCCTCAATGTCAACAAGGCAAAGGAGATGTTAACGCACACAAAATGCTGGAGAACTTCAGTGGGCCAGGCAGCATCCATGGAGAAAAGACTGGTCGATATTTCGGGCTGAGACCCTTTGGCAGGACATGGAGATGGTAATTGACTTCCAGAGAACTCGTAACACGCGCACCCCCTTTACATCAGTGGCACAGTAACAGAAACTGCAAGCCGTTTCAAACTCCTGGCAGTGCGTATCTTGCACAACCTCTCATGGTCTCAGAACACACCCGGTACAGTCAGGAAAGGTCATCAATGCCTCTACTTTGGTAGGGTTAGGGTGAAGAGGGCTGGACTATGCACATCCATACTCACATCATTCTACAGGTGTGCAATAGAGAACATCCCAACAAGCTGCATCACTGCAGGGTATGGAAACTGCACTGCAGCGGACCGGAAGACTCTACAGCAGGTAGTCAAAACTGCCTAACGCATCACCAGTAGAAGCCTATCTGCCAGTAAAGACATTCATACAGAAAAATGTCAGAAAAGGCCCAGTAATATCATGAAGGATCCCACCCACCCTGCTCATGAACCACTTGTCCCACTCCCAACAGAGAAGAGGACACATAATATCTACACCAGGATCACCAGACTCAAAATCAGCTACGCTTCCCCAGCAGTAAAGCTGTTTTTCATTATTATTGTGTTCTTTATCTTGCTGAATTATTTTTGTGCTCTTGTGTCCACTGAATTTATGTGGCTGGTCCAGTTAAAGTTCTGGTTAGTAGTGAACCCTAGGGATAACAATTCGGAGGACAAAATGATGATGAAGAGCAAGTGGTTGGGTTCTCACTTATTGAAGATGGTCTGCACCTGGCATTTTTGTGGTAGAATGTCATTTGCCACTTATCAGCCCCTCATGAATGTTCAAAGTTCAGAGGATATTTATTATCAAGTATGAGGTGTCTAGGGAGGGGTAGCACCTCTGGTGGGGAGGGGCCTGCCGTGCCCTTTTCAGGGCAGCTCGTCCACCTTTGGTCCTCACCTGGCACTCAGCTCTCACCTGTGGCTCCAAGTAGCTGTAACACGTGCAGTGGCCACACCCCCGGTAAACTGTCTCGGCAGACGGGCCAAACCAGAGGGTAGCCGATGGGTCTTTGACCCTCAGTGGGGTAGGGGATGTGTCTAACCCAGCGTGTGAAGTTTGGCCTTGGCAGATTGAGCTGAGGAGACCGATTAATGGTCCAACGGTCAGGAAGGCAGGCCCAGCAGGCATTGTGGAGCGCTAAGAGCACGACAAGGCACTTAGACGTCCTGGTCATCCACTGCAGCAGGAGAGGCCTCCGGCCGTAACGGTTGCCTGTGCCACTGGATCAAGTCTCTTCTGCCGAGAGAGTGGGATTTCCCCTGTGCAACGGCTGTTCCACTTAAAACTCCATCACATACAGGTTTCAAGTGTCTTCTTCGAATCCGAAGGACTATCGCTATGTATACTGTAGGTTCCTTAAGGTTGTTATAGCCAGGGATGGTAATGTGAACAAGCTTGCACCATCTATTAAATGTTCCCAATGCTGTGTGCCTCAACTAACCTCTGACAACCAAGTCCAGCTCCTGGCCTCCACACGTAGCTTAGCCACTAAGCCTGATGGAACCATTTCTACTGACAGGAGAAGGGACAAAGGTGGGCTACTGGTCCCGTAAAACCAGTTGCTTTGGGCAGTTGGGGCTCGTCAGCCATAATTGGCAGCTCATCCAGGAGAAGGAAGACTCTGATCTCAAGCCTCTGCTGCCTTGTGGTTACACCCACACATGGGGAAGGCTTTGGGGGTAAGACCCGAGGAAAAAATCTGGAGCTGGAGCCCCTCAGGAAATCTCACATTGAGTTCAACGTTGACTGGCAACTCCAGCGACGTTGCTGGTGCCAAAGTCTATTGGTCTCTACTGTTCCTTTGGGTTCATCAAATGCGTGGAGAGAGGGAGCATGATACATGGGTAACAGCTTGCTCTCCATTTTGTACTGCCCTGGCTTTGTGTATCTAGACAGCTAGGACACAACATCCACGGTTGACCCTGATCAATGGAGGTCTCAGAATACTGTATGTCACCATATTCTACCTCGAGAGTTGCTTCCCTATGAAGACGGCAGAGCTTGTCATTAAAACATCAATAGACAATAGGTGCAGGCGTAGGCCATTCAGCCCTTCGAGCCAGCACCGCCATTCACTGTGATCATGACTGATCATCCACAATCAGTATCCAGTTCCTGCCTTATCCCCATTCCGCTACCTTTAATGGCTCTATCCATCTCTTTCTTGAAAGCATCCAGAGGCTTGGCCTCCACAGCCTTCTGGGGCAGAGCATTCCACATATCCACCACTCTCTGGGTGAAAAAGTTTTTCCTCAACTCCGTTCTAAATGGCCTACCCCTTATTCTTAAATTGTGGCCTCTGGTTCTGTTAAAATTGAGACCTGTACCCGGCTGGTAGCCCAAGAAGAGGTCAGTTTATGGGAAAGTACTAGTTCCTTTTCTTTTTTTACCTTGAGAGTTATTTTTTGCAAGTAGTCACAGAAAAACAGCAAAAGATGGAGACAACGGTTGACAAACAACCAATGTGCAAAAGAACACAAACTGTATAAATAATAAAAATAAGTAACTGATACTGAGAACAAGAGTTGTAGACTCCTTGAAAGTGAGTCCATAGGTTGTGGAATCTGTCCAGAGCTGAGGTGAGTGAAGTTATCCATGATGGTTTAGGGGCCTGACGCTTGTAGAGTAATAAGTGTTTCTGAACTTGGTAGTGAGGTATCTAAGTCTCCTGTACCTCCATCCTGAAAGTAGTAGCAGCAGCACGAGAGCATGGCTTGGATGGTGTTGGTCATTGATAATAAATGGCAGTGCTCCTTATAGATGTACTCAATGGTGTTATGTAGGTATCGCTAAGGAGTTGTAAGTGGCATTGAGTAGTGGACATTCTTACTCCATTGAAAGGAAGGTCATTGATGAAGCAGCTGAAATAGCTAGGACTAGTATACTCTCTTAGGAAGTACTTACAGTGATAACTTAGGTCTAGGGTGAACGACCCCCGCTGACCTCATCCACTGGTGGTCAGCCATCTTTGTGAGGTGCGGCCCAAACTGTTGGAGTGCTTTCCACTCGATGTCTATTCACTTACCTTTTACCAGAGTACTTTGATGTGGCCCTTGTCTGAATGTTGGCTAGATTTCAAGGACACTCTCTCACTTCACCTCTAGAATTCAACTCCTTGGTCTGCCCATGGACTAAAGTAATGTGGAGGTCTGGGGCTAAGTGGAACCCAAACTTGGGCACTGATGGGTAGGTTATTGTGGGTGCGTGATTTGATAGAACTGTCGATAATAACGTCTGATGATTGAGTGTAGGTGGGTAATTAGCAGGATGAGATTTGTTCTGCTTTTTGTGAACAAAATGTACCTAAGCAATTTTCCATGTTATTGGACAAATGCCAGCGCTGTAAACATAATGGAACAACTTGGCTGGAGGTGCAGTTAGTTCTGGACAATAGTTCTTCAGTATCAAAGCCTGGATGTTGTCTGAACAACAGACCTTGCTGCATCTAGTATTCTTAGCCATTTCTTGACGCAGGTTGTCTTTTGTGATGTTAGGAGGAAGCTGAGGTGAAGCGTCTTCAGAATCAAAATCAGGTACGTATATTATAGCTGGCATACCTCGTGAAATTTGTTGTTTTGTGGCAGCAGTACAGAGCAATACACAAAATATCAGAGCAATACCTGTCATCAGGCTCCTGTAGCTCTTCCTTGATAGTAGCAATGAGAAGAGGGCATGTCCTGAATGGAGAGGATCCTGAATGACAGATGCTGCCTTCTTGAGGTATTACCAATTGAACATGTCCTCAATGGTGAGGAGGCTAGTCCCCAAGATGAAGCTTTCCTGCTCTTTTGGCTGAACAAGATCCCAAATGTTTTAGTGTGTGTTAGGATAGAAATCTGACCATCACTGTGGTTGAGGATGTTCCTGGAGCCTTGATTAGCTGCAATCATTCACAATTAGATGTCGAAGGACTGGAATTCATTGATCTGATCCACTGATTCTAGCATCACAGGTGATGCCATCAGACTCAATAATCTAATTAGAAAGGCCGGCTCTGTTATGGGAGCCAAGCTGGACACACTGGAGGCTGTGGTAGAACAAAGGACCCTACAGAAAATCCTGCCAACCCTGGACAATTTTTCTCAGCATCTGCATGCCACCTTGGGTGAATAGAGGAGCACTTTTAGTAGTAGACAAAGAGCGCTACATGAGGTCATTCTTATCCTCAACCGTTAGCCTCTATAATGAGTCAACCTATAGCCGAGGAAGTGATGACTCTCTCTTGTTAGACTGGGGTAACTTATTTTTTATTCTTTCTTCCTTCTCTTCTAATACTTATATCTGCACATGTGTAATGCTACTGTGACACTGTAACTTCTTTTGGGATCAATAAAGTGTCTGTGTCTTGACTATTGCAGCTTCACTATGCTGGTACCTCACCATTTTTAGCTCTAGCTGATGCTCACTGTGTCGTGCCACAAAAAACTATGATAAACTATACCAATGCCCTCCATAGATGCTGCCTGGCCCATTGAATTCTTCCACTGTTTTTGTGTTGTTCCAGATTCCATCACCTGCAGTCTTGTCCCTCTAGAGACTGCCAATTGGCCTGTTTCCAACAGTTTTTTTGAAATGCTGTCTTTCTTATTCTAGCTCTGCTTAAAGGATATTTGAAAATGTATCTTGTGTGTTAGTTACCTGAGCTCTTATGCCCCTTTTCACTTGACCCCTTATCAGAGGAAATAGTTTCTTCCATATCCTTTAGTCATCTGAAATACCGCAGCAGTATCAACTCCAAATCCCTAGACTCAATGGATACAAGCCTTATCTATACTCCATCCAACACGTCACCTGCATCATACGCGTTTTAAATACCTTCAATTTGGTAGTTGTCACTACAGAAGCATCGTGTTGTTTCTTTGCCATTCCATACTGGAAGCATGCAATTCGACAGTCCTTATTGAACCACGGTTGATTTGCCATCTTGCTGGTAATGTTAGAGAGAGGAGGTTATGACCGTGATGGTGTAGTGTACATTACTACTATAGCTGGTGATCCTCTTGCGTCCTGAGGTCTGTGCAGTTGGGTCTGCTCTGAGAATATCCTGTTGAGCATGGATTTGACACTTCATCTTCACCTGGGCAATGAGACAGCCACTTCTACCAGTGCATCTTCTACAGGTGGATTGATAAGGTCAGGCAGGTTTGCCCTTGTATTAGTTTACTCACTATTTGCCATAATAGCCTTACAGCTCTGATATCATGACTCTCAAACTGCAGATATTAATTCATGGTGACCATCAATTGACAGTGTCTCTAGATCTGTGGTCAATCCCATTGCAGAAGAACATTTTTTTCACATTGGAAACTGGTTTGCCAAAGGAGAACATTTTCTACTAATAGCCACTCCCGTGGCTGGCTCCCAACTCTCATTGTGTGAAGCTTCGTCTGATGATAAAGTCATGGAATTAAACAGCATGTATTCAGGCCCTGCAGCCAACTTGTCCATGCCAACCAAGAGTCTATTGGAGCTTGTACAATTTGCCTGCGTTTGGCTGATACCCCTCCAATTCTTTTCTACTTGTGAAGCTGTCTAAATATATTTTAAACACTGTAATTATACCCACCTCTTCAGCTTCCTCTGGCAGCTCACTCTGTACACCCACCACTATCCATATAAACAAGTTTCCCGTCTGATCTCTTTTAACTCTTTACTTTTTACCTTAAATATACAGTACTGTGCAAAGATCTCATATATATATGTATAGAGCTAGGATGCCTATGACTTTTTCACATTACTACAGTAATTTTATGTCTTGCACTGTACCACTGCCGCAAAAAAAAACAGATTTCGTGTTTTGTCTTGTGTGGTTGATGAAAAATCTGATTCTGATATGGGTCTCTATTGTGGACTGAGAGTGGGAAGGGGGCAGGGAGAGGGGAATCATGGGTGGGAAAAGGGGAAGGGAGAGGGGAGGGAGTGGGAAGCACCAGAGAGACATTCTGTAATGATCAATAAACCAATTGATTGGAATCAAATTACCTTGCTGAAAGTGTCTGCACCTGTGACAACCAGCAGCACCCCCCCCCCGCCTGTCCTGGCACTCCTTCTCTGCCACCTGTCCCCCATCCTTCCCATGGCACTCCACTCTTGCCATTCCCAACATCCTTTACTCCTGCCAGATTTACAAAGACACTCAGTGTTCCACGTTGACAAATACAATACTGTGCAAAAGTCTTAGGCGACCTAGCAATATATATGTGCCTAGACTTTTGTACAAGGAAGTATGTCCTCTAATTTTAGTCTGTCCTACTCTTGAGGAAAAGGACTGTAATCATTCATCTTATATATGCCCCTCATAATATTAAATACTCTATAAGGCCACCCCTCATAAAAACCCCAGCCTATCCAACCTCTATCTGATTCTCAAGCCCCAGCCTAGGGTAACACACTCTTGAATCTTTTCTGCAGTCTTTCCAGCTTAATGACACCCTTTCGACAGATGGGCAATCAGAACGATGCACAATATTCAAAATGTGGTCTCACCAAATTGAAAATGAAGATAAATTCTAGTCATTGAGGACCTTTTAATTTCTTTATATGGACTAATTTGTGCCTCAGATAATTCTGGAGTTATCTATAATAAATAAAAGCTGATATGAATGCTTTGATAAACTCATAATTCTGTTTGTGTATTATACACTATCCCAATGCTAGTGACAATGGCAAAATCCTTCAATTGAGCTCAGATGTACTTGCATCACAAAGGACAATGAGACTCTACTCATTGACTCTGCACTCTGCTTTCAAGAGGTTCTCCCTGTCCTTCATGCAATTGCTATATTTTCTTGATAACATCATTCATCATCTTTCTTACAACAACATTTATTTCTTCTACTCATAGCAAAACTTCTAAAAGATTTCCTTTAAAGAGCTGCATCTTTGCTGAAAATCACTTCATGCTCAACTTTCAGCTCTGCATTTGCTTCCACCCCAAGTCGTTACAGTTGAGAGGTGGTCTCTCTTTCAATTCACATCAAAGCCAGCTCTCCTCCTGCTGGTGTGGTTGGGTTGTGCAGGAATGGCATCCAAATCCAAATCTGGCAAAGTGGTATTTTTGAAGCACGTATGTCAAATTTGCTTTTGTCAATAAAGCACCAACTGTCTCTTCAGCACATTGCATACCTCGGACTCTCTGTTTTAATGAGGCTTTAGCTCTTTTCCTGCTCTTCATAAGCATTTGCCTCTCCAGTCTCTTGCAGTTCACAGCTGGACAGTATTATTTGTTCTCACCCGAGATGAGGTTTAAAACAGGAGTTTGTGCTCAAGCCCTTGGAATGGAAAGCAATTACCATAATAAATGTGAATACTTGATTTGAAAATCTGGCTTGTTTGCCAGCTCCCCATTTGGAGCAAGAATCAGGTTTGAAGCGGTAAAACACAGAAGACAGATGCACCATTGTTAGTGAAAAAATCAGGTATAAAAAGGAATGATGATGGTTAGGAAAAAGGCTCTGGAAAGCTGGCACGACTTAGTAAAGCTTCTATTTAAGATCTGAGTCAGACACCG
This sequence comes from Mobula hypostoma, assembly GCF_963921235.1. Taxonomy (NCBI): domain Eukaryota; kingdom Metazoa; phylum Chordata; class Chondrichthyes; order Myliobatiformes; family Myliobatidae; genus Mobula; species Mobula hypostoma. The sequence goes on from NC_086109.1 coordinate 80,389,861, forward strand.
TGACCACAGAAAATATAACTGCTTAATTATATTTGAAACCTGCAGCTTCCAAATATGATAGAGATGCTCCTGATCCTAAGAAGTGAAGTGGAAATTAGTTTGTTTTCAGTTCAGTTCAAAATATCGAGGCGCCATTTCATTTTTGAAAACAATTCCTGGGCACTGTTGGAGACGTAGTGGCTACTGATTAATGGCACCGCTGACATCTGTTCCAGAGTCTGTCAGTGAATCTTCCACTTGCAATTTTTCAAGGAAATTGTCAGCAGTTTTTCAGTGCGGCCTCAAAGGTAAAACTTTTTATAGGAAAATGCAGTGGTCTTTTCAATGGTGACAGGTGTGGTAAATGAGCAGAACAATAGGAGGAATGGGTCCATACTCCTTAAGCAACCTCTGCCATTCAACTGCATCGTGGCTGAGCTGGTCAATTTCATTTTCTTGATTGCCACCACCTCTTGATTCCTGTACAGTCCAAAAAGCTATCAATCTTAGCTTTGAATGTACCCCAGCAGCTTTCTGGTTAGAGAATCTTAAAGATTCACAATGCTCTAACAGAAGAAATTCCTCATTCTCTCACTCTTAAGAGGGCAACCTCTAGGCCTGAGATCATGGTCCCTAGTTTAAAAGACCTCCATTGATAGAAACAGAGATCTTGTCAAACTCTCCCAGCATCTTTTCTGGGACCCCTGCTATTTGTGATTTTGATAAAGAATCTGGCTGAGGAACAGAAGGGTACAATGGGACATGGACAGGATGCAGGGCTGGGGTGAGAAGTCACATATCAAGGTTAATCCAGAGAGGAGTGAAGTGATTCACTTTGGAAGGTCGAATTTGAAGGCAGAATACAGGGTTAATTCTAGGATTTGTGGCAGTGTGGAGGAACAGAAGGATCTTGTAGTCCACTTACATAGATCCCTCAAAGTTCCTGCACAAGTTTAAAGTGTAGTTAAAAAAGCATACAGTATGGTGTGTTGGCCTTCATTATTGGGGCGATTGAGTTCAAAAGACACGAGGTAATGTTGCAGCTCTATAAAACCCTGGTTAGTCCACATATGGAATATTGTGCTCAGTTCTGCTTGCCTCATTATAGGAAGGATGTGCAGGTTTGGGAGAGGGTGCAGTGGAGATTTACCAAGATACTGTCAGGATCAGAGAAGATATCTTATGAGGAGAGGTTGAACAAGCTAGAGCTTTTCTCCTTGGAGTGAAGGAGAATGAAAGGTGACTTAATAGAGGTCAACAAAACGATAAGAGGCATAGACTTACTAAACTCTGCCTTATGTGGGAAGACAGAAGAATTGGCCTACATTCTCCAACCTTTCAGCCCAGTAATTAATCTAGTAATCTTTCACTCTACTCATGTACTGAAGGTCCTATTGTGCTGATTCATGAGAGGCAGAAGTTGAACAGATAATTGGGAATTGAGATGGCTTATTGATTTTTCTTCTAAGGGAGTTGGAGTCCAGAAACATGGAAGTCTTGTGTTGCAGACATTGTTCTTTGGTGTAACCCCTTTTGGAACTAGATTGTTGTTTTGGCCTTTAGCCTGAAGAAGAACAGACAAACCTTGGAATCAATATTTCGTGGATTCACTAGATTGATTCCTGTGATGAGGAAATTGTCCTGTGCAGAGAAACTGAATAAAACTGACCTCCATTTATCAGAGTTCGTGGTTCAGCGAGGCTAGGCAGAGTGGGCACTGAGACACTATTTTGTTGAGCTGTAGAGACTAGAAACAGGGCCATGGTCCCAAGAGGTCACAGGGCTGAGATAAGAAGAAAAGTATTCACTCTGAAGGTTTTTGGAATTCCTTGTGTTGGGGAGCTGGAGACACTCTGAATAGATTTATAAGATCATAGGCCATAGGAGCAGAATTAGGCCATTTGGCCCATCAACTCTGCTCAACCATTCAATCATGGCTGATCCTTTTTTTTTCTCCTCCTTAACCCCATTTCCCAGCCGTCTCCCCGAGAAGACCTGATGCAGGTACCTGAGACAAAATGGAAGAAGTGTGATTACTTGGTGAAGTGATCTTGAGGCATAGGCTCAGCTGTGACCTTATTGACTGGCAGAATGGGTTGTATAGCTTAATCTTGCTGCTATAGATCGTCACCTTGTCATGGTGGACAGGCTTGTCAGTTCCTGAGATTCTGAGAGGCATGCCATCTGGAGTTTAGCCATTTGGTGTTCAGCTCCAGTAGGGTCACCCATGGCGTTAACTCAAAGAAGAGGTTACAGATAAAGAGCAATTCAACTAAGACCTCAATGGTGGAACTGTCAGAAGATGAGGACAGAGCATAACATCAACAAAGATGGAGGAAAGTCCCCAGTTGTCTTGCATACCGTGCCTCTAGACCCTGATCCTGATCTATCACGGATCATGTGGTGATTGCCCGTGCATCAGCTTCTCCATATTAATCAAAGACCTGCACAGGAATTCTTCGTAATTAGGTCTGGATTAGGTTACATAGATAGATAGATAGATAGATAGATAGATATGCTTTATTGTTCCCGAGGGAAATTGGGTTTCGTTACAGCTGCACCAACCAAGAATAGAGCATAAATATAGCAATACAAAAACCACAAACAATCAAACAACAAAATGCAAACTATGCCAGATGGAAAATAAGTCCAGGACCAGTCTATTGGCTCAGGGTGTCTGACCCTCCACGGGAGCAGCTGTAAGTTCGATGGCCACAGGCAGGAACGACCTCCCGTGCTGCCCAGTGTTGTATCTCGGTGGAATATGGCCGAAGTCCAACAGTAAAAAGTTCAATACTCAATCTACAAACATGTTCCTCGATCGTAATATGACCTGGATTGCACCATCTGTAAGTTACATAGTGATCAGCAAGTGAAAAGGGGTCAAGATTCAGAATATGTGGACCCTGGATCAGCATCTACAGTCATCTGAAGACTCACCGAAAAACTACCCCTTAGAAGAGCATCATACTCAACTTGAGTGATCACACTGCATTATGTTGATCTGATGCTGGCAAGCCAGTAACTCCTTTAGGATCGCTGCAGTGTTTGAATTAAAATGATCTGTCTGTCTAATCCCAAATTCTAGCTGCCTCTGTATGAGTGGAAATGTCTTGTTAATGAGAGAGGTCAGAGGAGAATGGCCAGACTGGTTCAAGCTGACAGGAAGGTGACAGTAACTCAGTTAAACATGCGTTACAACAGTAGTGTGCAGAAGAGCATCTCTGACTGCACAACACGTTGAATCTTGAAGTGGACAGGCTCCAGCAACAGAGGACCTCAAACATACAGAAATAGTCCAAGTGGCCACATACTTAACTACCTTCTGTAGCTAATATAGGGACCGCTGAGTGTACAGGAACCTATGAAGGATTGGAATTCCAGGGTTTGGATCTCCTGCTATTGCCTACATTCCCTCTTCATGTTTGAGCAATTCTAGGCCTTGGCTCCATTTCCAGATGTTGCAACTAACTCCCTTTGGTTATGACAGAGATCTGAAGAATAGTTGCATAATTCTTGGGCCTACAAAACAGCAAGGCCCCACGTTTGAGGTAGTAGGACTGATCACGTATTTACCAAATCTTAACCAGGACGGTTTAAATGGTTATGACAGTGAGGAGGCTATTGAACATGTCAATAGTGATGTCATCCTATTATTAACACTGTTTGCATTTTTGGGTTGAAAGAACATTGTCAAGTGCTGTGTCAACTTTGGCACTTGCGGCATGTTTAAGCATTATACAAAGGTCCTATTCAAAAAGTTGAAGTTTTGCTTGCTTCCGATCCTGTATTCCATCACCCCAAATGGAAACCAGTACTTTTATTTTCTGGGCAGTCTTTAGCTGAAATCTGGTTTAATTCCTTTTGGATTAGCGATTTTGATGTTCAGCAAAGTTCTTATTCATTAATTAGGCATTACTGCAGGCATGGCTTTAGTTGGCTCAGAAATTCTGCAGTTCAGTAACTGGAGATCTAGAAACACTGTAGAGTGAAGAAAGTTCAATCAACTTGATGCCAAGCTCCGTGTTAATTATTAATCCCAGGAAAAGCCACTTTTATGCAAAGCACAAGACTAAACAAATGTTGCTCTATCTGTATGCAGAGAGCAAGATTGGGAATATTCTGGCCATTATAGAGACCAGACGTGTCTGAGGCTCCAACGTCGTTAAGTTAGAAAAAAGTAGAGAAGTTATCAGAGCATAAAGCTGTAAGTTAGTAGCAACTGAGAATGGTCATGGGAGTACATTTTAACAGTTCTTAAGTTGAAAAATTGCGTAAACATAAAGAGGGCATTAGAACAGTGTGAGAATGCAGTTCGTTAGCATAGTGCTTAGTGCAATACTTTAAAGTATCAACTTTAAGATTGGGGTTCAATTCCCACCACTGCCTGGAGGAGTTTGTATAGTCTCCCCATGGCTCCGTGCATTTCCTCCGGGTGTTCTGGTTTCCTCCCACAGTACAAAGACGTACACGTTAGGGTTACTGATTTGTGGGCATGCTATGTTGGTGGCAGAAAATTGGTGGACCATGAGGGGTGCTCAGCACCATCCGCTCTGATTTGATTTAACACAGGGAATGCAATTCACTGTATGTTTCAATGAATATAAGATGAATAAAGCAAATCTCTTAAAATATCTTGACTCATTAGGATTCATGCGAATGCCATATGATTTATCTCCTCTTTAACAACAGGAAGCTCCATTTTAGAGCATTCCAAGTTCATTTTAGAGCATTTTTACATCCAAGTGATTAAATTATTATATAAAGCACGTACACATGAACAGCTCAGGTGGTTTGTGACATCAGTTATGTGGCACCTGCCAAGTATAGATGTCGAGGTTGAGATTCTTTAGAAAACATAGGCTGGGAGATTCTACTTCACCTCATCTTAGAGGGAAAGAAAGAATTGCATTTGTAGTCCCTTTCACAATGTCTAATCATTATAAAGCGCTTTTCACCTTGTTAAGTACTAAATTTATTTATATTGTGACGTGGGTGATGTAGCAGACATTTGCTATGTGGCAAATTCTGTAAACACCCAGTGCCACGTTAGTAGAGAAATAAATACTGATCTGGGCTCCAGGAAAAACTGACTTTATTTCTCTGATGCCTTTAAAGCTATGACGGCTCTACTTCTGGATTCCAATTCTGCACCTTTTGTACGTTGTGATTACAATTGAACCTCTATGATCATCCAGTTTCAGAATTAGCACAACGCCCATTGGACCAGGACTTGATTCCAAAGGCAAACTGCCCATGCTCATCTCTGCTGTATCAACTTCTCTGGCCAACATGACACACTACGCTGTAGCTAGTTAGCCCTTAGGCAACATAATGCTTTCATTTAAATGAATCAAAACAAGCTCTGAGCACAAAACGACTGGAAAAAAAATCTTGCCATCCAGCTTAACCAAGCCCTGAACTTTGTCAGTTGTCAAGCCTATCAAAAGCTTTGAATTTTGCTAAATATGCCCCTGATACTCAGAAACATTCAAAGAAACTTTAAAAAAATAATCTAACTGAAAAGAAAAACATGGACATTAAAGAAAATTTTTAAAAGTCCATACTTCTCAAATTGCTTAACTGTTTAAATTTTGTTTTTGTGTGTTAACTCACTACAAAAATTGTAAATTTACTAAAGCTTAATATTACTCCACGTGATGACTGCCCTTGATTGAAGTTCAGCATCGTGCTAGCAGGCAAGGACTGAGTAACTTGAGACATTTAAATTGAGGAAAATATCAGTCTCAGGAGGTGGAAGTTATGGAGAATACAGAACCATGGACAGCAACACACAGGTCCAGACAAGTGTACTCATGTAACTTAGCAAAAGGAGAGGACAAAACAGACACCAAGTTTGTTTGACTATTCTATTGTAACTTAGATGAATTCTACCTAATTTCTGTTTATCTGTGTTTGATTTGTTACCTTTGAAATGCTTACCAAATATTTCATTGAACACAGTCTTCTGGAATAAAAGTTTCAGAATCCTTTATTTGTGTACATCTTGCCGACTTCATTCCTGGAGATCTATCTATTGTTTCAATGCCGAACCCCATTTTCTGGATTATCCCAGCATTTATTATCCCATTGAATCTACAGGTATACCTTGATTTTTGATTGCCTGAATTAAGAATTTTCACGGCAATATTACTGATCGGGGTGGCATGATAGTGTTGCTGTTAGCATAATGCTTTACAGCGCTAGATGTAAGAATGGGATTCAACTCCCACTACTGGCTGTAAGGAGTTTGTACATTCTTCCCATCCGTGTGGGTTTTCTTTCTGTGCGCTGGTTACTTCTCAAATTCCAAAGATGTACGAGTTAGAGTTAGTAAGTTGTGAGCATGCTACGTTAGTGCCAAAAACATAGTGACTGTTGTAAGCAGTCCAGCACAAACTTTGATGCAAGTGATGCATTTTCCTTGTATGTTTTGCTGTGGCAAATAAAACTAATCTCTTAAAATCTCTTGATACTTTATGATTCATGCAAATGCTATGTGATTTATGAAATTATGTTGAACAAATTGTTTTCCAAGAATGTACCTGTCCCTTTTATTAATTGAGGAATGACAATACATTTGATTTAATTACTTAAATTATTCATCTCCCAATCTTCTAATTCAGGTCAAATTTATCAAATTTACTTTCTTTACTCTTCAATCTCACGGTGAACACACAGCTTTCGGTATGCTCCAACCGAGGTGCAATAAAACGGATATGTAACCTTCTCTCCTTTGCAGTCCAGCCACCTTAAGTTGAGGGCAACATTCCATTAACTCTTTATTGCTATTTTTTTAACTCACCTGCAAGTTAATAGGGGATGATAGAGAAAGAATAAATTGAATAAAGAAATTGAGTAAAGAATAACATATTGCACCTTAAAGGCAAGGATTTAGCAGTAACAGTAGATGGGTGAAGTTTAGATCACCAGAGATTAGAATGGGAGTAGAACTGGATCTGGCTGATGAGATTAGGAGAACTTCAGAAGATATTAACTATTAAACTACAAATGTATGAATAAAAAATAGCTCAGACCACTTTTGGCTGGTGTGGATATGATGGGTGAATACATTCTTTTCTTGTGCATTCCTATGATTTTATGAGAAGTTTTCAGAGCAGCAGCAATATCACAAAGTGGTGACAAGAGGGAGGATCAGGCTGGAATGGATTTGGTAGAATAGAGAGTTCATGCAATGCCACCATCAAGGACAATGCCATGTTTAATTCTAATCATAATTTCACAGAATGATTGCAGCATGGAGACTGTTCAGCCTGATTCTGTACTAGATCAAGACAAGAACTCTGATGAATATTCACTTTCCTGGACCCAAGAGGCTTATTGCTAAAATTGGCTTTCTAGCACAGCTGCATGACCTTTCCAAAGGGTCAGAGATGTTGGTGATAAAATTAAACTTTTAACAACTATTCTTAGCTCAGCTTTTCATTGCAACCAGTACCCAGGTCTTAATCTAAATTACAAGCAGAAATCAGTTGGAAGTTGAACTTTGCAAAGTGAAGTGACCAGGAGACTTGTCTACAGTAGCCAAACGCAAGATATTGGGGTCATGTCACTTAGCGCATCAAACATGGTTATAAGCTGGGATGTTTGTGTAGTCAGCAGTCAGCCCTTATAGCATTAGTTGTGGACGTTTGGGTTCTCTGTCGCCAGAAGCTGTTAGGGCCATCTGTGTGAGTTACTTTGTCCCAATGAAGATGTCTGAAAAACACCAATTTCAGATGATGTCATCTAGTAGAAAATAGTACAAATATCAGCAGCAAACACCAGGAATTCTGCAGATGCTGGAAACTCAAGCAACACACATCAAAGTTGCTGGTGAACGCAGCAGGCCAGGCAGCATCTCTAGGAAGAGGTGCAGTCGATGTTTCAGGCGGAGACCCTTCGTCAGGACAAATATCAGCAGCATTGTGATTGTTAGGAATCCAAAAGAGAACAATAGGAAGATTAGGTTACAGAAAGAAAAACTGGAATTGATTTGCAGCCTTCGGTGTCTGAAAATTTCATCTGCAACTCGTTGGTATGTGCTTACTTTGTAAGAATTGTACCTGTGCTTTGAAATCCTTTGTAGTTTGTAAATCTTTTGTAATTCAGAAATCTTTTATAAATTAGAAATTCTCTGTGAATGCTAAATGTGTGTTAAGAATTATTTGTCTGAAACAAAACGTGCATCATTAAAAATAAAATACATTGTGTTTAAACTACTTCATAAGCTGAATATATCTTCTCTTTTTTGTGAGGGGGGGATGACCCACCACTCAAGTAGTGAGTACTGGCAGATAAACCCACTGCAGAAACTAAACAGGGAAGTAAGCTAGCCCTTGAAGACCAGGAGGATGCGATTTGACCTGCCTGTAGTGAGAGTACCCATAGATATCTATTCGGATAAATATCTTTAAAATCTTTTTTTTGAGTTTAGGGCTTTACAGATGCTGAAAACAATATCATCACAGAACAATCTAGAAGTTCCACACCTTTGTCCTCTCTCCAAAGCCTGGCAAATACATTTGTCATTCAGATAATTATTCTGATCCCTTTGGAATGGAAAATCACTTGTAAAATTAGTCAGCTCTATCATGGGTACCAGCCCCCTTCTTATCCAAGGTTTCTTCAAGGAATGGTGCCTTGAGAAGGCAGCATCCATCATTAAGGATCCCATCACCAAGGAGATGCCCTCTTCACACAGTTATAGTCAGGGTGGAGGGACAGAAGTCTGAAGGCACACTTTCAGCAATTCAGAAACAACTCCTTCCCCTCTGCCATCTGATTTCTAAATGGACATTGAACCCATGAACACTATCTCAATACTTTATTATTTCTGTTTTTGCACAACTTATTTTAATTTAACTATTTAATTGACATATATATACTTAATATAACTCAGTTTTTTTCTCTGTATTTATTTATCATATAATGCATTGTACTGCTACTGTAAAGCTAACAAATTTCATGACAAATGCCGGAGGTATTAAATCTGATTTTGATTCTGAATGCTGTAGTTTGCCTCTGCTACCATCCTGGACAGTGCATTCCAGAATCTACCCGCTTGCTGTGCAGACAGACTTTTCCTTGTGTCTCTTCTGATTCTTTTGCCTGTCATCTTCATTCTACATTCTAGTCCTTGATCCTTCTTCCATGTGAACAAGTTCTTCCTTTCTCCTTTGTTTATACTCTTCATGGTCTTTCCAATGAAAAAAAAGTTCCAGCTTATCAATATGACTAAAGTTGCTTCTCATTTGATGAATCTCTTTGCAAATCCTTGAAACTTTCTTAAAGTGTAAGTACCCAGGACTAGATACAATGCATCATTCTTGCCAGAATGATATATTTTTAGGTTTAATCTCCACTTTTATAAGAGAACACATAATAGCCAACTCTTTATGAATCACAGTGTCCAATAAATATCATAAAAGGATATTGTAAGTAAAATGTGCAAATTATATCCATTTTATATTGAAAAACCTGTAATCACAGATGTTATAAAATTGCATTAAAGAAAGAAGCTTAATTGGAATTTGTATAATCGCCCAATGGATGTTGCAAAGACCTTGCACATAGTTTGGGAATGAGGTAATCTCTGGGGATGATTACAGGGTGTAGAGCATCGTTCTTGCACATTGTGCAGTGCATTGCAATTGCATTTGTTCTACATTTCACTGATGGCAGAGAGTCACATGGGAAGAACTCTTATTAAAATCCCATTATTAAATTTAAAAAACCCTCTAATTATCAATTTAAATTGGTTTGAACAGTAGAAATTATTAATTAGAAAGTCAGATATCTTGAAGTGAAATTTATATTAACTATTTTGTCTGGGGAGTCTTGCTGTTGGTTGCAGTTTTTCTAAACAGGATCTTTTTGAAAACTGCATTCAAAAGGGTGATAAGTATAGACTACTTGAGTGAGGACTTGCTCTGAATGTTCGGTTGTTGATAACTGCCTGAGTTGGGGCCTGGGAGCTCTCATCATGTTTGCTGCAGTTGGCTGTGATCCTGAATGGTTGCCAACACTTGGAGGAGACGGGCGGCTCTCAGAGATGCCGTCCCCAGCTGGAGCTTGTGTGAATACAGCTTTCACTTGAAAGAAGTCAGATATATTGGGGAAAAAAATCAAACAACTGCAAACCTCTGGCATTTTACATTGCGACAGAGGTGGTTGTTCTGTTATCACTCCATAACCACGTGAAATGGACCAGGATGTATTGGTATTGATAGAATATACCTGGAAGCTTCACAATTCCCCATGCATTCAGGGCATGGTTTGTGAGTCAGACTGTGCTTAGGACTTTTTGTTTGGCTTTCATAACGAACTAACCATCCCTCATAGTTTTAGTTGCTGAACACAGCAGGATTAAGATAAATTATACAGATAAAGATTTAACAGTTGATGTTATTTGTCACGTATACATTGAAACATCAAAACCTACAATGAGGTGTGTTGTTTGCATCTGTTGAAATCAAATCAAATCAATGAGGATTGTGCGGAGAGCTGTTTTGGGTGCCAGCATTGCATGCCCACAACTTACTCAACTAACTGTACATCTTGGAAATGTGGACAGAAACCCATACGGTCACAGGGAGAATATTCAAACTTTTTTACAAGCTCCTTACAGACAGCAGCGTGAATCTGTGGTCACAGGCGCTGTAAAGCAATCGTGCTAACCGCTGGGCTACAGCGATACCATATAGTAGCTTTGTCTGATTCTGTAGATGATGTCTCCCTGGTCTGTGTTCGTTTCCTCATCAAATAGTGGTCATTCGAGACTACAGATTTTGGAGCAGTTACTGACTGGTTAATCTCACATCTCTCATGGAAAACTCAACCCTCTTATTTTAGCAATGCATTCTTCAAAAATGTATAATGGGAGTGCAGGAGTGAGTAGTAATGTTGACTTTCTTAATTCGTAGAGCATTGCTAGTGATTAGTGACAGCAATAACATGAATGCCATTTAGATCTGACCTCAGTTGCACAGTTTGTGATCCAAGTGACATTCTTCACCAATGAAAACTCTACTTGTGTTGCTGGCCATGCCTCTTCCATTTCCTGGCACTGTTAGAGGATTATCTCTTTGGGGAAGTCTTCCACTGTTTCCCAAGATTAAATAGCTTTGCAAACTTTAAAGTTTCCTTAATTCTGTTTTGTTTTTTAGCCATCGTTGTTCTTTGAGTGGCGAGGATCTGAACAGACAATGGTCTGAGCCAAGTCCTGACCTGCACCCAACAATTTATCACACAAAGGGGCTCCTCAGCTACATGAAGAGCATTGGAAGAACCCCACTGGTGAGTATCAGAAGTTCAAATTTTAAAGTAAGATTAAAATACCCTCTTGGATGCTGATTTGTCACCACTTTTGAGATGGCCAGCAGCAGTGGTATCATTGGCAAACTTGAATATGGCATTGGAGCTGTCCTTAACCACACAGTCAGAAGTGTGAAGTGAGTAAAGCAGGGGGCTAAGCACACAGCCTTATAGTGCACTTGTGCAGATGGAGATTGTGGAGATATGTTGTTACCAATCGAAACTGACTGGGGTCAAATGAGGAAATCGAGGATCTAATCACACAAGGAGGCATGGAGACCAAGGTCTTGAAACTTATTGATTAGTTTTGAGGGATGATAATATTGAATGCTGAGCTGTGGTCAATAAAGAGCATCCCGATTTATGCTCTTTGCAGTCCAGATGTTCCAGGGTTGAGCGAAGTGCCAGTGAAATAGCATCTGCTACAGACCTGTTGTTCTAGTAGGCAAATTGGAGTAGATCCAAGAGTCAGGACGGAATTGATGTGTTTCATCACCAACCTCTCAAAGCACTTCATCTCTGTGGACATAAGTGATATTGGACTTTAATCGTTGAGGCAGATTACCACGCTCTTTTTGGGCACCTGTATAATTGAAGCCTGCTTGAAGCAGGTGGGTGCCTCAGACTACTGAAGCGAGAGATTAAAGATCTCTGTGAACACTCCAGCCAGTTCATCAGCACAGGTATTTAGTGCTTGGCCGTGTACCCCATCTGGGCCCGATGCTTTCCATGGGTTTACCCTCCTGAAAGATGCTCTCACATCGGCCTCAATGACTGAAATCACAGGATCATTAACAAAGGAGGAAGGCAGCAGAAAGCAAATTATAGACCAGTTAGCCTGACCTTAGTGGTTGGGAAAATGTTGGAGTCAATTACTGAGGATGAGGTTATGGAGTACTTTGTGACACAGGACAAGATAAGGCAAAATCAGCCTAGTTTCCTTGAGGGAAAATCCTGCCTGACGAACCTGTTGGAATTCTTTGAGTACAGTACAAGTAGGATAAATAAAGGGGATGCAGTGAATGTTGTATATTTGAACTTTAAGAAGGCCTTTGGCAAGGTGCCACACATGAGGCTGCTTACCAAGTTAAGAGCCCATGGTATTACAGGAAAGTTACTGGCAAAGTTACAGCATTAGCTGATTGGTTGGAGACAGTGAATGGAAACAAAAGGATCCTTTTTTGGTTGGCTGCCAGTGACTAATAGTGTTCCGCAGGGGTCGGTGTTGGGACTGCTTCTTTTTATGCTGTATATCAATGATTTAAAGGATGGAATAGATGGCTTTTTTGCAAAGTTTGCAGATGATACGAAGATTGGTGGAGGGGCAGATAGTGTTGAGGAAACAGGTAGGCTGCAGAAGGACTTGGGCAGATTAGGAGAATGGGCAAAAAAGTGGCAAATGAAATACAATGCTGGAAAATGCATGGTCATGCACTTTGGTAGTAGAAATAAATGTGTGGACTATTTTCTAAATGGGGAGAAAATCCAAAAATCTGTGATGCAAAGGGACTTGGGAGTCCTTGTGTAGAAAACCCTAAAGATAAACTTGCAGGTTGAGTCAGTGGTGAGGAAGGCAAATACAATGTTTTCCTTCATTCATTTCAAGAGGTCTAGAATACAAGAGCTGGGATGAGAAGCTGAGGCTTTATAAGGCACTGGTGAGGCCTCACCTTGAGTATTGTGACTGTTTTAGGCTCCTCGTCTAAGAAAAGATGTGCTGGCATTGGAGAGGGTCCAGAGGAGGTTCATAAGGATGATTCTGGGAATGAAAGGGTTATGAGGAACGTTTAATATCTCTGGGTCTGTACTCACTGGAACTTAGAAGGATGGGGGAATCTCATTGAAATCTTTCGAATGTTGAAAGGCCTAGATAGAGAAGATGTGGAAAGGATGTTTCCTCTGGTTGGGGAGTCTAGGACAACCGGGCACAGCCTCGGGATAGTGGGACGTCCATTTAAAACAGAGATGTGGAGAAATTTCTTTAGCCAGGGGGTGGTGAATTTATGGAATTTAATACCACAGGCTGCTGTGGAGGCCAGGTTGTTGGGTGTATTTAAGGCAGAGCTTGATAGGTTTTGATTGGACACAACATCAGAGGTTACGGGGAGAAGGCCAAGAAGTGGGGCTGAGGAGGAGAGAAAAAAGGATCAGCCATGATTGAATGACAGAGCAGACTTGATGGGCCAAATGGCCTAATTCTACTCCTATGTCTTATATCTTTGGGGGCTGTGGGAACTCGTAATGATTCCTTCATGTTTTGTTAATCAAAGTGAGCATAGAAGGCACTGAGCTATCTGGAAGTGAAGCCCTTCTTTCACTATGTCGCTTGATTTAACTTGATGAGGAATGATAGTATTCAAGCCCTGCAACAGTGATCAAGCATCCTTCACTTATTCAGGCTTAGCCCTGAATTGCCAATTCGCCCACAAGATAGCCTTCTGGAGATTATGCCTGGACCTTTCTTGGTCGTTAGACTTGGATCCCTCTGATCTGGCTGTGAGTAGATTGTGGATCTCATGATTTGTCTAGGGCTTTTGATTGGGGCAGACTCTGAATGAATTGTCTACAACTATTTTTATAAGGTCCATGACAACCGTGGTGTATTCATTCCATAGGACAGTCCTTGAACACGGCCCAGTCAACAGACTCAAAGTAATAGCGCAACCGCTCCTGTGCCTCCTGCAACCACCTCTTTGTTGTCCTCATCTCTGTGCCTTGCTCCTTAGCCTTTTCCTGTGTGCAGGTTGGAGAAGGATAGCCAAATGATCAGATATCTTGAAGTGTGGTCTGGGCATGGAATGGTAGACATCCCTTATCTTCTATAACCGTAGTCTAGTGTGTTGGACCTCTGATGATACAGGTTTTCTGCTGATGATAATTAGGCAGGGATTTCTTCAAATAAGCTTGATTGAAATCCCTGACAATGATATGAAATGTGTTGGGCTGGACAGTTTCTTGTTTGGTACCTCAAGTGCTTGATTACAGTTGGTCACTGGTGGTATGTAAACTGTGGTCAGGATCATGAAGGAGAACTCGTTTGATAAATAGAATGGTTGGCATTTGATTGTTAGGTGTTCAAGGTATGACAAAACCATCACATCAGAGCCCCACAGGTTGTTTATCATGAAAGACACACCTCCACCTTTTGTCTTTTTCAAATTAACAATTTGTTCCATCCTGTGTATCAAGAAATGTTCAGGTCTGGTCGTCGTATCTGGCATACTCTGTGCAAGCCAAGTCTCGGTAAAACACAGAACACAGCACCCAACAATTTCTCATTTTCCATCAATACAGCAATTTGATACAGTGTCAGTGTCAAGAGAAGAGTATGACAAAGCAAAGGCATGAGAAGCTCAGAATTCACTTGAGCAGTCCTTAGGTTGGAGGATTGTGTGTGTGTGTGTGTGTGTGTGTGTGTGTGTGTGTGGAAGGAATGGAGCTTGTCTGTTTGTGTTCTGTTTTGTTATGTTCTATGTTGTTCTGCTGAAAATTGTGGGCATGCTATGTTGACGCTGGCATGTGTGGTGACATTTGTGGACTGTAACCAGCACATAGTTAAGGTGCGTTGGTTGTTAACGCAAACATTTAATTTCGCTGATGTTTCGATGTTCATGTGAGAAATACAGTAAATTAATTTGAATCTGAATTTAGTACACCTGTGATACACCGATAATTAATTCATCATTGTCACATATACCAGGATACAGTGAATAAACTTCCTTTGCATGCTATTTACACAGATCATTTTAAAACATAAGCACATGAAGTTAGTACAAAGGGACAATTAATGACAGAATGCAGAATATAGTTTTAGTTACAGAAAAATGCAGTGCAGGTAGACAATAAGGTACAAGGGAAATGATAAGGTTAATTTTGAAATCAAGATTTCATATAGGTCTTTTCTAGAGTCTTATAACTGAGAGATAGAAGCTCTGCTTGAGCCTGGTAGTATGTGTTTTCAAGTTTTTGTATCTTCTGCCTGATTGAAGGGGGAGAAGAGAGAATGACAGGGGTGACAGGGGTAATAGGGGTCTTTGATTCTGCTGGCTGCTTTGTTGAGACTGCAGGAAAAGTAGACAGGGAGGCTGCTTTTCATGGCAGGCTGAGCTATGTACACAACTCTCTGTAGTTTCTTGTAGTCTTGGGCAGAGCAGTTGCTGTACCAAACTGTGACGCATCTGGATCCAAATTAGAGTCATGTAGCATAGAAAATAGAAAGCAATCAAGTGTTTCAATTTAAAGGACACAGAATTACAATCTAGTTTCATATGTTTGATTTTGACTCCTGGCTTTATACCTGGTCCCATTCCTTCTATAAAAAATGGGGTCTTTCCAGCCCCCCAAGTGGACATTTGCATAAAATCTTGCTACTTTTGTTCTGAATGTGGTTTCCACCAGGTTTTCTGCGACTACCATGGGCATTCAAGGAAGAAAAACGTCTTCATGTATGGTTGCAGTCTTAAGGAGACACTGTGGCAGTCAAAGTCCAGCATTGACACAGCAACTCTGAAAGAAGACATTGGCTATCGAGTGAGTGCAGTCCTGATATATTCTATTGTATTCCTATATCAAGAAATTTACTTATGTGACGATTCAAAATTATTACTATAAATTTTTAAACTACATGAAATTTCCTTGCTTTAGGACTTTGTAGCCTGCTGTTTTATTTCTCAACAATACGTGTATAGAAATTGTTTATTTCTGGAGGGTCTAGAGAAGGTTTATGAGAATGATCCCAGGAATGAAAGCATTGATGTATGAGGAGCATTTGATGGCTCTAGGCCTGTACTTGCTAAAATTTAGAAAAATGAAGAGGGAATCTTATTAAATCTTCTGACGATTGAAAGGCCTAGAAACAGTGGAGGTGGAGAGGATGTTTCCAGTAGCGGGAGAGTGTAGGACCAAAGGGCAGAGTCTCAGAACAGAAGGGCGTCCCTTTACAGCAGAGATGAGGAGGAATTCCTTTAGCCAGAGAGTGGTGAGTCTGTGGAATTCATTGCCACAGAGAGCTGTGGAGGGCAACTCATTGGTATATTTAAAGCCAAGGTTGATAGGTTCTTGATTAGTAAGGGTGTCAAAGGTTACTTCTCACCACATGACTGATGATCACCGTCCTTCACACCAGGTGACTGATGGTCACCATCCTTCTCAATTTTGAGCTGAAGATCTGCTACTCATTATTACTAACTGATCTTCTTCCCTCTCACCAGTTAGTTGATAGACACCTATTCCCACATTGCTCCTTTGACATACACTCTATCTCCTCAGAGGTGCTGGCTTACTACCACTGACAAATGCCGACTTCTCTTGGTTGTCTATTAAAAATGTTAAGCCCCTGTAGTTCCATTGATGGGCATTGCCCATTCAAACTGCTCTGATTTATTTTCACTCTCAACCCCGTGATCTTTATCATTTTCTCCCCTTTGACACTGTTACTAATTAAGAAACTATCGAAATTTGCTTTAAATGTACCCAATGACTTGGCCTTCAGTCAACTGTAGCAATAAATTCCAAAGATTCACCACCCTCTAAAGGGACGTCTTTCATTCTGAGACTCATTGTATAACTGAAAAAAAAAACAATTACATTTCTATTGACATAACGCCTAATAATGTTTCGCAGAAACCTCTTACACATAAATTAACTCTTAAAGTGCATGAACTCTTACTTTAAATTGGAAAATATATATTCAAGTCTTTCAAAAATGCTCAGACTTGCTTTTATTTTAAAATGTTGTTTTCAGATATCTCACCTGTATGAGTGAGATGCACTCACTAAAATTCAGAGCCAATACCACACTGTGGGTGAAAAATTCTTTTTGACGTCCTTTCTGTCAAACAAAAAAGAGCAGCTGATTCACACAGAGAATGGCTCATCCAAGAAATATTATAATGAGACAGCTTGTAGTCTTCCTGGACCATGATTGCTCCACAATATCAGCTCCAGAATTTCCACCTTACAGTGCATAATCTCTGCTGCTTCTGTATCATTTGAATCATTTTATTTCTTTACTGGTGTATTTGACGTTCAAACAAATGCTATCACAGATCATTTCCCGTTCTCACGACACTTCACACAGAACTATTCCAGAGATTGCTGAACTCCTGCCCTACACCTTATCCTCATGCACTGACTACAAGGACTGTGGCTGGTGTGGACATGTGTAGCATGAGTCAGGAATGCTTTGTGGTGTGAATCAAAAACAGAAAATACTGGAAACACTCAGCAGGTCAGGCAGCATCTGTGGAGGAAGAAACAAAGTTCAGGTCAAATAGCCTTCCTCTGATCTCTGGGCTCCTTAAAATCTCTCCAGTCTTATTCAGAAGCTCTATGTCACAGAAACACGAGCATGTTTTGACCTCCGTATCACCTGTCAATCTGGCGCAAGGTCTAATTGGCTACAAGCCTTTTCCACGTCAGGGGAGGGTGACATCTTACACACAAAGTATTAGATCCTGAAAATCAATTCTAAAAAAATCATTACCACAATTGCCTGGGGCCACAACAAAATTTTGTCCTGAAACAAATCTATATTAAAAAATAAATTCTCCTCTTTATTAATTTATAATTAATTACCTGAAGCCTACACCTGCATGTAGTCCATCACTTCCCTCGAGGAGGTGGGGGTTATTGTTAAACTAGATTTATCACAGTGGGAATCTGGACTTCTTACTTGGGTATCGTTATCCCATGACCTCAAATAATAATTATTGTTTATCACAACTCTATCTCCTTTACAGTAGCACTGGAGAGAGTTAGGAACAGACAAGTTAGGAAAGCATTTAATTGGAGTAAAGGGAAATATGAGGCTATCAGGCAGGAACTTGGAAGCATAACTTGGAAACAGATATTCTCAGGGAAATGTACGGAAGAAATGTGGAAAATGTTTAGGGGATATTGATCGTGTGGATAGTCAGAGGCTTTTTCCCAGGGCTGAAATGGCTAACACAAGAGGGCATAGCTTGAAGGTGCTTGGAAGTAGGTACAGAGGAGATGTCAGGGTTTTTGCGCAGAGAGTGGTGAGCACGTGGAATGGGCTGCCGATGTCGGTGCTGGAGGCGGAAATGATAGGGTCTTTGAAGAGACTCTTGGACAGGTATATGGAGCTCTGAAAAATAGAGGGCTAAGGGTAACCCTAGGTAATTTCTTAGGTAAAGACATGTTTGGCACAGCTTTATGGGCTGAAGGGCTGTATTGTGCTGTAGGTTTTCTATGTTTCTATTGTCTGGCAGTGGCCTCTCTAAAGTGCCATTGATTTTATTTCCATGTCTTATTCATCCAGTGACAACTGCAAACCTCTCTCTCATACTGAATGCCAAAGGTGTAAAATGTAATGGAAAATCTGTAACTTTAGAGTCATATTACTGAATACAATTTTTTTTGGATGCTGCTGTGCCAAGATGTTACCAGTAAAGTGATGTGAAATACTTTCCCCAAAGTTATTAAACCATCTCACTCTCCCTCTTCACAATGAATGCAAAGCTCTAAATTGACCATATAAACACAAAATATTCTGCAGATGCTACATGTCTTGAGCAACACACACAAAAATCTGGAAGAACCCAGCAAATCAGGCAGCATCTACGTGGGTGAATAAACAATTGACATTTTGGGTCAAGACCCTTCATCAGGACTGGAAGGAAGGGGGCAGAAGAAAGTGAGGGGAGGTGAGGAAGTGTACATGCTAGCGGGTGATAGGTGAAATTAGGTGAGGGGGAAGGTGGGTGGGAAGGCAAAGATGGAATGACGTGACAAGCTGGGAAGGAATAGATGGAAAAGACACTGTAATTACTTTGCTGGTTACTGAATTGAATAGACATTTTAAAATAGGTATTTGGCTTGATGGTAAGAAGCAGAGGGTGATGGTAGAAGTTTGCTTCTCATACTGAAGGCCTTTCACTAGGGGTGTGCCATAGGGATTGGTGCATTGTTGCTCATCAATTATGTAATGACTTCTATGAATGACTATATAATTGAAAATGTACGTGTTTGCTAATGACACTAAAATAGGCAACAATGTAAACAGTGAAAAAGGTAGCTAAAGATTACAAGGGATCCTTGATCAGGAAGGTATGTGGGCAAAGGAATGGCAAATGGTGTTCGATTGAGATAAGTACGAGGTTTTGGATTTTTGGAAGTCAAACCAGGGTGGTTTGTTCATAGTCAACAGTAGGGTCCTGGGGTGTGTTGAAGAGCAGAGAGATATAAGAGTAAAAGTACATAGTTCGTGATGAAAATGTTGTCACAAGTAGACAGGGCAGTGATGAAGGTGTTTGGCCCTGGCCTTCAACAGTCAGGGTGCTGATTACAGGATTTGGGATGTTTTGTTGCTGTTGTATAAGACTTTGCTGAGGCTATACCAGAGGACTATGTACAACTTTCATCACTCTGTTATAAGAAAGACATCAGTTAGCTGGAACTGGTGCAAAAAATATTTATGAGAATGTTACTAGGCCTGAGTGATATGGAGAGGCTAGGACTTTATTCCCTGGAGCAATGCAAACTGAGGGGTGACTTTATAGGTGTGTATAAAATCAGGAAGAGGATAGACGGGGTAAATGCACACTGTCGTTTTCCCAGGGAAAGCAAATCAAAAAACTTAGAGGACATAGATTTAAGAAGAGAGAAGAAATATTTAGAAGAGCTCTGAGGGGCAACTTTTTCATGTAGTGGGTGGTGCGTATATGGAAAGAGGTGCAAGAGGAAACTGTTGAGGCAGGTACAAGAAACACATTTAAAAAAACACTTGGGAAGTGTGTACATAAGAAAGGTTTAAAGGAATATGTGTCAAACACAGGCTAATGCGATATTAGATGGCAAACTTGGTTAGCATGGAAGAATTGGGCTGAAGGGCCACATTACTCCATGATCCTATAAATCTGAATCATTTTTCTGTAGGACATTCCCAGAGTTCTGGACAAGATTTGCCCCGCATTTACCATCAGTCGCTGCTGCTTCTTGGTACAGAAGTCACGGGAAGCCACGGCTCGGGTGGTGGTTTGGAGAGAGATTGGGATCCTGCGAAGCTACACCATGGAGAGCACGTTTTGCGGCTGTGATCAGGGCAAGTACAATGTGAGTGAAAGTTCCTGGTTGCTTGCTCCAGTCACATTAATTGAGGTGCTCATCAACATACTTTGGGCACTTTAATGTAAAATTTTGAAAAAAAAAGTAGTGGAAAATGTGGACATAATAATTGGAAGGGGTATGGAGGGTTATGGTCCAAGTGTGGGTCAATCGGACTGGGTAGAATAACTGTTTGGGGCAGACTATACTTGCCTCAACAATTTCCTCTTCCACCTCAGTCCATATATGCACCACCCACTGCATGAAGAAGTTACCCCTCAATCTTTGCCCTCTCTCCTTAAATCTATGCCCTCTTGTTTTTGATCGTCTTTCCTGGGAGAAAGACTATGTGCTGAAAGGCCTGTTTCTGCATTCTATGACTCCATAATCTGATAATGTACAAGTGGGCAGAAGATGATCAGAAGATTAAGTGAGATTGGGTCATATGTAAAAAGAAAAAGGAATGAAATTGTACCTGTCCATGGCTAGGAATGATACTGAAAGAGATATGGGAATCTTAGTGCTCAAGATATCATTGAGTAGAGCAACATTCATGAATAACACTGAGAGAAAGCTGTCGTCAAACTATGTGCAATACCGATCCAATCACTTTTTAAATTGGCCATAGAAGCAGTCATGGGTTTAATTCTCATTTCTGGGGTTTGACAGAAAAAATAAATGTCTGACAGTTTAGTGCTAGACTGTTGGTTGTACTACTTTTTGGAGACGTTAAACTGAGGATAAATCTGCTCCCTATTCTGAAAAGTTTCACCAGAATATTGCCTGGATTACAGGGGATTAGCTTTAAGGGCAGGTTGGATCTTTTTCAGTAGAGTATTGGAAGCTGAGGATGATTCTTAGTAGAAATATACAAAATTACATGCATAAACAGAGTAGATAGTCAGTGTCTATTCCCCAGGGTGGAAATACAAATACTTAAAGGGTAAAGATTAGCTTTATTTTCACATGTACATTGAAACATAGGGTGAATTGTGTTGCTTTCCATCAGTCACCAAAGATATGCTGAGGTGGCCCACAGGTGTCACCATGCTTCCAGCACCAACATACGATGCCCACAACTTACTAACCCTAACCCTTAACTCTATTTTTCTGGAATGTGGTGGGAAAACAAAGCACCTGGAGGAAACCCACGTGGTCACAGGGAGAACGTACGAACTCCTTACAGACAGCAGCAGGAATTGAACCACAATTGCTCATCACCGGCACTGTAAATTGAACGTGCTAACTACTCAGCTGACGTGCTGTCCCATAGACTAAAGGCTGATTTATACTTTCGCGTCAAATGGATGCCGTAACCTATGCAAGTGGCCTACGCGCGTTGTGAGCATTTACACTTGTGCGTTGGTGTGTCTGCATCACTCTGCAATTTGGGCACGTCGCAAGGCTTCATGGTCATGGTAGTCTTTCTCGGGGTAAACAAGTTTAAAGCGAGCGTCTCTTATCGTAAAAGCGAAATGTGTCCATAATTTCGGAGGTCTGTAAAGCTTTATGGAAAGCATTGCAGCCAGAGTTCCTTGCCTGCCCTTCAGTCGCCCAATGGGAAGCTATTGCAGCATAGGAGGAAATGCGACGCTACCAAGCGGACCAATCACAGTTGTTGCGGTCTGCATTGCCACGATGCGTAGTTACATTTTGGGAGAGGTGCGCGTCAGGCTACGGCGTAGGGATCCGCGTAGGCTCTGCATAGGGTTCTCAGCTACACCGTACCTACGGCGTCGATTTGACGCAGAAGTATAATTCAGCCTTTAAGTTATAGCTTTAAGGTGAGGGAGAGAGGTTACAGGTGGTTTATACAATGCGTTTTTTTTACACAGAGTTGTGATGCCAGGTAAGGTGGTGAAAGCAGACACAATGGCAGCATCTGAGAGATGTTTAGACAGGCACATGAATGGGCAGGAATTAATAGACATAAACTCTGTGCAGATATATGCGTTGTTTAAATTGGCATGATGGTAGCCACAGACATTATGGGTTGTGGGGCTTGTATTTGTGCTGGAGTGTTCTACACTCTAAGCTCTCTCTGCTGTCTGAAAGACCTGCAGAAGAATCACAAGGAAGAGTAGGGGAATTCACCCCAGCATTCTGCATTTTCTGTACTGTTACGTTCATTCCATTTCACAGAAGTGTTTTAGTAGGTGTATAGGTGAGGCTTTGAAAAGACCTTGGTAAATGAAAGCTTTTCTCTTCTTTAGATTTTAGTGCAGGGGAAATATTTTAACACTGGAGAAGGGAGAGAGCAGATTGATCAGACTCTGCAGAAATGTGGGAAGACTAGCAAAACAGTTGTTTTTCAATTTTGAAAGAAGTTAACCCAGCATCTGGTTTTACCAAGGTAGAAGCCAAATGGTTTGGTTAGAGGACTGTAAATCTGAAAATTGCTTGATAAGACATGCTGTAGGGGTTACTTGAGGAACAAACCAAAACCGCTGAGAGTCTGTGAGGGAATTAACACTTGTGTGACGTGCATCCAAACAACTGAGTTCCAGGTCAAGAACAAGTCCTTTATTATGAAACCAGCACAAACAAACAATCTTATATAGAATCAGAATCAGGTTTATTATCATCAGCATGTGTTGTGAAATTTGTTCACTTAGCAGCAGCAGTTCAATGCAATACATAATATAGTAGAAGAAAAAGAAAAAAAATAAGTAAATCAATTACAGTATGCGTATATCGAATAGATTAAAAATCATGCAAAAACAGAAATAATATATATTAAAAAAGTGAGGTAGTGTTCATGGGTTCAATGTCCATTTAGGAACCGGATGGCAGAGGGGAAGAAGCTGTTCCTGAATCGCTGAGTGTGTGCCTTCAAGCTTCTGTACCTCCTACCTGGTAGTAACAGTGAGGAAAGGGCAGGATTGTGGGAATGATGGTGTTAAATGCTGAGCTACAGTCGATGACCAGCATCCTGACATTGGTGTTTGTGTTGTCCAGGTGGTCTAAGGCTGTGTGAAGAGCCATTGAGATTGCATCTGCCGTTGACCTATTGCGGCGATGATAAACTAATGAAAGTAGTGTAACAATAGTGAAATAAGCCAGATAAGTGAAATGAGAGTAACTAAGTGCTCAACAAAACTATTCATTCCCTGGTTCACTCTGTCTCTAACTAAATTAAAACTAGCAATGATAAAGTGTGAATATGTGACAATACTCATTTGCTTCTACTGCACCCAACCCACATGACAAATTACCACAACGCATAATAAATGCGCAACCCAAAACACAACACAGACAGGCAGAAAATAGATGCATGGCTCCGACACATGCATTTAGTACTGAGTTTGTGATGTTCTTTAGGCACAGGATGATCTATCTACATATGAAACAATTCCTGACCAGAGAACTAGGCGTGAAACCCTCTGAATCATATGAAAAATAATTGATTGCTATGTTAGATTATTTTGTGCTTAGATGGGCTGAGTGGTATTCATCCTTCAGAACTACCCTCATTCAAACATAATGCACTGAAATTCTCTCATCAGCCTGGAAATAGTTGCCTGGGAAGAATGTTGTCGGAAGGTCTCTGGTCTCCAAGGGAAGATCTTCCACTTCCTCCAATATCTCATCAATTATCTACATGGACGAAAAACCAGGTGGCATCTGATGTAGCCATTATAGTTTCATTAGAGGAACGTGAATGAAACAGTTTCTCTATTGAGCATTGACACCGATATCTTGTTCAGAAAAATTATACTTCCTATCAAAGTGAGAGGCTCAGGAGACACCATTATCAATTACTCTTTACACTTCCTGAGATGTTTTGATAGGAACATGGCCCATTAATAATGAAAATGATGAGCACCGGGCAAATGGTGTCATCTCATCTACTCCCGAGGGTGTACTTCAGCAGATAATAAACTATTTCACTTTTAAAGAAATGTTTCCTGCTGCATTGCGATTCACCAGATTTATGACCTTCAAAAATGACAGATAGCTCTCAACTTCCTTCTGTTGGGTGAGGAACTAGGGAACAGAATTTTGCCTTGGAATTGGGACTATGCCTTCAGCATGTGCCCTGAATGGATTCCCAACCTTGGCCTTAGATTACATTTGGGTGTGGTGAAGGGACATCTGTGTGCCTCCATGGGCTTTATTTGAAGATCAATAAATATTGGTGCCCCTCCTCCTTCACTTTCTCCCATGGTCCTCTGACTTACCTATCATATTCCTTCTTTTTCCTTTATGCTTCCACCTATCACCTCCAACTCCTCGCTTTATCCCCCTCCCCCACCCACCCACCCACCCAACTTCCCCCTCACCTGGACTCACCTAGCACCTGTCCACTTGTACTCCTTTCCCTCCTCCCAGCTTCTTATACTACCTCCTTCCCAGTCTTGATGAAAACCAACTTTTTATTTCCTCCATAGATGCTGCCTCATCTGCTGAGTTCCTCCAGCATTTTGTGTGTGTTGCTCTGGATTTTCAGCAATTGCAGAATCTCTTGTGTCTATAATAAATATCAAAGTTCAAAATTTATTATCAAAGCGCTTGTATGTCACCATATACACCCCTGTAATTCATTTTCTTGGGCTGTCTGTGGTGACATATAGGAAATTTCATAATCAATTTACTTTGAACTTTGAACTTTGATATTTATCAGAGACATAAGAGATTCGGCAATTGCTGGAAATCCAGAGCAACACACACAAAACGTGGGAGGAACTCAGCAGATGAGGCAGCATCTATGGATACGAATAAACAGACGGTGTTCTTTGAAAATGGAAAGAAAGGAAGGAACCGTCATCCTTGTTGGCAGCGCCTGATGGTTAACCCTTGAGATAGAGTAACCAGGTGGAGTAAAACTGAGCTGAATGGGTAATTGGCATCCTGGAATTGGAGGAGCTTTGTCTGGATCCACTGAAATGATGATTCAAATTCTAAATAAACACCAACTTTCGATCAACTGTCAGAAGTTGCTTGAGGATAAGCAGTGCCAGGCTTACTTCTACTCAGCATAACCCTATTCTTCTGACAAAGACTGACCTTGATTCTGTTTCTCTTTCCACGGATGCTGCCTGACCAACTGAGTGTTTCAGTTTTATTTCAGAATTCCAGCATCTGCAGATTTTAATTTTTTCTCCTCAACCATTTTGTGCCAGGGGATCCACAGTAGAAGATGGGCCACTTCTTCAAATACATGAAGGGTCCGACATTTGCCTCAGGTGGTTATCAGGGACACCCTAAGAGGGCAAAGAAGATGCACAGAGACACTTTGGCTCAATGAGTCTGTGCTGACATTATAGTTCAAAGTTCAGATTTATTATCGAAGATTGTCTACCATATACAACCTTGAGATTCATCCTGCAAGCACTCACAAAACAAAGAAGCACAATTGAATCCATGAAAAAACCGCACACAGCAAAGACTGCCACACATCCAATGTACAAAAAAGGACAAATTGCGCAAATAGTTGAAAAAGTAAACAAATAACAAATAGACCGTAAACTGCAGAGTCCCGGAAAGTGAGTGCATAGGCTGCAGAGCCAGTTCTGTGCTGAGGCGAGTGAGGCCGGTCCAGGAGCCTGAGTGGCCACAATACAACATTACTCCTGAACCGGGCAGTGTGGGGTCCAGGACTCCCGCACCTCCCGTCCAGTGGTATTAGCAAGAAGAGAAGGAGACCGGTCAAATGCAGGCACAGAGCGCTGAACACCTTTCGTTTTCCGCTCTCGGCCTCAACAATTTTAATCTTGTTCAGCGCTTTAACCAGCTGAGAGTAACAAAACCGAGCACAGGCTTGTCTTCTAACATCAGTGTCCCTCCCCAGCAATGGCCGCCCCGACTGTACTACCATTCTTGAGAGTCTAGTTTGCCAATTCCCTCAGGAGACTGCAAAGTCATCAGTTCATTCAGACAGTTCAAAGGTACATTCCTTAAGGGAAATTACGGGTCTTGGCGATTGCAGTGATCGCAGCTCGGGAGTATATTTATTTATTGAGATACAACACAGAATAGTCTTTTCTAAATCTTTGAGTTGTGCCGCCCAGCAATCCATGGGTTTCATCCTAGCTCAATTTGCATCCTACCAACCAGTACACTTCATACATACAGTATCTAGTGTAGTATCTAGCGGGCTGGCTGGTGGTGTAGTGGCATCAGCACTGGGCTTCAAGGCAGATGGTCCTGAGTTCAACCCCAGCCAGGTCCCAACCTGGGCAGCAGCAGTGTCCACATGGAAGAAAGGTCTGGTAATCTACCTCCGTATCTTGCCATGAAAACCCTGTCCGTGAGGTCACGAAGAGTCGGACTCGACTGAACAACTACAAATAGTATCTAGCAATTTTGTGAGTTGCCCGCAAAATGTTGCTGTAGGTTGCCAGCACCTTCTTGGACAGGTAAGCAGATGCCCATTTTTAAATTAAATTAATTTCTAAATAAATCCTACCCTAACACATCTATTGTTCCCACCAACTCCTCATTCATCTACATGTGAAGCACAACTTACCTTGGTTAAGTAATGTGCCAAGCCACACATGTTTGGGATGCAGAGGGTACCTGAAACACCAGCAGGAAAGGCTCACAGTCACAGGAACAATGTTGAAACTCCAAACAGACAGCACCAGAGGTCAGGAGTGTCCCTGAGGTGTTAGCTCTGGTAAACTGCCCTATTGTTACCATCAATTGTTGAGGATTTTTTTCAGGTTTGGAGGTGTGCTGGATGGGAAACATTTTAAAGCAGGGGTTCCCAATCTTGGGTCTATGGATGCCTCAGTTAATGGTAAGGGTCCATGGCATTAAAAAAAAGTTTGGGAACCCTTGATTTAAAGCATCCCTTTCCCTTAGATAGTAAACTTAATTTGGAAAATAAGAAATAATTGTCTTCAGCTGCACCTGAAGGCAGTCTTAAAGTAGATCTATAAGAGTAATGTAAATAAGGCAAGTCAATAGACAATAGACAATAGGTGCGGGAGTAGCCTATTCAGCCCTTCGAGCCAGCACCACCATTCACTGTGATCATGGCTGATCATCCACAATCAGTACCCTTTTCCTGTCTTCTCCCCATATCCCTTCACTCGCTATCTTTAAGAGCTCTATCTAACCTTTTTTTGAAAGAATCCAGAGAATTGGCCTCCACTGCCTTCTGAGGCAGAGCATTCCACAGAACCACAACCCTCAGTGTGAAAAAGTTTTTCCTCAACTCCATTCTAAATTGTCTACCCCTTATTCTTAAACTGTGGCCTCTGGTTCTGGACTCCCCCAACATCAGGAACATGTTTCCTGCCTCTAGCATGTCCAATCCCTTAATAATCTTATATGTTTCAATCAGATCCCCTCTCATCTTTCTAAATTCCAGTGTATACTACCCCAGTCGCTCCAATCTTTCAGCGTATGACAGTCCCGCCATCCTGGGAATTAACCTCGTGAACCTACGCTGCACTCCCTCAATAAGCAAAGTCTAAGCAAAGTTGCTCTATGTTCTAGAATCGACAAACCCTCGTGACCCATGTCTGAACCCATTGACAGACAGTCAAACAGTGGAATTTGAACCCTCAGCTCATGATCCACATGTAGTTAATTTAGCATGTCACATGGTGTTTACGTGAACAGTTATTACATTAATTTTTTTTATTGGAATATGATGAACACTTGGCAGCGTGGAAATCAGTCATAACAGAGTGTGGACTGCAATTCCAGATTGCACTCCCATCAAATATCTCGTAGAGCAAATTTATAAGTGAATATGTAGGATGTTATTTACATGGGTGGAGCTCATGTTAATTCTCGACAACAGGGTGTGGCCCCTCAGGCAAGTAGACTGAATATCTCTGCTATACTCCTCCTTCCCTTTATTCCACAATACACTGTCCTGTCCTAGCAGATTCCTCCTTCTTCTGGCCTTTATCTCTTCCACCTATCAATTCCCAGATTCTTACTGCTTCCTGCCCAACTGCCCCTCAGGAGGGCTCACCTATTACCAGCCAGCTTGTACTCACCACCTCCACCATCATCTTATTCTGGACTCTGTCCCTTCCCTTCCAGTCCTGATGAAGGGTCTCAGCCTGAAACCGGTGCCTGTTTATATTCCTCCATAACGCTGCCTGACTTGCAGGGTTCCCCCAGCATTTTGTGTGGGTTGATTTGGATTTACAGCAATCTGCTGGACCTTCTGTGTTGAGGAAGGGTCTCATCCCAAAACATCAACTGTTTATTCCCCTTCATAGATGCTGCCTGATCTACTGAGTTTTCTCCAGCATTTTGTATCTTGGATATTACCCAAGGTGGAAGTGACTAATTTTACAACATTCTTTCGATCTTGTGCAGTAGCCACCCCCATACTCTGCAGTGATGCAGCCTGTCAGAATGCTCTCTACAGTACATCTGCAAAAGTTTTTGAGTGTTTTAAGTGATAAACCAAATCTTCACAAACTCCCAATGAAATATAGCCACGGTCTTGCCCTCTTTATAGCTGCATCGATGCATTGGGATTTATAGCAGATGCAGAATGTCTTGTGTTGATGAAGGCACTTGACCCGAAATGTCAGCTGTTCATTCTCCTCCATAGATGCTGCCTGACCTACTGAATTTTCTCCAGCATTTTGTGTGTGTGTTTCTCAGTGCTATAGAGGTAGACCAAAGCTCTGAATTACTAATGCTCCAGTCACAATTTGTGGAGTCCTATGTCAAAAACTCTGAAAGTAGTTGAATTACTGCAGTGTTGCCTCTGCAACTTTCACTGAATCAGATTCAGAATCAGAATCAAGTTTAATATCGCTGGCATATGTTTTGAAATTTGTTAGCTTAGCGGCCTCAGTACAATGCAATACATGATAAATGAAGAAAATAAATAAACTAATTATAGTAAATATATACAGTGTGTTTGTGCTTATGAACTTACGTACAGTGCCTATAAAAAGTATTCACCCACCTTGGAAATTTTCATGTTTTAGTGTTTTACAACATTGAATCACAATGGATTTAATTGGACTTTTTTTGTCACTGTTCAAGAGAAAAAGACTCTTTCCTATCGAAGTGAAACTAGATCTCTACAAAGCGATCTAAAACCCAAAATAACTGATTGCTTAAGTATTCACCCCCTTTAATATGACACATCAAATCTTCAGTGGTGGAGCCAATTGGTTTTAGAAGTCACATATTTAGTTAAATGGAGATTGCCCGTGTGCAGTCAAGGTGTTTCAATTGATTGTAGTAAAAATACACCTGTATCTGGAAAGACCAGCTGCTGGTGAGTCAGTATCCTGGCAAAAACTGCACCATGAATTCAAAAGAACACACTTAGCAGCTCTGCAAAAAAGGTTATTGAAAAGCACAAGTCAGGAGATGGATGCAAGAAAATTTCCAAGTCACTGATTATCCCTTGGAGTATAGTTAAGTCAATCAGCAAGAAATGGAAAGAATATGGCACAGCTGTAAATCTGACTAGAGCAGGCTGTCCTCAAAAACTAAGTGACCATGCAAGAAGGGGACTAGTGAGGGAGGCTATCAAGATACCTGTGACAGCTCTGGAGGAGTTACAAGCTTTAGTGGCTTAGACGGGAGAGACTGTGCATATAACTGTTGCCAGGGTGATTCACCAGTCACAGCTTTATGGGAAAGTGGGAAAGAGAAAGCCACTGTTGAAAAAACTCAGATGAAATCTCAGCTAGAGTTTGCCAGAAGGCATGTGGGAGATTCTGAAGTCAGCTGGAAGAAGATTCTACAGTCTGATGAAACCAAAATTAAGCTTTTTGATCATTAAACTAAACGATAATGTTTGGCATAAGCCAAACACCACACATCATACACACCACCCCTATGGTGAAGCATGGTGGTGGCTGTGTTTTGCTGTGGGGATGCTTCACTGCAGCAGGCCTTGGAAGGCTTGTGAAGGTAGAAGGTAAAATAAATGCAGCAAAATATAGGGAAATACTGGAGGAAAACCTGAGGCAGTCTGCAGGAGAACTGCAACTTGGGAGAGGATTTGTTCCCCAGCAAATCAATGGCCCCAAGCACAAAGCCAAAGCTACACTGTAATGGCTTGAAACAACAAAGTTAATGTCCTGGAGTGGCCAAGTCAGACTGAGAATTTGTAGTTGGACTTGAAAAGGGCTGTTCACTCATGATCCCCATGCAATCTGACAGAGCTTGAGCAGTTTCTTTTTGTAATTTATTTTTTATTGAAGTTCATCATCAAACAAAACTTTCCATAAAATGTATTTCAGATACTGTACATAGAAAAATGGGGAAAAATTGTAGTGTCCTGATGTGCAAAGCTGATAGAGACCTATCCACACAGACCAAAGGCTGTAATTGCTGGCAAAGGTGCATCTACTAAATACTGACTTGAAGGGGTTAAATACTTGCGCAATCAATTATTTTGTGTTTTACATTTATAAATAATTTAGGTCACTTTGTACAGATCTCTTTTCACTTTGACACAACAGAGTCTTTATCTATTGATCAATGTCAAAAAAGCCAAATTAATTCCACTTTGAGTCAATGTTGTAAATCAATAAAACATGAAAACTTCTGGGGGGGGCGGGTGAATACTTTTTATAGGCACTATATAAAATATATAAAAAATAGTTTAATTATAAATACTACAAAAAAAAATAATGAAAACATGAGGCTGTGTTCATGGGCTCAATGTCCATTTAGAAATTGGATGGCAGAGGAGAAGAAGCTGTTCCTGAATCACTGAGTGTGTGCCTTTAGGTTTCTTCATCTTCTTCTTGATGGCCGCCTTTCTGAAGCACTGCTCCTTGGATTCCTGTATACCTCGTACCTATGATGGAGCTGACTAATTTTACAACTTTCTGTAGCTTCTTTCGATCCTGTGCAGTGCCCCCCCCCCCACCCCCATACCAGACAGTGATGCAGCCTGTCAGAATGCTCTTCACGGTATAGCTGTAAAACTTTTCAAGTGTTTTAGGTGACAAACCAAATCTCCACAGACTCCTAATGAAATATAGCCGCTGTCTTGCCTTCTTTATAACTGCATCGCTATGTTGGGACCAGGTTAGATTCTCAGAGATACTGACACCCAGGAACTTGAAATTGCTTACTCTCTCCACTTCTGATCCCTCTGTGAGGATTTGTTAGTGTTCTCCCATCTTACCCTTTCTGAAGTCCACAATCAGCTCTTTGGTCCTACTGACATTGAGTGCAAGGTTGTAGCTGTGACACCACTCAACTTGGTGGTATATCTTGCTCCCATACGTCCTCTCATCTCCATCTGAGATCCTGCCAGCAAGGTTGTATCATTAGCAAATTTGTAGATGGCACTGACTGCAGGATCTCAAAGTTCAAGCTGCATCCTTTGCTGGCACACCTAGTGTGTTGTGAGCACAGTGCTTAGTGACCAGATGAGTCTTTCAACCAGATTATACTTAATGGTTTGAGGTCACGCTGCTGTCTCACGTGGTGTCTGAACATTGGCACCTTACTGCACAAGAACTTGATATTCAATCCATTTTTTATCATAATGATCTGACGTAGATTCCCAGCAAAGGCAGTTAGTCTGTACAACCTCATTTTATCAGGTTCATCAGAATTTATTATTCCAATAGTGCCTGTTAGATAATGTGCCAGTGTTTATTAACAGCTTCCAGTATTCACAATTATAATTGAGGGTTGATTAACTGGCACCGTAACAGACATTGGCTTATTGGCATCAAAGTTTGGCAAAACTAATGGCTCCGAAGATGGGAACTCTGGGAGCAGCTTTAGGAGCATCGAAGTATTATATATCTCAGTTTAAAAAATAATGACTTGGCCACGGCTACTGCCACTTTCTTTTCCGCTGGATTGCAGTTCCAATAACTTCAACAATAAATTTATGGCAAAAAACCTGTGCTTTAAAACTCCAAAACTCGTC
Source organism: Mobula hypostoma (assembly GCF_963921235.1). Taxonomy (NCBI): domain Eukaryota; kingdom Metazoa; phylum Chordata; class Chondrichthyes; order Myliobatiformes; family Myliobatidae; genus Mobula; species Mobula hypostoma. The sequence continues at coordinate 80,422,061 of NC_086109.1, forward strand.
CCTACTCCAGCCACTCTGCTCCTGAAGCACAGAATAATGATTATTTTAAATGCATGAAACTCAGGAAAAAAGTCTGCTACAAGACTTTATCTGTTACAAGACACACGTAAGTAAAACTGAACATGTCACCACTGTGTCCAAACCATCTAAGTTCTATTTCAATACTACATCCAGCACTGACTTTCCCAATAATGACACTGAGTGTACTAATTAAGGAGCCAATCCTGGTTTTATTTAAAAGACTTCTTAACATCAGATTTTATCTTCTATCAGGTTTCCTCAGAATAACTCATCATTTTATTTGGATAGCCAGAGACTTTTTTCCAGGGCGGAGATGGCTAATACAAGTGTACCTAATTTTAAGGTGATTGGAGGAAAGTATAGGGGGAAAGCCAGAGGTAATATTTTTCACATAGAGAATGGTGAATGCGTTGGATGCTCTGCTGGGATGGTGGTAGAGGCAGATATATTAGGGACATTTAAGAACTCTTAGGCAGGCACATGGAGAGCTAAGTAGGAAGGAAGGGTTAGATTGTTCTTTAACAGGCACATGGGCGATAGAAAAATGGAGAATTATGTAGGAGGGAAGATTTAGTTCCTGGGAGTCAATATCTCTGAGGATCTAAACTAGAACCAACACATCACTGCAGCTACAAAGATAGCAGCTATATTTCATAAGTAGCTTGAGTAAATTTGGTACGTCACCAAAAGCATTCACCAATTTCTGCAAGTGTATGGTGGAGAGCATCCTAACTGGCTGCATCACCGTGTGGTATGGTGCTGCTGTACAGGATTGCAGTAAGCCGCAGAGTTGTAAACTTAGTCATCTCCATCATTGGCACTAGCCTCCATAGTATCCAGGACAGGTAGCCCAATCACCCAGGCCATGCCTTGTTCTCATTGTGACCATCAGGAAGGAGGTACAGAAACGTGAAGGCACACACTCAATGATTCAGAAACAGCTTCTTCCCTTCTGACGTCCTTTTTCTGCATGGACATTGAACCCGTGAACACCATCTCACTACTTTTTATTTCTATTGTTGCACTACTTATTTAATTTAACACATATATATTAAACCTGATTCTGATTGACTTTGGAAGGGAAGGGTTAGGTTGATCTAGAGTAGGTTGGAAGGTTGGCACAACATCATGAGCCGAAGGGCCTGTACTATGGTGCTGTGCTATGGTGCTGTTCTAATTTCTATTATCATCATTTGCTATAACAACAAAGCTCTCTGATTCTTCCCCTCAATTCTTTCTCTTAGCTCAGTCATTAGATGGAACAATAATTCTCCTATTATGTATTAACCTGGACAGACTTTGAACTGCACTACCAGAAAATACATATTTTGTGTCTAACTTTGTAGTTAATGTGATTTGCCACTTACTCACTCAATTCAATCTAAAATCCGTTAAATCACACTGATGCTTTTTCACTTCATAATTCTATTACACCCCCTTGACATTCAAAGGGTTAACAGCTGTGTTTGGCCTCACTCAGTTGAAATGTTACATTTCTTTGCGATTTAGCAAAACATGAAAGGAAATCCATTATCTTGGGTTTTTTACTATATTCGGTGGACATAAAGTGAATTATAGAAAAAGAATAAAATGCAGGAATTATCTGTGGTCTGGGAATTTCAGCACCATTAGTAATCATCACACTTTCTCAGATTAGAGAGCTTGGTACAGACTTACCACTTAAATATCTGATGCACAATTCATTGCGCTCGCCTACAATTGCTGAGCAGGTGGATACTTTAGATCTGCTGACTGAAGGTAGTTGTGACACCTGTTCCAGGTGTGAAATCTGCAACTTACCTGACTTCATATCACCATCTGAAAATCAGCACAGGAACCTTAAAAACTGTTTAATTAAATGGACTGTAACTGAGGTCGTGGTTATAGTTCCTGAGTAAAGATTCTTACCATGCTTGGCAAATAAATCGATCCTGTCAGTATTAATTTCTGCAACGAGGCTAGTGGAACTGATTCCATTTGTTGGCTTGCAAATAACAGTGATTTTGTCTAATCAATACAAGGTTTCTGCCTGTGTATATGAATTAGTGCTTATATGTAGTTAACAATCAGCCTTTTAAATTGAAACTTCCACAATTCACTTTTGCAATCCCGTGTTCATACATTTTGCGCATCAGTGATCTCCTTGATGGAAGGTCTCTTGTAATGCACTAAGGTAGATTAAGTATTATTGACCCTCTATGTTCAGGTAGTGCTCTTCTACATAATCAGCTCAGTTGGGCAAGTTGTTCTTGCAAACATTTACTTGCAAACATTTCGTCTTCATGTGAGGAGACATCGTCAGTGCGCCGTTAATTGTGGTGTGTCCTCCGAATGCTTGGCCTTTACATACTTTTCAGTCAGCGGACTGGATGTCACTTTGGAAACTCAATTGTGATGTGGGGAGAAAATCTCATTGGTGATTGGTTGTGTGGTGAACTTCACGTGCTGTGGTCAGGAATTTTGCCCGCATTGGCTCATAAATATACTTTATACTTTATTGTCGCCAAACAATTGATACTAGAACGTACAATCATCACAGCAATATTTCATTCTGCACTTCCCGCTCCCTGGATTACAAATCGATAGTAAATATTAAAAATTTAAATTATAAATCATAAATAGAAAATAGAAAAATGGAAAGTAAGGTAGTGCAAAAAAACCGAGAGGCAGGTCCGGATATTTGGAGGGTACGGCCCAGATCCGGGTCAAATAGGATCGAGGTTTGTTTATAGAATTGTTTGCAGAAAATCATGCTTCTAGAAATTCTCTTGCATACCGCATGTTCGTTTGTGACATGACTTTCACTGATGCGCAATCGAATTTGTACACCTCTCGATCTTCATGGGTAGAGACTAGGGAGAGTTGCTCATGCCATTTTACAGCCAGTTGAATTTTCATGCATCCTTCTGAACAGTTACTTCCAGTTTAGCCAATGTAATATTTGCTGCAGTCCCTGCATTGGACTTTTTTAGACCACACTGTCCTTGTTCTTTTGCTCAGCAAAGTACTCTCCTCAATGTTGCTATTGGCTTGTGTGCGACTGAAATTCTGTGACCTTGGAGCAGTCAGGTTGTCATTTCCAAGATATTTCCAATGTATCAAAGTACAGCTCATTTGGTTGTTTCATGGTTCATACTTTGCTGACCACAAAGGCATCCTGATGTGAAGTTCCACTGATATCTGTTTCGTGTGAATACTTTAAAGAGATGTTTCTCCTTTAGTTCCGCCATGCTGCAATGTGTCTCTGCTCTTCAGAACAAAGTTTAGATACAGCTCTTCTTGTGTGCAGTTGGGTGGTTGCTGTGATAATTGAAGATCTGATCTGTATGTGTTCTCTTACAACAAACACATACACCCTGATCCTATTTATGAGCCGATACAGGCAAAATTCCAGACCGCAACGCACGAATTTCACCACACGGTCAACAATGAGATTTCCTCCCCACATCATAATTGAGTTTCCGAAGTGATACTCAATCAGCTATTTGAAAAGTGTATAAAGGCTGACCATTCGGAGGTCACACAACAGTCAACGTCACATTGATGATGTCTCCTCGCATGGCAACAAAACATTTGCAAGTAAATTGCCAGGATTGGAGAACAACTCAACCCAACCAGCAACCACCTGAACTACACATCTTCCAAATTATTTCCAAGGATTTCTTTATGCAGAAGGTGGTGAATCTGTGGAATTCATTTCCACAGATGGCTGCGGAGGTCAAGGCATTGGTTATATTTATAGTGGAATTTGATAAACTCTTGATTAGTAAAGGTGTCAGAGATTACGGGGAGAACGTGGTTGAGAGGGATAATAAATCGGCCATGATGGAATTATGGAGAAGACTTGTTGAGCCAAATTTAAGATTCAAGATTCAAGACTCAAGATTGTTTAATATAAGTTCCTGTACACAAATGTACAGTTTTGCAGCGGTATATTTAGACCAAGGAGTAGGAGTTTGTTTACTAAGTTCTGTAGGACAATAGTTTTGAATGCTGAACTGAAATCTAAAAACAGCATTCTGACTTAAGCATCCTTGTTTTCTAGGGACAGGTCAGGGCCAGGTAAACGACAGATGCTATGGCATCTATCGTGGAGCAGTTCGGTTGGTCGGCATATTGATGAGGGTTCAATGTGGCAGGAATAGAGTTTTTGATATGTGCCATTATCAACCATTCAAAGCACTTCATGATGATTAGTGTCAGTGCTACTGAGTGGTAGTCATTTAGTTCTGAAGATGTAGAATTCTTTGGTACAGGGATGATGGTGGCTGATTTGAAGCATGTCAGGATGGTAGCCTGGATGAGTGAAGTGTTGAATAGCCTAATTCTGCTCCTATGTCTTAAGGTCCTATAGTATGAGTGATCTATTACATATTTCATCTGTGAAATAAAGAAAGTCATCAATTTGAAGCACTAACCCAGGCCTCTCTCTTTAGAGATGCTGCCCAACCCATTTAGTATTTCCAGAACTTTAAGTTTTTATTTCAGATTTCTGGCATTTGGAGTTTTTTTTAAGCTTTTCAATCTCATCAGTAACTCATGTTTGCACTTTGGCAGAATGTATAAGAGTTACCACAGCAATTTTAATTTGACACTTTCCTCAACGCCTACACCCTATTAGTGAACTTACAGAGAAACTGAAGTGACAGCATATGGGAAGATGACTTAATAAACAAGTTGGTACATTTGAACAAGAAACTTAGATACAGTAACTGATATACTTTGTTAATAGAAATGCTTAAAAAAACAGACAAGCGAAGAGAGAAATGATCATTCTTCAGTAAGGAATAAACTTCTGAAATCAGCATAATTTGACCCACTACCGCCTCATGATCTACTTTAATCCCTAATATTGGATTATGGGATTTTAGTGGAAATAAAGTCAAGGAGAGGATGCTGTAATGCTAGCAAGTTGTGGTAGTGTTACAAAAATAAGGCAGTTTTATCTAAAATACTACATTGTTGGCTTCTTTCCACAAACAATGCAGCTCTAAGTAGCAACTCTAGTTGGTTTAATCATTTGGATGTATTCTATTGGCAAGTATTCATTTTAAGTTTGCATTCTATAGGAACTTGTGGCTTGAATCCAACTACTCTCTGTATTTGAATAATGCAAATTGTACAAAATAGTTAAACAAGATTCTTGAGTATCTTTCTGAAAGGTAATTTTATATTTTCCTGACATAACGAAAGAGGCTATTTGGCCCATGGTGTACAGGTTGGTCTCAGAGCAATGTCAGCAGTTCTGTTTTCCACTAGTCATCTCACTGCAATCTCTTCTTCCTCACATGCCCATCAAGTGCTCTGATTCTCCTCAAAGCTACCCACAGAAGGAATACTTTATGGTGGCCAATTAAGCTATCTAGGAGCATGTCTTTTGGTAGGTAGGAAGACACTGGAGAGCCTGGGAGAATCACTCTGGTCACGGAGCAAGTGCAAACTCCACACAGACAGTACTGGATGTCAGGGTCGCATTAGGATCATGAGGTCTGGCACCTGTCCTACCACTGTGCTGCCTAGAGGAGATCTTTGCAATTATAGTCATCAGCATGGAAGAAAACCCTGCAGAAGGACTTGTCCATACTGACCAAGTTGTCTACTCAAGCTAGTCCCATTTCTCTGCAAATGGTCCATATCCTTCTAAACCAGGAATTCCCAACCTAGGGTCCATGGACCCTTTGCTTAATGGTATTGGTCCATGGCATAAAAAAGTTCGTGAGCCCTCAAACCTTTCCTATCCATGAATCTGTATAAAGTCTTTTAAATTTTATAATTGTATCTATCTCTCCCACTTCCTCTGGTAGGTCATTCCATATATTCACCACTTTCCTCTGTGCAGAAACATTTGTCGCTCAAATCCCTTTTAAATATTTCCTCTCTCACATTAAACTTATGTCCTCTTAATTTTTCACTTCCCTTTCCTGGGAAAAAGATTGTGACTTTTCATCTTATCTTTTCCCCTCATGATTTTATAAACCCATAAGTCCATTCCCTCAGCCTCCTCCGCTCCAGGTAAAATAGTGTGAATCTATCCAATCTGTCCTGATGGCTCAAACCCTCCTTTCCTGAAGACATCCTTGTAAATCTTTTCTGCATCCTTTCCAGTTTAGTGGCATCCTTCCTCTATTTAGGCAACAAGAACCATGTGCAGGATTGCAAGTGCGGTGTCACAGAAGTCTGTACATGATAATCCAGTTCTTGTACTCATTGTCCTGACCGATTTAGGCAAGCATATCCAATATCTTCTTTGCCACCCTGTCTACCCGTGTCTCACTGTCAACCCTTATGAAAGGATTTGACAGGACGTACAGCACGTGGAGAAGATACAAGATTGCTGTAACAGTGCCAGGGACCCGGGATTATTTCCAGCACTGTCTGAAAGGAGTTTCCATGTTCTCCCCATAGCCACGTGGGTTTCCTCAGGCTGCTTCAGTTTCCGTCCGCGTTTCAAAGACATGCAGGTTAGTAGGTTAATTCGTCACATTGGTGCGATTGGGTGGCATGGCCTTGTTGGGCTGGAAGGGCTTGTTGCCATGCTGTATCTTTAAAAATGAAATCAAATATAACATGGAGTCTTTCAATTGCAGGTGAGATTCTAGTCCTGGCAAACTTGGTTTGATTCTGACTTCCACTGCTGATTACATCTTCATTCAGTGACTGCATGGGATTCTCCTGGGTGTCCTGGCTTCCTCCTAAGACCCTAAGTCATGCTGACTGGACATGTGTCTCTAATAAAGGGGTCTCTGACTGTATATCCAATGACTTGCCCTCCCCGCCACCGTCTGTAGCAAGGAATTCCACAGATTCTTCACTCTCTGGCAAAAGAAATCGCTGCTCACCTCTGTTCTAAAGGATATCCCTCTATTCAGTGAGGGAATGGGATTGAAGTGACTTCTTATGATAATGGGTTGAAAGGCCTCCTTTAAAGACATAAGAAGGTATAATATGCAATAACAGAACTAGTTTTCACTTGAAATTTGGATTTATTAGCAATAATCTGGAGTTTAAGAGAGATATTCTCACCTAGTAGATGGAATAAATCACTAGCCATCACAAGGTCTCATCAAGACAACTAGTGTTGACACAACACACATAAAAGTTGCTGGTGAATGCAGCAGGCCAGACAGCATCCCTAGGAAGAGGTACAATCAACGTTTCGGGCCGAGACCCTTTGTCAGGACTGATGAAGGGTCCTGACGAAGGGTCTCGGTCCGAAAAGTCGATGGTACCTCTTCCTAGGGATGCTGTCTGGTCTGCTTGAAATTCCAGCATCTGCAGATTTCCTCATATTTGCGTAGTATTGACACATTTAACAAAGTGGTAGATTGAATCTCTTGTAGTTAAAATTAAATCAGTATGTCCATTCATACCATAAGTAACAATTTATGTGTAGTATATTAGAAATAATTTAATACTGTAGTTCAATAGTTCCATTTAATATCAGACAAATGTATTCAACATACATCCTGAAACTCTTATTCTTCACAGACATCCATGAAAACAGAAGAATATCCCCAAAGAATGAGTGACAGTAAAAACTTAGAATCCCAAAGCCCCCCCCACTATCCCCCTCCCACGCACAAGCAGCAGCTAAGCATCAACCCTCCCCTCCCCCATTTACTTCAACATAAAGCGTCAATACCCTCCACTCACCAAGCAAGCAATAGCAAAGCCTAAGAAAGATCACGATCTGCAGTAAAACAGAAATTAATCACCACACCACAGGCTCTTTCTCTCCCTAATAAGGGAACAGAGAAATTTCACCTGTTCACAGTGAGAGGGGAGACATGAACAAAGTAGCAAAATGGAAGTTTATTGTTTCACAATTAGAACAATGCACTTTGTCTTCTCCTGCAATACCAACAAAAGTATTATGTGCGATTTTTCAATGAAGTGAATTATTAACCTGAAATTCAAGTAGTACTCTCACATGGCCCATCTCTCTCCCTTTCTCTCTGGGGGGTATTCAAACTATCCTGTCCATTGTCCTTACAGTATTGTAGTGACTCAGTGGTTTTGAATGGAGTGTTAATTAGGATGCTGCATCCAACTATATGAAGTGGAGTCTCTTGTTCTTGTCAAATGCAAACTGACTGCACTGGTTACAGAATACTGATGTGCGTTTTCAAAGGGAATATGCCCATCACCCTAAACCACCAAGCTGGTGTTTGCACTGGTAGATTGAAAGCGCTTAAGTGGTTATTGATCACAGTGGCGTCTTTTATTTGGTTTAAAAAACTGTAAAATGGAGAATTTCACAAGCTATTAAACTTTGATTTTTAAATTTAATTCTTACACCTGGATGAAGGATACAACAGGGCAATGGAGAAAAAAACAAATTACATTTGGAGATCAAATGTTTTAGTCCAAGGGGAACATTGACTTGGGCACTAAACCCAGCACAATGGCTTCAGGTGTTTCTCTGACTTTGTCAACCACAAGGCTTTGGAATGTGGATTGAAATTTCTTGTATGCCAGAAGCACCAAGCAGGCTCACATCTCATTTTATACAAGCTCAATATTCTTTTCATTGTGGTGAAAAATCATATCTCGTGTAAAATGGATTTTCAATTTATAATGAACTAATATTGTACCACAGTCACTCATCAATTTCACCCTTCGGCCTTCAGTCTGGGTTCTTGTGGATGAGAGCGTTTTCTTGGAGACAAAACCCTTTGCTTTGGATCTGACTGTGAGCCTGAAAAATGTAATATTATTAATGGTTGTTCCTTACCAAAAAAAATAAAGACTTCATTTGGTGGAACTCAGCAGGTCAGGCAGCATCTATGGAAATGAATAAACAGTCTATGTTTCAGCCTGAGGACCCTTCTTCAGAAATGAGAAAGAAAAGGGAAGACACTGGAATAAAAAGTTGGGGGGAAGGGAAGGAGGCTGGCTGGAAGATGGGGGAAGCCAGTTGGGCGGGAAAGGTCAAGAGCTGGAGAAGAAGGTATCTTATAGGAGAGGATACTGGACCAATGAGAAGGGGAAGGAGGAGGGGACCCAGGGGTAATAGGCAGGTGAGAAGAGGTGAAAGGTTAGAGTGGGGAACAGAAGAGGAAATTTGCTTACTGGGAAGAGAAATTGTTATTCATACTGTCAGGTTGGAGGCAACCCAGACAGAATATAAACGAGAGAAAATCTGTAGACGCTGGAAATCCAAGCAATGCACACAAAATACTGGAGGAACTCAGCAGGTCAGGCAACATCCATTGATCCATAGACAGTATATACGGTGTTGCTCCTCCACCCTGAGGGTAGCCTAATCTTGGCACAAGAGGAGGCCATAGACCGATACGTCAGAATGGGAATGGGAATTAAAATGTTTGCCCACCGGGAAGTCCCTCTTGTGGCAGATGGTGTGGAGGTGCTTGACGAAACGGTCTCCAATTTATGACGGGTCTCCCCAATGTAGTGGAGGCCACACTGGGAGCACTAGACACAATAGACAACCCCAGCAGATTTGCAGGTGAAGTGTTGCCTCACCTGGAAGGACTGCCTGGGGCTCTGAGTGGAGGTGAGGGAGGAGGTGAATGGGTAGGTGTAGCACTTCGGCCATTTGCAGGGATAAGTGCCGGGAGGGGGATGATTGGGGTGGGTCGAATGGACAAAGAAATCGAGGAGGAAGCAATCCCTGTGGAAAGTGAGGGGGGGATGTGTGTGGCTAAAGGTATATTTAATGGTAAGGTCCCTTTGGAAGTTCATGGACCTATGGTTGAAACCTATATCCTTAAATGGAGAGCTCAGCAGAGTAAGCTTTAGAAAGATTAGCTTAACACGCTGTAGCCACAATATTAGGTACCTCTGAGTGTATGTTTGTGGTCTTCTGCTGCTGTAGCCCATTACTTCAGGGTTTGATGTGTTGAGCATTCAGAGATGCCCTTCTGCACACCACGGTCCCATTGTTGTAATGACTGGTTATTTGAGATTCTGTCACCTCCCTGTCAGCTTGAACCCGTCTGGCCATTCTCCTCCGATCTCTCTCATTAACAAGGCATTTTCACCCAAAGAACTGCCGCTTAGTGGATGTATTTTGTTTCTCGTACAATTCTCTCTAAACTCAAGAGACTGTTGTGCGAGAAAGTCCCGGGAGATCAGCAGTTTCTGGGATACTCAAACCACCCAGTCTGGCACCAACATTCATTCCACGGTCAAAGTCACTTGGGCCATATTTCTTCCCCTTTCTGATATTTGGTCTGAACAACAGCTGAATCTCTTGACCATGTCTGTATGCTTTTATCCTTGAGTTGCTTTTGCCCGATTAGCGGATTGGATATTTGCAGTAACGAACAGGTGTACAGCTGTACTTAATAGCATGGCCGCTGAGCGCATTTGTCACAGGTACATCAAGAAATAAAGTGAAATGTGGCATTTGTGTCAGCAACTGTCACAAACTGAGGAGGTGCTGGAGGCAGCCTGCAAGTGTTCCCATGCTTCATGTGCCAACATAGCATTCCCATGACTTATTAACTCTAACTCCCTGTACATATTTGGAAACTGGGAGGAAACCAAAGCACCTGGAGGAAACCCACGCAGTCACGGGGAGAGTGTACTAACTTCTCTCAGACAGCGATGGGAATTGAACCTCACCTGCTGATCGCTGGTATTGTAATGGCATTACTCTAATGACTATGCTATCGTGCATAAGCTGGTTTACATACTATCTGAAATAGTATGAAATGGTGCTGATGATTTAGTACTGAACATCCCCTGCATTCTGCATTCTGGCAGAGTAGGGAAGCAGTCACTGGCATTTTGCAGAACAATTGCTCATCCGTAACCCAAGTTTCCCTTTGCAATCGACAGGCAGCATTGGAGGGAATAGAGTTGTATGTTTTCAATCTGTTAATGGATAGCTATTTCATTTCCATGTTTCATTTCTTTTACCAAATATCAAAACAAAAGTTCACGGACACCCATGTCATGACACACGTTTTCTGGACAAGCACAATCTGAGAGATCATTTTATTGGGTATGGCATCACAGTTGATGGTTACTAACGGCTACTGTACGAGCAGCCTGAAACATGAGTTCAAATCCCAGTGTTGCAGTTAAGTATTCTAAACAGATAAATTGGAAATCGAATAGAGAAACTAGTCACTGTAAAGGTAATCATGCAAATACAGCGTTGTTGTAAAAATCCATTTATTGCCACTATGTCTTTACCCACTCAGACCCATATGAACTCCAAACTCAGCAGTGGATAACTCTTTAACAAGGGATGAACAATAACTGACAGAGTTACCAGGGATGACCTTATCTTGCTTAGAAAAGAAAATCCCACACCATCATGTTCAGGATCAGTTATCACCTTTCTACCATCAGGCTCCTGAACCAGTGTGGATAACTTCACTCAGCTCAATAACGAACTGATCCCACATCCTACGGATTCACTTTTAAGGGCTCTACAATATCAGCCTGTTTTTCACCATTAAATGTATTCTGTCTATTCTGCTAATGCAAAGCCCTGTGATCCTGCCCCCCCCCCACAAGTAACAAAACAGACTTTGTAATAATTGTTAGCACATTTCTCCCCATTTTTGAGTCACTGAACAGAGAACAGCGTACTACAGGCCCTTCAGCCCATATTGGTGTGCTGACCTTTTAGCCTACACTAACATCAATCTAACACTTCTACATAGCCCTCTACTTTTCTTTCATCCATCTGCCCATCTAAAAGTCTCTTAAATGTCCTCTATTTATCTGCCTCTACCAGCATCCTGGCAGTATATTACATGCACACAGCACTCCCTGCATAAAAAACAACCTAACTCTGAACTTCACCCGCTACTTTCCTCCAATCACCTTGAAATTAGCCATTTCTGCCCTGGGACAAAGTCTCTGGCTGTCCACTCTATCCGTGACTCTTATCATCTTGCACAAATAACATAAGATTTACTGAACTGCATCCTGCCTGATTCCTTATACCAGTTGCCTGTGGAGATCGCAGCTGCTGTGTCAGTGTCTTCAGGAATTGCAGGAAGCATGTCAGGATCTTAAAATACACTTTCCGTCGCAGCCATGGCAACTGCACAAAAGGAGAGAAGGAAAATAATGAGATGAGGAAGGAGACCCTTTAGCCAGAAAGTGGTGAATCTGTGGAATTCATTGCCACAGACGGCCATTGGGTGTATATATAAAGCGGAGGTTGATAAGTTCTTGATTAGTAAGGGAAAGGGCTGGAGAATGGATTTGAGAGGGATAATAAGTCAGCCTTGAGCAGGCTCAGTGGGGTGAATGGCCTAATTCTGCTCCTATATCTCATGGCCTTAAGGAAATGAGTCTTCAAAATGTCTGAGACGTGGGGTCATAACGTTACCACATATTACATGAAGGATCCACACAGTGAAAAGCAGGTACTAACGAGTGTCTACTGTGGTAATGAATCCTAGGAGTGCTCACACATAGCTGATCAAGTGGATCAGTGATCAGTCAGGCAGGTGTCGAAACATTAGCAGCAATACTTCAACTTGTATACATTCCAGGACCACTTTGCTATGGACATCCTGTACCTAATGAAGTGGCCACTGGGCGCATGTTCTTGGCCTTTTGCTTCTGTAACCCGTCCACTTCAAGATTTAGCGTGTTGTGCATTCAGAGATGCTCTTCGTCACACCACTGCTGTAATGTGTGTTTATTTGGGTTACTGTCACCTTCCTGTCAGCTTGAACCAGTTTGGTCATTCTCCTCTGACCTTCTCATTAACAAGGCGTTTTTGCCCACAGAACTGCTGCTCACTGGATGTTTATTGTTTTTCACACCACTTTCTGTAAACTGTAGAGACTGCTGTGTGTGAAAATCCTAGGAGAAGATTCACAAGAATAATTCCGGGAATGAGAGGGTTAACATAAGAGGAACATTTGTCCACTCTTGGACTGTACTCCTTGGAGTTTAGAAGAATGAGGGGAGACCTCATAGAAACATTTCAAATGTTGAAAGGCATGGACAGAGTGGATGCGGCAAAGTTGTTTCCCATGATGGGGGAGTCTAGTACAAGAGGGCATGACTTAAGGATTGAAGGGCACCCATTCAGAGCAGAGATGCGAAGAGATTTTTTCAGCCAGAGGGTGGTGAATCTATGGAATTTGTTGCCACGGGCGGCAGTGGAGGCCAAGTCATTGGGTGTATTTAAGGCAGAGGTTGATAGGTATCTGAGTAGCCAGGGCATCAAAGGTTATGGTGAAAAAGCGGGGTAGTGGGACTAAATGGGAGAATGGATCAGCTCATGATAAAATGGCGGAGCAGACTCGATGGGCTGAATGGCTGACTTCTGCTCCTTTGTCTTATGGTCTTATGGAGATGAGCAGTTTTTGAGACACTCAAATCACCACATCTGGCACCAATAATCATTCTGCTGTCAAAGTCACTTAGATCACATTTCTTCCCCATCTTGATATTTGGTCTGAATGACAAATGAACCTCTTGACCATTGAGTTGCTGCCGTATGATTGGTTGATTAGATATTTGCACTAGCAAGCAGGTGTAGCTAATAAAGTGGCTGCTGATTGTATAGTTAGTATCTTGGGGAGGGGTTCCTCAATTAACAGTGAGTCAAAAACGCAGGTCATTGGTTGCATATTTTTGCACAAATTTCAGGAACAAGTGAAAACAGGAGGAAACATTGACTTCATCCTGTGTGCCAATGGTGCAGGGTTAATTACATTCACATTAAGCTGAGTTGTGCATGGAGATGCCTGGTTAGTCTAATTAGTGGAACTTCAACTGGAACTTGTGTTCAGATCAGTGTAAAGCATTTGTGCAAAAAACAATGGTGCAAATGGGTCTGCAGTATGTTTTAAGAAACATTCAGTATTTTTTTATCTCTGTAATTTGCCAGCCCATTGCTTCTTTGTATCCTGTTTTCAGGCATAGGAATTAAATTTAAACATACAAGTCTTGTAAAATTTTCCATTTTGCTGCTTTTTATTAGAAGAAGCACCAAATGATGAGAAAATATAGGCCTTTCAAATTAAATAGAAAATAAGATGACAGTAAGAACTGAACAGTAGCACACATTAATCAAACTTATTAACGGTGTCAATGCTTGGGTCCATTCCGAATACTCACATAGTTCCAGGCATAGATTGAAGAAGATGACAGGCACATGAATGGGCAGGGAATTGATGGATGTAAACCATGTGTTGTTCAAAGAAAATGAACAGAAGGAGACATGGAGCATTTAGCCCAGAATCTGGCCTGTTGGCTCAACTGTCCATGCTCTCCAATTTGCTTGACTGAGCCAGTCTCTATTGCCTATGAGTGGCCCATATCCCTCCAAGCCTTTCCCATCGATCTAACTGTCCAAATATCATTAATTGCACTTGCTTCCACTGACAGCTCATTGCACACGTCCAGTGCTCTCCGTGTGGTAAAAGATGTCCTCCAGTCTCTAATTAGAAACAAAAAAATGAATCTATATTTTCAGCCAATGCCAGTAGAATAATAATAAATAACAGTCCTTGTTTCTCAAAAGTTTCCAACAGATTTCCTTTGCTCAAGAAGATGTTTGGCCAGGTTGTGTAGTGAGGTGGCCAACAGTTTAGTGGCTTCGACTTCTTTCTCAGATGGCTGGAGGTACTGGGCTGAGGGGACGCAATGCTCTGCACATCTGGCCTCTCGGTGTATTCCCAGCTGCGGCCGGTGTAGTAGTAACTGCCACATTTCCTGAAAGGGATGTTGATTTTCAGTGAAAGAGTCAATTCATATTTTTTTTTGTATTCAGTATATTTTGCTTTTTATTTGCTTTTAACCAATTTGCAGTGGATTAAAGTTTAATTGAATTCATTATTTTTTAAAATAATTTTCTAAATAATGTTTATGACTGCTTTTAAAATCCATTTAAAGTTGTTTTTTTAGAGTTTGAATATCAGGGATATTTAAAGACAGTAAAAATTCCTTTGACAGGAGGAGGGTGCTGGGGATTCCCCGGCCTCCCAGATCCTGAGACCAGGCACCATGCTCTCAGCATGTTGTATTGTGAGTTGGAACTGTTGGCCATCCAACTACCCATCTGGCCCAATGACTCCTTGAATAAAGGAAACACGTTACAAATCTTTGGGCACAATTACTGGGAAGGGAAGACTCCCAGTAAAGTGGATATTATAGGGCGATGAGTTTAGCATGGGCGGATGATGGGATTTGGGAATGGAGAGTGCCAGAGGAATATTAGATCCTTTGCAGGGAAGTATCCCCGAGAACACAATGGGAGCCACTATGCTAATCCAAACTCTAGAACCATCCATCTTTCCTGATGAATGAACTCATGAAAAAGAAGTGCAAAACCAAGATAATCCAAGAGTGTAACTGAAAAATCATCTCTTCTGAACAGGGTCTCCAGATCAGGACCAGCGAGCTAGAAGAATTGGGAGCCAAATTCTGCACAGCGCTCTTGAAGCTGAATAAAGATACAATGCTGCGTAGCACACGGCTGATATTCCCAGATACTCCGCTGTTTGACTTGGATAATGAGCTCCACAATGATAAAAACATGTCACACAGGTAAGTTGTTGATTTGTTAGTTGAATAGTTAAGTTCAAATTACTAAGTAAATTCAAGTTCATTGTCATGGGCATACATATTCAGGGTATAAATACTATGAAAATTAGCTTCTTGCAGCAGCAGTATAGTATATCACATCACAAACATAACGAGCATAAATCAACTTAAATAAATAAATAATACAATAACTTAAATCAACAGAAGTTATACAGTACTGTGCAAAAGTCTTTGACACCCTATCTCTCTCTCTCTCTCTATATATATATATCTAGGGTGCCAAAGACTTTTGCACAGTACTGTAGTAATTTTCTCACACTGTCTTGCTGCCACAAAAAAAAGTTCATGACATATGTGAGTGATGATAAACCTGATTCTGATATGAGTCTCTATTGTGGACTGAGAGTGGGAAGGGGGCAGGGAGAGGGGAATCATGGTTGGGAAAAGGGGAAGGGAGAGGGGAGGGAGCAGGAAGCACCAGAGAGACAGTCAGTAATGATCAATAAACCAATTGTTTGGAATCAGATGATCTTGCCTGGTGACTCAGGTCTGGGTGTGTCTGCACCCATGCCACCTCCCCCCCCCCCCCCGGTACTCATTCACTGGCACCTTCTCCACACCCCTCCCATGGTGCTCCATCTTCACCATTCCCAACACCTTTGCTCCTGCCAGATTTACAAACTTGCTTTCTGTTCTATGTTGACAAATACAGTATTGTGCAAAAGTCTTTGGCACCCCAACTATATACATGTGCCGAAGACTTGCATGACAGAATAAACAAAAAATAAACATAACATTGGTGCAAGTTGAGGGAACTATTGTCTGAGGTAGAACTAGGGTTTTGAAGGTCGGTTCAGGAACCTGATGAGAGTGGGGAAGACGTTCTTGTTTAACCTTGACTTGTGGGTCTTCAGGTTCCTGTACCCCTTGCCTGATGGCAGCAATGAGAAGATGGCACGGACCAGTTAGCGGAGGCTCTTAATGATGGATGTCGTCTTCCTGAGACATCACCTCTTGTAGGTGGTGGGGAGAGTTGGACCCATGATGGAACTGTTAGAGTCCGCCACTCTCTGTAGCATATTGTGCACTGGAATTCCCATAACAGGTTGTGATGTAACAAGTCAGAATGCTTTCCACTCTACATCTGTCAGCCTTGGATGACACGTTGAATAGCCTTAAACTTCTAAGAAAGTAGGAATTCTGAAATGCCTCCATCATGGTTGCAAATTGTACTGTACCGAGATAGAGCGCTAAAATAACTTAAAATGCCGAGTGTTATTGATAACTGACAATATAGCTTCAATTATTTAAAGAGAACTATCCGGGCCCCCAGCAAGACTGGATAAAGTGAGAGTGGAAATGATACAGTGAGCAGTAAGTGGATGTAGATAAATCTAGAGTTTTGAGTTGTATATGTTGTCTACCAATATGGGAAAGAATCCTGTCAAATAGTACAACGCCTGAGAGGGTGAAAGCTGTGAAATCAGTCAGCCCTTCTCCAATGTGCATGAGTAATAATGTAATATCTGTTTCATGTTGGAATTGTACCTCTCACACAAGACATACGTATATGGAGCCAATTTCCATCACAGTGACAAGATTAGAACTCAGCCTACACAGCCAAGGCTTCAGTAATGCACAGAAGTATAGACCAGGTCTTCAAGTTTGCAGTTGGATTTGTCCCCTACAGCAGGTTAAAGCCAAGGCTCTTCCATTCAATGTACACTCAGTGACCAGGTTATTAGGTATCTCCTGTCCCTAATCAAGTGGCCACTGAGAGTATATTTTTGTGTTGTTTGGAACTGTAGCTCATTCACTTCAAGGTTTGGCGTATTATGCATTCCTGGATGTTCTTCTGCAGAGCACTTTTGTAATGCATGATTATTTGAGTTGCTGTCAGCTCGAACCAGTTTGGCCATTCTCCTCGGACCTCTCTCATTAATAAAGCATTTTCACTCACAGAACTGCCATTCACTGGATGTTCATTGTTTTTGTACTATCCTCTGTAAACATTAGAGACTATTGTGTGTGAAAATCCCAGGAGATCAGCAGTTTCTGAGATACTCATACCACCCCATCTGGCACCAACAATCATTCCATGGCCAAAGTCACATAGATCACATTTATTCCCATTCGAATGTTTGGTCTAAAGAACAAATGAATCTCTTGACCATGCCCACATGCTTCTATGCATTGAGTTGCTGCCACATGATTGGCTGATTAGCTATTTGCATAAACGAGCAGGTGTATATAATAAAGTGGTCATTGAGTCTATAGCAGCCAAGCAGCCTACCAACCCGACACTTTGCAACCATCCAGACTCAATATTAAATTCTCAAACTTTAGGCAACTTGCTCTTCCTTACCTCCATTTTCCGAGCTGTATTAGTACCGCCTCAGCTGTTGAGCTCTTCTATTAGCTACATACAAGTCAGACAGGGAAGTTTGATCACCTACTAACTCTCTCACAAAACAGAACTTGCTGAGTTCCTCCAACATTTTGTGTGTGTGTGTGTGTGTGTTGCTTAAGATTTCCTGCATCTGCAGAATCTCTTGCGTTTATCACCCTGTCTCGCTCCCTTTATCCTGTCCGTCCTCCCATGGCCACCTCTACAACTTAAAATCGCTACTTTTTATTCATTTCCCAAGTCCTGTGAAGGGCCTTTAGGATTTATAACAATCGCACTTTTACCAGCGCTGTCTGACCCATTGGGTGTTTCCAGCACTTTGATTTTATGATTATAAAAATCCGCCAGATTCAGTATTATCCTTCTGCACGATGAAACTGCCATCTCTCAGCAGCCAGACTGCATCTAAGGACCCAAAGCAATAGACTTGTCTCTTAACTGCTCTCTAAAATGATTTAGTAAGTTATTGAGTTCTGGGAGAGCTTGGAATGGAGAATAATTACTGACCTGACCATCGACACCCACAGCCCGTGAACAATTAAATAAATAAAATCTCAAGTACCATCACAGAATGGTGTTCTTCTGATTCCCTGACGTACAACTGAAGTCAGTGGTGATGCTGCTGTTCTGACGGGAAGCGTTCCATTTAAGTTGCGTTGTGGTACGACTTGTCATATTGATTCAGATGGGTAGAGCTTAATCAATGTTTCCGCTTCTCCATCTCTACATGCAGGTTATAAACACGGTGACATGTAAAACAGTGCAGAAACATCCTCAAAGGCATCAGGAGACATGTAAACAAATTTCTTTTCGATGATCATCAGACACTAACTGTGCAGTGTCCTCGGCTCACTGCACCTTCCTGTACACAGCCCAATCACTGTCAAATGATCATTGGGTGCTAATTCCATTGTGCACAGGAGATGGCTGAGTCAGTTGTATAGGCTGCTCACTGCGAGGTAGGGAACTATCTAATAAAGATTGCTGACCAGCCTTAATTAAATGTATGGCAACACAGCTTTGGCCAAACATATCAATTCAAGTGGAACTGTATTTCACAGCCGTGCACCTTTTTATATCAGCCAGCTCCAGCATGAGCACTAGCCTCCCCAGCACTGAGGACAACTTCGAAAGGCCATGCCTCAAAAAGGCAGAGGCCATCGTTCAGGACCCCATCAGCTAGGACTTGCTCTCTTCTTATTACTACCATCAGGGAGGAGGTATAGGAGCCTGAAAATACACACGCAATGTTTTAGGAACAGCTTCTACCCCTCGACTATCACATTTCTGAACGGACAATGAACCAGTCCATGAATATTACCTCACTATAGAACATAGAATAGCACGGCACAGTACAGGCCCTTCGGCCCACATTGTTGTGCCGACCCTCGAACCCTGCCTCCCATATAACCCCCCACCTTAAATTCCTCCATATACCTGTCTAGTAGTCTCTTAAATTTCACTAGTGTATCTGCCTCCACCACTGACTCAGGCAGTGTATTCCATGCACAAGCACTCTCTGAGTAAAAAACCTTCCTCTAATATCCCCCTTGAACTTCCCACCCCTTACCTTAAAGCCATGTCCCCTTGTATTGAGCAGTGGTGCCCTGGTGAAGAGGCTCTGGCTATCCACTCTATCTATTCCTCTTAATATCTTGTATACCTCTATCATGTCTCCTCTCATCCTCCTTCTCTCCGAAGAGTAAAGCCCTAGCTCCCTTAATCTCTGATCATAATCCATACTCTCTAAACCAGGCAGCATCCTGGTAAATCTCCTCTGTACCCTTTCCAATGCTTCCACATCCTTCCTATAGTGAGGAGACCAGAATTGGACACAGTACTCCAAGTGTGACCTAACCAGAGTTTTATAGAGCTGCATCATTACCTTGCGACTCTTAAACTCTATCCCTCGACTTATGAAAGCTAACACCCCATAAGTTTTCTTAACTACCCTATCTACCTGTGAGGCAACTTTCAGGGATCTGTGGACATGTACCCCCAGATCCCTCTGCTCCTCCACACTACCAAGTATCTTGCCATTTACTTTGAGGTCTGCCTTGGAGTTTGTTCTTCCAAAGTACTCCCTCCACTACGACCCTCTGCCTTCTGCAGGCAAGCCAATTCTGAATCCACCCGGCCAAACCTCCCTGGATCCCTTGCCTTCTGACTTTCTGAATAAGCCTACCGTGTGAAACCTTGTCAAGTGCCTTACTAAAATCCATATAGATCACATCCACTGCACTACCCTCATCTATATGCCTGGTCACCTCCTCAAAGAACTCTATCAGGCTTGTTAGACATGATCTGCCCTTCACAAAGCCATGCTGACTGTCCCTGATCAGCATGGTTCTCTAAATGCCCATGGATCCTATCTCTAAGAATATTTTCCAACAGCTTTCCCACCACAGACGTAAGGCTCACTGGTCTATAATTACCCAGACTATCCCTACTAACTTTTTTGAACAAGGGGACAACATTCGCCTACCTCCAATCCTCCGGTACCATTCCCGTAGACAACGAGGACATAAAGATCCTAGCCAGAGGCTCAGCAATCTCTTCCCTCGCCTCATGGAGCAGCCTGGGGAATATTCCCTCAGGCCCCAGGGACTTATCTGTCCTAATGTATTTTAATAACTCCAACACCTCTTCTCCCTTAATATCAACATGCTCCAGAGCATCAACCTCACTCATATTGTCCTCACTGTCATCAAGTTCCCTCTCATTGGTGAAGACTGAAGAGAAATATTCATTGAGGACCTCGCTCACTTCCACAGCCTCCAGGCACATCTTCCCACCTTTATCTCTAATCGGTCCTACCATCACTCTTGTCATCCTTTTGTTCTTCACGTAACTGAAGAATGCCTTGGTGTTTACCTTTACCCTACTCACCAAGGCCTTCTCATGCCCCCTTCTTGCTCTTCTCAGCCCCTTCTTAAGCTCCTTTCTTGCTACCCTATTTTCCTCAATAGACCCATCTGATCCCTGCTTCCTTAACCTCATGTATGCTGCCTTCTTCCACCTGGCTAGATTTTCCACCTCACTTGTCACCCATGGTTACTTCACCCTACCATTCTTTATCTTCCTCACCGGGACAAATTTATCCCTAACATCCTGCAAGAGATCTCTAAACATCGACCACATGTCCATAGTATATTTCCCTGCAAAAACATCATCCCAATTCACACCCGCAAGTTCTAGCCTTATAACCTCATAATTTGTCCTTCCCCAATTAAAAATTTTCCTGTCCTCTCTGATTCTATCATTTTCCATGATAATGCTAAAGGCCATGGAGTGGTGGTCACTGTCCCCCAGATGCTCTCCCACTGAAAGATCTGTGACCTGACCCGGTTCGTTACCTAGTACTAGATCTAGTATGGCATTCCCCCTAGTCGGCCTGTCCACATACTGTGACAGGAATCCGTCCTGGACACACTTAACAAACTCACTATTTTGCACTCTCTTTGTACTAATTATTTAACTTAATTTAATTTTTAATATATTTTTATTGTAAGTTATAGTATTTTTGTATATATTGCACTGTAATGCTGCCGCAGAACAACAGATTTCAAGACATATGACAGGGATACTAAACCTGATTCTGTTCTGAATACCTTGTAAAATGTTCCCTTTTGTTGGTATTTTTCTCCAGTTGCATTCTGAGTGAGAATGTTGATTCGCACAATGGTTAATAACATACCCAGGCCTCTTTTGCTCATCCAGAACACAGTTGAGTGTTGCTTGTCCTTTGTCATAATGGCCACTTGTTGCTTCTCTCTAATGACTGGGATCTTTTATCCCTGCTGGCCTAGAATGGTTATTGTGAATGGTAGGCAGGTCAGTTGTTAGTGCCACAGAGAGGATGTCCTGCATCCAAACTATACATACATCATTTAAACAAACAGCAAATAACCTTTATCCAAAGAAATGAAAAGCACACAGAGCAATCAAAAAATAAATAAGTCCCTAACCTGTCATCCTTTTGTTTTATAACAAACATATAATTAAGTTAAAATAGAACAGCTTATTATTGTCTGAGGACATGCATGCTTATCAACAATAAAAAGTCATCTATTGCTTCACTTTTTCAAACCAAAAATATAATTAGCCATATCTAATTTAGCCACATGTGACTAATTGCCAACGTGGTGGCTAACATGATTGTATAGGAACATCAAATAAAATGCTGGAGAATCTCAAGGGGTTGTGAGGAACATCCTCAGAAGAGCTGGACAGTTTTGCTTCAATTTTAAATGGGTGCTTGATAGAAGATAAGATGTTCTTCATTGATCCTTGTGATAGTACAGGCAGCTACAGAAAGGAAGGTTTGAGTGGAATGGAGAATTATGTGTGCAGGAGTGTAAAAATGGAGAAGTGGTGGTGGGGAATCTCATTGAAACCTATTGAATATTAAAAGGCTGAGATAGATTGGACCTATAGAGGATGTTTCTTATAAAGTGGAATCCAAGATGGGGAGATATGTCTAAAACTAAATTATCGTGATTCTATCTGATATTAGTCCCTTTTGTGATCAGTGTAATGGGGGCGAGGCTTCTCTTATCCATATGTGTTGGGATTGTCCTAGTTTAGAGAAATTTTGGAGAGAATTCTTTTTAACTTTATCCCATATTCTTAATTGCCACTTAGAACCTAACCCTTTGATTGCTCTTTTTGGCACCCTGAGTGAAGTTGACATGCAGTTGAGTCCGACCAAACATCGAACATTATCTTTTGCCTCTCTTTTGGATAGACATTTAGTTCTTCTTAGGTGGACAGATGTTGCTCGACCCACTCACGCTCAATGGTTTAGAGACATTATGTCCTGCTTAGACCTTGAAAAGATTCATTATTCACTTCTTAATTCGGACATAAAGTTCCATAAGGTGTGGGGATGTTTTCTTGATTACTTTCATAATTCCTCTTTAGATTAAAGGTTTATCCTCCTTTTTTTGTATTTTACTCCCTTACTTTCAGCTTTTTTTTCTGATTAAATGTTACTGTTTTTTTCATGTGAAATATATTACAGTCTAGGTAGTAGGCAATATACTTTTTTATATTTACAGCTCTGTGGTGACAAAAGCTCTGTTTAACTTTTCTTTACATCGAAATGGTTGGCTTGGAGTTGCATAGTGGGAGGGTGGGGAGGATACTAACTTTATAAGATTTTATTTTGGGTGCTTTTTCTTTATTGTTATGAATTGTATATTAGACATGTTTGTTTTGCACTGTATAAATCTCTTTTTAGCTGGTGGGTTTTTTTGTTGTATTGTAGAAACTCACAAAAAAATTAATAAAAAAAAGGTTATGGGGAGAAGGCACGAGAATAGAGTTGAGAGGGATAATAAATCAGCCATGATGAAATGGCAGAGCAAACTTGATGGATTCGATGGCCTAATTCTGCTCCTATGTCTTATGAAAGGCATTTAAAAATCTTAAGGAGTATTTGAAATGCAGATTCTTCTGATGATAAACATTTTTTGCTTGAGTCACGTCAGCTGGAATAATACCTGAGGATGTCTCTGCATTAATACCTCACCCTTCTCTTTTACCGATACATTCTGACAATCGTCCCTCTTCTTTACCTCATCTCTATTTGGAGTGTTAATTCACAACTTCTGTCTCCGCTGCTTGACTCTCTTTTATTTAAGAGATACAGACCCAATAAGCAACAATGAGTCCACCCAATTACACCCATGTAACTAATTAGCCTACTAACTTGTACATCTTTGGAGTGTGGGAGGAAACTGGAGCACCCAGAGGAAACCTACAGAGTCAGAGGGAGAAGGTACAAGCTCCTTGCAGACTGCAGTGAGAATTGAACCTGGGTTGCTGGTACTGCAGTAGTGTTTTGCTAACCACTACCGATGAGCCTATGACGGGTTGGATTCTTCGAGGGTTGTGTTTTCTATTCCAGATTACGGACTCAGGTTAGCTTATTGGAAGGGTGCAATGGAGTTCCTTACACATGTGGGAGCTCACAGAGTAAACAGTACACAACGATAAATGCAGCACTGTGCACAAAACAACCAAACAGTGGGAAGGTTGTGGTGCAATATGAAGCAGTGAAAATAGGACTGCTGATGCGACAATTACAGAGTAACTGAGAGTGGTAGAATGAAAAGTTTGAGAAAGTGGCAGCGCCATAGGAAGGGGAAACGAAAGGGCTGATTGGTTCAGAAGTCTGGGAGCAGTGGGCAAGAAGCTGTTCTTAAGTCCACTTGTCCGGCTCCTTTGTCTTCTCCCAGAAGACAGAAGAGAGAAAAGGGATTGGCCAGTGCAGCAGGAATTCTTGACAATTCCTGAAACAATGCACCATGAAGATGGACTAGATGAAGGAAGTGATGATCCTGATGGGCTGGGCTGTGTTTGTCGCTCTCTGCAGGTTCCACTGGTCCAGAGTAGAACAACTGTTGTACTGTAACAGACTGACCTCTATGTTGCTGAGGTCAGGCAGCAACTCTCAGTCATCTCCCTTTACTTAGTCCTTGGAAAGGCCCCCATTTGGGACCAGCAGGCCATTGTTTCCCATACCAGCACCAACCTCATCCACACTGGAGATCATTCTCATAGTTCCCTTACCCCACGTCATTTGTTTCTTCCTCCTACCCAAGATCCACAAACCTAACTCTCTGGGTAGGCCCATTGTTTCTGTCTGCTTCTGCGCCACTGAATTCATGTCATCATACCCCTACTTCGTTTTGTCCCTCTTGGTTCATTCTCTTCCCACTTACATCTGAGACACTTCACATGTTCTTGATCTCCTCAACAACTTTCAGTTCCCTGGCCCTGATCACTTAATTTTCACCATGGGTGTACAGTCCCTATACAATTCTATTTCCCCATCAAGAAGGCCTTATAGATCTCTTTTCCTTTCTCGATCAGAGATACGACCAGGTCCCATCTACTACCACCCTCCTCCATCTGGTGGAATTGGTCCTCACCCTCAACAATTTCTCTGTCAGCTCCTCGCACTTTCTTGAAACTCAACCTGTAGCCATGGACGCAACTCTTTCTGCACTACATTGACAACTCCATTGGTGCTGCTTCATGCACCAGTTCTGAGCTTGTCAATTTCATCAACTTTTCCTTCAACTTCCACTTTGCCCTTAAATTCACTTGGACCATCTCTGACACTTCCCACCCCTTTCTCAATCCCTTTGTCTTCATTCCTGGAGATAAACTGTCTACCAATATACTTTATAAAATCTATCAATTTCTACCACTGTCTTGACTATACATAGTCATAGTCATACTTTATTGATCCTGAGGGAAATTGGTTTTCGTTACAGTTGCACCATAAATAATTAAATAGTAATAAAACCATAAATAATTAAATAGTAATATGTAAATTATGCCAGGAAATAAGTCCAGGACCAGCCTATTGGCTCTTCTTCTCACCCTGTCTTCCTGTAAAAATGCCATTCTCTTTTCTTAGTTCCTTTGTCTCCATCGCATCTGTTTCCAGAATGAGGCTTTCCTTTGTAGTACATTAGAAATATTCTCCTCCTTCAAAGAACAGTTCTCCTTGCCCCAGCATTGATGCTGCCCTCACCCACACCTCAGCTGGACATCCATGTTCCCCTCATCTTCCTGCAGCCTCAACAGGGATAGAGTTCCTTTTGTTTTCACCTACCAATTCAGGAGCCTCTGCATCCAACATATCATTCTCCGCAATGTCTGCCATCTGCAATGGGACCTAACCACTAAACACATCTTGACCTTTTCCCCTCTCCCACATACTCCACTTTCAGCAAGGATTGCTTCCTCCCAATAATCTCTCTCCTGGCACTTACCCCTGCAAGAGGCAGTAGTGTTACATCTGCCCATTCACTTCCTCCCTTACCTCTATTCAGAGCCCATAACAGTCCTTCCAGACGAGGCTAGACTTCACCTGTAAATCTGTTAGGGTTGTCTACTGTATCTGGTGCTCCGATGCTGCCTCCTTTACATTGATGAGACCTGATGTGGACTGGGGGACCACTTGTCGAGCACTCTGTTCCATCTGCATAAAGTGGGATGGTGGCCATCCATTTTAACTTTTATCCCCATTCTCGATCTGATATGTCTGTCCATGATGAGTCCACTCTCAGGCTGGAGGAACAACATCTCATATGCGGTCTAGGTAGCCTCCAACCTGATGCCATGAACATTGATTTCTTCATCTTCCAGCAGATTTTCCCCTTCCCCTTTCCCTCTTTGTTATTTCCCTACCCTGGACTCTTACCTCTTCTCCTCACCTGCCTATCACATCCTCCTGGTGCCCTTTCTCCTTCCCTTTTTCCCATGGTTCACACTCCTCTCCAATTGGATTCCTTCTCCAGCCCATTACCTTTTCCACCTATCACATCTTACTTCATCCCCTCATCCCTTCCAACCTGACTTCACCTATCACCTTCTAGCTTGTTCTTCTTCCCCTCTCCCCCACCTTCTTATTCTGGCATCTTCCCCATTTCTTTCCAGTCCTGATGAAGGATCTCTGCCTGAGATGTCGAACGTTTATTCATTTCCGTAGATGCTGCCTGACCTGCTGAATTCCTCCAGCATTTTGTATGTGTTACTCTAGATTTCCATCATATTTAGAATCTCTTGTGTCTATGACTCAACCTTTCAGAATACTTTCTATGGCGTATGTGTAGAAGTTCGAGAGGGTCTTCATAGGTAAGCTGAATCCTCACAGATGCAAGGGGAAGTACTGTACATACACTGAAGTAATTTCTTGATCACTGCGTCAGTGTAAAGTGATCAGGTGAGGTTGCTGGGTACACGGATGCTGAGAAACCTGAAGATATTGACTATCTGCACAGCAGCTCTTTGATGAAAGCATGTTCACACGCCGCCTTCTTAGGGAAACACCAGCTCTTTTGTTTAGCTGACTTTAAGGACTAGGTTGTTCTGACAGCAATATACAAGGTTCATGATTCTTTCCTGTACTCTGTCTCAATGGTGTTGTTGATCTGGCCTGGTGCTATCATCGGTGAATTTAAGATTGAGTTGGCTCTGCACCTGGCCACAAAGTTGTGGGTATACAGGGATATACAGGGAGCAGAGCAGGGGAACGAGCACACAACCCTAGGGAAAGCTAGTGTGAGTGAAATCATATGACCAACTCTAACTAACTGAGGTCAGGAGGTCTATGGCACATTTTGAGAGGAATTGATGAAAGTTGGAACCTAAACTTTTGTCTCAAGGGGAAGATGCAGGCCACCTCTGTGCTTAACCATAGATGTCCGGAGACCTTGATCTTAGTGGACATTACCAGTGTACATCCCTCAACCAGTAATAGAATAATTGACAAATCCCGCCATCTGGTTCACTGTTGCATGCTATCATTGCGGAGATAAGCAAAATAAACTGCATGTAACTAGACCTGTATGAGGTTGAATCACGGCTGTCACATAATATCAGATCCTGGGAAGCTAGATGCTATCATACTTTTGGACTTTTCCTTCATTACATAAGTGGCTACATTACAATGGACTACATTGACTGTGAACTGCTTGAGGTCATCCTTAGTTCACATTCATTCTATATGAATCCCAATCTTTTCCTTCCTTTCGTTCTTTAGTGGCTTGTAATCATTCAGCATTTACTTAAAACACAGCTAGTTATAGGTGGAGCAGATAGATTCTTTTGAAGTGATCTACACTTGTTGGCTGCTTTATTAGGTACACCTGTACACTTGCTTATTAATGCAAATATCTAATCAGGCAATCATGTGGCATCAAGCCAATGCGTAAAAGCATGTCGGCACGGTCAAGAGGTTCAATTGTTGTTCAGTCCAAACATCAGAATGGGGGAAGGAATGTGACCCAAGTGACTTTGACCATAGAATATTTGTTGGTGTCAGACGGGGTGGTTTGAGTATCTCCAAAGCTGCTGATCTCCTGGGATTTTCACGCACAGCAGTTGTTAGAGTTTACGGGGAATGGTGCGGAAATTGATAAACATCCAGCAAGGGGCAGTTCTTTTGGCAAGAATGGCTTGTTAATGAGATAGATCAGAGGAAAATGGCCAGACTGGTTCAAGCTGACAGGAAGGTAACAGTAACTCAGATAGCCATATGTAACAACAGTGGTGTGCCGAAGAGCATCTCTGAATGCACAACACATCGAACCTTGAAGTGGATGGGCTACAGCAGCAGAAGACCAGGGTCACTTTATTAGGTACGGAAGGTAACTGAGAAGTGGCCACTGAATGTATGTCACAGCTGTATTCTGACCTCATGCAGAAGGAGTTTTATTTCTGAAGTTAGCAGCTGTTGGTCTGATTCAGTCAAAAAGAAATTTTAATTATTCTCGTGTTTTTTTATTGTATACTAAGCTCTTTGATACTGTAATTTATTTCTTTGCTCTTTCTTTACCACTGGAGTCTTAGAATTATGTTGCCTGCTATTTCTATTGTGCAGGTAATCCCAGCTGTGCCATCTATTACCCCATTGATCACCTATGCTGGCAGGAGATAAATGATATCAAAGCCATTTGCATGCAGTGAGTTGCAGATGGATAGGACCTGGGTACATTAATCAGCTCCAGGCTGTTTGAGGTGTGATCAATTTACGGGGTGTGATTGATTTATCTGACACCTCAGTGGAGTCGTGGTAATGCCAACATCTGTCTTGCACGCCGGCTTAAAAGCACAGGAGTTGTATTGTATGTTCCTGAAAGACTCGGTCTTAAAGGGACGAGCTCATTTCAATTCATGACTACTGCGTTAGATTTGCATAAGCACATAACAACTAGATGCAGAAGAAGGCCCTTTGACCCCTCACACTTTCTCTGTCATTGAGTAAGATCGTGGATGATCTTTTGTTTTACCTTCCTACACTAAACCCATGTTCCCGATCCCTTTACCAGCCAAAATCTAGGCATCTCCGTCTTGAATATACCCAGTGCCTGAGATTCAACTGACCTCTTGGTAGGGAAAATCCAAAATTCACCAACCTTTGACTGAAAAAAAATGTTCACTCAAAAGTTAGTGAACCTAGATCCAGGTGTCAGAATCCCTGTATCCTGAGATTCTGACTCCTGCTTGTAGGCACCCCATTGCAGGGTAACGTTATCCCCCAAATCTATCTTATGATGTCCTCAAAACATTTTGCATGTTTCATTGAGATCATCTCTTGTTCTTCATAACTCTAGAGAGTATAGGCCCAGTCTGCTCAATCTTAAAGTTCAAAGTCCATTTATTATCAAAGTAAAGGCATCCGTTAGTCTTGCGAGAGCATGGATCTGTGCCTGGAGAGTATTCATTCTCCAGGGTGCAGGCCTGGGCAAGGTTGTATGGAAGACCAGCAGTTGCCCATGCTGCAAGTCTCCCCCCTCCATGACACCGATGTTGTCCAAGGGAAGGGCATCAGGACCCATACAGCTTGGCACTAGTGTCAACGCAGAGCACTGTGTGATGAAGTGCCTTGCTCAAGGACATAACACGCTGCCTCGGCTGGGGCTCGAACTCACCACCTTCAGATCGCTAGTTGAACGCCTTAACCACTTGGCCACGTGCCCGTCAAAGTTATCAAAATATGTATACTATATACAACCCTGATATTTGGCTCCTGACACGCAGCCATGAAACAAAGAAACCCAATGGTACCTGTTAAAAAAGACCGTTGAACACCCAATGTTTAAAAAAACACAAATCATGCAAACAGTTAAAAAGTAAGCAAACCACACTCAGAACTGAAGTTCACGGAAGTGATTTCACAGCCACAAAGCCAGTCATCACTACAGCTGGTCAGGAGCCCATTAGTTGCAGGCCACAGCCTCAGTTCAGTGCAGAGATGAGTAACCTTGCAGAGTGGGGAGCTGAACACTGGCCTGTCCCTCTGGCCCTGACATCCTGACCTTTTCAATCTGTCCCAGTGCTTAAACTGGCCAAACGTTGGCTTGTTCCTGGCTCTCAGAACTGGGACCTGCCACTTTGACACGCTCCAGGGCCTGGACCCTGCCACCTCGATCTGGCCTGTATCTGACTCTCCTGTTCTGACCTGGTGCTTAAATCGGTCCAGCATCAGCTTATTCCTTGCTCTCAGGCCCAGGCCGCGCTGCCTTGCCTCAGATCCGCCGCTTCGAATTGGCTCCAAGCCCACTCCAACAATGACCAAATATTGTTGGGATAGATTCTAGCCTGGAAGCAAGTTCCAGGCAGGGAGTACTCTTGAAAACTAGAAGATCAAGTTTCTTTAATATTCAGTGATGTCTAACTTCTGGTGAGCTTTATACTTCTGTTAGTACAAGATGAATGGACTAAGTATGTTGCTTGATGTGTTAGATGTGAATGGGTAAATCCAGTGTGGAGGTCTTGATTAAGCAAATGAAAATTAGTAAAATTAGTTTGTTATCGTCACACATGAACTCCTACAACGTGGTAGCATTGCAATTAGCAGAATACCTTACTGCGCCAGTGGTTAGTGTCCAATTCCTGCCGCTGTCTGCAAGGAATTTTGTACTCGTTTCCTACTGGTGCTCCAGTTCCCTCCCACATTCCAAAGACGTGCAGGTTAATTAGGGTTAGTGAGTCTTGGGCATGCCATGTTGGCGCCAGAGCTTAGCAACATTTGCGGCTGCCCCCTGCACATCCTCGGACTGTGTTTGGTGTTGACGCAAACGACATATTACGCTGTGACAAATAAAGTCAATCTTCTAAAGATAATTTCACAACGACAGTACATTGATGTGGAACAAGGGAGAAGCAATAACAGAGTGCATATGATAGTGCTGAGCTAACAAGGAAAGCGCATGGCAGGTATACAATAAAGTGCAAGGCCATAACGAGCTACATTGTGAGGTCAAAAGTCTATCTTAATTGTACAAGAAGTCTGTTCAATAGCCTTATAACAGCTTGATTATGAAGTGGGGTGGGTCTCAATTGCAGGAGACACCCTGTCCTTAGGAATAGGTTTGGCCCGAAGTTAATTGTGGGGAGGAGCAGAAGGTGGTTCGATAGTCCAATGATGTTTGGAGAACATAAAAAACTCCTCGCAGAGAGCGGCGAGAATTGAACCGCAATATTACAGTTGGCACTGTAAAGTGAAATGCTAACCGCTAAGTTACCGAGGTGCCATTGACCATGTTCTCCAGGAAGAGTGTAGCTATGCTGGCATGTGTTAATGCTACTGGGTCGCTTGTTGGAATATAGATGTTCCACCTCAGGTCAAGACTCTCTGTATATCTACACCAAAAGGACAAGGGACACTCCTTTGATGATAACAATGTGCACACTTTGGACAGGGAGGGCAGGTGGTGTGAAAAAGGGGTTAAAGAAGCTACCTTTGTCAAACTGGAAAACCCATCCCTGAACAGAGTGGGTAGGGTACAATACTACCTATCAGCTACTTACAATGCAGTCCTAACATCTCCACAACAGCTCACACTTCCATTTGTGCAAAGACTAATGACCCTCTCATTACATCTACGATTCTTAACAACCCTCAGGTGATTGCTGTACCTTTAAACAACTCACAGAGTTTATAAACCAGAAAGCTACCCACCATGGATCAGAAGTGGAGAAGCCTCTTGGATGAATGGTGAAATGTCTTCCAGTGAGGCAAGCTGCCTTGATTTTCTACTGCTTGACCTCCAATGACCTGGATGACTGAGAACCTTCATAGAAATATGGATGCTGCTGAGGTGCCATTTTGTTTTGGCTCATCACACATGTTGTCTTCCTTCCCCACTAGGACAGAACAGAAAGCAAACTAGGCTGCTTGTCCCAAAATACACAAAAAAAACTCTCACTGCAGATTACTGGGACCAATTTTCATGTTTAGACTTAAATGAGCTATAAATGGCTAAACCTGTTGGAAATCTGACTAAGTAAGCACAGATTGTATTAAATTCTCAGGTGAGAGGTGATTTGCATAATTACTCCCAGCAGGAGATGTAGACTCAAATTGGGTAGAGTTTAACTTTATGTGCAAGTTTAAAACAGGTGAAGAGTGCACTGGGAGCCTTATCTTCAGCTTGCCTGATTTTTAACATTGTCACCATGGGGCTATGCATGGCTATGAGTGGAATGATAGCATTGTAATTATGTTGCTGGGTGAGCAATCAAAATGCCAGAAATACTCCTCAGTACATGTGAGTTCAAATCCCACCATCGTAGCTGATGAATTTAAATTCATTTAAGCTGGCATTAATAATTGTAGCTATAAAACCACCAGAGCTCTGTTAAAAACTCATCCAGCTCACTAACACGGTTCAGGAAAGGAAACAGAATGTCCTTTAAGTGTTCTGGCTTGCATGTGGCTTTATATGCATCCATGAAGATGTCCCATAACTGCCCGCTGTAAAGGTCTAGAAAGGCTCACAGTTTGAAAGCAATTAAAGACTATACTTAAGACAAGGCTAGAGATTTTTGCATAGTAGGGGAATTAATCGTTATGGAGAAAAGGCAGGTGGGTGGAGATGAATCCATGATCAGATCAGCCATGATCTTATTAAATGGTGGAGCAGGCTCGATAACTCAGATGGTCTACCCCTGCTCCAATTTCTTATGTTCTTGACGTACATTTATTATTAATGTCAGTGGGACATTGAAGAACAAAAATTCATGCAGATTAAGGAAAGGTGTAAAAACAATAGTGTTGTTGTCATGAGGGACTCCAAGTTCCCTACCATAAACTGGGACCTTCTGAATGCAAGAGGATTAGATGGGGTAGAATTTGTTAGGTGCATCCAAGAGGGTTTCTTAAATCAATATGTTGATCGTCCAACAAGAGGAGAGGCTGTACTGGACCTAATGTTGGCTAATGAGCTTTCAGTGGGGTATCAGTATGTACAATGCCTATAAAAATATTCACCCTCCTTGGAAATTTTCATGTTTTATTGTTTTAAAACATTGAATTAAGTTGGATTTAATTTGGGTTATTTTGACACTGATCAACAGAAAAAGACTTTCATGTCCATGTGAAAACAGATCTCTACAAAGTAATCTAAAATAATTACAAAATAATTGCATAAACATTCGTTTTCTTCAAGTCAGTATTGCATCTTTGGCAGCAATTACAGTCCTGAGTCTGTGTGGATAGGTCTCTATCAGCTTTGCATATCTAGACATTGCAATTTCTCCCCATTCTTTTTTTACAAAACTGTTCAAGCTCTGTCAGATTGCATAGGGATCATGAACGAACAGCCCTTTTCAAGTCCAGCCACAAATTCTCAATTGGATTGATGTGTAGACTCTGACTTGGCCACTCCAGGACATTAACTTTGTTGTTTTTAAGCTATTCCTGTACAGCTTTGGCTTTATGCTTGGGGTCATTGTCTTGCTGGAAAACAAACCTTCACCAAATCGCAGTTCTCTTACAGACTGGATCAGGTTTTCTCCAGGTTCTCCCTGTATTTTATTGCATTCATTTTACCCTCTACCTTCATAAGCCCTACAGGGTCTGAGCTGCCATCTGATCTTGGCCTGAGTGCTTATGCAAAACATTGTGTTTAGTCTGATGGCCAGAAAGCTTAATTTTGCTTTTATCAAACCATAGAAACTTCTTCCAGCTAACATCAGAGACTCCAACATGCCTTCTGGCAAACTCTAGCTGAGATTTCATGTGAATTTTTTTTTTCGACAATGGCTTTCTCTTTGCCACTCTACCGTAAAGCTGTGACTGGTGCAACACCTGGGCAACAGTTGTTGTATGCCTAGTCTCTCCCAGCTCAGCCACCGAAGCTTGTAACTCCTCCAGAGATGTCATAGTCTCTTGGTGGCCTCCCTCACTAGCCCCCTTCTTGTACAGTCGCTCAGTTTTTGACGATGGCCTGCTCTAGGCAGATTTACAGTTCTGCCATATGCTTTCCATTTCCTGATGATTGACTTAACTGTACTCCAAGAGATATTCACTAATTTTCTTGCATCCATCTCCCAACTTGTGCTTTTCAATAACCTTGTCGTGGAATTGCTTGGAGTGTTTTTTTGTCGTCATGGTGTAGTTTTTGCCAGGATACTGATTCACCAGCAGTGAGACCTTCCCGATACAGATGTATTTTTACTATAATCAACTGAAACACTTTGACTGCACACAGTGATCTCCATTTAACTAATTATCTGACTTCTAAAGCCAATTGTCTGCACCAGTGATGATTTAGTGTGTCATATTAAAGGGGGGTGGGGTGAATACTTATGCAATCAATTTATTTTGTGTTTTATATTTGTAATTAAATTAGATAATTTTGTAGAGATCTGTTTGCACGTTGACACAAAAATGTCTTTTTCTGTGGATCAGTGTGGGGGAAAAAAGACAAATTTAGTGATTCAATGTTGTAACACAATAAAACATTAAAAATCCAAGGGGGTTGAATACTTTTTATAGGCACTGTACCAAGGAGAAAAACGTGGAGGGTAGGGAGATCAGTGCTGAGCATATTGATATGCTTGGGTATTTCAAGGTAAAGGAGAAGTTTGTGTTATAGAGCATTAAGGATATATAGGATAATGGGATATACACCAGGTTATTGAGAGAGGCAAGATAAGAGATTGCTTGGGCCTTGACCAATATCTTCATGTCCAATTTGACTACAGCCAAGGTCCTGGAGGACTGGTGATTAGCTTATGTTGTTCTAATATTGAAGAAGGGAACCAGGAATAAGCCTGGAAACTATAGATTAGTGAGTCTCCCGTCAATGGTAGGGAGGGTAACAAGAGAATTCTTAAGGATAGGATTTATGAGCATTTGGAAAACCATTAACTAATTAGGGAGACCCATCATGGCTTTGTGCAGGGCAAGTCGTGTCTTGCTAACTTGAGGTGATTGATGAACCTCATCAAATGGATGTTGTCTATATGGATTTTAGTAAGACGCTTGACAAGGTCCCTTATGAGAGGCTCATACAGAAGATTAAGATGTATGGGATCTGTGGTGAATTGACTGTTTGAATTCAGAACTAGGTTCCCCTTAGTAGACAGAGGACAGTGGTCAAAGGGACTTATTCTAGCAGGAGATCTTTGATTAGTGATATTCCACAGGGATTGGTACTGGGAACTCTGCTGTATAAAAATGATTTTGGTGAAGGTGTAGATAAGTGGATCAATGAGTTTTCAGATGATACAATGGTTGGTGGTGCTGTGGATAGCATAGAAGACTAAAGCAAAGAATACAACACAATATAGATCATTTGCAGATATGGATGGGGAAATGGTAAATGGAGTTTAACCCGACCAAATGTGTGGTGTTGCACCTTGTTACATCAAATGCAAAGAGACAGTACACTGTTAAGGGGAAAATCCTTGACAGTGTTGATGAGCAGAGGACTCCTGAGGTCCACGTTCATAGCTTCCTGAAAGTAGCTACACAAGATGATAATGTGGTTGAGAAGGCATATGACATGCTTGCCTTTAATTAGTCAAAAGTCAGGAAGTTATGCTGCAGCTTTATAAATCTCTAGTTAGGCTGCATCTGGAGAATTGCATACAGTTTTAGTCACCTCATTATAGAAAGGATGTAGAAGCTTTGGAGAGGGTGCAGAAGAGATTCACTAGAATGTTGCCTGGATTACAGGGCATGTGCTATAATGAGAAGTTGGACAAACTTGGGTTGTCTTTTCTGGAGTGACGAAGGCTGAGAGGAAATCTGATAGAGGTTTATAAGTTTATCAGAGGCATAGATAGAGTAGACAGACCGTATCATTTTCCAAGAGTTGAAATATCAAAGGGCATGTATTTAATGTGAGAGAGGGTAACTTCAAAGAAGAAGTGAGGAACAAGTTTTTTACACAGAGAGTGGTGGGTGCCTGCATGTACTGCCTGGGGTAGTGGTAGAGGCAGATAGATTAGAGTCTTTTAAGAGGCATTTAGGTAGACACCTGAATGTGAGGAAACTGGAAGGATATGGACATTGTGTAGGCAGAGGAGATTAGTTCAGTTTAGTTATCCTTTTCATTACTAATATCGATGATTCAGCACAATATTGTGGACCAGTGAGGCTGTTCCTCTGCTTACTCTTCCATGTTCTATGCATATGTCACCATATACTGCCTTGGAATTTGTTTTCTTGCAGGCATTCACAAGAAAAAGATTAATAGAATTTATGAAAAACTATATGTAGCCCCCTGGCAGGCCTCAGGCTCGCTCAGCTCGCTTTCGTCTAGGGGGAGCAGCCTTTGGCCCCACCAAACTGGGTAATAAAGTTTGTGTAGATGCTGTGTGATGTACCCCACCCCGCCAAATAACAGACAATACATCATATGTGATTAAATGATTACACTTTATAACTCGTACTTTGACTATGTAGATAGTAAGGGAACAAAATAAGAACTGTTTAACTGTTAAAAGGAAAAGGCGCCATTATTATTAACCAGTTTGTGCTCTTCGTTGGAGCTCTTACAGAACCGGGTCCCCCTTCTTCCAGTCGATGTCCTTCGAACTCCACCGACCCTCGAATGGGACCACCCTCGGTGGTCGACCAAATGCTCCACATGAGTCTGTCCTCGTCTCCTCTCCTCGCCGAAGACCCTGGGCCTCGGACTCCCGCATGGGGTCCGTTCTGTCGCCCAGTTTACAGCATCGCGTCTCCTCTCTCTGTCCCCATCACGCCTTCTGCCCAAAGTCCGCAAAAACAATAGCTTACAGACACACAAGAAAGAATAACATCTATCCCAATTGGTTAGCAAGTGAATACAATTCTCGCTATCAGTAATTATAACCCAAAACAAGCTGCTATAGAGAACCACTGTCTCAGCGGTTAACAGTACAGAGAAACCATTTTATTTTAACATAACAAAGTAGCCATTTGTTAGCCTTAGCAGTAACGTAAAAGAAGAAACCCCTTACATATACATAAGTAAATATTGACAAACAACGGATGTGCAAAAAAGGAAACTGTGGAAAGAAAAAAATAAACAAATAAATAATACTGAGAACGTGAGTTATAGCGTCCTTGAAAGTGAGTCTGTAGGTTATGGTGAGTAAAGCCATCTATGCTGGTTCAGGAGCTTGATGGCTAAGTGGTAACAACTATTCCTGAACTTGGTGGTGTGGGACTTAAAGGCTCATGTATCTCATGCCTGATGGTAGAGTGCATGGCTTGGATATAGGGCTCCTTGAAGGTTGATGCTGCCTTCCTGCTGCAGTGCTCCTCGGATAGAGCATTTGGAATGCTTGCATCTAATGGATGAATTTTTAAAAATGTATTCCACATTTGCCATGGAAAATGGGGAATTGCTACTCTCATCCACTGTTCGGCACTCACTGAACTTGCTGCATCTTGGATCAGCTCAGGAGTTCTCTGTTAATACACTTAGTCTTGATGTTTATGTCAATGATAGTTAGAATGCCGTTGAAGAAAGATTGTTGTCAGTCAGTTACAATGTGCCTCAACATACAGTAACCATCTACTTTCCATCTAAACAATCACCTGATGGAATAATTAGGGATGTTGCACTCAGCTTGACTATATATTCTGTTGATAGTACATGCCTCCAGATTATTATTACCTCACAGATTTATACACTTCAATTAATTGATTTGCATATGTAAAAGCATGAATGCACAATCTTATTATTCCAACTAGTTTTCAGAGATAGGAATGGTGTCAAGGAACGTTCCCATGTAATATCTTTTGTTATGAGTGTGTAATTCTCAGTGACGGCTGAAAAAATATTAAACCTTCGGAGTGTAGGAATTAATAGAATCACGTGGAAGTTCCACAGGGCTCTGTAGGATATGTGAAAGTGTTCTGAGTTGCTGTAAAGGAGTAAGATAAGCATTGCACTATGCAGTCCTTCCTGGGCAGCACTTAATAAGTTCTCACTATTTCTGCGACCAGCCCCACATCAGCTGAGGCATTGGAGACAAGTCGTTAGGGCATTGGAGACAAGTCGTTAGGACATTGGAGATAAGTCCTGGGGTATTTCTGACCTTGTTGAGCTTATGATACAAGTCACAGGAGAGTCTGAGACAAACACTGATCAAATATATAATGTCAGCACCTAGGCTTTTGTGATGTATGCCCTAACAGTGCCTTAACCCAAATTTTCTAATTACCTACCATTTGCAAATATATTGCTACCAGTTTCAAGAAATGTTTAACAAACATAGATAGCAATTATCATTATTATGTGCTGACTCTGACCATGATTGTTCTTGGCAAAATTTCCTACAAAAAGTGGTTTGCCATTGCCTTCTTCTGGGCAATGTCTTTACAAGATGGGTGACCCCAGCCATTAACAATACTCCTCAGTGTCTGCCTGGTGTCGGTGGTTGCAAAACCAGGACTTGTGATAGTCACCAGCTGCTCATATGACCTTGGACCTCCTGCTCCCATGGGGGCCTAAGCAAGAACTACACCTTGCCCAAGGGTGACCTGCAGGCTAGCAGAGGGAAGGAGCACCTTACACCTAGATAGCAATGGTGCAGCTTAAATATTGTACATATTTGATGAGGACAGTAAAATTGAATGGTATTACACCAATCAATGGTACAAACCATCTGGAGAACACTGCCTCCCTAAATAGTGTAGTATACACAAGAAGAAGTCCGTTTTAAGAATTAAATGTATTATGCAGTACGACTTTGATTAGATTAGATTAGATTATGAGGACACTCAGTCCTCGTTTACTGTCATTTAGAAATGCATGCATTAAAAAATGATACAACGTTCCTCCAGAAAGATATCACAAGAAAACACAGGACAAACCAAGACTAAAACTGACAAGACCACGTAATTATAACATATAGTTACAACAGTGCAAAGGAATACCATAATTTGATAAAGAATAGACCATGGACACGGTAAAAACAAGTGTCAAAGATAGACTCATCATCTCACGCAGGCGGCAGAAGGGAGGAACTCTCCCCACCATGAACCTCCAAGCGCCGCCAACTTGCTGATGCAGCACCATTGGACGATCGCAGCAGACTCTGAGTCCGTCCGAAAACTTCGAGCCTCCGACCAGCCCCTCCGACACAGCCTCTCCGAGTACCATCCTCTGCCAAGCGCTTTGACCCCGCCCCTGCCGCCGAGCAACAAGCAAAGCCGAGGACTCGGGGCCTTCTCCTCTGGAGATTCTGGATCACACAGTAGCAGCAGCAGCGAAGCAGGCATTTCAGAAGTTTCACAAGATGTTCCTCTGTGCTCTCACGTCCATCTCCATCAAATCCGGACTGTGCACAGCACCCTACTTGACAAATAACAGACATCACCACTGGAGTGGCTGCTGTGAGCTTTGATGCTGTTATACCAATCACAGTTGTTTGGTGGGAGATGATTCCTTTATTAAACTGTATTTGTTACTACCTCTATCTTTGCCTTATTAAACAGCAGCATCATATGCCCCTGCTGTGTACATACATCTATTGATGCTTCTGGACACATCTTCAGTGATGTTCCTGGAATCATCGGGTGTTTCGGGTCTTTCAACATCATACAACCTCCTCCAGGTGACCCA
This sequence comes from Mobula hypostoma, assembly GCF_963921235.1. Taxonomy (NCBI): domain Eukaryota; kingdom Metazoa; phylum Chordata; class Chondrichthyes; order Myliobatiformes; family Myliobatidae; genus Mobula; species Mobula hypostoma. The sequence goes on from NC_086109.1 coordinate 80,461,361, forward strand.
GCCGGGGCTGATCAGACCCCAGCTTGTGTCCAGATGGCTAGCTACTTATGACTCCATGGCTCCCCTCTTTTGAGCCACAGCCATCTTGAGGCCCTCTCTGCCACATCGGTGGTACTGCGGATGGCTCTCCTCTTCCTCTCTCCCTCGATGCCCAAAATGCTGAAGGCTCTAACTAAAGAACAGGCTACAAATCCCCTACAACCAACCTCCACTGGGAGGCCCCTCGCCCTCCATCCAGCCTGCTGACAGTTGCTGACCAGTCCTGTGTACTTGGAGAGCTTCCTCTCAAAGGCCTCTTCCAAGCTATCTTCCCATGGGACTGTCAGCTCCAGCAGCACCACTTGCTTAGTAAACTCAGACACTAGATATTGCAGAATTACTTCAGAAGTTGCCAGGACTGGAGGACCTGAGTTTTAAGGACAGATTGAACAGGTTAGGACTTTATTCCTAGGAACATAGAAAGTTGAGGGGAGGTTTGATGGAGATATACAAAATTATGAGGGGTATAGATAGGGTAGATGCAAGCAGGCTTTTTCCACTGAGGTTGGGTGGGGGTCATGGGTAAAGGGTGAAAGCTGAAGATCTTAAGGGGAACATGAGGGCAAGTTTCTTTGCTCAGTGGGTCATGAGAGCGTGGAATAAGCTGCTCGTGCAAGTGGTGCATGCAAGCTCTATTTCAAAGTTTAAGAGAAGTTTGGCTAGGTACATGAATGGGAGGGCTATGGTGAGCTGTGGTCTGGGTGCAGTTCGATGGGACTAGGCAGTTTAAATGGTTTGACATGGACTTGATGGGCTGAAGTGCCCATTTCTGTGCTGTGCTTTTCTATGACTGTATCCCTCTTTACTCCCTAAATTTACTGAAGCTGCAGTTATTAGTTATAAACACACCATAAGCATTTATAGTTCTAATTGTCCTAAAGCTAATTGTGTTTTATTTACAAATCCATTCCAAGTCTGAGTACTATGTTCAAAGTACATTCCAAGACAGGTATAGTGTATGTCCCTGTTCGGGTACTCTGCCAAATTCATTCCTAGATGGATACGGTGTTGGAAGTCCAATGTACTGTGATAAAGTCCATATCCAGGCGGTGCCAGATCCATGCCTCGATGAGGACTGTGTATAAAGTGCATCCATTGATGGTAACCTGCACAAAGTCCGTCTCTAAATCTGTACTGTGAATTAAGTCCATACTGAGAAGGTACAAATGCTAAATACATCCCCAGACATGTTCTACGTGCAAGGTCACTGTGCATGATATCCTTTTCCATACAGGTATGGCACTCAATATACATCTCTAAATAGTTACTGTGCTCAAAGTCTGTCATACACAGGTACAGAGTTCAAAGTCTGTTGATAGACATGTATTGTACTAAAATGTTACAACTTAAAACTGAAACATAAACGTAAAATGCAGCAAATACGAAGCAGGTCTAGTTGGACCTTCTTTTCTCTATCTATATCAATAGTCAGTTTACAGTTTTGGCTTAGCTTGTCAGTTTGGGATTTTTTTTCACCTTGGGAGTGGAGTATTTGTCCAGTCCGACCTGCCAGATGTGTCCTCTTGCTCGGCTTTTCACAGCCCATACATTCTTCTGTCGATATTTTTAATACATTTTTACTCTCTAGCTAATCACTCATCAACCCAGTTATCTTACTGACAGCTTAACCCCATGGTCAATCCAGTCTTTACCCGATCCCATCCCCACCCTCGCAGGTTAACAAGTGTTTTTTAACTCTCCTTCATCCTGAATGTTTAACTCTGTTTCTGTTCTGCTATTTTCAGAATTTTCTATTTTATTTTACATTTCCAACATGCTCTCCTTTTTTTTGAATCCCAGCTACTAGTTGGGTTAAAAGTTCTGTTTACATGTCACAGCCTTATAACACTGCTTTTCATCAAGCTGCTATCCGTGGTCTCCAATATTGTCAGCCTCTGCCTAAAATGTAGATGAGCCTCTTTAAAAGCAAACCATTCCTGTTATTGTTTCGGTCAGGATCACTTATAAAAACCTTAGATGCAATGATTTTTCTTGCCGGAGAATGCATTCTCTGAGCATATTTGACCAGTTTTTATTTTATCTTTGTAAATAAGGGTTTTTAGATGACAAGTATTGTCCAAGAAAATAATTTTATTTTCTGTTTTGGATCTTAACCTGCAACAGTTTATGGGCTTACTGAAATCCTTATGTTATAGCATCACATACATTTCTAAGGGAATTTAATCTTTTGATCTAAGTTTTATGTGGCTAATATTCTGAAACATGATAGAGACAAATTCATAATACATACCTGGAAGCCTGTAGTGCGTTATGTTCTCATTAAGCTATATACTAAAATGATTTTCCTGTAGTTATTTTAACATAACTCCATAATTCTTACGAAATATTATTTTCCCTTGTCTTCAGTTGTTTTATCTTCATTACTAACTCAATAGAAGAGAGCTACATTCTTTGAAAAACAGAATGTTTCTTTAAATTAATTTATTCTGGTCATTTACATTACGGAACAGACCATTGATCCTGTGCATATATTATAATCTGCTGAGCTGCTTCCCATCATTCCTCATCTAAATCCATCAGTGTAACTCTCTAAGCCCTTTTCCCTCAAATGCATGGCCCCTGTAAGACTTCCTGCAAAAGTTACTATAGAATGAATGTCAACCACCCAGTACTGCTGTGAACTCTACATTTTCACAATTCTTCTGCATTCGCAATGGAGTTTCCATAAGACATATTTGTGCCATTCAGTCCAATGAGTCTACTCCACCATTTACTCCCCAATTTATTTTCCCTCTCAACCCCATTCTCCTGCTTTCTCCCCATAACATTTCACTTTTGGTCAAGATGACACTGAGCTGTGGTCTCCTTTGAGTCTGTGGCTCAGACTTAGTTATAATGTAGTTGTTTTTTTTTATTTGTAGGGATGGTTTTGCGGATAAAGCAGGGAGCTGGGAGTCACATTAGGGTTCAGAGACAGGGATGTGGGGGTTATGCAGGAGTCCAGGCCTCTGCTCCACGTTGGAATGCAGGCAACGAAATTCTATGGATGTTGGGCCAGTAGACCAGCGAGGATGAGGGCTGTTGGCAGCCCCAGTTTGGAGAGTTGTTAATGGGTCCTGGGATTGGAGTTCCATGTGGGCAAGAAACATGAAGTCCAGTGAACCCCCCTAGCAAATCATTGAGATGGGAACTTGAGCCTTAGTATTCAGGTGCCATCATCAGCGAGACATGAGTTCGAGGCTTAGTGTTTGGAGTCCCGTCACTGCTGAGTCAAGAGTTTGAGGCCTAGTGTTTGGAGTCCCATCACTGACGAGACAAGAGTTCGAGGCCTAGTGTTTGGAGTCCCATCACTGGTGAGTCAGGAGCTTGAGGCCTAGTGTTTGGGGTCCCATTATTAGAAAGTCTGGAGTTTAAGGCCTTGTGTTTTGGGACCTCATTCGTCAGCATCAGTGAGTCCTGAGGTCGATACTGAAGATCAAAGCCTGAAGATTGATCGGAGGACTGGAAGTTGAGGCCCGATGGCTAGAGCTCTCAGACCAGGGTGCATACACTGGGGAAGTCGAAGTTCAATGTTTGACAATCTGCTGGTGGCTGGAGATGACTGTCCTGGGATTGGAGAACTGTGTATGTGCATGGGTGGGTGGAAGGGAGGAACAGGGCTTGTTCTATTGCTTGTTATGTTCTGTTTTATTGCATTCTGTGTTCTGCCGAGCATTGTGGATATGCAATGCTGGCACCAGAAATGTTTCGCAAAACTTGTGGGCTGCCCCCAGCACATTTTTAGGTTGTGTCATTTGTTAATGCAAATGATGTATTTCAATGCATGTTCCGATGCACTTGTGATAAATCAAATGAATTTGAATCTGAGTCTGCAAAAATCTGCAACCTCCACTTTAAATATACTTGGTGACTTTGCCTCCATAGCCAACTGTGACAATGAAACCCACATATTCACTACTCACTAGCTAAAGATCTTCCTCCCCATCTCTATTTTAAAGTGGTGTCCTTCTATTCCGAGGCTTAGCTCTCTGGTCTTAGACTCTCCCACAAATGGAAACATCTTCACCATGTCCACTCAATTTAGGACTGTCAAGAGGTTTTTTTTGGTGCTTGTTCAATACTCACATCCTCTGGTGATGTTCCTCCTTCCATGTGCAAGCATTTGCTATGCTTCTGCTGTTAAAGTGTTTAAAAACGTCCATTAGATCACCACTCATCTTCCTTTTCTTGACGGAAAAGGATCTCAATTTGCATCATCTCTGAAGGTCAACGGTAGATGGCTCCTTTGTATGTTTAACTCCATCCTTATTGTTTCTTCCAAAGTTTGGTACGCCATGGAACATGCATCAGTGCTTTGATTTGAAAGTTTTTGCACTTCTAAGCCATCTTATTGATTTTATGCCAAGCTATTGTCTATCAACTGAAAATGACTGAGGAGTTTTCTACAGCTGTATTTTGCCTTTCCACTCTACAGGGTAATTGCCAGACACAGGCTCACAAATGAGTGTCGGTATGCTAATACCACATCAAACATAACTAAGAATGGCTTGTTTCTGATGCCGTCAAGATTACCTCTTCAAAAGATCTGAAGTTCTTTGGCTGTCTTCCTCATCATGATCTCAATCTCCCACTCAAGTGATTCTGCAGTTGTTTGAAAACTTGAGCAACGCAGACAAAATGATGCAGGAACTCAGCAAGTCAGGCAGCAACTATTGCGATGGTATTGGATTTGGTGTCGGTGAGGATCTTAAGCCCTGGCTATCCATTATAGATGGCTGTGGGTATCCTCACCAAAGGGAGGTTATACTGTAGCCACCTACTCTTCAAAGGCTAGATCACTTCCTTGTTTATCCTCCATGGTGAGTTGAGCTGCCAACATCCACTATTTGAACAGTGGGTCCCCCTCCATACCAAGGAGAAGGTTCTTCCAGCTAATGGAATAGTTTAAACACAGGTCATTTATTTTGAGTGATACATGTTTAAATTTAGATAAAATTCTTAATGCACATTTACAACTCACAGAGGATTTCTATCTTATAAAAGACTTCCAAATTACAAATGATTTCTAAAATACAAAGGATTTCCAAAACACAGGTACAATTCCTATCAGCTAAAAAGACATGCCAACCAGTTGCAGATGAATGAGTCGTGCATCACAGACACTGAAGGCAAAGAAATGGATTCTAGTTCAGCCCATCTTTCTGTCATTCTTCTTGGTGTTCCTTGACCATTCCTAACAAGCATGACTGCTCTTTTAAACTTTTTGTTGCCAATTGGGTGACTTCGCACACATGTGGTATTTTTGCAAGTACCTTTTCATACAGATCTAAAGGCTTCTGGCATCAGAGATCCCAAACAACCACAATTATAGCTGTGAGGGCTGACTCTCTGAGTACGCAAATCACCTAACTATTGATAAATCAGCTATCTGATGTGCTAAGTGAGAGTATCAGTCTGGCATGCAAGCTTCCTTGAATTAAACACTTTAGCCGGTGTTGTCTGGTTTGAAGCAGGCTCAGTTGACATTATCCCATTGTTTTACACTGCATTTCTTGAGCAGCCAGCCCCGTGCTGTGGACCAGCAGTCTGTCCTTTATTTAAAGTGCTGTTTGTTTGCAAAGCTGTCCTTTTAACTAGTCTGACCATTGCTTGCAGTTTGCATTAAGAACTGAAGATTGGCTCTTGTCTATAGCAAGAAGCTGATCTAAACCAATGATTGGTTGGGAGTTTAGCTAACTCAGAAACAACTCTTTGACCCCCGGAAGTGTCAGCTGCTGTGTTGGAAAGCTGATCTTGACAAAAAAGCTCCCCCATCCCTGGAGCATGAATATCCTTCACACTATGGAGGGGAAGAAGCAGTTAATGTTTTGTGCCGAGACCCTTCATCAGGACTGGAAAGGAAAGGGGAGAGGCCAGAATAAGAAGGAGAAGGGAATGAATGTAAGCTGGCAGGTGATAGGTGAAACCAGATGGGTGAGTGGGGAAGGGGGAATGAAGTAAGAAGCTAGGAGGTAATAGGTGGAAGCAGTAAAGAGGCTGAAGAAGAAGAAATTTGATAGGACAGGACAGTGGACCATGGAAGAAAGGGATGGAGGAGGGACATCAGGGGGCGATGATGGGCAGGTGAGGAGACGATAAGAGGGAGGGGAGTGGAAACAGAATGGGGAATGGAAAAGGAGAGAAGGGGGAGGGGGGAATAAATTACCAGAAGTTAGAGAAATCAATGTCTCAGGTTAAAGTCTAGCTTTGAAACTGTATTTCTCATTATTTGTACTAGATAAGTACATAATCATCTTAAGGAGAAGACCATCTTAACTTCAGTTTGCTGACATTCTCCAGAATAGTGTTATTTTAATGAATTGAATCCCTTGGTGAGCTCTTGCCAGCTGTTTTGTTCCTCGAGGGCAGAATCAACACATATTTTCCTGAGCATAAAACAAACTGCTGGAGGAGCTCAGCAGGTCGAGCAGCATCTGTCAAGGATTGGTAGTTGATGCATTATTCTGCTTCCGAAGATGCTTTTGAGTTCCTCCAGCTGCCACTTCCAGCATCTGCAGCTTTGTGTCTCTACGTATTTTCCTAACCAGTACGAATTAGTAACTTCCAATATTTCACCTGAGAAAATGGAGAAAATATTCTATGTTCTCTATGATAATCTCTGTTCTGTTGTGTAATTTTCATGATCCCATTGTCTATCCTTAATCGCTTGCTCACACACAGTTTAGTACATCCTTGTGAGCTCTTGGGGAACTCTTGTTTTCAGCTACATTATGATTAATTCTTAGAACACAGTTCAGGTATTCTGTATTTAATCCTAGTTGCCAATAGTTTCTTGTTCATTTCACCCAATTTTGGTGCTTTTTGAAAAATCAATCTTACTTTTCTGGAAGTTAAGATTTGGTCCCCTAATCTGAGGAAAGACATCCTTGCCATAGAGGGAGTACAAAGAAGGTTCACTAGATTGATTCCTGGGATGGCAGGACTTTCATATGAAGAAAGACTGGATGAACTGGGCTTGTACTCGTTGGAATTTAGAAGATTGAGGGGGGATCTGATTGAAACGTATAAAATCCTAAAGGGATTGGACAGGCTAGATGCAGGAAGATTATTCCCGATGTTGGGGAAGTCCAGAACGAGGGGTCACAGTTTGAGGATAAAGGGGAAGCCTTTTAGGACCGAGATTAGGAAAAACTTCTTCACACAGAGAGTGGTGAATCTGTGGAATTTTCTGCCACAGGAAACAGTTGAGGCCAGTTCATTGGCTATATTTAAGAGGGAGTTAGATATGGCCCTTGTGGCTACGGGGATCAGGGGGTATGGAGGGAAGGCTGGTGCAGGGTTCTGAGTTGGATGATCAGCCATGATCATAACAAATGGCGGTGCAGGCTTGAAGGGCCGAATGGCCTACTCCTGCACCTATTTTCTATGTTTCTATGTTTCTATGTTATTATTTCTATATTATCTGAAATACAATTTGACACAACTTGCCAATGATCTGTTTTATTTTGACTGAAATGTTCACACTTGATGCATTATTTTTGACAGCAACCACTTAGACTGAAACTGCTTTTTTAAAAAAATGGTTTTCCCCTTAAACTTTATTTTCACAAGTGCTTGAACAGTAACTCGATTATCAATTTATGCCACTAGTTTTCATTCCTGAAATATGTCATATGCACGCTTGCCATGTATGCATTGAAGACAAATCTATAATTACTTTTGGAGTTCAAGTTCAAAGTAAATTGCATATATGTTGCTATACACTACCCTGAGATTCATTTTCTTGTGGGCGTTCACAGTAGAACAAATAAATACAATAAAATCAATGAAATTCTATGCACAAAGATTGACAATCAAAGTGTAAAAAAGACAAACTGTGCAAATTCAAAAAATAAATACTAATAAATAAATTGAAATAAATAATACTGAGACCATGAGTTGTGGAGTCCTTGAAAGTGAGTGCCTTGCTGGAATCAGTTCAGATTTGAGGTGAGTGAAGTTATCCACGTTGGTTCAGGACCCTGATGGTTGAGGGGTGGTAACTGTTCCTGAACCTGGTGGTAGTGTGGGACCTAAGGGTCATGTACCTTCTTTACAATGGCTACAGTGAGAAGAGAGAATCGCTTGGATAGTGGGGCATGCTCTAGGATGGGTGTTGCTTTCCTGTGGCAGTGGTCCTTGTAGGTGTGCTCAATGGTCGGGGGGGCGGAGGAAGATTTTCCTGTGAAGGACTAGGCTGTCGCTACCACTTTTTGTAGACTTTTCTACTCTTGACAATTAAACTTGAAACTTGGGCATTAGTGTTTCCATACCAGGCCGTTTTTGCAGGACACTCAATCAGTACACTTGCGGCTGTACATCTATAGCAGTGTGTCAAGGTGTTAGATGACGTGCCACATCTGTGCCTGAAGCCCGGCCTTTGTGGGTACCCTGTTTCAAAGCATAACTGAAGGAGTGAAAGCTCTGTCTCTGAGATGCAAAGTTACGGTGCGAATTGAAACCTTGCTGGGATATTTGATATCGAGAGATGTCTCGAGATAAGGCTTTCAGTTTCTAGTGCCATAATTATCTGGCGGCTTCAACGGTTTTGTAGCAAATATTTTATTTTTTTTTCTATTACTATTTTTAGAGAGACAGCATGGTAATAGGCCCGTCTGGTCCAATTGCACCCATATGATCAACTAACCTACAAACCTGTACATCTTTAGAATGGGGGGGGGGAGCCAAAACACCCTGATAGAACCCATGCTTTTATGGGGATAGCATACAGACTCCTTACTGATATCAGCTGTTTGTGAAACCATAAATAAATTGTACAGTCCAGCATTACTGTAACCTGTAGTTAAAAGAATATAAAATCTATTGTGTCTTCTTGAGATCCGAAGTTGTTCATTTGCCAAATAGTTTCCTTTTGTGCAAAAGTCTCTGGCCATACAAAGCCATTTAATAATATTCCAAACATGTTCATTTCCAATAATGCAGGAGCTGTTTAGCGAACATTGAAGCAGTTAATCTTATAATAGAACAGGGCAACAAGTTCACCAACTGGCTGAGAAGGTTAATTGCCCCAGTTTCAGAAGCTGACAGGGCACCAGTTATCACCAATAAGAAATCGAGGACTGCAGACCTAGAAATCTGGAATAGAGAGGGAGAATGCTTTAAATACTGAACCGGTCAGCTGGGACCTGCAGAGGGATAAACTCAAAAATCGAATGGTTGTTAAATATTTATAGAGCTAGTGAAAGGAGATGTGGTGGAAAGCCCCAAAGTCTATGAGTACAAATGATAGAAAACAAAAATAATTAATAGACAGTAGAGGGGATAATTTTTTTTCTCCTACATTGATAACTCCTCAACACCAATCTTATGCTTCAGTTCTCTTTGCCATCCTATTGTGCTTTTGACAATTTTCTCCTTTGTCATATAATCATCCCCCTCCCCTTCTCACCACAGACGACTTATAGTGGAGTTGAAAGTAGAATCCTCTCCCATTTCCTAAATGGCTAATAGCAATAGGTCTTTCCCTAGAAACATTTGAATGTTGCAGCCTACCCCTGTAATTTAATCAAGTGAAAAAGTTGGGCAGGTTATGATTCCTTGTCTGCATGATGTTTAAACCAAGATACTACTCTCTTTCAACAGAGTTGGTAATAGATTGTTTTGTTCCTAGTAGTGGAATTTGTGGGAATCAGACCCATCTGTGGAGTTTATGATCAGCACCTGCTCTTCATAGCATGTTTATAGAGGGAATTTCCACCAATGCATGATAAAGGCAGAAAATCCTTCAGCCACTTTATTATGGTATAGTTTAATGTAAATTTCATCCACCAAAGAATTGATAGTCGGAATCACTCTCGTCTGGATGGAGGAACAAAATGCTGGCAGAAATCAACGATGGAGGGAAATGGACAGTTCACATGATTAGAAATGTTGCCTGTCCATTTCCCTCCATGGTGGTGGCTGACCTGCTGAGATCTGCAACCATTTTGTTTGTGCCCCAGATTCCAGCACCTGCAGTCTCTAGTGCATATGTCTAGGTAGAGTTTAGAATGCAGACCCAATCCCATGGAGCAATCTCCAGCCACTGAGGACTTCAGAGTATTTGCCTGTATCCCAACGACATCTCGAATCTATGGAATTTATACTGACCACTGCCCCCCCATCGCTAACCCTAGATCAGTCTCTGCACCACTCTGCTGTGCTCCACGACAAAAGCAGAGCACAAGATGTAAGCATAACATTTGGAAATCCAGGAGCAGAATGCTGTTCTTTACATTCTAAATTAAGAAGGATTCGCTTCATGGAAATAATTCATACTGCCAAATTAAACTCTGGTGAATCTGTTTCTTTGTCAGTTCAAATCCCTCCGATCCATTCTATCTATCTTTCTTGATGCCAGAGTCATTAATCTCTGCACCTGTGCACTGTGGTGATACACAAGCTCTAAACATCTCAGCAACAAAGATTTTTTGTAACATTCTGCGCCTACTGTGCTGTCAGGAACATCACATCCATTTTATTTAACAATTTCATATTATCAGTAAAAATGGTTTTTGTTACTGCTGTGCCAATGCCTCAAAATCACATGGAGCTTTGAACCACTGATGTGTGGTGGGCCACCGAACGTTTTGTGTTGAAACTGCAAAATTCTGCAGCACACACGCAGGAAAGATTTTAAGCTCCTGCCAGCCCTCCCCTTGTGAGCTATGAAGACATTCAGCTTGTTTGGATCTGGAGCTGGGTGTTATGTGGTGGTGGGAGATGTGGGTGTTATGGGGTGAAGTTGGAGAATTGTAAGGCAGAATGGTCTGAAGGAACAAAGGAGAAGGTGTTACTCAGGTATCTAGAAGTTTGAGGTGATTTGGACTGGGGTGGGCTTTTTTAAACAGCTGTCAGAGAATGGTGGGAGCTTCAGTCAGACTGGAGAGGTGTTGGGTTAATGGCCCAGTCTGGTAATTGAGAGGGTGAGATCAGATGAGGAAATCAGAGGGTGTATGGTTGAGGCAAGACTGTGTAACTTAAGGGAGAGCCACCAAACCCGTTAAGTGCTTAACTTGAAGAAGACCAGTGAGAATAGAATCCCCTTTACTAGACTTCAGCCACTAGCTCTTGGCCAAGAGATCTCTTCCTTAATGTCTGGCACAAAGGCACATCGAGTAGTGTTGTTGGTGACCAAGGTCCAGTCCTGATCTCCGATGCAGTGTGGAGGTTGCGAGTTACCCTGCAATCCACACCATATCTTTTAGGTGAATGGGACACCTCTCACAGCCCAACCATGTGTGGGTCGATAGGTTAGTTGTCCACCATGAACTACCCCTAATGTGTGGTGGCATGGAAGGTGGGGGTAAAGTTGATGAGGTTAGGGGGCATCAATTGGGATTAGTGCAGGATTATTCTGCTTGATGGTCAGCACACTCTTGGTGGGCTGAACAGCCTATTGCCATGTTATATGATTACGTGAACCAATAATCATAGCGTTCTGAAGGCCTGCTTCTGCATGAGTAGCCGATATCATCCACTGGCCACCCATCTAGAATTACAGACCAAGCTTCTGGCTGTGCATTGCCTGCCACTAGTGATGCTGCAAAGAAATCGGTTCTCCTGCACAGCAGAGACCCCCACCTTCCCCCTTGCCTAATCTCATCTATCACCTGCCAGTCTGTGCTCCACTGCATCACCACCACCACATTCTGCCTCCTTCCTTTCCCGTCCTGAAGAAGGATCTTGCCCCGAAACATCATCTGTTCATTTCCTTCTATAGATTCTGCCTTACTTACTGTTTTCATCTGGCGTTTTATATAGAATGCAGAATATTGAAAATGGAACATTGCAGCGCAGTGCAGGCCCTTAGGCTCACGATATGGTGCTGACCTTTTAAACGACTCCAAAATAAGTCTAACTCTTTTCTCCCCCCATAGCCTTCCACTTCTTTTTCATCCATGAAGCTACCTAAGGGTCTCTTAAATGTGCTTAGAATATCTGCATCTACCTGTCACGAGGTTTAGATATGGCCCAAGTGCAGAGTGAGGGACATCGAAGCGGGTTGTTAGTTCACAATCTTTAATGCAAACAGTGTTAAAAGGAAAATGAAACAATAAACGCTAGGCCAAACAGGATCATTAACTAAAACTCTCAAATGGAAAACAAAGCCTACACTGCGGTTGAAAAGAACATCTAAATATTAAATGAATACCGCTAGTCTTCAGAGTCAATTGACTCGACAGTCCAATTTCTCAGGCAAGGCTGAATGCGAACAGGCAGCGAAGTGTTGCTGTGCTCTGCCCAAGTCTCGACAAGTATGGAGTTAATCATTATCACAGTTAGATAATAATTAGCTGACATGCATATTCACAAGTGCAATTGCCGTACCTACTGCACTGCCGAATCTGCGGTCGTGACACTACCACTATAGACTTCAGGAGAGGGAAACCAGAGGTCCATGAGCCAGACCTTATTGGAGGATTGGTGGGTGAGAGGGTTAGCAACTTTACTATTTCAGAGGACCTGTCCTTGACCCAGCCTGGAAGTGCAATTGCGAAGAAAGCAAGGCAGCGAGGGTTGTTTAGAGACGAATAAAGGGATGCCTTTGATTCAAATCTGCCACCCCATTTTTTGTGGCATCTTCTGAAGGGTTGGCACTGTATCCAGTAAAAGCCGCTGCCTTGCAACACTAGAGACTTGGGCTCAATCTGGACCTCAGGTACTGTGTTGGTGCAGTTTGCACATTCTATCTCTGAGTTTCCTCCAGCCTAAGAAAGGTGTGCTGGTTGGTAGGTTAATTGCCCACTGTAAAATGCTTCTTGTGTGCGGGTAAATGGTCGAATGTAGGGGGTGTTAATGGGAAAATGGGAAGAGATGCAAGGGCCTCTGGTGCAGTTGGATGACAGAGGCCTGTCTGATCTCTGGGCTGCAAACAGGGACACACCCGGAGATGAACGTCAAGTGTGGGTGGCAGATCATCAACTCAGTTAAAGATGCCCTTAGGTCTGCCTGAAAATTGTTGGTCTGCCAGCACAAAAGACATCAGTTGAGGAAATGCTGCCGAAAGGCACATTCCAGGTTGCAACAGTACCTGCTGAGGGATGCTTAGGCTCGGTGAGAAGAGGCCACAGTGTAGGGTTCTGGTAAGATGGCGGTGTGCACAGGTGCAGAGGCTCCTACGAGGTCAACCAAAGGTTTTATTGCCTTTTTTAAACATATTTTTTATGATTGCAAGACCCTGCTGGACTTTAAGAACTTAAAGCACTGCAGGTCCACCCCGTCAGGGGGTTGCTTGTTGGCGAAGTGGGGCTTGGTGCGGAGAGGTGTCGGTGTACGAAGGGGACATGCAGTCTAACAGGGAGTGGTCTCCTCCGTCTCTTTTCTTGTGATCACAAAACCCTGTTGGGCACGAGTAGTGTGGAGTGCTGCAAGTCCAGTCCTTTGGTTTATTGGCAAACGGCGGCGGGGCTGTGTGGACGCGGTTGTAGTGGGGACTGGGCCTCAAGCCATGGCGTCACCTTGGTTGCAGCCGACAAGCAGGAAGGTGTTGGAGATGGACACATCACCAGACTGCTGGAGGCAGTGTGGCATGGCGTCCATGCTGAAGTTGTTCTGCACCCCACCCCAGTGTTCGCTCGGCAGACTTGGATTAGATGTGTTTGTGTGACTGTATTTAGTTTTGTGGCCTTGTATGTGCTTGCTGTCTTATCTGTGGTATATGTGCCTTGTGCTGTGTGTGACTGTTGGTACCGTGATTTGCGCCTTGGTTCTGGAGTAATGCTGTTTAGTCTGCCTGTATTCGTGTGTGGCTGAATGACAATTAAACTTGAAGTTGAACTTCTGCAACTGGAGAGGGAGGGGCCGGGTTGAGTGAGGAAGCCCCTCAAAAATTGTACTAAAGCACAACCCGCGGGGGCCACATGAATAGCAGCAGTACTATTGATGTGTAGGAATGTAACAGAATGATACTGAAAAGCATTGACTATGTATGAAAAGGCATTGCATGGCTTAATTCTTGTAAATATTTGTTTTATTGTGAATAATGTGTATTTCGATTTTTTTAAAAGAAGATAGGAAGTGTTGTGGTATGAACGAAGTCACTGAAGGGACACTGAAGCTAGTAGATTTAGAGATGTTTACTTGGCAAAAACGTGAGGCATTCTTCGAAGAAGAGACCTGCCTGACTTAACATTACATGACACTTTTTTATATGCTAAAGATCAAAGGTAACAGCAGGACAATTCTATAGTTACGAAGTATCTACAATGCTTCCTTTGAATTACATATAGTTTTCACACATTTCCTTCATCGCACCCACACTCCAGACACCCAAAATGAATGTTAATCCCCACTGACTCTAGGTTGCATTCATGCATATGCAGGCATCTGAGGTCTAAGGTGAGTGTTTCTTTGTTTGTGATTGACCCTGACCTGCAGCTCCAGGACACCCATTGTTCTGAGCTGTGTTTTAAGTTCAATCTGGAATCCACATTCAAATCTGGCTGCTGCTGAACTTAATATTTGCTATATACCCTAACTACAGAATACACCCTAACAGGAAGATCAAAGAGATTAATGTAGAATTCGAGCAAATGTATGCTTGATGGTCAGCACGGACATAATGGCTGAAAGACCTTTCTCGGTGCTGTATGTCTTTGTGGCAAACTTCTATTCACTAATTTAATTCTCGTCTGCTGGGGAAATCAGACAAATGGGAAGTTAAAATGTCCCAGGATCCTTGTGCATTCTGCAGTTGATGTGCTTTGGTCCTTCAGGAAAGCAACAGGCACAATTTTACAATGTCAGTGGAGTTCCTCTTGTAAGCGTCGAGGGCTGTTAATGTCATTCAGGTACAGTTGCAGTTTTTTTGATCAGACAGGAGAGAGGGGAAGAAATAATTCATTTTCCATCGAGGCAACCAATGCAGTGAAGATGAATAAAGATAAAATGTGTGCATTTAAAAAAATAATTATTGTACGTTTCTTGTGGGACTGAGAGTGGCAAAGGATAATCTCTCTCTGCCGCCATGTCCTCTTAACACAAGCTGGTCACTGCAATCTAACTTGCTACTTCTGACTCAGGAAATCCTTATGGAAATATTCAGCTGGCCAGTCAGCAGCTATGGGGAGGGAAACTGATGAAAGGTCATTGAATGTGAAACATTAACATTGCTTCTCTTTCCAACAATGCTATTGAATTATTTTCAATATTTTCTTATTTTCTGGCCCCTGCAATTTTTGAGTATCAGTGGCAGAGTCAGCTTTAACTGACTTCCTGCCTAGAGTTAATGGTGAGTTAGTTATGAAGATTGAAATAATCCCTGGATATAAGAATACCCCTGGACCCCATTTTTGGAGCTCGGAGTGGATTACTATCCCGTTTGTCTGCTGAAAAATTATCTGGATTCAGATCCAGGGCAGAGTTCTCAAATCTCTTCCTATTACCATAGGCTGTTGTTGATTAAACCTTATTTAATACAATGATAAGGAGAGGTGAAGTAAGCCTTTTCTCCATTCCTTCTCTTCCCATGGCCACCCCCATCATAACTGTATATATCTCTGCAATATATCCTCACTTGCTGTTTTCACTATCTGATTCAGGGCTTCTTCCAGGTATTAATCATTCTTCAAGGCCCAAGTGCTTTCTGACATCAGTTCCCAGCCTTCCCCTCACCACTTCTGTATTTATATGTGCCTGTCATGCTGTCTTGGTTTAACTTGAAAGAATGCTTATCTTTTCTTATTCACTGAGTATCTGATCCACCTCTATACTTCTATGATTCATCACCTTTGAAGACTGAAGAATCTGAATTTTTGTTTTCCTGCTCTTTATTGTCTAATCACTTAAATAAGCTTCCTTCTTGTGTCTACCACTCCACCCTGGGTGAAGATGTTTCTTAGACCATAAAACCATAAGACAGAAGTGCAGAATTAGGCCATTCAGCCCATCGAGTCTATTCTGCCATTCAATCGTGTTTGATTTATTACTGCTCTCAACCCCATTCTCCTGCCTTCTTCCCATAACCTCTGACACCCTTACTAACTGAGAACCTATCGACCTTCGCTTTAAACATAGCCAATGATTCGGTATCCACAGCAGCCTGTGTCAATGAATTCCACAAATTCAACACCCTCTGACTGAAGGAATTCCTCCTCATCTCTGTTCTAAAGGGATGCCATTCTATTCTGAGGCTGTGCCCTCTCTAGGAAACATCCTCTCCACATCCACTCTATCTAGTCCTTTCAATATTTGATAGGTTTCAATGTGATAGAGAACATAGAAAACAGGTGCAGGAGTAGGCCATTCGGCCCTTCAAGCCTGCACTGCCATTCAGTATGATCATGGCTGATCATCCAACTCAAAACCCTGTACCTGCCTTCTCTCCATACCCCCTGATCCCTTTAGCCACAAGGGCCATATCTAACTCCCTCTAATATAGCCAATGAACTGGTCTCAACTGTTTCCTGTAGTGGAGAATTCCACAGATTCACCACTCTCTGTGTGAATAAGTTTTTCCTAATCTCGGTCCTAAAAGGCTTTCCCTTTATCCTCAAACTGTGACCCCTCGTTCTGGACTTCCCCAACATCGGGAACAATCTTCCTGCATCTAGCCTGTCCAATCCCTTTAGGATTTTATACGTTTCAATAAGATCCCCCCTCAGTCTTCTAAATTTCAATGAGTATAAGCCTAGTCGATCCAGACTTTCATCATATGAAAGTCCTGCCATCCCAGGAATCAATCTGGTGAACCTTCTTTGTACTCCCTCTATGGCAAAGATGTCTTTCCTCAGATTAGGGGACCAAAACTGCGCACAATACTCCAGGTGTGGTCACACCAAAGCCTTGTACAACTGCAGTAGTACCTCCCTGCTCCTGTACTCGAATCCTCTTGCTATGAATGCTAGCATACCATTCGCCTTTTTCACCGCCTGCTGTACCTGCATGCCCACTTTCAATGACTGGTGTATAATGACACCCAGGTCTCGTTGCACCTCCCCTTTTCCTAATCGGCCACGATTCAGATAATAATCTGTTTTCCTGTTTTTGCCACCAAAGTGGATAACCTCACATTTATCCACATTAAATTGCATCTGCCATGAATTTGCCCACTCACCTAACCTATCCAAGTCACCCCGCATCCCCTTAGCTTCCTCCTCACAGCTAACACTGCCGCCCAGCTTCGTGTCATCCGCAAACTTGGAGATGCTGCATTTAATTCCCTCGTCTAAGTCATTAATATATATTGTAAACAACTGGGGTCCCAGCACTGAGCCTTGTGGTTCCCCACTAGTCACTGCTTGCCATTCTGAAAAGGTCCCGTTTATTCCCACTCTTTGCTTCCTGTCTGCCAACCAATTCTCTATCCACATCAATACTTTACCCCCAATACTGTGTGCTTTAAAATTGCACACTAATCTCCTGTGTGGGACCTTGTCAAAAGCCTTTTGAAAATCCAAATATACCACTTCCACTGGTTCTCCCCTATCCACTCTACTAGTTACATCCTCAAAAACTTCTATGAGATTCGTCAGACATAATTTTCCTTTCACAAATCCATGCTGACTTTGTCCGATGATGTCACCGCTTTCCAAATGTGCTGTTATCACATCTTTGATAACTGACTCTAGCATTTTCCCCACCACCAATGCGATCTCCCCACATTCTTCTAAACTCCAGTGAGTACAAGCGCAGAGCCATCAAACACTCCTCACACTTCTCATACAGCCCAGCACATCACACAAACCAATCTTCTGTCCATGGACTCACTTTACACTGCACACTGTTGGAGCAGTGCTACCAGGATAATTAAGGACACGACCCACCCAGCCAACACACTTTTCGTCCCTCTTCCCTCAGGGAGAAGGCTCAGGAGCTTGAAGACTCATACGGCCAGATTTGGGAACAGCTTCTTTCCAACTGTGATAAGACTGCTGAACGGATACTGACCCGGATCTGGGCCGTACCCTCCAAATATCCGGACCTGCCTCTCGGTTTTTTTTTGTACTACCTTACTTTCCCTTTTCTATTTACTATTTATGATTTATAATTTAAATTTTTAATATTTACTATCGATTTGTAATCCAAGGAGCACGAAGCGCAGAATCAAATAACGCTGTGACGATTGTACGCTCTAGTATCAATTGTTTGGCGACAATAAAGTAAAGTAAAGTTAAGGGGGCCCAAGATTGCTCACAATACTCTGACCAATGCCTGGTAAAACCTCAGGGCTTTGTATGGATATACAGACATTGTTATTCGTGGAAATCATTCCTTTGGTAGGTGTGGATTTGGTGGGCTGAAGGACCTTTAACTGCGCTGCATGACTCTATGACCTTCTTAATGTGAGGCCATTAAACTGAGGACTGCTGAGCTGCGGGAAATGCCCTGGGGGTGGGATAAGTGACCTCCGACAGATGACAGCAACCACTGAGGTCATTTCCCTTTATGGGTCCATTGATTATAATTTCACCAGGGAGCTTAGAGACCATACTCAAACGCTGCCTTGATATCAAGGGACTTTTGCTTTATCCTGGATAGAACATCTAGGTATATTTGGACAAGGGCTATCATAAGCTCTGCACCTACTGTATGTGGTGTTAATGATGGTGACATCCATCATGAAGGACCCTCAGCATCAGCAGAAGCCTCCTTCTTATCACTTACATCAGGGAGAGGGTACTGGACATACTCAATGTTTTAGGAACAGCTTCTGAATGGTCCTTCGATCCATGCATTCTATCTCACTTACTTTGCTCTCATTTTGCACAATTTAGTTTTTAATATATTTCCTATTGTAGTTTGTATTATTTTTTCATGTTTTGAACCTTACTACTGCAAGAAAACAACAAGTTTCACAACGTATGTCAGTGATAATAAACCTGATTCTTATTCTGGATTAGAAACTGGGTATCAGTGAACAATGCAGTGGGAAAAAATTAGTGGATTAGAATCCAGGATTATTCTCCTAAAGGTATGTAAGAGTCCTACTATAGTTGCTAGAGAATTTAAGTTCAAGTAATTATGTTAAATAAAATTGAACATATAATTTGCAATGATCGTATTGTTGATAAAAATCCTATTTAATTCACCGATGGCCTTCAGGAAAGGATATTTGCTTTCATTTGCAGTCTGATACTTATGTGACTCCAGTCCCACCAACATGGCCGGCTCTCAAATACCTCGCAAAATGATTGCAGCGAGCTGCTTTGTTCGAGCGGCAGTTACAGATGGACCATAAATGCCAATCCTGTCAGCGATGCACACATCCTCGGAATGAATAAATTTCTAAAAAGAAACTTTGCCAAGTCCTTTGCATTTCTTTATGGGGAATCGTCCATGGATTTGTAACTGTTGTGATTCGCATTCCTCCTTTGGAGAATAGTAAATAGATTCATGACTTGTTTGATAGCCTGACAGTAACAGACACTCTCTGATTCATCACCCTTGAAGAAGGAAGAATGCAAAGTTTTGTTTTACTCTTATTCTCTGTCCTTTGCTACTGTGATCTGCTTCCTGCTGATGCCCACCATTGCATTTTGGGCAGGCATACTTCTTTTGGGCTTAGTATGTTAGACCATAAGTCGATAAGATATAGGAGCAGAAGTAGGCCATTCAGCCCATCAAGTCTGCTCCACCATTCAATCATGGCTGATCCAATTCTTTCAGTCATCCCAATTCCCCTGCCTTTTCCCCATACCCTTTGATGCCCTGGCTAATCAAGAACCTATCTATCTCTGCCTTAAATGCACCCAGTGACTTAGCCTCCAAGCCGCTCGTGGCAATAAATTCCACAGATTTACCACCCTCTGACTTTCAATCCTGAAGTCATGCCCTCTTGTCCTAGACTCCCTACCATGGGAAATCACTTTGCCATATCTAATCTCTTCAGGCCTGTGAACATTTGAAATGTTTCTATGAGATCCCTTCTCATTCTCCTGATCTCCAGGGAATACAGCCCAAGAGCTGCCAGATGTTCCTCCTGTGGTAACCCTTTCATTCCTGGAGTACTGGAGCACATGTCAGTGTGTAAGTTCTTGATTGTAGTTCAATCCTGACAACAACACAATTAGTTCTACTGACCCCAAATTCTGATGACATATTAAAGGTGTCACAGTGGATTTGATTTCAAGTCTGAAATCCCACCTCTATCATTGACACAAGTGGCTATCAACCGATCGGATGTTTGGTGTTCTGCTGTAGTTGGGGATGAATGGCTTCCATAGTTCATTGTGTTGATTATAGGAATCCTTTCATAGTTCTTCATGACTCAGTAGGATTCAGATTCAGGTTCATTTATTTATCGCAATGCTATGCTTGCGTTAACAACCAACATAACCTAACAAGGTGCTGGGGTAGCCCACTCTGTTTCATTAAGTCTATATGGATCACTGGGCAAACCCAATCCGCAATCATTATTTTTATTTGTGTTAATTATTTTCCTCATCTTTTCCTCCACTACCTCTAGATTTTACCACCCACCTCTATACGTGGGGCAATTTACCATGGTCAATTAACCGACGTAACTATACATTAGTGCTACTATGCCACACATGTCATCTGACTGGATAGTGCTTCTGCTCTCAGAATCAGAGTACTCATCTACCCTTGCTGAAATTGTACAGAATGGGATTCAACTGTTGCACTTTTAGATATTGAGGTGGGAGTCCCAACCTCAAGACAAACGCTGGCCACTGCACAAGAAGCACTGGGTCACTTTCAACACCAAATTGAAACCCCGTAATGAAGCGGTAGCAAGAATCGACCTCTGAGAGTTGGACTGAGTTGTTCTCTGATCTCTGATGAATGTTTCGTCACCCTCCAATGACATATCATCTCTGACTGATGATGCCTCCTCGTAGGGTGACAAAACACTTGAAAGTAAATCGCCAAGATTGGAGAACAACCCATCCCAACCATCAGCCACCCAAGCTAGACATGTTCCGAATTATCTCCAACACCTCTAATAACTCAGAAAGTGCTCAGTGAACTCATCTCCTTCTCCTGCCCATCTGCCAGGGACACAGATCTTTCCACTTAATGGTGCAAAGCAAAGCTCTCAAATTGTCCACAGCAAAATCCCAAATCAAGTGTGGTTCGTCCTTGAGAAATAGACAGACCAGGAGACCTCAAGTCCATTTTACCATGATGACTCTTGACGGCTGACCTGGTTTAGGGCCTTCTCCTTAGAACCCCCCGATACCCCCCTAATACCTATCCAACCCCACAGCCCCTCGTGGGTGGTCATAGGAGTTCTGAGGAAACCCCCTCCCCCCTTGTCATTCCAGAAGTTCTGTTGGTGCTTTGGACAAGTTTAAATTCCTGAAATTCAAGCCCACAACCTGCCTGTTCCAACTGAGAATGTTACTACAGCTGGTGCTAGAAAAGAAAATGGTGCATATTTTATTCAGATGAGGAAGAGTGAGCTCTGATATTCCTCTCTGAAACATGCAAATAGAAAACAGGTAAGGATGAGAGGAAGGAAATGGGCAATATGTTTCAAATCCTTTCCAGTCTTTCTGTGCAGTTTTTCATTGATTCTGTTGGCTTTCTTTGTTCTACTGTGAATGCCCGCAAGCAAATGAACCTCAGGGCAAAGTATTTTTTTTAATTCATTGACATACAGCGCAGGGTAGGCTCTTCGAGCTGCGCTGCCCAGCAACCCCTGATTTAACCCTATCCTAATTACGGGACCGTTTACAATAACCAATCAACGTGGCAACTGGTGGGTCTTTGTACTGTGGAAGGAAACTGGAGCACCCGTGAGAAAGTCAGGCAGTCACAGGGAGGACGTACAAACCCCTTACTGACAGTGGTGGGAATTGAACCTGGGTCACTGGTACTGTAAAGCATTGTGCTAACCAGTACATTACCGTGCCACTCGTAGTGACATGTACGTACCATGATAATAACTTCAAATATTTAAATTTGAAATCTGCCATCAACCAACCTTAAGGACATGTCCTTCACAGTCATTGTACTCTAATGCCAGACGGTTTGGATTCAGGTTTTGGTGGGTTTCATTTTATCAGAAACCATGTCGATGGAACTTGTTACAGATCCAAAGACAGAATCATTAAATGTGTCCCTCAAGACCTATGAATGATTAAAGGCTCCTTAATGCTTTTGGCTTAAAAACTTTTACTTGAATAATGGGTCATTGACAAATGACCTGATTAAGCTGCATTTAATCAGCATATTAACAACACTACATTCTCCTGCTTTTACTTAGGAGCTGAGCTATACTGTTTTACAAACTATATTGCAAAATGATTTACTAGGTATCGCAGCTCCATGGATAAAAGCAGGCACTTCCCTGAATTACTGCCAATGGTGTTTGGGATTTCCATACGTTTATGAATAAAGTCAAATGTTTATGAATAAAGTCAAGTTTATTGTCATTTAACTATATACAAATATACTACCAAATGAAGCAACGTTTCTCTGAAACAGGGTGTAAAGCACAATAGTACACATAACACACATAATAACTTATGAAAGAATGGATGAAATTTACAGATGGATTGCACATAAATAAACGAACAAAAGCGCATAAACTAAATATTGCAAGGTACTGAACCGATTAACCAGAGATACGATGCGATGTGGCAGGAAGTTCAGAAGCCTAAAGGCCAGCGGGAAGAAACTTTCCCATCCTGACCATTCTTGTTTTTATGCATCAGAGTCTCCTTCCTGATGGTAGAAAGTCCAAGGGGATGCTGGATGGATGGGTGGGATCCTTAATAATAATGGCTCTGCATTCGCTGCGCTTCTGATAAATGTCCCCGATAGATGGTAGGGAGACCCTGATGCTGCTTTCAGCCATTCCCACAGTCCTTTGTAGCGACTTCTGCTCTGCTGTTTGGCTCCTCTCATATCAAATGGAAATCCAACTTGTCTCAATGGTGCTTCTATGTGTGTGTCCATCGTTGGCGTCGATGAGGACCTCAACACCATTATGATGGTGTCAAGACTAGCGCGTGATTTGGATTTAAGTGAGGGAGAGTTGTGCAGCGTCGGCCTCATTCTCTTTTCTCAATTCCCATCTGGATCCAGTGGCAAGACAGAGTCGAGATGGCTGGAGATGGGACTAGGCGCAGTGGATGACCAGGACATCTTCTGTGTCTTGTCACATTCCATGACGCTTGCAGAGACCGCCTTCTTGACCGTTGGACCTCCCACTGGTCTCGTCCACTCAATCTGCTGGAGTCTGTCTTCACATGCTGGGTTAGACAACTCCCTATCTCACCGAGGGTTTGAGACCCATCGGCTACCCTCACCTGGTTTAGCTGACTTGTCGAAGCCGTTGCCCGGGGCGTGGCCGCTGTCGCATGCAAACAGCTACAGGGAGCCACAGGTGAGAGCTGAGTGCCAGGTGGGGACCAAAGGTGGACTAACCGCCCTGAAAAGGACGCGACATGTTCCCCCACCAGAGGTGCTACCCCTCCCTGACACCCCATACACCACAGTGCTTCTATACTATGCAGTCAAGATGGAGGGCTGCTTGTTGCAGATTTCTCAACTACATTCCAGAACTGCTGAGTGTGCTTCTGTGAAATCCACATGACATCCTTCAAGCAAGAAGTTGTCCTTGTTCCTACATTAGGGATCCCTGCACTTCACAATGGATGTACACAGTGTGTTTAAATTAGGTGTTCAAGCTTAGATTTTTATTTAGGGTTGTATCACTTCAAACATCTTTAAGTGTTATTGCTTTTATATTTTGTAAAATATTTATCTTTATTAGATTTGATAGCATAGGGATGTCAGAAATGTTCTTGTTTTTGTTCAGCTTTGACAAGCCAGCTCGAGAGAGAGTGACACTATTTGCCATCTCTACCATTTTTCATTGATTCTTTAGTGTGTGGTGAGATTGATTTGAGGAAATGGAGACACTGCAAAAACTGCTCCTCAGATGGCATATTCAATTCAATTTTACTTAGATTATGCATCCATTTTGTGAACAGGAAACATCTGGAGAAATTGGAGATTGAAGACAACAGTATGTCATGAGCTTAGTGTTGAGTGTATGTGTGACGAAGGAAAATTGAGGAGCTGTGAGGTTCCAGTGTGAACATAAAGGGACTATGCAGAGCACTGTACTTATGAAGGGAAGATATAGGTCCATCGAGGTTCAGACAGCATTCCCTTCCTAAATACTGCTTTTAGATCAAACATTTGACCACTTCAAAATAGGGCCACTCTTGGTATATGTAACCATTAAACATAGTTCAACCAAGGGCAGTGTGTTGTTAAAACAAGTCAGTTAACTCAGCCATTCGGATTTCTCTGCTTTTTGCAGTGACATTTCTGAAAATGAGTTCCCACACAACAGAAGATGCCTGTAACTCCACAATCTGGCTAATCCGTCCCTCAGGTCAATACTTGTTTGTATGACTAACTGTACATAAATCGTGTTCCTAATCTGGAGATGACCAACACTTCTATTGGAGAATTCAAATAACAAAATTAAAGGTATTATAACTAATTCAAACATATTCAAGACTAAGGGTAAACTTACCCAAACTGAGTCCGATTTGGAACCTTGGATCAACTTGAACTTGAATATGAACTTCAACTTTGATCAACTCAGATCAGCTTTAAACCTTGGACCTTAGATGTTCCGTTGACAAAATCCTGACCGATTACATCACCATCTGGTATGGTAACTCAGTTGCACAGGAACATAAGAAGTTGCAGAGAGTTGGGGACTTTGCCCGATACATCACTAGTATATCCTTTCCCGCCATTGGTGGTACCTACAGGAGGTGCTACCTGAAGAAGTTAACATCTGCCATCAAAAATCCCCACCATCTGGGCCATGCCATCTTTTAGCAGCTACCATCAGGAAAGCTGTACAGAAGCTTGAAGTCCCACAACATCAGGTTCAATGACAGCTCCTTCCCATCAACTATTTGGTTCTCGAACCAACTGGCAAAAGCCCGATCAGTACCGTGTAAGGCCATAAGACTTCGGAGCAGAACTACCCCATATGGCCAATTGCGTCTGCTCCATCATTCGATCGAGGCTAATTTAATTCCCTTCTCAACCCAATTTTCCTGCCTTATCCCCGTAACCTTTGACATCCTGACTAGTCAAGAACCTATTGACCTCTGCTTTAAACATTCCCAATGGCATGGCCTTTACAGCCGTCTGTGGCAACGAATTCCACAGATTCATCACCCTCCGCAGAAGAAAAATAACATTATGACCATTTTGATTACTTTGCACTAAAATGGACATTGTTTCTTTTCTAATTGTGTTCTTTCTTGTAAGAATTGTGTGTGTTGTATTTATGTGTTTTTATCTTGTGAATGCTGCTATATAATGCTATGTGCTCACACTGCTGCTGCATGTACAATTTTCATTACACCTGTTCATACACCTGCTCACGGTGCTGTCTGAAAAGAGGATGCTGTCTAAGTTGCATGCCATCTTGATCAATGTCTCCCATCCACTACATAATGTACTGGGTGGGCACAGGAGTACATTCAGCCAGAGACTCATTCCACCGAGATGCAACACAGAGTGTCACAGGAAGTCATTCCTGCCTGTGGCCATCAAACTTTACAACTCCTCCCTTGGAGGGTCAGACACCCTGAACCAATAGGCTGGTCCTGGCATAAGTTACATATTACTATTTAACTATTTACAGTTTTATTACTATTTATTATGTATGGTGCATCTGTAACAAAAACCTCAGCTCTCCAGCTCACTGCCAAAGATCATGCTCATACACAGCACTATTGCCTTGTTTTGTAGCCTAGAATGTTGGATTTGCCTCAGCATTGTCTTCTTAATTCATCAGCTGTGATTTGACTTGGCAAAACCCCTTTCTCCTAACTTAAGTGTGGAAATTTTGGATGTAGACCAGTCTGATCCCAGGCTTTGATTTTACAATCTAGAAATTGCTGCCAATACTCTGGTTCATAAATTTAATTGACAGAAACCTCAAAGGAAATGTATCAAACTGTTTGCATGCTGAGGAAGTCATGTGTAAGCAATATTTCTTGGAGAGAAAGAAGCAATGTAGACTAGGAATTCTTCTCCAGAGTGTGTAGCAAGGTAAAAAAAAAATTTTTTTGAGGAGAAAAAGTCAAGTGTAACTCAACAGGTCCAGCACAATTTGGAGAGGGGAAAGGAATTTCAGGTTGAGGATCAGCATCAAGACTGTGAATGGAGTCAGGAAGGGTGACACGGGCCAGTAGGTAATGGATGGACTGAAGGGGAGTGAAGGATGATGGAACCAGGTAGGGGAGGTGAGAGTGAAGGTGGAGATAGCTGTTGGAGGATGATAAGCGGGAGAATAAAGATGTTGGAATCTGATAAAGGTGATGATGGGAACTGTTTGGGGAGAGGTGAAGGGTAGTTGACATCAGATAGAGGAGGCTTCCAATGGATGAAAGTATGAGGGGGAAATGGGTGATGGGACTGGGGAGATGACGTATAGGAAAGAGGATTAAAATGGTTTGGATGTGGGTGGAGAAAAAGAGAGAGAGTGGGGAGATAAGGGTTACCTGTACTTTGAAAAATTCCTGGTGGAATATGAAATGACATTCCTACAGTTTGAATGGCGTCTCATCCTGGCAATGAAGAAAACTGAGGACAGAGAGATCGTTGTGGGAATTTGAAGAGGAGCTGACGTGGCATGTTTCTGGAAGCTAAGGTTGGCCACTCCAGACCAAATGCAGGTTCTCTTGGTTGCCTTCATCTTCCCAATGCAAATGAGGCCGCATTGACAAATATAGTAGACAATGTTGGAGATGATGCAAATGGATCACCTTGTAGGAATTTTAGGTCCTTGGATCTTAGTCAGGGAGGAGGTGTAAGACGAAATATTATACCTCATGTGATGGCAGGGAAAAGTGCCGGAGGTCAAGAAGAGATGGGTAGGGAGGGATGAGTGGTCCTGGGTGTCACAGATGGAATGGTCTCTGCAGAAGACAGAAGTGAGTGAGGAGGAGAAAATGTAGTTAATAGTAGGATCTTGCTGCGACTGCGAAATGCGCTCAGCGGCCCCTTTATTAGATAAACCTGCACACCTGCTCATTAATGCAAGTATCTAATCAGCCAATCATGTGGCAGCATCTCAATGTATAAAAGCATGCTGACATGGTCAAGAGGTTCATTTGTTGCTCAGACCAAACATCAGAATGGGGAAGAAATGTGAAATAGGTGACTTCGACCGTGGAGCGATTGTTGGTGCTCAGCTAGGTGGTTTGAGTTTCTCAGAAACTGCTGATCTCCTGGGAGTTTCACACATAACAGTCTCTGGAGTTTACAGAGAATGGTGCGAAAGACAAAAAAAAAATCCCTAAGAGCAGTTCTGCGGGTGAAAATGCCTTGTTAACGAGACAGGTCAGAGCAGATTGGCCAGACTGGTTTAAGCTGACAGGATGGCGACGGTAACTCAAATATCCATGCATTGCAACTGCGGTGTGCAGAAGAGTATCTCTAAATGGACACATTGAACCTTGAAGTGCATGGGATACAGCAGCAGGAGACCACAAACATACACTCTGAACATATAACGGGCCTTTCATTTTTAGCGTCTTTGATTATGTTCTCTCTTATTGGGTTGAAGTGACGTGGAAGGGATTGGATATTGTGACTCCTAAGAATGGGATTACATTCTTCATGCTTTTACTCTGAGATGGTATCGGGTTTGCTGACTCAAATGAAGGCCTTAAGCCCTATTGGACAAAAATAGCCACAAGTACTCTCACCAATAATGACCCAATCTTCAAAGACTAGTTCACTTCCCTGTTTATTCTCCATGGTGAGTTTATCTGCCAATACCCACTATTCTCTCCCTACCAAAGAGAAGATAGTTCCAGCAAACAAAGTAGTTTAAATACAGTTAATTTCAGTGGTACATGCTTAAATACATACACACATTCTTTGTCTCACTCTCCTTTTTCTCCCTCTGTCCCTCTGACTATACCCCTTGCCTATCTTCTGCGTTCCCCCCCCCCAACTTTTCCTTCTCCCTGGGCCTCCTGTGCCATGATCCTCTCGTATCCCTTTTGCCAATCACCTGTCCAGCTCTTGGCTCCATCCCTCCCCCTCCTGTCTTCTCCTATCATTTTGGATCTCCCCCTCCCCCTCCCACTTTCAAATCTCTTACTCACTCTTCCTTCAGTCAGTCCTGACGAAGGATCTCGGCCCGAAACGTCGACTGTACCTCTTCCTAGAGATGCTGCCTGGCCTGCTGCGTTCACCAGCAACTTTGATGTGTGTTGTTTAAAACTCACAGAGGATTTCTATCTTAAACATTTCCAAATTACAAACCATTTTTAAAACACAAACCAATTCTAAAACACAAACCATAATGCATAAAGCACAATGGATTTCCAAAACTCAGGTACAATTCCTATAAACTAAAAAGACATACTAAAGATGCAGACAAATGAATCGTCTGTTACAGAAACTGAAATTAGAGGAATGAATTCTGGTTCCACCCCTGTTTCTTCTATGTTTCCTCATGTTCTTTACCCCAAAGAAAGAAAAGAAAAGCACAGCAGCACGATTATCAACCCCCAAATCCCTCCACCTACACTAAAAACAAATAAACACAGCAGAACAGGCACAACGACCTCCAAATCCCCCTCTTCTGCTCACAAAAAAAAATGAGAAAGTTCAGGCAAGAAACTCAGAATATTAAAAACGACAAGACTGAGAAAGAGTCTATCGTCCAAGTCCATATCCAGAACGCAGAAAACCTGGGTAACCTGGATGACATTCTCAGGGCTCAGCAGCAGGCCTTTCCCCTCTCTGTAGCGGAGCAATACCCCCCTCCGTAGTAGAACGACCCTACCAGCGGTCAAAATTCAGGCAGCCAATGATTACCTTCTGCATTCGCCTCGATGTTTCAATCTTCCTCATTGTCAGTTACCCCCACTGATGTTGTAAAGCTAACTTCTTCGACCACCAAACTATAAACACATCGGTTATTTAATATGCTAAATGACTGTTTCCATCTTGTCTGCAAACTTCCTTGAGCTGAGCGACTCAGTCAGCTTGTCTATTTTGAAACAAGCCAAATTAAGTGATTGTCTTATACTGCATGTCTGAGTGGCAATAAAGCAGGTACGGTGAGCTAGCATCTTACTTCTCACAGAGTGTCTGCATATATACAGAGCTTGTTTGCAAAGCTGTGTTTTTAACTTGAAGCTGATTGATCACTGCTTTCCATTTGCATTCTAAGAACGGAAGACTCTTTCCCATTTATGATTTGGGAACAAAGCAATATAGTTGGATGCTGACTTACGTCTGTTTGTTATCTTACAAATGGCAGCTGAGGTGTTTAGAAAGCCGAGATTAGCAAACAACCAAGGGGTGAATATCCATCACAGTTCTTTCTTTATCTTTCATTAGCGTCACGTCACTGCCTCATTTATCTTACAAAATAAATGAGATTATTCAGTAGGCTATGTTAGCAATCAAAAGGCTTTCATAGAATTCTTAAAGCACAATAAATAAATACAGATTATGCACAGTTGACATTTATTTATGGAAGACAACTTTATTTGTGCAAAATACCCAGATTTCCCAGGTAAGTTTTTTTGTGTTTTCACTGTTAAAACAGGAGAATTCAAATTGAAGTTATGGTGACGCAGGCCTCGTGCTGTGGAGGTATGAAGGTTGTACCAAGACAAGAGTTATGATAATGTGTAGGCAAAGGTAGTTTACAGATCGTGTAATGAAATGCAGGAGGAACTCAGTAGATCGGGCAGCACCTGTGGAAAGGAATAAATAGTCAGCGTTTCGGGCTGAGACCCTTCATCTGGACCGGAAAGGAAGTGGGAAGAAGCCACAGTAAGAAGGTGGTGGTGGGGGATGGGGGGATGGGCACAAACTGGAAGTTGATAGGTAAACACAGATGAGGGGGAGAGGGATGAAGTGAGAAACTGGGAGGTGATAGGTGGAAAAGCTAAAGGGCTGAAGAAGAAGAAATCAGATAGAAGAGAAAAAGAATCTAATAGGACAGGAGAGTGGACCATGGGAGAAAGGGAAGAAGGAAGAACACCAGAGGGAAGTGATGGCAGGTGATATCGGGTTAGTTAAGAAAAGTGATGCTGATGAAAAATGTCACAATTCTGAAGTAATATTGGCTTCTATCATGTAGATTCAATTGGTTATTAATATCTGTATTATCATAATGTGATTGGTAATTGATTAATGCAAATAAGCAATTTGAACAACCATATGGTTACCTAATGGTCAATATCTGTATCCAACTTGTCAATTTTTGTATAAAGGTGGTTTTTTATATATATTAAACTTTAGAACAGTTCAGTGATGGGGCTGGGCTGTTCTCTTTGGGGATAAGTAAGTAAAGTGAGAGTGAGGAATGAGTGCGAGTTTTTACAGTACGGTTAATTGGTGATGACAGAGGCTTGCTTCTGTAAGAGTGGCCAATGCACGAAAGTCAGAGAAATGGCTTGCAAGTCTGCACTGCATCCCATCATGCATGTCAGAGCACCTTGGAGCGTTAACATTCAGCACAGGAACAGGCCCTTCAGCCAACAATGCTGTGCTGAAATCATTAAACTAGTACTAAATGCCTAACTCAGTGACTGCAGGTCTTCATGAGTTCCTCGCGCAGTCCAAAGACCTACCAGTTGGTAGGTTAATTTGACATTGTAAATTGTCCCGTGATTAGGCTCGGGTTAAGCTGGGGGATTGCTGAATGGTGTGACTCGAAGGGCCAGTAGGTCTTATTCCACATTATATCTCAACAGATGGAATATGCACGGAGAATGTTCATGCAATTTTTATGGAGAACCCAGCAGAAAAGTTATGGACTTTCACTCAGAGTTTCCTGTTACACAGCTGGTGTAAACATTCAGCACTAATTATTGGCCAAAGGTTTGTCAGGGTTATTTCATTCGTGAACCGAAGAAAAAGCTGTGAAAGGATTCCTTCAGCTCTTGCATTGTAGTCACAGCACTTTGCTTGCTGGTTGGCTCTGAAGAAAAACTTTGACCTCTTTCCAAGACAAATTCTATATAAAATTGGATCCCAAGTCTTCTTTCACAATTTGCCACTATTTGTCTGAGCAAAGTACACTCACTGGCCACTTTATTAGATACCTTCTGCACCTTATAAAGTGGCCACTGAATGTATGTTTGTGGTTTTCTGCTGCTGTCATCCATCCACTTGGAGGTTCAACATATTGTGCATTCAGAGATGCTCTTCTGCACGCCACTGTTGTAATGTGTGGTTATTTGTGTTATTGTCACCTTCCTGTCAGGTTGAACCAGTCTGGCCATTCTCCTCGGGCCTCTCTCATTAACAAGGAGTTTTTGCCCACAAAATGGCTGCTCGCTGGAATTTTTTTTTTGTGTTCTTCACATCATTCTCTGTGAAGTCTAAAGTCCTATTGTGCGTGGAAATCCCAGGAGATCTGCAGTTTCTGAAATACTCAAACCACTCTGTCTGGTACCAGCAATCATTCCAGGGTCAAAAGCACTTGGATCACATTTCTTCACCATTCTAATGTTTGGTCTAAATGACAACTGAACCTCTTAACCATGTCTGCATGCTTTTATACGTTGGGTCACTGCTACATGATTGGCTGATTAGATATTTGCATTAACAAGCGGGTATACAGATGTACCTAATAAAGTGGCCACTGAGGGTAAAATCTGTAAAGTGTCAGAAGTCAGACAGGGTGCATTTCCTCAATGAGGTGGATTGACCCTGATCTGTGGTTTCAGAAATTGCTGAAATCTCCAGCATGATGTTTGACCAATAAATTCTGGAACAATGGAAAAGTCATTGCAATATTTGCAGTGTACAAAGATCCGTAAAATTTGCTGACTGCAACCCTATGTGTAGGTCCCGGAGTTTACTCTCAATGTTTCCTTTCACCTTCAAGCTCTCCCTGTGATGCATGTTTCACTTAAGGGATTAGGACTCGAAGATTTCATGTCTGCTAATCTCATTTCAAAGTTACCTCTTGCTTAAAACAAATTTGCATTGTTGAAGGGTTTGAAGTGGATGATTTGAATGCAATAGCACACTTAGACATTCCAGAAACACTTATAAAAGGCTGCATCAAATCAAAGCAAGTACTGAGAACCAGGCAGTTAAAATAGGGTGCTGCCTCAACTATGCACTAAAAAGTTCTGTTTTGAGGTGGGACTCAAGATGAAGGGTCTCAGCCTGAAATGTCCACTCTCCACTTCCCTCCACAGATGCTGATTGACTCTCTGAGTTCTTGCAGCACCTTGTGTGTCATTTCATTAGGTGTTTGGTGCCAGGTGGGGCACGCCGTTGGTGAACGACATCCTCAGTCATCTTCAGTACAGCTGATTCCTAAATTGGTAGGGTAAACTTTGACAACAATTATGGAAGAAAGGGACTTTTCTGTGTTTTTTGCATTTAATTACACTTCATTTGAATGTTATTTCATGAACTAGCAAGACCGAGGCTGCTGGGACGAGCATATTAGACTATAAGATGTAGGAACTGAACGAGGCCATTCAGCCTGTTGAGTCTGCTCTATCAAGTTCCAGGTTTCTGCCTCACAATATCCATCTGTTTCAGTACTTAAACTCCTCTTGTGCCAACATCTGCTACCCCTTAGCGTTGAGATCCGCACTATTTCACCTTTCGTGTGAAAGTTTCCAAGATTTGCATCTGAGTGGCCAGACTCTAATTTTAAAATATCTACCCATTTTGGGTCAGACTTTTACAGCCGAGTCACTCCTACCTTGGCACTCCTAACAGCAGTGAGGTAGGGCAAAAGAGACATAGATCAGTGATGTTCAATTTTATCGCCATTCAATCGTATACCCATGTATACCAACAAATGAAACAACATTCCTCCAGACCAAGGTGCACATCATGGTACATATAACTCACACACGACACATCAAGTAATATTACCACAAATAAATTCACAAATAACGAAGTATTTTCCAGAAGATTCACATTTAGCATAAGGTGCATTTGCGACACGTTAAAAAGTCAACAGTACAACACTACTGGCGCTTCATACGTGATGCATCAGAGTTCAGAATTACATTGCAATTGAGGTGATTGTGTACCTCACCAGAGTGAATGTTTCTACATCTAATAATGGAAATTTATGCCAATTGTTTAATATTAATGGCATATAGAATGCCCCTGCTATGCCCCTGACATTTTGATGCAGAGAAAAATTATGCAAAATAAATTTGATTAGTCACTGAGCTCTAAGAAATGAATGACATTGCATTAGGCATCAACCTCCTTAAAAGTTCATCGCTGTTAAGTGGCTTGCATCACTCTGAATATGTGCAGGAACAATGACAGGTCACCCCATTGCCTACTTACTGCCCCGCTCTCCTCCCACATAGGATGAAGTCAATACATTATAAAATGGGTTCCTTCTCTCCAGAGTATTAACGCTGCTGGCTGTATTATGTGCTGAAAATTGCATAATTACAGGGACTGTCAGAAGTGAGTTATGTTCATCTTTTCACTGCCAGAGGTATGCCTCCTTGGACATAGTTTCTTTCCAGCATGAATTGGGATATCACCATAGTGACAAAGGCAGAATTTACATGGCTTTAAAGAATTTAAGCATCAGAAAACAATGTTTGAAATGGTTAGAATTTGAGATTCCAGCGGTAAAGTATAATGCCTGGGATCATCATAAGGAGTAAATGATTGTGTAGAGCCTTTAAAGTAATTCTAAAAGCCGCAGGAATGAATTAGTTGTGGAAATGAATGAGCGTGTCAATATCAAACATAGGCTGTTGTTTGAAATACATTCTGAATGTCAGTGAGCAAGGTAAGCAAATCTGGACACACGCAAAGTTCAAAGTAAATTTATTATCAAAGTACATATATGTCACCATATACAACCATGAGATTAATTTTCTTGCCGGAATTCACAGTAAATACAAAGCAACACCACAGAATCGTCGAAAAAACTGCACACAACAAGATGGATAAACAGCCAGTGAGCAAAGGACAACTAACTGCGCGAGTACAAAAAGAACAAAAAAATGAAATAATAATAAATAAACAATAAACATTGAAAACATGAGATGAAGAGTCCTTGAAAGTGAGTCCATAGGCTGTGGGAACAGTTCAGTATTGGAGTGAGTGAAGGTGTCTCCTCTGGTTCAAGAGCTTGATGGTTGAGGGGTAATAACTGTTCCTCATGATGGTCTGGATCCTGAGGCTCCTGTATCTCCTTCCTGATAGCAGTACCAAGAAGAGAACATAGCCATAATTGAGGGAGATAGCCTGTACTTTCCCTGTTGTTGCCTCTGTGCAATGATTTTGGACTGGCACATAATTACTCCATCACTAGCTGACAGTAGTATTTTCAGAGTTGAGATAAACCCATCACGTCTTCCAGGAAAGCTGTGTGCTAAGTATTCCTGTCATCTATACTTACAATCCACGGTCAGTAGTTACCTTAGTAAACATTGTTCTGTCCTGTCCTCTCTGCTTCCACCCTCTCTAATATACCCAGTTCCAGTCTCCTTCCATCTCCTTGGCATGGCTGAGATAGTGTAGGGTGCAGGATGAATATCTAAGCCAGTTGCTATAATGGGAAATGGGTGTGATGTGTAAATGAAGTGTGAGGAAAAATACAAGCATGAGATTCCAGTACACAGTGTGACAATGGTGTAATATCAGGGATGGAAATTTAACTGTAGGTCACACATCTTTCTTGTTTTAAACCAGAAATACAGGCAACTAAGTCAATTTTAGTCCCCTTACATGAACACAAAGCCAAAGTTACCTCCACAACTCTCATTTAGTCCTTGATTTCAATGTTATCTGTATTCCTATACCGGGAAGCCTTCTAGAGAATCTGGTTGCTTGTTGCACTGAGCTGTTACCATGGTTATGAAAGACATTGTATTTAGATTTCTTTGCATGTCTGTGCTAATATTGTAAATCTGTTACGGCCAAAATTGTTCAGAACAGCAGGGAGGCGTTAATTGTCAGCGACAGGCTTTCAAATAAAAGGTATTTAGTAACATCTGAGGAGCAGGAGGTACATTTTCTGGAAAAATGGTCTTCAGTGGTGATGGAATTGGAAAAGCAGAGGGCTCTTGCATCTCTTCCAACTGTTAGAGAACAGCTGTAACGTGTTCCCACAGGAAACATGATTGGCCATCCTCTCTCCTCTTTTATTCTCCCACATCTGACGTGGCACTAAGTAATATCAGTGTCACCAGCATGTGTCACAATTGCCCCAAAGGTGGCATCAGATCCACCCAGAGTTCTGGAGAAGCAAAACTGATACTTGGAGCATTGAGTTGTATTCAGAGAGGCAGAAGCCATGGTTCTCTGCTAAAATGATTATATATTGTATCCTCCTCCTTCTCTGCTATTTTCTTTCAGATTCCTTCTACTTCAGCCCTTTACCACTTCCACCTATCACCACCCAACTTCTCACTTCATTCCCCCACTTCCGCCACCCACTCACCTTCTCCCTCATCTGGTTTCACCTGTCAGCTGCCAACTTGTATTCGTTCCCCTCCAGCACTCCCCCTCCATTCTTATTCTGGCTTCTTCCCCCTCCCTTTCCATGCCCGAAACGTCGATTGCATATTCTCCTCCATAGGTGCTGACTGACCCACTGAATTCCTCCAGAATTCTGTGTGTGTTGCTCTGGATTTCCAGCATCTGCAGAATCCCTTGTGTTTCTGGTATTGAATCAGAACTTTTTCTTCAAACTCCCTAGAGCAGATGGACATCGGATTGCAGCATCTTGGCCAGAGGAGATCACCATTCAAGAGGGCTGGAACTCAGCAAGTGATTTAAACTTAAAGTCAATAGGGATGTCATGTTTAACTTCTGAGAAAATGTGAGATCTCCCCCCTTTCTATAGAGACATAGAATATACAGTCAAAGGCCACTGCATTAGATACAGAAGTAACTAAAAAAATGGACATTGGGTGTATTTCTGTATGTTTGTGATCTTCTATTGCTGTACTTTGAGGTTTGACATACTGTGCATTCAGAGATGCACTTCTGCACACCACTTGTGATTATTTGAGTTAATGTTGCCTTCCTGTCAGCTTGAATCAGTCCGACCATTCTCCCCTGACCTCTCTCATTAACAAGGCATTTTCATCCAGAGAACTGCCGTTCACGGGATGTTTTCTGTTTTTCGTACTGTTCTCTGTAAACTCTAGATTCTGTTGTGCATGAATATCCCAGAAGAACAGCAGTTTCTGAGATACTTAAACCAGCCTATTCTTCACTCCACGGCTAAAGTCACTTAAAGTCACCTTCCTTCCCCATTCTGATCTTCAGTCTGAACAACAACTGAACGAACCCCTTGACCATGTCTGCATGCAGTTCTGCATTGAGCTGCTGCCACGTGATTGGCTGATTAGATATTTGCATTAACAAGCAGGTGTACGGGTTTACCTAATAAAGTGGCCACTGAATGTGTTATGAAATGCCAAATGCTCTTAGGAAATGAAACACTATCCTTCCATCACTGGTCTTTGCTATTCTGAAAAGGTCAAGCAGAACATGGCTCTGATGTCTCTGCTTCACTAGAACTAAATCTGCTGGCTGGGTCTCATCTCCTGACCTGTGGCAACATTTAATGGCTATTAGCTTGGAACCTCCTAGCCATGTCCAAAACAGCAAAACTGAGAGATAAGCACAGGGGAGTTTGATACTTATCTGCAAAATTGACATCACAGGATTATCATTTTGCTGTTTGTGGGAACTTAACGTGTACAGATTATTTGCTGTGTTCCTTACATTGCAAGTTTATGAAGTACTTGTGGATTGCAAGATGTTTAGAGAGGAGACTTCGGAAATGCAAGACTTTCATTCTTTTTCTTCAGGAAATTGGCAAGAGTGCAGATTAGAGGCAGCACAGTAGTATCACGGCACTAGCTGTAAGATCTGAGTTCAATTCCTGCTGCTCTCTGTAAGAAGTTTGTAGACTCATAGAAACATAGAAAATAGGTGCACGAGTAGGCCATTTGGCCCTTCGAGCCTGCACCGCCATTCAGTATGATCATGGCTGATATTCCAACTCAGAACCCTGTACCTGCCTTCTCTCCATACCCCCTGATCCCTTTAGCCACAAGGGCCATATCTAACTCCCTCTTAAATATAGCCAATGAACTGGCCTCAACTGTTTCCTGTGGCAGAGAATTCCACAGATTCACCACTCGCTGTGTGAAGAAGTTTCTTCTCATCTCGGTCCTAAAAGGCTTCCCCTTTATCCTCAAACTGTGACCCCTCGTTCTGGACTTCCCCAACATCGGGAACAATATTCCTGCATCTAGTCTGTCCAATCCCTTTAGAATTTTATACGTTTCAATAAGATCCCCCCTCAATCTTCTAAATTTCAGGGAGTATAAACCTAGCCGATCCAGTCTTTTATCATATGAAAGTCCTGCCATCCCAGGAATCAATCTGGTGAACCTTCTTTGTACCCCCTCTATGGCAATAATGTCTTTCCTCAGATTAGGGGACCAAAACTGCACACAATACTCCAGGTGTGGTCTCACCAAGGCCTTGTACAACTGCAGTAGTACCTCCCTGCTCCTGTATTCGAATCCTCTTGCTATGAATGCCAGCATACCATTCGCCTTTTTCACAGACTCTCTGTGTGACCCCATGGGCTTCTTCAGGGTGTTCCAGTTTCCTCCCAGATTTCAGTCATACGGTTAGGGTTAGTAAGTTGTGGGAGAAACTGGGAGAGGCAACACTTGTGGCTGCCCAGCACAATCCTTGCTGATTTGATTTGACGCAAACGATGCTCTTCTCTGATTATTTCGATGTACATGTGACAAATAAAGCTAACCTTACTGAAAAAGCAATTTAAAGGCAGTGGAAGCTACAAGTTTAAAGAGCTTTTCTCAGAGTACTGTGCAAAAGTT
The DNA here is from genome assembly GCF_963921235.1 of Mobula hypostoma. Taxonomy (NCBI): domain Eukaryota; kingdom Metazoa; phylum Chordata; class Chondrichthyes; order Myliobatiformes; family Myliobatidae; genus Mobula; species Mobula hypostoma. Next base: position 80,499,211 of record NC_086109.1, read on the forward strand.
TTAGGCACATATGTATAGATAGAGATTTTTGCTCAGTACTGTAGTAATTTTATGCACTGCACTATACTACCGCCACAAAAAAAAACAAATTTCAGGACTTATTAATGCGTGATGATAAACCTAATTCTGATATTGTGGACTGAGAATGGAAAGGTGGCAGGGAGAAGGGAATCATGGTCAGGGAAAGAGGAATGAGAGGCAGGGGAGTGGGAAACACTGAGAGGCATTCGTCATGTTCAGTAAACCAATAGTCTGGAATCAAATGACCTTGCCTGGTGTCTCAGGGCTGGGTGTGTTTGCATCCGTGCCACTCCCTGCCCCGGCACTCCTTCTCTGCCACCTATCCCATACCCTTCCCACAGTGCTCCACCCTCACCATTCCCAACACTTTTTGCTCCTGCCAGATTTACAAACTTGCTCTCCACTCCACATTGACAAATAGAATACTGTGTAAAAGTCTTAGACACCTTAGCTACATATGAGGGGTGATTGATATGTCCGTGGCCTAAGGTAGAAGGAGTCAATTTTAGAAAACCTAGCACATTTATTTTTCAATGTAGACCCCTCCTACATTTACACACTTAGTCCAGCGGTCGTGGAGCATACGGATCCCTTCTTTGTAGAAGTGGTCCACAGCAGGGGTGATTGATAAGTTCGTGGCCTAAGGTAGAAGGAGATGAGTTATTAACTTCAAACTTTCTGCATTATCACTCAAAGAGTTGAACTGCACGTGCATGTAACGAGAGCATCTTGGACCTCCAGGTAGTCCACAGCAGGGGTGATTGATAAGTTCGTGGCCTTGGGTAGAAGGAGATGAGTTATACAGCTCTTGTTACATACATGTGCAGTTCAACTCTTTGAGTGAAAATGCAGAATGTTTGAAGTTAATAACTCATTTCCGTCTACCTTAGGCCACAAACATATCAATCACCCCTGCTGTGGACCACTTCTGGAGGTCCAAGATGCCGACTTCTACAAAGAAGAAGTAGAAGAAGTATGCTCCACGACTGCTGGACTAAGTGTGTAAATGTAGGAAAAATAAATGTGCTAGATTTTCTGAAATTGACTCCTTCTACCTTAGGCCACGAATGTATCAATCACCCTCGTATATGTACCTAAGACTTTTGCACAGAACTGTACAAATTTATTTTTTTAATAAGAGCTGATACCCTGATAGTACCACACCTAAGGCACCACACCACAATGTGTCATCTATGCTCTTCCCAAGTAAAGTCCTTCTGTAACTAAACGTGTGTTCATGCATTTTATAAAATAAAATACAGGAACACACATTGCTTTCTGTTGTATCTGTACGGAGAGATATATACACTTGCAGCACCATCATAAACACATGGCATTATCATTACAAACACGGCATTCACATGAAAAACATAAATTATACAAAATTATTCAAGAAAGAACTAAAAAAAAAGAACACAAGAAATACAAGAAAGAGAAAAAGTCCATTGTAGTGCAAAATAGCCATTGTGTTAATACACTGAGAAAGTGTTTCGGGTTGTGTGGAACTGAGCAGTTGAAGGAATGTAGCTGTTACTGAGCCAGGTGGCCTGGGACTTCAAGCTTCTCTACCTCCTGGCTTTTTACTTATATATGTAAAGAGATCAGTTCTAGTGTGCAGACAGGCCTAATTTCACACTGTCTACATAATGAATTGGAAGGTGGAACTGTTCCACTTACAGAGCACTGAGCTTTTCACCCCCTTAGCTGCTACGCACCCAACTATACCCTTGTGAAATACAGGAGCTATTGAATCAGCCACGACTATTCTCATCGGAATTCCAGTAGGAAGCTTTGCTGGAGACTTCACACAATTGCTTTGGTCTTATGTTTCCAGTTGTAAAAGACACTAACATTTTTGTTTATTCTCTCTTTGCACAGTGATGTGGTTATAGATGATGAGCCCCCGTGCCCAGAGGAGATAGATTATTACTCTGACTACTGCATTGAGGACGACGATGATCCCATCGACCTGACCGCTGAGGTTGACGAGAGCTCTGAGGATGAACTTTTTTGCTGAGTGGCGATGCGTATTATAGAAGCTGCAAAAGATGGCTAACATTGCGGGAAGATCAAAGCTCTTTGTTACCATAGCGAATGGGAACTGAGCAAAAGCTTCATGAATACAGCTTGTACTTCTCTCTTCTGAGGCAAACTCAGCGGAATTTGCATCAACTGCCTCGTCTGTGGAGTGTTACTCAGCCTTTTGTCATTCTTGAAGTTCTAACTCTTGTATCCTGCTTATTCCCATGTCATAGCTGAAAGTAGAGAGAAAGCAAATCTGTGGAGGGTTGCAAGTCCTGCATTCCCAGAGCACCGCCCAGTGTCAGAGAATGGACCATATCTTGGCATTTGCATGGACACACCTTCAGTGACTGAACCCAACCAGGGTGGATGCTGTTCACCTCAGATAAGGTTGACGAGTCGTTAACAGTCTTGAACACCAAAGCTGAGACTTAGAATATGGAACACTACTGCACAGTGCAGGCTCTTTGGCCCATGATGTTGTGCCGACATTTTAACCTACTCTAAGATCAGTCTAACACTTCCCTTCTACGTAGCCCTCCATTTTTCTATCGTCCATGTGCCTATCTAAGAGTTTCTTAAATATCTCTAATGTATCTGCCTCTACAACGACCCCCGCAGGGTGTTCACTCATTGAGTAAAGAATTTATTCTATCTCCAACATCCCTCTATGCTTTTCTCCAATCATCTTAAAATTATGCCCCACTGGTATGGCTATGTATTTCTCTCATGTCTCTTACCATCTTGAACACCTCTATCAAGTCGTCGCTCATCCTCCTTCACTCCAAAGAGAAAAGCCCTGGTTTGCTCACTCTATCATCATAAGACATGTTCTCTAATCCAGATAGCATCCTAATAAATGTCCTCTGCACTGTCTACCTCCTTCCTATAACGGGGTGACCAGAAATGAGCACAATACTGAACTTCTTTTCTCTTGTGCCCACTGGGTAGCAGACTCATACCCTGCCTGAGCCCTCCATTTAGTCTCACTAACAAGGTCCTATTCCAGTGCTTTGACAGATTCATGGACTTGAACTTAAGTAGGACTAGCAGCAGAAGGCCATTTGCCCCTTGAAACTACTCTGCCATTCAATAAAATCTGACTGCTATCCTCAGCACCAACTTCTTCCTTGTTCCCTATAACAGAAAACCTGTCCTTATCTCTGAAAACAGTTCACTGACTCATCATCTGCAGCTCTTGGATAGGGAATCCCAAAGAATCACAATTCACCAGAAACAAAGATTCCTCATCTATATCCTAACTGGGCAAATCCTTATTTATCTCTCTAAATCCAGTTACCTCCAAAATGATCTGAGTGCCTCAGGGTCCCCCTGACCTGGCTCTGATGCCCTCCAAGTTCATGGACAATTCCATGAGCATCACTGAAGCATTGACACAAGCATCAAGATCATCAACAAATTGTAGCTGCCTTCAGCAACTTTGAAAATGCATCTGTTGTAAATTGTAGGGCCACAGGATATAAGATGGGGCATAGTGAAAGTATAAAAAAAATCACAAGCTGAGTGATTGGTGATCCGTTCAGGTAATTCTATGTTAGCTTGGTTTTCAATAAGTCCTTAGCAATACAGTTATAGAGCAGAACAGACCCTTCAGCCCACTGAGATGGTGACAACCAGCCAACAGCGATCTGAGAAAGAAGCCCACAGTCAGTGGATTACAGCTGGCGTGGGCCTGAATTGTGTTACCTCTATAGTGCGGTTCCTGTGCTGAATATTAAATATTATTTACCAGTGCTCTTTGGGCATCCCGTGGTCTTTGGTAAACAACCTGATTAATTTCCCTCCTTCACATGGTTGGAAGTATATAACGAAGAGTTTACAGCATTAGAGAGAGCTATTGAACTTGTGTTATAGTACCATCGAGATGCCTGGCTTTAGCGTTCTGTCAGGTCCCCTCAAGGGTGGAGAACTTAAGGAGACTGTGGTATTTGAGTGCAGAGGTCTAGTCTACTTCTTCCACTTTAACTTGATCCTCCTGCTTAGTAAATAACAAACCATCTTTAAGTATCTCTGGTGCTCTGACTGAACATCAGTGATATACTATATCATTAGTTGTTTCTGGACTAACTTTGCAGTTCTTGAGCTGAGATCTTGGCAATTATAGTAGATACATGTTGGAGAACTGCCCGGGAGATTATTTTGACTCAAATGGATCAGATCAACACAATTTGGAGGGGAGGTGGGTGGAGGTAGTAGAAAAATGTGCTGATCATTTGATGGTATAAGGCTCAGACCTGGTCTGTCTTAACCTTTGGTTTCAAATGCTGCCAGTCCATTATCTTAAAGCAATTGGAGGAGGTGCTTTGATTTGCTACCAGATTTGTGTTGGGCTGCCCTTGCCCATCTGCTAGCTCCAAGTCAATGGGGGCAGGGAGTGGGGTGAATCAATTTATACAGAGCTGGCAGAAGTGAGCAGAATGGGGCGCTGAGTGTTTCAGGGAGAGAGGCTGCATATTTTCAGGCTGGGTCCAGGGTTTATGATTCTTCCTCAGGGCACTGTGAAAGAAAGGGTTGTACTCAGTTGGAGGGCTGTGTGGTTGGCAGGTTTCACACTCACGCCAAGATAGCACAAGAGACCTATTGACATAATGGAAGCCTACAATTTGCATAAATTCATGTAATTTCCCCCTTTATAATACCACAATTAACATTGAAGGTGGAGTGAGAGGGTCTTTTACTGAGCACATAAGTAATGCGGGATTTTATCGTTATTTGCCCCACACTAAACCATTCTCAGTCTCAGTAGAGGCCATGATTACGTTCATCAGTGGAAATCAATTAGAAATCAAACCGCTGTCCTGGTGTTTTCACTCAATGGCAAGATTTTATTGTGACAATATCTGTCCCGGGCATGATGAAGGAGAAAGAGAAGTGTGTATTGGACACTTTCAATGGCTTTAATTCCTATTCCAGAGGCAAGCAGCAACAGCTACGCAAGTTTCTCAAGAACATTGTAGTTGATATTCCATCCAAGCTTATCATTATTTCCTTGTGCCAGACAGTATATTTCTATTGATAAAATTCACGACGCCCTTCTGTATAAACAACCTGGAGCTGAATGTGTAGATTTTGAACACCATGTTCTCTGTCCATCAGTGTCCATCACAGTATTCATGGACTGTGTTCTATCCTTGGTTTTCCTCTTCTCAGTACTTACTTTGTCCATTACTTGGTTGGGGCAGAAATTAAGTCACTGTTCAAGTTTATACGGGCTATGTGTATGAAGAAAAACTGAATTAATAGACATGGTGTATTATAATCCCTTGTTTACCATAATGATCAACACCAACCTATATTAAGGCTGATTTATACTTTTGCGTCAACTCAACCCCGTAGGTACGGCATTGCCGCAAACCCTACACACAGCCTATGTGGATCCCTACGCTGTAGCCTGACGCGCACCTCTCCCAAAATGTAACGCAGACCGAACAACTGTGATTGGTCGGCTTGGTAGCATCGCATTTCCTCCTACGCTGCAATAGCTTCCCATTGGGTGACTGAAGGGCAGGGAAGGAACTCTGGCTGCAATGCTTTCCATAAAGCTTTACAGACCTCCGAAATTATGGTGGACACATTTTGCTTTTATGAGAAAAGATGCTCGCTTTAAACTTGTTTACCCCGAGAAAGACTACCATGACCATGAAGCCTTGCGCGGGCAGCTGTGTGAGCATGTGCGACGTGCCTGAATTGCACAGTGATGCAGACACACCAATGCACAAGTATAAATGCTCACAATGCACGTAGGCTGCTTGCGTAGGTTACGGCGTCCATTTGACGGGAAGTATAAATCAGCCTTTAGTTCTAACTGTTTATATATTTATTTAGAGATTCAGCACAGTAATAGAACCTCCTGGCCCAACAAGCCTGCACTGCCCAGTTACACCTATGCGACCAACTAACCTACTAACCCACACGTCTCCGGAATGTGGGAAGAAACCAAGTGGTCACAAGGAGAACTTTCAAACTCCTTACAGACACTGGCAGGAATTGAACCCGGGCCACAGGCACTGTAATAGCTTTATTCTTAACTGCTACGCTACTATGCCATCCAGACTTAGTTGAGACAGATTTGCTCTGCATTTCTTAGCTCCTACATTACTTTGTCTATGTTTCAGTGTCTAACTGCTCCCATTCACTCACTGACCAAATAACCTTGATCATATCTTTACCCCATGCCCAATCCATTTTGACCCTATCACAGTAATTCTCCATCCAAACACTCACTACAGTTTAACAAGCTTGCTTTCTCGCCTTCAATCTGATGCAGCCTGACCTGAAGAGTTTTTCTACAATTTATTTTAGATTTACAACGTCTACAGCTTTCTGTTTCATTTTCATTTACTAGTTGGGTTAAAGGTTTTACTTTCCTGCCATAACCTCTATATACTGAACCTTTCATTTCTGTGCCAATTCCATGAATCTATCTGAATTTAACTATTTTACAATTTTTTTTACTGTGTCCAAGTTATAGGACACAGGAGCTCTGACTTTGAAGTACACTACTCTCAAGCCTCTGCAATCCAAGCAACCCACACAAAACTCCATATTTCTATCTATAAGCTGAGATCTGTAAGACAAACTTTGTGTAAACCACTTTATTGAAGATCTTCTCTGTGCTACTGTACATCTGCTGAACTCTCTTAACTTCTTGAAAAAAAATCTGTCAAGTATAGCTTTTTAACAAATTCGTGCCAGCTGTCTGCTTCAAAAATATTGCCTGATTTTTCTCTTGAAATATAGAATAAAACTATTTGACAAACCTAATGTCAGGAGACGTGATCTATGGATGCTAAGTTAACTTTCTTGAACAAAAGTCTTATATCATATACCGAATAGCTCATGACAATTAGCAAATCTAACTTGAATAGCAGATCTGTGTTCATAGAGATATGAAGTGCAGATACAGGCACTCTGGCCCTTTGAGTCGGTGCCATCTATCAACCTACCATTTATACTAACCTTGCATTTATCTAAACATGAGAAAGTCTGTGTGTGCTGAAAATCCAAAGCAACATACACAAAATGCAGGAGGAGCTCAGTATTTTTTGTGTATTGCTTGACGTTTATCCAATTTTTTTTATATATTCGGCACATTTTGTTTTTATCAACTTCTCTTAGCTTTTGTCATTCACCTGCAAATTAGGGGGAGTTTATAGTGACCAATCACCCTATGAATCTGCACGACTTTGGGATGTGAGAGGAAGCCAGAGCACCTGTGGGAAAACCAATGTGGTCACAGGGAGGATATGCAAACTTCAGGATTGAACCAAGATCTCCGGCACTGTAAGGTGGAGACTCGCCTAACTGCTCCATTCTGCCACTCTCTATGATCAGAACTTTGCAAATCCTGCTACTCCAGGTTTACCTGAGATATCTGACACTCAGTATAAATTATTTCCCCATGTATCAGTAACAGCTATTACAACTCAGTCTCTTTCCTCTGTTGAAAACCTATTTATTTAGTTGTTTATTGAGATACAGAGTGGAATAGATCCTTCTGGCCCTTTGAGCCGCACTGCCCAGCGATGCCCCAATTTAGAACATGAAAACGTCTGCAGAGACTGGAGATCCAAAGCAACACACACAAAATGCTGGAGGAGCTCTGCAGGCCAGGTGGCATCTATGGAAAAGACGCTTTAGATTAAGACCCTTCTCCAGGGCTGGAAAGGAAGAGAAGTCCACCAGCTTAACCCTAACCTAATCATGGGACAATTTACAATGACCAATTGACTTACCAACTGGTATAAGACCATAGGAACAGAATTGGGCCATTCAGCCCATCAAGTCTGCTCCGCCATGCCATCATGGCTGATCCCAGATCCCAATTAACCCCATACACTGCCTTCTCGCCATATCCTTTGATGCCCTGACTGATCAGGAAACTATCAAGTTCTGCCTTAAATAGTCCCACGGACTTGCCCTCTACCACAGTCTGTGGCAGAGCATTCTACAGATTCACCACTCCTCGGCTAAAAAATAAAAATTCCTCCCTATGTCTCTGGACTGTGGGGAGGAAACCAGAGCACTGGGTGGAAACCCATGCTGTCACGGAGAGGATATACAAAGGCTTTACAGACAGTGAAATCTGATAGAAAATTTCCTCAGTAATCCGGTGTAAAATCACAGGAGTTGTAAAGGTCAGGCAAAGTGGGAAACATTGGGTCAATATACTGAGTGTTGAAATGGGGTTAGTTGGAAGATCCTTCTGGGTGAGTAGGAAGCAGGTCCAATGTGTCACTTGGATGATTTCTTGCAGCCCATACCTCCCGTACCCAAGCCTACTGGAGTCTAGTAAAACAGTAGCAACTACTCAGTGGAGTTCCAGAAATAGGGTGCTCAAGATTTATACTCAAACAAACCATAAAAGCAGAAGTACTTTGACTCATGCTATGACACACCATTGGTCTTATCACATATAATATTTCAATAGCATGGCACTGTCTCAGTATCATTGGCACTCCTGCTGTGTTCACTCTGAGATGCACGCTAGCCTCCTTGCAAGTTACATGTACTTACATTGCGTGACTCCTCGCTGACATCAAAGGCTTAGGTTTCAGTTGGATTATCATTGCCATTCGGCTGCCAGAATCATTCCACCATCAAAGTCACTTAGATCACATTTCTTCACCCCCATCCTGAGGTTTGGTCTGAACAACAACCGAACCTCTTGACCATGTCCGCATGCTTTTATGCACTGCGTTCTTGCCACATGTGTATCTCAGATGCTGCTGATCTCCGGGTCACCTCAGCAGGACTGGAAAGGAGGAGGGAAGACTCTAGAATAAAAAGACGGGGGGTTGGGAATTGAGTACAAGCTGGACGGTGATAGGTGAAACCAGGTGAGGGAGAAGGTAGGTGGGTGAGAAGCTGGTAGGTGAAAATGGTAAAGGACTGAAGAAGAATGAATCTGATAGGGGAGAAGAGTGGACCATGAGAGAAGGGGAAAGGGGAGTGGCACCAAAGGAAGATGATGGCAGGTAAGGAAAAGCAAAGGGGTAACAGGGGAACCAGAATGGAGAATGGAAAAAGAGAGGAGGAGGGGAGAGAAACTATTAGAAGTTAAGGAAATCGACGTTGATGCTCTCAGGTTAAAGGCTATCCAGATGGAATTTGAGGCATTGCTCATCTAACTTGAGTGTGGCCTCGTCATGGGAGTAAAGGATGCCTTGGACCAATATGTTGAAGTGGAAATGGAGATTGGAATGAAAACAGTTGGCACTGGGAACCTGTCTGTTGCGGACAGAGTGAAGATGCTCCACAAGATTGTCCCTCAATAAATAGCCCATCACTGGGGGTGCAAACACGAGGAAATCTGCAGATGCTGGAATTTCAAACAACACGCATAAAAATTGCTGGTGAACGCAGCAGGCCAGGCAGCATCTATAGGAAGAGGTACAGTCGACGTTTCGGGCCGAAACCCTTCATCAGGACAAAGGGTCTCGGCCCGAAACGTTGACTGTACCTCTTCCTATAGAAGCTGCTTGGCCTGCTGCGTTCACCAGCAATTTTTATGTGTGTTACATGATTGCGGGTCTTATGTTGGTTATTGTGCCAACCATTCAAATACTTACACATTGCATAATGGGAACACTGATAGCGCTGTAAGAAAATAAAATGATTAACTCAAAAGGCTGGAGGAAAGTGGCCAGATTGTGTGAATAAATAGTTGATAATAAACACTGGGCTTCAGGCAGAGAAAGATGTGGATAAGTGTAAGTAAAGGCTGACAAGACGCAGGCGTGTGTGCGTGTGTCACCAGTGAATATGTTTACAGCCAGACTATTTACACAGTGAGGCAGGCCGCAAGACCATTAGTTATAAACTAACCCTGTGTAATTAGCTGGTTAGAAAATTTGTGCTGTAATGCAACATTTTAGACATTTTCTGCTTTAAATGCACATTGATAGCGTGGAAAGGACTGAAAGGGACCCCAGTGAATATTGATCTTAACAGCTGAGGACACATACTAGGTTTTTCAGTAAGGATGTGATGGGTCATTATATGCCAAATGCTGGGTGGGATTTATTAATTGAATATATGCTGTACTGCATTTTAATAATAATTGCAATACAATATTTTAGACAGGACAATCACAATCTTCAGGTCGCCATTCCTGCTTGACACATCTGTTTGCCTTTATCTTTATGTGAACACAAACAAATCTCTTTATGACCATCTAACTAATACCTTTATTCTTGTCCAATATAGAAGATTCCAGAAGCTTCTTGGATTTGACCTTTCTTTTCTGTTTCCTGCATCTTTAATTTGTTTATTTGTTCAGCCCTTCTTCAAATATCCCCATGACTTTTTTTTCTTATTGGAGCTTGTGTCTATTTAACCCATGATTGGTTTAAGGACTTTAAACGATCCAATCACAGCTGGAATCACAGAGTATAACAATGCCATCTCTTGTCAAAGCAATGTCGTGGCATCAGGACATTGTCTACTATCAGGAGTCAGGTGATCAATCACAATGTGTGACTGGGAGGTGAAGTGAATTAGATGCTACCCTTTAAGCTCTGGTTCCAGCCCCAGCCTGGTGGGAATTCAATCTGTACATGGAGCAGGTGCAAGAATGTTGAAATTTATGGAAAATATGTCCTTCTAATTTGCAGGATGAAAACTGTTTGAAAAAGATGCAAGGTTGGACATTCTCCTCAAATTATAGTTATTACTGGCTACTTTAATAGACAGGGATTGCTGTTATGGAGTTTTAGGGACATTGTTGTGGCTAACCCTCGAGGTCAAGGATGATGGTCTTCGTTCTGAAGAAGTGGCCCACAGAGTGAAGACGCCTGTGCGTGTATTTGTTTAACGTGTACTTGAAGTTGCACTCCAAGAAGCACACGATACTTCACAAATCAACCAACTGATTCCAATGGCATGGAAACCATGACAGTTGGAGCTGATACATATGTTGCAGCCTTCATCCGCCTTCACAGCCGCTGAGTTCGAAGTAACTTCGTCCGCCTGTTCCACCGTTGAGGTCCTGGTTGGATTGTTCTTTGTCAAGGACCTCACCCTTCACCTTACTGCCATGGGTGACCCTACCAGGAGCATAGTTCCAGGAGTCATTGCTCTTGGGATCACAGGACCACACAAGCTTCTCCACCGCGACAAGGTGACAATCCATGGAGAAGTTTAGAGACATACAATGTGGAAGTAGGCCCTTTCACTAACTGGTCCACACTGACCAAGTTTCCCATCAAAACTAGTCCCATTTGCCTTTGTTTGGCCCAAATCCTAAACCAGGGGTTCCTAACCTTTTTTATGCCATGGACCCCTACCATTAACCAGGAGGTGTCCATGGAACCCCTGCTCTAAACATTTCCTATTCCTGTGCCTAGCCAAGATCCTTTTAAATGTTGTAAAACTACCTCTGAGGTTATAGTTGGAGGGTATCATGGATTAGTACAGATTCTACTTTCCTTTCAATTGCTAGAATCCGTGGTTGAAGTGCGCTGTAGAGTAAAGTTCAAAGTAAAGTAAGTCCTGAAGAAAATCAAATGGCTACGAAGGGGAGTGGGCTTGGGAGGAGGAGCAGAGGCTGGCTGAGCCTGGAGGCAGTAATCTTTATTCCACTTCTCCATTCATGAGCCGCTGCATGGATCAGAAAGAAGTGCAGAGAGTTGCAAACTCAGCCCACTCCATCATGGATGCTAGCCTCCCCAGCATGGACAGACAACTCCAGAAGGTGATGCCCCAGAAAGGTGACCAGGACATGCCCTCTTCTCATTGCTACCATCAAGGAGGAGGTACAAGAGCCTGAAAACACACGCTCTACATTTCAGGAACAGCTTCTTCCCCTCCACCATCAGATTTCTGAATGGACACTTGACTCATGAACACTATCTCACTTTCCTTTCCTTTTTTCGCTCTATTTTTAGACTACTTATTTAATTTAATTTTGTACAAATTTCTGATTGTAATCTATAGTTTTTTTCTTATACTATTAGGTATTGCAATGTACTGCAGTCACAAAACGACAAGTTTCCTGACGTATGCCAGTAATATTAAACCTGATCTGATTCTGATTCATAGAACATGTATGTTGTTGGCAATCTTGGAATTAATTGTCCATCCCTAATTCTCCTTGAGCTTGTAATGTTTCACAATAATTTTGCAAAATTCCAATAGTTTCAAGGTTGGATTTGTTGGAAATGGCATACCTTTGAATTCCAAAGTTATTTAATTACTGGAAATCAAATTCTCTATCTGCAATGATAGGATTCGAACTTTGACTTCTGGATCAATGGCCCAGATCTCCATCTTGACCGACACGCAGCAGTAGAGTCACAGAGTTAAACACGACAGAAGCCTGTGTAAAGCCCAACCCATCCACGGTGACCAACTTGCCTACTAAAGCTAATCACATTTGTCTCTGTTTGGCCCATATCTCTCTAAGTCTTATCTAGCCAAGTGCTTGTCCAAAGGTCTTAAATATTGTGAATGTACCAGCGTGTACCTTCCTCTGACAGACTGTTCCACATACCTACCATTTCTGTGTGAATAATTTGCCCCTCAGGTACCCAATAAATCTTTCCCTGCTCACCTTAAACCTATGCACTCCAATTTTAGACTACCCTACCTTTGAGTAAAAGACTGACCATTTACCTCATCTATGCCCTTCACAATTTTAGATATCTCTATTGTGACACCGCTCAGCCTCAGGAGAAAAGAATCTTAGCTTATTCAGTATCTTCTTATAACTCATATCATAGTCAAAAGGTAGAATACACCCAATGGGCCGAATGGCTGAATTCTGCTCCAATGCCTTATAGTCTTATGGTCAACTCACTGAGGTTCCTGTCTTCAAACAGACCAAGGACCTATTTCCCACATACCCTTTAAAATTGTAAAGTTCATTGGGAAACTAATTATTAAAAAAATGTGAGATCCAAAAAAGATGTTTGAATTAAAAATGTGTTAGTCTATCAATATATCTATCTGCTATATAAGTGCTGCTATCAAGTCAAAGGTACAAGACCCTCAGAACTTGCATCACCAGGTTCAAGGACAGTAATTGCCCCTCAATTATCAGGTTCTTGAACAAAAGGGAATAACTACACTCACTTGCCCATCTATTGAGATGTTCCCATAACCAATGATGTTTCTTTAAGGACGCTTTAATCTTGTTATCTCATATTCTTGTTATTTATTACTATTTATTTGTATTTGCATTTGCACAGTGTGTTGTTTTCCGCACTCTAGTTGATCTTTCATTGATCGTGTTATAGTTACTATTCTATAGAGTTGTCAAATATGCCCACAGGAAAATGAATCTCCCAGTTGTAAATGGTGACCTATACGTACTTTGATAACAAAATTTACTTTGTACTTTTGAACTTTGAACATTCAGTTGTTTGACAATTGGCCAGTCCATCATTAACAAAGTCCCATGCATACTGGATTATCTGAGTTTTACTATATTTCCATATAAACTCTTCTTTCTTCCACTACTTTCTCCTGATTTTCCTGACACCCACGTACTGTATATTAGTGGTAGTTCACAGTGATCAATTGATCTTTCAACTGGTATACCTTTGGAACATGGGAGGAAATCAGAGAACCCTGAGGAAACCCATGGGGTCACAGGGGGAGCATGCAGACTCCATCTGGACAGCATCAGAGATCAGGGTTGGACCCAGGTTGCTGAACCCATGAAACATCAGCTCTGTCTGCACCAGTGTTCTATTCATTACAAAAAAAAAGCAGTTCTAGCGCTTACGGAGAAAGAGAGTGGAGAATTTAACTACCAGGAATGTAGAGCAAGGGTGGGTGGGTGGTGGGGAGGAAGAGAGCTGGACTGAGAAAGTGATTGTAATTCTGTTTGAATTTGGTGAGCAGTGGTAGCCATGGAACAGGCTGGGTAACAGGACCTAGAAAAGGACCAAAACAGTGTCATAATGGTGTTTCATAGCACTCTGAACAATGAAGGGGGTGTTGGCATGGGGGAGAGTGACTATTCAGGTAAATTTTGAAGAAGTAATGGTTGAGTTGGTCTCTGTTTTTTCTATTTTTTAAGATTAAAAATCAATGAATTGTGAAATAGCTTATTAAAATGAACCAGAATCCATTATCTTTTAATAAAAAAATTCAATATTTTCTATGGAAGCATGCCCTTGAATGACCTTCTCCCTCAGCAGCTTCCCCTCCCATAAATGCATCACCAATTTCATAAATATATTTTATATTGTTTATATTTTCTCCTTCAGACTTCTATTCCTTAAATAATTAAAGGAAAATTTAACCTTATGTACCTTCAGATAACAGAATCGGAATCAGGTTTAAAATCACTGTCATGTGTTATGAAATTTGTTGTTAAGTGGAATACATAATAAAATACGATAAATTACAATAAGAATAAGAAATAACTATATTAAAAATTAAATTAAACAGGCCGTATAAAAGAGAGGAAAAATAATGAGGTAATATTTATGCGATGGTTCATTATCCATTCAGAAATCTGATGACAGAAAGGTAGAAGATATGTCTAAAATGTTAAGTGTGTGTCTTCAGGCTCCTATACCTCCTCCCTGCTGGTGGTAATAGGAAGGGAGCAAGTTCTGGGCGATGAGGGTCTTAAATAATGTATGCTGCCTTTCTGAAGCATCGGCTCTTGAAGATGTCTTCGATGCTGGGGAGACTAGAGTTCATGATGGAGCTGGGTGAGTTTACAACTCTCTGCAGTTTACTTCCATTCCCGTGCAGCAGCCCCTCCACGCCAGGCGGTGATGCAACCAGTCCCAATGCTCTCCGCAGAACATCTGCAGAAATTTGCAAGGTTCTCGGTTTTGCTTTACTCAGCTTTACAGTATGTGTTTTTTTTTACGCATCTGACAAGAGTCGTTTTTTTACATCAGCTGTTTTCTGGAACCTGTTCAGTATTTTTAAACCCATGGTCAATTGTTTCATCAGTGATGCGCGTATAATTTGTTTGGTATAGGCATTTCAATGATGAACAGTAGGAACTTCCTTTAACATAAAACTAGAGCCACTGTCAGGTTCATCATTAGGAAAATAATTTCTATGGCCTGAGAGACTTGGACAACAGTGGTGAATATTAGTCTACCAGTGTTGTTAACAAAGTACTGCAGTTTTGCTTAAAGCTTTGACTTACTACTACAATGTGGAACAGGGTATAGGGGGTAAACATTATGTCCACTGTAGCTTCAGAATGACCTCTGATTTTTATTTTATTTAGAGATTCAGTACAGTAGCAGGCCCTTTGAATTGCCCTTGCTGAGGTGTTCTAATATCAACCAGTCAGTCAGCCCAACTCCATTCAAAAATGACATGTGAGTCAGGATGTATCATCCTCACTCCTTGGGTTTATTGCAGACTCAATGGTATGACATAGTGAATAAGCAATGCTTCTGCTGGGGAAACAACAGGATGGCTTTTGATAGAAACTTCTTTAGCTCCTGACATAAACCTCCAGCTTTCTGCCAGCCAAAGTGCTTTCTTTCTTCCTATTTCCTGACTGCACAGGACGTGACCTAATACAGATTTGAAACCGCTTGTTTCAAAATAAAAGCTGAATGTACTTAACCACATAGATAAAACATAAATCAATTGCCTGAAGGATGGAACACCCTTCCACCTCAATGAGCCCACACATCCATGTGATCAATTAACCTACCCATACATCTTTGCAATGTGGGAGGAAACCAGAGAACCTGAAAGAAACCTGTGCAGTCATAGGAAGAAGGTGCAGTGTGTAACACCTGTGTAGTGTCAGTCTTATCATGTGTGACTAGTCATCGCACTCTGAGAAAATCAAATTACATAGTACTACACTAGGTGCTAGCAGGCCATCAGAAGAATCCGGGTACGAAGGAGGCAGTGAGTAGAAACCATGCAATTCTGGGGGTAAGGTTTTGTTTTATAAGAAAAGAACAATATGTACAAAATATTCACATGAACAAGAACAATTCAAAATTCAAACATTCTGTTTTGCTTCCAAATCTTAGATATCAACAAAAGTTAAATCCCTGTTTAGTCAGAATCAGTGATATTAATTAGAATAACCTTTATTACTCCGATCTCTCTAATTAGATATAGTGTTATTCATTGCTTAAAAGTTTACAGACTAAACTTTCCTTTTTACTTATCGCTAGTTAGTTAGAAAACCAAACATAATTCCTATTCTTAAGCATTATAGTTAACTTCAGTTTCAGTTCCAGGCTGTATATCTATAAGTTTAAATTCAAATTCAAAAATTATATATACACAGTTTAACACCTTTCACGACAATTTTCCAACATGACAACTCTTAAACGAAGTAAATCTCATTCAGTAACTTATCAAAGTAATAATCAGTTCTTGCAGAAAATCAAACTCAGATTCTTCGAATGAAAATAGATTATACATCCAACCATATTAAATCCTCTATGTCATTACACATTTCGTTTCCACGTTGGTTCTTCATCTTGGGTGGCTTGCCATCTTGTTTCTCGGTTCATTGGAATGAAATAGTTGATCATCCACAGTAAGCCAGTTCACAAACTTGTTCAAAAACTTGATCAAATGCCTTGGTTTGATTTTACAGAACTAATTCTTGACTACACAGTAGGGATTTTGGGCACTGGTCTCTGCTGATATTTTCTCGTTAAAGCTGCTGCGTGTTATAGCCTGGCTTCAATAGATCTTTTATCGCTATTGTCTCTCCTCCAGGGGTTTCACCCTAAGAGTTTCAAGTTAGTAGGGTAAACATACTCACTACTAATTCTACTCTTAACAGTGCATGTCTTCAGCTTCTAATCGTTGCAGTGTTTCTCTCCTTGTCTGTCCAGTATCCAGCCTGGCCTGCTCTTGCAAAGCATTTTTTTCAAATTCTCTTTTTTAAAAATCGATAAACCTCGTTTTCATCCCTCTGAAGGTAGAACTTTCTGACATTGGAACTTCAGGTTTAATTAACCAGGGTTACAATTGGTACCTTACAGGCAGTGGTGGAATCAGGTAGTTGGTGCTGCAATAGCATCGTGCTTATGCTATTGTGCCACCCCATCTGATAGATCTTTGGGACTAAGTCCAGCTCTTTTTACCAGACTGGTAGCTGGAATGGTCATAACATCACCGAGTCCCTCAGTCTATAGCAGGGGTTCCCAACCTGGGGTCCAAGGAACCCTCGGTTAAGGTAGAGGTCAATGGCAGCAAAAAGGTTCCCTGGTCTATAGGGAAAGAGTCATTGAGTAATTCAGAACTGGAACCAGGTCTTCAGCACAACGCAACCATGCTAACCAATGCCCCACCTAAACTAATCCCAAGAGTGTTTGGCCTGTTTCCTTCTAAATCTTTCCAATCTATGTATTCATCCAAATGCCTTTAAAATGTTGTAATTTGTATCTGCCTCAACTCCTTTCAGGTTACAGACGTGTCACTGATTAGGTCCGTGTTAACAACTAACCCTGGCAACCAATGTCTCAATGAATCTAGCAATAAGCATAACGTGTGCTCCTATACTTGGCCAGTGGTGTAGTGGCATCTGCACCGGACGTGGAGGTGAGTGGTCCCAGGTTCGAATCCAGCCAGCTCCTTGCACGCTCTCTGTCTGTGCTGGGTTGAGCTTCAAGTGAGCAACATGGCCTTGTAAAAAACAGATAAATGCTAAAGAAACGGCGAGATTGCTGCCCAATGCGCCGCAAGGCTCAGAGAGGAATAGCATGTTTCTATACCAGAATATTCTGTGTTTTAATATTTGAATATACAAAGTCGGAACACGAGTAGGTGAAGTGACTCCTTGAGCCTACTGCCCCATTCAATATGATCATTGTTGAACATACCTTTTGACTCCTCAAAAGTCCAAAGTTCAAACATCTGTCTACCTCACCTTTGAACGTATTTAACTACTCTTTCTTTATAGGTTTTGGTGGTGGGAGGGGTAGCAAACAATGACAACAATTTAATAGAGAAAAAATAATCTTCCTTTATCTCTACCTTGATTGGACAACTACTTACTCTGAAACACATAACCTCATGAAAGGTCTCAACCCAAAACATTAGCTGTTTTCACCCCTCCATAGATGCTGCTGGATTCTGCTGACTTCCTCCAGTATTTTATGTATTGTGCTGATTTCCAGCATCTGCAGAATCTCTTGTGTTTGTGCTTTGTACCTATCCTGAAGCCCTTTCTAGATTTGTCCATGAGTGAGATTACCTTCTCATTTTCTATCCTGTTAATCCTCCTCAGCACAATCCTCTGATAAGATCACGAACACATTCTTCTAAAATCTCATCTTTAAAGGCTCAACTTGTTCCCTTGTTCCTCAGGAGACTACTGCCTTAATCCTAAGAATCAGCTTCATCAAGTTTGAATTATCTTCGATACAAGTACATCACACAACTATATATTGCATAAGGAGAACAAAACTAGTAATGTAGCAGTAAGCGTAATGGTACTTCAGCGCCAGAGGCCTGGGTTCAGTTCTGCCACTGTCTATGAGAAGTCTGTATGTTTTCTCTGTGACCAGGCAGATTTCCTCTGAGTGCTCTGGTTTCCTTCCACATGTTGTTGCAAATGTCAGTCCACTCTTTAAGAAGGGGGGGGGGGCAGAAGAAAGGAAATTATAGGCCAGTTAGCCAGACATCAGTGGTTGGAAAGATGTTGGGTGTATTATTAAGGATGAGGCTTTGGGGTACTTGGAGGCACATGATAAACTAGGCCAAAGTCAGCATTGGTTCCTCAAGGGACAAATCTGTTAGAATTGTTTGAGGAAATAACAGGTAGGATAGACAAAGGAGAGTCTGTGAGTATTGTTTATTTGGATTTTCAGAAGGCCTTTGATAAGGTGCCACACATGAGGCTGCTTAACAAGATAAGGGCCCATGGTATTCAGAGAGGTACTTGCTTGGATAGAAGACTGGCTGACTGGCAAAAGGCGAAGAGCGCAAATAAAGGGTGTCTGCTCTGGTTGGATGCCGGTGACTTGTGGTTTGCCGCAGGCGTCGGTGCTGTGACCATTTCTTTTCATGTTACATCAATGATTTGGATGACGGAATTGATGGCTTTGTGGCCAAGTGTGCAGATGATACGAAGATAGGTGGAGGGGCAGATAGTGTTGAGGAAGCAGGGTTTCTACAAAAGGACTTGGACAGAATAAGGAAGTGAGTAATGCAGCAGCAGAAAAAATATAATGAAGTGAAGTTCATGGTCATGCACTTTGGCAGGAGGAATAAAGGCATGGACTATTTTATAAATGGAGAGAAAATTAAAAAAAAACAGAGGTGCAAAGGGACTTGGGAGTCCTCATGCAGGATTCCCCAAAGGTTAACTTGCAGGTTGAGTAAGTGGTAGGGCAGGCAAATGCAGTGTTAGCATTCATTCTGAGAGAATATAAAAGCAAGGTTGTAATGCTGAGCAACACACATCAAAGTTGCTGGTGAACGCAGCAGGCCAGGCAGCATCTCTAGGAAGAGGTACAGTTGACGTTTCGGGCCGAGACCCTTCGTCAGGACTAACTGAAAGAAGAGCTAGTAAGAGGTTTGAAAGTGGGAGGGGGAGGGCAACCTTGATGTGTGTTGCTTGAATTTCCAGCATCTGCAGATTTCCTCGTGTTTGTGTTGTAATGCTGAGGCTTTATAAGACATTGGTCAGATTACATTTGAAGTATTGTGAGCAGTTTTGGGCCCATTATCTAAGAAAAGATGTGATGCCATTGGAGAGGGTCCAGAGGAGGTTCATGAGAATGATCCCAGGAATGAAAGGGTTAACATACAAGGAGCGTTTGATGGCTGGAGTTCAGAAGAATGGGGGGGAATCACATTGAAACTTATTGAATATTGAAAGGCCCATATAGAGTAGATGTGGAGAGGATGTTTCCTATAGAACCGAAGGGAAGAACCTCAGATTTGAGGGATATCCATTCAAAACAGAGATGGAAAAAAGATCCTTCATGTAGAGAGTGGCAAATCTGTGGAATTCATTGTCATAGATGTCTGTGCAGTCCAGGTAAATGGGTATAGGTTCTTGATTAATCAGGGCATCAAATGTTATGAGTAGAATGCAGGAGAGTGGGGTTCAGTGGGATAATAAATCAGCCAAGGTGGAATGGCGGAGCAGACTCGATGGGCTGAATGGCCTAATTCTGCTCCTATGTCCTATGGTCACATTCTAATGACATATGTTAGTAGCTTAATTGGTTATATGGGTGTAATTGGGCAGTGGGGACTCACTGGGCTGGAAAGGCTTGTTACCGTACTGTATCTTTCAATTAAAACTATACTTTCTGCTCCAGGTGCAGCTTCAGATATAGCCCCACATGCAATTGCTTTTCTGAACCTGCACAGCGACTTTCAGGGTTTCACTGGACGGAATAAAATCCAGCAGGACCTAAGCCTTGGCACCTTGCACTGGAGCTCTCAGCAGTCAGGCAAGTGGATTACGTAACTAAGATGAAGCGTTCACTCTCTCTTTATCACTAGTGTTTTCAAAAGCTTGGTTCAGAGACTCGGATATCAGTATGGGATCCACTTGCATCAGACGTCTGGTTAGCCTGAGGATTGTTACCGGTGTGGCTGGTAGTGGAAATGCTAAGGGTTGGAAGGCAAGTTGAAAGACAGACAGCAGACAAAAAAAGTGCGGACAAATGATGAAAAACGGCAGAGGCAGAGAGCTGATTAATGAAACCTTTGAAGTGGACAGTGAAAAGTCAAACTATTTGGATTTTATTTTGGATGATGCTGTTTTTAAAAATACACTATTTTCTGCAAGCACCCAGTGACAACCCAAGCGTGTGGGTTAATACAGGCACATAACGAAGGGTCATGTTAATGAATAAATTATGGCATGCTGAAGGAGCTGTAATTATTTTGATCTTGGACCCTCAAAGGAATGAGAATGGCCATTAAAAAGGCAATTTATCCACTTGGGGAGGGAAAGATGTGTTTCCCTGAACAAGTACCGGCTAATTAGCTATAAATGAAGCAGGAATCCAGCAATAAATGCTCATGGTTAGTATGTCATTAACACAAGTGGCAACAGCACTACAGGTGGTGCCATCTATGGGGAAGAATTCTTCAGTGACTAATGAAAATTACTGGCGCAGTTGGGCTGCTTTTCAATCTTTTTCCTTTTTTGCTCACCTCGTGTCTCTGGATTGCTCAATTCCCCCAAGCTTAGAGACATGAAACCAGAGATCCATGAGCCAGATCTCGTCAGAGGATCAGAGGTGGAGAGGGTCAGAAACTTCAAATTCCTGGGTGTCACTATCTCAGAGGACCTATCCTAGACCAATCATATAAATGCAACTGCAAAGAAAGCATGACAATGCCTCTTCTTCCTTAGGAGTCTGCAGAAATTTGGAATGACGTGAAAAACCTTGACAAACTTCTACATTCAAGAGAAAATCTGAAAATGCTGGAAATCCAAGCGACATACACAAAATGCCAGAGGAACTCAGCAGGCCAGGCAGCATCATGGAAAAGAGTACAGTCGATGTTTCATGCTGAGACCCTTCCCAGAAACTTCGAAAGATGTGTACTGAAAAGTGTATTGATTGGTAACCTAATGGCCTGGCATGGGAACACCAATGCCTTTGAATGGAAAATCCTTCAAAATGTAGTGGATTTGGCCCAGTACATAACGGGTAAAGCCCTCTCAAACACTGATCACATCTACATGAAACACTGTTGTAGGAAAGCAGCATCCATCATCAAAGATCCTCACCACCCAGCCCATGCTCTTTTCTTGTTGCTGCCATCAGATAGAAGATACTGGCGCCTCAGGACTTGTATCACCAGGTTCAAGAACAGTTACTACCCCTCAATCATCAGGCTCTTGAACAAAAGAGAATAATTACACTCTTCTTCTGAGATATTCCCTCAACCAACGATCTCAGTTTAAGGATTCTTTATCTTGTTATGTCATGCTCTCGTTATTTATTGCTATTTGTTTATAGTTGCATTTCACCAGTTTGTTGTCTTCTATGTTCTTACTCTTTCATTGATCTTGT
This sequence comes from Mobula hypostoma, assembly GCF_963921235.1. Taxonomy (NCBI): domain Eukaryota; kingdom Metazoa; phylum Chordata; class Chondrichthyes; order Myliobatiformes; family Myliobatidae; genus Mobula; species Mobula hypostoma. Next base: position 80,521,227 of record NC_086109.1, read on the forward strand.
TTACAGTTACTGTTCAATAGATTTGCTAAATATGCCTGCAGGAAAAAGAATCTCAGGGTTGCTTGTGGTGACATATATGTACTCTGCTAATAAATTTTACTTTGAACTTTGATGCCGTAGAGATATGACTTTACATGTCAAGATATGAGTCCTAAACCAACTTAACACAATGAACATGATGAGCTGAGCACCTCTGCTACCTATCCCCAGCTGTGACACCCAGCTGATCTTTGAGACTACCCCAGCACAACCTACACACAAGAGGTTCTGCTGTTGCTGGAAATTTTGAGCAACAAACATAAATTGCTGGAAGACCTCAGCACGTCAGGGGGCATCCATGGAAGGGAATAAACTGTCAATGTTTTGGACCAAGATCCTTCATCCTGATTATATGGCAATCTATCCTCTCCACACTCTGTCCTGAAGAAGAGTTTGGACCAGAAACATTGACAATTCCTTTTCCCTGACAGGACAGATGGGATCCTTCATCCAGTCCTGATGAAGAGCCTTCATCTGAAATATTGAACGATTATTCCCTTTCATAGATGCTGCCTTAGTTGTTGAGTTCCTCCAGCATTTTGTGTGTGTTACCCACCACAGCCTACTTCCTTTCCTCAAACCTTGGGTCTTCTGCATCTGTTCCCTACCACTATCTTGTCTTCACACCGGATTCCCCCACCCTCGCTTTTCTTCGTTCTCTTGCTCTATCTCATTTAAGAAAATTAGTGAACATTTATTAGAAAGACCATACTTCTTGGCTGAGGTAATAAGGCTTGAACAAGAAGCCCATTCAGATTCAGGATTCAGTTTAGTATCAATGGCATGTTGACATGTCATGAAATTTGTTGTTTTGTGGCAGCAATACAAAATTACTGTAAGTTACGATAAGAAACATGAAAAAATAAAAAGTGCAAAAAAGGGAGCAGAAAGTCAGGTAGTGTTCATGGTCTGCTCAGAAATATGATGGGAGAGGAGAAAAGCTGTTCCTAAATCATTGAGCGAGTGTCTTCATGTTCCCGTACCATGTCTCTGAGGAGACCATGTCAATGAGAAGAGGGTAGGTACTGGGTGGTGAGTGTCCTTAATGATGGATGTCCTTAATGATTGAGGCATCGCCTATTGAAGATGTCCTCAATAGTGGGGAGGCTACTGCGCATGATGGAGCTGGCCCAGTTTACAACCCTCTGTAGCTTTTCCCGATCCTGTGCACTGGTGCAGTGATGCAACCAGTCAGAATCCTCTTCATAGTATTCTATAGAATTTGTTGGAGATTTTTTTGTGAGATACCAGATCTCCTCAAACCTCGAGTGAAGTATAACCACTGGCGTGCCTTCTTCATAATTACGTCAGTATGTAGGGTCCTTGATTGATCTTCTGAGATTTTAATACCCAGTTACTTGAAGCTGGTCACCTTTTCCACTGCTGACCCCTCAATAAGGATGAGTATGTTTTCCTGACTTTTCCTTCCTGAAGTCCACAATCATTTGAATGGGGTCACTGAACCCATGGAAAACCATTAGTGCTTTCCTTAAAGTACTCTCCTTTATATTTAAATATTTGTTTATGTTTCAATGTGTCTTTAAATATTTTTTAATATATGAGGGGAGATCTTACGGAAACCTATTGAATGTTGAAAGGCCCTGGTAGTGCAGTTGTGGAGAGAATGTTTCCTGTAGTAGGGGAGTCTAAGACCGGAGGACACAGAATAGAGGGATGTCCATTTAGAATGAGATGAAGGGGAATTCCTTTAGGCAGAGAATGGTGAATCTATGGTATTCATTGCCACAAGGGGCTGTGGAGGCCAAGTCATTGAATATATTGAAGGCAGAGAGTGATAGATTATTGATTAGTCCAGGATATGAAAGGGTATGGGGAGAGGTCAGGAGACTGGGGCTGAGAGGGAAATGGATGACATGGCAGAACAGGGTCAACGGGCCAAATGGCCTAATTCTGCTCCTATCTTATGGTCTTATAGTTTTTTAAATAATTTAAAACCATTGGGTGCATTTTAAATATCTTAGACCATCAAGAACATGTAAAACTAACTTAGGGGACTTTGGAGACACAAGAGACAGAGGATTACTGGAATCTGAAACTGCAATCTACAGGAAGATGTCAACAGGTTGAGCAGCATCTGTCAGGGGAAAGGAATTATTGGTGTTTCTGGTCAAATCTGGACTAACAGTGGAGAGGGCAGATAGCCCGTACGATCAGAATCAGAATTCTATTATCACTGGCATACGCCAGAAATTTGTTGCTTTGCGACAGCTGTACAGTGCAAGACATTAAAAAGATGATTATAAGTTACAAGAATAAATAAATAATTTATCAGAGGACCAGCAAAGTCGTGTTCATGGACCATTCAGGAATCTGATGGTGGAGGGGAAGAAGCTTTTCAGAATCATTGAGGGTAGGCCCTCAGGTTTCTGTACCTCGCTCCTGATGATAGTCGCGTGAAGAGGGCATGTTCTCATTGGTGTCATACAAAAGGAAGCAAGGGGAGATAGGGGAAATAAGATATTGAGATAAGGCTCAGCCATTATCAGCCAATATTCTATTATAGATTTATTGAGTATGCTCTTAAGAAAATGAATCTCAGAGTCGTATATGGTGACACATATGTGTTTTGATAATAAATTTACCTTGAACTTTTTGAATGCTATAACAGGGTCAAAAGGCTGTTGGTTCTTTTTTCTTAATAGTCCTTTGCTCCTTGCTTCTTTTTTTCTCTCTGCTTATAACAATTCAATGATTTATGATTCTAGTATACTCGTTCTTCTGGCTAGAGCTACCAGGTCTTATCTTTCACTGTCAACCTTGGTACCTTAACTGGTAGGTAATACGAGCATTTTACCATCATTTTGTAAATATTTAATTCTTGCCAAGCAGATCAACACAAGATTTGCATGTTTCTCACAGTTGGAGGGTGTGAAATAGGGGCTGGTTGTTTTATATCTGCTTTTGTATTAGCCTTCGCCCATGATTCATTTAATTTGATTCACTGGTATTTCCCTAGTGTGTGAAACCTTTCTTTAGTTCAACGATCAGTAATCTCTCTTTCTTGCTCCACCAACATCCACTGTTGTATTAGAGTTTGATCAATCATAGAGTCAGGATACGCTCCTTTCTTGATGAAATAACTTCAGTTTACCTTCTTGGGTCTGAGGTCAGTGACAGATGGATGGGCAGATCCTTGCCCTGTTGCGAGTTTTTTCGAATGCGTTTGAAGCAAAGATGACAGCAGATTTACCAGTCTGTGCTAATTTCTTTCAACTTCAACAAGTTTGATTACACCATGAAATAATGTTGAGAACCCCAAGGGCAGCCCCAGCAGTGACAATGTGTGGATTAGTGTGTGTGTGCTTTTGGTGTTCATTGCAACACGATAATAAATTATGGTTCAGTGGCTTTCTTAATTAATGCAAACGATTCCCTTTGGAACCGTTTGCAAAGCCATTGACTGGGAAACTTTGACAGAATTTGTGAGAAAGTTACCAGACACTAATTAGAAGGATAGATGAACAATGTATTAAAACTTGTGAAATGATAGCAGTTGTATATTATTATGCAGTGTGTTTATTATCCAGTGAATAGGCCACTTGTCTACCTACTGCCTTTTACCTTATTCAGCTCAGGAGCAACATCATTCAGGCTCATTGTAACATTAATAAGTGAAAAAGAGTGAAATGCCCCTCAAAATGAGCTCCGTGTAATAAAAGCACTTGTATTTATGTAGCATCTTCCATATCCTCACAGTGCCCCCAAGCAATTCCTTTATTGCTGTTATCCAGGTGAGTGTGTGATTCAGTTAATGCACGTGAAGGACTCACAAACAGTAATGAGAGAGAGAAAAAACTACTGTAGTTAATTTGATTTTGTGGCATCTTGTGTGAGAGAGAGTTTAATAATTGACCAGGATACCATGTTCTGTTCTGATTGGTCTTGTGTGTGAGAGAGAGTTTAATAATTGACCAGGATACCATGTTCTGTTCTGATTGGTTCCTTGGGACTATTGTCCACCTTGATAGAAGGGTAGGGGCTCATGGTCTAACTAATGGCATCTACAGCATTACAGAGCCTCCTCATTACTGAACTGACTGTCAGTGCTCATCTCAGAGAATGTTCAAATCCTTTTGAACTACAGGTGACAGTCCAGCCACCAATTCAGACTGATGTTACATTGCACTGAATGAATCTCGAATTGACCATTCAGGTGCCAGGGTCACCTATCTTGTAAAGACACTGCCCAGAAGAAGGCAATGGCGAACCATCTCTGCGGAAAAATTTGCCAAGAACGATCATGGTTGTGGAAAGACTACGATCGCCCACATCATACAACATGGCACATGGCGAATGAACAAACTTAGTACTTTCTTCTCCTTAGACAATCTCTCACAATTGAGAATGTTCTTCTTCATGGGCCTTAGGTGACTGGTGAGACCTGAGACCCTTCCACACATGGGGGTGGAGGAGATTTTTGGGCAGATGGGTGTGTGGTTTGTATGGTGGTCCAATCCTGCTGCATACACAAGGCCTCTATGGTATCTGCACTCAGTGCATGAATTCAAATTTTTCAGTTCCATCTGGAATGTTCCTTCCCCACTTTGATAACAAGCCAGAGATTCCCTGGAGTTAGCAGGGAAGTTGTCTGCCTTCAAATGCATCTTGAGTTCCTCTTTGAGTAATTTCCCTACAGTTTATTTAGAAGTATTCAACACCCGCCTGACAGGACCTCTCAGGATTTATCAAACCTATATATAGAATCAAGCAAACTATAAGTTCTTATGTTTGAGTGTTTTTTGGATTGCCCATGATAAGGATGGTTTTGGATCAGGTTTGAATTTTATACCCTAGTAGGCTTTTAGCCCTTTTCAAAACCTTTAGATGAACTGCTTACGGATCCAAAAATCCAGGTTAAAACTTGGCCCTGGGTGTCCTCTGTCTGGTGTTTGATGGTCATGTGGAGATTCCTCCTGATACTCTGGTTTCCTCCTACATCCCAAAGGTATGTGGGTTTGTAGATAAATTAATCACTCTAATTTGCTTCTAATGTATACGTGAGTTGCAAAATCTGGAAGAAACTGAATAGAATGTGGGGAGAATGAAATATAGATTAAAGATTCATTTTATTTGACATATGTACTTCAAAGCATACAGTGAAATGCGTTGTTTGCATCAAATCAAATCGGTGAGGATTGTGCTGAGCAGCCTGCAAGTGTTGCCATGTTTCCGTTTCCGTGGCAACATAGCAAGTGCCCAACTCACTAACCCTAACGAGCTGAATGAATCCACACATGGATAATTGCGGTATAGTCCCACAGTCCAAAGACGTACCGGCTAGTAGGTTAATTGGTCATTGTAAATTGTCCCGTGATTAGGCTAGGATTTAATCAAGAGTTGCCAGGTGGCACGGTGCGTAGGGCTGGAAGGGCCTATTCCACACTGAATTTCTTTTAAAAAACTGTAAAATTATAGCCAAATTTGTTGATGATACAGTGATAGCATACAGCATTAACATATCAGAGGATGTGTCCTGGGATCTGTACGTAAGTGCCATCACAAACAAGGCACAGCAGCATTTCTACTTTCTTAGAAGTTTGTGCAGATAATGCACGTCACCAAAAACTTTGACAAACTTCCATGGATGTACAATGCAGAGTATACTGACTGGTTGAATCCTGGCCTGGTATGAAAACACTAATGCCCAGGAATGAAAAAGGCTACAGAAATTGGTGGAGACAGAGCCTTCCCCACCATTGAGTCCATTTACATGGAGCGCTGCCACAAGAAAGTAGCATCTATCACCAAAAACCCCTACCATCCAGGCTATGCCCTCTTCTCACTACTACCATTGGACAGGAAATATAGAAGTCTTAGGTCCCACAGAACCAGGTTCAGATATAGTTATTACCCTACAACCATCAGGTTCCTGAACAGCGGTGGATGACTTCAGTCATCAATAGTCTGAACTAATTCTATGACCTCCAAACACACTTTCAAGGACTCTTTTGCAACTTGTGTTCTCAGTATTATTCTGTACTTGCACATTTTGTTTGTTCTTATGTATGGTTTTTTGTGAATTATATTGCACGTTATGATGAACGTTCTTGGCCTGAAAAGATGACTGTGGACTTCTCTCCACAGATGCTGCCTGACACGCTGAGTTCCTCCAGCAATTTTTGTTTGTTCTATTGTATTTAATTTTTTCTCTCTGTAAATGCCAGCAAGAAAATGAATCTTGAGGTAGCATTTACTTTGAACTTTGAAATATGGAAAAGTAAATTGTAAAGACACAAAGAATGCGCAAAGGGACATAGATACATTGAATGTGCAGAGAGCAAAAAATTAACTAATCCATTTGAGTAGGAAAAGGGGAAAGTTTAAAATTGTTTAAATAAAGACTAGAAAGTAGGAAAGAAAAAATATAAGTGAACAATTGGATACAGAAAATAATTAGTATGCAAATAGAACATTGGACTTTATTGCATGGGGTATTAAATATGAGAATAGGGAAGACCTCTCACAGTGAAACCTGGAATGTAGCAAAATGTTCCTAGATGAACGGTCTCAGCCCAAAACACTGATTGTCCGTCTCTCTCTGCAGATGATGCTCAGTTTGATGAGTTTCACCAGCATCGTGTTTGTTACTCCAGATTCCAGCATCTGCAGTCAGGTGTGCCTCCAAAACAGCGAGAGAGACAGACAGGACAGATACTGAGTGATGACTCTCCTCCAGGGGGAATCAGACCCAAATATCATCATTTCAGAATAACAAGATATAAGGAGTTCTTTTTTCAATTCTCTCTCTCAGACGGTAGTGAATTCTCTCCCTAAGAGAAGTCATTTTATTTGTTTATTGTGGTTCAGTGCGGAGTAGGCCCTGTCTGCCCTTCGAGCCGTGCCAATTTAACCCTAGCCTAATCATGGGACAATTTACAATTAAACAGTGCACTTTTGGACTGTGGGTCGAAATCCCAAGCACTGGGGAAAATAACACACATTCCACGGGGAGGATATACAGACTGCTTACAGATGATGTCGGAATTGGACTCTAAACTCCAAGGGCCCAAGCTGTAATAGCGTCTTGCTATACCATGGTCAATTGTGGCTGTTGTGTCACTGAACATATTCAAGGCTAAAGGCTGATTTATACTTGTGCGTTCTAGCTTACGCTGTAGCCTACGCAAGTGAGCTATGCCATTGTGAGCAGTTATACTTATGCATTGGTGTGTCTGTGTCTCTCTGCAATTCACCGCCAAAATGCTAGTTGGCGGTGGGGTTTCCATGCCACTGTGTTGAGTTTCTTCGTGTTGAAACTCTGCACAAAGAAACTCAAACTTCAAACAATGGCGTCTGAAACTGAAGGAAGGTGAATTTTCTGTACTTGTCCGGCCACTGAGAGACATGGACGAGGAAATGCATTTCAAATATTTTCCGATGTCAGCAGGTAGATTTGACGATTTGCTTCGTTGTCTCTAACCATTTATTCCGCATCAGTGTACGCACAGTATACTCAGAGACTGGCAATCACCATTCGAGTTTTAGCTTCAGGTGGAAGTCAACAGGCTGTAGCAGCTAGCTACAAACTGGCGTCAAGCACAGGGTCCTCCATAATGTTGGAGGTCTGTAAAGCTTTATAAAGCATGGTAGCCAGAGTTCCTTCCCTGCCCTTCAGTCGCCCAATGGGAAGCTATTGCAGCGTAGGATGACATGCGATGCTACCAAGTGGACCAATCACAGTTGTTGTGGTCTGCGACGCGGTGATGTGTAGTTACATTTTGGGAGAGGTGCACGTTAGGCTACGGCGTAGGGTTTGGCGTAGAGTACAGTGTAGGGTAGGCGGTTACGCCGTACCTACAGCGTACATTTGACGAACAAGTATAAATCAGTGTTAAGGCTGACACCTTTATGAATTACAATGGGAGTCAAGCATTTATGTGAAACTTGGGCAGTGAATCTGAGGAGCAGATTGGTTCAAAAACACAAAGATCCTGCAGATGCTAGAAATCCAGAGCAACACACACAAAACTCCGAAGGAACTCAGCAGGCCAGGCTGCATTATGGGAATCAACGAACAGTCAACTTTCTTGGTCAAGTGTCTTTATCAGGACTGGAGAGAAAGGGGGAGGATGCCGGAACAAGAAGGTGGGGGAGGGGAAGGAAGACAAGTTAGAAGGTGATTGCTTCATCTTTGACTACGTTGAATGGTGGAGCAGACGTTGAACTGTGGAGCAGACAAGGGGTGAAATTGGCTACACCTGTTCAATTTTTAAGTTCATATATTAATTGTACATGTTCCTCCATTGCCACAAATTACCCACGACTTCTGCCTGAACCCCTCCAGCACTGACTGTTTTTAGCTCAGCAGCTATCTTGTGTTGTAAGGTTCCTCATCCAACAATCCATCAGTTTCTAACTACAAAGGAAAATCCCCAAAGCCTCCTGCAGTTAGCATCAAGTAGAAGATCCAGGCACTTCTGGGTTTCTTAACCTCGAAATAGTTCTTCCTTTTCTCAGCCCCATGAAGCCCCTTCTTCCAGTATGACTCTGAGCTTTGATGTGACCTACTAGCACAGATGGGGTGGCATGGTAACGTAGCAGGTAGAGCATCACATACGGTACCAGTGATCACCGACTGGGGTTCAATCATAGTTGACCATTTTAATTCCAATCCCCATTCCCATTCTGACAAGTCTGTTCATGACCTCCTCCACTGCCATGATGAAGTCAGGGTTGATGTGCAACACCTCATCTTCCATCTGGGTAGCCTCCAACCTGATGGTATGAACTGCTGGTAATCTTCCCTCTCACCCTTCTTCCATTCCTCATTCTGGTTCCTCTTTTATCTCTTCCCTGCTCCTTACCTGATTATCACCTCCCTCTGGTGCCTCTCCTCTCTCCCCTTCTCCCATGGTCCACTCTCTTCTCCTAACAGATTCCTTCTTCATCAACTCCTTACCTTTTCCACCTATCATTTCTCAGCTTCTTGCTTAATCTGCTCTCCCTCACCACCTACCTTCCCTCTCACTTGGTCTCACCTCCCTGATTCTTGAGACTTTGGCTAAAAAACATGTCCCACTAAGAAAAGTGCTAATTCCGTTGAAAAATGAATAACATTTTCTTAATTAAAATAATCAGGGTTGGTCATCTCAGGGCCTTTTGCACAAATGCAACATTTTTTCATATGTTTGTTTTTAATTTTATAAATTATATGATTATATGATAGCCCAGTACCCAAAAAATTAGTTGTCCTCAGACAAGAGATTATCATTTCAGTTTGATAAAAAAGTGTGAAAAAATCATTTAAAATGTAAAATATATATGCCAGATGAAAGAGTAGAGGGAAAAACATCTTTAAAACTAAAAGTAGTGAATTTTCAATAATAATTACTCTTATTTTGTGGTTGCTCAAAATGTGTCCCAAGTTTTTGTCAGCACCGTCAGATATTTATCAGGCAACCACATGGTCAACTACTTTATACTTCATTGTCGCCAAACAATTGATATTAGAACATACAATCATCACAGCGATATTTGATTCTGCCCTTCCCACTCCCTTGATTACAAATATTAAATATTAAAAATAGTAAAAATTAGTAAATATTAAAAATTTAAATTATAAATCATAAATAGAAAATAGAAAAATGTAAAGTAAGGTAGTGCAAAAAAACTGAGAAGCAGGTCCGGATATTTGGAGGGTACAGCCCAGATCGGGGTCAGGATCCGTTCAGCAGTCTTATCACAGTTGGAAAGAAGCTGTTCCCAAATTTGGCTGTACAAGTCTTCAAGCTCCTGAGCCTTCTCCCGGAGGGAAGAGGGACGAACAGTCTGTTGGCTGGGTGGGTCGTGCCCTTGATTATCCTGGCAGCACTGCTCTGACAGCGTGAGGTGTAAAGTGAGTCCAAGGACGAAAGATTGGTTTGTGTGATGTGCTGCGCCGTGTTCACGATCTTCTGCAGCTTCTTTCAGTCTTGGACAGGACAACTTCCATACCAGGTTGTGATGCACCATAGAAGAATGTCTTCTACTGTACACCTGTAAAAATTAGTGAGGGTTTTAGAGGATAGGCCAATTTTCTTTAGTTTTCTCAGGAAGTAAAGGTGCTGGTGGGCCTTCTTGGCAGTGAACTCTGCTCGGTTGGACCAAATGAGGTCATTTGTCATATTGACCCCGAGGAACTTAAAGCTTTTCACCTGTTCCACTTGCGCACCACTGATGTAAATTGGGTCGTGCGGTCTGCTACTCCTTCTAAAGTCAATAACTAATTCCTTCGTCTTGCTGACGTTGAGGGATAGGTTATTGTCTTTGCACCATGCCACCAGGTTCTTAATTTCCTCCCTGTACTCAAACTCATCATTACCTGAGATACGGCCTACAATTGTTGTGTCATCAGCAAACTTATATATTGAGTTTGATGGAAACTTGGCTACACAATCATGGGTGTACAGTGAGTACAGCAGGGGGCTGAGTACACAGCCTTGTGGGGCACCGGTGCTCAGAGTGATTGTAGAGGAGAGCTTGTCCCCTATTTTTACAGCCTGGGTCCTGTCTGTGAGGAAGTTGAAGATCCAGCTGCAGATCTGAGTGCTAAGGCCCAGGTTCCGGAGCTTAGGAATCAGTTTATTTGGAATGATGGTATTAAAGTCAGAGCTGTAGTCAATGAAAAGGAGCCTTACGTATGAGTCTTTATTCTCCAGGTGTTCTAAGGAGGAATGTAGGGCCAGAGAGATGGCATCTGCTGTTGACCTGTTGCTCCGGTAGGCGAATTGCAAAGCGTCGAGGTTGACCGGTAGGCTGTGGTTGATGTGTGCCATAACCAATCTCTCGAAGCACTTCATAACAATTGATGTCAGAGTCACAGGTCGACAGACATTCAGGCATGCCACCTTGCTCTTCTTCGGCACTGGGATTATCGTTGCCTTCTTAAAACATGAGGGGATCTTAACTGAAGCAAGGAGCAGTTGAAGATGTCAGCAAACACTCCAGCTAGCTCGCTTGCACAAGCCCGGTGAACCCGTCCTGGGACGCCATCTGGGTCCGTCGCCTTCCTTGGATTTATCTTCAGGAAGGCCCTTCTAACGTCCTCCTCGGTGACGATGAATCTCGATGCCACCAGGTCTGGTTCATCCGGCGGGAGCGGGACGCTCCTCTTCTGTTCGTATCTTTTGTAGAATACGTTAAGTTCATCAGGAAGAGAAGCGCCACAGTTATTGATATTCCCAGCCTTTTTTTTGCACCCAGTGATCTCATTTAGACCCTGCCATAGTCTACTGGCATCCTAGAGCTTGGATACATACATGGAATTATGATGTAGTAACCATTACAGAGACTTGGCTGGCACCAGGGCAGGAATGGATTCTCAATATTCCTGGATTTCAGTGCTTTAAAAGGGATAGAGAGGGCGGAAAACGGGAGGAGGGGTGGCATTACTGGTCAGGGATACTATTACAGCTACAGAAAGGGTGGGTAATGTAGCAGGATCCTCTTTTGAGTCAATATGGGTGGAATTCAGGAACAGGAAGGGAGCAGTTACTCTACTGGGAGTATTCTATAGGCCCCCTGGTAGCAGCAGAGATAGAGAGGAGCAGATTGGGAGGCAGATTTTGGAAAGGTGCAAAAATAACAGGGTTGTTATCATGGGTGACTTTTACTTCCCTAATATTGATTGGCACCTGATTAGTTCCAAGGGTTTAGATGGGGCAGAGTTTGGTAAGTGTGTCCAGGATGGATTCCTGTCACAGTATGTGGACAGACCGACCAGGGGGAATGCCATACTAGATCTAGTACTAGGTAATGAACTGGGTCAGGTCACAGATCGCTCAGTGGGTGAGCATCTGGGGGACAGTGACCACCGCTCCCTGGCCTTTATAATTATCATGGAAAAGGATAGAATCAAAGAGGACAGGAAAATTTTTAATTGGGTAAAGGCAAATTATGAGGCTATAAGGCTAGAACTTGCGGGTGTGAATTGGGATGATGTTTTTGCAGGGAATTGTAATATGAACATGTGGTCGATGTTTAGAGATCTCTTGCGGGATGTAAGGGATAAATTTGTCCTGGTGAGGAAGATAAAGAATGGTAGGGTGAAGGAACCATGGGTGACAAGTGAGGTGGAAAATTTAGTCAGGTGGAAGAAGGCAGCATACATGAGGTTTAGGAAGGAAGGATCAGATGGGTCTATAGGGAAGCAAGAAGGGAGCTAAAGAAGGGGCTGAGAAGAGCAAGAAGGGGGCATGAGAAGGCCTTGGCGAGTAGGGTAAAGGAGAACCCCAAGGCATTCTTCAATTACGTGAAGAAAAAAAGGATGACAGGAGTGAAGGTAGGACTGATTAGAGATAAAGGTGGGAAGATGTGCCTGGAGGCTGTGGAAGTGAACGAGGTCCTCAATGAATACTTCTCTTCGGTATTCACCAATGAGAGGGAACTTGATGATGGTGAAGACAATATGAGTGAGGTTGATGTTCTGGAGCACGTTGATATTAAGGTAGAGGAGGTGTTGGAGCTGTTAAAATACATTAGGACAGATAAGTCCCTGGGGCCTGAGGAAATATTCTCCAGGCTGCTCCACAAGGTGAGAGAAGAGATTGCTGAGCCTTTGGCTAGGATCTTTATGTCCTCGTTGTCCACGAGAATGGTACCGGAGGATTGGAGGGAGGTGAATGTTGTTCCCTTGTTCAAAAAAGGTAGTAGGGATAGTCCGGGTAATTATAGACCAGTGAGCCTTACGTCTGTGGTGGGAAAGCTGTTGGAAAAGATTCTTAGAGATAGGATCTATAGGCATTTAGAGAATCATGGTCTGATCAGGGACAGTCAGCATGGCTTTGTGAAGGGCAGATCGTGTCTAACAAGCCTGATAGAGTTCTTTGAGGAGGTGACCAGGCATATAGATGAGGGTAGTGTAGTGGATGTGATCTATATGGATTTTAGTAAGGCATTTGACAAGGTTCCACGGTAGGCTTATTCAGAAAGTTAGAAGGCATGGGATCCAGGGAAGTTTGGCCAGGTGGATTCAGAATTGGCTTGCCTGCAGAAGGCAGAGGGTGGTGGTGGAGGGAATACATTCAGATTGGAGGATTGTGACTAGTGGTGTCCCACAAGGATCTGTTCTGGGACCTCTACTTTTCATGATTTTTATTAACGACCTGGATGTGGGGGTAGAAGGGTGGGTTGGCAAGTTTGCAGATGACACAAAGGTTGGTGGTGTTGTAGATAGTGTAGAGGATTGTCAAAGATTGCAGAGAGACATTGATAGGATGCAGAAGTGGGCTGAGAAGTGGCAGATGGAGTTCAACCCAGAGAAGTGTGAGGTGGTACACTTTGGAAGGACAAACTCCAAGGCAGAGTACAAAGTAAATGGCAGGATATTTGGTAGTGTGGAGGAGCAGAGGGATCTCGGGGTACATGTCCACAGATTCCTGAATGTTGCCTCACAGGTGGATAGGGTAGTTAAGAAAGCTTATGGGGTGTTAGCTTTCATAAGTCGAGGGATAGAGTTTAAGAGTCACGATGTAATGATGCAGCTCTATAAAACTCTGGTTAGGCCACACTTGGAGTACTGTGTCCAGTTCTGGTCTCCTCACTATAGGAAGGATGTGGAAGCATTGGAAAGGGTACAGAGGAGATTTACCAGGATGCTCAAGCAACACACATAAAAGTTGCTGGTGAATGCAGCAGGCCAGGCAGCATCTCTCGGAAGAGGTGCTGCCTGGCCTGCTGCGTTCACCAGCAACTTTTATGTATGTTGCTTGAATTTCCAGCATCTGCAGAATTCCAGTTGTTTACCAGGATGCTGCCTGGTTTAGAAAGTATGCATTATGATCAGAGATTAAGGGAGCTAGGGCTTTACTCTTTGGAGAGAAGGAGGATGAGAGGAGACATGATAGAGGTGTACAAGATAATAAGAGGAATAGATAGAGTGGATAGCCAGTGCCTCTTCCCCAGGGCACCACTGCTCAATACAAGAGGACATGGCTTTAAGGTAAGGGGTGGGAAGTTCAAGGGGGATATTAGAGGAAGGTTTTTTTACTCAGAGAGTGGTTGGTGCGTGGAATGCACTGTCTGAGTCAGTGGTGGAGGCAGATACACTAATGAAGTTTAAGAGACTACTAGACAGGTATATGGAGGAGTCTAAGGTGGGGGCTTATATGGGAGGCAGGGTTTGAGGGTCGGCACAACATTGTGGGCTGAAGGGCCTGTACTGTGCTGTACTATTCTATGCTCTATACTCTATGCTATGCTCTATCCCTCTGGTTAGCCTGGGCTTCCTACTTGGCTCGATATTGCCTCTTGGCGCCCTTAATGGCTTTCCGGAGTTCACACCTGGATTCCGTGTAGCGACTAGTATCCCTGGACCTAAAAACCGCAGCTCTAGCCTTTAAAAGGGACTTGACCTCATAATTCATCCAAGCTTTCCGGTTAGGGAATACCCAGATCGTCTTGCGAGACACACAGTCCTCCGTGCATTTCCAAATGAAGTCCGTGACAGCTGAGGCATACTCATCGAGGTTAGCTGCCGAGGCCTTGAATACTAACCAGTCCACCGATTCAAAGCAGTCACGGAGGACCTCATCCGTTTCCTCCGTCCAACGCGACACTACTTTTGACACCGTGACCTCCCACTTCAGTTTCTGTTTGTAAGCCGGGAGGAGGAGTACGGCCTGATGGTCCGATTTTCCAAAGTGAGGTCATGGGATGGAACGGTAGGCATCCATGACTGCTGTGTAGCAGTGGTCAAGTATATTCGGGCCTCTAGTGGGGCAGGAGACATGTTGGTATAACTTTGGCAGTGCCTTTCTGAGGTTGGCCTGTTTAAAGTCCCCAGTTGTAATGAGCAAAGCCTCTGGATACCTGGTCTCAAGTTCACTGATGTTGGCATACAGTATGTTCAGAGCACACTCCGCATCCGCCTGGGGGGAATGTAGACCGCTGTCAGTATGACCGAGGTGAATTCCCGTGGCAGATAGTAGGGACGACACTTCACCGACAGGTGTTCCAGGTCTGGGCTGCAGGAGCTTATCAGTGCCCAGTGCCACTGTGTCCGAGCACCACGCAGTGTTGATCAGTAGGCAGACACCACCTCCCCTTGTCTTGCCCGAAGACGCCGTGCGGTCCATCCGATGGATTGAAGAACCCACCGGTCGGTTGGCACAGTCGGGGGTGGCAGGGGAGAGCCAGGTCTCGGTGAAACAGAGTACACAGCAGTTCTGCATCTCCCTGCAGTAGGTGAGTCTCCCTTTAAGATCATCCACCTTGTTCTCTATGGCTTGCACATTAGTTAGTAGGATGGTGGGCAGAGGGACCCTGAAGCCCCTCAGCTTCAATCTGACCAGCAGCCCAGCTCTTTTCCCACACTTCTTCAGTAAGTAGTGCATCTTTCCAGATTTCCATCGATGCAGTGTGTTGTTGTCAGCTCTTTGCGGTTGGTGGACGCATCCCGCAGGAATCGATTGTTGGGTCGCATCTTCATGCGCTCCGGGTCGGGCCGAGTAACGGGGGAGATTCCACTGCCACTTCCAGCTGCCGGGGGCCCAGGCTGCCGACTGGGTCGGGCCCCGAAGCTGGCATTTAATCCCAGATGGCCGGGCTCCTTGCTGAAACAAGTCCGTAAACTGAGTCACGGTTGCGGAGGCCTCCGCTCCAGCTGAGCCTCGAGCTCGATTTCCGAGGCCTGACTTCCGGCAGCTGCGCATGGCCACCAACGGGGCTTTACGGTGGTCGCTCCGGGGAAGTGTCTGGGGCACCTTGATGTCTCCACCGTCACTTCTGTGTGGTCGTCTGCTCCGGAGAGGTGCTGGTCGGAATGGGCCGCGTCTCCAAGCACTCCAGCACAGTAGCAGACCGCGGGTCTGCGGGAACGTGGTGGGCCTCGCTGGTCGGGTCCAGGTGCTGTCCAGAGTTTAAGAAGCAGTTCTGGCACGGTGGTCTCCAGCTGGGTCAGTAGCTTCACCATGATGTTGTTGAACTATATTCCTGAGGACCCCCTTTCCACCCTCCACATCTGCTGAATGCAACAAGGTCAAACAAGCTCCTGTAAGTTTGCTATTTTTTCAGTAATTTTACATATTTATTGATGTTGCTACTGTCACAACCATGATGTGTCAACACTGTCTCTTTTATATAGAGAGAATTATTTTAAATTATATGCATTTTAAGTAGAGGCCAGAGGCAGCTAGCAACAGAGGGAAAGCAAGATGGCTCCTGTATACAACTCATGCATGTCATGTAAAAAAGTGTGTTTTTGTCACTACCGTTGGACGTCAACGCCCTCAGGTTTTCTGTCTTGTTGGTGGTGACGCATGGTTTGATGGTGTTGACAAAAACATCCAAGTCATCCTCAATGGAGGCTTGAATATAATTTACGATCTCATAAATAGTAATATGGCTTGTATTGTTTCATTAACCTTTTTATTTATAATATGCATATTTTTCCCTTTATCTCTTCCACACACAGGGCTACAATATTTCCTTACTATATGCATCACCAGTGACTAAAACCATAAATGAATTTAGTTGCACCATTTCATAATCATGTTATAAAATTTCATCAAGTTCAACATAATTAAATTCATAGTAATTTTGCACAATTTCATAGTAATTCCATTAAATTCTGACCTTCTTTTTATGTATTTTATGGCTAGGCAGCAGCTATCAGTGGAGGAGTGAAGGAGAAGAAACAGAGAATACTAAAAAAAGCGGAGAGAGAAATTATATAGTGAGCCAGAGTTAAAGGAGGAATACCTGAGAAAGGAAAAGCAAAGATGGAAGAAGAGAGGAGAGGATGGGAAGATAAAAACTATCAGTGATTTGAATGAAAGGGAAAAGAGGAGTAAGAGAAAGACGTGGAAACGTAGACAGCAAGAGTCAAGAGAGCGTAAGAGAAAGGGCCCAGAACGCCTAGAAACTCCCCCAGATAGTCCATTGGATCGGACTATACAGGAGCCAGCTCGCAGTAGCCAGTCTATAGCAGGGGAAAGGGAAAGCAAGAAAACAAGAGCAGGATACTTGAGAGAGATGAAAGCTTTGAAAAATAAACTTCGAGATAATAAAAGATAGGATCAAACTGAAAAAGCGTTGGCAACGAGAGAAGACTAGAAATACGACAGATATATCTGCTGGTGTCATTAATTGTGGAGATTGGTTTGCAGTCATTTATGACCAAAATTGGTGGTTAACAAAGGCTGTCACTGTGGATGCTCATCATCAAGATGTTCAAGTGGAGTTTTTCCACCCTCATGGGCCCATCATGGGCTTCCATCGAAAAAACCAGATGGAAAGGATATGTGCTTCGTACCAGTTGAAAATATTCTGGTCAAACTGATGGAGCCATCACCACTGGGTTGTGCAAGCAGGGCGAGGGAGATCTACCACCTGTCTGCTGAAGTCATGGACTTCATAGAGGAGGAGCATATTAATCGTTTACTTCCTGATAAAGTTGACTGAACGTTTTCGAAGATTTTCAAGCCCAGAAATGGATGGAATTTTTTTTTAGTTCCTGGTGTGTTTTCTGATGTTTATTTTGCTGTTTATGGTTGTTGTTAGTATTTACAGAAGGATAAAATGTACATGACAAATTGTTATTTGTTGTACCAAATTGTTAAATAAAGTTAAGCAAGGAAGCATTGACTTGAGTGGTGAAAAGATTGGAACTGTTTGTTGTAACTAGGCCACTGCCACCACCGTCAGGTCTCAGTCACCACCGTCAGATGGAACTTTCTTTGTTTTAAATGAATATGCTTACAATCTGTTCCTCTAAAACAGTTGATTTGTTAAATTAATTGTCTCTTTAAAATTAAAAATGTGTTTTTTAATGTCCAAAATTGTTATTTTGTATATTTAATGCTAATGATATAAGTTGCATATGTAAGAATTTTTAGAGGAGCACACGTGAAATAGTATAAAAAATGAACAGAAGTGAATATTCAACATTTAACAGCATATATGTCTATCTATGGTGTAGACACAATGATTTAAAAGCTCTAAATCTATATAAGACTAAATAAATAGGAATAATTAGCTTTTTATTGTGTCTGACCGTGTTGACAAAAACTAAGTAATGATAGGATAAACACATATTTTACGAAAAAAATTACAAAATCAGGAGGTTGCACCGAAATATTGCTTGATTGCTAGACCTTGTTCTATAAACATATAAGTTTAGATTTCTTAACATTTAAATTTATTTCTTTTCAAAATTAAAACCTGTTTTATCCAAATTCTCAAGAATCAGTGGCCTCCTAGCTTGTACTCCTCCCCCCCCTCCCCGGCCCACACACATCCTTATTCTGGTATGCTGGCATTTATAGCCAGAGGATTCGAGTACAGGAGCAGGGAGGTACTACTGCAGTTGTACAAGGCCTCGGTGAGACCACACCTGGAGTATTGTGTGCAGTTTTGGTCCCCTAATCTGAGGAAAGACATTCTTGCCATAGAGAGAGTACAAAGAAGGTTCACCAGATTTATTCCTGGGATGGCAGGACTTTCATATGATGAAAGACTGGATCGACTAGGCTTATACTCATTGGAATTTAGAAGATTGAGGGGGGATCTTATCGAAACGTATAAAATCCTAAAGGGATTGGACAGGCTAGATGCAGGAAGATTGTTTCCGATGTTGGGGAAGTCCAGAACAAGGGGTCACAGTTTGAGGATAAAGGGGAAGCCTTTTAGGACCGAGATTAGGAAAAACTTCTTCATACAGAGAGTGGTGAATCTGTGGAATTCTCTGTCACAGGAAACAGTTGAGGCTAGTTTATTGGCTATATTTAAGAGGGAGTTAGATATGGCCCTTGTGGCTAAAGGGATCAGGGGGTATGGAGAGAAGGCAGGTACAGGGTTCTGAGTTGGATGATCAGCCATGATCATACTGAATGGCGGTGCAGGCTCGAAGGGCTGAATGGCCTAATCCTGCACTTATTTTCTATGTTTCTATGTTTCTATTCTGGCTTCTTCCCCCTTCCTTTCAAGTCCTGGTGAAAGATCTCCGCTTGAAACGTCGACTGTTTATTCCTCTCAGTATAGTCATGCCACAGACTGACCTGCTGAGTTCCTTCAGCATTTTGCGCGTGTTACTCTGAATTTCCAGCATCTACAGTATCTCTCATGATTAATCTTTGTTGATGAATGAAGAGCCAAGTAGATTCGATCTCCACCCCTTTTAACCCCATGTATTGCTCGGACCCTCCCTTCGAGGGGCAAAGTGACAAGGTGAAACAAAGTCTGTGCTTTGAATGAAACCAAGAATCTCCTGGATGTTACAGTCTCAGGAAACTAAAATAGAAGCAAGGTTGGCTTCTTTGCTAGGATTGGTGGATTGTCAGAGGTTCTGTGGTGTCTAACAGTGAGTTCAGAGATCTTCAGAAGCACTCCTGAAAATATTAGATGAAAATGTGCAGTGTGTATTAACAGTAGACTTGGAAAGAGAGCACAGCCGGAATAGTATAGCCATGCTATGAATAATTTATAGCTGTGGCAAAGGGACTATTGTGTGTGTTGTTAATTAGGCTGACAGTGTGTATCTCCACCTTTCTGTTACCTAGGGAGGCTATTATAGCTAACCTTGTTCTGAATTGTTATTGGTGTTAATTTTATTGCTTTCTTTGGCTTTAAGATACTAATTGATAGATATTTTCACATAAAATACGAGTCAGCTGAAATTGATATTTGCTGTTTTATCAACATGTGTAGAACATAAAAGATTAATGGAGAAGCAACGAATGTTTTAGTTGCCAGCGCCAAAGGAAGGAGTCTACTCAGACCACAAGAGGATATGTACTCCTCTGATATTGCAGGAAATCACTTTTTCACACACAGGCATAATGCCAGAACCTTCCTTGGATTAAACTACCCTGAAGCTACATTGCAATTCATTATTCAAATTGGAAGAACATTCACTTCCAACCCTTCTCAGCAGAGAGAATCCTGGGTAGTTAGAGTTGCCTAGGTTTCATAAGGCTCATTGGCCTTCATTTTAATTTGCTTAATGGTGCATGCGACCGGGCTTCTTGTCACAAACAATGAGGTCCTTGCTTTGCATGTGATGTCATCCTGAATTGACTGCAATTTTAATTCAGTAATTTAATTGGGAATTTGCAGTGAATTCCCCACCAGCCCAAGCCGCCCTGGGGCCAGGGTTGTTCCTTGAGTGTGTTCACTGAAATCTGATGCCTCTTCTGCTGTAGACTCACGCCACTCTCTCAGGCCGGAAGACACCCTTCCTCAGCTAACCCATGCATCCGCACTCTCCAGGAGTTTACTGTAGTGGCCATTACTGTTGATTCACATCAAATCAAGAAGAAAACTTTCATAAAATGTACGGCATAATATTTAAAAATTGCAACTATTCTTAAGAGCAATTCAATTTTCACGGCTAGAGCTGCAACATCTTGCCCAAGTTTGGATCCTGTGGTAACTAAAGATCTTCAAAGCAAAGTTGTTCCCAGTCCATTTAGCGGTTCAGGGTGCTGAAGACTGCAACAAGAAGCACCCACGAGAAGCAGATCTTCAGCACCAACAAAACTGTTGGCCAAGGGACAGCTTCCACTACAGAAGACAAAGGAAAGGGCTGTTCTCCAAACACTGAGGAAGAGGGCGGGGAGAAGGGGTGGTGTGGATGTGGGAGCTGAAGGTTTTGGCATGTGTGTAAAATTCCATGAAGTTCACTGCTCAGAGCAGCTCCATGGAAACATGAGGAAAAATCGTGGAAAAAGAGATCAGATCCTTCCTCTGAAACTGTCATTAGATGGTCTCTTGTAGAAACCTTGTCTATTTGAGGCATGGCGAAAATTGAATGAATAATACTTGAACACAAGTCTTCAGTTCTAAACTTATCTGCCATTAAATTGCGTAGATTCGGCATGTCATCTAAAACTTTGGCAACCTTCTATAGATGCACAGTGGAGAGTATCCTGTGTGGTTGCATTATGGTCTGGTATGGAAACGCCAATGCCCAGGAATGGAAAAGACGACAGACAGTGGTGGACACAGCCCAGTCTATCACAGGCAAAGACCTCCCCCCTCATGAAGCACATCTACAGGCACAAGAAAACAACATCCATCACCAAGAACCCCCATCATTCAAGCCATGCTCTCTTCTCACTGGCAGGAAGTACACGAGCCTTAGGTCCCATACCACCAGGTTCAGGAACAGTTATTACCCTACAACCATCAGGCTCCTGAATCAGCATAACTGACTCCACAACCTATGAACTCACTCTTAAGGACTCTACAACTCATGTTCTCAGTATTATTTACTTGCTTTTTATCATAGAAAAACCATAGAAACCATAGAAACTACAGCACAGAAACAGGCCCTTTGGCCCTTCTTGGCTGTGCCGAACCATTTTCTGCCTAGTCCCACTGACCTGCACACGGACCATATCTCTCCATACACCTCCCATCCATGTATCTGTCCAATTTATTCTTAAATGTTAAAAAAGAACCCGCATTTACCACCTCGTCTGGCAGCTCATTCCATACTCCCACCACTCTCTATGTGAAGAAGCCCCCCCTAATGTTCCCTTTAAACTTTTCCCCCCTCACCCTTAACCCATGTCCTCTGGTTTTTTTCTCCCCTTGTCTCAGTGGAAAAAGCCTGCTTGCATTCACTCCATCTATACCCACCATAATTTTATATACCTCTATTAAATCTCCCCTTATTCTTCTACACTCCAGGGAATAAAGTCCTAACCTATTCAACCTTTCTCTGTAACTGAGTTTCTCAAGTCCTGGCAACATCCTTGTAAACCTTCTCTGCACTCTTTCAACCTTATCTATATCCTTCCTGTAATTTGGTGACCAAAACTGAACACAATACTCCAGATTCGGCCTCACCAATGCCTTATACAACCTCATCATAACATTCCAGCTCTTATACTCAATACTACGATTAATAAAGGCCAATGTACCAAAAGCTCTCTTTACGACCCTATCTACCTGTGACGACACTTTTAGGGAATTTTGTATCTGTATTCCCAGATCCCTCTGTTCCACTGCACTCCTCAGTGCCTTACCATTAACCCTGTATGTTCTACCTTGGTTTGTCCTTCCAACGTGCAATACCTCACACTTGTCAGTATTAAACTCCATCTGCCATTTTTCAGCCCATTTTTCCAGCTGGTCCAAGTCCCTCTGCAGGCTCTGAAAACCTTCCTCACTGTCTACTACACCTCCAATCTTTGTATCATCAGCAAACTTGCTGATCCAATTTACCACATTATCATCCAGATCATTGATATAGATGACAAATAACAATGGACACAGCACTGATCCCTGTGGCACACCACTAGTCACAGGCCTCCACTCAGAGAAGCAATTTTCTACCACCACTCTCTGGCTTCTTCCATCGAGCCAATGTCCAATCCAATTTACCACCTCTCCATGTATACCTAGCGACTGAATTTTCCTAACTAACCTTCCATGCGGGACCTTGTCAAAGGCCTTACTGAAGTCCATGAAGACAATATCCACTGCCTTCCCTTCATCCACTTTCCTGGTAACCTCCTCGAAAAACTCCAACAGATTGGTCAAACATGACCTACCATGCACAAAGCCATGTTGACTCTCCCTAATAAGCCCCTGTCTATCCAAATGCTTGTAGATTCTGTCTCTTAGTACTCCCTCCAATAACTTACCTACTACTGATGTTAAACTCACCGGCCTATAATTTCCCAGATTACTTTTCGATCCTTTTTTAAACAATGGAACAACATGAGCCACTCTCCAATCCTCCGGCACTTCACTCGTAGACAGCGACATTTTAAATATTTCTGCCAGGGCCCCTGCAATTTCAACACTAGTCTCCTTCAAGGTCCGAGGGAACACCCGGGGATTTATCCACTTTAATTTTCCTCAAGACAGCAAGCACCTCCTCCTTTTCAATCTGTACAGTTGCCATGGTCTCACTACTTGATTCCCTCAATTCCATAGATTTCATGCCAGCTTCCTTTTGTAAACACGGACGCAAAAAACCTATTTAAGATCTCCCCCATTTCCTTTGGTTCCGCACAAAGTCGACCACTCTGATCTTCAAGAGGACCAATTTTATCCCTTACAATCCTTTTGCTCTTAATATACTTGTAAAAGCTCTTTGGATTATCCTTCACTTTGACTGCCAAGGCAACCTCATGTCTTCTTTTTGCCCTCCTGATTTCTTTCTTAAGTATTTTCTTGCACTTCTTATACTCCTCAAGCACCTGATTTACCCCCTGTTTCCTATACATTTCATACAACTCCCTCTTCTCTTTATCAGAGTTGCAATATCCCTTGAGAACCAAGGTTCCTTATTCCTATTCAATTTGCCTTTAATCCTGACAGAAACATACAAACTCTGCACTCTCAAAATTTCCCCTTTGAAGGCTTCCCACCTACCAATCACATCTTTGCCAGAGAACAACCTGTCCCAATCCACGCTTTTTAGATCCTTTCTCATTTCTTCAAATTTGGCCTTCTTCCAGTTCAGAACCTCAACCCTAGGACCAGATCTATCCTTGTCCATGATCAAATTGAAAATAATGGCGTTATGATCATTGGAACCAAAGTGCTCCCCTACACAGACTTCCGTCACTTGCCCTAATTCGTTTCCTAACAGGAGATCCAATATTGCATCCCCTCTAGTTGGTCCCTCTGTATACTGATTTAGAAAACTTTCCTGAACACATTTTACAAACTCTAAGCCATCTAGACCCCTAACAGTATGGGAGTCCCAATCAATGTATGGAAAATTAAAATCCCCTACCACCACAACTATATGTTTCCTGCAGTTGTCTGCTATCTCTCTGCAGATTTGTTCTTCCAAGTCTCGTTGACTATTGGGTGGTCTGTAATACAATCCCACTAATGTGGCCATACCTTTCCTGTTTCTCAGTTGCACCCATAAGGATTCAGTAGACAAGCCCTCTAATCTGTCCTGCCTAAGCACTGCTGTAATATTTTCCCTAACAAGCAATGCTACTCCCCCACCTTTCATTCCTCTGCCTCGATCACATCTGAAACATCGGAACCCTGGAATATTAAGCTGCCAGTCCTGCCCCTCCTGTAGCCAAGTTTCACTAATTGCTACATCATAATTCCACGTGTCAATCCACGCCCTCAACTCATCCGCCTTCCCCGCAATACTCCTAGCATTGAAATATATACACCTCAGAAGATTTTTACCACCACTCACAACCTTTCTATCAGCGGATTTGCTTAAACTTTCAATATCATTTATTTTCACCCCAGCCACACTGTGAGCTCTGGCACTCTGGTTCTCATCCCCCTGCAAATCTAGTTTAAAGTCTCCCCAATAGCACTAACAAACCTCCCTGAAAGGATATTGGTCCCCCTGTAGTTCAAGTGTAACCCATCTCTCTTGTACAGGTCCCACCTGCCCCAGAAGAGGTCCCAATGATCCTGAAATCTGAAACCCTGCCCCCTACACCAGTTCCTCAGCCACTTGTTCCTCCTCCAGAGCATCCTATTCTTACCCTCACTGGCACGTAGCACAGGTAGCAATCCTGAGATTACCACCCTTGAGGTCCTGCTTTTCAACTTCCTACCAAGCTCTCTATACTCACTGTCCAGGACCTCTTCACTCTTCCTTGCTATGTCATTGGTGCCTATGTGCACCACAACATCTGGCTGGTCACCCTCCCACTTCAGAATGTCATGCAATCGATCAGAGACATCCTTGACCCTGGCACCTGGGAGGCAACAAACCATCCTGGATTCTCTGTCACGACCACAGAACCTCCTATCTGCACCTCTAACTATCGAGTCCCCTATCACTACCGCTCTCCTCTTTTTCCACCCTCCCTTCTGCACTGCAGAGCCAGACTCAGTGCCAGAGATCCGGCTACTGCAGCTAGTCCCAGGTAAGTCATCCCCCCCAACAGTATCCAATGCGGTATACTTGTTGCTGAGGGGAATGGCCACAGGGGAACCCTGCTCTGCCTGCCCTTTCCTCTTCCCTCGCCTGACAGTGACCCAATTTCCTGTCCTCTGCTCCTTTGGCGTAACTACCTCCCTGTAGCTACAATCTATAGTCTCCTCATTCTCCCGAATGATCATTTGTATATTGGCTGCTTGTCAGTCTTTATGTATAGTGTTTCATAAATGCTATTATATTTCTTTATTTTCCTGTAAATGTCTAAAAGAAAATGAATCTCAAGGTACAACAGGGATAAGGTGACATATACGGTACTGTGCAAACTACTTAGGCACATAAATATTGCTAGGGTGCCTAAGACTTTTGCACAGTACTGTAGTAATTTTATGTATTACACTGTACTGATGCCACAAAAAATAAAACAAATTTCATGACATATTTGAGTGTTTCTGATATGGGTCTCTAGCGTGGACTGATTTTGGGAAAGGAGTAGGGAGATGGGAATCATGGTTGGAGAAAAGGGGAAAGGAAAGGGAAGGGATGGGAAGCACCAGAGAGACATTCTGTAATGATCAGTAAATCAATTGTTGGGAATCAAATGACCTTGCTTGGTGTCTCAGGGCTGGGTGTGTCTGCACATATGCCACCTCCCCCCACACCCGTCCCTGGCACTCCTTCTCTGCCACCTGTCCCACACCCCTTCCATGGTGGTCTGCCCTCATGCTTTGCTCCCGCCGGATTTACAAACTCGATCTCCGCTCCACATTGACAAATACAGTACTGTGCAAAAGTCACAGGCACCCCAGATATTTATATATGCACCTAAGGCTTTTGCTCAGGACTGTATGCACTTTGAAATAAATTTACTTCTACTTTGATTATGCACTTTACAAACATGAATCAAACAGACTGGGTAGGACTGTGTTGAACTTTGTCTATCCATACAGAATTACGACTCATAGGCATCCATGTTCACACTTAATTTTCAAGGTGCAAAAGGCTACTTGCTGGATCTCTGCACCCTGCAACCCAGAAGTGGGGTCACTACAGCCCCACCTCAAAGTTCTGCCAACAGCATTTGACAACAGGCAAAGCTGGGTTTAGGGCTTTGACAACTGGAAAAGCAATCATCAATCTTAACAGCTTCAAGTGTCTCTGACCCTGAGATGTGTAAATCTAAAAGTTAAACAAGGAACATATAAGCAGTAGTAGTAGTAGTAGTCATACTTTATTGATCCCGGGGGAAATTGGTTTTCGTTACAGTTGCACCATAAATAATAAATAGTAATAGAACCATAAATAGTTAAATAGTAATATGTAAATTATGCCAGTAAATTATGAAATAAGTCCAGGACCAGCCTATTGGCTCAGGGTGTCTGACACTCCAAGGTAGGAGTTGTAAAGTTTGATGGCCACAGGCAGGAATGACTTCCTATGACGCTTGGTGTTGCATCTCAGTGGAATGAGTCTCTGGCTGAATGTACTCCTGTGCCCAACCAGTACATTATGTAGTGGATGGGAGACATTGACCAAAATGGCGTGCAACTTAGACAGCATCCTCTTTTCAGACACCACCGTGAGAGAGTCCAGTTCCATCCCCACAACATCACTGGCCTTACGGATGAGTTTGTTGATTCTGTTGGTGCCTGCTACCCTCAGCCTGCTGCCCCAGCACACAACAGCAAACATGCTAGCACTGGCCACCACAGACTCGTAGAACATCCTCAGCATCGTCCGGCAGATGTTAAAGAACCTCAGTCTCCTCAGGAAATAGAGACGGCTCTGACCCTTCTTGTAGACAGCCTCAGTGTTCTTTAAATCACTTACAAAATATTAAACATATTAACCTGAGGTAAAATAAATTTTACCAAGTAATTTCCTTTCCAGTTTGCTTTCAGATCCACAGATTGACAATCCCCATTGAAGTCAATGGTGCTTTGGGTTCTGTGCCGAGGGTCTAATATGACATCACATCTGGGAGGCAATAGCAACAAAACTAAGCTCAATCAATGGATATCACTATAATTGCAATGGTGAAGTGAGGAAACAGTTGTGCCCCACCCCTATGGTTTTCACATTTGGTGTTGGTGAAAGTCTGGGATTTCCAGAACTCTTCATAAGTGCTTAAAAATAAGAGCAAGTCTCCACTTACAGTGCCACCTGGAGGTGGGAGGCTAATGCCCACTCTGAGGTTTATACCTCCACTGGTTACCTGGTGTGCGGTTACCTCGCCAGTGAGGTAGTGTTTAATCTTGTGGGATACCAAAAAATTTGTGGAAGGTTTGATCAAACTGAGACAATGGTACATTAAGCCGGTTGCTGGGCATACAATAACTTCGGATCCTCAACGTTTCCGATAAATGGCTGGTTTAAATGCATTTGTTAGGAACCCATTAGTAAGATCATAGAATAAGATGTAATGTATTTTATAAATTTAAAACTGCATTAGAAATAGATGATGAAAAAATGCTGGTAGACAGCTGCCATGGCAACGATTAGGCAGGCTTGCCAGCTGCAGTCCCTGATGGAGTTTCTTGGCTTTGTTGATGCTGAATTTCATTAGTTTAAAATTCATGGTTGCAAAATCGAGGGCAACAGAGGCAGACTTGTTTAAGGGCTCCCATCCGTAGTTCCTTAACACTATGCTGTTGGACGTGAAGACTGCTACACTTCAAGAATAGAAAAAAAATTAGAATGATTATATATCAAGATCAAGTCCAATCAAAGGCTTCACTTGACGATTAACAAACACATACACTTGAATAACAGGGCAGAGATGTCAAATTCCCTCAACCTTTGCCAACATCTCTTATCCTGCAAGCCATCTCCAATTGTCTTTCAATTCATTGAAAAGCAATTAAAACTGCAGATGTAGGAAACCTGTAATAAAGAGAACAGAAAATGCTGGAACTCCTCAGCAGGTCAGGTTGCTTTTGGTGAGAGAAAGAGAGTCAACGTTTTGAGTCAATTACTATTCTGATGGAGAAACATTGAATCGGTTTCTCTTCCTACGGATTCTGTTTGTCCCTGTTGATCGTTTCCAACAACATTTTTTTCTTTCAAGATCTGTCCGAAAAGTATTCCCTATTCTAAGATTATTGTAATCAGTGAATGTCTCTGCTGAAAAATCCAGTTATCAGGTTTAAAATATTTCAATATACCCATTAGTAAAGGTACTAATGTTGTGATGGGATTATGTTTTGGTCAAGAGACGTTTATAATCCGAAGTAAGTTACTACTAAAGTTTTTCAAAACTGTGATTCAATAAACTGTTATAGCACATTGTAATCCATCAAACTGTGAAGGTGAAACATTTACTGATTTTCTTCCCTTTGTTCCCGAATATCCCCATGGGCCTCATGGCTTCAATTTTATTTAAACATTTAGTTCTCGTCTTATTAATGTTCCTGTTGTATGCTGCTGGAATTTGAAGTTTTGAGAGTAAAGAACAATGTAGAATTTTCAACTAATGCTCAGGAGACATGCTCATGAAACCTGCTCGACTGTTAAGGCTGGACTGGGTTTGAAAGCTATGTGCATCTGAACATTTGGAGCATTGTTCTTATAGCGGTGCATAAATTCATGAGGGACATAAATAGGATGAACATACTCAGTCTTTTTCTCAGGTTTTCCAAATTAAGAAATAGAGAGCATGGGCTCAAAGTGAGAGGAGATACGGTACTGTGTGAAAGTCTGAGGCTCATACTGAATATATAGCTGGGGTGACTAAGACTTTTGCACAGTACCTTATTTGTCAATGCGGAGCAGAGAGCGACTTTGTCCATCTGGCTGGAGCAAAAGATGTTGAGAATGGTGAGGGTGGATCACTGTGGGAGGGGTGTGGGACAGGTGGCAGAGAAGGAGTACTGGGGTGAGGGTCGCATGGATGCAGACACACCCAGCCCAGAGATGGCAGGAAAAGTCATTTGATTCCAAACAATTGGTTTATTGATCATTACAAAACATCTCTCTGGTGCTCCTTGCGCCCTCCCCTCTCTCTTCCCCTTTTTCCAAACATGATTCCCCTCTCCCTGCTACTTTCCCACTCTCAGACCACGGTAGACCACTGCATCTCAGTGTGGTATGGCAATTGTCCCATATTGGACCGCAAAGCACTCCGGCGTGTGGTGAAAAATGCCTAGTGGATTATCGGCACCCAATTACCCACCATTGAGAACATCTACTATAAGTGCTGCCTGGGCAGGGCGAAAAGCATTATCAAGGATGCATCTCACCCTAACCATGGACTTTTTACGCTCCTCCCATCCGTTAGGCTCTACAGGGGCCTCCGCTCCTGCACCAGCAGGCACAGGAAGAGCTTCTTCCCTGAGGCTGTGACCCTGCTGAACCTCACATCACAGCACTAAGCAGTATTGCACCCATATTGTACTGTCTCAGTACTTTTATATTTGTGTGCTGTAGCACTTACTTTTTATTCGCAGTTATTTTGTAAATAACACTGTTCTTTGCATTTCTGGTTGGATGCTAACTGCATTTCATTGGCTTTGTATCTGTACTTGGCACAATGACAATAAAGTTGAATCTAATCTAACCTAATAGAGACCCATATCAGAATCAAGTTTATCATCATTCACATAGGTCATGAAATTTGTTTTTTTTGTGGCAGGTGTACGGTGCAATGCATAAGGTGATAAGTGACATTCAGACCAGACAATGTGTACTTCTAACAAAATCGTGTGCTCTTCAATGGTATCTCTGCAAATCTATCCTGGACCCAAGGTATTGATGCAATCATGAAGAATGTGCCTCAGCTGCTATACTTCATTTGGAGTTCGTTGAGATTTGGTATGCCACCAAAGATTCTCGCAAATTTCTACAGATGTACCAGGGAGAGCCTTCTGACTGGTTGCATCACTGTCTGGTATGGAGGGGCTACTCACTGCACAGGATAAGGAACATATGTAGAGGACTGCAAACTCAGCCAGCTCCATCGTAGCTTCCCCAACCATGTGGACATCTTCAAAAGGTGATACCTCAAAAAGGTGGGATCCATCACCCAGGTCATTCTGTCTTCATATTACTTGGTTATCACCTTCCAGCCCTGTCTTATTACCATGCCTCTTGATGCATGCAAGCATGTTTTGCTGCATTATTTAAGAAGCTGTCAAATAAACTGATGGCAAACATTTCACTCATCCAGCTTAATAATGGAGGGAAGGTCTTAAATCTTAGATCTGGGAGTTTTGCCCTCCAACATTCACAGGCATCTCCCTTGACTTCCTGACTGCGAGGTCTCCATCAATGATCGATGTTCCAGTTGAGTATTTCATTGAGTGATGCAGTGTGGTTTATTGGGTGACAGAAACACACTCCTCCTGGGTGAGAGATATTATGGCAGTGGACAAAGAAGCAATAGCAAAATAACCACTCTTACCCTATCCGTTATTTATTTATATACACACACTCTTTTCCTCTCTCTCCTTTTTCTCCCTCTGTCCCTCTCACCATACCCCTTGCCCATCCTTTAGGCTCTTTTCCCCCCTCCCCCTTTTCTTTCTCCCTGGGCCTCCTGTCCCATGATCCTCTCATATCTCTTTTGCCAATCACCTGTCCAGCTCTTGGCTCCATCCCTCCCCCTCCTGTCTTCTCCTATCATTTCGGATCTCCCCGCCCCACTCCCACTTTCAAATCTCTTACTAGCTCTTCCTTCAGTTAGTCCTGAGGAAGGGTCTCGGCCCGAAACGTCGACTGTACCTCTTCCTAGAGATGCTGCCTGGCCTGCTGCGTTCACCAGCAACTTTTATGTGTGTCGCTTGAAATTCCAGCATCTGCAGATTTCCTCATGTGAACAATGATAAGTCAGGACTAAAATTTAGACAGATGCTCTGAAAGTTAATGGTATGAACATTATGAGTAGGGAATATGCTAAAGGGGTCTTCTACATGTACTCAGTGGCCACTTTATTAGGTAGACCTGTATACCTGCTCATTAATGCAAATATCTAATCAGCCAATCATGTGGCAGCAACTCAATGCACCAGTGCAAGCAGACAAGATCAAGGGCTTCAGTTGTTGTCCAGACCAAACATCAGAATGGAGAAAAAATGCGATTGATCTAAGTGACTTTGACCATGGAATTATTGTTGGTGTGCAGCTGGGGTGGTATGAGTATCTCGGAAACTGCCGATCTCCTGGGATTTTCATGCACAACACTCTCTAGAGCAAGGGGTCACAACCTGTGGTCGGTGGACCCCTTGCTTAATGGTTTTAGTTCATGACATAAAAAGGTTGAGTACCCCTGCTATAAACTTTACAGAGAATGGTGCAAAAAAAACAAAAAAACAAATTCAGTGAACTGAAGTTCTGTGGCAAAAATGGCTTGTTAACGAGAGAGGTCAGAGGAAGATGCCCAGACCTGGTTCAAGCTGACAGGAAGACATCATTAATTCAGATAACTCTGCATTACAACACTGGTGTTCAGAAGAGCATCTGTGAACACACAGCATGTTGAACCTTGGAGTGGATGTGCTACAACAACAGAAGGTACAATCAGCGGCCACTTTATTAGTTACAGGAGGTGCTGAATAAAGAGCGCACTGAGTGTGGGTCACCAGCTATAACACCTCGACTTCCCTAACTCCAATGTCTCCACCAGTGGTCAATGCGGCAGCTGAGAGATGTGATCCTGTTTGATAGGAACCAAGAAGTTGCCGAGACCCTTCATCAGGACAGTAAAGAAAGAGCACAGGAGCAAGAATAAGAAGATGGGGGAGGGAAGGAGTAAGGAGAGAAGAGGGAGATATTACTGGAAGTTAGAGAAATGGATGCTCATGTCATCAGGTTGGAGGTTACCAAGACAAAATCTGATGTGTGGCTCTTCCAACCTGAATTTGGCTTTATCATGGGAGTAGAGGAGGCCATGGGCAGACCTGTCAGAATGGGAATGGCAAGTCGAATTGAAATAGCTAGCCACAAGGAAGTCCTGCTTCTTGTGGGGGACAGTGCAAAGTTGCAGGACAATGCAGTCCCCTGTTTTCAGCAGCTGCATAGTCTCGTGTTTACAATTAAACTCTCACCTGTATGTTAATCTAGGATGATCTGAAGGAATGCGCCAATAATTTTCAACATGCTTTAGTTATTCATCAAAGCAATAGTTTTGATAACAAGTGATTGGTGTAGTCAGGTTGCCTGTCTTTTTCCTCAACCCCTACTTCTGGAGGGGAAAGTGAATCTATAATCTTCATGGAAAATGGAGTGGAAATGGAAGTGCAAGGTTCTCATGAAGGGGAAGGACACTGTGAATTCTCAATCCTTGTGAAAAAAGAGGCCAGTTTTGATGAAGGGTTTTGGCTCAAAACATCAACTCTTTATTCCTTTTCATAGATGCTGCTTGACCTGCTAAGTTCCTCCAGCATTGCTCTGGATTTCCTGCTTCTGCAAATCTCTATATATAGTGTGTGTTGACAATTGTGAAAAGAAAAGCCAGTATGAGCTCATAATATTTGCAAAGAGAGAAACCAATGTGTGTCCACAATCCTTGTGAAGAGGGAGGGCAGTGTGAGTTTGCAACCATCATGAAGGGAGGGAAGCAATAAATCTTCAACTTGGGTAGTTCTTGGTTTATCAGGCTGACTCTTCTATGATGATTATTGGATGTGGGTTTGTAAAGGATTGTCCACTTGAGTCAAACATTCAGGAGGTAAATTTATATTGCACTTCTATATCTGATTTTTTATATCATTTTTCAAACTTTTACAACAAATACTTTCTGTAGAAGAGATGGAATCAAATACTCTGGGGTTATTGGTGACGCTGCCTTGTAAAAGAAGACTTGTCAGAGCTGTAACAGGATTTTGCTCTGAACATTTAGCTGGCAAAAACTTTTTGTCTCCACCGGTGTCTTTAAAGTTTGTTTCATGGCGCTATTCCCATCCTTATTATTTCTGACAGTGCCAACTGCAGCTCATTTATTTGCCAGTAACAAGCAAAGCCCCATGCCTCCACCTTTCCCTACAGTCCTGGGTGGTTTTCTTTCTCAAGTGCCTACTAAGTCCCTTTTGGTTGATTCTTTTCTCATTACCTCTGTACTCAGTGAGATCCACTTCATAATTCCTTTCTACAGAGAAGTTTTCTCTCACCTATCTCCTTTCATCTTCTTCACATAGTTTTAAATTCATGCTACCTAGTCCTTAAACCATTCACCAATGAGAAGGGCTCTCTCCTTTAATCCTTTCGAAAGCTCAGTCAGGTATCCTCTCAGACTTATTTGCTCAATGGAGAATAGACCTGTCTTCACTGGTCTAGTCTTATTTCTGAAATTCTTCCCTGGGAGCTGTAGAGAATTTTACAGATTGGTTAGCCTCCATCTCTAATCGGGACTACTTGGACACATCTAGGTGTTTTTATCAACTAGGCGATTTGGTTGTGCAAGAGAGTTTACCATGTACCATATGCTGTCTTCTGCAGTATCAGAACAATGACACTTCCACGTGCTGTACTCAGCCCAATACATCATGGGCACGTCTGTGCCAACCATCACCATCAGCGGTTTCTACATGCGGAGCTGCTTCAGGAAGGCAGTATCTATCACTAGAGATCTCCACCATCTGGGTCATGCCAGCTTCTGACGTCTACTATTAGTCCCACACCACTAGGTTCAAGAACACCTACTTCCGTTCTGCCATTCAGTTCTTGAACCAAGTGGCACAGCCTTAATCACCAAAGTGGAAAGCAAAACTATGACCACTTTGATGACTTTGCACTTTTTCTTCTCATTGTGTTCTTTCTTATTGAACTTCATATATTTTTTGTTTAATTTATGTTTCTTTCTCGTTAATGGTGTTTATCTGATGCTATGTGCCTATGATGCTGCTGGAAGTATGTACCTGTACTTATGTCAGTAAACTTGACCTTGACCTTGACTTCCAAAGCAGATACATATATAACCATATAACAATTACAGCACAGAAACAGGCCATCTCGGCCCTTCTAGTCCGTGCCAAACGCTTACTCCCACATAGTCCCACTGACCTGCACTCAGCCCATAACCCTCCATTCCTTTCCTGTCCATATACCTATCCAATTTTACTTTAAATGACAATATCAAACATGATTGACTTTCTTCTGAAACTCCAGCTGTTAGTGACTATCTTATGCCTCAAATGAACATTTTTGTTCCTGGCTCCCTTTTCCTTCTCTCTGCCCTTCGGGGCTCAATGGCTCCAGTGGACATCAGTTTGGAGATTATCTGTTCCCAAGGACAAATTACATTGTATATTATAAACACAAGAAATTCTGCAGATGCTAGATATCCAGGAGCAGCATACAAAATGCTGGAGGAACTCAATAGGTTAGAATAGCATCTTTTGAGGGGAATAAACAGACAGAATCTCAAGCTCAGAAACTTCATCGGGAAACTTCATCAAAGGCTACTTTATTAGGTATCATCTGTACCTCCTAACGTATGTGAGTTCTCTTCTGCTGCTGTAACCTATCCAATACAAAATTTGGCATGATGTGTGTTCAGAGATGTTCTTCTGCACACCACTGTTGTAACGTGTGGATATTACAGTTACTGTCACCTTCCTGTCAGTTTAAACCAGTCTGGCCATTCTCCTCCGACCTTTCTCATTAACAAGACATCATCATGCATTTCACTGTTCACTGGATTGTTTTTTCACACCATTCTCTATAAACTCTAGGAAATGTTGTGCTTGTAAATCCCAGGAGATCTGACAGTGTGGCTGGGGTGAAAATAAATGATGTTAAAAGTTCAACCAAATCCGCTAATAGAAAGGTCGTGAGTGGTGGTAAAAATCTTCTGAGGTGTATATATTTCAATGCTAGGAGTATTGCGGGGAAGGCGGATGAGTTGAGGGCGTGGATTGACACGTGGAATTCTGACGTTATAGCAATTAGTGAAACTTGGCTACAGGAGGGGCAGGACTGGCAGCTTAATATTTCAAGGTTCTGATGTTTCAGATGTGATCGAGGCAGAGGAATGAAAGGTGGGGGAGTAGCATTGCTTGTTAGGAAAAATATTACAGCAGTGCTCAGGCAGGATAGATTAGAGGGCTTGTCTACTGAGTCCTTATGGGTGCAGCTGAGAAACAGGAAAGGTATGGCCACATTAGTGGGATTGTATTACAGACCACCCAATAGTCAACGAGAATTGGAAGAGCAAATCTGCAGAGAGATAGCAGGCAACTGCAGGAAACATAAAGTTGTGGTGATAGGGGATTTTAATTTTCCATATATTGATTTGGACTCCCATACTGTTAGGGGTCTAGATGGTTTAGAGTTTGTAAAATGCGTTCAGGAAAGTTTTCTAAATCAATATATAGAGGGACCAACTAGAGGGGATGCAATATTGGATCTCCTGTTAGGAAATGAGTTAGGACAAGTGACGGAAGTCTGTGTAGGGGAGCACTTTGGTTCCAGTGATCATAACACTATTAGTTTCAACTTGATCATGGACAAGGATAGATCTGGTCCTAGGGTTGAAGTTCTGAACTGGAAGAGGCCAAATTTGAAGAAATGATAAAGGATCTAAAAAGCGTAGATTGGGACAGGTTGTTCTCTGGCAAAGGTGTGATCAGTAGGTGGGAAGTCTTCAAAGGAGAAATTTTGAGAGTGCAGAGTTTGTATGTTCCTGTCAGGAATAAGGCAAAGTGAATAGGAATAAGGAACCTCGGTTCTCAAGGGATATTGCAACTCTGATAAAGAAGAAGAGGGAGTTGTATGACATGTATAGGAAACAGGGAGTAAATAAGGTGCTTGAGGAGTATAAGAAGCGCAACAAAATACTTAAGAAAGAAATCAGGAGTGCTAAAAGAAGACATGAGGTTGCCATGGCTGTCAAAGTGAAGGATAATCCAAAGAGCTTTTACAGGTATATTAAGAGCAAAAGGATTGTAAGGGATAAAATTGGTCCTCTTGAAGATCAGAGTGGTCGGCTATGTGCGGAACCAAAGGAAATGGGGGAGATCTTAAATAGGTTTTTTGCGTCTGTATTTACTAAGGAAACTGGCATGAAGTCTATGGAATTAAGGGAAACAAGTAGTGAGATCATGGAAACTGTACAGATTGAAAAGGAGGAGGTGCTTGCTGTCTTGAGGAAAATTAAAGTGGATAAATCCCCGGGACCTGACAGGGTGTTCCCTCGGGCCTTGAAGGACACTAGTGTTGAAATTGCAGGGGCCCTGGCTGAAATATTTAAAATGTCGCTGTTTACAAGTGAGGTGCCGGAGGATTGGAGAGTGGCTCATGTTGTTCCGTTGTTTAAAAAAGGATCGAAAAGTAACCCGGGAAATTATAGGCCAGTAAGTTTAACGTCGGTAGTAGGTAAGTTATTGGAGGGAGTACTAAGAGACAGAAGATTATGAGAGAAAACTGGCAGGGAACATAAAAACGGACTGTAAAAGCTTTTATAGATATGTAAAAAGGAAAAGACTGGTAAAGACAAATGTAGGTCCCCTGCAGACACAAACAGGTGAATTGATTATGGGGAGCAAGGACATGACAGACCAATTGAATAATTACTTTGGTACTGTCTTCACTAAGGAGGACATAAATAATCTTCCAGAAATAGTAGGGGACAGAGGGTCCAGTGAGATGGAGGAACTGAGCGAAATACATGTTAGTAGGGAAGTGGTGTTAGGTAAATTGAAGGGATTGAAGGCAGATAAATCCCCAGGGCCAGATGGTCTGCATCCTAGAGTGCTTAAGGAAGTAGCCCAAGAAATAGTGGATGCATTAGTGATAATTTTTCAAAACTCGTTAGATTCTGGACTAGTTCCTGAGGATTGGAGGGTGCCAATGTAACTCCACTTTTTAAAAAAGGAGGGAGAGAGAAACCGGGGAATTATAGACCAGTTAGCCTAACGTCGGTGGTGGGGAAACTGCTGGAGTCAGTTATCAAAGATGTGATAACAGCACATTTGGAAAGCGGTGAAATGATCGGACAAAGTCAGCATGGATTTGTGAAAGGAAAATCATGTCTGACGAATCTCATAGAATTTTTTGAGGATGTAACTAGTAGAGTGGATAGGGGAGAACCAGTGGATGTGGTATATTTGGATTTTCAAAAGGCTTTTGACAAGGTCCCACACAGGAGATTAGTGTGCAAACTTAAGGCACACGGTATTGGGGGTAAGGTATTGGTGTGGGTGGAGAATTGGTTAGCAGACAGGAAGCAAAGAGTGGGAATAAACGGGACCTTTTCAGAATGGCAGGCGGTGACAAGTGGGGTACCGCAAGGCTCAGTGCTGGGATCCCAGTTGTTTACAATATATATTAATGACTTGGATGAGGGAATTAAATGCAGCATCTCCAAGTTTGCGGATGACACGAAGCTGGGTGGCAGTGTTAGCTGTGAGGAGGATACTAAGAGGATGCAGGGTGACTTGGATAGGTTGGGTGAGTGGGCAAATTCATGGCAGATGCAATTTAATGTGGATAAATGTGAAGTTATCCACTTTGGTGGCAAAAATAGGAAAACAGATTATTATCTGAATGGTGGCTGATTAGGAAAAGGGGAGGTGCAACGAGACCTGGGTGTCATTATACACCAGTCATTGAAAGTGGGCATGCAGGTACAGCAGGCGGTGAAAAAGGCGAATGGTATGCTGGCATTTATAGTGAGAGGATTCGAGTATAGGAGCAGGGAGGTACTACTGCAGTTGTACAAGGCCTTGGTGAGACCACACCTGGAGTATTGTGTGCAGTTTTGGTCCCCTAATCTGAGGAAAGACATCCTTGCCATAGAAGGAGTACACAGAAGGTTCACCAGATTGATTCCTGGGATGGCAGGACTTTCATATGAAGAAAGACTGGATGAACTGGGCTTGTACTCGTTGGAATTTAGAAGATTGAGGGGGGGATCTGATTGAAACGTATAAGATCCGAAAGGGATTGGACAGGCTAGATGCAGGAAGGTCGTTCCCGATGTTGGGGAAGTCCAGAACGAGGGGCCACAGTTTGAGGATAGAGGGGAAGCCTTTTAGGACCGAGATTAGGAAAAACGTCTTCACACAGAGAGTGGTGAATCTGTGGAATTCTCTGCCACAGGAAACAGTTGAGGCCAGTTCATTAGCTATATTTAAGAGGGAGTTAGATATGGCCCTTGTGGCTACGGGGGTCAGGGGGTATGGAGGGAAGGCTGGGGCGGGGTTCTGAGTTGGATGATCAGCCATGATCATAATAAATGGCGGTGCAGGCTTGAAGGGCCGAATGGCCCACTCCTGCACCTATTTTCTATGTTTCTATGTAATCTACAAGCATTTGGATAGACAGGGACTTATTAGGGAGAGTCAACATGGCTTTGTTGGTGGTAGGTCATGTTTGACCAATCTATTGGAGTTTTTTGAGGAGGTTACCAGGAAAGTGGATGAAGGGAAGACAGTGGATATTGTCTACATGGTCTTCAGTAAGGCCTTTGACAAGGTCCCGCATGGAAGGTTAGTTAGGAAAATTCAGTCGCTAGGTATACATGGAGAGGTGGTAAATTGGATTGGACATTGACTCAGTGATAGAAGCCAAAGAGTGGTAGTAGAGAATTGCTTCACTGAGTGGAGGCCTGTGACTAGTGGTGTGCCACAGGGATCAGTGCTGGGTCCATTGTTATTTGTCACCTATATCAATGATCTGAATGATAATGTGGTAAATTGGATCAGCAATTTTGCTGATGATACAAAGATTGGAGGTGTAGTGGACAGTGAGGAAGGTTTTCAGAGCCTGCAGAGGGACTTGGACCAGCTGGAAAAATGGGCTGAAAAATGGCTGATGGAGTTTAATACAGACAAGTGTGAGGTATTGCACGTTGGAAGAACAAACCAAGGTAGAACATACAGGGTTAATGGTAAGGCACTGAGGAGTGCAGTGGAACAGAGGGATCTGGGAATACAGATACAAAATTCCCTAAAAGTGTCATCACAGGTAGATAGGGTCGTAAAGAGAGCTTTTGGTACATTGGCCTTTATTAATCAAAGTATTGAGTATAAGAGCTGGAATGTTATGATGAGGTTGTATAAGGCATTGGTGAGGCCGAATCTGGAGTATTGTGTTCAGTTTTGGTCACCAAATTACAGGAAGGATATAAGTACGGTTGAAAGAGTGCAGAGAAGGTTTACAAGGATGTTGCCGGGACTTGAGAAACTCAGTTACAGAGAAAGGTTGAATAGGTTAGGACTTTATTCCCTGGAGCGTAGAAGAATGAGGGGAGATTTGATAGAGGTATATAAAATTATGATGGGTATAGATAGAGTGAATGCAAGCAGGCTTTTTCCACTGAGGCAAGGGGAGAGAAAAACCAGAGGACATGGGTTAAGGGTGAGGGGGGAAAAGTTTAAAGGGATCATTAGTGGGGGGCTTCTTCACACAGAGGGTGGTGGGAGTATGGAATGAGCTGCCAGACGAGGTGGTAAATGCGGGTTCTTTTTTAACATTTAAGAATAAATTGGACAGATACATGGATGGGAGGTGTATGGAGAGATATGGTCCGTGTGCAGGTCAGTGGGACTAGGCAGAAAATGGTTCGACACAGCCAAGAAGGGCCAAAAGGCGTGTTTCTGTGCTGTAGTTTTTCTATGGTTTCTATCAGCAGTTTCTGAGATACTCAAACCACCCCAAATGGCATCAACAATCATTCCACAATCAAAGTCACTAAGATCACATTTTTTCCCCATTATGATATTTGGTGTGAAGAACAACTGAACCTCTTGCAATATCTGCATGTTTTTATGCATTGAGATGCTTCCACATGTCTGGCTGATTAATAATGAGCAGGTGTATGGGTGTACCTAATAATGTGCCGCTGAGTGTAATTTTCATGGAAAACGAGTAGAAATGTGAGTGCCGGGTTCTTGAGAAGGGAAAGGACACTGTGACTCCTCACCCTTGCAAATAAAGAAGCCAGAAGGGAAGAAAGGTCTCAACTCAAAACATTGTCTATTTATTCCCCTGCATGGATGCTGCCTGGCTGGCTGAGTTCCTCCAGCATTTTGAATGTTACTTTGTATGTTAAGTATTTGATCTACATCGCCGAAGAAAATGGTATGAGGTTTTGTATATGCGCTGGAATTCTGACTTTTTAACATATTATCAGAACAACTGCAATTTACAAAAGACTGAGAGAGAAAGTTCCAGTGGAAAAAAAAGTTTTGTTCTTAAAATTGAGGGGTTGATTTTTTAAAAATAGATTTTTATATCCATAGTTCATAGTTCATAGTTAAATTTCAATTGTTATTCAACATGAATACCCAAGAATATGGCCAAATGAAATGGTTTTATGCTGGGTCAAGGTGCATCTGGCAAGCGCATTTTATTCAAAGTTCAGAGACCAGTTAATAAAGGACCAAATCCTCATTTTGGCAAGCATGGGTCAACCTTTAGGCCAGACCTAACCTTGTTTCCATGTTAATGTGAACCCAAGCCATGCTTTTCCTGATGACTTACATTTGCTCCTATTTAAAGAAGGCCAAGCGGTTAAAATGCGCATCCTTTTATTCAGCTTTGTCGCTGCCCCCTATCCTCTGTTACATGGAACCATACAGTATAGAAACAGGCCATTCATCCCATCACTTCTATGCTATCATGCCTATCTTGATGCATTGCTCTTGCCTGCAATAATTCCATGTGCCACTCATTCAAATATCTATAACAAGGCCTCTTAGGTCTTGTTACTGGTCCTGCTTCCATCCCATCACCTCTCCTGGCAGCTCATTCTAGATATCAACTCTTTCTGTGAAAAACATAACCTTCAGATCCTTTTTAAATCATCACTTTCTCATCTTAAATCTATGCCTCCTGGTTTTAGATACCTCTGAAATGGGAAATGGACACTGGCTATCTGCTCAACCTATGCTTCTCATAATTTTAAATAACGGCGTCATGTCACCTTTCAGTCTCCTTTACTACAGGGAATACAGACCCATTCTATCCAATCCCACCTCAGCACTCAAGCCCTCCAATCCAAGCAACGTCCTGTTGGGTCTTTTCTGTCTTAATGACATCCTTCCTATAATGTGGTGACCAGAATTGCACGCAATACTCCAAGTTCAGCTTAACCATCATTTTATACAACTGTAACATGAAATTATAACTCAAATACACAATGTCTCAGCTACTGAAGACTAGCTTGCAGGGCAGTAGAAGTTCAGCAAGGTCTCTGATAAGATCCTACATGATAGGCAAGTCCCAGATGCTTAGATCACTTAGGATCCAGGGTGAGCTAGTCAATTGGATACCAAATTAACTTGATGGAAGGAGTTAGAAGATGGTTGTGCAGGACTTTTGTCTCTCTGTTCAATAATGCTCCTCAGGATCCTGTCATTCTCTGTGTATGTCCGGTCCTGGTTTAACTCCCCCAAAAACAATACTTCCACACAGGTCTGAGTTAAATTCCATCTGCCAATCCTTTGTCCACTTCCTCATTTGGTC
Source organism: Mobula hypostoma (assembly GCF_963921235.1). Lineage (NCBI taxonomy): Eukaryota > Metazoa > Chordata > Chondrichthyes > Myliobatiformes > Myliobatidae > Mobula > Mobula hypostoma. Next base: position 80,562,486 of record NC_086109.1, read on the forward strand.
TATTGCTTGTTGTAACTTTAGACAAACCTCTTCACTGTCCACTATGCAATTCAATTTATTAATTATACCACTTATATTTTCATCAAAATCATTAATATAAATGAGAAATTACAAGGACCCCAGCACCAATCTCTGCATCATGCATGAATATCGACGAATACAGCCAAATGAAAAAGTGTTACTCTGGGGCCAAGGTGCAAAACACAGTATCAAAGGTCACACAGCACAAAGCACAAATCCAGTGTAAGTGAGGAGTGCCGGTATCTTCATGTGGCAGTGGATTTCATTCTCTATTCAGAGACCGGCTTACGAAGGAACAAACCCTCATCTTGGCAGGCATGGGTCAACCTTTAGGCCAGAATTTGTCAAGTGTAGAGCCCTAATCCTGTTACAGACCTCCATCCTGAAAAGTCACTCTTTGCCGCCTATCACTGAAGCAATTTTCTATCTAGTTTGCTAACTCACCTTGGACCCCATGTGATGCAAGGACCAGCCTGCTAAGAAGTTCTTCCTCTGAACCTCTCTATATCAAAAGCACTCCATAAGTGCCTCTCTTTGCCACATTATCTCTGTTGATGTATCAGATCACATTTTCTCCCATGACATGCTTCAGGATGTTATTACTGCTTTGAAGACTCTGCAAGTTGTTGTTTTGTAAATACCATTGTGCATGCATATGGTACATTTTTTTTCCCCTGGAACTCATCCTATTCCCATGGCATTTATCTTGGAGCAGGCGGGAAGAGCAGAGCCAGTGGTTGGCTTGAGCTGTGTGACAACTTTCTGCTGCTGATGTCCCCGTAGGAGGTTTATCCTGGCCCTGCCGGTTTTATACTGTTTGTCAACATTCCCCTCCGGGGCCCTTCCTGGACAGCTGCCTGAGTGCAGATCTTACCAGAATGTTTTGCCTAATTAACATGTTGTTTCACCTGACAGAAACGTGCTTTCTCTCCAGGAACAACAAGCCCACACCGGAACACTACACTCCAAACCGTCTGTAAAAATAGAGATACTGCGGAAAGCTTTTCAGTTTAGTGTGAAATTCTTTGCTGCAATTTTCACAATTTCAGGTGATATTGGGCTCTTTCTATTTATAAATGCTCCTTGAAGAAATATAGTTTTGTATGCAACTTTTTTCCCTGTGCCGGAGAATAGCAGATAAAGATATACATCTTTGTTCGGAATAAATATGTTTGATGCCTTTCCACTTCTCAGTCCTCCCTTCTAGAGGAATAACATACACTTTTATAACTTAGTGGGACATATTTCTGATTAAGTTTATAAGTTCACATTTATATTAAAACCTCTAACCATTATTGTTCGTAGCCTTTGGTCTGAAACTGGGTAGATTTAATCTTCTTGGCCAAAGTCATTCAGGATCTCTCTGGGTTGCAGACACCTGAGTTATGCACATATGAACAAGCCTTTTGAGAGACAGATGGTTGGGAAGGGAATGAGTTTTCTAGCTGCTGCAGGGCCTTTGCAGAACATAGAAAGAAGAAATAGAATACTACTGCACTGTACAGGGCCTTTGGCCAACGATGTTGTGCCAACCTTTTAACCTAATCTAATCCTTCCTTCCTATATCTCCCTCTGTTTTTCTATCATGCATCTGCCTATGTAAGAGCTTCATAAATGTTCTTAGTGCATCTGCCTCTACCATCATACCTGGCAGCACATTCTATGCACCTGCCACTCTCTGTATGAAGAACTTGCCTCTGACATCCCCTCTCCAATCACCTTAAAACTATGACCCCTTGAACTACCTATTTATGCCCTGGAAAAAACTGCTCTAAATATCTGTGTGTCCTTCAGCACATCCTCCTGCGACTTGGAAGAGCATTGAGAGGCTTACCAGGTCATTTTCCAATGTCATTAAGAGTCTAGGGTCTCAAGTCACATAGGAATCATATTGGGTGAGGTTAGAAGACTTCCTTCCCTACAGAACATTAAAGAATCAGATCCATCAGTTAAGTGTTCACTATTTGGGGTTCAGAGTTCAATACTGATGCTGTCTGTAAGGGGTTTGTACATTCTAAAGTTCAAAAGTTCAATGTTCAAAATAAATTTTATTATCAGAGTACATACACGTCGTCACACAGAACCTAGAGATTCATTTTACTGCATGCGTGCTCAGCGAGTCTGTAGGATAGTAACTATAACAAAATCAATGAAAGATCAGCAGAGTGCAGAAGACAGCAAAATGTGTAAATGCAAATATAAATAACTAGCAATAAATAATGAGAACATGAAATACCAAGATAAAGAGTCCTTAAAGTGTGATCATTAGTTGTAGGAACATCTCCATGGATGGGGCAAGTGAGTGTAGTTTGATGCCACAGCTACTATAGAAAGGTTATTGCAAAATACTGCTGGCCAGAAATGTGTGGTAACCTGGTCCCGGAAATACAGATGGTTGAAACAAGGATGTGGATGGGTGTTGGAAGGTGGGAGAGGCTACAGACCTCTGCTGGGTCAAACCCCATGTGAAGGTAAGAATCATAGAATGGGTTGCCAATGACTTGAGAGGTTAGAGAACAAGAGGAAAATGAGGAAAATGAGGGCAATGGGATGTAGATCAGAATGTGGGTAAGGCCAAGGGTTTAGAATTCATGATGACTTGATTAGAAACAATGAAACTCGTAAGGAGAGCCAAGGGATGTTTGTAACAGCTTGGATATGATGAGATTGGAATTAAGAGGAGAGCCAAACAATATACTGGAACTCATAGCCGGCAGTTCAGAAATATTTGGGAATCAGAGAACTGTGTGTAAGAGTCTTCAGTAGGATTTAGACACGTTCACAAGTTAAACAAATGTTTCTGCATGAAAATTAATGCAGAGAATTGTGAGTGATAAACCCCAGGAGAAGAATAAAGAAAGGAATTGCCTGCTAAGTAGTAAAACTTTAGAAAGAGATTTAGCAGACAAACTTGAGCTTCAGATTGATTTTTTAGGTGGGTGGACAGTGATAAAATGGTTTAAAAATGACTCATGCCTCTTTAATATTTTCTTCCCCTAAACAGGACCATCTAGTGCATAAAACACAGATGAAATGCTAAACCTACAGAAAGCATTTATTAGGACTCTTGCCTTGCACCATTATATTGACGTTGCAAGGGATTTAGGGAGCCAATCTGATTCTTCCACATCCCCACAGAAAGGTGGGGGGAGGGGAGAAAAATGTTGAGGGGTGGAATGGGTATACTGGGGCAATGTTGGTACCTGTACCCTAGTCCCCTGCAGTAATCTAAATAATGGGATGCTCATACTTTAATAGAAACCATAGAAACCATAGAAGCTACAGCACAGAAACAGGCCTTTTGGCCCTTCTTGGCTGTGCTGAACCATTTTCTGCCTAGTCCCACTGACCTGCACACGGACCATATCCCTCCATACACCTCCCATCCATGTAACTGTCCAATTTATTCTTAAATGTTAAAAAAGAACCCGCATTTACCACCTCGTCTGGCAGCTCATTCCACACTCCCACCACTCTCTGTGTGAAGAAGCCCCCCCTAATGTTCCCTTTAAATTTTTCCCCCCTCACCCTTAACCCATGTCCTCTGGTTTTTTTCTCTCTTTGCCTCAGTGGAAAAAGCCTGCTTGCATTCACTCTATCTATACCCATCATAATTTTATATACCTCTATCAAATCTCCCCTCATTCTTCTACGCTCCAGTGAATAAAGTCCTAACCTATTCAACCTTTCTCTGTAACTGAGTTTCTCAAGTCCTGGCAACATCCTTGTAAACCTTCTCTGCACTCTTTCAACCTTATTTACATCCTTCCTGTAATTTGGTGACCAAAACTGAACACAATACTCCAGATTCGGCCTCACCAATGCCTTATACAACCTCATCATAACATTCCAGCCCTTATACTCAATACTTTGATTAATAAAGGCCAATGTACCAAAAGCTCTCTTTATGACCCTATCTACCTGTGACGACACTTTTAGGGAATTTTGTATCTGTATTCCCAGATCCCTCTGTTCCACTGCACTCCTCAGTGCCTTACCATTAACCCTGTATGTTCTACCTTGGTTTGTCCTTCCAACGTGCAATATCTCACACTTGTCTGTATTAAACTCCATCTGCCATTTTTCAGTCCATTTTTCCAGCTGGTCCAAGTCCCTCTGCAGGCTCTGAAAACCTTCCTCACTGTCCACTACACCTCCAATCTTTGTATCATCAGCAAATTTGCTGATCCAATTTACCACATCATCATCCAGATCATTGATATAGATGACAAATAACAATGGACCCAGCACTAATCCCTGTGGCACACCACTAGTCACAGGCCTCCAGTCAGTGAAGCAATTCTCTACTACCGCTCTTTGGCTTCTTCCATTGAGCCAATGTCTAATCCAATTTACCACCTCTCCATGTATACCTAGCGACTGAATTTTCCTAACTAACCTCCCATGCGGGACCTTGTCAAAGGTCTTACTGAAATCCATGTAGACAATATCCACTGCCTTCCCTTCATCCACTTTCCTGGTAACCTCCTCGAAAAACTCCAACAGATTGGTCAAACATGACCTACCACGCACAAAGCCATGTTGACTCTCCCTAATAAGTCCCTGTCTATCCAAATGCTTGTAGATTCTGTCTCTTAGTACTCCCTCCAATAACTTACCTGCTACTGACGTTAAACTTCCCGGCCTATAATTTCCCGGGTTACTTTTCGATTCTTTTTTAAACAACGGAACAACATGAGCTACTCTTCAATCCTCCGGCACCTCACCTGTAGACAGCGACATTTTAAATATTTCTGCCAGGGCCCCCGCAAATTCAACACTAGTCTCCTTCAAGGTCTGAGGGAACACTCTGTCAGGTCCCGGGGATTTATCCACTTTAATTTTCCTCAAGACAGCAAGCACCTCCTCCTTTTCAATCTGTACAGTTTCCATGATCTCACTGCTTGATTCCCTCAATTCCATAGACTTCAGGCCAGTTTCCTTAGTAAATACAGACATAAAAAACTTATTTACGATCTCCCCCATTTCCTTTGGTTCCGCACATGGCCGACCACTCTGATCTTCAAGAGGACCAATTTTATCCCTTACAATCCTTTTGCTCTTAATATACCTGTAAAAGCTCTTTGGATTATCCTTCCCTTTGACTGCCAAGGCCACCTCATGTCTTCTCTTAGCCCTCCTAATTACTTTCTTAAGTATTTTCTTGCACTTCTTATACTCCTCAAGCACCTGATTTACTCCCTGTTTCCTATACATTTCATACAACTCCCTCTTCTTCTTTATCAGAGTTGCAATATCCCTTGAGAACCAAGGTTCCTTATTCCTATTCAATTTGCCTTTAATCCTGACAGGAACATACAAACTCTGCACTCTCAATATTTCCCCTTTGAAGGCTTCCCACCTACCAATCACATCTTTGCCAGAGAACAACCTGTCCCAATGCACGCTTTTTAGATCCTTTCTCATTTCTTCAAATTTGGCCTCTTCCAGTTCAGAACCTCAGCCCTAGGACCAGATCTATCCTTGTCCACGATCAAGTTGAAACTAATGGTGTTATGATCACTGGAACCAAAGTGATCCCGTACACAGACTTCCGTCATTTGTCCTAACTCGTTTCCTAACAGGAGATCCAATATTGCATCCCCTCGAGTTGGTCCCTCTATATATTGATTTAGAAAACTTTCCTGAACACATTTTACAAACTCTAAGCCATCTAGACCCCTAACAGTATGGGAGTCCCAATCAATGTATGGAAAATTAAAATCCCCTACCACCACAACTATATGTTTCCTGCAGTTGCCTGCTATCTCTCTGCAGATTTGTTCTTCCAAGTCTCGTTGACTATTGGGTGGTCTGTAATACAATCCCAGTAATGTGGCCATACCTTTCCTGTTTCTCAGGTCCTGATGGGAATGTGTAAAAAGCTCAGCTTCTGAAAATACAAATCCATAATTCCTTAAAAATGGTGTCACAGGGTGATAGTGTCGTAATGAAAGCTTTTGGCAGATCATAGCTCTTCATAAATTATTGAATATAGGAGTTGGGGTGCTATGTTGAAGTTGTATAAGATGTTGGTGATGTTCTTTTACCTCAGACGGTTGAAGAAGTTGGTATGGGCCCCCAAATCCCAAGAACTTTCTACAGGGGCACAATTGAGGAGCATCCTGACTGGCTGCATCACTGCCTGGTATAGGAACTGTACCTCCCTCAATTGCAGGACTCTGCAGAGAGTGGTGCGGACAGCCCAGCGCATCGGTAGATGTGAACTTCCCACTATTTAGGACATTCACAGAGCCAGGTGTGTAAAAAGGGCCCAAAGGATCATTGGGGACCCGAGTCACCCCAACCTCGAACTGTTGCAGCTGCTACCAGCTGGGAAACGGTACTACAGCATAAAAGCCAGGACCAATAAGCTCTGGAACAGCTTCTTCCACCAGGCCATCAGGCTGATTAATTCACACTGACACAACTGTATTTTTATGTTATATTGACTGCCCTGTTGTACATATTATTTATTATAAGCGACAATAAATTGCGCATTGCCCATTTAGGCAGAGACATAACGTAAAGATTTTTACTCCTCGTGTGTATGAAGGATACGAGTAATAAAGTCAATTCAGTTCAATAATTTGGATTAATATGTGCGGTTTTGGTCACCTACCTACAGGAACAATATCAATAAGACTGAAAAAATACGGGGAAAATGTACAAGGATGTTGCAAGGACTTGAGGAGCTGAGGTACAGGGAAAGATTGAATAGGTTAGGACTTTACTCCCTGGAGTGCAGGAGAATGAGGGGAGATTGGATTGGCGTGTACAAAATTATGTGGGTGATCAGTAGGGTAAATGTTGACAGGCTTTTTCCACTGAGGTTGGGTGAGGCTGGAACTAGAGGTGATAGGTGAAGGCTGAAAGGTGAACTGTTTATGGGAAACCTGAGGGGGAACTTTTTCCACTCAGAAGGATGGTGTGAATACGGAATGAGCTGCCAACATCTCAGTGGATGCAGGTTTGATTGCAACATTTAAGAGAAGTTTGGGCAAGTACATGGATAGAAGGGGTATGGAGGGCTATGGTCTGGGTGTGGGTCAATGGGTCTAGGTAGAATAACAGCTTGGCATGGACTAGATGGGCTGAATGGCCTATTTCTCCACTGTAGTGTTCTATGACTCTATGATTGTGAGCCCTAGAACAATCCTAGATGTCCTGAGCTCTTCAAAGTTCTGTTCAAGTCAGGAAAATTAGCAGCAAGTAAGTAACGGGAGGATACAGATTTCGAATCAATGGCAAATGAGTGAGTAGAATTATCCTTTTTATGCATGAAAGGCCGTGGGTGTGCTGAATACCTCACTAGAAAAGTGGTGGAAACAGAATCCTTAATGGCTTTTAAAAATGTAGATTAATATTTTAAGAGGAAACATTTAACAGGGTGTGGGGCAAGCGCAGAGGAATGGGGCAAAGTTAATGGCTCTTTCGGAGACTCTTGTTGAAGAGTAAGATGCCATAATTCTCTGGTCTTTCAGCAGAATTGTGACATTATGACCAATCTGGCAGCATGTAAGCAGCGTGACAGATGCAAACTCATGACAGATGCTGAAATGTAATGGACAAAATGCGTGTTAGATGCATCACTTTTATAATTACACCCATCTTCTGAGATGCTCCTCACAGGGAATCAGTGGCTTTATAAGAAAGGAGTGATGGCTCATGTGATTCACAGTAGATTGAAACCCACCGTTTTACGCTATTCAGTTGGTGCATTTAGGCAATTTACACCACGGCTATGTGAAAATGTAGCCTCAGTAATTGCTAATATGTTCCTTCTCCAAGCATTTTTAGATTTACCTTTTTGGAATTGGATTTGGAGTTGGTTCATTATCGTCACATTTACCGAGCACTGTGAAAAGCTTGTCTTGCATACTGTTCACACAGATCTGATCATTATACAGTGATTTGAGGCATTACAAGGTAAAGCGAAAGCGGAAAGCAGAATAAAGTGCAACAGCTCGGAGAAAGTGCAGTGCAGTTGGATGGTAAGGTGCAAAGTAGAGTCTTACAACAAGCATCACAGCAAGATGCAATAGATTGGAGGCAGGTGTGATTGTGGACCTCAGAAAGGGTAAGACGAGGGAAAACAAACCAATCATAGAGGGATCAGAAGGAGAGAGAGTGAGCAATTTCAGGTTCCTGGGTCTCAATATCTCTGAGGACCTAAATGGGATGCAACATACTGATGCAACTACAAAGAAAGCTAGGCAGCTGCTATATTTCATTAGGAGTTCAAGGAGATTTGGTTTGTCAACTAAAACACTTGAAAACTTCCACAAATGTACCATGGAGAGCATTCTGACTGGGTGCTTCTTTGTCTAGTTTGGGTGGAGATCGAATTAAGCTGCAGAAATTTGTAAAATTAGTCGTGGGTACCACCCTCTGTAATATCGAAGAAATCTTCAAGGAGCAGTACCTTAGGAAAGTGGCATCCATCGTTAAGGATCCCCACCTCCCAGTGAAAGTGATACAGAAGCCTGAAGGCACACACTCAGTTATTCAGGAACATCATCTGCCCCTCTGCCATCCGATTTCTAAATGTACATTGAACCCATGAACAGTACTTCACCACTTGTTTTTATTTCTGTTTTTTTTGCACTACTCATTTTAACTTAACTAGTTAACAGACATACATATACTTCCTGTGATTCAGTTTTTCTTTCTGTATTTAATCATCATGCATTTCATTGTAGTGCTGCTGTAAAGTTAACAAATTTTTTGACATTTTCCGGTGATATTAAACATGATTCTGATTCTGATATGGGAAGGTTGGTAGATATTGAAGTTTCCTAACTAGTGTACAGTATGGGGGCAGATATAGAAGAACATGGCATTATCTTTTCCCTGCCAACCTGGCCATTTTAGTCTTAGTTGCCTAGAGAAGAATTCAGTTAATCCAAAGGTTTTAAGTCCAGTGACGTTAATATAGATTCTGCATGAAATGATTTAATGCTGGAACGTTTTACTCTTAATTTGCAGTCGGAAGCCAAAAGGCAGAAGGAAAAAAAATATTTCAAACAGTAATTCTAAAGTAAGCTCGAGTGTAACTTCTTTCGCTGATGTATTTGCATAAGTCTATATGTAAAGCATAGCAGCATTCAAATTCACCGGTCAACTGACAAAAGTCATATTTAATCCAAGGTAAGTTTGCAAGCCAGCAGGGAGAACAGATGACAAAATTTACAGTACAAGAAATTATTTCTGAAATGGTTCCAAGATATTGAAGTCAGACTGGTCAGGATACCTAGGTTTTGCAAGTGAGAGGTTCAAAGCATTGGGTTGCTTCTGAAACCTTGAAGTGTTTCACATGGAAGGGATTGGGGGTGAGGCCAGATGGGTTTGGGTTTTGGAGAGGGTTTTATTGGAGAGTGGGTAGGTGGATGGGGAGGCCTTTAAGTTTTACATAAAGATATGAGCAAATGTTGTGAAGCAGTGAGTTGAACACTGGCCACCTCTTGCCTCCAGCCCCGACACCCTGACCTTTTCAATCTGGCCTGACGCTTAAATTGGCCAAACAGCAGGTCGTTCTTGGTTCTTGGACCTGGGCCACACTACTTTGATACCATCTTCGGCTCAGGGCCCACCACCCCAATTCGGCCGATACTCAACCTATCCAGTTCAGCTTAAATGAGTCAAACTTCAGCTTGTTCATCATTCACAGGCCCCTCCCTGCCACCTTGACTCTGCCTTGCCTTGGATCTGCCACTTCAAATTGCCTCCAAGTCTACTATTGTACTATATCGAGGTAACACAAGGGAAAAGCAGTAACAAAAATACAGAACAGAGTGTTACTGTTACAGAAAAAGTGCAGTGCAGACAGACGATAAAGGTTCAAGGGCAAGTAGGTGGATTCTGAGGTCAATAAGATCATTCAATTGTCCTAAAAAGGGTCTTTCAGCCCGGTGACTCATGCTTTCAGGCTTCTGTATCTTCTTCCTACATGGATGGGGGAAGAAGAAAGAATATCTGGGGTCCGGGAGGTTGTTGATAATATTGGCTGCTTTACTGAGGCAGTGAGAAATAGATTGCTGGCCACACACTGTTTGAGTTGCTGGTGCGAAGGGTTTTAGGGTGTGTGGCGTTGGGATGGTGAATTAGGAGAGATATTCAGCCTAGTTGGTGGGGCGAGTATGGTTTGGGCTGGGGTCCTTGAATCAAGTGGTGGGCACTGGTGGTGGAGAACCTGCTCTTTTATTCCACCGATCTTTGATAGATGTGAGCTCATGTATCAGATATTCTATGTTGTTGGCCAGAAGGAACTGCAGTCTACAAATCAGTGAATTTGAATGAATCAAGGACAGTGGAAATAGACAAACCAATTGTCTTTGTTCTTGCCATGTGCTTGGAAGAGATGGAGACGGCCATTTTGTGAGACTGTCCTTGCAACTCCCCATTTCATGAATTGATTCTAGCTCTGGGATAATCTAATCAGAGCAATTGAACGTAGACACAAAGACTTTCAGTTGATGACCTGCTAAACCTGAGACCATTCTCAGATAAGTAACTATTTATTATTTAAAGTAGCAGACTTGCTGGAGAAGCAATATGTAAACTTGTTAGACTCAGTGTCTGGGTCACTCAGTTTAATTGGTTTGAACGAGTCAGAGTTGAAAAGAACTAAGGCATGGGGCTGGGGCAGTGACCATAAAACAATGCTGGTTGTAGCCCTGGAGCTGAGCCAATAGGAGGGTGACCTTGAGCCAATGGAATGGAGATGCATCATTTGAACTGATGAAGAACACTATAAGAGTCCAGAACTTCAAACATGAGGGAGTGATAATGCTGCAACCACCAGAGATCCACCATCATGGATGTGGAGTATCCCATGGACATGTAGAGGTTAGAGCAGGACCACAGGGAATACATGTGCCTTTTACTGGTGTTACCTTTTCTATTCATTGACTGTTCATGATGAGACAGGAAAACTTAGTAGGTGTGCACACGGGTATTCGGTTGTGTAAATTCACGTTCTTGTGAACAGAGCCAATAAAGGTACTTTCTGGTTATTACAGATTCTCTCTGTGCCTCCCTGATCATTAAACTAAGGGGTAGATCCTTGTAACAATATATAGAGTGGGCAGGACACATTCACCAAGTCACGTAACTTCTCGCAGGTACAGAGAGACACAAGAGACTGTAGCCACTGGCGTTTGGAGGAAAAACAAACTACTGGAGGAATTTTGCAGCATCTGTTGAGGGTCATGGAAATTTGGCATTTTGGGTTGAGACCCTTTATTTAGAACTGTGGAGATACTTTATTTTATTTAGAGATACAGCATGGTAACAGGCCCTTTTGGCCCAATGAGACTATGCTACTCAATTACACCCACGTGACCAATTAACATACAAAACCCATATGGTTTTGGAATGTGGGAGGAAACTAGAGCACCCGGAGAAAACCCATGCATCACGGGGAGAACATACAAACTTCTTACATACCATAGCAAGAACTGAACTAAGGCCACTGGTGCTCTAATAACATTACAAGTTACAACATCCCATCTCTATTGATCTAAACAATCCCTTCTCTTTATGTGCAGCATTTGTGGTTTCTTGTTATAAATTCTGCACATATTGGAAACCCAGGTTAATACACGCAGCACACACATCCCGATGAAGGGTCTCAGCCTGAAATGTCGACTATTTATTCATTTCCATGGATGTCGCCTGACTTGTTGATTTCCTCCAGTGTTTTGTGTGTACTGCTGTGGTTTCTTGCCTTCTGTCTTTTAAAAAAAATGATTCACGTTCTCTTGAAAAGGATCATGTAATTTAGTTATAATTTGCTTTTGGATAATTCCCTTTAGTTAGCTGAGCCAGATATGCTTTGTAACTTAATTAATTAACAAAATTTATGAATTTGGATATTAACCAATCAGGATAAAGATATTTGAGATTCAGTGCAATACATTGTCATAAATTATGGGTGTGTGGTGGATCTTGCTTGATAAGAATACAATGATGGAACAACATCCATATTTGATACAGTGTTGGAGTATGGAGTGTGCATCTCAAATGCATTATTCTTCAACTTTATTTATATTGGGATAGATATAGATAGAATAAATATACAATTAAGAAGTTCCATTAGCGTATGTGTACAGCAGCCAGTCCAATTAATTGTCTAGATGTAAAAGATTAAAGGCAATGCCCAAGGGATAGATGTCGCCTGTTCCTAGTGTATCTTCACCTATCATTATGGCAGCTTCATTATATTAATTGGATATTTAAATGAGTTTCCGAAAGGAGTTTTTAATTGTGTGAAAAAGGAATTAGTGATTAAGATGGTAATAATGCTGAAATGTGTAACGTTGGGTCTTGGCTCAGTGGGAAGCTCACTAACAACAGTGATTTCTTTGCTCGAACACATTTGAGTTTCCAATCTCTTTCATCTGATCATCAGAGAGTGAAGTTATGAATAATTATTTGGCACAACGAGAGTGTAATCCGCGCAGGTACTGGCCCTCCTAGCAGAAACGTGCTCCTCCTTTCCCTTGCCTTCATTCAAGTGGGGTGAAGGTAGAGAAGGTGATGATGAGGGAGCAAAATTCCAACTGCTGAGATCTTCTCTGACTGTTATTCAACAGAAACAACAAAGGTCCAGTGGGGAAGGCACAAGAACACCAACTTGCATGCAACTAGAACTTTTAACACCATAAAACATCCCACAGTAGGTTAATCATAAGGTATTCTGCAGATGCTGGAAATCCAGAGTAACACATACAAAGTGCTGGAGGAACTCAGTAGGTCAGGCAACGGCTGTGGAAAGGGAATAAACAGTCATTATTTCAAGGCAGAGACCCTTCTTCAGATCTGAGCATTTTGCATGCATTACTTCCACAGGGGGAGTCAGGAACATAATGGGACAAAAACTGAGGAACCAATGTAGGAGTCATTAGGAGTCCATGGTCTAAAAGAAAAGCCACTGGTATCGTCCTGCACTATGGGGAATCTACCTACTCAGTTCACAAACGAGGCCCTGGGGTTTGCACTTCCACCCAGACATTGGTCTCTCTCAGTATTCCAACAAAACTTCATGAATAGCACCTGATACTCACACTGGATAAATTACAGCATTCTGAATTCAACATTGACCTCAGCAATTACATTTCTCCAGTATTTGAAAATCACCTTTCCAGTAATTTATCCCATTAATTCATTCTACCTCTCCCACTATATGTTTCCTCCCAACTAATTCCTTATTCTTCATAAATGTTATGAGACACTCCCAAATGTACCAGCTTCCAAGATGTTCTAACTCTCCTGAGTACAGGTTGCTGGTGCAGCCTCTTTAAGGCCTTAGGATGTTCCCCTTAATTGATAATAGTGTCTTGGGCACCAAGAATTATTTAAGGAACACCTGACGATAGACTCAGTGCTCAATTGTAACCCGACCGTGATTTTGTGTTGTGCTCAGTTTCTTGATCCCATTTGAGACCATGTCTCGATCCCGTAAAGCCATAAGACGTAAGAGCAGAATTAGGCTATTCAGCCCATCGAGTCTGCACCACAATTCCATCATGGCAGATCCTGGATCCCACTCAACCCCATACATCTGCCTTCCCGTCATATCCTTTGATGCCCTGACTGATCAGAAAACGATCAACTTCCGCCTTAAATAGACCCACAGACTTGGCTTCCGCTGCAGTCTGTGGCAGTGTATTCCACAGATTCACTATTCTCTGGCTAAAAGAATTCTTCCTTAACCTGTTCTAAAAGGTTGTCCTTTATTTTGAGGCTGTGCCCTCCAGTTCTGGATACCCCCACCCTAGGAAACATCCTCTCCTCATCCACCTGATTTAATCCTTTCAACAATCAGCAGGTTTCAATGAAATCCCCCCCCCCCCCGCTTTCTTCTAAATTCCAGTGAGTACAGGCCCAAAGCTGCCAAACGCTCCTCATATGTTAACCCCATCATTCCCAGAATCTTCCTCTTGAACCTCCTCTCGACTCTCTCGAATGGCAACACATCTGTTCTGAGATATGGGGCCCAAAATTGTTGACAGTACTCTGAGTGCGGCCTGACGAGTGACTCATAAAGCCTCACCATTATCTCCTTGCTTTTATATTCTATTTCTCTTGAAATAAATGTCAACATTGCATTTGCCTTCTTTATCACAGACTCAACCTGTAAATTAACCTTCTCGGAGTCTTGCACAAGGATTCCTAAGTTCCTCTGCACCTCTGATGTTTGAAACTTCTCCCCATTCAGATAATAGTCTGCACTATTGTTCCTTTTACCAAAATGCATTACCATATATTTCCCAACACTGTATCCCAACCTTGGAGCCTCCGGCATTTGGTTCCAAGCCATACTTGTCAAGGACTCTAGTCAAGTATGATTAAGCAAACATGGACCCGGGGGTATCAAAGTCTATTGTTTGCTGTGACAAGCCACAGCGAAGGTATTTCCGGTCAGAGGCTGGAGATTCATGACCTCCGGGAAGCCATTGGTCAACTTTTGCAAGGAGGAAGCTAGAGTCACTTGGGAGAACCAGCCAGTCCCACCTCGGAGCCAGTCCATCTTCCAACCCCGGAGAGATTTGATGGTAACCTGGGCTCTTGCTGCAGCTTCCCCTTTTAATGCTCGTTAGTACTTGAACTTCAGCCATTCCAGTTCCCTTCGAAGCACGGAAAAATGATTCCTCTCCTTACTAGAAGAGCCCTGGCCTGGGCACCGCATGTTGGGAATGTAGGTCAGAGTTCTGTGCGGATTCAAAGGAATTCATGGAAGGTGTTTCATCTCCCCACCAGAGCCAGCTGAGCCTCAGGCCGTCTGATGAAGATTCGACGGTGGGGGGGAGGGGGGAATGGTCAGCAGCCAACCACATGATCGAATTTTGGACCTTGGCCCAGGAGAATGGATCCTGAGACAAATTGAAGGATGCCCTCACCTTGAGAGAGCCAGCAGAGAGCTTGGGGGTTCTCACTGATCAGCCTATTGGTCTCGATAATTGTCTGGGAAAGCGAAAGTGGGACCACTTCAGGAAGTCAAAGAGAGCTGGTCCGGGCCCGGTCCCTACGCATCGCGGTTGCACTCCCCAACCTCGGGGCATGGCCAGCCAGTCGCCTGCTTAAGATCCAGTTGAACCCGTGCAGGTCGATTGCTCTGGACTCTCGGCCGATGGGAGGTCCTGGAGTTGGAGTCAAAGCTGCTGCTTTTACTGCGGGGAAGAAGGTCACCTGTGGGCTGAACGTCCGAAGCTGCAGCCACCTGGAGAACTGCTAAGACCGTCCAATGTCAGGAGGACCGTGACAGTCGCAGCCACTAGCCAATCCCACGGAGTCTGGTTTCACCTGGGGTAAGAACTTGAGGCAGGAGAAGGCTTTTGTGGACATGGGTGCAGCGGGTAATTCCCTGGATTTAGAAACCACTTGTCGGTTCGACGTACTGTTGCACAAGTTGAGCTAGTCCTTCCACGCTGCTGTCTTGGACGGTCGCCCGCTAGGTTCCGGTCAGATCCAGTGACAGACTGTGGATAGGAGATCACGCGGAAGACATTAGTTTCTGCATTATTGACTCTCCACTCATCCACCTGATTCTCAGGTACCCTTGGCTATCCCAGCACAAGCCATCCGTGGATTGGAGCAAGGGTGAGTCATTGCTTGGTCCAGTCATTGGAAGAGGCTTTGTTTACGGCACGGTGTTCCGACACCCAAACACTCCAGTGACCAACGACCTATAAGGGGGCAGGCTTCAGTAACCTGAGACCTTCTGGAGATCTAGTCCAGTCCTCAAGAGTGGTCAAGCCGGTTCTGGCCAACGGGACAGTGCGCGTCCCAACACAGTCCAGTTAGAACCCCACAGGAACTAGAGAGAGGGAATTTCTAGGTCAGGAAATGCCCGAGCACTCCGGGAGACTTGCGACTAAGCTGAAGGGACCCAGCCACCAGGTCTCAAGGAAGAGGAAGACTCCTTTACACCGATCCTTGAAGTTATTTTCCTGGGGAAGCAAGAACCCTCTTTAACACCTTGCTGCCATTCCCTATGGATACAGACGGGGAATTAGACTCTGATTTGACCACTGTTTCCATGATGAGCTTTGCAAGCTCAGAGAGGGGACTCTGAAGCCTGTCGAATCACCCCTTTCACCAAAGAGGTCTCAGGAGTCATCCTCGAAGGAAGGTCTGGAGGAGACAGCAGCACCCAAACCCATCCAAATCCCCTCTGTTTACAAGGACTTAGAGGAGATCTTCAGCAACAGAATGGTCTCGACTCTTCCACCACACCGACCCTACATAGTACCATAGACCTGCGGCCTAGTATTTGTCTTCTGCGGGGCCGTTTGTTTACATGCTCAGTCCCAGAGAGAAGCGCCTTGAGGGAGCAGATAAAGGAAGATTTTGCCACAGGCTTCATTTGGCCCTCCAACTCTCCTACCGGCGTAGGTTTCTTCTTACAGCAAAAAGTAAGATGGGAGCCTGTGGCCATGCATTGATTACAGGAGATTAAATTGCAAAATGACTAACAATCCCTACCACCTTCCTCTTTTGAATACGGCTTTCAAGATGCCCCAAGGAACAAGGGTATTCACAAAATTAGACCTCCAGAGATCCTACAATTTAGTTCGTATCAGGGAGGGCGATGAGTGGAAGATGGCATTCAAAACACTGACAGGGCACTATGAGTACCAAGTTATGCTATTCAGCCTTGAAAACACCCCGGCAATTTAATGAGCCTTTATAAATGCCGAGCTCCGGGATACTCTCCGTAAGTATGCCTTTGTCTACTCGGATGATATCCTAATCTTCTCAATGTCCATGGAGGAGCACGTCACTCACATCAGGGACATTTTAAAGGGGCTACTTGACCATGAACATTGCGTCAAGTTGGAGAAGTAGAAGTTTCATGTGACGACTGTTTCATTTTCGGGTTTTGTCATCTCTGATGGTAACCTTGAGATGGACCTGACCAAGACCCAGGCAGTCAGAGACTGGCCACCACCATCCAATATCAAACAGGTCTAATGGTTCCTGGTGTTTGCTAACTTCTACCGTAAGTTCATCAGGAACTTCAGCTCTGATAGCTCTGTTGTTGGCCCTAACTGAGAAATCCAAGGGCCCTTTTGTCTGGACTGTTGAAGCAGAGGCCGCTTTTGTAGAGCTTAAACAGTAGTTTACTACAGCTCCCATCTTGGTCTCTTCTAACCCAGACCTTCCCTTCATTGTGGAGGCAGACGCCTCAAGCATCAGAGTGGGTGCCATCTTGTCTCAAAGATCACCTTCAGACAATAAGCTGCACCCATGTGCGTTCTTATCCTGGTGGCTATCCCTGGCACAGAGGAACTATGACATCGGGAATTGGGAGCTTCTTGCAGTTGTTATCTTTGGATGAATAGTGTCATTGGCTGGAGGGGGCCAAGAACCTTTTATCGCTTGGACTGACCATAAGAACCTGGCCTATATTCAGGAGCCCAAGAGGCTGAATTCCAGGCAGACCAGGTGGTCTTTATTTTTTAACCCATTTAATTTCACCCTATTGACCAGGGTCGAAGAACCAGAAACCTGATGCTCTGTCCCACCAGCTTGACGAACAGGAATGAGAGGAGCAGCTGACTACCATTTTGCCCCAAGCCAGGATGGTAGTAACAATTTGTTGGGGAATCGATGCCCTTGTCCAACAAGGCCCAAGCCAAGGGGAGATTCCTGAGAACGATCTTCCAGGTCTGCTGTTCGTCCCAAGTTCCATCTGGTCCCAGGTACTGTAGTGGGGACATTTGTCAAGAATGACCACATATCTTGGGATAGCCAGGACACTTGTGTTTATCAAGAGGAGGAATTAGTGGCCCGGAATGACAAGAGAAGTTCAGCAGTACGTCCAGGCATGTGAGAAGTGCACCTGGAACTAGGTGCCCCATACCTGAACTCAAAGGCTCCTCCACCCCCTGCCCGTTCCAAAGAGACCTTGGGCGCACATCTCCATGGATTTTGTTACAATTTTGCTGCCATCCGGGGGGAAGGCAGCCATCATGGTGGTTGTTGATCAGTTTTCAAAAGCCCGCAAATTCACTGCGTTGGAGAAGCTACCTTCCACGGTGCAGACAGCCGAGATTGTCCTGGACCAAGACTTCAGGGTCCATGGATTCGCAATGGACGTTGTCTTAGATCATTGTCCACAACTCATTACATTTCTGGAATGCTTTCTGTAAGCTGATAGGGGCAACAGCAAACCTTTCCTCTGGGTTTCACCCGCAGTCCAATGGCCAGGCGGAGCGGACCAAACAAGATTTAGAACGTACCCTGAGATGCCTGGCCTCAGAAAGACCTGATGAGTGTTGTGACCATTTAATGTGGGCAGGGATTGCCCACAACACCTTACAGCACTCGGTGCATCGGATGTCACCATTCGAGCGCCAGCTTGGTTATCCTCCGCCTCTCTTTCTGGAACAGGAAGCCGAGGTTGGGGTCCCTGCAGCAGAAGAACTTGTCCAACGCTGCAAGTAGAAATGGATGAGGGCAAGAGAGATTTTGTTGGCCTTTACCCAGAGAGCGGAGACCAAGGCTAACTGAAGGAGAAGTCTGGGGCCTGTGTAACAGCCTGGGCAACAGATCTGGCTGTTCACTCATGATTTGCCTCTCTGCGTGAAATCTAGAAAGTTGGAGGTCCAAATTCATTGGTCCCTTTAAGACCCTGAGGAAAGTTAACTAGGTGGCTTACACCTTGTAACTCCCCAAGACACTAAAGATCAACTCCACCCTCCATATCTTTAAATTTAAACCTGTCTGCACCAACCCCTTAGTCCCAGCACAATCGGCCCTGCTGTCACTCCAGGTTTATCAAGGGGGAACAGGTCTACACGGATTCATAAACTGTTTGAGGTGTTTGGCAATACCTAGTGGACTGGGAGGGATTCGGACCAGAGAAAAGATGTTGGGTGCTGCAAAGGGACATCCCAGATCTGACTTTCATCCACGATTACCATCACTGCTCTCCGAGCAACCAGCGCCATCAGGAGTTGGCCATAGCAGTGGGGGTCCTGTTAGAAGACGCTCCCAACAATGCCAGCTTCTGAGATTTAATTGCTCTGGAGTACAGATAACTGGTGTGGCCTCTTTAAGGGCTTAGGATGTTCCTGTTAATTGATAATCATGTTTTGAGTGCCAAGAATTGAGCATTTAAGGAACATTGAACATAGGCTCGGTGCTCAATTGTAAGCCTACCAGTGATTTAATCTAGCATTTATTTTGTGCTCAGTTTCTCAATCCCATTTGAGACTGTGTCTCGATCCCAGCCTCACAGACTCCAGCATTTTGGTCCAAGCCATCCTCGTCACAATAAATCTATTTACACCCACTTTCTTTCACCACTTCTCCTTTCTTTCTTTCAATCTGCCTTCTTCCACAACCTGATCTTTCCTTTTCCTTCTCTTACCTATTCTCCACCACCAACCTCCTCATGTCTCTGCATCCAACTTGTTGAGTAATTCCAGCCTCTGCTATCTATATTCTTTGTTTCAAGAGGAAGCTTAAGTAATATCTTACAGACAGTGGAGAAGTTTAAGGAGGAACCAGAATCAGATTTAATATCACCGGCATATGTCATGAAATTTGTTTGAATGCCACACTTTGGGCTTAAAACTCTTTGCTGTGTTCAAAACATGGGATTTGGGGTTGAACAAGTGTTCAGTAATGTTTGACGCCACAGACTGGAGTATTGTTGGTTTGGAAGAGTTCACTCTTCATTCTGGAATTCTTCTAAACAGTTTTCTTCCACGTTGGCAATGACATGGCAGATGTTTAGTGTGCTAGGTGTGGTAGAACTTAGTGATATGGGTAAGGTGGCTCTGATTGTAAAAAGTTACCAGCCTATCAAAATCTACCTAATGTAATTCTCAAAGCAGGTGGTACTTGCGAACACTTTTAACATGTTCCTGGCATACTAAAAAACTTCACCAACACCTGGACACTAGCATACTACAGCACAGTACAGGCCCTTCAGCCCTCGATGTTGTGCCAACCCATATATTCCTCATCGGGCAGAAGATACAAAATCCTGAAAGCATGTACTACCAAGCCAAAGGATTGCTTCTATTCTGCTGTTATCAGACTCTTGAGCAAACCTCTTGAACAATAAGATAGACTCTTGGCCTCACAACCTACCTTGTTATTATCTTGCACTTTGTTCTTTACTTGCATTGTATTTTTTGTAGCTTTTACACTATATTCTGCATTTTTTTTTACCTTATTTCAGCTCAATACACCCTGTAGTAATTTGATCTGTATGTACAGTATCAAGATAAGGTTTAGACTGTATCTTGGTGCACGTGACAATAATAAATCAATAACCATACCAATTCCAATACTGGAGGATAGGATTTTTGTACTGGCTCTATTGCAAATCCTGAGTGAAGAACAATGTCCAGTGTCAGGGAATATTCTGGAGATATGTGAATATAGCAGATATGAATTCAAATAAGAATTTGTCTTCAGTTCTTGTAAGTTGTAAGTTGCAAGTAGTAAATTGAAGTTAAAAGCACATCATTGCAAATAAACAATACTGTCTGTGGAGCACAGGCTGGCTCACAGATGAAGAGATATGGTTTGCAAAATGGTGACTATGAGACGTTCACATATACATCATCCGAACATTAAAACAATTTGGTTGGGTTAATTGGCCTGCATCAATCTAGGCAATTATGGGTTGAAGTAATTTGCACCATTGTACACAAGTTCAAAGAAGCTTACAGACCTGATTGATACTATCACGTAGCACATCAAATAGCCGCTCTATCAATAGCTGGAAGGTGTGTGTACTCAGAGAGTCAGCTCTCACAACAGTAATCTTGGGCATTTGGCCCTCTATCCTCAGAAGTTTGAGAATATCTTCCATTCAGGGCCCCAAACAGTCCTTCCAGGTGAGGCAACACTTCACCTGTGAGTCCACTGAGGTGATATACTGCGTCCGGTGCTCCCGATGTGGCCTTTTATATATTGGCGAGACCCGACGCAGACTGGGAGACCGCTTTGCTGAACATCTACACTCTGTCCGCCAGAGAAAGCAGGGTCTCCCAGTGGCCACACATTTTAATTCCACATCCCATTCCCATTCTGACATGTCTATCCACGGCCTCCTCTACTGTAAAGATGAAGCCACACTCAGGGTGGAGGAACAACACCTTATATTCCGTCTGGGTAGCCTCCAACCTGATGGCATGAACATTGACTTCTCTAACTTCCGCTAATGCCCACCTCCCCCTCGTACCCCATCCGTTATTTATTTTTATACACACATTCTTTCTCTCACTCTCCTTTTTGTCCCTCTGAATATACCTCTTGCCCATCCTCTGGGTCCCCCCCCCCTTGTCTTTCTTCCCGGACCTCCTGTCCCATGATCCTCTCGTATCCCCTTTTGCCTATCACCTGTCCAGCTCTTGGCTCTATCCCTCCCCCTCCTGTCTTCTCCTATCATTTTGGATCTCCCCCTCCCCCTCCAACTTTCAAATCCCTTACTCACTCTTCCTTCAGTTAGTCCTGACGAAGGGTCTCGGCCTGAAACGTCGACTGCACCTCTTCCTACAGATGCTGCCTGGCCTGCTGCGTTCACCAGCAACTTTGATGTGTGTTGCTTGAATTTCCAGCATCTGCAGAATTCCTGTTGTTTGAGAATATCTTTGTCAATTTGCTTAACTCAGCAAAGATATTTGAACATTCAGCGGCATCACCCCCTGTAGATATGTGGTTCAAAGGAAGCACTGTCAACCCAAAATATTGAAGTAAACAATATCATTGTAACTATTGAAATTGTATTGAATCACCTCCTGGTTACCATTGATCTTCAGGGTATAAAAATATGATATACTTTTGAGTTTGTGAGACTCAACCCAGAGGTTCTCCAGAAGAATGCCTGTTCGCAATGATGAATAAAAACTTCTACAGTATATCCCCAGCTGCAGGGCTTCTCTGGTGACTTCGATCGCAGTCACAACATCCAGAAGCAGAAATTTACCAGAGAGGGGGAGAAATTGTGAAACACAGTGACTTTACATGGAGGCACTGGATTCACAGAGCAGCAAAAATAGGAAGGGTGAGAGAGGGTGTACATTCAATAAACCATGTGTGATTGAGACAAGAACCTGAATGTGAGTGGTTTCAAGGAATTGTCGCACCACCATCTTCTCAACCACAGTCAGTGGTTGACAAAGCTTCTGACTGTGCCAAGGATGTCTATAAGACCATAAGACAATAAGACATAGGAGCATAATTAGGCCATTAAGCCCATCGAGTCTCCTTCACCATTCCATCATGGCTGATTTATTATCCCACTCAACCCTATTCTCCTGCCTTCCCCTCATTACCTTCAACACCCTTACTAATCAAGACACCTATCAACCTCCACCTTAAATATTCCCAATGACTTTATTCCACAACCTCTGTCACAATGAATTCCACAGATTCTCCACCCTCTGGTGAAATAAATTTTTCCTCATCTAGGTTCTAAAGAGACACCCTTATATTTTGAGGATGTGCGTAAGAATGTCCACATGAATGAATAGATGAAACACATGAGGTAAACCAAATGATAAATGTTTTTAAGAACTTCAGTTGTTAAAAAGAAGGGAATTCTGAAGAAGAGCTATGTTAAGGATCTGGAGAGAATTGGAGAGGATAACAAAGAGATTTTCCTTTGCATTATAATCAGTGTCAACTAATAGTGTAAGGGGCAGTAACAGAATGGTGTCAGGAATGAATCATTACTGGAAGGAGAGATAAATAGGAAAGTGTGATCAAATCATTTGTTCTGTCATTTAAGGCTGGGGTTTATTTCTAGTGTAAGTGAGATTGATTTTCTAAGGAAAGAATGTTGGCTCCATAATCATATCGCACTTAATCTATTGGTGAAATTCATCATTAAAATTACCTGAGGCCATAACAGAGGTTTGTAAACACTGCCAGCAGCTATACTATAAACCACTTGGTAATTGAGAGAGAGGGAAAAGTTTTAAGGTATGAATAGTTGTCACATATGCTTTAGGTGCTCGGATACTCTTGACTTCAAAGCTTTGGACTTTGAAGCCAACAATATACAAACAATAAGAGCATATGTACAACATAAGACCATAAGACAAAGGAGCAGAATTGGGCTATTCCGCCCATCGAATCTGCTCCACTGTTCCATCATGGCTGATTAATTATCCCTCTCAACGGCATTCTTCTGCCTTCCCGCCATCACATTGATGCCCTTACTAATCAAGAACCTATCAACCTCCGCTTTAAATACGCCCAATGACTTGGCCCCCACCGTTATCTGTGGCAATGGCATCATCCTCTGACTAAAGAATATACATGTGGGGGCTAGATTCAGAACTTTCCCAGGGTGAAGCTCACAGTTCACAATGTGGCTACGAGATCTGATCAGAGGCTAGTATCCTGTGGTGAGTCACTCACCTCCCAACTCCCCAAAGCCTGTCCAGTATTTACAAGACTCAAGTTAGGAATGTGATGGAACACTTTGCACTTGCCTGAATAAGTGCAGCTTCAACAACACTCAAATAGCTTGATGCCGTATCAGAATTCAACCTGATTGAAAGGCACCCTATCCACAACCATTCACTCACTCCAGCACTGGTCAAGATCCTGGAATTCTCTCCCTGTATCATATTAAATTTTGTAAAACAATGAATGTCTGGGTAGCTGGATTAGGCACCATTAAAATGCAAATAATTATCAAGTGGTTATGTAGTTGGCTTGATGGATGCTTTTTGGTTTGGGTTTATCACCTATATGCAAACATTAATGCCCTTCTGTTGGTTCAAGGGAATGTTGTGTGTCCGGACATGAATGAATTAGGAAATGTCTAATTGATTTATGAAGATTGTATTAATGGACACTGGATGTGTTTGGAAAAAAGAAGTTTGTGTTGAGACGAAAGATCAAAGTGTTTGTCTGTCTCTGGCTACATCCGCACTAGACCAGATAATTTTGAAAATGCCGGTTTCACGTAAAAACGATAGGCGTCCACACCAGACATTTTTGAAAATACTTCCGTCCACATTAAAACGGGTATTTGGGCGAATCTCCTCCTACTGGGCATGCACAGGACACATCTACAGAAAACAAGCGAAGAGGAAACAGTATACTATTTCCGTTTCCGCAGCGGCGTTGTGCTATTTCCATTGCTCAAAAACTAGAGTACCTACAACAACAGCGAAAGAAAATTTTCAACAATGTCTTTGAGGAATACAAAGAAAACCTCCACTGGAGAAAGCAGACCGGACTTCTCTGTTTGGACAGATGATGAAGTTGAGCGGCTTCTGCGAGTTATAAACGACTACAAAGTCAGCAAAGCAGTGGAGAACGTGGACTGGGAGTTGTACCAAACCAAATACGACATCCTCGACCGCTATAACGAACGCTATATGTGAACTTGGTCAATCTTTGTACCTCTGAGAGTCACATTACTCAGAAGGTTCTTTCCACAGTTTTTATTTCTATTTCTGTTGATCTCACCTTAGTTGAAGCGACCCTTCAAGCTGCACTGCCCAGCAACCCCTGATTTAACAATGTTCAGTTAACCTATCAACTGGTATGCCTTGGACTGTGGGAGGAAACTGGAGCTTCTCACAGGCAGTGGCGGGAATTGAACCTGGGTCACCTAAACTGTAAAGCGTTATGCTAACCACTATGCTACCATACCGCCCCTTTCCTTTCCCACTAAGATATACTTCTGTCACAACCAAACCCTCTCCTCCACAACTATCAATCTTCTCACACATTACAGAGGTTAAAATCATGTACCAGTCTGGAAGCTCACCGATGTCGTCTCATCTTGCCCTCTGTGAAAAGGCCAAAAAATTAGGCAGTGCAGACATCCATCCCCATTGTTTGGGAAACATAACTGGGAAGATCTCCACGACCATTTGTAATTAATCTTCAACTTGGGTGAAGTCAGCCTTGCTCAAATGGTAGCTGAGATCCCGGTTGGCATTGTGCAGTGGGGAGTGAGCTGACATGAGGGTGAGCCCTGATGTTTGCATGGTTTGTATGACTTCCTATGTCAGCTGTCCCTGCGAATCTAAGATGTCAATGTCAGCATCTAGCAGTAAACCTCAGCTGGAGCATCCAGGGATATCTGTGACCGAGACTATAATAGCATCACAATGCAGTTTTGTGCAGTACTCAGTTCAGTTCGCAGGAAAAATGAAGATTGGTGATATCATGTTTCCAACCACCACACAGAGAACTCCTATCATGCACCACAGGGTATAGTCAATGACTGTATGTCATTTCCATAAATTTCAATCTCTTATCTGTGGCTCTAACTATCCAGAGAAACTCATGGAGGAAAGGGCCTTCACAACACTTGGGGTGCCTGTTTCTGCACAACTTAAAGAGGTTCTGCCTGAGTACGCACTTGACCCTACAACCCCAATTCTAAATGCCTCAGATCTAGCCCTCAGCAGATTATGAATCTCCCGGTTCATCAAGGGTTTCTGACTGAGGAAGTCTCAGAATACTTTTGTGGGTATACATTCATCCACACATATCCTTACAAAGTTAGTAATGACTGTGACATATTCATCTAGGTTTATTGATGAATCCTTAAACATGGTGTAGTGCACTGACTTGCTCTTCTATTTCTCCCATCTAGCTCTTTGTAGTCCTCTTCGCCAGTGCCATGCTCTTCAGTCGCTGTCTGTACTCAAGCAGAAACACAGCCAGGGTGTCAGAATTATCAAAGTGCAGGTGAGGGATGGAGCAGTATGCCTTTTTGGTGGTGGTGTATCAGAGGTTGAGTGTGCTGGTTCCTCTAGTACTGCAGGTGAGGTGTGGGTAGGCTGAGGCTTCTTCAAGCTGTCACACCATGATGTGACGGGCCTCAGGCAATACCTCTTCATTTTTGTTGATTATGCCATTTAGTTTCTTCACTGCTACCTTGATGTCTGCCTGAGGTGAGATGTAGACTGCAGTCAGGGTGACAGTGAACAACTCACTTCACCACCAGATGTTCCAAGTCCAAGGAACAGGATTGGGTCAAGACTTCATCATGATAGATTCATCCTCTCGGCCCAAAATGATGACTGTACTCCTTCCCATAGATGCTGCCTGGCCTGCTGAGTTCCTCCAGCATTTTGTGTGTGTTGCTCAGATTTCCAGCATCTGCAGATTTTCTCTTGTTTGTGATGAATTTATCTCATTGCGTTTTGCCTCCCCAGCTTTGTTGTCTATTCCACGCAGAGGATTGAGAATCATGGGAATTGAGAGTGAGCCGTGTCTCTGTGGAACAGTGTTCACTGCAGTCCCTGATAAAACAGTCTTTCTCTCAGGTCTTCTGTCTTGTTAGTCAGTGATTGTACATTAGCCCAGGAGGATGGTAGGGAGAGGGTATCTCAATCCCTAATGCTTTGTTCTTGCCTAGAATTCTCACCAGTGAGGATATTTTGTGGCACAATGGGTACTTTGTGCTTTTCTCACCTTCTGGGTGGTCTGTTGTTTCAAGTCTGTTGGATTTCAATGGCGAATCTCAGATTGCTAATGTATTTAAATGACTTGAAAGCACATTATTTACTATAGCACTTTCCACTGCAGTTATTAGTTTTATAAGATCAGATCGTGAGTGTATAACTATATTCTTGTCTTCTGGGTGGTCTGGTCTGCCACGAATCTGACCTTTGAGAACACACTGAAAATTGCCCAAACAGTAGAATGAATAAGTAAGTACATTGCCATACTTGCAAGTGAGACTGGCTGTCAAGTAACAGTGTGCACTTAAGATGAACTGTAAAATACTATTCCGAAATAAACCAAGCATTATTTTTCAAAAGTAAGTGAAGGCTGTTGTGTCTATCGAGGGACGCGTATGCCCTCAGAATGCTGGATCAGGCAAGTAAGTGTCAAATATGTGGTTTAAGTAACGGTGGATCTCATTGAAACCTATCAAATATTGAAAGGTCCAGATTGAGTGGATGAGGAGAAGATGTTTCCAGTTGTCGGGGAGTCTATAAACAGAGGGCACAGCCTCAGAATAGAAGGACGTTCCTTTACAGTAGAGATGAGGAGGAATTTCTTTAGCTAGAGGGTGGTAAATCTGTGGAATTCATTGCTACAGACAACTGTAAAGGCCAAGTCAGTGTGTATTTAGAAGCAGAGATTTGTCGGTTTTTGATTAGTAAGGGTGCCAAGATTGTGGAGGGAAGGCAGTAGAGTGGGGTAGCGATGGAAAATAAATCAGCCATGATGGAATGGTGGGGTAGATCTCATGGGCTGAATGGCTTGGTTCTACTTCTATAAAAATGGTGTAAAGTAAAGGTGAACAAACAAAAAGAAAGAAAAGGAACATGAAAGGAAGCCAATTAAATTCCAGGGAGTCTTCACAACACGTAATGAAACAGGGACTGACTGAACAAAAGTTGAAACCCAGATGCTGAAAATGAATCACGAAGAAATACACAAAGGAGACACACCAGCAGCTAGTGTTCATTAGGAACCTGGGAAGATTTGGTATGTCATGGAAGACACTTGGAAATTCCTACAGGTGTACTGTGGGGGGCATTCCATCACCGTCTGGTATGGAGGCTTCGGTGCGGAGAATCTGAGAAAGCTGCAGAGGGTTCTAGACACAGCCAGCTCCATCAGGGACTCAAGCCCCCCACCATCGAGGGCGTCTGCACAAGAGGGCAGAATCCATCATTAAGGAGCCACATCAGCCAGGACGTCACCTCTTCTCATTGCTACCATCAGGTGGGAGGCACAGGAGGCTAAAAGGCAAGAAGACAAAGTCTTCAGAAAAACTTCTTCCCCTCCATCATCAGATATCGGAACAGTCGAGGAACCCATAAACACCATCTCACTATCGTCCTCTTCTTGCACAGTGTCTTATTTATTTATATTTCCTATCGTAACCCAGAGTGATTCTTATGTGTTGTACTGCACTGTTGCCGTAAAACAACAGATTTCACGACGTACTGTGTGTCACTGATAAGAAACCTGATTCTGAATGCCAGAGAACTGCCATTTGAGCTTGACACTGGATCCAGTGTCACACTGCCAGAGCAGCTGGATACACAGCTGGAAGACCTGACAGCTCTGCACCTTGTCAAGACGCAGCTGAGTCTGAAAGCCCATGCAGGTGAATGCATCAGTGTAGCTGGATACGGTGATGTGACAGCGAAGACAATAAGACATAGGAGCAGCAGAATTAAAGTCCCGTAAAGTCTGATTCAGTATAACAATCAGAATCAGATTTAATATCACCAGCGTATGCCATGAAATTTGTTGGCCTTGTGGCAGCAGTACGTTGCAATACATAATAATAGAAAAAATGTGAATTACAGTAAGTGTACATATATATAACAAGTAGTGTAAAAATAAAAATAAAAAGGTAGTGAGGTAGTGTTCATGGGTTCAACATCCATTCAGAAATCAGATGGCAGGGGGAAAGAAGCTGTTCCTAAAATCTTGAGTGTGTGCCTTCAGGCTCCTGTACCTCCTTCCTGATAGTAGTAATGAGAACAAGACACAGAAACATAGAAAACATAGAAACATAGAAAACCTACAGCACCATACAGGCTCTTCATCCCACAATGCTGTGCCGAACATATACTTACTTTAGAAATCACCTGGGGTTACCCATAACCCTCTATTTTTCTAAGTTCCATATACCTATCCAAGAGTCTCTTAAAAGACCCTATTGTTCCGCCTCTACCACCATCGCTGGCAGCCCATTCCACACACTCCCCAATCACTGCGTAAAAAAACATACCCCTGACATCTTCTCTGTACCTACTTCCAAGCACCTTAAAACTGTGCCCTTTCATGTTAGCCGTTTCAGCCCTGGGAAAAAACCTTTGAATATCCACATGATCAATGCCTCTCATCATCTTATACACCTCCATCAGGCCACCCCTCATCCTCTGTTGCTCCAAAGAGAAAAGACAGGTTCACTCAACCTATTCTCATAAGATATGCTCCCCAATCCAGGCAACATCATTGTAAACCTCCTCTTCACCCTTTCTATGGTTTCCACATCCTTCCTGTAGTAAGGTGACCAGAACTCAGCACAGTACTCCACGTGGGGTCTGACCAGGGTCCTATACAGCTGCAGCATTACCTCTTGATTCTTAAGCTCAATCCCACGGTTGATGAAGGCCAATGCACCGTATGCCTTCTTAACCATTGAGTCAACCTGTGCAGCAGCTTTGAGTGTCCTATGGACTTGGACTCCAAAAACCCTCTGATCCTCCACACTGCCAAGAGTCTTACCATTAATATTACATTCTGCCATCATATTTGACTTACCAAAATGAACCACCTCACACTTATCTGGGTTGAACTCCATCTGCCACTTCTCAGCCCAGTTTTGCATCCTATTAATGTCCCGCTGTAAGCTCTGACAGCCCTCCACACTATCCACAACACCCCCAACCTTTGTGTCATCAACAAATTTACTAACTCATCCCTCCACTTCCTCATCCAGGTCATTAATAAAAATCATGAAGAGAAAGGGTCCCAGGACAGATCCATGAGGCACACCACTGGTCACTGGACCCCGTCTACAACCACTCTTTGCCTTCTGTGGGCAAGCCAATTCTGGATCCACAAAACAAGGTCCCCTTGGATCCCATGCCTCCTTACTTTCTCAATAACCCTCGCATAGGCTACCTTATCAAATGCCTTGCTGAAATCTATATACGCTACATCTACTGCTCTACCTTCATCAATGTGCTTAGTCACATCCTCAAAAAATTCACTCAGGCTCGTAAGGCATGGCCTGCCTTTGACAAAGCCATGCTGACTATTCTTAATCATATTAGGCCTCTCCAAATGTTCATAAATCCTGCTTCTCAGGATCTTCTCTATCAACCTACCAACCACTGAAGTAAGACTCACTGGTCTATAATTTCCTGGGCTATCTCTACACCCTTTCTTGAATAAGGGAACAACATCTGCAACTCTCCAATCCTCCAGAGCCTCTCCTGTCCCCACTGAAGATGCAAAAATCATGGCCAGAGGCTCAGCAATCTCCTCCCTTGTCTCCCACAGTAACCTAGATTATATCTCGTCTGGTCCCAGTGACTTATCCAATTTGATGCTTTCCAAAAGCTCCAGCACATCCTCTTTATTAATGTCTATATGCTCAAGCTTTTCGGTTTGCTGTAAGTCATCCCGATAATTGCCAAGGTCCTTTTCCGTAGTGAATACTGAAGCAAAGTATTCATTCAGTACCTCCACTACCTCGTCCAGTTCCCATGCACACTTTTCCACTATCACACTTGATTGGTCCTATTCTGTCAAGTCTTATCCTCTTGCTCTTCACATATTTGTAGAATACCTTGGGGGTTTCTTTAATCCTGCTCGCCAAGGCCTTCTCATGGCCCCTTCTGGCTCTCTTAATTTCATACTTAAGCTCCTTCTTGCTAGCCTTGTAATTTTCTAGATCTTTATTATTGCCTAGTTTTTTGAACATTTTGTTAGCTTTTTTTCTTGATGAGATTTTCAACAGCCTTTGTACACCATTGTTCCTGTACCCTACCATCCTTCCTCTGTCTCATTGGAATGTACCTATGCAGAACGCCATGCCAATATCCCCTGAACATTTGCCACATTTCTGCCGTACATTTCCCTAAGAATATTTGTTCCCAATTTATGCTTCCAAGTTCCTGCCTGATAACTTCATATTTCCCCTTACTCCAATTAAACGTTTTCCTAACATGACTGTGCCTATCCCTCTCCAATGCTATGGTAAAGGAGACAGAATTGTGATCACTACCTCCAAAATGCTCTCCCACTGAAAGACCTGACACCTGACCAGGTTCATTTCCCAATACCAGATCAAGTACAGCCTCTCCTCTTGTAGGCTTATCTACATATTGTGTCAGGAAACCTTCCTGAACACACCTAACAAACTCCACCCC
This sequence comes from Mobula hypostoma, assembly GCF_963921235.1. NCBI lineage: Eukaryota > Metazoa > Chordata > Chondrichthyes > Myliobatiformes > Myliobatidae > Mobula > Mobula hypostoma. The sequence goes on from NC_086109.1 coordinate 80,593,367, forward strand.
ATCTAAACCCCTCGCTCTAGAGAGATGCTAATCAATATTGGGGAAATTAAAATCTCCCATCACGACAACCTTGTTATTATTGCACCTATCTGCTCCTAATTTTCCCTGTTACTATTGGGTGGTCTATAAAAAACACCCAGTAGAGTTATTGACCCTTTCTTGTTTCTAACTTCCACCCACAGAGACACAGTAGACAATCCTTCCATGACTTCCTCCTTTTCTGCAGCCGTGACACTATCTCTGATCAGCAGTGCCACGCCCCCGCCTCTTTTGCCTCCCTCCCTGTCCTTTCTGAAACACCTAAAGCCTGGCACTCGAAGTAGCCATCCTGCCCCGAGCCATCTAAGTCTCTGTCATGGCCACAACATCATAGCTCCAAGTACTGATCCACGCTCTAAGCTCATCCGCTTTATTCATAATACACCTCGCATTTAAATAGACACATCTCAAACCATCAGTCTGAGTGCATCCCTTCTCTATCACCTGCCTATCCTCCCTCTCACACTGCCTACAAGCTTTCTCGATTTGTGAGCCAACCCCACCCCCCGCCTTCCTTCGTCTCTTCAGTTCAGTTCCCACACCGCAACAATTCGAGCTTAAACTCTCCCCAGTAGTCTTAGCAAACCTTCTTGCAAGGATATTGGTCCCCCTCGGATTCAAGTGCAACCCATCCTTATTGTACAGGTCATACCTGCCCCAAAAGAGGTCCCAGTGATCCAGAAATCTGAATCCCTGCCCCCGCTCCAATCCCTCAGCCACGCATTTACCCTCCACCTCACTCTATTCCCATACTCACTGACGCATGGCATAGGCAGTAGTCCCAAGATTATTACCCTTGTGGTCCTGCTTCTCAGCTTCTTTCCTAACTCCCTGTAGTCTGTTTTCAGAACCTCCTCCCTTTTCCTACCTATGTCGTTGGTTCCAATATGTACCACGACCTCTGGCTGTTCACCTTTCCATTTGAGGATATTGTGGATGTATTCAGAAACATCCCGGACCCTGGCATCTGGGAGGCAAACTACCATCTGTATTTCTTTCCTGCATCCTCAGAATCGTCTGTCTGACGCCTAACTATAGAGTCCCCTATTACTGCTGCCTTCCCCTTCCTTTCCCTACCCTTCTGAGCCACAGGGCCAGACTCTGTGCCAGAGACGCGGCCACTGTTGCTTCCCCCATGTAGGCCGTCCCTCCAACAGTACTCAAGCTGAGGTACTTATTGTTAAGGGGGACAGCCACAGGGGTACTCTCTAGTATCTGACACCTGCCCTTCTCTCTCCTGACTGTTACCCATTTATCTGTCTCCTGAGGCCCCGGTGTGACTACTTGCCTATAGCTCCTCTCTATCACCTCCTCACTTTCCCTGACCAGACGAAGGTCATCGAGCTGCATCTCCAGTTCCCTAACCTGGTCCCTAAGGAGCTGCAGCTTGGCGCAGATGTGGCCGTTCGGGAGGCTGGGAGTCTGATGGGATTGACATGTCCTGGATGATTCTATCATGGCTGATTTATTATCCTCATTCTCCTGCCTCTCCCCTTATCATTTGATCAAGAACTTTTAATATACCCACTGAAGTTACTCTCTGTAGCAATGAATTCTATAGATCTGCCATCCTCTGGCTAAAGAATTTCCTCCTCATCAGAAATACCAAAGAGAATTTATACAATGTAACTGTCACAAGCTCCAAAACAACAGCTGATGGGAAGAGGATGGCTTAAATTAAATGGACATTGTATTAAAATGAGTGTGGTTGGAACATGGCAGAAGGGACTGGGACAAAACATAGGGAAGCCGGAGAAACTCACTGGGTCGGGTAGCATCTACGGAGGGTAATGAACAGTCACCTTTTCAGGCCCAGACCTTTCATCTGGATAAGGTGAAGTTATAGGGGATACCTGAAGAAGTTTTGAAAGATTTTTTTAAAGATTGTTGAGATTCTGCAGATGCTGAAAATCCAGAGTTAGACATACAAAATGCTGTTGGAATTCGACAGATAAGGTGGCATGCATGGCCAGGAATAAAAGAGTTGACGTTTCAGGCCAAGGCCCTTCATCAGGACTGGAAAGGAAGGGGGCAATAGGTTAGAATAAGAAGGTGGGGGGAGTGGATGGTGTACAGAATGGCAGGTGAAGCCAGGTGAGGAGGAAGGTAGGTGTGGTGGGGGAGAAGCTGGGAGGTGATAGTTGGAAAAGGTCAAGGGCTGAAGGAGAAATTCGATAGGAGAAGAGCATTGATCATTGGAGAAAGGGAAGGAAGGGATACCAGAGGGAGGTGATAGGCAGGTGAAGAGAAGAGAAGGGGTAAGAGGAGAGCCAGAATGGGGAATTTCTCTCCTGCCTGACCTGGCCTGCTGATTCCCTCCAGCAAGTTGTGTGTGTGTATTTTAATTTCATGTTAATCCCAATTTTCCAACATGTTTCATCAAGCCAAGTTTGATGTTGTATGCAATGAAACCAAATTTAGAAGCAGAAATTAATAGGATTAATAAAACTAATCTCACAGAGAAAGTGGTGAAAAATGCAAAATTCTCCGAGTGACCAGTATCCATTGTGTCATTGTTAAAGCCTAATTGAACCATCAGAATTTTGGAGATTACAAGATGACTGTTAATTAAGTCCTGTCTCTGGAATAGTATGTCTTTCAGAGAATTGAGAATTATTTGCTATTGGTATCTGTAGGGCAGGAGTTCTCTATGTTGGATATTAGCCATGCATAGCAACAGTGTTAGAGTTTATGTCTATGAAGCTTTGACTGTCAACTCACAAAAGGGATTGTTCACATATAACTGACTAACCTTTAGAAAGATTATGTTTTTCGGAGAACGATAAAGAGTTTCTGCAGGGTCGTTTAGTACTTCGATGATATACTGGTTATGAACACCCAGTTGCCACTTTATTAGGTACTCCAGTACACCTGTTCGTTAATGCAAATATCCAATCAGCCATTCGCTCGGCAATAATTCAATGCATAAAAGCACACAGACATGATCAAGAGGTTCAGTTGTTGTTCAGCCCAAATATCAGAATGGGGAAGAACTGAGATCTAGGTGACTTTGACCATGGAATGTTTGTTGGTGCCAGACGGGGTGGTTTGAGTATCTCAGAAACTGCTGATCTCCGGAGATTTTCATGCACAACAGACTCTAGAGTTTACAGAGAATGGCGCAAGAAACAAAAAAACATTCAGTAAGTGGCCGTTCAGTCAGTGAAAACACCTTGTTACTGAGAGAGGTCAGAGGAAAATGGCCAGACTGGTTCAAGCTGACAGGAAGATGACGGTAACTCAAGTAACCATGCATTACAACAGTGGTGTGAAATGGAACACAACATGTCGAACTTTGAAACGGATGGGCTACAGCAGCATAAGATGATAAACATACACTCAGTTACCAGTTTGTTAGGTACATGAAGTACCTAATAAAGTGGCCACTGAGTGTCTATCAACAAAGTATATGGAGACTCTGCAGTAACCCTTCCTGGTCTCAAGAAATAAACACCGTGGAATTTGGAAAAAAAAAATGTTTATGGGCTGGAGAACGGAAGCTTATGTATTAAGAGCAGTGTAAGTTCTTGACAAATGGTGTTCAGGTACTTGGGACCCCACACAGATGCTGAAGGGCTGCACCCAGTTCAAGAATCAGAATCAGATTTATTATCACTGTCGAATTTCACATTAACTACAGAATCAGAACCCAGTTTAACACCACGGGTATGTGTTGTGAAATTTGTTGTCTTTGAGGCAGCAGCACAATGAAATACAGTGTCAAGACAAAAAAACGATTGCTATAAATTACAAAATAAATAATACAAAAAAAACCAGGTATTGAGGTACTTTTTTTGGGTTCATGGACCATTCAGAATTCTGATAACGGGAGAAGAAGCCGTTCCTGAATCATTGAGTGAGTAGCAACGTGGAGAAAGCATGTCCCAGATGATGAGGGTCCTTAATGATGGATGCCACCTTCTTGATTCATCACCTTTTGAAAATATCCTCGATGGTGAGGGGGGCTGTGGCCGTGATGGAGCTGGTTGAGTCTACAACCCTCTACTGTCTCTTGTGATCCTGGGCATTGGAGCCTCTATACCAGGCAGGGATGCGACCAGGTTATTGGGCCATCACAAGGATTGCAGCAATCTGTTGATGTGCCTCTCTATTCCAATACAGTGAGGTAATATTATGAAGGATCATCAAACAGTATTGATGCTGCATTGTTCCACCAAATAAGTTTATGCTCTGAATTCTGGGGGCAGTAGAGAGAAATTACTCTCAGCTGGACAAAGGATGTTTAAACATCATGTTTAGAGTGCAGTGGTTTCATGAGGGTATTTATAGATGCCACTTCGCCATTTGCATAGACCACAAACTTCTAATTTCCCTATGCCATGAAATTAAACATGTATCTCCAATGATTTTCCCATGAGTTCAATGATGGGCTTTGATCTGACGTTGTTTTCAAAAGGAAACTATCACGGAAACAGCCATGCTCTCAGTTGTCTTCCCATGTCTAAGGTGACTGCCGATAAAAGAATAATACAAGGCCAAGTGCTGATGGTAGATCATCCTGACACGGTGCCTGTGAGATCTGTGCAAATCAGATAGTGGACAAAAAAGATCCAGTCCTGCTTCAGGCAGAAGTCAGAAGGTCTACCAGAGAGAGGAGAAATACAGCATATTTGAAATATTTTGTTAAATAATGTCGAATTTTGCTTGGATAGAATGGGAAATGCAATAATTTATTGAATTTATGTACGGAGACATGGTACCTTTGAGGGCTTAGTTTATGTCACTTCCTTTTTATCTTCGGCAGACACCATTTTGGTTGATGTCTCTCTCATGGTTGTGTTTGCAGATGTGTATTTAGCAAGCTTCAAGAAAATAACTGAACCCATCTTTTGGATGGGACCAAATTTGGAGTATTGTGTGCAGTTCTGGTCACCTGCTGTATCTACAGGAAAGAGATCAATAAACCTGATCGAAAGCAGAGAATATTTTAATAGTTAGGACTTGAGGATCTGAGTTGAAAGGGATAGGTTGAACAGATTTGGACTTTATTCCCTAGAGTGTTGGAGAACAAGAAGAGACTTAACAGAGGTATGCAACATTATGTGGGGTATAGGTAGGGTGAAAGCATGCAGGCTTTACCCCCTCAAAGTAGGTGAAACTAGAACTAGCGGTCATAGGTTTAAGGTGAAAGATTTAAGAGGAAATTGAGAGGGAACTCCTTCACTTAGAGGGTGACACAAGTGCGGAGGGAGTTGCCAGCTGAAGTTGTGGATGTAGATTCAGTTGTAATATATAAAATAAGTTTGGACAACATCATGGATGACAGAGGTTCAGTATGGAGTGCTATAGTCCAGCCTAGGCAGGAAGCAGGGATAGAACAGACTAGATGGGCCAAAGGGTATGGTCCTGCCCTGTGCTGCTCTATGACTTTATGAAATTCAGTCTCCAACTTCATTTTCTTTAGGTTAAAAAATAACATCCAGAGGGTTCTGTTATGAACTGTTCTGCAATTTGCAATGCAGTCAATTTCCTTCTTCCAACTAAATCCTGTTTTCACCCAAGGCCCACACTTCGAAGTTGCAGCCATGCAATCAAAAGTGCAGTGGGTTGTCATTGCTACAAAGTGCAAGGACAACATGTGTTGCACATAAGCAAAAGAATCAATTTGTAATTTAAAATATATCATGGAACTCCTTGAAAAAAGGTTGCACTGTGTATTGGAATGTATAGACAGCAGTCTTTTTAGCAGATAGTGTTCTGGATGATTAGTCTACAGGCACAAGTTCGAATCTCAGCATGGCAGCTGAGAAATTTAAATTCAATGAATTAAATATGACTTGAAATTTTTTTTTTAAAAAAAGCTTGCCATAGTAATAGCAACAAGGAAACAACAAGTCTGATGTAAAAGTCCATCTGGCTCGCTTGTGCCCCACTGGGAAGAAAATCTGCCATCCCACTCTGAACTGGCCTGCCTGTGGCTCCAGATGCTCCTTAATTGCCTTCTTGTGGAATGAGATATTGATTTAGACAATAAATGTCGCCAATGTTTGTGATATCCACATGCTGTGGATGAACAATTTCAGAACATGTTGCCCATTCGATGGTTTCTGACTTTGTGGATCCAATCACTCTGTACTACCCTCACTGAGGTGTTGTAACATCGCCTAGACTGGCGGACAAACTCCTTTCAAAAATTACATGAGATTCGGGATATAGCATCCTAGCTCCTTGCTTTTTATTGCAGACTCAATTACATGACATAGTGAATAAGGAGTGAAACTGAAAAACAACAAGATACAGTGCATTACTGTGTTGTTCCATTCACACAAGTAAATGTACACAGCTAAGTAAGAAGTTAGTTAAGTCTCCTGCAGTTAAGTATTATAGGATCCCAACAGGTAAATGCTGACGGTAAGTGGTATGTGTAAACTGTTAGCATGTAAGCTAGTGTTAAAGTGAAAAATAACATTTTATTTCAACAAAATCTTTATTGATACATTTAGATTAACTTCTAAACCTACAAGCTATGTTTCCGCTAAGCTGTGCGTGTGAGTGTGCGCACACACGTTTTTCAACCAGCGCACGAAGGAAATTAATGTGCGCGCAGAAGGTTACTTACCTAAAATAATGTAGTAATTAATAATTATACTTATTGAAAATAATCTTTTAGCTAAATGTTTTTGTTAACTAGTTAGTCAGTTTTTCAAATACCTCACTGCACGTCACCTCACCTTTCCTGTTCCGGTTTATACAGCTGCATCATGGCCGCATCTTTGGCGGACAGTTTACAAAGATCTGTTTCAAATCCTGTAGGTAGCTTACTAAGTTTTTATTGAAAAAAATACTGATTCACTAGGTCGAATTCAAAAGAAGCGAAGGGCGTGAAGCGCAAAAGAACTGCAAATTTGTTTAAAGTTGAACAGCTTAACAAAATAGTAGAAACTGCTACACCAAAAGCTCATGAGATCATGAACTTTCAGCTACGAGAAATATTTATGTATGATTCAGAAACTGGAGCTATCTGTTTGTATTGTCGTGATACGAAAGTTGCTGGAGAATTTGCTAGTGGAAAGAAGTGGGATGATATTTGGAAACTTGACTTTTTGAAGCATCATTTGGCAAGTAAATTGCATTTGGACGGTGTAGAAAAGCTCAGGCAACAGAACCTGTCATTACCTGTTACAGGAGCGCTACACATGTTACGGTTGAGTGCAGATGAGCAAGAGTGAAAATGATGAAGCCCGGAGGAGATCAAAGTTCTTATCGACAGTGTGTTGTTAGCTGTTAAAATGAATAACTCTTTACATTCAGTTCAACACATTAATGAACATATGGAAAAGTATGTTCAACTCCCAGACAGCTGGCGAAGCAAAAATTATGCGTTTGAATTTCTGGAGACTATCAACTATATTGTTCAGAAAGACATGTTTGAAGAAATAGCATCAGCAGATTTTCACACATTAGCAGCTGATGAAACCACAGACATATCTGTCAACAAATGTCTCATTCTGTACTTTGCACAGATGATGGACGTTGGGGGAACCTTTCTTGTGTCTAGTGCGGACTGTGAGCGAGGTTTTAGCCTAATGAACCAGCTCAAGAACAAGCTGAGAAACCGTTTAGGTGAATGTCATTTGGATTTGTTAATGAGAATCAAAAGCTATCAATTGGATGGAAGTTCTATTACGTAAACACGAGGAATTCTGCAGATGCTGGAAATTCAAGCAACACACATCAAATTTGCTGGTGAACGCAGCAGGCCAGGCAGCATCTCTAGGAAGAGGTACAGTCGACATTTCGGGCCGAGACCCTTCGTCAGGACTAACTGAAGGAAGAGCTAGTAAGAAGTTTGGAAGTGGGAGGGGGAGGGGGAGATCCCTCCCCCTCAGGTCTTCTCCTATCATTTTGGATCTTCCCCTCCCCCTCCCACTTTCAAATCTCTTACTAGCTCTTCCTTCAGTTAGTCCTGACGAAGGGTCTCGGCCCGAAACGTCGACTGTACCTCTTCCTAGAGATGTTGCCTGGCCTGCTGCGTTCACCAGCAAATTTGATGTGTGTTGCTGGAAGTTCTATTAGTCTAGATACAGTTTACAAAGAATGGGTAAATGCCAAAGACAAGAGAGAGAAAAAATAACTGAGTGACTTAAATATGTATGTTATTTTGTTGCTATTCTGTGCAGTTTTATGTCAAATATTTTGTAAACCTACATAAATTGTCCCATGTGTGTATTCAGTGTGCACATACTTTTGTCACAGGAAAAAAATTTGCACAACATAAGATTTTTGTGCACACTGACTACTAAAAATAAGAGGGAACATTGCCTGCAAGCAATGCTTCTACTGGAGAAACACCAGGATGGCTTTAGATAGTAACTTCTTTAGCTCCTGACACAAACCTCTGGCCTTCTGCCAGCCAAAGTGTGTTCCTACTTCCTACTTCCTGACTACACAGGAAGTGACCTGATGCAGATCTGAAACTGCTGATTTCAAGTTAAAAGTTGAATGTGCTTAATCACATAGAAAATACATAAATCAATTGCCTGAGGGTCAGAACGCACTTTATTCATCTGGGACCTTGGAATCTGTTCCTATTCCAATCGGCGACCAAGAGAAACTGCTGATGCTGAAATTCCGGAGCAATACACACAAAAATGCAAGAGAACTTGGCAGGTCAGGCTGCAATTTGGGAGAAAAATGAACAGTCGATGTTTTGGCTGACATGTTGAAGGGCCTCGGTCTGAAATGTCAATCGTACATTTCCCTTCCTAGATGTTGCCCGATATGCTAAGTTCCTCCAGCGCCTTGTGTGTGTTGCTCCAGATTTCCAGTGTCTGCAGAATATCTTCAGTCTCCATAATAACAGGTAATTCAAAATGTTTTACCAGTCACGATACAGATCAGTCACTATATCAGAAGTAATTTACAGTACATAAATCAAAGTGAGTTGCTTTCTGAGGATGTGATAAGATGTAATGTGAGTGTACCTTTAAATCTGATTTATATTTCATCATGCGAATGGTGCTAATTACACAGTAACCAAATGCTGTCTACATAACAATTGAATGCAAGATTCTATAGATACTGGAAATCCAGAGTAGCACACACAAAATGCTGGGGGAACTCAGCAGGTCAGGCAACATCTATGGAAATTAATAAAAAGTCCATGTTTCAGGATGGGACCCTCATCAGAATATCAGGTCTTGATGAAGTAGGCTCAGCATGGACTAGATGGGCCAAAGGGTCTGTTTCAGTGCCGTACTTTTATGTGACTCCATGACTCTAAGAGTCTTGGTCTGAAGCATCAAACCTTTATTACTTTCTATAGATATGATCTTACCTGCTGAGCTCCTCCAGAATTTTGTGCGTACAACTTAAAAATTGCAATGATTCTAGGCGACAAATCCTAATACACCCTGGAGCCAATGTTACTCGTGATATTGTTTGTGTAACTGTACCTTACTTCTCCAAGAACAAATAAAAGGCTATCATTGGTAGCAGCTTATAAGGGATTTCTGCACTAAATCTGCTGGAAGGACAGAGTCGTTGATGTTACAGCGAGGGATCAACAGCTGTCTGTGGATTTTAAATCAATTCTTCAGAGGATCTCAATATGTGCTTCCTGTGATAATGCACTCTGGTCTGTAATAAATTTTGAATTAGCCCTGGCCTGCCTCATTGCACTCAACGAGTAGGTTGCAGGGTTGATTATAATGCAAGGCATAAGGTGGGGTGGAAAAGCATCTTCTGTGACAATTGACTTGAGAAGTCAAATCATCCCATCCTCTCACCTATCTGAAAACACCCACTGGGTCCTGCCTTCCTCCCACACCTGATCTGCGGTAAATTGGGATTAATTGTTAAGTGTGTGTGTGTGGTATTTTAATTTCTAATGCACTCCCTCCAGTCTTGAATGATTAGTGGGAGTGTGCTTATCATTAGCAAAGACCTGTTTAAGATTGGTGCTGAATTACCAGTGATTATCAGTTGTTAGTCCTCAGGTACTAGCCTAGCTCCCCTGTGGAATCACAGTACATAGAACAATACAACACAGGAACAGGCCCAACAGGGCACATTGCTGTGCTGAACCAATTAATTGCTAGTTAAAATGACTAGTCAAACGGCTAACTAATCTGTTCTGCCCACACAATGTCCATATTCTTCCATTTTCCTCACATCCATGTGCCTATCTAAACATCTCTTAAACGTCTCTAATATTTCTACATCTGCCACCACTCCTGGCAGTGCATTCCAGGCACCCACCACTCTGTGTTAAAAAAAACTTGCCTCTCACATCTCCTTCGAAATTACTTCCTCATCTTAAATGCATGCCCCCCGGGAATGAGACATCACAACTCTTGGAAAATATATTACCTGATTATTACATCTATGGCTCTGACAATATGGCTTTTAACCTATTGACTGGTGAAAGGTCTTGATAGAGTGGATGTGGAGAGGATATTTCCTATGGTGGGAGAGTCTAAGACCAGAGGATGCAGTTTCAGAACAGAGGGGCATCCTTTTAGAATGGAGACGAGAAGGAATTTCTTCAGCTAGCGAGTGGTGAATCTGTGGAATTCTTTGCCGCAAGCAGTTGTGGATGCCAAGTCTTTATGTATATTTACGACAGAGGTTGATAGATTCTTGATTGATCAGAGCATGAGGCAATATGGGAAGAAGGCAGGAGATTTTGTCTGAGAGGAAAATTGCCATGATAAAGTGACAGAGCAAACTCGATGGGCTAAATGACTTAATTCTCCTCCTTTATCTTATGCTCTTACGGCTCTCATACTTTCATAAACCTTTATAAGATCTTTCTTCATTCTCCTCCACTCCAGAGAAAACAACCTAAGATTGTCCAAACTCTCATTATAGCTCATGTCTTCTAATCCAGGTAACATCCTGGTATTCCTCTTCAAAGCCTCGACATGTTTCCTATAATGGGCAACCAGAACTGGATGTAATACTCCAGATGTGGCCTAACTAGAGTTTAATAAGCTGCAATATAACTTCCTGAATTTTGAACTCAGTGCCTTGACTAATAATGGCAAGTCTGCCATATGCCTTCTTAACAACTCACTCAACCTCTGTATTCACTTTCAGGGAGCTGTGAACTGGGACCTCAAGATCCCTTTGCTCATCAATGCTGTTAAGGATCTTATCCTTAACAGTGTACTGTCTCTTTACATTTGACCTATCAAGGTGCAACACTTCACATTTGGCTGGGTTAAACTCCACCTGGCATTTCTCTGCCCATATCTGCAATTGATCTATATCCCGTTGTACTCTTTGCTAGTCTTCTATGCTATTCACATCACCACAAATCTCCTGCTCTCCTGCTCTCCCACTCGTGCGCTCTCCCAGCAGACAAAGAATCCCTACAACTTAACCTTGACCTTGGTTCTTTCATGGTTAATGACTCTCTGCTCCTGTGTGCCTCTTTCTTTCTTGCTATCACTCTAGAAATTTTGCTTCTTCATGCTTAATAATTTTTAAAAAATGACTGTGTCCCTGGAATTTTAGCTACTTTGCATGTTTCTCACTCTGCGGAGTGAACTGCTTGATCTTACTCGGAGTAAATCCCAATAAGTGAGTAGAACTTTGATCTCTCCCTTCAGGTCAAGATAGTGCCTGTGTACAATGCTCCTTCAGTTGACATCTTCTGGATGGATCATGAAACCATATATTTCACTCCTTTCATGACTTTTATATTTACCTTTTTGTCTTGAATGTGATTCTGCAACTGTTAGAGCCTGTGATTTGCTATTTAGAGGTTGTTTGGGTATTCCAGCACTCTGCAGTCTCTGTGAGGATTCAGGGAAGTAGAGGCAGCAGGTGTGAACCTCGAGGCGGGCAGGCCACGGGAAGGGGCGCAAGCCAATGTTACACTCCATTTCACCGATTAAAGCGATGAGAGAGATTGAAACATCGAGGAGAAAGCAGAAATCTGGAGATTGTTTGGGTGCTTCATCTCCAAGAGGATTCTGGGAGGCAGAGGCCATGTGCACGAACATCCTGTAGGGCAGGCTGCGGGATGGGCGCGAGCTGATGTTTGGCTCCATTTCACCGATTAAAGCTTCCATTGTTTGCTGATTAAAGCGATGAGTGAGATTGAATTCATCAAGGCGAATGCGGAAGGTGAGAGCTAGCTGCCTGCCTTTTTTATCACTGAGAATTTCGCTGCTATGCTACAGGAGAGGGGAGAGTCTGCCACTGTGCCCAGAGAATGTTACCCAGGTTTTCTGTGTTTTGGAGATGGACTTGGACTGTAGACCTTTTTTCAGTCCTATAATTTTTCTTTATATATTCTTTGTTTTTTGCCAGATCTTTCTCGTTTTTTTGTGTAGGGAAGGGTTTTGGGGATCAATGTGCCTGTCCTGTCTGGTTCTTTTTTTGCAGGTGGAGAAATTTGGGATTGATGCATTCCATTTTTGTTCATGTTTTTGTGTGGGGAGGGGAGATTTGGGAGTTGATGTGCCTATTCCATTTTTGTTCATTTTTTGTGTGCAGGGAGGGGGGATTTGGGGGGAGGGGTTGATGATCGTGCTGCCTTCTTTTCTTTCATGGTTTCATGGCTACCCAGAGAAGAAGAATTTCAGCGTTGTATACTTTGATAATAAATGAACCTTTGAACCTTTGAATGTCAGTCAGGTTTGGTAAGGTTCTGCTTGAAGCTGTTTTCTTTGCATGTTCAGTTTTCTTTTCCTTTGCTTCCGTGTAATAAGAACGTGTGAACATTAGAAACAGGAGCAGAAATAGATTATTTGTTCCACCATTCAATAAATTTATGGCTGATCTGACTGTGGTCTCAGCTCCACCTACCTGCTTTTCCCCCCATAATGTTTATTACCCCTGCTATGTAAAATCTATATAATTGGATCTTAATATACTTAATGAAATAGACTCTACTGCTTCCTTGGACAGAGAATCCCAGAGATTCAATGCTCTGTGCTTCTCCTCATCTCCATCCTAAACCTATTCCCCCCAAATCTTGAGGCTATGTTCCCTAGTTGTAGTTTTATTATCAGTGGAAACAATTTTCCTGCCTCTATCTTGTCTATCTATAATTTTCTATGTTTCTATAAGATCCTCTCTCATCCTGAATTCCAGCAAGTTTAGTTCCAGGTGACTTAATATCTCTAATACTGACATCCTCAATGTCAGAATCAACCTGGTGAACCTCCTCTACACCGTCTCTAAAGTCCATCCTATGCTATGTACTCTTGTTGGCTGGTGTGTAGAAGTGATGTTCCTGCCTTATGTGCATCATCTCATACATTGGTACTGTCCATAGCTGAATGGGGCATTCTGTCTAGCACCCAAAGCCTTTACATCCAACACATGGTATTTACAAAATCATATAGCACAGAAGGAGGAAATTCAGCCCATCAAGTTTTGCAGGCCGTTAAGTACTATACCTATCTGTCCTAATTTACCATATCACAATATGGCTGCCAGTGTTGTTAAATATTCCTCACTCCACAGAAAGATGCAAATCATCTGGTCACCTCACTACAGGAAGGATGTAGAAGCCATAGAAAGGGTGCAGAAGAGATTTACAAGGATGTTGCCTGGATTCGGGATCATGCCTTATGAGAATAGGTTGAGTGAACTCGGCCTTTTCTCCTTGGAGCGACGGAGGATGAGAGGTGACCTGATAGAGGTGTGTAAGATGATGAGACGCATTGATTGTGTGGATAGTCAGAGGCTTCTTTCCAGGGCTGAAATGGTTGCCACAAGAGGACACAGGTTTAAGGTGTTGGGGAGTAGGTACAGAGGAGATATCAGGGGTAAGTTTTTTACTCAGAGAGCGGTGAGTGCGTGGAATGGGCTGCGGGCAACAGTGGTGGAGGAGGTTACGATAGGGTCTTTTAAGAGACTTTTGGATAGGTACATGGAGCTTAGAAAAATAGAGGGCTATTGATAAGCCTAGTAATTTCTAAGGTAGGGACATGTTCGGCACAAGTTTGTGGGCCGAAGGGCCTGTATTGTGCTGTAGGTTTTCTATGTTTCTGTCTGTTGTTTGAATGTCTGTAAGAGCAATAGCTGACCTTGAGCTCCTGTTGTATGAAGACATTGACAACCACCAAGACAGCCTAAGCCTGGGAAGTCGCTGTGGTTGCAACATTGATTAATTGATGAATAAGTCTGTCAAAGCTTATGGGGCGATGGGCAATGGGAAGAGACTTGGGTTGGGTGGGATAGTAAATCAGCTATGACCAGATGGTGACTCAATGGGCCAAATGGCCTAACTCAGCTCTTACACCTTATGGTCTTGAATGTACAAATGCCCCACATTATTCCACAGGAGAAAAGTGATGAAGCTATGATTTTGTCTCCATTGATAAGTTCAGGTCGTCTATCTACACGTCTCTTTCATTGAAGACTTTTTATCATGTCCTGAAAAGTCGGAATGCTAAAAGCTCCTAGTGGGAAATCTTATCTATAGTAACAGTATCCAGGAAATTTGAGATGAAGAAGGATTCATGCTGTATTTCCACCTGCGCTGCAAATACTGAACCATGAAAAATCAATAATTTTCAGGTCAATGAAAATGTGTGCAAACTTGTCAAGGAACATTAGAAACTTCTAACCTGATCTGAACAGAAAGATTAATGTAATTCAGCTAGACCAGGCATTATCCAAGGTCAATATACAATATTTGTTAATTAATCTGCCCCTTCTGTCACTACTTGCCCTGGCCACATGGAAGCAGAAGAATTCGATTGCTTAGATAATGACTAATCTTCTGGATATTTTGTGGGTGCATCCACATTCCAGGAGACAACCAGTGCAAAATCACAGTAGTCATTACTAATGGTTGGGCACAACTGGGTCTTAGGTTTGCACAGATTGTATCCCAGTTGTTAAACAAGCAACCAATATATGAATATCGATTTCTTCATCTGGTAAACAAATTCTCGCCCCCCCCCACCCCCCGTTCCCCATTCTGACCTTTTACTTTTTCTCACCTGCCTATAACTCACCCTGGGTGCCCCCCTCCTTCCCTTTCTCCTATGGTCCACTCTCCTTTCCTGTCAGATTCATTCTTCTCCAGCCCTTGATCTTTCCCACACACCTGATTGCACCTGTCACCTTCCAGCTAGCTTCCTCCCCTTTCCTCCAGCTTTTTATTCTGGCATCTTTCCCCTTTTTTCTCAATCCTGAAGGAGGGTCTCGGCCTGAAATGTCCACAGCTTATTCTTTTCCATAGATGTTGCCTGACCTGCTGAGTTCCTCCAGAATTTTGTGTGTGTTGCTTTGAACCAATGTAAGTGTTCTGCCTCGTAACTGCCGAATAAACTTTGCTGATTATACAGTACCTGAGATAAATGAAAATGGAGCCGACAGATGGTAAACAGGAGACAAAATATCTTTCTTCTTCTATCCAAAGAACTTTGAAGGTGCTTAACGCCAGGATTTCCTCCAAGAGATTACTAACTGAAGCTTAAAATGTACAGCAAATTGGCAACAGTATTAAAACCATCCTCCACTGTGACTGATTACAAATGTGTAGCTTCTCAGTAATTAAAGCATGTTCTAGGTTTATTTGAGGGTGATAAGCTGACAACAGAGCACAAAATGTTTGTGAAATGCAATAAAAAATTAAATTTGGACATTAACAATTGCAAATTAAAAAAAGAAGGAAATAACTTGTGCCAGAAAGCACTATGGTTGCAAGAAGCTCGTGGGAATTAAAGGGAGAATTTAAGCTTTGTTTGCAGCCATTTATCAAAGCGGAAGACTGAATGATAGCCGGGAACTTTTATAATGATGTAAAATAGAAGAAAATGATTGGCCAGAGAATTTAATGAAGGCTGTTAATATGAGCTGAATGTTCTACAAATGGTTCATAGAATATTGTTCGGTGACATAAAGGTTATCTATGATGGGACGATACTCAGAGAAGTGAAAGTTAAGTGAACTGATCTTAACAATGTACAAGAAATTACAGTTTTGCCTGTGAAATAATCTGGTATTATTAATATACTAATGCAACACCAGGAAATCATTATAAAATCTTAAAGGGACCAAACAGTTGAATAACTAAAGCTATTGAAAAATATGAAAATAAAATGAGCTTCTGGGGGTATCAATGGGTCAAGTGGCATCTGTGGAGGTAATTGGGCATTGGACATTTTGGGTCAAGATATTTACCTGGAGAAGGCTCCAGATTCCAGCATCTTGTGTCTCAATGGAAACTACTGGACTGGCATAAAGTTCAATGACACTTCAAATAAAATCTAATGAGGCACCTTCCAGGAACTAATGTTGAGCATACAGCAGGAGTAGGCAACCTTAAGCACAAATGATTTTCTAGCATACGTTACTCATTAATTTGAGGCCAAACATAATTAGGTGTATTTAAATGGATAATTCCCATATTTCGAGTTTCTTATGGCATTTATCTGGCCCACCGTCTGCTCATTAATACGCGATCCGGCCCACAGAGGCAAAGAAGTTGCCGACCCCTGGCATACAGGATCAAATGCATTTGGAACCAATGAACCTATGGACAACAAACCAGTCGCTAAGTTACCTAGCTGAAAGAGAAATAACATCTAGAGAATGAGTCTTTTCAAATCTTGATTGAGAACGGGGGAGTAGCACACAGAATGTGCTAGATAAACTCCGCCTGGTCAGGCAGCAGCTATAGAAAGGATAAAGAGCTACAATTTGGTCCGAGACCTTTCAAGAGGACTTGCCAGATTTTTATTCCTCTCCCTCGATGATGCCTGACCTGCTGAGTTCCTCCAGCATTTTGTGTGTTTTACCCTGGATTTCCAGCATCTGCAGAATTTCTTGTGTTTGGAAAAGGGGAAGAGTTTCACTCAGATAACTTGCAGACATATGAATTAGAAACCTGAGTACACTACCGAAGTCTGCTCCACCACTCACTAAGTTCATCATGAAACTAATTGTAACCTTAGCTCCACATTTCATTCTACAGGCACCCATTCTCTAAACAACCTTTCACCCACTGATTTTTCAGAAGGCTGTTGACAGGGTGCCACATATGAGGCTGCTTAACATGCTATGAGTCCATGGTATTACAGGAAAGATCCTAGCATGGATAAAGAAGTGACTGATTGGCAGGAGGCAATGAGTGGGAATAAAGGAAGCCTTTTCTGGTTGGCTTCCGGTGACTAGCGGTGTTCCACAGGGATCTGTGTTGGGACCGATTCTTTTTATGTTATATGTCAATGATTTCAACGGTGGAATTGATGGCTTTGTTGAAAAGTTAGCAGATGATATGAAGATAGGTGGAGTGGCAGGTAGTTTTTGAGGAAATAGGGAGGCTACAGAAGAACTTAGACAGATTAGGAGAATGGGCAAAGAAGTGGCAGATGGAATACAGGGTTGGGAAGTGAATGGTCGTACACTTCGATAGAAGAAATGGAAGGGTTGATTATTTCCTAAATGGGGAGAAAATACAAAAATCTGAGATGCAAAGGGATTTGGGAATTCTTGTGCATGATTCCCTAAAGGATATCATCTCCTAAGTTACGGGGGAAGGTTGAACAATTAGGTCTTTATTCTTTGGAGCGTAGAAGGTTGAGGGGTGTCTTGATAGAGGTGTTTAAAATTATGAGGGGGATTGATAGAGTTGACATGGTTAGACTTTTTCCATTGAGAGTGGGGAAGATTCAAATAAGAGGGCATGGGTTGAGAATTAGAGGACAAAAGTTTAGGGGTAACATGAGGGGGAACTTCTTTACTCAGAGAGTGGTAGCTGTGTGGAACGAGCTTCCAGCAGAAGTGGTTGAGGCAGGTTCTATGTTGTCGTTTAAAGTTAAATTGGATAGATATATGGACAGGAACGGAATGGAGGATTATGGGCTGTGTGCAGGTCAGTGGCACTAGGATAGTGTAAGAGTTCGGCACGGACTAGAAGGGCCGAGATGGCCTGTTTCCGTGCTGTAATTGTTATATGGTTATATGATAATTCGCTAGTTGAGTCTGTGGTGAAGAAGGCAAATGCAATGTTATCATTCATTTCAAGAGGACTAGAATATAAGAGAAAGGATGCAACGTTGAGACTTTATAAAGCATTGGTGAGGCCTCACTTGGAGTATTGTGCACAGTTTTGGGTGGGAAGGATGTGCTGAAATTGGAGAGGGTTCAAGGGATGGTTCATAAAAATGATTCCACGATTAAACGACTTGTCATATGAAGAGTGTTTGAATTTCTTTAGCCAGATGGTGTTGAATCTGTGGAACTTATTGTCACAGATAGCTGTGGAGGCCAAGTCATTGGGCACTTTTAGAGTGGATGTTGATAAGTTCTTGATTAGTAAGGGCGTCAAAGGTAACTGGGAGAAGGCAGGAGAATGGTGTAGAGACCCAATAATAAATCAACCATGTTGGAAATAGCAGAGCAGACTCAATGAGCCAAATGGCTTAATTCTGTTCCGATGGCTTATGGTCTAAATTTTTTATGCAAACATTGTAACACTCTAGCTCTTAGGGTTATAGTTGCTCAGTGGATGAGTATGGCTGAAATGATATAATTTTGGACACTTCAAGAAAGGCTGTAGGTTGTAAAAGATGAGGCACAGGAACAACTATAATTTCATTGGATGACTTAAGGGGACTTTCAGCCTAATTGTGCTCCTTTGTCTTCAGTACTAATGAGACTTAAATTAAAATGTCTGCTTCAGTCAAAGCAAATGAAGTAAATATTATAATTAAGATGTAGGTTCCAGACACCAGGACTAATAAATCTCCTTCTCTTAGGGTGAGGGATTCCATAGCTAGAGGGCTTGTGTTTAAAGAGAAGAGGAAAAGATTTAAAAGGGACCTAAGGGACAATTTCTTCATGCAGGGGGTGCTACATACGAGCTACCTGATGAAGTGATCTGAGCAAGTACAATAACTACATTTAGAGGCACAGGAATAAGAAAGTATTAGAGGGATAGGGACCAAATGCCGGCAAATGGGATAGGCTTAGCTGAGCATATTGGTCAACATAGATGAGCTGGGCTGAAGGGCCTGTCTCCATCAACAAAATGCTGGAGGAACTCAGCAGGTCAGGCAGCATGTATGGAGATCAGAATCAGATTTAATATCACTGGCATATGTCGTGAAATTTGTTAACTTAACGGCAGCAGTGCAATGCAATGCATGATAAATATACAAACAAATAAATTACAGTAAGTATATATGCATATTAAATAGTTAAATTAAAAATAGTAGTGCAAAAACAGAAATAATTTTAAAAGTGAGGTAGTGTCCGTGGGTACAATGTCCATTTAGAAATCTGATGGCAGAGGGGAAGGAGCTGTTCCTGAATGGTTGAGTGTGTGCCTTTAGGCTTCTGAACCTCCTTCCTGATGGTAACAATCAGAAGAGGGCATGTCCTGGGTGATGGGGTCCTTGATAATGGACGCCTCCTTTCTGAGCCATCACTCCTTGAAGGTGTCATGGATACTACGGAGGCTAGTGCTCATGCTGGAGTAGACTAATTTTACAACTTCCTGTGCCTTCTTTCGATCTTGTGCAGTAGATCCCTCCCCACCCATACTGGACCGTGATACAGCCTGTCAGAGTGCTCTCCATGTATCTGTAGAACTTTTCAAATGCTTTAGGTGACAAACCAAATCTCCACAAACTCCTAATGAAATATAGCCACTGTCTTGACTTCTTCATAGCTACATCGATTTGCTGGGAGCAGTTAGATCCTCAGAGATACTGACACTCAGGAACTTGAAATTTCTCACTTTCTCCACTTCTGCTCCCTCTAGGAGGATTGGTTCACCTACCCTTGTCTTATGCTTTCTGAAGTCCACAATCAGCTGTTTGGTCTTGTTGACGTTGTATGCAAGGTATCTTGCTGTGACTCCGAAATGAACAAACAGTCGACGGTTTGGGCCGAGACTCTTCATTAGGACTCAGGGCTGATGAAGGGTCTTGGCCCTAAGCTTTGACTGTTTGTTCATTTCCACAGATTCTGCTTGACTTGCTGAGTTCCTCCAGCATTTTGTTTGTGTTGCTCTGGATTTCCAGCATCTGCAGAATCTCTTGTGTTTATGGGCCTGTTACCGTGATGTATTTATCTAAGACTATATGAATCCAAGATATCTTCAAGGAGTGATGCCTCAAAAAGGTGGCATCCATCATTAAGGATCCCCATCATCCAGGACATGCCCTCTTCTCATTGCTACCATCAGGGAGGAGGTACAGAAGCCTGAAGGCATACACTCAGTGACTTAGGAGCAGTTTCTTCCCCTCTGCCATCCGATTTCTGAATGGACATTGAACCTATGAACACCACCTCACTACTTTTTTATTTCTATTTTTGCACCACTTGTTTAATTTAATGATTTAATATATATACTTAGAGTAATTCACATTTTTTCTGTTATTATGTATTGCATTGTACTGCTGCCGTAAAGACAACAAATTTCACAACTTATGCCGATGATGGTAAACTGATTCTGGTTCTGAAAGATACTTATTCTGGTAAATGACCAGCAAAGGAGCTGAGCAGGCATGGTTGGACTACTTTTTTAATGTACCTGATGATAAACAACCTTTTGGTTTTTGCTCCCAGCCCTTCTGGAGCACGTCAGATAATTCTCCTGGCTCCACTCTGTCAGCTCCCCACTGTTAATCGATAATATTCCCTGCAAATGTGCATGTGCAAGCTGAAGCCTTACGCACCTATCTCTTCTCATCTGCTTGGGCACCTGTATTTCCTTTTTGCTCTCAGTTGCTTGTCCAATAAACACAAAGTAAAAATGGATCTAATTCCGTTAACTGAGACTGCATTGGTACAATTGGAAGCCCACAGGAAAATGAGATCTGACTGTCTCTGTAGAATTGATCTTTGATATGTTATTAGTTAAAAAGTCTGATCAGATCACAAGATTTGTTTCCTGGAGTGATCAAGGGTGATGAGAGGTGACTTAATAGAGTTGTATAATATAGTAAGTGCCGTAGATCGAGTGGACAGCCAGAGACTTTTCTCCCAGGGCAGAAATGTATTATAAGGTGATTGAAGGAATGTATGGGGGGATGGTCAGAGGTAGATGTAACTTTGTGGAAATGCAACCAGGAGTAGTGTTAGATGCAGATACGTTAGGGAAATAGTGTGGCACGTGGCCAAGTAGTTAAGGCATTGGACTAGCTATCTGAAGGTCGTGAGTTCGAGCCCCACCTGAGGCAACGTGTTGTGTCCTTGAGCAAGGAACTTAATCACACACTGCTCCAGTCCACCCAGCTGAAAATGGGTACCATCAAAAAATGCTGGGGGTTAACCTCACAATAGACTGGCGTCCTATCCGGTGGGGGGGGAGTCTCATACTCTCAGTCGCTTCACGCCACGGAAACCGGCATAATCACTGCCCTGATGAGCCTATAAGGCTTGGAACAGACTTTAACTAACTAACATTAGGGAAATGTAACAAACTGTTAGATAGGCACATGGGCTATATGGGAGAGAAGGGTATACTGCTAATCATGGACTTAGCCAACTATCTTTCTCTACAAATTCATTATTCCAAGTCGAAGATAGACATAGAATATTACAGTACAGGCCCTTCAGAGCATGGTGTTGTACTGAAAGTTCAACTTAGACTAGGTTGAACGTTCAGCACAACACCATGCTCTGAAGGGCCTGTACTGTAATATTCTATGTCTATCTTCGACTTGGGATAATGAATTTGCAGAGAAAGATAGTTGGCTAGGTCCATGATCAGCAGTAGTAGGTGACTCTATAATGGTATTCTCTACCTGCATTCTAGGTGGTTTCCACCAATGGATTCCGATGATTTAAAAAGCTGACTTTTGAAGACAATGTGTATAGCCACTATTGCACAAAATGAGCAGTGCTGCCGACCAGCAAGAAGAATTTACCACTGCTCTCTTCCATTCTCATCCTTATTTACCGTACATGTCCTTGGCTCTGCAAGGCCTTGTCTCCTTTACAATGCCATTGCTGTACTTAATCTAATGCCAAAAGGTAAAGTGACACCACCTCACATGGTACTCCTTGCCCATTAATTAGGACCTGATGAGATGGATGCCACTGTAAGGTGACCTTGTGGTTAAAGCAGTTAATATTGGTGCTAATACATTTTCCGGGATACCCTGAAGTTGACTTTGTTTCCAGATTTAGCAACCAATGCAAATTTGCCTTCCTGATGGGGCTTTCCACACACATGCCACCCAGAGACGAACAACTAGATTAGGCTGCACTAATAGTGTCCTTGTCTGAGACATTGGTGGGCTGAGGCACTCCGTGGGGAGTAGGCAAGACAGCTACTCTTAGCTAGGAGGGAACGTTGACTCAGACCATGAGAGGCCTGCATCAGGTATTTTCATGCTTTACAAGGTGCAGGTTGGAAGTCTGTGTGGGGCGCCACTCCTTTCACAGACACTAGAGCAATGTGTGGTTAAGTGCCTTGCTCAACTAGCAAGGATTGAACTAGCGACCTTCAGATCACTGGATGAATGCCTTAACCACTTGGCCACGTGCCCAACACATAGTTAGAGTCTAAGCTTAAGGATGTCATCCAAGACCTTTGTCCACTATTCATAGACAATATACACATCGACTTCATAACTCCATCTTTAGCCCCCAAGTATTCTTGGCCATGCACCTGAAATACCTCAGTTTCTCCCTGACAGCTAATCCCAGAGAAAACAGAGGGCCCACATGGAATTTTCTCAGTCAAGCAACAACTTTGCAAGGCCTTGGATAAACATTTGTAAATTGCAAAGTCCTTTCTTGTTTGTTACTGTTTGATCTTAGCAAGTAATGCAAGGTGTCAGATTATGAAGTAAATCGGGCCCTGAATAAATCAGAGTGCTTTAGCAGAGATGGGGAAGTGAAGTGAACACTTTGAAGCCCTGACCGGCTACTCCCTGCAGTTTCATAACCTCTTCAACTCTATCCTTTCATCTGAGAGCAGCTCTGTTATTTATTCTAAGTCACCCTGCAGTCTAGTGGGATCGTGGATTACAGTTCTCTTTCATAAGAGAAAAAAAATAAAATATTAAGCATCAGAAGCTTAAACACCATATGATGCGGTGCATCTATTATTCAAAATGTGCCATTTCCAGTAAGCTTATGAAAGGCAGGTAAACACAAAAACTCAAGAAGTTCTTATTAAGCAGCTGAAATGTGACCAACTTCTATATCTCTTACTCCGTGGCAGCACTTAAGGTGGAAGAATGGAGAGGACGAGCTTGGCCTTAGGAATGGCCCTTTATAGAGCTGTCCTTCAAAGTTTGAAGTAAGTTTATTGTCAAAGTACCTATATACTACCTTGAGATTCATTTTTTGCATTACAGGACAAAGAAACACAATAGAGTCAATGTTAAACTACACACAAAGACAGAGAAAGAGAAGAAAACCCGTACAAATACAAAAAAAAAATTAGTTAATAAATAATACTTCAGAATATGAGTTAAGGAACCCACCCATCCATCCCGCATCCTCTTTGACTTTCTACCATCAGGCAGGAGACTACGATGCATAAAAACAAGAACAAGGTCGGATGAGAAACAGTTTCTTCTCCCAGGCCATTAGGCTTCTAAATTCCTGCCGCATCGTATTTGAGGTGTCACTAGTTAAACTGTTCCAGCACAATATTTAATATTAATGCACTTTAGTTGTTATTCATGTGTGATTCATCTATAGATTTTATCCTTACCTTCATAAGTTATTGTGTATGCGTGTTATGTGTACTACTGTGCTTTACACCCTGGTTCAGAGGAACATCTTGTTTCTATATATATTATATGGTCATATACATTATATACATGTATATAGTTAAAAGTTGATGCACTTGACTTGATTTGACTTGAGCTGTAGGGTTCTTGAAAGTGAGTCCATATGCTCTGCAATCAGTTCAGTGTTGAGGTGAGTGAAATTATCCACACTGGTTCAGGTGCCTGATGGTTGAAGGGTAATAACTGTTCCTGAACCTGGCGGTGTGGGACCTAAGGCTTCTGCACCTCCTGGCCAATGGTAATAGTGAGAAGAGGGCATGGCCTGGACAATGGAGGTCCTTGATGATGGTTGCTGCTTTCTTGTGGCAATGCTCCTTCTAGGTGTGCTTAATGGTGGGGAGAGCTATTCCTGTGATAGACTAGGCTGTATCCAGTACTTTTTGTAGGCCTTTCCATTCAAGGACAGAAATGTTTCCATGATGGGCTGTGATACCAAAAGTCAGAATTCTCTTCACTATGCATCTGTAGAACATTGTCAATGTTTTACAAGACATACTGACTTAACTTTTTTCCTTAGATGCAAAAAAAACTATAAACTATGAATGATAAGCAAAAAAAAATGCTTTAGGAACTCAGCAAGTCAGGCAGCATCTATGGACAGAAATCAGGATTCTGGTCCTGTTGAAGGGTCTCAGTCCAAAATGTAGATGGTATGTTTTCCTCCACAGATACTGCCATAGGATCAGAATATGCCATTTAGTCCATCAAGTCATCTCTGACATTTCATCATGACTGATTTATTATCCCTCTCAATCCCATTCTCCTGCCTTCACCCCATAACCTTGGACACTTTGACTAATTAAAAACTTATCAACCTTTGCATTAAATATGTTCAATATCTTGGCTCCCACAGCCATCTATGGGAATGAATTCCAAAGATTCACCGCCCTTTGGCTGAAGAAATTCCTCCTCATCTCTGTTCTAAATGGACATCCCCCTACTCTGCGGCTGTGCCTTCTGGTCCTAGACACACCCACTATAGGAAACATCCTCATCACATCCACTCTGTTCTTGACCTTTCAACATTTGACAGGTTTCAATGAGATTCCCTCTCATTCTTTTAAACTCTAGCGAGTACAGTCCCAGAGCTATCAAATGTGTCTCATACATTAACCCTTTCACACCCAGGATCATTGTTATGAACCTTCTCTGGACCGTCATCAATGCCAGCACATTTTTTCTAAGATGAGGGGCCCAATTCTGCTCACAATACTCAAGTGGAGTCTGAACAATGCCTTATAAAGCTTCAGCATTGCATCCTTGCTTTTATATTCTAATCCTCTTGAAATGAACGCTAACATTGCATATCCCTTCCTTACTATTGACTTGACCTACAAATGAACCTTTAAGGATCCTGCAGCGGGACTTCATATCCTTTTGCAACTTAGACTTTTGAATTTTCTCTCCATTTCGAAAATAGACCATGCTTTTATTCCTTCAATCAATGTTGATGCCAATATTTCCTTACACTATATTCCATCTGCCACTTCTTTGCCCGTCCTCCCAATCTATCCACTTTCTGCAGACTAGACTTCTTAATCACTACCTACCCCTTCACCTATATTAGTGTCATCTGCAAACTTGACCTCAAATTGACATATTACGCAAAAAGAAGCAGCTCCAATACTGACTCCTGTGGAACACCACTAGACATCGGCAGCCAATCAGAATAAGCCCCAGTTATTCCCACTCTTTGCCTCCTGCCAGTCAGCCAATCTTTTATCAATGATGCTATCTTTCCTGTAATACCAGGATTCTGGTCCTGATGATGGATCTTGGCCCAAAACGTTGATTGTATATTCTCCTTCACAGATGCTGCCTGAACCATAAGACATAGGAGCAGAATACACCATTTAGTCCATCGAGCCTTTCCTCTTATTTTGTTAAGTAGCCTCACATGCGGCACCTTGTCAAAGACTTCTCAAAATCCAGGTCCACAACATCCACTGACTCTCCTTTGTCTATTCTGTCTGTTATTTCTTCAAAGAATTCCAACAGATCTGTCAGGCAGAATTTCCCCTTAATGAAACTATGCTGACGATGGCCTATTTTATCATGCACCATATACCCTGAAACCGCATCCTTAATAATGAATTCAACATCTTCCCAACCACTGAAGTCAAGCTAACTGGCCTATAATTTCCTTTCTTCTGCCTCCCTCCCTTCTTAAAGAGCAGAGTGACACTTGCAATTTAACAGTCCTCTGGAACCATTCCAGAATCTAGTGATTCTTGAAAGATCATTACTAATGCCTTGACAATCTCTTCAGCCACCTCTGAACCCTGGGGTGCAGACCATCTGGCCCAGGTGACTTATCTACCTTCAGACATTTCAGCTTCCCAAGCACTTTCTCCTTAGTAATAGCAGCTACACTCACTTCTGCCCTTGACACTCTCCAATTTCTGGCATACTGCTCATGTCTTCCACAGTGAAAATTGATGCAAAATATTTATTAAGTTAATCTGTCATTTCTTTATGCCTCATTTCTACCACTCCAGTTTAATTTTACTATGGTCTGATGTCCACTCTCAACGGTCTTTTAAACTTCTATAGATCTGATAAAGCTGTTAGTATTCTCTTTTATATTATCGTCTAGCTTTACCTTTATATTTCATATTTCCCCTCATGTTTTTGTTGCTTTTTGTTGATTCTTTAAAGTTTCCCAATTCTCTATCATCCCACTAATTTTTGCTATGTTATAAGCCCTCCCTTTTCCTTTTATGCTGTCCCTGACTTCCCTTGTGAGCCATTGTTGACTGACTCATCCTCCGTTTTAAATACTTCTTCATCTTCGGTGTGTATCTATCCTACGCCTTCTGAATTGCCCCCAGAAACACCAGCCATTACTGCTGTATCATCATCCCTGACCATGTCCCCTTCCAAACAACTTTAGCTATCTCCTCTCTCATGCCGTAGTAACTTCCCTTTACTCCACTGTGACCTTGATACACCTAACTTTTATCTTCTCCCTCTCAAACTGCAGGATGAATTCTATCATATTATGATCACTCTCTACTAAGGGTTCCTTTACCTTAAGCTCACTAATCAAATCTGATTCATCACATGACACCCAATCTGGAATTGCCTTTTCCCTAGTGGGCTTAACCACGAGCAACTCTTGTTCTAAAAGGCCATCTCGTGGCATTCTACAAATTCCCTCTATTTGGATGCAGCACCAACATGATTTTCCCAATCTACCTGCATATTAAAATTCCCCATGACTATCATAACATTGCCCTCCTTACATGACTTTTCTATCTCCCATTGTAATTTATGTCCTACATCATGGCTACTGTTCTGAGGCCTGTATATAAACTCTCATCAGGGTCTTTTGACGTCTGCAGTTTCTTAACTCTTCCTGCACTGATTCTACATCGGCTGATATTATGTCACCTCTTTCTAAGGATGCGATTTCATTTCTTACCAAGACAGCCACCCCACCCCTCTGCCTACCTGCCAGTCCCTTCAATACAAGATGTATCCTTGGATCTTAAGCTCCGAACTATGATCTTTCTGCCAAAACTCAGTGATGGCCACAACATTATACCTGTGATCTCTAACAGTACTGCAGGAATTCAAGTGTAACACCTTCAGTCCTGTGTTCATAACCCTTTTCACTTTTGCCCCATGTTACACTTCAACTCATCCTCGTGACAGCAATTTTGCCCCATCATCTGCGTGTGCTACCTCACAGCCTCACTACAAACTGCATCAAGTTATTGTCCCATCTTCAGCCCTATCACTCTGGTTCCCATCCCTCTGCCAAATTAGTTTAACCCCACCCCAGGAGCACTAGCAAACCTGCCCTCAAGGACGTGGTCCCATTGCGTTCAGGTGTAACCCATCCTTTTTATACCAGAAGAGATCCCAATGGAGTAGAAACCTAATACCCTGCACCATGCACCATTTCCTCAGCCACTCATTCACCTGTACTATCATCCTATTCCTGCCCTGACTAGTATGTCGTACTGGAAATAATCCAGAGATTACTTTCATCAAGTTCAAAGTTATTGACATCTGATTGTACATATATACAACCAAACAAAACAGCCTTCCTCTGGACAATGACACGCCCACAAAACATGTAACACACACAGCACTTAAACTAAAATGGTGCCATAAATAAATTAATAAAAATATAATTCAAAAATGCATGTGGCACAAGTAAACAGTAACAGCTTACAGTCCCAGTGATGAGACCTCGGTGGTGGCAGGGTATTGATTAGTCTTACAGCCCGAGGGAAGAAGCTGTTTCTCAGTCCGGCAGTCCTAGTCCTGATGCTTCTGTACCTTCCTGATGGTAGTGGGTCAAAGAGATTGTGTGGATGGGTTGGGGAATCCTCAATGATACTCTGGGCTCTTCGCCAGCGACATTCCCAATAAATGTCACAAATAGTTTGAGAGAGACCCTGCCGATCCTCTTGGCCATTTTAACTATCCACTGTAGGTTCTTGTGGTCCTTCTTTTCAGCTTCTTTCCTAACTCCCTATACTCACTGCACAGGACCTCGTTTCCCATTCTACCTATGTCATTGGTCTCAATGTGCACCGCAACCTCTGGCTTCCCACCCGCCATCTTGAGAATCCTCTTGCATCTGCTCTGAGACACCCTGGACCTTAGCACCTGGGAGGCAACACACAATCTTGGTGTCTCTTTCGAGCCCACTGAATCTCCTGTCCACCCCTCTATTTATCGAGTCATCTATCATTATCGCTCTGTCTAACTTTACCCTTCCCTGCTGACCGCCGGAGCCAGCCACAGTGCCACTGGCCTGGCTGCTGATGCTGTGCCCTGATAGATCATCCCCCACCCGCCAGCAGTATCCAAAGGTATATACCTGTTGCTGAGGGGAATGGCCACATGGGAACCCTGTACTAACTGTTTACTTCCCTTACATCTCCTGGTGGTTACCCACCTACAATCCAAAACCTATACTCTGGGTGTGACCACCTCAGTAAAAATCTCATCTATGAGGTTTTCAGCTTCCCAGGTGGTCCAAAATACATTCATCCCCAGCTCCAGCTCCTTGACCTTGACCTTGGCAGTCAGGAGCTGAAGTTGGGTGCACTTCCCGCAGACGTAGTCATCAGAGACACCATATAGTACCCTGCAATCCCACATCTCGCAGGAGGATCACTCCACTGCCTTAACTACCATCCTGCCTCCACTGTCCCCTCCAGCAATGAGCACTCTGCTTACACCTCGCCTTTTTTTTTATTGGGCCCTACAGAGTCCCTAAGAGGTCATTATGATTGCAGCCCACCAACAAGTTCTGAAAAGCCCTGATTTCTTTTTAAACATTGTGTTGCCTCACCGACAAATGATAGCAGACCACCAAAAAGTTCCGAATGGCCCCAATCTCTTTTTTGACCTTGCACTGCCTCACGAACAAATAACTCCTCATGACGATTGCGTGTGTTGCTCAAGATTTCCAGCATCTGCAAAATTCTTGTATCTAGAAAGGGTACTGTGTTGATTATTCTTAATTTGACGTCAGATAGCTGTTGTTTGCCAACTCAGGACTCCAGTCTCATCTCTTTGGAGCAGTTCTAATGGGAGCTATCACTGAATGTGGCTGCTATACAGACAATCTACTTTCTTAATGATGATGGCCCTCTTAACGCATGCTTTTCTTTGTTGACAATCACTGTGTTGTCAGTGACTAAAAGACTCACTTTGCATGGACTACTGTTGCTGAGGATGGTGAGTGTACCTTAAAAATTATTCTCGTTAAAGGACAGTCATCTGCTTCAATGCCAACAGCATGAAAAAGCCATGGGAGCCATGAAGAACCAGTTACAGGTTGGTTGAGATGTGAGTCAGTCACAAAGTGGAGTGGAGGAAGTTGATTACGACATCTAAGGTGTCACAGTGGTGATAGGGCCTCAGGAATGACATGCATGAGAGCAAGCATAATTCTGTCCCCCAAACATAATAATCAGTTGCGTCATGCCATTGGTTAGTTTCTGGGTTCTCTGTTTAGTGTAGACCATTCAATTCTTCAGCTAAGTATCAATTATATTGTAGTTTGAACCCATAAGTTCAACACTTATGAAGGAAACAAGTTTTGAACGTTTCCAGTTTCACAAACATTGAGAATATTTAGATATTTAGGGTAGAAAACAAGAACAAAGCAGAGCACTTTCACAATGGGGAATCCTTCGCAGGTGGTGATGGGCCTCACTTTATGTCAACAGAGTAACAACCCTTGCTAATGTACAGGTCTGACACTCGTTAAAGAATCAAATGAAATTTGGCAGTGATGAACAGGATAGCTGTATGAGGATCTTACTCAGGATTCTTCATCAAATACCAAGAGGGACATTTTATCATCAAGAAAGTGTAACTGTGGAGCAGGCATTGGGGGATTGCTGTCGATATCCATTGCTACCTATTCATATCACCAGAGCAGATCGGTCCTGAGGAACCAACATGAATTCTGCTTCCCCAGTGTTGATCTGTTGAATACCATTGGTGTTGCCAGCTCCCTGGTCTAATTTAACTGAGGCCTAAGGTTTAGTTTAGACTGAGACTTGTGCCTACCCATTAGAGCAGAGTGATTGATTCTGTCTCAAGCAGAATGTTAGTGTTGTGTTTTGCTCACTCCCTTAGATGTTATACGTGCGTTAGAGCTCCTCTCACTCACATTTCTTACAGCATGAGTTAGGAGCAACCATAGCCTGAGGCCGGACCAGACTGTTTGCTCTGGTGGTGCCTTATTTGTCCCTGAACTGAGCTTCCAAACCCATAATATCTCCGTCATTATAACCACCTCCAATTCATTGCCTGAGAGCAACTCAGCGATCATAACCATGGTATAGAAAATTATAGCTTGTTGGAAGATAGAATTGAAATTGGTTTATTATTGTTTAATGTACCAAAGTACAGAGATTAATTTGCCTTACATACTGTTTGTAAAGATCTATTCATTCCACAGTGGATTGAGGTTCATTCATTATGTGCTGTGTTGGCGGGCGTAGGCGATCGTGGTCTTTCCATGACCATGATTGCTGTTGGCAATTTTTTATACAGAATTAATTTGCCATTACCTTCTTTTGGGCAATGTCTTTAGAAGACGGATAACCCCAGCCATCATCAATACTCTTCAGAGATTGTCTGCCTGACATCAGTGGCCACATAACTAGGACTTGTGATATGCACCAGCTGCTCACTACCTGCTCTCATGGCTTCATGTGACCCTGATCCAGGGGGCCAAGCAGATGCTACACCTTACCCAAGGGTGACCTGCAGGCCAGCAGGGGGAAGGAGCGCCTTACACCTCCTTTGGTAGAAATGTATCTCTACCCCACCACCCATTCAAGTAGTACAAGTTAAAACAATAACAGTGTGCAGAATTTTTATAGGCATCCGTTAGTCTCGTGAGACCATGGATTTGCGCCTTGGAAGATTTCCAGGGCGCAGGCCTGGGCAAGGTTGTATGGAAGACCGGCAGTTGCCCATGCTGCAAGTCTCCCCTCTCCACGCCACAGATGTTGTCCAAGGGAAGGACATTAGGACCCATACTGCTGGGCACTGGTGTCGTCACAGAGCAATGTGTGGTTAAGTGCCTTGCTCAAGGACACAACACGCTGCCTCAGCCAAGGCTCGAACTAGCGATCTTCAGATCACTAGACAAACGCCTTAACCACTTGGCCATGTGCAGGATTAAGTGCACCAGTAACAGAGAAAGTGCAGTGCTGGAAGATAATAAGGTGCAAGGTAGATTGTGAGGTTAAGAGTCCATCTTATCATACTAGACAACCATTCAATACTTTATAACAGTGTGGTAGAAGCTGTCTTGGAGCCTGTGGTATGTGCTTTCAGGATTTTGTATCTTTTGCCTGATGGGAGAGGGGAAAAGAGAAGATGTCCAGGGTGGATGGGGTCTTTGATTCTGCTGGCGTTTTTACCAAGGCAGTAAGAAATGTAGACAGAGAATATGGAGGGGAGGCTGGTTTCCATGATCTGCTGAACTGTGTCCACAACTCTCTGCAGTTTTCTTGCAGTCATGGGCAGAGCAATTGCCATACCAAGCCGTTATGCATCTGGATAGAATGTTTTCTATGGTGCACCGATAAACATTGGTAAGGGTTGATGAGAATATGCCAAATTTCTTTAGCCTCTTGAAGAAGTAGAGGCATTGCGAGCATTCTTGGCCATGGCATCTACATGGTTGGGGCAGGGCAGATTGCTAGTGAAGTTCACTTCTAGGAGCTTGAAGCTCTCAACCTTCCTGACCCCAGCAGCATTGATATAAACAGGAGCATGTACACCTCTCCCCTTGATAAAGTCAATGACCAGCTCTTTTGTTTCGCTGACATCGAGCGAAAGGTGAGTGTTAATAACCTAAATCAAAGGATGCAAAGTGCACCTCTAATCGAAGTATGTATGCACTATACAACTCTGAGATTTGTCTTCCCACAGACAGTCGCGAAAGAAAGAACTGTGGAACCCATTCAAAGAAAACATCAACCCCCCCCATGTGCAAAAAGTAATAAATTGCACAAACAACAACAAAAAAATGAGTGAAAACACAAGATATAAATGATGATGATGACGACATCGACTCAGACCTGAGAGGCCAGCGTCGGGCATTTTCATGCCTTACAAGGCGCAGTTCGAAAGAGGACAAGCTCTCCTCTACAATCACCCTGAGCACCGGTGCCCCACAAGGCTGTGTGCTCAGCCCCCTGCTGTACTCACTGTACACCCATGATTGTGTAGCCAAGTTTCCATCAAACTCAATATATAAGTTTGCTGATGACACAACAATTGTAGGCCGTATCTCGGGTAATGATGAGTTTGAGTACAGAGAGGAATTTAAGAACCTGGTGGCATGGTGCGAAGACAATAACCTATCCCTCAATGTCAGCAAGACAAAGGAATTTGTTGTTGACTTCAGAAGAAGTAGTGGACCGCACGACTCCATTTATATCAGTGGTGCGCAAGTGGACTAGGCTTGGAACAAGTGGATGCTTGGGGGGGGGTGTGGGCTGAGTGTGGCGGGAAGTGGGAAGAATGATGGCCACCAGAAACCAATGGAAGTGACTGAAGGCAGCAAGGGATATCAGTCAGTGGGCAACACCTATCTTGGAGAGATCAAAGTAATCAAGAGAAAGTAAAAACGAAGAAGCTAAGGGAGGGAATTGAGTGAAAAACAGGAGGGAGTTGAGAAGAAGGGAGACCAAGGGAGGCAGAGGAAGGCGAGGAGGAGCGAATAGATCAGGGCAGGGGATTGTATGGCTGTGGGCATGTGTTTGTGCTGTGTGTGTGTGTGTTGGAAGATTTCGTGGGTAGATTGTGTGTGTGTGTGTGTGTGTGTGTGTGTGTGCGCGTGTGTGTGTGTATGTGAGTGTGTATATGGCGTGCATGTATGTATGTATATATCTCTGTGTAGATTGTGTGTATGCAGACTGTACGTATACCCGTGTATCTGTGAACTAACTCTGGGCAGCAGAGCGTCATCTCCATTTGCCTTGGACCTCCTTGTCATTGGATCAAGCCCTCACTCTGTCAGAACAGTCTGGCTGTTGGCATACAATACCCACCTCAAGGCTAAAAGAATTTACATCCAGATATCATCCACTCCTTAGAACAAGTGTGGAAGTCAATCATCCTTGATCTTGCGGGTCTGGCTATGAGGAAAATGAGTCACAAAGTTGTCGTGGACTACTCCCAGGTATCTGTTTAAAGAAAGTTATCACTCCAGCCATGCAGCGCCACATTGCTTGAGGTTGCTCTTGGTTGAGCTTATTAAGTTATTTTCTGTTGAAAGCTGATACCTACTGGAGTGTTTTCAAGCAAAATACATGATTTTCATCTGAAGCTAGGCAATGGGTGACCTTTACACAGGCATGCTTTGAGGAGTGTTATGCCAGACTATTAAACAAGGAATGTAGCTGAAGTGAAACCTTATTTCGAAGACATTGCATGATGGTATTTAGAATTGTTCACTGGCTCAGGCTGTATGGGTGAGTTGGACTCCTGTTCCATTCTGACTATATTTGCTGGCAAGAAGCTTTCATCTCCCTTCTTTACATTTTTGCTTTTCCTGTCAGTTTTTTGTAGGCTTCCTACAGCATTGGTGAAACTCCATTTCATAATTTTAAGCAAGTGAAAATCAACATTAAGCCAGACCTCCAGTTCTCAACCCAAAATGTTGACCATCCATTTTGCTCCATAGGTGCTCCCTAATCTGCTGAGTTCCTTGAGCAGTTTTTGTTTTCATGTCTCCCTATTGCTAACTGTGCTGAGAATGACTTTAATCAATAGTTTTGGTGGATTACCAATTCAATCCAACAAATTGCTACATCAGTAGCAAAATTAATGACTTGGAATACAGGATTTGAAATGCTTCACAAGACAGCGAAGCAGAATTTAGATATGAAAAGAAACTGGATGAACTCAGAAGGCATACTTTTAAAGTGATTGGAGTAAAGTATGGGGGGATGTCAGAGACAGTTTTTTTTTAACTCAGATATTGGTAGGTGTATGGAATGCACTTCTGAGGATGGTGGTAGAGACAGGTACATTAAAGGCATTGAAGAGGCTCTTATATCGACACACGAATGAAAGAAAAATGGAGGTTTATATGGGTGGGAAGGATTAGATTAAGTGTAGAGTAAGTTAAAAGGTCAGCATAAAATCATGGGCTAAAATGCTTGTACCATGCTGTACTGTTGTATGTTCTTTGTTCTTAGTTTATCATCTGTGAAGGCAAGAGGTGTAAGATTGTATAAGATGATGAGAGGTATTGATCGTGTGGATCAGAGGCCTTTTCCCAGGGCTGAAGCGGATGCCACAAGAGGGCACAGGTTTAAGGTGCTTGAAAGTAGGTACAGAGGAGATGTCGGGGTAAGTTTTTTATGCAGAGAGTGGCAGGTGCATGGAATGGGCTTCCGGCAACGGTGGTGGAGGCGGATACGATAGGGTCTTTTAAGAGACTTTTGGATAGGTAGATGGGGCTTAGAAAAATAGAGGGCTATGGGTAACCCTAGTAATTTCTAATGTAGGAACATGTTCGGCACAACTTTGTGGGCCGAAGGGCCTGTACTGTTCTGTAGGTTTTCTATGTTTCTAAGATTCAAATTATTTCATGATCATACATGTCCTTTTCCAGTTTCTGATGTGCACAGTGTTGACAATGTGGAGTTGGTGATGATTTTAGGCCTGGCTTTTTTATAGTGTTTTTATTGAAGAGATTATTCAGTGCGCACATGTTGTAGTCACCGGGCAAAAAATTGCATAGCACAAGATTATTGTGCACACTGGTCATAACGAATTAGAGGGAACATTGTGGTAGCTTTGATTATGCTGGTTGCTTTAACAAGGCAGTGGGAAGTATAGACAAAGTCCATGGAGGGGAGACTGGTTTCCATGGTCTTCTCAGCTGTGTCCACAGCGCTCTGCAGTTCCTTTCAGTTGTCACTTACCTTTTGTTGGGCCTTATAACAAAGAGCCAAAAAAAATACACAGAGTGGATCTGTTCAAAATCATGTTTATTACATGCAAGGGGAAGCATCTCTACTCCTCATGGATAGATTTACAGTTTACGAAGTTAGATCAGATTAGATTATGAGGGCACTCAGTCCTCGTCTATTGTCATTTAGAAATGCATGCATTAAAAAATGATACAATGTTCCTCCAGAAAGATGTCACAGAAACACAGGACAAACCAGGACTAAAACTGACAAAATCACATAATTATAACATATAGTTACAACAGTGCAAAGCAATACCGTAATTTGATAAAGAGAAGGCCATAGGCACGGTAAAAAAAGTCTCAAGTCCTGATAGCCCTATCATCTCACGCAGACGGAAGCGCCGCAAACTTGCCGATGCATTGGAAGCACAAGTTTTCAGGCTATTCTTTGGCAGTTATTGGTTCTGTAAGTCAGCTCCTCCACTTAGCAGCTGCAGTAGTCAAGGCCACACAGTATATCCACCTACCCCTAGTTACACAACGAACAATAATCAGGACATTACATGCCTCCTGCCATATATACGCTTAGCTTATAACAAAGTACTCTGGGATTATGCAGGTTCCATTTTGTCAAATTACAAAATTAGATACATAAAAAAATCTCAAAGTTTGAACATATTTCCACAGAGCCTTGGACAGAGCAATTTCCATACCAACATGATAAAATGCTTTCTATGGTGCAACTATGACGATGGTATGGGTCAAAGGGTATATGCCGATTTCTTTAGCCTTCTGAGGAAGCAGAGGCACTGGTGAACTTTCTTGGGTAAGCTATCAACAAGGTTAGACTAGGACAGGCTGTTGTTAATGTTCACTCCAAAGAACTTGAAGCTGTCAATCCTCTCAATCACTGCTGATGTAAACAGGAGTATGTGCACTGCCCCTCATAGAAGTCAATAGCCATCTCTTTTGTTTTGCTAGCCAGCTCTTTTGTTTTGATGATAATATTCTTCTTAAAGTAGCTTCTTAAATATAATTACACTTGTGAGGAGCCCCACTATGAAATAAATTACATTTGTATACAAAAAAAATGCAAGTGCTGGAAATCTGACATAGGAACAAAAGCTGCTGAAACAGTGAGCAGGTCAGCCAGCATCTGTAGAATGAGAAACAGAAGTAATATGACAGGTTTATGCCTTTCATCTGAGCTGACAAATGTCAGAAATTAAGCATCTTATATACAGTACTGTGCAAAAGTCTTAGGCACGTATATATAGGTAGGGTGACTAAGACTTTTGCAGAGTATTGTATTTGTCAACATGGACTGGAGAGAGAGTTTGTAAATCTGGAAGGAGTAAAGAATGTTGAGAATGGTGATGGTGAGTGGCTGGGGTGGGGGAGTGGCATGGGAGCAGACATATCCAGCCCTCAGGCACCAGGCAAGGTCACTTGATTCAAAACAATTGCTTTATTGACCATTACAGAATATCTCTCTGGTCCTTCCTACTCCCTACCCACTCCCTTCCCCTTTTCCCAACCATGATTCCCATCTCCTTGTCCCATTCGCACTGTCAGTCCACAATAGAGACACATATTGGAATCGGGTTTATCATCATTTACGTATGTCATGAAATTTGTTTTTTTTTGTGGCAGCAGTACAGTGCAATGCGTAAAATTACTACAGTACTGTGTAAAAGTCTTAGGCACTGTAGCTATATATAAGTGCATAAGAATTTGCATTGTACTGTAGCATTGATATGATGTGTTATGCAACATCAAGGATATTCTGGAGTGCTTTCTAGCTAATTGATACTTTCTTACAAGTTTAGTTATTTTGGTAATGTAGGAAAACATAACAGCCAATTTGATTCCAAGTATGGTCACGTAGTTGGAAATTAATCTAATAGCATTGTAATCTTTCTTGATTACGCTAAGCTTTGCAGGGTTTGTGTTCATGAAAATAACTCTCCAGCAGCCCAAGATACAACAGCAGGGTCTCTTGCACAGTGCCATTTAAACACATGTATGCATACTCAATAAAATTTCTAGGTCACTGATTCTTGGCCTAACCTCTCATTTGAATGCTGCCAGTCCAGCAATTTCAGTAATGTGTAAGTTTTACCATGGAATTTCACTTCTCGTTTGTGCTGGCAATACATAGGGTTTCACCATTTCCCCCAAATGCTGTTTTGACATAATGCAACTAGGCAGCAGGCTTCATTGGGAGCCTGTGGGGCAGCAACCTACTCAGTGTGCAAGTAATGCCTGCCGTGAATGTCAGCGCGTTCACTGTGAATGTGGCTTCTCCAGTCCAATGAGCACTGCATTATCCCCTGAGCCAGACCCATTTTTCATTGGGGAATGCCAAAAGTAATACCATTCTCCTTAAACTCACAACATGGCATCCCACTGAGCTACAGACACACGTCAGCTGTCGAGCGCTCCTGTCTTAATGCAAACTGGGAAACAAGAGTGAAATGCTCCAAAATTGCACTGTTTTAACCTGTGCTGCACCAGATGGTGGAGGAGTAATATTTGATCACATAATTATAGTGTTCTGGGAGGCCACAGTGTCATTGTTTTTCCACAAACAGCACAGAGTTCCTGTGTCCTTTCCATTTTATCATCTGTAGGAATTTTGATCAAGATAAGGAACCATGTTCGCCATTCACTAAGTCTACTCTTCCACCTCAGCTCCATTTTTCCTGCACTTATTCCTATCCTCTAATATGATTTACCATTGAATCAATAAAATACAAGGCATTATCCCACTTGGGGTCTTCTTGCTTGTTTGAACCCAGCTGAACTTCATTGCTCTTACTTCATCAGTGGTTTCTTCAGCATATTTGTGGACATTGTGTTGGCATTGATGAGGCCATACCCGGAGACCTGGGTCCAATTTTGTCTGCTTATTTAAGTAAGGACATATTTGCCTTGAAGAGATGGATCACTAGGTTGATGCCACGTGCACGCCATACAGCACATCTACAAAGAGCACTGACACAATTGAGATTCATCCCTCGACAAGGACACCCATCATCCAGGTCATGCTCTGTTCTCGCTACTGCCATCGGGAAGGAGGTATAGGAACCTCAGGTCCTGCACTACCAGGTTCAGGAACAGTTGTTATCCTTGAATCATCAGGCTCCTGAACCAGTGTGGACAACTTCACTCATCACAACTCTGAACTGTTCTCTTAACACAACTTACAGACTCTACAATTCATGTACTCAGTGTCATGGTCCCATCTGGCAATCCCCCACCTTGCCATTTGCCTCAAGATTTGGGCCTCGATCACCTCATTTAGATTCCAATCATTTCCAAGTACCACTAACTACACGCACCTGCTTCCCATCAACCGATAGGATAAAAACCCTGTGACCACAGCAAGAAGCCGCCAGTTCGTTGGTTGACTCTTGTGAGAGTAAACGTTGTTTCCTATTCCTGAGAACTGTTAGTTCCAAGCTTCGCATCGTCTCCTGGATATTGGCTCCCCGTTCGCGGTGGTGCTACGCCTAACGACTCTGCCTCAGCATCTGTGTCCTGCACTTGGGTTCATCCCCAGCCACGTCCTTGCAACACTCAGTAGTATTTATTTACTATTTGGTATTGTTATTTGTTTTTTTTTATATTTGCACAATTTGTCGTCTTGCACACATTTGTCAGTCTTTGTATGTAGTTCATCATTGATTTTATTGCATTTTTTGTTCTGCTGTGAATGCCCACTGTGAAGTGAATCCCAGGGTAATATATAGTGCCATATATGTACATTGATAATAAATTTACTTTGAACTTTGAAGAGAATGACCACAAGGTAGATGACAAGTGTAAAAGGGATGATCTTACTTGGGGACTTTGGGCCAGTCTTCATCTGAGCCCCAAACCAGACTTGCAGCCCCACTAATGCTTTAGAGCCGCACACCCTCCTGATCTCCACAGCCCTACATATGATTTCCCTTTTATATCCTTAACTGACTTTGTTTTGAATACTACAATCGAATCCTCCTCCAATACAGCCACTTCCAGTGAAATCCAAAAACAAACTCAAACAACAGGAATTCTGCAGATGCTGGAAATTCAAGCAACATACATCAAAGTTGCTGGTGAACGCAGCAGGCCAGGCAGCATCTATAGGAAGAGGTGCAGTCGACGTTTCAGGCCGAGACCCTTCGTCAGGACTAACTGAAGGAAGAGTGAGTAAGGGATTTGAAAGCTGGAGGGGGAGGGGGAGATGCAAAATGATAGGAGAAGACAGGAGGGGGAGGGATGGAGCCGAGAGCTGGACAGGTGATAGGCAGAAGGAGATACGAGAGGATCATGGGACAGGAGGAAAGACCCAGAGGATGGGCAAGAGGTATATTCAGAGGGACAGAGGGAGAAAAAGGAGAGTGAGAGAAAGAATGTGTGCATTAAAAAGAGTAACAGATGGGGTACGAGGGGGAGGTGGGGCCTAGCGGAAGTTAGAGAAGTCAATGTTCATGCCATCAGGTTGGAGGCTACCCAGACGGAATATAAGGTGTTGTTCCTCCAACCTGAGTGTGGCTTCATCTTTACAGTAGAGGAGGCCGTGGATAGACATGTCAGAATGGGAATGGGATGTGGAATTAAAATGTGTGGCCACTGGGAGATCCTGCTTTCTCTGGCGGACAGAGCGTAGATGTTCAGCAAAGCGGTCTCCCAGTCTGCGTCGGGTCTCACCAATATATAAAAGGCCACATCGGGAGCACCGGACGCAGTATATCACCCCAGTCGACTCACAGGTGAAGTGATGCCTCACCTGGAAGGACTGTTTGGGGCCCTGAATGGTGGTAAGTGAGGAAGTGTAAGGGCATGTGTAGCACTTGTTCCGCTTACACGGGTAAGTGCCAGGAGGGAGATCAGTGGGGAGGGATGGGGGGGACGAATGGACAAGGGAGTTGTGTAGGGAGCGATCCCTGCGGAATGCAGAGAGAGGCGGGGAGGGAAAGATATGCTTAGTGGTGGGATCCCGTTGGCGGAACACTCCCTTGTCCATTCGTCCCCCCCATCCCTCCCCACTGATCTCCCTCCTGGCACTTATCCGTGTAAGCGGAACAAGTGCTACACATGCCCTTACACTTCCTCACTTACCACCATTCAGGGCCCCAAACAGTCCTTCCAGGTGAGGCATCACTTCACCTGTGAGTCGACTGGGGTGATATACTGCGTCCGGTGCTCCCGATGTGGCCTTTTATATATTGGTGAGACCCGATGCAGACTGGGAGACCGCTTTGCTGAACATCTACGCTCTGTCCGCCAGAGAAAGCAGGATCTCCCAGTGGCCACACATTTTAATTCCACATCCCATTCCCATTCTGACATGTCTATCCACGGCCTCCTCTACTGTAAAGATGAAGCCACACTCAGGTTGGAGGAACAACACCTTGTATTCCGTCTGGGTAGCCTCCAACCTGATGGCATGAACATTGACTTCTCTAACTTCCGCTAGGCCCCACCTCCCCCTCGTACCCCATCTGTTACTCTTTTTAATGCACACATTCTTTCTCTCACTCTCCTTTTTCTCCCTCTGTCCCTCTGAATATACCTCTTGCCCATCCTCTGGGTCTTTCCTCCTGTCCCATGATCCTCTCGTATCCCCTTCTGCCTATCACCTGTCCAGCTCTCGGCTCCATCCCTCCCCCTCCTGTCTTCTCCTATCATTTTGCATCTCCCCCTCCCCCTCCAGCTTTCAAATCCCTTACTCACTCTTCCTTCAGTTAGTCCTGACGAAGGGTCTCGGCCTGAAACGTCGACTGCACCTCTTCCTATAGATGCTGCCTGGCCTGCTGCGTTCACCAGCAACTTTGATGTGTGTTGCTCCAAAAACAAACTAGTGAGTAAAGGTGAGCAACAACTCCTCAAGTTAACCATTTTGTTCCCAGGATCATTCCCATGAACCTCTTCTGGGTGGTCTACAATGCCAGCATGTCCCTTCTCAGATAAGGAGGCCAAAACTGCTATACGGTCAGACCAATCAATGCCTTATATAGCCTCAGTGTTACAATATTGTTTTAACATTGTAGTCCTCTTGAAATAAATGCTAACAATTTACTTGCATTCCTTACCACTGACTCAACCTGCAAGTTAACCTTTAGGGAATCCTGCACAGGGACACCTAAGTTCCTCTACATCTCTGATTTCTGAATTTGCTTCCTGCTTAGAAGATCATCTCCAACTTTATTCCCTCTTCCAAAATGCATGACCGTGCAAACTGTGCACCATAGTTCTTTCTGATCTTGTACCACTTTTAGGGATGTGCTGTCATGGTTTATCCTGTTTCTTCCAAATCTACCCATGCAAATGGAATACCAAACATAAAACATAGTGCAGACCCTTCAGCTCACAATATTGTTCCAATCTTTTGACCTACTCTGCTCTTTCTCCTACTTTTGCCCGCAATTTTTCTTTCATCCATATACTCATCAAAGAGTTTCTAAAACGTCCTCTACCACAGCCTCAACACAGAGAATTCCACACACCCACCATTCATTGTGCAAACAAAATGTACCTCTGACATCCCCCATACTTGTTTTTCCAATCACCTTCAAGCTTTTCATTCATCCATTCATTATAGAAACATAGAAACATAGAAAATAGGTGCAGGAGTAGGCCATTCGGCCCTTCGAGCCTGCCCTGCCATTTATTATGATCATGGCTGATCATCCAACTCAGAACCCCACCCCAGCCTTCTCTCCATACCACCTGATCCCCGTAGCCACAAGGGCCATATCTAACTCCCTCTTAAATATAGCCAATGAACTGGCCTCAACTGTTTCCTGTGGCAAAGAATTCCACAGATTCACCACTCTCTGTGTGAAGAAGTTTCTCCTCATCTCGGTCCTAAAAGGCTTCCCCTTTATCCTCAAACTGTGACCCCTTGTTCTGGACTTCCCCAACATCGGGAACAATCTTCCTGCATCTAGCCTGTCCAATCCCTTTAGGATTTTATATGTTTCAATCAGATCCCCCCTCAATCTTCTAAATTCCAACGAGTACAAGCCCAGTTCATCCAGTCTTTCTTCATATGAAAGTCCTGCCATCCCAGGAATCAATCTGGTGAACCTTCTTTGTACTCCCTCTATGGCAAGGATGTCTTTCCTCAGATTAGGGGACCAAAACTGCACACAATACTCCAGGTGTGGTCTCACCAAGGCCTTGTACAACTGCAGTAGTACCTCCCTGCTCCTGTACTCGAATCCTCTTGCTATAAATGCCAGCATACCATTCGCCTTTTTCACCGCCTGCTGTACCTGCATGCCCACTTTCAATGACTGGTGTATAATGACACCCAGGTCTCGTTGCACCTCCCCTTTTCCTAATCGGCCACCATTCAGATAATAATCTGTTTTCCTATTTTTGCCACCAAAGTGGATAACTTCACATTTGTCCACATTAAATTGCATCTGCCATGAATTTGCCCACTCACCCAACCTATCCAAGTCACCCTGCATCCTCTTAGCATCCTCCTCACAGCTAACACTGCCGCCCAGCATCGTGTCATCCGCAAACTTGGAGATGCTGCATTTAATTCCCTCATCCAAGTCATTAATATATATTGTAAACAACTGGGGTCCCAGCACTGAGCCTTGCGGTACCCCACTAGACACCGCCTGCCATTCTGAAAAGGTCCCATTTATTCCCACTCTTTGCTTCCTGTCTGCTAACCAATTCTCCATCCACATCAATACCTTACCCCCAATACCGTGTGCTTTAAGTTTGCACACTAATCTCCTGTGTGGGACTTTGTCAAAAGCCTTTTGAAAATCCAAATATACCACATCCACTGGTTCTCCCCTATCCACTCTACTAGTTACATCCTCAAAAAATTCTATGAGATTCGTCAGACATGATTTTCCTTTCACAAATCCATGCTGACTTTGTCCGATGATTTCACCGCTTTCCAAATGTGCTGTTATCACATCTTTGATAACTGACTCCAGCAGTTTCCCCACCACCGACGTTAGGCTAACTGGTCTATAATTCCCCGGTTTCTCTCTCCCTCCTTTTTTAAAAAGTGGGGTTACATTAGCCACCCTCCAATCCTCAGGAACTAGTCCAGAATCTATGACATAGGCAATCATGGTCCATCCATGACCCCATGATTGTTCTTGGCAAATATTTCTTCGGAAGTGGTTTGCCATTGCCTTCTTCTGGGCTGTGTCTTTAGAAGACGGGTGACCCCAGCCGTTACCAATACTCTTCAGAGTCTGTCTACCTGGTCACATAACCAGGATTTGTGATATGCACCAGCTGCTCCCACGGCTTCATGTAATCCTGATTGAGGTCTAAGCAGGCGCTGCACCTTGCCCAAGGGTAACCTACAGGCTAACGGCAGGAAGAAAATCCTTACACCTCCTTTGGTAGAAACATATCCCCTCACAGGCACCCACTT
This sequence comes from Mobula hypostoma, assembly GCF_963921235.1. Classification (NCBI taxonomy): domain Eukaryota; kingdom Metazoa; phylum Chordata; class Chondrichthyes; order Myliobatiformes; family Myliobatidae; genus Mobula; species Mobula hypostoma. The sequence continues at coordinate 80,636,934 of NC_086109.1, forward strand.
AAAATTATGCTCACTTGTATTAGCAGCATTTCACATTTCTTTAAACTTCATCTCCCACCTACTGGCCCATTCCACCAGCCTGTCTATATCTCCATGCAGTTCATGTTTTCTGTTATCTGCCCATCTGGAAATTATGTCACATACACCAAGTCCAATTCAGTAACATATATTTAAAAAATCTGTGGTCCTGGAGCTGATCCTTGGGGAAAACTGTTTTATGTTTCTCTGCTCTCTGCAAAACACCTTTCACCTTTACTCTTTGTTACCTGTTACTTAATCAATTTTCTATCCATGTTGCTATAGCCCTGTTGTTCCATGGTCTTCAATCTTGATGACAAGCCTATAATGTGGCAGAGCTTCAGGATAAGTGGTTGGCCATTTAAGACTGAGATGAGGAGGAATTTCTTCTCTCATAGAGTCGTCAATCTTTGGAGATTTCTACCATGCAGAGCTGCAGAAGGTGAATTATTAAGGATATTCAAAGCTGAGACAGGTGTTTTTTTTTAGTTTTTAGTGAATGAAGAATAATGGGTACTAGACAGGAGATTGGAATTGATGATCTACCACTGGTTGGTGGAGAAGGCATCAGGGGCACATGACCTTTCCCAGCTGTTACTTCCGATCCGTACAAATAAGTTGTATTTTAAAATGCATTTTTGCCTGGATGCCTTCCTGTTTTACTGGTGAAGCCGCCAAGGCAGTTGTTAAAAATTATGAAGTTGCCAATTGTTAAGGCAGATGCATTGAGCAGCCTCAATGATAAATTGGATGTTTATCTCAGAAGCACTAAAAGGATAGATTGCAAGCACAAACTGAATTTTATCAAGTACCATGGTTTATTCCCTGGTTACTAATGAGTTAACGATCCTGCTACACGTAACAACCTTGCAAAACATAAGAAACAAGTTAAAATAATCATTCAGGAAAGTATCAACCCGTTTGGATTCTCTTCAAACTGTTTAATATTTAAATGTTTCTCGCTGGAGATTGCATTTTGTTTTTGCAACTCGGCTGCTCCTGTGATATTCTGATCTCACAGCTGGGTGCTGCATTTGTGAAGCAACTTACTGGTTCTTATAAAACTCATTCATTTTTCAATCTATTCATGTCTGTCCAGTTGGTGAAGTTGAAGATTGCCACCACTTTAATAAGTGAAGTTGAAATCTCACCGATGTGAAGCATAGGTTTGCCGTGAATTGAATACATTCGAGTTCTGGATTGGGCTAGTCCATTTGAGGCAGAATAAGGTTCCCTCTGCCCCGATTCCCTTTGTAACATGCCCAGATCTTTAAAACCGCCTGGTTAATATTGTGAAGCAGTAGGTTTATTTTGGAACAATAGATGTTAGAGTCATAGAGTCAGAAACAGGTCCTTCAGCACATGTAATCATTGCCCACCTAGTCCCAAATAACTAGGCCGAGGTCAGGTCATTTATGTGCCTACCCAAACTTCTCTTAATTGCTGCAACTGAACTTACATTCACCACTTCTTCTGGCAGCTCGTTCCACACTTGCACCATCCTCTGTGAAGAAGTTCCCTTACAAATTCCACTTAAATCTTTCACCCTTCACCCTTAACCTGCGGTCTGTATTTCTAGTTTCACTCAACCTGAAGGGAAATAAAACCTGCAAATGTTCACCATATCTATACCCCTCAGAATTTTGTTCACTTCTATAAGAGTTCGACTTATTCTCCTGCACCCTAGTGAATAAAGATCTATATAATCTTTCCCTACAACTCAGGTCCACAAGTCTCAGTGTAACGTTCAGTTATATTGGCTTGTGTATGTCTAGGGGAAATCCAGCCCAGCACCTGCCTCAACACTCCCCACAGGGTCGGTCGTCGCCCGAATCAATCACAAACATCAATCATCAGCCAGCGCACCCAGTAAATTTTAACAAATACACTTTATAGATATTACCAATTCTATGACACTAATATACATTTGATACAGAGAGGAAAGTAATGAAAAAAAAAGCGCCAACACTTATCAAAGTCCAAGTTCTTCGCGCGCTACGTTGGAGCTCAATTCGACTTCAGACGACCACCCGAATTCCGTCGACTCACAGCTCGGGACCACCCTGAATGATCGACCGGAGCCTCTCCACACGTCCGCTGTCTTCCTCGTCTCTCCTCCGACTCCCCGCCAAAACTCAGTCCACAGTCATATCATACAGCATGGTATCCGAAAACAAAATGATACATAACCACCCATTGACTAATAGAACCCTGTTATCTCATTTTAAAGTAAAACAAACTGTTAGCGCAAACTCTCTTCAGCGTTAAAGCACAACAAAGCCGCATTCCCCAGATTAACATAACAAAGTCGCCATTTTAAATGTAACAAAAGAAAGACCCCGTACATCAGTAACATCTATGTAAAATATCTCTGCACTCTTTCAAGCTTATTGATATCTTTTCTGTAGGCAGGTGACCAGAACTACACATGATACTCCAAATCCAGCCGCACCAAGGCCTTAATCAACTTCAAGCTCACATCCCCTCTCCTGTACTCAGTACCCTGCCAAAATCTCTCTTTATGACTCTATCCACCTGTGATGTCACCTCAAGGAATTATGGATCTGTATTCCCAGATCCCTTTGTTCTTCTGCATGACTCAATTCTCTACAATTCACTGTTTAAATTTCAAAGTGCATATGTGTTACCATATATAGTACTACCCTGAGATACATTTTCTTGCAAACATTTGCAGGAAAAACACAAATACAATAGAATTTCACAAAAAAAATCTATACATAAACAGGGAAAGAGTGACCCCTACACAATCTTTTCCACTACCTCTTCCAGAACTCAGGGTTGCATGCTACCTGGTCGAATTGACTTATCCAGCTTAAGAACTTACAGATTCTCAAGCACCTTCTTCAAGTGGTGCTGCTGGAGCTGACAGTCCCATGGGAAGATAGCTTGGAGGAGGCCTTTGAAAGGAAGCTCTCCAAGTACGCAGGACTGGTCAGCAACTGTCAGCAGGCTGGATGGAGAGCAAGGTGTCTCCCAGTGGAGGTTGGTTGTAGGGGATTTGTAGCCTGTTCTTTAGATAGAGCCTTCAGCATTTTGGGCATCGAGGGAGAGAGAAAGAGGAGAGCCATCCGCAGTACCACCAATGCGGCAGAGAGGGCCTCAAGATGGCTGTGGCTCAAAAGAGGGGAGCCATGGAGTCATAAGTAGCTAGCCATCTGGACAGCCCCAGCTGGGTCACCTGGAGGAGGTTGTATGATGTTGAAAGACCCGAAACACCCGATGATTCCAGGAACATCACTGAAGATGTGTCCAGAAGCATCAATAGATGTATGTACACAGCAAGTAAACTCACTTCTGCCCTCTGATACTCTTGAATTTCTGGTGTGTTGCTGGTATCTTTCATAGTGAAGATTGGCACAAAATATTTATTTGGATCATCTAGCATTTCACTGTTCCTAATCAGCACCACTCCAACTATGTTGTATGTGCTTTCTTTTGCTTTTAAGCTGTCTTTGACTTTCCTTGTTAGACACAGTTAGCTTATCCTCCCCTGGAATGTTTCTTTTTAGACCATAAGACAAAGGAGCAGAAGTAGGCCATTCGGCCCATCGAGTCTGCTCCGCCATTTTATCATGAGCTGATCCATTCTCCCATTTAGTTCCACTCCCCTGCCTTCTCACCATAACCTTTGATGCCCCGGCTACTCAGATACCTACCAATCTCTGCCTTAAATACACCCAATGACTTGGCCTCCACTGCTGCCCGTGGCAACAAATTCCATAGATTCACCACCCTCTGACTAAAAAAATTTCTTCGCATTTCTGTTCTGAATGGGCACCCTTCAATCCTTAAGTCATGCCCTCTCGTACTAGATTCCCCCATCATGGGAAACAATTTTGCCACATCCACTCTGTCCATGCCTTTTAACATTCAAAATGTTTCTATGAGGTCTCCCCTAATTCTTCTAAACTCCAAGGAATACAGTCCAAGAGCAGACAAACGTTCCTCATATGTTAACCCTCTCAATCCCGGAATCATTCTAGTGAATCTTCTCTGTACCCTCTCCAATGTCAGCGCATCCTTTCTTAAATAAGGAGACCAAAACTGCCCACAGTACTCCAAGTGAGGTCTCACCAGCGCCTTATAGAGCCTCAACATCGCATCCCTGCTCTTATACTCTATTCCTCTAGAAATGAATGCCAACGTTGCATTCGCCGCCTTCACTACTGACTCAACCTGGAGGTTAACTTTAAGGGAATCCTGTACGAGGACTCCCAAGTCCCGTTGCATCTCAGAACTTTGAATTCTTTCCCCATTTAAATAATAGTCTGCCCGTTTATTTTTTCTGCCAAAGTGCATAACCATACACTTTCCAACATTGTACTTCATTTGCCACTTCTCTGCCCATTCTTCCAATCTATCCAAGTCTCTCTGCAGACTCTCTGTTTCCTCAGCACTACCGGCCCCTCCACCTATCTTCGTATCGTCAGCAAACTTAGCCACAAAGCCATCTATTCCATATTCCAAATCGTTGATGTACAATGTAAAAAAGAAGCGGCCCCAACACTGATCCCTGTGGAACACCACTGGTAACCAGCAGCCAACCAGGATAGGATCCCTTTATTTCCACTCTCTGTTCCCTGCCAATCAGCCAACACTCTATCCACGTATGTAACTTTCCCGTAATTCCACGGGCTCTTATCTTGTTAAGTAGCCTCATGTGTGGCACCTTGTCAAAGGCCTTCTGAAAATCCAAATATACAACATCCACTGCTTTTCCCTTGTCTAGCCTACTGGTAATTTCCTCAAACAATTGTAATAGGTTTGTCAGGCAGGATTTTCCTTCAAGGAATCCATGCTGAGTTCTGCCTACCTTGTCATATGCCTTTTTTATTTGAGATGAACCGGTCCTGCATCTTCCAAGTTACCCTAGAAACTTCAGTCATGTTATCGAAAACCTTGGCAAACTTCTATAGAGGTGTGGTGGAAAGTGTGTTGACTGGCTGCATTACAGCCTGGTTTGGGAGCACCAATGCCTTTCAGAGGAAAATCCTACAAAAGGTAGTGGATTTGGCCCAGCACATCACGGGTAAAACTCTCCCTATCCATTGAGCACATCTACATGAAATGACATAACAAAGCAGCATCCATCATCAAGGATCCTCACCACCCAGGCCATGCTCTTTTCTCGCTGCTGCCATCAGGTAGAAGGTACAGGTGCCTCAGGATTTGCACCTCCAGGTTCAAGAACAGTTACTACCCCTCAACCATCAGGCTCTTGAACAAAAGTGGAGAGCTACACTTATTTAAGGACTCTGTTATATCGGTATTTCATGCTCCTTATTTGTTGCTATTTATTTATATCTGCATTTGCGCAACTTATTTACAGTTTGCAGTTACTGTTCTATAGATTTGCTAAGTATGCCTGCAGTAAAAGAATCTCAGGGTTGTATGTGGTGACATGGATGGATTCTGATAATAAACTTTACTTTGGCTTTTGACTTTGACTTTGCTCCTCTACCATCATTCTTCCAATCAACCTTGGCCTGCTCATCTCTCATGTTTGTAACAATGCCCCCCCCCCACCCACCTACCCATATAGTCCATAGGCACTAAGGACAATCTCTAAGCACCTATACGCAGTAATTAAGAATTAATAGCATAGTTCTTTTTGCTATTTAATATTTAATCCTTGTATTCTATAGCATGGGCACGTGCAACACTTGGATGGGGTAGCGATCGTTTCTTTTAATTTTAGAGTAGCTTGTTTTTAATTCAGTTGTAACTCAGATGATATTTTAAATTTAGTCATTGTATTTTTAGTAATTGAATTACCAGTAGGTTGTTTTGCACTGAATGGAGTAGCACTGCAATTTTGTTGTCCTCGGCAATAGCAAGAAGGTTCTAACTAACTACCTTCACTGATGCATCTGATTTTAGTATCTCCCTCTCAAACTGCAGGATGAATTCTATCACTGCATACACCAGCAAATGGGACCAGCTTGCACGTGCATCTTGGTCAGCATTGGCCAGTTGGACTGAATGGCCTGTTTCTCTGCTATGACTCTTTACAGAGTTGTTGGTGACAGTCCTTCTCACATTGTTCTGGGCAGGGAACTACACGGTCTGCAGCAAGTCCAGCTCTTCCAGCTCGTTAATGGAGTAGGCCTGCATACTTTAAGTTCTTAACGTCCAGCATTGTCTTTGGATCATAAAAAGGACATCTAAAAAAGACAAAAATACGTCTTGGAGAGGCCCCTGTGTCTGAACGTGCCACCATCTTTTCGATGCTGTGCAGTGGCACTTCCACACCGGACAGTGATGCAAACAGTTAGAATGCTCTCCACAGTAGATCTGTAGAAATTTGTTACTCTTTGGTGACATACCAAATGTCTTCAAACTCCAAATGAACTATAGCCATCTTTGTAATAGGTTGGGCCCATGATAGATATTCAGAGATGGTAACACCCAGGAACTTAAAACTGTTCACCCTTTCCGCTGATGATGGCTGATGTGCGTTCTCTCAATTTCTCCTTCCTGAAGTCCACAATCAATTCCTTGGTCTTATTGACGTTGCGTGCAAGGTGGTTGTGGTGACATCACTCAACCAGCCTATATATCTTACTCCTGTACGTCCTTGTCACCTGAAATGCTTCAGAAAGTTTACTCAGCGCCCTCTTTGAAAGGACAAAGGGAGAGGTGCTAAATATAACATCTGCAAGTGATATCCACATCCCATAAGTATGTTAAAAGTACACTTGCTTGTTGGAGGTTGAGTCCTTTCTCCGAATTTCCCTCTATACGCTCTCTATATACGTTCAGTAACTGGGGCACCTGTCAGGAAATTTGTTTTTTTTGTGGCAGCAGTACAGTGCAGTTACTACAGCACTGTGTAAAAGTCTTAGGCTGCCTCGTTACACATATGTGCCTAAGACTTCTGCACAGGACGGTAATGGATTATAAGTCAGCAAGAATTGTGGAAAGATTGTGCATCATCTTTTATTGACTGTGTTAGGAAATTGACTATTAAAATAGGATTTAACCATGCATTAATGTCAAGTCTACCACAATTTGTATAACATACTTTGCTTTGCTACACTGATAACTTGCATCCGAAATTCTTTTTTAACACCACAGAAATTTTCTACTCCAAGTAGGACTGAGAAGATTGTTTCCAGTTGACTGTACAACATTAAGTTGTTAAATACCAAATCCTTTGCTATACAGGGAATCAGCATAGTATAATAGGAGTGTATTTTGGTCTTTCTCATGCCATCTGAAAGCTTTCAAAGCATAAATCACAATAAAATGAGACTGAATCTTGTAAAGGTCAGAGTGCAACATAGATACAGCATAGTGCTTATGCTGATACCAGCAGTAAGAAACAATGCACCCTTCATGCATTTTTCAATTACCTGCTCTTATTGCTACTTCTGAACGTTTGATTCATCAACTGTCCTCAGTTTATGTCATACAGGGCTAATCTGACACCATCATCATTATGTGCCATGTCATATAATGTGGGCGATCATGGTCCATGACCATGTTTGTTTTTGGCAAATTTTACAGAAGTGGTTTGCCATTGTCTTTCTCTGGGCAGTGCATTTACAAGGGTGAGCCCAACCCATTATCAATACTCTTCAGAGACTGTCTGCCTGGGTGTCAGTGGTTGCATAACTAGGACTTGTGATATGCACCATCTGCTCATTGGACCCTGATTAGGGGGCTAAGTAGGTGCTACACCATAAGATAATAAGATACAGGAGCAGAATTAGGCTGTCAGGCCCATCGGGGACACTCCACCATTTCATCATGCATGCTCCATTTTTCCTCTCAACCCCAATCTCCTGCCTTCTTTCCCTTATCCCTTTGTGCCATGACCAATCAAGAATTTATCAACCTCTTCCTTAAACATACATAATGACTTGGTCTCCACAGCTGCCTGTGGCAACAAATTCCACTGATTCACTGCTCTTTGGTTTAAGAAATTCCTCCTCATCTCTGTTCTAAAATGACGTTCCTCTATTCTGTGGCTGTGTCCTCTGGTCTTAGAAACATCCTGTCCACATCCTCTCTATCAAGGCCTTTCACCATTGGATAGGCTTCAATTAGGTCATCCCTCATTCTCTGAATTCCAGTAAATACAGGCCTGGAGCCATCAAATGCTCTTCATATGACAAGCTATTTAACCCTGAAATCATCTCATCTCTCCCAGTAACATCATTCTGGTATAGGAAATAAGATGATGGAGATGGCGGGTTTTTGTAGCTGAGGGAAGGAGGGGGACATTTGAAGGGATAAAGCTAATCGAATAATATTCCATTTGGAAGCTGGGGGAACAATTTGCTTCAGTGTTGATGTCTAAAAATATTAGGTGGAGAATCCTAATAGATATCAATGAAAGGCTACTTTGAACTTGGGTGCCAGGGAATACCCAAATACAACCATAAGACCATAGGACATTGGAGCAGAGTTAGGCCATTCAGCCCATTGAATCTACTCTGCCATCCTTTGGCAGTTTAACTTTTCTCCAATACCACATACTTTAAGACCAGATAATAAACTCTCCATTTTCATTTTTCTCCGCAATCCAAAGGTCCTATAATGTTATCCACCCTTTTCTGTCCAACTTTGGAGTTAAAATCTCCCATGACTAGTTTTATATCCTGAGATTTACATTGCTCATAAACACTGTCGAGAGCTTCATAAAACTTGTTGATATCTTCTTCATCCGCGTCACTTGTTGGCACATAGTTAAGGTTAAGGCATCCGTTAGTCTCATGAGAGCATGAATTTGCGCCTTGGAAGGTTTCCAGGGTGCAGGCCTGGGCAAGGTTGTATGGAAGACCAGCAGTTGTCCATGCTGCAAGTATCCCCTCTCCACGCCAACAATGTTGTCCAAGGGAAGGGCATTAGGACCCATACAGCTTGGCACCGGTGTCGTCGCAGAACAATGTGTGGTTGAGTGCCTTGCTCAAGGACACACAAGCTACCTCAGCCAAGGCTCGAACTAGCAACCTTCAAATCACTAGATGAATGCCTTAACCACCTGGCCACGCGCCAACACATAGGCTTGGATTATGCTAATGTTAAAAGGGTTACCCTTTAATTTAACTAAAAGCAGCCGGTCGGATATCGCCTGATATCCCATAAGACATTTTGATACATGTTTGGTTAAAATAATTCCAATTCCATACGTATGCTGGTGACCTCCAGAGTACATTATCAAAGAACTATTCTTAGTGAATTTGCCACTGTTGGTCCATCTAATTTCTGACAGGCCTAAGATATCAACTTCCAACCTTTTCATTTCATTTAATGTGTTGTCCAACTTCCCTTTCTGGTGAAGTGTACGGATGTTCCATGTTGCTACCCTTAACCTTTCCCAATTGCTTACAGTCTCTGGATGGTGGTCTGGTGTCACCTACAGCACATGACTACCCCTACTGAGCGAGGTGTTTTTCTGTTGATTAGAATCAACCCCATTCATGCTGTTGTCTGGTTTCCTTCTTTTGTTTCTTTCCATTATTGACTAGGCAGAAATTTCAACAGTGGTTTGCCATTGCCTTCTGTTGCTGCAGTGCTCATCTAAATAGAGCATTTGACCTCTACTGATGCTCCCAGTTGGAATCATACACTAGACGTCACCCAACCTTTGCTGTTGTTGTACAAGGACAAAGTTGGACAGGAAAGGGTTGATAACATCATAGGACCTTTTGGATTAGGGGAGAAAAATGAAAAAAGAAAGGTTTACTGCTTGGTGTGTCAGAAACAACCAAGTGATCACCAATACTTGCTATAAAAACCATCTACGTAGATTGTGTGCTTGGATTTGCCCTAGAGGTAGAACAAGGAATCAAATAGATTTCATTACCATCAATGAACGCTTTAGAAATAATATCACAAATTCTAAAGCCTACCCAGCAGCAGACTGTGGTTCAGATCACCATCCAGTAATAGCTACCATCAAAACAAAATTAAAGAAACTGAACCGTGGAAGAAAGAGAAAGAAGTGTATGTTGGGAGAACTGAAAAATGACAGCATACTTAAGCAACAATTCAAAACAGCTGTAGAAGAACACCTCAATGAAAATGAAACAACAGCTATTTGGGACAGATTTAAATATGCCATACAGCAATCAGCAGAGGAGATAATCCTAGTACAAGGAATCCAACACACCAACAAGGGGTGGATAAACTAGGAAATTCTAGATCTGATGGAACAAAGAAGGTTAGTGAAGAATGATGAAGTGCAATACAGACAGCTAGACAGACAGACCAGTCAATTGTGCAATATTGCAGAGGAAGAATAGCTGATTCAAAAATGCAATGAAGCAGAAGGCCATATTACCAACAGCAAAGAAATTCACAAGAAAAGTAAGGAAATTACTGGAATTAAGAAAACCTCCTCTACAGGATGCATAAGATTAGCAGACGGTTCCATACTAACAGACCCAGATAAAGTATGTGAGTGGTGGATTCAGCATATAGAGCAGCTTTTTGAAGATAATAGAGGGGAACCCCCAGATATTAAACACCCTAATTCTGGCCCACCTATTACCAGAGAAGAAATAACTTGTCATGGTCCTGATTGTTTATTCCCTATCTTGCTCCTAATTTCCATTGATTGTGCCATGGTTCTGACCAATTGCTTCTAATTAACTTTGATGTCAGCACACCTAGTTTCCATCAAGAACTGCAGTATAAGAACCCTGGCATCACGACCACTAGTCACCAGTTCGTTGGTCTTTTTCCTGTGAGTAACTACGTTTCCCAACAGCTTAGAACCGTTTGTTCTAAGTTTAGCTCCAGTTCCAAGGTCTACCTATGAAACTCGTTTCTCTGAGTCAAGATCCCTCCTGCTTGCTGTTTGGCGTTTACGCCCGTGTAAGCATCCAAACTCAATCTCTGTGCCTATGTCCTGCACTTGGGTTAGCTTCCTTCACTGATTGTAACATAACTAAAGCAATGAAAAGCATGAAACATGGTAAAGCCACTGGACCTGATGAAATTTCAGTGGAAATGATACGTTTGTACAACCCCTAGAAGATCTGGGCATAGATATTCTTTTTGAACTGTTTAATGGCATGTATGAGTCTAGTGTATTGCCTGACGACCTCTTGAAATCAGTATTTATAACTCTGCCAAAAATTCCTGGAATTATTGACTGCGAGAATTATAGAACAATTAGTCTTATAAGTCATATAATAAAGATTTTGTTGAGAATTGTCCTGAATCGAAATAAAAACAAGGCCAGAAACTTATAAACTGTAATATGGGTTTATTGAGGATAGAGGAACTACAAACACAATTTTCATAATACGAATGCTTTCAAAAGGTGCAATTGAATTTCAAAATTATGTCTTTTTATGTTTTATTGATTTCACTAAAGCATTTGACAAAGTGCAACATGAAAAATTATTTCAAATTCTCGCTAAACTAAATATTGACGGAAGGGACCAACAACTGCTTCAAAATTTATATTGGAATCAAATGGCGGCGGTAAAAATTGATGATAATATAAACAGTTGGACTAAAATTCAAAGAGGATTTAGACAAGGATGCATTGCCTCACCGGAATTATTTAATATCTATAGTGAAATGATTCTCAGAGAAATAGAAGACCTAGATGGGATAAAAATTGGAAGTGTTAACATCAACAATATAAGATATGCAGACAATACCACCCTAATAGCAAGTGCTGCAGAAGACCTGCGAATCCTCCTAGACAAAGTAGTACAAACAAGTGCAGATTTTGGTCTAACCATCAACAGTAAAAAAACCAAGTGTATGGTAATATCAAAACAGCAGGATACTCCCAACTGCCAATTGTACATCGGTAACCAAGAGATTGAACAAAAGACCAGATTTAATTACCTTGGTAGCTTTATATCACAAGATGCTAGAAGTAAAGTAGAAATAAGAAGAATTGCCATTACCAAAACCAACTTCCAAAATATGAAACCCATTTTTACCAACAGACACATTTCTATGACAACAAGGCTTAGGCTACTAAAATGTTACATCTGGTCAATCTTGCTGTGTGCTTCCGAAACATGGACTATAACACCAGAACTCCAAAGAAACTTAGAAGCAACAGAAATGTGGTTTCTTAGAAGAATGCTGAAGATTTCATATAGAAAGAGGGTAACTAATGAGACAGTACTCCAATGTGCCCATGTAAAAAGATCTTTAATGAGAACATTAAATGAGAGGAAACTGAAATTCCTGGGCCATGTCATCAGCAAGGGAGGAATAGAATGCCTTACATTACAAGGCCCTATGCCTGGGAAACGCGGTAGAGGAAGGCAAAGAAGAAAGTATACAGACACTGTGAAAGAACTAACAGATCAAAGTGTGCGAGATATCATTGACGCTGCGAGGGATCGTTCGATGTGGAGAGCCATGATCGCCCAACCGTGTAACGCACAAGGCACATGAAGAGAGAAAGAGAATAAACTCTCAGGCTTCCGAGTACGTATGCATTACGAAGGTCAGCTTGTGATTCTGCCAGTGCAATGCAGAGAGACAAAGGCTGTGGGACCATCAGTCAAAAAATATAAGTAGTTATATTTTTTGTCCAGGAATGGCAGGCTGACAATCTGTCGGTTGCTAATTTACAAGGGAAATACTAGTGTTGGAAGGAGATGCAGACAGATACACATCGGAAAATGACGATTCCAATAAGCAACTCAACATCTCATGTAACACTTGTAACTCCAGTGTTTTTTTTTGTTGCAGAACACAGTGTAATTTTGTGCCCATTTACCAAAGACATCAGAGTAGCTAACTTCGAATTGGCAGAGGTGCTGCGCATTTTCAACAGATGTTTTGTAATTCGAATACCCCGAGGTGTTCTTGATAGAATCAAAGGAATTTGCTTCCCTGAAGGTCCATTGTGTCTCTGCTGCTGAAGGAAAATCTTTTGGACTAATCCCAATTCCTTTTTGTCTGTGGGTTTTGGGATATGAAACCATCCCTCAAGTGTTTATTTTCTTGTTTATTTTTTGTGATGAAGCACCGAGAAGGACTTTCCAGTCCTTTGAGTTGTGCTGCCTAGCAATCCCCTGATATAATCCTAGCCTAATCACGGGACAATTTGCAATGAACCTACCAGCCATTACGTCTTTAGACGGTGGGGGGAAACCGGAGCATAAGGAAGAAACCCATGCAGTCATGGGGAGAACGTACTAACTCCTAACAGGCAGCATTCTGTAAGGAATTCTTTCTAAACACTTCCGTCAGCCTTCCAGTCAGTGAGCTATAGACGTATACTATCCTCTTAGTGTGCATTTCCTCTCCTAATCGTGCTGGAATGTGTGTATGGGCATGATGGCAGTGGACATAGGTATGATAGTGCAGCTGTCAAATGCTCTATTGACTATATATGTGCGTTTGAGTTTGACACTGAATGTCACTGACTGCCAAGGTCAGTGGCATATTGGCCCAAGAGAGGTGGTCTCACTGGAACTATAACTTACTCTACGGTCGGTGTGGGTGGATATGTACCATAGATGGTGGTATTAATGCAGTTGTACCACATGGTGAACCAACATTGGTGGGAAGGTATGTCAATATTAACAAGTTATTATGGTTCTGAAACCAGCCATTTGGTCCTCCAGACCCATGACAGTATCTGTGCTCCCTGTGAATCTTCCATACCTTTTCATCTTGTCCCATCCACAAATCTTCCCCCTCCTTTTTCCCCACTCACTTTTATCAAAGTTCAAAGTACAGCTACTATCAAAGTATGTATAGGTCAGACAACCTTAAGATTTCCCTCCTAACAGCGAGCCACAAAACAAAGAAACACGGCATGCTACCACCCACACTGGACCCCCCACAATTCACCGGCCGACGCAACCGATCGACAGACGACGCAGTAGCCCCAGCTCTTCACGCTGTCCTTACACGCCTGGAGAAGAGGGATGCTATGTGAGAATGCTGTGCTCGGACTACAGTTCAGCATTCAACACCATAATTCCCTCCAGGCTCGACAAGAAGCTCAGAGACCTCGGCCTTCACTCTGCCTTGTGCAGCTGGATCCTGGACTTCCTGTCAGATCGCCAGCAGGTGCTAAGAGTGGGTTCCCTAATCTCTGTCCCTCTGACCCTCAACACAGGTGCCCCTCAGGGCTGTGTCCTAAGCCCCCTCCTTTACTCTCTGTATACCCATGACTGTGCCGCCACCAACAACTCCAATCTGCTAATTAAATTTGCTGATGACACTCCACTGACTGGCCTAATTTCAAATAATAATGAGGCAGCCTATAGAGAAGAAGTAATCACCTTGACACAGTGGTGTCAAGAAAACAGCCTCACCCACAATGTTGTGAAAACAAAGGAGCCGGTTGTGGACTACAGGAGGAATGGAGACAGGCTCACCCCTATTGACATCAATGGATCTGGGGTTGAGAGGGTGAACAGCTTTAAGTTCCTCGGCATACACATCACCGAGGATCTCAAGTGGTCTGTACATACCGGCTGTATGGTGAAAAAGGCAAAACAGTGCCTCTTTCACCTCAGACGGTTGAAGAAGTTTGTTATGGGTGTCACCCAGTTCGGATATGGCTCAAGAGCAGACAAGTACTACGATGGAATGAATGGAGTTAAATACTCTCACAATAAAATAATAATTAGCTGACACATACATATTCATGAGCGCAATCTGCTGCGCTGCCGACACGGCCCCCCTCTCTAGGCACGGCCCCTGAGGCGCCACAGACCTGTGTCTGCTGGAAGTCCCCAATGAGGGACTTGTCCAGATGTCCTTCAGTGATGCTGGTAGATAAGTACCATGGTGTGTACTGCCAATATCGGAGCCAAAGACTTCCATGTAGAGACAGAAACAAGAGCTCACACAGAGGTAGCTCGACCAAGTGACACTGTGAGACGGATCATTCTCAAAATGTGGACCCTCTGATTGGAGCTAATCGGGCATCTGCTTCAACAATAAAAACAACAGAATCCCTGAGCCGATCAAAATAAACTTACAAACTTAAACAGAAAGCACCAGGAAACCGCATTACAAAGAGCAAGTTGCTCGAGCAAAACACAAGGAGCTCTGAAACCATTAATAACTGTTGTTAAGCAACTATTAGCCAATTCAGGTGCTTGAAAACCCTCAGATCAATGCTCTCTGATGCCCTGCACAGGCCTGAAGGAGTCACTACAGGACTCTACTCCCTATAGCTGGCACCTGATGGCCCAGGAGGGTGTGAAAAACCGAGATCCAGGGATGACTCGAGAGACCTGGGGAACTTGAGAGGCAGAGAGAGTGAGACCTGGGAACCCCAACAGACTGAGAGACCGTGGAACCTTGAGTGAGATCAAGAAACCTTGAGTGGGGCTGAGAAGGAGGCTTGGGAGTCCTCGAGATGGGGAGGACATTGAAAAACCCTAAACACATTGAATAAGCCTTGAAAAAAAAATCAGAAAAATAAAAACTTTGGGAACACAGAGAAAAGTCCTTGGAAACCTTGAAAACATGAAACCTGAAACCTAGAGAAGGAGCCTTTTCAAATCTTGCTCACAGTGTTTTATCTTTCACATTTTTTTCCAGAGGCAATTAGGATATACTGTCAATTTTACAGATCAAGACAGCATTGACAGGTTTCTTTCATCGCTAAGCTAGCTGTTTCCCTGTAGATCTGTTTAATTTGCTACATGAAAGTTCAATTTTCCCAGTCTGTACCATGACTTTCAAGAGGTTAAAAATACTCTTGATAGGGTTACTTTACTTGTGTATTTGCACACTCCAGCTAGGGATCAGCTTTTGGAGTAGGACTCTTCCAGAAATTACACTTGGCTTGAATATTGAATCAACTGGAGAGCTTGCTTGAAGTGCTCATTCGTTATGCAGACCTGAGTCACGAGACCACAAAACTGGGAACCTGGGTACTTGTGAGTTGAAAAGATTGGAATGGATTACGGAGAAAATCAATGTAGACTACAGAAGCTCGGTCTGTAGACTCGGGATTCTCGGAATGTAAGGTCAGGGCACGTACTGAGAATAGAAGACACACTCTTCTCAAGCCACCGGTGTCAAAACGTCACTGTTCAAACTTTGCTGGGTCCATTACTTGGCAAGATCCTTCTGTCATACTGGAGACGGAAGCAAGAGTTCATACATAGGAATTCCAACGAAACATTTTTGTCTTGACAAATCACTCTGACCAGTGAATCTCATGGCCAAGGTCTGCTGTCCTCTCTCTGCTGGATCCATCTTTGTGGTTGAGACTTGCTGCCACCAGGTTCAGATATGGCCCAGCTGCAGAGTGAGAGAGACTGAAGCAGGTTGATAGTTCATAGGCTTTAATGTGAACAATGTTACAGGGAAAAGAAAGCAATAAACGTTAGGCCAAAACAGGGCCATTAGCTAAAACTCTAAAATGGAAAATGAAGCCTACACTGCAGCTGAAAAGAACAACTAAGAATAAAATGAGTACCGCTAGTCTTCAGAGTCAGTTGGCTCAACAGTCCAATTTCTCAGCCAAGGCAGAATGCAAGCAGGCAGCTAAGCGTTGCTGTGTCCAAGTCTCGACAAATACTACGACGGAATGAATGGAATTAAATGCTACCACAATGAAATAATAATTAACTGACACGTGCATTTCATGAACGCAATTGCCATATTTGCTGCACTGCTGAATCCATGGTTGTGACAATGGGCCCCCATATCCTAAGAACTTTCTACAGGGGCACAATTGAGAGCATCCTGACTGGCTGCATTACTGCCTGGTATGGGAACTGTACTTCCCTCAATCACAGGACTCTGCATTATGGTTAGGGTTAGGGTTATGGTGCAGACAGCCCAACGCATCCGTAGTAGTGAACTTCCCATATTCAGGACATTTACAAAGACAGGTTTGTAAAAAGGGCCTGGAGGATCATTGGGGACCTGAGTCACCCCAACCACAAACTGTTTCAGCTACTACCATCCGGGAAACAGTACTGCAGCATAAAAGCCAGGACCAACAGGCTCCGGGACAGCTTCTTCCACCAGGCCAGCAGACTGATTAATTCATGCTGACACAACTGTATTTCTATCTTATATTGACTATACTGTTGTACATACAAATTATTACAAATTACTATAAATTGCACATTGTTCATTTAGGCAGAGACATAACATAAAGACTTTTATTCCTTATGTATATGAAGGATGTAACAAATAAAGTCAATTCAATTCCATTCGAAAGAATACATTTAAAAGAAAGACTGTCAACAAATTGTGTGAACAATGAAAGCAAGCCAGCTGAAGTCCACAAAGAGATACTGTCCACAGACCCTTAGTTAGGCGCAGCATTGAATAAGTGTCGTAGAGCTGCCATTTGAACAGGCCTGTACTTCGTCTCAGGCCCCAACGTCCTGACCTTTTCAATCTGGCCCAGCACCTAAATTGTCATCCAAAAGATTGAATTCAGTTGATTCGATGTGCTCTGGGGCCTGGATCCCATTCCCTCAACTCAGTCTGTACCTGGTCTTTCCAATTCGGCCCAGTGCTTAAATCGATTGATCCTAGAATTTTGTTAAGCATTCATTTGTTCGTTTTGTGCTGTCGTATGGTGTGGGCAATCATGGTCTTTCCATGGCCATGATTGTTCCTGGCAAATTTTTCTACATAGGTGGTTTGACATCACTTTCTTCTGAGCAGTGTCTTTACAAGATGTGTGTCCCCAGCGATTACCAATACTCTTCAGAGACTGTCTGCCTAGTGTCGGTGGTCGTGTAACCAGGACTTGTTATATGCACCAGCTGCCCATACGACCATCCAGCACCTGCTCCCATGGATTCACGTGACCTTGATTGGGGGGCTAAGCAGGTGCTACACCTAGCCCAAGGGTGACCTGCAGGCTAGCGGAGGGAAGGAGCACCTTACATCTCCTTTGGTAGCGATGTATCTCCACCCCATCACCCATTCTTGTTGCACTACTTCACCTTATTAGAACGTAGAATATAGAACAGTATAGCCCTTTGGCCCACAATGTTTGACCGACTTTTAATCTACTCTAAGATCAATCTAATCATAGTCCCACATCCCCCTTCAGTTTTCTTTCATCCATGTGCCTATCTAAGAGTCTCTTATATATCCCTAATATATCTGACTCAATCACCATCTTTGGCAATGCATTCCATGCACTTAACACTTTGTGTAAAGAACTTACCTCTGACATCCTTCCCTCCAATCTCCTTAAAATAATGCCCTCTCGCATTCGCCATTTCCGCCCTGGCGAGAAGGTGCTGCTGTCTACTCTATCTACGCCTCTTCTCGAATTATACTCCTCTCGTCCTCCTTGGAATTAATACATCCCTTCAATTTGGTGTCATCTGCAAATTCTGCACTATGATTTTGTCCATTTTTTTTCTTGAGTAAATGTTGAATCACAGCTCTGACCTCTTCGAAGTATCACTACCTGCAACCCTACTCGCTGTTTTATAGCCATTTGCTATTTCTACTTGTCCCCATTCATTCCTCATTGTCTGCACCGCTGAAGGCAATTCAGTAATAAACTCAATGACTGTGCAATTGCATTCCAGTGCGAGTGAGAGTCTTCAAGAACATACGAGTTACAGTGGTCTCAAATATTAGGCATGTCATCAATCTGACCCATAGCTTTCTGGCTGAGAAACAGCATTCAGTTGCATGCTGGCTCAGTGCAAAGATACAGCCGTTCTTTTCCCCTCAAATGATCCGGAGCTTGAATGATAGTGCTTAATATTAGAGGTGAAAGTGAGACGAGTGCTCTGCATCTGGATCCTGCCTTTATTTATAGTACTTTCAGAAAGAAGGGGGAATTCTAATCAAGTATTATATCTGCCGCCCCTGTAGACATTTAGTTTTCCAGCCCAGCAGCAATCTTGCTTAAATTTAAATGTATTTGAATAATATGTAGTGGATGCTGCGTTGACATGGATCTGGTGGCCCCCCCCCCCGCCCCAGAAGATGGATGTTTATTCCATTCTGTAAGTAACTGGGACGTGTGAGAGCGGTCTGCGAATGTATTGATACAAAGGGAGGCATTTAGAAAGGAAGCAGATGACAGCTGGTGTGCAGACACTAAACTGTCAGTTTATCATAATCATACTGTTTGTTTGCGTATTATTTCTGCTGGGGAATAGCGCTGCTATTCAATGGAAAAAATATTACAAACAATTAAAGCAGAAGCAGGCTGCACTCATCCCCTAGAGAAAAGATCAAGCTGAAAGCTCACAACTGTGTTTGTCCATTAGCACCTCCAGATCATGAAAGCAGGTGATGGATCATATGGTATCAGTGACCAGTGTCCTGTCAAATCTTTTTATAGGCCTTCAACTCATCCACAGTGATGCTCTTTATAGAGGCTCTGGTGGTTAGCACAATGTACTACACAAATCAAGATTATCGGAATTCCTGGTGTGAAGAAGGATGTGTACCTGGTAAGCACCTCAGCTTCCTGACATCACACATACATGTAGTATATTTAATTTCCTTAATTATATTGTTGGCCATGAAAGAGTTAAAATATGGAAGAAAAAATTGAAGTTGCATGAGTCAAAGGTAATGGAAGTAGACAAGATAATTGGCTTTGTTCTTGCCATGTGGTTGAAGGAATGGAGGCTGCCGTTTTGCGAAGCTGATCTGTAACCTCCATTTTGTGAGCTGGTTTTGCTCAGGAATAGCGGTATCAAAGTGCTTTAAAGTGAACACATCGATGCTCCTGATTATCTGCTGAACTAAAAATCATTTCCAAATAAGAAGTTATTTGTGAGGTGATCTTTGGTGAGTTGGAACATGCAGGTTTATGAATAGGGAAGTCTGTGTCTGACCTGAGTAACTAAAGCCTTGTAACTAGTTGGTAATTGATTCAGAGCAGAGGGACATTTATTACCAGTTGTAATCACTGAAGAGGGCAATAAATTAATGCTGGACAGGACCAAAGCCAATGGGAAGCTGACACATTGTTAGCCAGTTAGGCCAGAACCAACAAGATTGAAACAGAATATTTGAACTGATAAGGAAGGGGTTATGAGTGCAAAGCAGTGAGGATTCCAGAGACTAACTATCACAGGCAAACCCCCATGCCAGGGGCTGGGAGAAGAAGGACTTCTTGTTTGGCCAATGGGGGATTCCCTTTAAGTGTTGTTAACTGGAGAAGTGATGTGAGCGAGTATTGGTACAGAGAGAAGAATATAATTCATGTTTTAAGTTGTTTGCCCAGAGTCAACATAGCTACGTTTATACTTGTGCAGAGACAATAAAGTGCGAGTTTAGATTAATTAAGAGTTGTGCCAACCTAGGTCAGTTGATGGTAGTCAACAACATGTCACCGCAGTCAAGAATGTTAGGGCTACATGGAAACTACTAGCTGATCTTTAAAGTGGCTACTCACTGACCACAACTATGTGGTTAATTTTGGGAGAGCGCTTCCCCGATTGTGGAGCGCAGACATTCCTCAGCCTCAAATTATTTAAGGCCATTACTTATTAAAAGCTTCATCTCCAACCTCCCTGGAATTCTTTTTTCTTCCCTCTTCCATCAGGCAGAAGATACAAAAGCCAGAAAGCACATACTATCAGGCTCAAGGGTAGTTCTATCGCACTGTTATCAGACACTTGATCCAGAATCAGAATCAGGTTTAATATCACCAGCATATGTTGTGAAATTTGTTAGCTTTATGGCAGCTGTGCAATGAAATGCATGATAAGTACTACAGAAAAATATACATTAAGTATATGGTTGGCATCTGTCTGTCTTGAAGGACAATGGGTGATGATCCATCATCATCACAAGCCTGGGCAGCAGGTATGGAGATCCTGAGATGCACAGTCATCAAGATCCCCCTGTTGGCCTCACCTGTGTAGTCCAAAGGAAAGCTAATGAAGCAATATATTTAGCACCAGGAGTTGTCGGAAGGATGTTCAATGATGTCCAGCCGCCTTAGGGGTTCCACTCCGGATTTGATCCCGTAGCTATCGTCTCTCCCCAGGCTGCCCACAAGGCAGTGGGGCTATTTACCCATGGCTGGGGATCTGGTTCACGAGCACCACAGCACGTCCACACACCGGTGGGCCTGTGTGCTACGTGTGCAGGGTCCAGACCTCTTCCCTGTCCTCTGTAGTTCAGCCTGAGTCCAAAAGGAGTTCAGTTTCCATGTGTCACCATCGAGGAGGCAGTACATGAGGCTTGCTGTTGGAGATCCTGTGTACTGGTAGGAAGAGACTTACACACTCCGCTCTCCTTTTCGCACGACTGCTAGCCAGCGGTGGAAGCTGAAAGTGAGTGAGAAGCACTAACCAATACACTACCATATTAGATGCATTACAACAACCATTTTGACACCATCAAGCATATATATGTCTATTAAATAGCAAAGTTAAAGTAGATAGTGCAAAAACAGAAATAAAAAAATTAATGATGTAGTGCTCAAGGGTTGAATGTCCATTTAGAAATCGGATGGAGAGGGGAAGAATCTGTGTGTGTCTTCAGGCTTCTGTACCTCCTTCCTGATGGTATGAGTGTGAAGAGGGCGTGTCCTGGGTGGTGGGGATCCGTAATGATGGACACCGCCTTCCTGAGGCATCTCTTGAATGAACCTCTTGTAGGTAAGATGGACTCTTGATCTCCCACTCCACCTTGTTATGATCTGGCACTTTATTATATGCCTACACAGCATTTCAGCTGTAGCTTTTACACTTTATTCTGCATGGTTATCGTTTTACCTTGTTCCATCTCAAAGCGCCATGTAATGACTTGACCTGTATCCTCAGTATGCAAGTCAAGCCTTTCTTTGTACAAGGGACAATAATAAACCAATTCCAATTTAGCAGTCAATTCTGGTTGGCATGTTATAAGGAGGACATAGAGACTATGGAGAGGGTGAAGGAGAGTTTCACCAGGATACAGCGTGGATTAGTGATTATGAGCTATAAGGATAGACAAACTAAGGTTGCTATCTCTGATGCAGCAGAGGTTGAGGAGACACCTGATAGAAGTTTATAAAGTTGTGGGAGGCATATATAGAGTAGACAGCCAGTAGCTGACTCAAAATGTCTAATACTTGAGGGCATGGATTAAAGGTGACTGGGGAAAAGCTCAATGAAGTTGAGTGGGATATTTTTACACAGAAAGTGGTAGGTGCAGCCAGGAGCAATGGTGGGGGCAGATATGATGTAGGGATTTGGACAGGCACATGAATTTGTGGAAATACTGGGATATGGACCATGTGAAAACAGAAGGGTGTAGGTGTCATTCGGAGAGGAATAAGCAGTCAAAGTTTCGGGCTGAGTCCTGATGAGCACCGGTTTGACCACATCAAAGAGGGCCTTGTTGGTCTCGGCCCGAAACGTCAACTGTTTATTCCTCTCCATAGGTGCTGCCTGCCTGCTGAGTTCCTCCAGCATTTTGTGTGCATTGCACCAATTGGTCATGGTGGGTTTTGATGTAACCAGCATAACAAAATGGAGAGTTTTACTTTTGCTGAATGGATGAATCTTTGTGCAATATTTTTGGCATGCTATCTAAGATTGGATATGTTGGCCAGGACAGATATCAAAATCATTCAATTTTCATGCAAAATATAACATATCAATCTTCCGAATCTGATGGGCTGCACAACGCTAGAATAATTTGTAAGAATTTTTTTGCGCGAGCTTCTATCAGCAAACAATTCAGCGTAATTCTATTGATGCAGATTGTGAAATGGGTACCCAGATTGTGGAAGGATGTTTATCGAAATGCTTTACTATCGAGCTCTGGAGAGCAATATACATTAAATAAGCTTTTAGGATTGGTTAAAGCCTTCATTTGAACCAAACTCCGTGAAGCAGATGTGCAAAGGTTGCGTTAATGTGCGTAAGGAGGGCACATATTAATCTGAAGCTAAGTGATGCCAAGATGAAATAATTGCCAGTCAAGCTCAGTTCAGTAGGATGTGTTAATACTATGGGCTCTATGTTGGTGGTTTTGCACTGATAGGCAAGCACTGTGATCTAAATTAGTTCTCATTTCTGTCAGCACTGAGGGTTGTGTTATGATACTAAATATGAACTTTGCATCTGTCTTCACCAGAGAAGGTGTTTCAATAACAGAGGGAAATATGTACGACGTAGTCGAAGACTCTGTCCCTATGACAGAGAGAAGGTCTCCGTTTGGCAAAAACAAAAGGATGCTCTTCAGATATTTTCTAGGGTAAAGGATAATACTTTCAGGAGGGTTCACTGATTGGGTAATTTGAAAGTTAACAGCCTCTCTCCCCACAGATGCTACCTGATTTGCTGAGCAGGAATGAATATTTCTCATTTTTCACGAGTTGAAAATGCTTAGAAACTAGCAGGGCAAATTGAAAAAAGTGAATAATAAGGCATTTTTAATTTTACACTTTATAGAAGAACAGATTTTGAAAGCAGGAAAGTTACGCTGAATCCTAATGAAACACTGGTCCAGCCTCAGCTTGAGTATTCATCTTTGTTTATCTCATTATTGGATGGATGTAAAGGCAATGATGAAGATTCAGAAAAGTTTCATGAAAATATATCCTGGGATGAGTGTCTATAGTCTCATATTGGATAGGTTGGGTCTGTTTACTTAAGGGCTCTGAATCAATCTAATGGAAGAATACAAAATGAAAAGGTTTCTGGACAGGATGGTTGTTCCCATTGGTAGACAGTTCAAGGACTAGAAGTCACAAATGCAAAATATAAAGAGGATTAGTAATGAGAAACAATTTGTATAAGATAAAATTAGCTTTATTTGTCATATATGCATCAAAACACTGAAACATACCGTGAAATGCATCCTTTGTGTCAACGGTCACCACAGTCCAAGGATGATGCTGGGGGCAGCCTGCAAATGTCACCAAGCTTCTGGCACTAACATGGCATGGCCACACTTACTAAGCCTAACCCGTACACCTTTGGAATGTGGGAGGAAACTGGAGCTTCAGGAGGAAACTTACACGGTCATGATGACAACGTGTTAAGCCCTTACAGGCAGCAGTGAGAATTAAATCCAGGTTGGTGACCTCTGGCAGTGTAAAACATTGCGCCAACCGCTATGCCACCCTGCCACCCACATACAACATGTGGTAAAAGTCTAGAATGCAGATGAGTTAGAGGCAGGTTCCATGGTGATCTCCAAGAGTGCCTTATGTTGAGGAAAAGTCTGCAGGGTAATGGAGGTGGGACCAGATGTGGATCGAGTGAATTGCTCTACTTGGATAATGAGACAGAAAATGTTGGGCTGAATGGCTTCCTCTGCAGGTCAGGAAGGGATAGGAAACAGTAAGCATTTCTGATCGATGGCATTTCCGCTAGTTCAAGTATGATTGCCTTTCACCCATACATGAATACAGCCAAACAAAACAGCATTACTCTGGGATCAAGGTGCAAAACATAATACTAACAGTCACACAGGGCACAAGGCACATATAGAACATTTCAGATAGCAAATATATATAAGATATCAGTAAAATGCAGTCACATGAAAAAAATATAGTCCATGAATGTTGCAGAAATCTGCAGTCAAACACAATATGACTTGTCTTCTGCTGAATGTACACTGGGGAGGGGGGCAGTGCAGACTCCATCTTGGACACTGCACCACACCGCCTTCTGTGGAGTGCACCAACTCTGAAGCCTCTATCCTGGTGGCTGTAAATAGGTGGCACCATGGCTCGAACTCTAGTCCTTGTTGTTCCCCCACCGTCTGTCAATAAATCAGTGAATCGGACTTGCAGCATTCCATATTGACAATGTCCAAGAGGGTCTTGAGATCACAAGGAAAATAACGAAGATAACCACTTGCTGTAGACTTCCCACCGCCTTTACACAGCAATACCTCTCTGATGTAGGCAGCAGCACGATCAATGGAGGTTCTTGAACAGACCCTTGTTATGGGGGTCTGCACATGAAAATGGCTGCCATCTAACCTTAGGAGCAGCACGGCACCTATTCTCCATCACTAAAGTTTATCAATTCATATCACTCCCAATTGCCAATATCCATGATATAATGTGGAGCAAATCGATAAACCATTCTAGATCACAGAATCAACAGAATCCTGATTCGAGTCCATGTATTTTATATGGCTGTGTACCTAACCAAACATATATAATCAGGATTCAATGAGCTTGGTTTGGATGACTAAGCTTCATTTCCAGGCACCTTAATTATTCCAATCAACACTCACAAAATGCTGGAGGAACTCTGCAGGTCCAGCGGCATCTATGGAAGTGAATAAACAGTCAATGTTTTGGGACAAGACTCTTGTTCACAAATAAAAAGGAAGGGGAAAGACGCCAGAATAAAAAGGTGGAGGGGGGAAGGGAAGGAGGCTAGCTAGAAGGTGATAGGTGAAGCCAGGTGGGTGGGAAAGGTAAAGGACTGGCGCACTCTCTCAGGTTTATCATTTATCCCCGAGTTTTTTCATGGTTTAAAACACCTCAGAAAAATAATTTCTAAGCATTTAC
The DNA here is from genome assembly GCF_963921235.1 of Mobula hypostoma. Taxonomy (NCBI): domain Eukaryota; kingdom Metazoa; phylum Chordata; class Chondrichthyes; order Myliobatiformes; family Myliobatidae; genus Mobula; species Mobula hypostoma. The sequence continues at coordinate 80,662,360 of NC_086109.1, forward strand.
AACTCAGATGAATGAGAAATATTCATTCTCATTCAGCAGGTCAGACAGCATGGAGAAAGAAACCATTAATTTTTCGGGTCAATGACAATTTTCACGAAAGGTTATTGAACTACTCTCTCCACAGACACCTGATTTACTGAGTATTTACAACATTTTTAGTTTTCCTTACCGATTTTTAGCATCTGAATGATTTTCCTCTCAAACTCTCCCTATTGTCTTAAAATTGCATTTGGTCACTACAGCATAGAAATCTTGTTCTGGAATTAACTACAGCGAGGCTAGCACAGATCAATTTAAATCTACTTTAAATGTAAAACTTACAAATGACACAGTTCTAAATAGATCAATCTTAGAGGACATTTATAAATGACTGATTTCATGGAGATTTATTTGGCAAAAGTCATGAGCGTAAATTAGTATTATTTTAGAATAATTTGTCCCTCACGTCATTACAAGGAGCAATGCACTTTCCTCAAATTACAATTAAAAAATCTTGTGACATGAACAGTTCCAGGATCTCTGATTTATTGTGAGTTATAATACAGTATGCATTTAAACTCAGATCATTAACATGCAACGTTAACTTTTGGTTCCTCTCTCCATTCTTGCTGCACGACCTGCTGAGTATATCCAGTATTCTATGCTCCCTATATTTGGGATATTATTGCTTCTCAATTACCGTAATGATTTAAACTTTTGCCATTCCTTTGAGATTACTCACAAGAAATCTGGGAAACTGACCATGATTTTTGATGTCTTTCAAGTTCCGCTGCACCCAAAATCCCATCAGGATTCACCAGTCATTAGAAAACACACCAGTACTGAAGCAATGCCAGATACTGGATCTGAGGTATTAATACCAGACCGTTCATTGACAACCCCGACTGACGATCAGAGATATAACATTTATAAGAATAATTACCATCCACTTTTTTAAGTCTTTCCTCAAATACTTATGAAGTAAGTGCTTCATTTACTAATGTTCTCATAGCTCAGACTCTGATTTATTTTCACAGATTATATGCCGAGAAATTTATTGTTTTGCGACAACAGTTCAGTGCAATACATAAACATGACTATAATTTACAATAAGGATATAAAAAATAAATAAAGAGTGCCAAAAGGCAGTAAAATAATGAAGTAGTGTTCATGCGTTCATGAGCCATTCAGAAATCTGAAGGTAAATACTGTTCCTAAAATGTCTTCAGGCTCCCGTACCTCCTCCCTGAGAGAAGAGGGTCCTTCATGATGATGTAGCCTTCTTGAGGAATCACTTTTTGAAGATGTCCTCAATGGTGGGGAGACTAGTGCCAATGGTGGAGCTGGTTGAGTCTTAAAAACTTCTGCAGCTTTTTCCAAGATCCTATGCAGTGGCACCTCCATATCAGACGGTAATGCAATTAGTTAGAATGCTCTCCATGGTACACCTGCAGAAATCTGCTTGTCTTTCATGATGTACCAAATCTCCTCACACTCCAAATGAAATATAGCCAGTGACATACCTTCTTTGAAATTGCATCAATATATAGGGCCCAGGATAGATCGTCTAGGATGCTGACACCCTGGAACTGCACACATTTTCCGCTGCTGACCCCTCATTAAGGACCGGTCCGTGTTCTCTCAACTTTCTCTTCCTGAAGTCCGTAATCAGTTCCATGGTCTTTCTGGCATTGTGTGCGACGCTGTTGTTTTGACACCACTCATTTAGTGAATCCATCTCACTCCTGTACTCCTCCTGCACATCATATGAGGTTCTGCCAACAACAGTTGTGCATCGGTAAATTTGAGCTGTGCCTAACCACACAGTCGTGAGTGTAGGGAGAGTAGAGCAATCGGCCAAACATATCCACTGCTCTACTCTATCCTTGAGGTGCACTTGGGTTGTCAGCAATTATCCTCATCTACTTTATTAAGCAGTCTTATAGAGGGTGTATATATCCTTTTTACAAGTATTATTTTAACTTATAGACACTGTCCATCAGTTCATTGATAACCTACAGTGAAATAAAATCATACATTGAATTGGGTTTTTGGTCAGATATGAACAAATTGCATTTACAGTTACACTTATTCACAGACTCTTGGTGGAATTTTGAACAGAATATTGCTTAACAGTTCACAAATTAAAACTGCCTCCAAAAGGTAGAGGTTGAAACAGCAAGTGTAAGTGTGGATACATAACTTAGTGTTAAGTCTGTAGAGAAGGCAAAATAAATAAGAAACAACCCCACCGCTCTCTGTAAGGGTTTATATGTTCTCCCCATGACCACATGGGTTTCTTCCAGGGCTTTCGGCTTCCTCCCACAGTCCAAAGACGTACCAGTTGATAGGTTAATTGGAGATTGTAAACTGTCCCATGATGAGGCTCGGTTGCTGGGTGACGTGCCTCGAAGGGCCAGAAGTGCCTACTTCATGCTGTAGCTCAATAAATAAATAAATACCAGGACAGGAGAGCAAGGTGAGAAACAGAAATTGGAAATAATCAAAAAATGTATTTAGAAAATCTACTGCAATAAATAACACTGGATGGAACTACTGAATCATGGCTGAAGGATGGTTGTAGTTGGAAGCTAAGTGTCCAAGGTTACACCTGGTATCAGAGGGTCAGGAAGGTAGACAGAGAGGGTGACGTGGCTCTGCTGGTAAAGAGTGGCATCAAATCAGTAGAAAGATATGTCATAGGATCAGAAGATGTTGAATCCTTATGGGTTGAGGAAAGAAACTTCAAGGGTAAAAGGACCCTGATGGCAGCTACATACAGGCCTCCCAGCAGTAGCTGGGATGTGGATGACAGATTACAATGGGAAATAGAAAAGGCATGTCAAAAGGGCAACGTTATGGTGGTCATGGGAGATTTCAACATGCAGGTCGATTAGGAAAATTAGGTTGGAAATGGATCGCAAAAGAGTGAGTTTGTTGAATGCCTGTGAGATGGCTTTTTAGACCAGTTTGTTGATGGGCCTACTAGGGGATCAGCTATACTGGATGGGGTGTTATGCAATGAACCAGAGGTGATTAGGGAGCTTAAGGTAAAAGAACCTTGAGGAGGCAGTGATCACAATATGATTGAGTTGAACTTGAAATATGATAGGGAGAAAGTGAAGTTTGACATAAAGGAGTAAAGGAAATTACAGTGGTATGAGAGAGGAATTGACCAAAGTAAATTGGAAAGAGATGCTTGCAGGGATTCCAGCAGAGCAGCAATGGCGTGAGCTTCTGGGAAAAATGAGGAGCGTGCAGACAAGATGTATTCCAAAAATGAAAAAAAATACTCAAATGGCGAAATAGTACAACCATGGCTGACAAGGGAAGTCAAAGCTAATGTAAAAACAAAAGAGAAGGCATACAACAAAGCAAAAATTTGTGGGAAGATAGACGATTGGGAAGCTATTAAAATCCTTCAGAGAGCAACTAAATGAATCATTAGGAGGGAAAAGATGAAATGTGAAAGCAAGCTAGAAAACAAAATCAAAGTTGTTAGTAAAAGCTTTTTCAGGCGTGTAAATCATGAAAGATTGATGAGAGTAGATAGAACCACTAGAAAATGAGGCCAGAGAAATAATAATGGGGGACAAGGAGATGGCAGATGAACTAAATGAGTATCTTGCATCAGTTTTCACTGTGGAAGACACTAGCAGTGAGCCAGATGTTGAAGGGTGTGAGGGAAGAGAAGTAAGTGTAGTTACTATTACATAGAAGAAGGTGCTCAAAAAGCTGAAAGACATAAGGATACATAAGTCACCCGGACCAGATGAACCGTGCCCTAGGGTTCTGAAAGTGGCAGCAGTAGAGATTGTGGAGGCATTAGTAATGATCTTTCAAAAAAAAAGTTATTTGACTCTAGCATGGTGCCAGAGGACTAGAAAATTGCAAATGTCACTCCACTCTTTAAGGAAGGAGGAAGGCAGCAGAAAGGAAACTATAGACCAGTTAGCCTGACCTCCGTGGTTGGGAGGCTGTTAGAGTCAATTATTAAGGATGAGGTTATGGAGTACTTGGTAACACAAGACAAGATAGGACAAAGTCAGCATGGTTTCCTTAAGGGAAAATTTTGCCCAACAAACCTGTTGGAATTCTTTGAGTAGATTATATGGAGGATGGGTAAAGGGGTTGTAGTGGATGTTGTATATTTGGACTTTCAGAAGGCCTTTGACAAGGTACTGTTTCCCAAGTTAAGAGCCCATGGTATTACAGGAATGTTACTGGCATGGTTAGAGCATTAGCTGATTGGTAGAAGGCAATGAGTGGGTATAAAAGGATCCTTTTCTAGTAGGCTGCCAGTGACCAGTGGTGCACCACAGGGGTCAGTGTTGGGACCACTTCTTTTTATGCTGTATACAATGATTTGGATGATGGAATAGATGGCTTTGTTGCCAAGTTTGCAGATGATACAAAGATTGGTGGAGGTGCAGGTAGTGTTGAGAAAACAGGTAGGATGCAGAAGGACTTAGGCAGATTAGAAGAATGGGCAAGAGACTGGCAAATGAAATACAATGTTGGAAAATTCGTGGCCATGCACTTTGGTAGTAGAACTAAATGCGCAGACTATTTTCTAAACAAGGAGAAAATCCAAAAATCTGAGATGCAAAGGGACTTGGAAGTCATTGTGCAGAACACCCTAAAGGTTAACTTGCAGATTGAGTTGATGGTGAGGAAGGCAAATGCCATGTTCGCATTCATTTCAAGAGGTGTAGAATATAAGAGCAGGGATGTGATGCTGAGGCTTTATAAGGCACTGGTGAGGCCTCACCTTGAGTATTGTGAACAGTTTTGGGCTCCTCATCTAAGAAAAGATGTGCTGGCTTTGGAGAGGGTTTAGAGGAGGTACACACAGATGATTCTAGAAATGAAAGCGTATCATACGAGGAACATTTGATAGCTGTGGGTCTGCACTCACAGGGATTTAGAAGGATGGAGGAAGATCTCATTGAAACCTTTCACATGTTGAAAGGCCTAGATGGAGTAGATGTGGAAAGGATGTTTCCCATGGTGGGGAATTCTAGGACAAGAGGGCACAACCTCAGAATAGAGGGGCATCCATTTAAAACAGAGACATGGAGAAATTTCTTTCACCAGAGGGTGGAGAATTTGTGGAATTTGTTACCACAGGCAGCTGTGGAGGCCAGATCGTTGGGTATACTTAAGGCAGAGATTGATACGTTCTTGATTGGACATACCATCAAAGGTTACGGGGAGAAGGTGGGGAGTGGGGCTGAGAAGGGGGAGAAGGATCAGCCATGATTGAATGGCGGAGCAGACTCGGTGGGCCAAATGGCCTAATTCTTCTCCTATGTTGTATGGTCTATTAAATTCGATTCTTCTGAAAGATCTGGTATCAAAGAAATTTACTTATGATAAAATAGAGAAAACTTAATGAGTTTATTCCATATCTAGCAAGCAGCGTATTTCATAGTGTAATCTCTTGCTTTGATGTAAGTATGACAATGCCTCTTGAAATTCTACATTTAGCCACATATTTAACACTCAAGGTTTGATAGTGCAGCAGGTTTGGCAATTTGGTAGGGCTGGAATAACCAATTTTCCAGACTAGTGGACTTAGTGAGAATGTTTGATTTGCTTTTATACATTGCACTGTATTATCATAAGTTTCTCAGTGAAGTTGGTAGGGGAGCATAGGAAATGGAACCTTGATGTTGAAAGTGAATGTGGAAAACTGGAACAGTGAATTGAATGCAAGTGTGATAACTGAGGCTGGGGGAAGTGGGAGGACTCACAGGAATCAATAAGTGGAAGGGAAGTCAGGAACAAGGGCCTTAATAGGTGGAAGAGGGCTAGGAAACCAAGATCCTGGGGAGATGGATGGGAATGTGGCAAATATTATCTTCTGAGCTAGATACCAAACCTTGTGAACTTCCAAATGGTCAGAGGTGTTGAGTATGTTAGCTTCACTGCACACACATAACAATGGCACAAACATAAAACGAACAGCTGCCTGTTAATTATGTTGCATAGTCTTGGTCTTTATAAAAATAAGAACATTTATGTGATCTGGTGCACTTTGTGGATGAGCCAACTAAAGTCAGTCAAAATCACTTCAAAGTGATTATTTATCTAAATGTTTTTGAAAGAATTGGATTGTACACATTTTGGTGTATAGATTATCTGCTAAATTTGATTCTAAATCTGACAACACCAAGAGTTAAACTGGGAGATCTTTGTCTTAAAAAAGTGTTGAAGTGACTTGGATTCTTCAAGAGATGTTGAGCTGGACCTGTGCATTTTCCAAATGTTTTCTGCTTTCTGTGCTTTTGGGAAGTGTATCAGGTCTATAATGCATGCCTCTCCATGGAGGCCACAGAGGGAAATGCTGGGATTGAGGGAGATTAGAGCAGGAGGCATGGGAATAATTGAGAAGGGAAAGTAGGGGAGAACTCAAGGGGTAGGGGGAATGAATGGAAAGCTCTTATAGAATATTGCCTGAGCAGAGAGTTGGCAGAGAGTCATGTGCCATGATTGAACATTGCATGCTCTCAGTGTTATTGAATATTTATTTGTATTTGCATAGTTTGTCTTCTTCTGTATATTGGCCCTTTGCTAGTGTTTGTGTGTAGTTTTTCATTGATTTGTTGTATTTCTTTGCTGTACTGTGAATGCCTTTAAGAAAATGAATCTCTATGTAATATATTGGGCATCAGGGTAGCGTAGCAGTTAGCGCGATGCTGTTACTTTTTCAGCCATTCCGACCAGACGAAAAGTGGTCCACTGGTCCTCCGGGTTCAGGGGTTCAGCTCAGGACTAACAATCCTGACTAGTCAAAAAGAATTACAGAAAGATCAATGAGGAATCCTTCTTTAACTGTGTGCGACTGTATGGACAAACAGAGATGGGGGATTTTCATTGCTGCCCTAAATACCAGCGGCAAACAAGCAGTAAATAATTGGGGTTGCTGAGATGGTATGGCTCGAAGAGACGGAAGAGCCAATTTCAAGATGTGTTGCTAAATAAAATAATATTTGTGGCATGTACTGTACATACTATGATAATAAATTAACTTTGAACTTTGAATAGGTATCACAATCTTATTCTGTGCCGTGGGTGTTCAACATTAAAATTCATTTGAACTGGTGGCCTCTTTATTAAATATTAAGATGACTCCCCTGCATCTCACACCAGTGTCACAACTGTCAGTGTGATGTACACCTTAATGAACCGTGAGCTGACATCACTTGTCACAGATCCAATTTCTGCCATTAAGCGACTAAAATACATTGTGTGTGCTGCTGACATTGTTAAAGCACAAATCCAAAAATGAAACAGCTTCATCAGGAAACGTGTACAAACAATGTAAAAAACAAGGCAGCGTAGAGGCATAGCCGTTAATGTTGCTCCTTCATCCTGACCTCAGGTGCTGTGAGATTGTTGTTCCTTCAGACCCATTTATGCTCACAGCCCTTGCAAGCCATTGTATGAGGGTGTTGGTCCTGGTTCTCCAGTGTAACTGTTGTGTATTTAACATTACAATAATATTTGAGTAATATTATAAATATATTGTTTGATTAAGGATTCTTTGTTTGTTTAAATAATTCATTACAGGTTATATGTAAAAGTAAATGAATGGCATACGTCATCACACCACCAGGTCATAAGTGTGCGCCTTGCTAGAAGTAAAAAAAATAGTACACATTCTCCTAGGATCCTATCTTTCCCTTTCAATTTGTTTTACACTTTGGAGTTACAAAATGTAACAGTAACCCATGCTTTTCTGTAGTTCTCATGAAGCCCAGAAGTGGTTCAGGCTGCTTACAAAACTTTGAAATATACCTCTTCTGAATTACTCTCACTGCAATCTGCAGCCTGTAATTTCCCTATAAGCAATGCATTTATTGAATGAGTGACTTAACCAGATTCTGATGGATTTGGCAGACTTAACTCTCAAGCATGCAGATACAGCGCATTTAACAGGTATTTTGCTTTGGCCAGAAGAGAGGGAGGAGTGGAGGACTCCAAGCCAGAATGGGATGTCAAGGAATGAAAGTTCCTCTATCTAGCATCCTGTTAACAAATGTACGGTTGCTGGAGAATAAGACTAAGGATCTTAGGGCAGGATTGCTGTATTGGAGAGAAATGAGGAATTGCTGGGTTCTGTGTTTCATGGAGACGTGGCTCACTCTGAAAAGGGTGGATATGTTGGTAAGGCCCAAAGGCTTCTTGATATACAGTATGGACTGGTCTGCTGATTCGGAGAAGGCAAAAGGTGGGGATCTGTGTTTCAATGTAAACTCTCTGTGGTGTTTGGGTGCAGCAGTCCTATTGCACTCTTGTTGCCAAACCTGGAACACATAATGATTAAGTGCTGACCAATCTACTTACCAAGAGAGTTCTCTCCATGATCCTGACTGCAGTTTACATACAACAAATACTAATGTTAATCAGACACTCGAGATATTGAATGCCACCATCACCATAGAAAAATCAGTCCACCACAATGCATTTCAAATCACAGATAGGGACAAATCAGGCTTAGTTGAAGAAATCCCTGCCTAATTATCATCAGCATCTAACCTTCAGCACCAGGAGTTCCAACATGCTCGACTATTGCTATACTATGATTAGGAATGCCTAACATTCCATGCTTAGACTGCATTTTGGGAAATCTGATCACTTGGCTGTTCTTCTCCTACCGGCATACAAGCAGAGGCTAAAGAGCAAGGCTCCAGAGATAAGGTGGTTGCAAGAGACAGAGGAGAGGCCATGGGCTGCTTTGAGCTGGTGGACTGGGCTGTGATCAAAGACTCATCAGAGGATCTGAATGAATAACCACAGCAGTCACGGACTTTATAAAAACAGTCATAGATGGGTGTGTCCCCACAGAAATCATCCAGCCTTCCCCAACCAGAAGCCCTGGATGAACCCTGGCAGTCTGCTAAGGGCCATATCAGTGGCATTCAATCAATACACAAGAGGTCCAGGTGCAATTTCCAGAAGCCATTTCACATGTGAAGTTGCAGTTCCAGACCAAACATATCACTGAAGGACGCTCGACAGCTGTGGCAAGGGACCAAGCGACATAGGTGACAACAAAGCATTGCTCGCAGATGAGCTCAGTGCCTTCCATGTTTGCTTTGACCATCACGAACTCGCACAGCCCCCAATGATCCTGTGATTTCAGTCCCTGAAGCTGATGTGAGAGCACCCTTCAGAAGGCTGAACCCATGGAAAGCATCTAGAGCAGACGAATACTAAAATCCTGTGCTGATCAACTGACTGGAATGATCACTATATTTTTAACCTCTCACTACCCACCTGCTTCCTGCAAGCTTCAATTATACTGGTGCCCAAGAAGAATGGACTAATATACCTCAACGACTGTTGTAACTAGCACTTACATCCACTGTGATAAAGTGCTTTGAGAAGTTGGTGATGAAATATATTAACTCCTGCCTGAGAAGCGACTTGGATCCATCTCAATTTGCCTATCAGCACAACAGGCCCACAGCTTATGCCGCTTTATTGTTCTTTTCTCAACTCTGGAACTTCTGGACAGCAAAGATGCATACATCAGGACACTCTTCAATGACTTCAGCTTGACATTCAATACTAATTTCATCAAAATAAGCGTCAAGACCTTGGCCTCAATACCTCTTTGTGCAACTGGATCCTCAATTTCCTCACTTGTGACCCCAGACAGTTGGGATTGGCAACAATATCTCCTCCACAATCTCCACCAGCACAGGTGCCGAGCAAGGCTATGTGTTTATCCCCCTGCTCTACTCGCTTTGTACTTCTCACTGCAAGGATAAGCACAACTCTAAAGCCATATTTAAGTTTGCTGAAGTCCACTCTCATTGGCAAATCAAAGATGGTGATGAATCAGCATATAGGAAAATCTGGCTGAGTGGAGCCACAGCAGCAACCTCTCACTCAACGTCAGCAAGACCAACGAGCTGATTATTGACTTCAGGAGGAGGAAACCAGAGGTCCATGAACCTCTCATTGGGGGATCAAAGGTAGAGAGGGTCAGCAACTTTAAATTCCTCAGTGTTATCATGGACCCAGCAAGTATGTGCCATTATGAAGAAAGCATGGTAGTGCCTCTACTTCCTTAGAAGTTTCTGTAGATTTGGCATGACATCTAAAACCTTGACAAACTTTTATACAGTATATGGTTGGTGTAGAGTGTAGGTATGTAGAAACACCAATGCCCTTGAACAGAAAATCCTACAAAATATAATGGATATGGCCCAGTCCATCACAGGTAACATTCTTCACACAACTGAGCACAGCTATATGGACTACTGTCATAGGAAAACAGCACTCATCGTCAAAGAACCACACCAACCAGGCCACGCTCTCTTTTCACTGGTACCATCAGGAAAAATGTACAGGAGCCTCAGGACACCACCAGGTTTAGGACAGTTACTACTCCTCAGTCATCAAGCTCTTGAACCAGTGAGGACAACTCACTCAACTTCACTCAACTGCTCAACATAGGGTTTCATTTTCAAGGAATCTTCATCGCATGTTCTCGATAATAATTGCTTATTTATTTATTATTATTTTGTTTGTTTTATTTTGCTTTTTTGTGCAGTATTTGCTCAATTTGTTGCCTTTTGCACATTGGTTGTTTGTCCTTTCTTTCATAGATTCTATTGTCCTTCGTGGATTTACTGTGTATGCCTGCAAGAAAATTAATCTCGGGGTTGTATATGGTGCCACATATGTACTTTGATAATAAATTTACTGTGTTTACTTGCATTTACTTTACTGAACTGAGCCACACTGAGGCTGTTGCTGGGAGATATAAAAGGTGTTTGTTCAATGCAATTCAATGGAGAGAATCTATTTCTCCTCTCCTCACACAATACTTTACACTTTTAAAATACAAAGGCTACAGTGGATGATTAACTGCAGTTGCAAGGCTATTATCACCTACTTAACTTTAACATTTTGTGTGTAGACGGGTAACCTTCCTGAATTACACATTTACACTGGTGACCGAAACTCTTTGAATATTCAAATATAATAATAGTTGCTTTGAGAAGTTCTGAATACAAATTCCAGACACCCAAAATATATCTATTTTATTACAGCATTGCAGGATGGCTCCCCAAATATACAACGAGCCAGATTGTTAAGTGGCAAAACAGACCTGTCCTGAACTGTGCATTAAATCAATTCAAATTTAATTGTCATTCACCCATATATGAATACGGACAAGCGAGACAGCGCGTTACTCCGGGGCCAAGGTGCTAAACATAGTACCAACAGTCACACACAGCACAAAGCACACATAGGCTATACAAAATAGCAAGCACATCTAAGATATCAGTAAGATACAGCCCATGCAGAAAAAAGGTCAGGACCCTGAGTCCACGAATACCACAGAAATTGGCAGTCAACTGCAGTATAGCTTGTTTCTGCCAAGTGAACACTAGGGGGCAGCACTGACTCCAGCCTGGATGCTAAACCACACCAGGCTCTGACGCCTCTCTTCTGGCGGCTACAAATAGTCGACTCCGTGGCTTGAGGCCCCGAGTCCATGAAAACTGCAGAAATCTACAGTCGACCACAACAAAGCTTGTCTTCTGCTGAGCAGCCACTGAGGGGGGAAGCAGAATGTAAGACCACTAGACCACAAGATATAGGAGCAGAATTACGCCATTCGGGCCATTGAGTCTGCTCCATCATTTCATCATGTCTGATCCAATTCTCCTCTCAGCCCAGTCTCATGCCTTCTCACCATATCCCTTCATGCCCGCACCAGTCAAAAATCTATCAACCTCTGTCTTAAATATTCATAATGATTTGTCCTCTGCAACTGCCTGTGGCAATGAATTCCACAGAATCACTACTCTCTGGCTAAATAAATTCCTCCTCATTTCAATTCTAAAAGGACACCCCTCTACTCTGAGGTCGTGTTCTCTGGTCTTAGACTCTCCCACCATAGAAAGCATCCTCTCCATATCCATTCTATCAAGGCCTTTCACCATTCGATAGTTTTCAATGAGGTCACCCCTCATTCTTCTGAATTCCAGAAAATACAGGCCCAGAGCCATCAAACGCTCTTCATATGACAAGCCATTCAATCCTGGAATCATTTTCATGAACCTCCTTTGAACCCTCTCTAGTTTCAGCACATCCTTTCTATGATAAGGGGCCCAAAAGTGCACATAATACTCCAAGTGAGGCCTCACCAGTGCTTTATAAATTTTCAACATTGCATTCTTGCTTTTATATTCAAGTCCTCTTGAAATGAATGCTAACATTGCATTTACTTTTACTTTATACTTTATTGTCGCCAAATTGTCGCCAAACAATTGATACTAGAACGTACAATCATCACAGCGATATTTGATTCTCGACTTCCCGCTCCCTGGATTACAAATATTAAATATTAAAAATAGTAAAAATTAGTAAATATTAAACATTAAATTATAAATCATAAATAGAAAATAGAAAAATGAGAAGTAAGGTAGTGCAAAAAAACCGAGAGGCAGGTCCGGATATTTGGAGGGTACAACCTAGATCCGGGTCAGGATCCGTACAGCAGTCTTATCACAGTTGGAAAGAAGCTGTTCCCAAATCTGGTCATACGAGTCTTCAAGCTCCTGAGCCTTCTCCCGGAGGGAAGAGGGACGAAAAGTGTGTTGGCTGGGTGGGTCATGTCCTTGATTATCCTGACAGCACTGCTCCGACAGCGTGCAGTGTAAAGTGAGTCCGAGGACGGAAGATTGGTTTGTGCGATGTGCTGGGCTGTGTTCATGATATTCTGCAGCTTCTTTCAGTCTTGGACAGGACAATTTCCATACCAGGTTGTGATGCACCCTAGAAGAATGCTTTCTACAGTGCATCTATAAAAATTAGTGAGGGTTTTAGGGGACAGGCCAAATTTCTTCAGTTTTCTCAGGAAGTAAAGGTGCTGGTGGGCATTCTTGGCAGTGAACTCTGCTTGGTTGGATCGAGTCAGGTCATTTGTGATATTGACCCTGAGGAACTTAAAGCTTTTGACCTGTTCCACTTGCGCACCACCAATGTAAATTGGGTTGTGTGGTCCGCTACTCCTTCTGAAGTCAACAACCAATTCCTTTGTCTTGCTGACGTTGAGGGATAGGTTATTGTCTTTGCACCATGCCACCAGGTTCTTGATTTCCTCTCTGTACTCAAACTCATCATTACCTGAGATATGGCCTACAATTGTTGTGTCATCAGCAAACTTATATATTGAGTTTGATGGAAACTTGGCTACACAATCATGGGTGTACAGTGAGTACAGCAAGGGGCTGAGTACACAGCCTTGTGGGGTACCGGTGCTCAGAGTGATTGTAGGGGAGAGCTTGTCCCCTATTTTTACAGCCTGGGTCCTGTCTGTGAGGAAGTTGAAGATCCAGCTACAGATCTGATTGCTAAGGCCCAGGTTCCGGAGCTTAGGAATCAGTTTATTTGGAATGATGGTATTAAAGGCAGAGCTGTAGTCAATGAAAAGGAGCTTTACGTATGCGTCTTTATTCTCCAGGTGTTCTAAGGAGGAATGTAGGGCCAGAGAGATGGCATCTGCCATTGACCTGTTGCTCCAGTATGCGAATTGCAAAGCGTCGAGGTTGACCGGTACAACCATAACCAATCTCTCGAAACGCTTCATTGCAATTGATGTCAGATCCACAGGTCAATAGTCATTCAGGCATGCCACCTTGCTCTTCTTCGGCACTGGGATTATCGTGCCTTCTTACCACAGACTTAACCTGCAAACTAACCTTTAGGGAATCATACACAAGGACTCCGAAGGGCCTTTGCACCTCAGTTTTTTGTATTTTCTCTCCACTTAGAAAATAGTCAACCATTTCATTTCTTCTACCAAAGTGCGTGACCATACACTTACCAACACTGCATTCCATATGCCATTTCTTTGCCCATTCTCCTAATCTGTGTAAATCCATCTGTAGCCTCTTTATTGCCTCAAAACTACCTGCCCTTCCATCTATATTCATATCATTTGCAAACTTTGCAACAAAGCTATCAATTCTATCATCCAAATCATTAATATATAACGTAAAAAGAAGCAGTCCCAACACAAACTCCTGTGGAACACCACTGGTCACCAACAGGCAACCAGAAAAGGATCCCTTTATTCCCACTCTCTGCCTCCTACCAATCAGCTACTGTTTTATCCATGCTAAGACCTTTCCTGTAATACCATGGGCTCATAGCTTATTAAGCAGCCTCATGTGTGGTACTTTGTCAAAGGCCTTCTGAAAATCCAAATAAACAACATCAATTGATTCTCCTTTGTCTATCCTGCTTGTTATTTCTTCAAAGAATTCCAACATATTTTTCAGGCAATTATTCTCCTTTGAGGAAACCATGCTGCCTACGACCTATTTTATCATGTTTCTCCATGTACCCTGAGAACTCATCCTTAATAATCGACTCCAACATCTCCCCAATCACTAAGGTCAGACTAACAGGACTATAGTTTCCTTTCTTCTGCTTCTCTCCCTTCTTGAAGAGTGGAGCAAGATTTGAAATTTTCCAGTCTTCCAGAATCATTCCAGAATCTAGTAATTCATGAAATATCATTCCTAATGCCTCGACAATCTCTTCAGCCACCTCTTTCAGAAGCATCCTCTGTGCACCATCTGGTCCAGGTGACTTATCTGCCTTCAGACCTTTCAGTTTCCCAAGAATCTTCTCTGTAGTTATGGTAACTTCACACACTTCATGACCTCTGACACTTCCACCACACTGCTAGTGTCTTCCACCATGAAGACTGATGCAAAATACTTATTCAGTTCGTCTGCCATTTCATTGTCCCCCATTACTACCTCTCCAGTATCATTTTCCAGTGGTCTGATATCCACTCTTGTCTCTCTTTTATACTTTATGTATCCGAAGAAACGTTTGGTATTCTCTTTAATATTATTGTCTAGCTTACTTTTGTATTCCATCTTTACCTTCTTAGTAACTTTTTTTAGTTGTCTTTTGTTGGTTTTTCAAAGCTTCCCATCCTCTAACTTCCCATTAATTTTTGTTCTATTACATATCCTCTCCTTGGCTTTTATCTTGGCTTTGACTTCTCTTGTTAGTCATGGTTGTGTCATCTTTCCTTTATAATACTTCTTCCTTGGGATGTATACATCCTATTTTTCCGAATTGCTTCTGGAAATTCCAGCCATTGCTGCTCTGCCGTCATCCCTGCCAGTGTTCTTTTCCACTTAATTCTGGCCAACTGCTTACTCGTGGCTGCGGGATTCCCTTTACTCCACTGTAATATTGATACATCTGACTTTAGCTTCTTCTCAAATTTCAGGGTGAATTTGATCATATTGTGATCATTTGCTTTTGAAGGTTCTTTCACCTTAAAGTATCTCATCAATTCTGGTTCCTTGCACAAATATGTCTTTTATTACACAGAGATAGCCACCTTGTGCCTTCCCTAATCTCATCATGATCACATCATGTTTCAATTATGAACCTCTTCCTGTTGCTGCCCGTAAAAAGTTTGTATGTTCTCCCCTTGATTGTGTGGGTTTCCTTTGGGTGTTCCAGTTTCTTCACACAGTCCAAAGACATACTAGTTAGTAGGTTAATTGGTCATTGTAAATTGTCCCGTGATTAGACAAGGATTATAATCAGGGGTTGATGGGCAGTGTGGCTCAAGGAGCTGGAAGGGCTTATTCCATGCTGTATCAAAAGAAAATTATGGTTAGAGTAATTATGGATTAACTAATGTTAGAACCAGTCTTTTAGAAATAAAACCGGTACACAATTTACCTTCCAACTGATAATTTGTGTGTTGCAAATTAATTGGATGAGGCATCTGTCCCATTAGAACTGCGCCAGGAAAGACAGTGCATGAATGTCTACTTAAAACACAGTTCAGGTCAATCTGAATCTTGTATATTTATGAAGCCATCCTTCAACACTGCAAAAAGGGGTATACACTCAGTAACAGTGGCCATTTTATTATGTCTGCCGGTATACCTGCGTATTAATGCAAATATCTAATCAGCCAATCATGTGGCAGCAACTCAATGCTTTAAAGCGCGCAGACATGGTCAAGAAGTTCAGTTGTTCAGACCAAACATCAGAAAGCAGAAGAAATGTGATCTGAGTGAGTTTGACAATGGAATGATTGTTCATGCCAGACAGAGTAGTTTGAGCATCTCAGAAACCACTGATCCCCAGGGATTTTTAAACACAACAGTCCCTAGAGTTTATAGAGAATGGTGCGAGAATCAAAAAACATCCAGTGAGCAGCAGTTCTCTGGGTGAAAACACTTTGTTAATGAGAGAGGTCAGAGGAGAATGGCCAGACTGATTCAAGCTGACAGGAAGGCAACTGTAACTGAAGTAACCACACGTTACAACAGTGGTGCACAAATGCAAAAAAGCATCTCTGAACATACAACACGTCAAACCTTGAAGAGGAAGGGCTACAGCAGCAGATGACCATGAACATACACTCAGTGGCACTTCATTAGGTGCAGGAGATACCTAATGAAGTGGCCACTGAGTGTATATTTGGATATCTGCAGCTTGTTCTCAGAACCTTTTGGAAATGATGTCAGGATTGAGTATTCAAACGGGTTATGCTAGTTGTGATGTGCTGCAATATGTAATTATGTAAATGTACCTGACTGTATTCCAAATGTTAATGTTAAGTAGGTGATTAAACTGTAGCTAGTTATTTATGGTTATCTTCATGTTGTGGTATAAAACATTGCGTCAGGAGAGTGAGTTGCTCCTGGATATCCTCCTAGTGTTTTTCTCTCTCTCTCTCTCTCTCTCTCTCTCTCTCTCTCTCTCTCTCTCTCTCTCCCCCTCTCCCCCTCTCTCCCTCTCCCCCTCTCACTATCTCCCCTCTGCCCCTCCCTCTTCCCCCTCTCTCCTCCTCCCCCTCTCTCTCCCTCTCTCTCCCTCTCTCTCCCTCTCTCTCCTCCTCCCCCTCTCTCTTCTCCTCTCTCTCCCTCTCTCTCCTCCTCCCCTCTCTCTCTTTCTCTCTCTCCCTCCCCCTCTCTCTCCCTCAATCCCCCTCTCCCCCCTCTCTCTCTCCCCCTCCCTCTCTCTCCCTCCTTCTCCCTCTTTCCCCCCTCTCTCCCCCCTCTCTCTTTCCCCCCCTCTCTCTCCCTCCCCCCTCCCTCTCTCTCCCTCCCCCCTCCCTCTCTCTCTCTCTTATATTCCCAGTTACAGCTTCCATGTGGCTCAGTTAATAGTCAGTCACAACAACCCATGCCACAATCTGCCAGGTTTATCACTCACTCCTCCTCAGCACATTTTAAACAGAGATGTTCCCACTCCCCTGGTCTGCTCTCAGTGAATTCCTCTGATTCATGAGCACACAACACTGATCCTAGGCTCTGTTTCTGCTCTGAAACCCAAGGTTGAATCTGCTGCAGCTGGAGATGTGGTTCTCCAGGTGACAGACAATAACTGCAACTTCCCGAGGGGTACTGGATCTACACATCCATTGCCCAGGACATCCCCTCTTCTCATTGCTACCATCAATGAGGAGGTACAGGAGTCTGCAGACACACTCTCAATTTGTCATGAAAATCTTCTTCCCCTCTACCATCAGATTCCTGAACGGACTGTGAATCCATGTACACTACCTCACTATTTTAACTTTTTTTGCTTCCTTTTTGAACTACTTACTTTAATTTTATGTATATATTTCTTTTTGTAATGTATAGTTTTTTTTATTATGTATTGCACTGTACTGCTGCTGCAAAACAACAAATTTCATGAAATACGCCAGTGATATTAAGCCTGATTCAGATTCATATTCTGATTCACTTGAATGAGCAGGTCTGCTGAAGCTTAGCTTCACAGCTCAGAATTTTTAAAGGAAAATTTGGAAAACAGAAAATACCAGAGACACAAGAGATTCTGCAAATGTTGGAAATCTTTGAGCAAAACACTCAAAATGCTAGAGGAAATCAGCATGTCAGGCAGCATCTATAGGGGGAAATAAACATATGACTTTCAGTCCGAGTCCTTTCTCCAGGACTTGACCAGCTGTATTCCTCCAGCATTTGGAGTCAGTTGCGCAAGTAGAAAATATTCATCAGTGACTTACTAATCAAAGTCCTGCCTTCTGCAGGAGGCAATTCTGAACTCCGATGCCTCACTTGCAGACTACCGCTAGTTTTGCATCTGTCTCTGCTGCTGCGCCGTTTCTTGTCTGGTTTCCTCCTTTCTTGAACATCCACATACATCAGAGAACTGATTCCAGCAGACGGCTTTTTTTCCCTTCTCACTGTGCAATTTTACCACTTGTTGGTGTTACTGTTGTGCTGGCTCTGGATGAGACCTTCCACCTTTCTTAGATCACCATTCTGTTGCCTCCAGACCTGAATAACTCCAATCATACTGCCCTCTGCAAATACTCTGCCTTCTATCAATAATACTCTACCTGATATATTTGCAGTCCTAACACAAACAATATGCAGCACCGTGCTGCTGTCACAAAGCAACAAAGTTCAGAGATAAAAGTAAATTTATTATCAAAGTACATGTATGTCACCATATACAACCCTGAGATTCATTTTCTTGAGGGCGTACACAGTAAACACAAGAAACACAATAAAATCAATGAAAGACCACACCCAACAGGATGGAAAAACAACCGATGTGCAAAAGACAATAAAAAACAAATACAAAATAAATAAATTAATAAATAAGCAACAAGTATTGACAACATGAGATGAAGAGTCTGTGAAAGTGAGTCCATAGGTTGTGCAAGTGAAGTTGAATGAAGTTATTCCCATTGGTTCAAGAGCCTGATGGTTAATTGTTCCTGAACCTGCTAGTGTGGATCCTGAGGCTCATGTACCTTCATCTCAATGGCAGCAGTGAGAAGAGGGCTTGACCTGGATGGTGGAAGTCCTTGATAATGGATGCTGCTTTCCTGCGACTGTGCTCCGCATGGATGTGCTCAAAGGTGGGGAGGGTTTTACTCATGGTGGACTAAACCAAATCCATTATGTTTTGTAGGATTTTCCTTTCAAGGTCATTGGTGTTTCCATATCAGGCCGTGATGCAACCAGTCGATATACTCTCCACTAAACATCTATAGATATTTGTCAAGGTTTTAGATGTCATGCCGAAATTTTGCAAACTTCTAAGAAAGTAGAGGCATTGCTATGCTTTCTTCATAATGGCACTTCGATCCTAGACTCAGGACAGATCCTCTGAAATGATAACACTGAGGAATTTAAACATGCTGACTCTCTCCACCTCCGATAAGGACTGACTCATGGGCTTCCGGTTTCCTCCACCTAAAGTCAATAATCAGCTCCTTGGTCTTGCTGACGTTGAGTGAGAGGTTGTTATTGTGGCACCACTCAGTCAGATTTTCAATCTTCCTCCTATATGCTGATTCATCACCACCTTTGATTTGGCCAACGACAGTGGTGTCATCAACAAACTTAAATTTGGCTTTGGAGCTGTGCTTAGCCTCAAAGGTTCAAAGGTCAAATTTAATGTCAGAGAAAGGCATACAATATACATCCTGAAATGCTTTTTCTTCAGAAACATCCACAAAAGCAGAGAAATGCCCCAAAGAATGAACGACAGTTAAACGTGAGAACTACAGTCATAAGTATAAAGTGAGTAGAGCATGGGGCTAATATTTCTCAACATGTATCAGTGATGATAAACCCAATTCTGATTCTGTTTAATGAGAGGCATGATCCTATGCAAGAAAACAATGGAATACGAAATTGTAGACACAAGAATTCCAGATGTGGAAATCCAGAACAACAAACAATCTGCTGGAAGAACTCAATGAGTCAGATAGCATCTGTGAGAGGAAAAAGATTGTTGACATTTCAGGTTGAAACCCAACTTCAGGACTCTTCTCCAAGGATCATCATCTTGTCAGAGTAGGGAGGCTTGTGAATTCCTGAGATCCAGAGAGTGATACTGTTTGACCCTTGGCTCATGGTAGGGTCACCCATGTTGGTAAGGTCAAGGGGGAGAATCCAGACAAAGAATGATCCAACCAAGACCTCAACGGTGGAGCTGTTGGAAGATGATGACATCACAATGGCAGTGCAGACAGAGGAAGGCTACAATAGAGAAGAGTCCCCATTCATCTTCTGTTCCATGCCTCTGTACCCTGATCTGTCAAGGACTATGCTGTGGCTGCTCATGCATTGACCTTCCCACATTAAACAAAGTTGCACACAGCTGTTCTCCATTAAGGGAATAATTCCTTAGGAGAACATCATCCTTAACTTGAGTGATCACACAACTACTTCAGGACTGAGCATGAGGAGACAAGAGGAGAAGGAGAGTAATGAGAAAAGATTCTGAGCAAATTCAATTTTTTTTTCCTTCTCCTCAATCATTCAAAATTGTCCATGGTGAGTTCTTCCATCTAGTTAGAGAAATTCTAAATTTTGTTATTTCAACCCTGAAGCATAAATCTTCTGATGCTTCTGTCTCAAATACAACAAATCTCTCAGCAATCTGAGGAATCCACAGCTCTGAGGGTCCTGAAGATGATACCAATTTAGATTTATCGTATCTACAGTGAATGCACTCACACTTGTACCCAGATCACACAACAGGATCAACACTAGTGTCAAAAAATTCAAGAGACAAAATTATACGTCATCCACTGTTCAGTGTCTCTCACACAGAGCAACTTCTCCATTTCATGTGGAGGTGTAGCAATTCACAAATTGAGGTCTAGGTTTAGGATCCAGGTTATGATGTCTTGTGAATATCAACCACATGCCTTGGAAAATGTGACAGCGTATTCCATTGTTACTTTTGTTACCACATTTTCTTGCAATGTAGAAGATTGAGTTGAGATTTGAGAGTAGTATATAAAATTATGAGAGGTTTAAGGGGAAGTTTCTTCACTTAGAGGGTCATGAGAGTGTGGAATGAGCTACCAGCACAAATGGTGCATGCGAGCTCGATTTCAACGCTTAAGAAGTGTTTGGATAGGTACACAATTGTAGTGGTATGGAGGGCTATGGTCCTGGTGCAGATTGATGGGCGTAAGCAGTTTAAATGGTTCGGCATGGACTAGGGGAAGACATAAAACAAGTACAGAACTTTTGCTACTTAGGAAGCTGGGTGACATCAGATGGCAGGAGCGACATGGACTTCAAAAGAAGAATAGGGATGGCAAATGACACCTTTACGAGAATGAAGAGTATACTGACCAATACTAAACTAGGCATGACAACCCGCCTCAGAGTACTGAAATGTTATGTTTATCCAGTTATGTTATATGGCTCAGAATGTTGGACAATATCTAGTAACATGAAGAAACGAATTGAAGCAGCAGAGATGTGGTTTTTGAGGAGGATGCAACGAATATCATGGACAAAATGAATATCTAATGAGGATGTCATGAACAGAGCAAACACAAGAAGAGAAATAATGTATGAGATTATGAAAAGGGAACATAACATCATTGGACATGTGATAAGGAAAGAGGAGTTAGAATGCATGGTAATTATGGGAAAGATTGAAGGGAAGAAAGCAAGAGGAAGACAAAGACAATTGATGATGGAGACAGCAGCCAGGGAACTGGAAATGAATACCAATGAATTGATCCACTTGACCCGCAACAGGAGTGTGTGGGCCATGGCAGTCAAAGCTCAAACTGGGCATGGCACCCGATGATGATGATGATGGACTAGATGGGCCGAATTGCCCATTTCTGTGCTGTACTTTTCTATGACTGTACTTGAAATATGAATTTGATTTGATTTTTTTAATCAGTGTGAAAAATGACTATACCTTCAATAACATCCCTTACACAACAATTGACTGGTGTGAAATGACGTACGCTTTAATTACTCACTCTCTAACCTTTCAGGTGCAAAAATCTTGAACTTTCCATATTCAAAAAATATAAAAGCTTTGTCTTGAAATGTAAAGTAGCTTTATTTCAGTTACGCCCAGAAATACTCAGCAAGCTAGTCAGCATCTGTGGAGAGAGATTCCGAATTAGGTTTAGGTTAATGCCCTCTAACTAGACTTTGAATTAGTAATAGCTCCAGGAAAATGAAATATTGCAGGTGTAATTGTGAAATAATTTTGATGTTAGGAGATTATTGGTTTGGGCAACATCGTAGACTGGATTTCATTCATCTGTGTTGATACATAGTCTATTATTGGAGGACTTCCACATTATCTCAAACGTCTTTTGGAAGATGTATTTGACCCAAGGCCACATCTAGGTTGTGTTGATATAAGGTGTCCACTGAAAGCATTGAGAATGCGCCAATCATCTTCTTCAACTAGTTGGTCATTAGTTTATTTGCTGAGTCTAACCTTGTTGTAGTAACTTGTCTTCGATTATGAAATAAAAATAAGGGATGAGCAATAACTGCATTTTTTAATGTTCTAACCAACCACTCATGAGCCCCATCTTAGAGAAAAGGTTTAGCTTTATTTGTCATCTGTACAGTGCACTGAAATATCAAAACATACAGCGAAATCTGGCATTTGTGCCAATAACCAACACAGTCTGACCATGTGCTGGGGGTAGCCCACAATCATCACCATGTTGCTGGCACCAGCTACTAACTCATACATCTTTTGAATGTGGGAGGAAACCAGAGCACCCAGAGGAAACCCACAGGGTCATGGGGAGAACCCACAAACTCCTTAAAGACAATGTTGGAACTTGAACCCTGGTCACTGCTGCTGTAAACCATAGCTATCTGCTATGTTACCATGCCCCCCCCCCCAAATCGCTCCCATTATCACCCTCCTCACCAATCAGATACCAGCACGGCTAGTCTTCTTGCTCCTGCTTATCACCCTCATCGATGTCTCCTCCCTCAGTCTCCCACCTTTACCAACTGGCTCCACCTACTTCTTTTGTCTTCCTCCATCTATTATTCACCTGACTCCACTCTTACTTGGCTTGACCTGCCCATCATTTTTCACCCCTTCTCAGTCCACCAATTTCTTGGCACTTCTGCTTTTCCAATATCTCTCTCCTCTTTATACTTTGCATCTCCTCTCTTCATTCTCAGTCCTGAGGCAAGATATTGATCAGAAACATTGACAATTTCTTTCTCCCCACAGATGCTAGACCAACTGAGTTCCTCCAGCAGACTGTTTGTCCCTTGTGTACCATTGCTGGGCTTCTCAAGTGCTCAACATCCTCATTATATTAAAACATGCTTGCATTGTTTATTCCTTTAAAGCAATATGTATTAATTTAAGTTTGCTAACCATCATCCGTGCATGGCCCTCCATTGGTCAAAGTCTATCATACATGCTATCTACATTGTTGGTGCAGCACAGTCTGTGGCTGATGAGAGCAGTATAAGAGAGGCAGTCTCCGTTGCAAAGGTCACATCTGTAAGTAATCTCAACTCAGCTGGAGATGCAGTGTTCCTTTCTATGGATCCGTTTGTCTTCTGCCTTTACCAGGAATTTTTTTCTCGCCTGACTTAAGCTGCTGTTTCAGGGTGCCTCCTTATCTGGAGTGGCCAGCTGCAAATTCCTCCCAGGACTCAATGTAGATGTCTAGCACTTTCATGTCCCTGTTGCAGACATCCTTGTAGCACAGCCGTGGGCAGCTGGTGGTTCTCTTGCCTGCAGCCAGCTCACCATAGTGGATGTCTTTAAGGATGTGACTTTCCTACATGTGGTAGGCATGGCCCATCCAGTGCAACCTAAGCTGCCTGAGCAGGGTGTTCATGTTAGGGAGACCAACATAAGAGAACCTCAGTATTGGGTACTCTTGTCTCTGCAGGAGATGCCCAAGATACGACGAAGGCACCTTGAATGGAAGGTGTTGAGCCTTCGCTCCCACTTAGCATTTGTTGTCCATGTCTTGATGCCGTACAGCAGTGAGCTGGTGACACAAGCATTGTACGCTGCCATCTTTGTTTTGACTGAGAGCTTGGAGTTTCCTGTGTTCATTTGGTGAGGTAGACCAGAGAAGTTGCAGTCTTTCTGATGCGCTTGTCATTTTTTACATCCAAGGAGAGTTTGTCGCTGATGATAGACCCCCAGTACAGTATGCTACCTGATGCATAGCGTCCATTTTGTAGTTATCAAAAGCAATGATTCGTGGTGCCTCCGTGTCTTGTCACAAGATGTTTCTTGCCTTCAGGCTGATAGTCAGACCAAGTTCCTTGCAGGCTTGGGTGAAGTGACCCATGAAGCTCTGGAGCTGCTGCAGAGTGTGCGTGGCAGACGCCCCAGCATCAGCAAGTAGCACGTCTCTGATCGTAGCCTCGCGCACTTTGGTGTTGGCTCTTAAGTGGGCAAAGTTGCTATCATCTTCAGCTCAATAAAAATCAGTTATAGTGATTTTAACTGTACGGTTTTTGTTAAAGCAAGTATGATGTTGAATAAAGCTTCTGCGATTTAGGTACTCTGATTTCTTACAGAACCACAATATATTATAGAATCTGGAAATATGAAGTAAAAAAAAGAGGAAATTCTCAGCTGATTGGTCAGCATCTTTAGAGGGAGAAAAGAGTCAATGCTTCAGGCGAATTGACCTTCATTGGACCTGGAATTAAAGATGAATTAATACTATCTTTATTGGAAAATATTACAACGCAGGGAACCTGCAATAATTTCAGATGTTAGGTCACTGGCCTGAAATATTAACTGTTTTTCTCATCACAGCCTGCCAGTATTTTCCAATTTTGTCTCTACCTTCAGCAGGCATGTTTGTGGACCTAAATCTCTGCAGCTCTGTCAGTCAGGAATGCATAATTGATAATGTTCTTATTCTGTCTATATCATCATCAGCTGGTAGCTGCAATAGATAGTCTGGCATTTAAAATGGGCCTCGTTTAAGACTGGCCACGGAGTGTGAGTAAATTGTTCAGGTGACCTTTCCGCTTCTAGTTCAGTTCAACCTGATAGGAACAATTTAACAAGACCCT
This sequence comes from Mobula hypostoma, assembly GCF_963921235.1. NCBI lineage: Eukaryota > Metazoa > Chordata > Chondrichthyes > Myliobatiformes > Myliobatidae > Mobula > Mobula hypostoma. The sequence goes on from NC_086109.1 coordinate 80,687,205, forward strand.
GAATAGAACTGTGACTTCAGTGATGACAGCAGAAATCAGAGCCTTGTAGTGAAATTGTCCTTTTCTTTCAAAACAATCTATTCCATCTTTGAGCATGATACATCATTTCCCCCTGCTCAGAACTGTACTGATGTCTGTTTCTCATTCAGTGTCAATGTCGGAGCTGCCAGTGAAACAAATCTATAGGAGAGGAGATTACACCTGATCTTAGCAGTGCAGCTGCAAACCCCTATGATTGCTTCTATTAAAAGGTACATCGGACTTTAGGAGGAGCCTGATGTTGATGTAAGTAAAATAACATGCAGATCTGCTCTTCCACGGCATTTCGTGCAAATTGCATGCTGTTGTGCAGTAGGAACTAGCAACTGCCCTTGATCCTTTCAAGCATTGGATAGAATATTTTGCCCCTCAAATAATTTATTTCTATATCTATTATTTATTGAGGTACAGTGTAGAATAAGCCCCTTCTGGCCCTTCGAGCCACAGAACCAGCAAGCTCCAATGTAATCCTGACTAATCACGGGACAGTTTACAATGACAATTAACCTACCAATCAGGATGTCTTTGGACTGTGGGAGGAAGTCGAAGCACCCGGAGGAAACCCACACGGTAAGAAAGTACAACCTCCTTACAGGATGCTGCAGGAATTGAACCCTGTAAAGCGCTGTGCCAGCCACTATGCTACTGTGCCGCCAAATCAATAATATCATAAATAAGCATTGACCTAACTCCATGCACCTGTCACTTTTCTTCCCTTTTCACTGCTGCCATCCGGAAGGAGGTACAGCAGCCTTGGGTCCCACACCACCAGGTTCAGGAGCAGTTATTACCCTTCCGCCATCAAGCCCCTGAACTAGTGTGGATAAGTTTCTTTTTCCTCCCGGGAGGGGGGAGAAGATGTCGGCACGACAGCAACACGCGCGGCCACTTCGGTGATGATATCTGTTATCTGTCAAGTAGGGGACCGTGCACAATTCTGATTTGATGGAGACAGATGTGAGAGTACGGAGGAACATCTGGAAAACTTCTGAAATGCCCGCTTCGCTGCCGCTGCTACTGTGTGGTAACCGGAATCTCCGGAGCTGAAGGCCCCGAATCCGCGGCTTTGCTTGTTTCAGTGGCCGGGGTGAGGTCGAAGGTGCTCGGCAGAGGATGGTGCTCGGGAGGTTGTGTCGGAGGGGCTGGTCAGAGGCTCGAAGTTTTTGGATGGATGGACTCAGTGTCGGCTGTGGTCGGCTGCTTCCAAGGTATCGGCAAGTTAACGGTGCCTGGAGGTTTATGGCAGGGGGCTTCTCCCTTTTGCTGCCTGCTATCAGGGACTCGGGAGTCGATCGACTTGGAACTTTGAGAATTTTTTTTACTGTGCCCATGGTCTGTTCTTCATCAAATTATGGTATTGTTTTGCACTGCTGTAACTATATGTTATGATTATGTGGTTCTGTCAGTGTTAGTCTTTGGTCTGTCCTGTTTCCTGTGATATCACTCCGGAGAAACATTGTATCATTTCTTAATGCATGTATGCATTTCTAAATGACAATGAAAGAGGACTGAGTGTTCTCATAATCTAACTTCACCCACATCAGCACTGAACTGATTCTACAACCCATAGACTCACTTTCAAGGACTCTACAAATCATTCTCTCAGTTTTTGTTTATTTATTTATTTGTTTGTTTATTTACTTTAATTGGCATCATTTGTCTTCCTTTGCACATTGGTTGTTTGTCAGCTGAGGCTTTGTTTTAGTGTTTCACACGAGTGAAGTTATCCCTCTGTCCTGTCCTGAAGGATCAGTTTGGAACTTTTGCTTAATCCTCTCAGCCATTCTGGAAATCCCACAAGCTGGAGTTCTACCAGGTGAGCCTTGGCTAATTCATCAGGATCAGCAGATCTGGTCTCAAAGCAAACACTCCTCCTTATAATCCTATCAAGAGTCTTTGAGTGAGGATTAAGTGGCCAGCTTTTCCAGAACAGTGATGGATGTGTGATGTAGACTGAGTACCTGCAACCATGAAATTAAGCAGGCACAGGCTTCTACAGCCACGATGAAATGGTAGAGCAGTCTCAATGGGCCAAATCGCCTAATTCTGATCCTGTATCTTATGGTATGTGCACAGGTCAGTAGCAAAATCTTATAGTATATCAGGGTAAAATAGCCTATGTATGACTGTACTGATAAAAAAAAATTAAGTTGCTTTCATTTCTGGACATATGTCTCTTAACCCTTACCGAATCCACACATCCTGCAATAATTTGCTATTTTATAGGGAGAGTCCCATACCTTTCCCATATGTCATGCCAACACACAATTCCAAAATGCATATGGTGAATAAAGTTCATCTGTGATCTTTGATTCATCCACCTTTAATGCCTCTGCGCTTGCATCCCATGATGTCTCTGTTCCAATACGGTGGGCTCATTCTAATAATTAAAATCTATCTAAATGGATTTGGTTGGCGGATTGATGTCTTTCCTTCATGGAAGCTTGTATGACGTATAGCTCCGGGTTTGTGCTCCCAATAAGTTTTATTTCTGTTTTTTTTTGTTAGTAGGGTTTTTTTGTTTTAAGTAGAGGTTCTTTTTTCCTTCTTACTTTTTTCCAAAAAAAAATAGCTTTAACATTTTGTTTTTTCTTATTATTATTGATATATTGTTTAGCTTGGTTGATAGTTTAACTCTTATTGTACATATTGATATGTTGACTTGATTACTTTAACGTATTTTTTGTTGATTTTCAATAATAATTAATAAAAAAAGATTTAAAAATGAAAAAAAATCTATCAATAAACAACCAAGTTACATAAAGGTACATTGGGAAGTATGCTTTAATTCTTACTGCATAAAGGAACTAATGCAAAAGGGGATTCCCTGTGTGAGAATTTACAAATTATAGTTCTCCAGAACTTTCAGGCTGCAGTTCAATCTAACTCAAGAGGCTTGTGACTGTAACAAACCACAGTAGGTACAGGTGTATTGGCGTGCTGCAAACTTATGAAGTAATTAATATCCAGTTCAAAGAAGTAATACTTCACAAAAACAATAGCTGCAGTCTGTTTCTTAATATCTTGGAAGTAGCCTTCTGAGCAATGTTTGTCCTCTTTCTAAGTCCTACAGGTTCTCTTCCTCCCAATTGCACTTTCTCTGTCTCCAACCCTGTTCCTTAATATTTTTTCTTTGATTTTACATGGTAACAGCTGCTCGAGCTTCCTTCCTATTGTCATTTCAATGAATCAGCTTATCTTTTATTCATCAACACCAACTCTTTTCTTGCAGACTGTATTTTTCTTATCATTTGTTTGCCCTTCAGCAGATTGAACTGCTCTTTGCCTGTGGTTTTTGTACTGATTGTGTTACAAATATCTTCTGTTACAACAATAAAATTCCTTTGTATATTTCAACTCTCCATCTGCAACGCATGATACCCTGAGAAAGTAGCATCCACTATTAATGGACCTCACCATCCCGGCCATGCTCTCTTCTCACTGCTACCACCTGGAAGGAGGTACAGGAGCCGTAGGTCTCTCACAGCCAGCTTCATGACCAGTTCTTACCCTTCAATCATCAGGCTCCTGAACCAGAGGGCTAACTTCCCTCAGTTCAATACTGAACACAACCCATGGACTCACTTTCAAGGACTCCACAACTCATGTACTCAGTATTATTTATTTACTTATTTTTGTATTTGCACTATTTGTATTCTTTTGCTTATCAGTCTTTGTGCGTAATTTTTCATTGATTTTATTGTATTTTTTTGTTCTACTGTGAAAGTCTCCAGAAAATGAATCTCAGGTCAGTATATGGTGACATAAATGCAACTCGCTAATAAATTTACTTTGAACTTACTGTTTGGTCTCTTTGGTTGTTTCAAGTGCTGTACCTCATTAACACATAACTGGTAGATTTAATTAGTGTTCCATTCCTAATTATCTGCCTGCTTCAAACAAACTTCTGGTTCAGCATTTTCTTTGCAGTTAACATCATTTTAAAAATTTAATTGACCATCATGGCATATTTTTTGAACTTACAACTAAGGTATAACGGGAAACAGCACATTATTTTTTTAAGCTACATATTACACCTGAAAAGATGTTTGTATTTTCAATCAAGCAGCTGATGGCCGGATTCTCTGATCAAAAATCCGAAATGAGCATGTGATATACAGATGTATACAGGTCCACACTTTCTCATTGATATAGAAGATTTGTTTCAAGGAGAAAGCCGCGTCCTGATAGAGAACATCTTTTCCTTCTACTTTTCTTGCCCTTCATTCTTGCACCTCAAGGCCCTCTCCCGTTGGACAGAAGATACCAAAGCCTGAAAGGCCATATCACCAGACTCAAGGACAGCTTCTATCCCACTGCTGGCAGCCTCTTGAATGGAATTCTTGTATGATTAGATGGGCTCTTGACCTCACAATCTACCTCAGTATAATCTTGCAGTTTGTTTACCTACACTGCACTTTTTCTGTGGCTTTCACACTTTATTCTGCATTATTACTGTTTTACTTTGTTCTACCTCAATGCAATATGTAAAGATTTGACCTGTATTAATAGTAGGCAAGTTCAGGGTTTCATTGTATCTTAATGCACTGTATATAAACCAATACCAACATAATTCTGTTCTAATTACACTTCAGTAAACCTCAGATCTTACTGGGATTCACAGGCATTCCTTTACATTTAGGCCTTTGGACAAAACAGATGTAGTATCAAGTGCCCTTTCTGCTACCTCCGAGGCTTCTAGTCCCCAGTAGCACTGAGACCAGTCACTGACTTTTACAGTTGAGTTCGTTTACAAGCACTGTTTATATCAGCCAAAGTAATGCAAATCTAATTCAAGCATCCTTCAAAGGGAATTCAGTTCTCCATAAAAATGAATTAGATCGCTCTCAATCCCAGCAATTTTTGTGACAATGGTAGTTATTAATATTCTCACTTCATGCGGAATAATTTTGGCTCCCAAAAGAGATGTGTACAGTTCCCAAGAATGCAGCAAACACAGCTTTAAATTATTATCCTTTACCTTGCCTGGGAGAATCGGAGTAATGGGAGTGCTACAAGCAAACTGAGTTCAAGAAAGAAAAAGCTGCATTAACCTTGGAACCCGGTGATTTTCTCATCTCCAAGACTCTGAGGAAAGGAGATCCCTCTTATCTATGGCAACTTGAAACACTTGCTGGAATCAAAATAATTTTGCCCATCCCTCTACCAAGAAAAGAAAGTAATTTTGCCCTTCCCAATGAGAGTCCGCAGAATAAGGCATTTTGTTTACATCTGAGAATTAAGATTTTGGGGATCTTTCCGTTTTTCTTAACAGCAGAGGAAAGTTATTTGTTCCCGTCTGCCTGTACCAGTACTTCATACCTTCAAGAACATATCAGTTCTAATAGCCATTTTTACAAAAGGAGAGATCACAACATCTGTTCTTACTGATCCCGCTTCTAGGTATTTGGGTTTGGTAGATTGGTGCAATTTTTTAAAAAAATCATAATGCTTAATAGCCATGTAGCTCCACAGAAAGAAAAAGTTGTTCTTTCGTAAAGGTAAAACTGAATTTTATTAGAATTTTACCAGAATTTCTCCCTGGATGGCAGGGTGGGGATAAGGCTCTACCAAAGGGGGTGAAAGGTGCTCCTTCCCTCTGCTGGCCTCCAGGTCACCCTTGGGCAAAGTCCCCTCCCCTCCCGATCAGGGTCTCGTGAAGCTGTGGGAGCAGCAGATGCATATCACAAGTCCAGGTTATGTGACCACTGATGCCAGGCAGATAACTTCTCTGAGGAGTATTGATAATGGCTGGGGTCACCCATATTGTAAAGACACTGCCAAGAAGAAGACAATGACAAACCACTTCTGGTTTGCCATTACCAAAAATTTGCCAAGAACAATCATGGTCATGGAAATACCATGATCAGTGATGTCACATGACATAACACATAACGAACGAACGAAAACAGTAAGTTAGCTTTAATTACAGCTAGTTGTGATTGTGGAGGAGTATACATCAGGTATCTCTAATGAGAAGCAGAGTATATCGTTACTGTGTGGTCGGGAATTTTTCGGAGGGTAGACCTCAAAATTCCCGGCCTTGCCTGCTTTTGGCGACTGAGAAGGAGGTCGAATCGTTCGAGCAGAGATGGCGCTCAGTACTCAGTGTCGGAGAGCTGATCAGAGCTTGAAGTTTTTGAATGACAGAGAGTCGGATTGTGGTCGGGCATGGCAGGGAGAGTTTTTCTTCCTTCTCCCGTCTGTGTGAGATGTGGGACATTTGAGAAACTTTGAACTTTACTGTGCTCATGGACTTCTTCATCAAGTTATGGTATTGTTGCACTGTTGTAACTATATGCTATAATTATGTAGTTTTGTCAGTTTTTTCAGTCTTGGTCTGTCCTGTGTTTTGTGATATCACACTGGAGGAAATAATGTATCATTTCTTAATGCATGCATTACTAAATGACAATAAAAGAGGACTGTGTGTCTTCATAATCATATTGCTGCCTTGAAAACCTACGAAGATACTAAAAACTCTGCATTGTTGGATGGAACTGTGAGTGGCTTAAATGGTCAATCGATCTAGCTGATGTTTTCAGGCAGGCAGTTCCTGGCATTCTTTTTTTTTCTGGCTAAGAGGATTATCATCTCAGAGATGAGGGTGAGTGGGATCCGGGATCAGCCATGATGGAATGGCAGAGCAGACTTAATGGGCTGAATGACCAAATTCTGCTCCTTTGTTTTATGGTCTTAGATCGATGGAAATGACAGTGCAAGTGCCACAGAACTCACCAGGCACAAATCAAAGCTTGTGGTCGAAAGGTAGTAGCAAAGCTCCATTCCAGAAGAGGCATCAGTACCGTGCAAACCTGAAGTGCAGATGGTATGTTTAGCATTGCTGTTAGCATGATGGTTTACAGCGCCAGTGACCCAGGTTCAATTCCCACCGCTGTCTGCAAGTGGCTTTTACGTTCTCCCCTTTGTCACATTTTTCAGATGAAGAAATATCCATAACCCCAGACAGGAGGGCAGTGGCACAGCTAAGAGAGCTGCTGCCTCATAAACCAGAGACCTGGGCTCAATCCTGTGTGGAGTCTGCATACTCCCTGTGTGACACAAGGGTTTCCCCAGTCTCTTCCCACATCCCAAAGATTTGGTATGTTAATAGTCTACTGTAAATTGCCCTTCGTGTGTAGGTGAGTGGCAGAATCAGAGGGAAACTGATGAAAAATTGGGCAGAATAAAATTGGAATTAATGTAGATTTAGGGTCATTAATGGTTGCGTGGACCTTGTGGACTGGAGTGCTGGTTTCTATGTTGTATCTCCCTATCACTCTATGATTTAAACCTCAGAGTAAACGAGCTGAAACAATGAACCTGAAATTGGAATCATGCTTTACAAACTGGGGAAGTATACTGTGTATACACTTAGTGGCATCTTTATTACCCACCTCCTGTATCTTACAAAGTAGCCATTGAGTATATCTCTGTGGTCTTCTACTGTTGCAGCCCAACCACTTAAATGTTTGACATGTTGTGCATTCAGAGATACTCTTCTGCACACCACTGCTGTAACATTGGTTATTTAAGTTACTGTTGCCTTCCTGTCAACTTGAACCTCTGACCTCTCATATTTACTGTCTGCCTCCATGATCAAAGTCACTCAGATCACATTTCTAACAAATTCAAATGTTTGGTCTGAGCAACAACTGAACCTCTGACCATGTCTGTATGCGTTTATGCATTGAGTTGCTGCCACGTTATTGGTGGATTAGATATTTGCATTAACAAGAAAGTGTACAGGTGTACCTAATAAAGTGGCCACAGAATACATATGAAGCCGTGGGTAATAATGTTTCTACAGTTGTGTCACCATGGTAGAGGGTAAGAGGGCATTAGGAGGCACTAAAAGGCATTTAGATGCATTTAAGCAAGTAAGCAAAGATCTCAGGATTCAACTTTCAAGTACATTTATTATCAAATAATGTATAAATGTATAAATAATGTATAAATCACCCCGTTTCTTGCAAAAATGCCATCCCCTTCTCGCAATTCCTCCGTCTCCGCCGCATCTGCTCTCAGGATGAGGCTTTTCATTCCAGGACGAGGGAGACGTCCTCCTTTTTTAAAGAAAGGGGCTTCCCTTCCTCCACTATCAACTCTGCTCTCAAATGCATCTCCCCCATTTCACGTACATCTGCTCTCACTCCATCCTCCCACCAACCCACCAGGAATAGGGTTCCCCTGGTCCTCACCTACCACCCCACCAGCCTCCGGGTCCAACATATTATTCTCCATAACTTCCGCCACCTCCAACGGGATCCCACCACTAAGCACATCTTTCCCTCCCCACCCCCCCTGCTTTCCACAGGGATCGCTCCCTACGTGACTCCCTTGTCCATTCGTCCCCCCCATCCCTCCCCACTGATCTCCCTCCCGGCACTTATCCGTGTAAGCGGAACAAGTGCTACACATGCCCTTACACTTCCTCCCTTACCACCATTCAGAGCCCCAGACAGTCCTTCCAGGTGAGGCGACACTTCACCTGTGAGTCGGCTGGGGTGATATACTGCATCCGGTCCTCTCGATGTGGCCTTCTATATATTGACGAGACCCGACGCAGAGTGGGAGACCGCTTTGCTGAACACCTATGCTCTGTCCGCCAGAGAAAGCAGGATCTCCCAGTGGCCACACATTTCAATTCCACACCCCATTCCCATTCTGACAAGTCTATCCACGGCCTCCTCTACTGTAAAGATGAAGCCACACTCAGGTTGGAGGAACAACACCTTATATTCCGTCTGGGTAGCCTCCAACCTGATGGCATGAACATCAACTTCTCTAACTTCCACTAATGCCCACCTCCCCCTCGTACCCCATCCGTTATTTATTTTTATACACACATTCTTTCTCTCACTCTCCTTTTTCTCCCTCTGACCCTCTGACTATACCCCTTGCCCATCCTCTGGGTTCCCCCCCTCTTTGTCTTTCTCCCTGGGCCTCCTGTCCCATGATCCTGTCATATCCCCTTTGCCAATCACCTGTCCAGCTCTTGGCTCCATCCCTCCCCCTCCTGTCTTCTCCTATCATTTTGGATCTCCCCCTCCCCCTCTCACTTTCAAATCTCTTACTAGCTTTTCCTTCAGTTAGTCCTGACGAAGGGTCTCAGCCCGAAACATCGACTGTACCTCTTCCTAGAAATGCTGCCTGGCCTGCTGCGTTCACCAGCAACTTTGATGTGCGTTGCTTGAATTTCCAGCATCTGCAGAATTCCTGTTGTTTGCATTTTTTTATAAATTATACAACCTTGAGATTTGCTTACTCACAGGTAGCCACAAAGCAAGGAACCTGAAAGAATCCAATTGAAGGAAAAAAAGGATAAAAATAAAAGACCAACACAACACCTGATGTGCAAGAGATAGAAACAAAAATACAAATCTTGCAAACAATTGAAGCAAACAAAGGCATTCCGAACCAAAATTAAGCCCTCAGACCTGAACCCCGGAGCAGCCGGGGTAGGCCCAAAGCCTCGCTTATCAGTTCATCAGATTAGTGGGCACAGAGCACTGCAGTCTTCATGGCCTCAGCAACGTGCAGATGACCGTCATGGAGAACGAGCAATATCTAGCAATTGGACTACAAGTTCCACCCCAACCAGTTTACAAATGCTTGACTTAGGTACAGCCCATACGACCGATCCAATGGGAGACTGGCAGTATATGTTTGCCAGCTGCCATGGTGCTGCGGGCATCTTCTGCATGTGGGAACTCTGTTTGCAGCTGCATTCTTGGCATGCATAATTCTTTGGGATAGGGACAGTTCTGTGGAGGTGACTTGTACAATGTGAGAGAATCGTAATTAGTTCGTTTTGGGTGGAAAAACATACTATCTAAATGATGAGAGAGACTGCAGAGCTCAGAAATGCAGGGGGTTCCGGTGCATGCCTTGCAAAATACAAATATTCAGTAGCGCAGGTATTTAGGAAAGCCAACAGTGTTACTTACTGTGAGAGGAATTGAATGTAAGAGTTAGGAGATTATGTTCACTTATGCAGGAAATTGCAGACCCGTCTGAAGTATTGCATACAATATGTAAATAAGTGTGTTAATGTACTTGAAGCAGGGCAGAGAGGATTTACTACGAAAGGCAATCAGGCCAGGCTTGTATTGGCTGGAATTTAGAAGAGTGGGGGAGAGACTTGATCGAAACATATAAAATATGTTGGGGTCTTGACAAGATGGATATGAAAAGGGTATTGTTCTTCTTTTTGAAACAATTACAATATGAAGACCATAAAAGGTCATTAGCTATAGGAGCCAGAATTAGGCTATTTGGTCCATCATGTCTGCTCCACGATTCAGTCATGACTGTTTTTTTCTCTCAACCCCACTCTCCTGTCTTCTCCCCATAACCCATAACACCCTTTCCAATCAAGAACCTATTAAGCTCAGCCTTAAACACACCCAATGACTTGGATTCCACATCCCCCTATGACATTGAATTCCACAGATACAGCAAGCTTGGGCTGAAGAAATTCCTCAGTTGTAAAGTTGTAATGGGAATGTTCTGTAATGTGCAAGAGATTCAGAGACAGGGATACAGTGGCTGATCTGACTCTCACTGGCCTTGTCACAAAGTCCTTTGGCCTTTCTTTTGGTGAATTAGACTCCTTTAATATCTGCTGCAGTTCAAACAATCTTGGGTTTAGAATTAGGGTCAGGTTTATGATCACTGACATGTAGTACATTATGAAATTCATTGTTTTGCAGCACGAGAACAGTGCAATACAAAAATATAATTTTACACACACACACACACACACGCACAGGAAAAAATAATTGAATATAATTAGATATAATTACATTATCATTAAACATAAAATTTTAAATATAATTAAATAAGTGGTGGGAGATCATTTCAGATCTCTTCCACCCCCCCCCCACTTACAAATCTCTTACTATCTCCTCATTCAGTTAGTCCTGACGAAAGGTCTTGGCCCGAAACGTCGACTGTTCTTCTTCCTATGGATGCTGTCTGGCCTGCTGCGTTCCACCAGCATTTTGTGTGTGTTGCTTGTAAAAATGATGAGGTAGTGATGATGGATTCATTGTCTGTTCAGATATCTGATGCTGGAGGGGAAGAAGCTGTTCCCAAAATATTGAGTGTGTGTCTTCAGTACCTCCTCTCTGATGGTCGTGATGAGAAGAAAGCATGTTCTGCGTGGCGGGGGTCCTTAATCACAGATTTTGTTTTTTAAGCATTTCCTTTTACAGGTATTGATATTCAGTAGATTTGCAGATGTTGATATCACCGGGTGCCCCAAAATCTAATCTCTGTGTGGCCACTGTTTCACTGGAATGTCTGCAAGCAAGAATATACCCATTGAGCAAATCATTAATGTAATTTATTCAATATTTCAGTAATATTTGAGTGATATTGTAAATATATTCTTTGATTAAACAATCCTTGTTTAAATGATTCATGAATGGTGTCCGTTATTACATCACCACGTCGTATGAGAGCGCCTCACTAAAGAGAAACCAAGTACACACGCATCATGGCTCCTCTGTTTCCTTTGATTAATTTCTGGAGTTACAAACCACAACAATTAACAAATCACAACATTGACATTCCTCACCCATCACATGAGACCAAAGTATTTTCTTTAATGTGGATATTTTACTACCGTTTAGTCGTGTTGAAGCTTTGTACGTGCATTAGTAAATCCACAAGAAGATCTTGATATTAATTGTAACACAGTAACTATTTGGACATGAACCTAATCCCCTCAGAATTAAGATCCTCATCATCAACAGAGTCACCTTTCTGCATGTCACGTGACCGGCAACAATGAATTATCAATTGAGTCAGGTTTTATAAAAAACAAACAAACATTTATTAAACTTTGCTCAACAATAGAGAAAAGTATTCCAATGACTAACTTAATTGGAAGTTAACTGCTATATGGCAACTCTGGAACAGTTCATAAAAGGGTAAATTCGAGAACAGTTCTTAAAATGGTAAATTCGAAAGTCCAAGTGATTTACACAGTCAATAAGGAGAGACTTCTCTGGAAACGAATTTCTGTGAAGACAAGATGCTACTGCTGATTCTCCAAAGGATTCACGACGAAGGAAATAAAAGAGCTTAAAGGAACTGACCTTTTCCTGGTGAGTGAACACTGCAGGAACTTCCCTTCTCTAGCAGGAGTTATCTCAGATACAGGTCACCATTTCTGAACTATTACTCAATAAGGTCGATCCTTTATTAAACTGCCAAATGACTCCAACTTTATTCACTTCTTTCTTCACTCCCCAATCCTGGACTGTAAAGTAAAAATTATAGATGCAACACACAAAACTGGCAGCAATTGGCGGAACTGCCAGCACCAATCTTCGCACCTTACAATAGAAAGGAAAACTCTGTTTTAAAGCGAAACTGCGTCATGAGCCAAATATGCAGCATAACGGAGTAACTGATGAACTAACACAAAACTAAACTGAAACTAGCTGCATCACAACAAGGTTTCCCTTTATACCTGTTGGGAACATGTCATCACGTGACCTCACACTGGCAGGAAAATTACATCATGTGATCACCACAAGACCATTACATCATGCGCACAACATACTCAATTACATCATTTTCCTAAGACAGTCACAAGATACCCACGAGGTATGTAACATGCACCATTGTTTTAAAGTTGTTTTTTTTATAAGATTAGCTTTATTTGTCATAGTTAAACATTGAAACAAACAGAGAAAAGCGTAACTTGTGTGAATGACCAACATAGTCATTCCACAGGTGTCACTGCACTTCTGGAACTTTTTAGATTAGATTATGAGGACACTCAGTTCTCATTTATTGTCAATTAGACATGCATGCATTAAAAAATGATACAATGTTCCTCCAGAAAGATGTCACAGAAACACAGGACAAGCCAAGACTAAAACCGACAAAACCACATAATTATAACATATAGTTACAACAGTGCAAAGCAATACTCTGATTTGATAAAGAGCAGACCATGGGCACGGTAAAAAAAGTCTCAAGTCCCGATAGCCCCATCATCTCTCGCAGGCGGCAGGAAGGGAGAAACTCTCCCTGCCATGAACCTCCAAGCGCCGCAAACTTGCCGATGCTGCACCATTGGAAGCACCCGACCGCAGCCGACTCTGAGTCCGTCCGAAAACTTCGAGCCTCCAACACCAAGCACCGAGCACCATCTCTGCCAAGTGCTTCAACCCCACCCTGGCAGCCGAGCAACAAGCAAAGCCAAGGACCCGAGGCCTTCCCCTTGGAGATTCTGGACCACACAGCAGCAGCAGCAGCGAAACAGGCATTTCAGAAGTTTCACCAGATGTTCCTCCGTGCTCTCACGTCCATCTCCATCAAATCAGGATTGTGCACAGCACCCTACTTGACAGATAACAGATATCATTCACCGGAGTGGCCACTGCAAACTGCGTCGCGGCACCATCTTCTCCTCACATCTTCATCACATTCCAACAATTTCCTAATCATAACCTGTATGAGTTTGGAATGTGGGAGGAAACTGGAATACCTGGAGCAATCTCAAGGAGAATATACAAACTCGTTACAAACTATGGTGAAAATTGAATCCCAATCCATGATAGAGCGCTGAGCTAACTGCTACACTAACATACCTTTTTGCTTTTTATATTTTCTTCAACACTCTTATTCTAATAGTGGTCTTATCAAGAAGATTCTCATGTCAATAATCCGCTGCCTCTGCTGCAACCAGATAACCACTCTCTGTCCTTCAGCATGTTGAGATAAACAGGTAAAGTGGCAAGGCCCAATAAATTAGTGGCAAACTTTCAATCATTTTGAATTAAAGGTTGTGCAAAGGACATCTCTGAAGTTTCTGTACATAGCTGTTCATCTGGTACATATCACAGGTCCTGGTTATGTTACCACTGACGCCAGGCAGACAATCTCTGAAGAGTATTGATAATGGCTGAGGTCACTGGTCTGGTACAGACACCTCTTAGAAGAAGGCAATGGTGAACCACTTTTGTGGAAGATTTGCAAAGAACTATCATAGAATGACCATGATCGCCCACGTCATATGACATGGTACATAACGAACAAATGAACGATTTCTTATTGTAATTTATAGTTGTTTTTAAGTATTGCATTGTACAGCTGCCACAAAACAACAAATTGCATGACATATGCCAGTGATATTAAACCTGATTCTGATTTTGCTAGTGCAAAATCCTACAGATGTTCATGAAAAATCTTAATATTTCATGGTTTCATGGTTTCATGGTTTCAAGGAATCCAGGTGTGAACTCCGGAAAGCCACTAAGGGCGCCAAGAGGCAATATCGAGCCAAGTTGGAAGCCCAGGCAAACCAGAGGGATGCCAGTAGACGATGGCAGGGTCTAAGTGAGATCACCGGGCGCAAAGAAAAGGCAGGGAATATCAATAACTGTGGTGCTTCTCTTCCTGACGAACTTAACGTATTCTACGCAAGATTTGAACAGAAGAGGAGCGTCCCGCTCCCTCCGGATGAACCGGACCTGGTGGCATCGAGATTCATCGTCACCGAGGAGGACGTTAGAAGGGCCTTCCTGAAGATAAATCCAAGGAAGGCGACGGGCCCAGATGGCGTCCCAGGACTGGTTCTCCTGGCCTGTGTAAGCGAGCTAGCTGGAGAGTTTGCTGACATCTTCAACTGCTCCTTGTTTCAGTCTAAGATCCCCTCGTGTTTTAAGAAGGTAATGATAATCCCAGTGCCAAAGAAGAGCAAGGTGGTATGCCTGAATGACTATCGACCTGTGGCTTTGACATCAATTGCTATGAAGTGCTTCGAGAGATTGGTTATGGCACACATCAACCACAGCCTATCGGTCAACCTCGACTCTTTGCAATTCGCATACCGGAGAAACAGGTCAATGGCAGATGCCATCTCTCTGGCCCTACATTCCTCCTTAGAACACCTGGAGAATAAAGACGCATACGTAAGGCTCCTTTTCATTGACTACAGCTCTGCCTTTAATACCATCATTCCAAATAAACTGATTCCTAAGCTCCAGAACCTGGGCCTTAGCACTCAGATCTGCAGCTGGATCTTCAACTTCCTCACAGACAGGACCAAGGCTGTAAAAATAGGGGACAAGCTCTCCTCTACAATCACTCTGAGCACCGGTGCCCCAATAGGCTGTGTACTCAGCCCCCTGCTGTACTCACTGTACACCCATGATTGTGTAGCCAAGTTTCCATCGAACTCAATATATAAGTTTGCTGATGACACAACAATTGTAGGCCGTATCTCGGGTAACAATGAGTTTGAGTACAGAGAGGAAATTAAGAACCTGGTGGCATGGTGTGAAGACAATAACCTATCCCTCAACGTCAGCAAGACGAAGGAATTGGTTGTTGACTTCAGAAGGAGTAGCGGACCGCACGACCCAATTTACCTTGGTGGTGCGCAAGTGGAACAGGTCAAAAGCTTTAAGTTCCTCAGGGTCAATATCACAAATGACCTGACTTGGTCCAACTGAGCAGAGTTAACTGCCAGGAAGGCCCACCAGCACCTTTACATCCTGAGAAAATTAAAGACATTTGGCCTGTCCCCTAAAACCCTCACTAATTTTTATAGATGCACCGTAGAAAGCATTCTTCTAGGGTGCATCACAACCTGGTATGGAAGTTGTCCTGTCCAAGACCAAAAGAAGCTGCAGAAGATCATGGACATGGCCCAGCACATCACACAAACCAGTCTTCCATCCTTGGACTCACTTTACACCGCACGCTGTCGGAGCAGTGCTGCCAGGATAATCAAGGACACGACCCACCCAGCCAACAGACTTTTCATCCCTCTTCCCTCCGGGAGAAGGCTCGGGAGCTTGAAGACCCATATGGCCAGATTTGGGAACAGCTTCTTTCCAACTGTGATAAGACTGCTAAAGGGATCCTGACCTGGATCTGGGCCGTACCCTCCAAATATCCGGACCTGCCTCTTGGTTTTTTTTGCACTACCTTACTTTCCATTTTTCTATTTTCTATTTATGATTTATAATTTAAAATTTTAATATTTACTAATTTTTACTATTTTTGAATATTTTTAATATTTAATATTTGTAATCCAGGGAGTGGGAAGCGCAGAATCAAATATCGCTGTGATGATTGTACGTTTCTAGTATCAATTGTTTGGCGACAATAAAGTATTAAGTATAAAGTATAACTACGAAGAAGGCACGTCAGCGGCTTATTTCATTAGGAGATTTGAGGGGATTTTGTATATCATCAAAGACTGAGGCAAATTTCTACAAACTCAATCAAATTTGTACCGTGGAGAGCACCTGACTAGTTGTATCATCATCTGGTAAGGAGGGATGACTGCCGAGGGTTATAAACCCACCCGGCTCCATTATGGGCACCAGTCTCCTCAGCATCAATGACATCTTCAAAACGTGATGCTTTAAAATGATAATAAATCTGATTCTGGTTCCTCCAGAGGAAGAAGGACTCAAATAACTAAGCATCGAGTACATTATCAGCTTGTGAGAGCCACAGTGGAGTTTTACTTACAGTTAATTTCAGTCTCAAAGTATTGAATCAAGTTAGCACAAAATGCTTTCTTCAACTCTTGTGTCAGATCAGTTACTTAAATAATCTCAACTGACATATTAGGATTCACTCAGTGAGATTGGTAAATACACGCACAATCTCTGGTGTGGTGTTTGTAGTTACACAGCTTTAGGAGGTGCTGGAGCTGGATCTTTGAGAAAGGTGTCGATGTAAGCGTAAAGGGTGGGCGACTTTAGAAGATGCAAGCAGTGAACACTGGGCATTATAGGAGGCACCAATGCTGACATGGAGCACTCTTCCTGTCAAGGCCAGCATATATTGCCTGTAAACACAAGAAATTCTGCAGATACTGGAGATCCAAAGCAACACACACAAAATGTTGGAGGAACTCAACCCGTAAGGCAGCATCTACATACAGAAAGGAATAAACAACTGATGTTTTGGGCTGAGACCCTTCATCAGGACTGGAAAGGAAAGGGGAAGGGAACCCAAACAAGAAGGCTGGTGGCTGGGAGTAGAAGCTGGCAGATGATTAGTGAAGACAGGCAAGGAGCAAGTCGGGTGGGTGGGCGAGGGAGGACGAAGTAAGAAACTGGGAGGTGATAGGTGGAAAAAGTAAAGGGATGAAGATTGAATCTGACAGGAGAGGAGAGTGGACCATGGGAGAAGGGGAATGAGGAGGGGCACCTGAGAGAGGGGATAAATGAAAGTTATTGTCCATCCATAATTGGCCCGGAGAAACTGTGGATAATCTATCTTCTTGAACTGCAACAGTTTTTCTGATAATGGAACTCACACCCTGGTATTGGGTCTGGAGTTCTGAAGTTTAAACACAGCCATGATGAAGCACCAGTGATATATTTCCAAGTCAGGATGCTCTGCGCGTTGGAGGGAAATCTCAGGATGCTCGTGTTCTATAAACCTTTTTGGTGTCTGCATGTTGAGTAAGTGAAACTGATCCAAAGGCTTGGTAATTGAATAAGAATTGAAAAAAAAACAAAAATATCTCATTGGTATATCACTTGGCGAAAATTAAGGACTTATCAAAGAACCACTGCTGATTGCTTCATTTTCATTTAGGCTTCTTAAATTTGAGATTTTACAGATTGACGATATTTGCATCTTAAAACGTGTGAGATAAATCACACAAAGTTAAACTCCGCTACTGATAGGAAGTATTTCATCATTAAGTTAAAACCTTCACTGATGTAAGCCACTAGTACAGGAAAATGAGTTGAAACACATCTCATTAAAATCCTAACTTCTTCGGATTGAATTAATCTATTAAACAGATTACAGATGTGTGTGTTTGTGGAAGCCCATTGCATACTGACTAGCTGATAGATTTTTAAACAAGTTTTCTCACATGCTCACTTCTCATGCCTTGAAGCTGCTGAATGACCAGAAATAGAAAGCAGGTGTATATATATTTAGCGACCTGCAGTTCTGGCCTCTGCTGCAGCTACAGGCAGATGTGGTGTGGAATATTTGTGGCTGCAAACACCCCTAGCTGGGAGTGATGTTGGAGGCAAATATTGGGAGCTCCTTCCTACTGAATGCTGAATGATGATACTTTGCTTGGTGATTCACCCCCTGTGGTCAGCCCACTTAGTCCCCGTAAGTTCAGTACCTTTCTCTATGTTACTGCAGCCGTGCAGGTAATTTGTGACTTTGGATGAAACTATAATCAGATTAGAAGATTCTTCTTTTTCTACTTGGAGTAGAAGAATTTCAGAGTTGTATGCTTTGATAATAAAGGAACCTTTGAAGTTTGCCGCAGGCTATACACTCAACAATTCTTGCAGCAGCCAGCAGTGCGGAGAGTCCGTTCTGAATCTTACCCACCTCCGGTTCTTATTCAGTCATGCTTGGAAGCAAAAGCTTACTTACAACTTTGAACAGACAGAGAGATGGGTTTGCAAACAGTGGTTCTGTTCTATTACCATTGACAGAGCAGACATTCCATTCCTTGCCTGACAAAGTGCTTCTTGGTTTCTCACCATGACTTCCCGTTTACCTCCTATATCAAAGTTCAAGGTTCAAAGTACATTCATTATCGAAGAATGTATACATTATACAGCCTTGAGATTTGTCTCCTGACAGGCAGCCACAAAACAAAGAAATCAAAAAGAACCCATTGTAAAAAAAACCGTCAAACACCCAATGTGCAGAGAATAAAAGAAACAAATCATGCAAGTTTATTCCCAATTAACATTTTGTTTCTATCTCCCATGGGCTCCTCTGCTCATTGCATTTATGGCCTATTGTACACCAGTCATTGAAAGTGGGCATGCAGGTACAGCAGGCGGTGAAAAAGGCGAATGGTATGCTGGCATTTATAGCGAGAGGATTCGAGTACAGGAGCAGGGAGGTACTACTGCAGTTGTACAAGACCTTGGTGAGACCACACCTGGAGTATTGTGTGCAGTTTTGGTCCCCTAATCTGAGGAAAGACATCTTTGCCATAGAGGGAGTACAAAGAAGGTTCACCAGATTGATTCCTGGGATGGCGGGACTTTCATATGAAGAAAGACTGGATGAATTGGGCTTGTACTCGTTGGAATTTAGAAGATTGAGGGGGGATCTGATTGAAACGTATAAGATCCTAAAGGGATTGGACAGGCTAGATGCAGGAAGATTGTTCCCGATGTTGGGGAAGTCCAGAACGAGGGGTCACAGTTTGAGGATAGAGGGGATGCCTTTTAGGACCGAGATTAGGAAAAATTTCTTCACACAGAGAGTGGTGAATCTGTGGAATTCTCTGCCACGGGAAACTGTTGAGGCCAGTTCATTGGCTGTATTTAAGAGGGAGTTAGATATGGCCCTTGTGGCTACGGGGGTCAGGGGTTATGGAGGGAAGGCTGGGGCGGGGTTCTGAGTTGGATGATCAGCCATGATCATAATAAATGGCGGTGCAGGCTCGAAGGGCCAAATGGCCTACTCCTGCACCTATTTTCTATGTTTCTATGTTTCTATTACTTAAATCTGTAGGACTGACTGCAGATGTCTTGACTTCCAAGTTCAGTACTCGTGTCTCCCTCACCTCCTCCACTGAAGTTAAGTTTACAGCAAGACTAGTTCAAAGTTCAAGGTTCAATTTTATTATCAAAGTATGTATACCATATACAACCTTGAGAATGATCTTCTTGCAGGCAGCCACAAAACAAAGAAATACAATAGAATCCATGAGAAACCACACATAACAAAGACTGACACAATACGATGTGCAAAAGAGGACAAGTTGTGCAAATAGTTTTTAAAAAAATAAACAAATAACACATAGAACATAAGGTGCAGAGTTTCTGAAAGTGATTCCACAGGCTGTGGACCCAGTTCATTGCAGATGTGAGCGAAGTCAGTCCAAGAGCCCGATGGACACAGGGTAACAACTGTTTATGAACCTGGTGGCGTGGGACCCAGGACTCCTGCAACTTCCGGCTGATGGTAACAGTGAGAAGAGAGGGAGTCTGGTCAAATGTAGAGAGGTGGTGTTGAATACCTGTTTGCTTTCTGCTCTAGGCCTTGATGATTTTAATCTTGCTTGATGCTTTAATCGGCACAGTGTAATGGAGCTGAGCACGGATTCTTTTTCTGCTCTCGGGCCTCGATGCAGTGTCCGCCCCCAGCAATCGCTGGTTATTAATTAGAACAGTTTACTCATCAAAGTCAATAACCAAAGTCATTAACAACATTCTTGTGTTATTATCCATTCATCAGAATCAGAATCAAGTTTAATATCACCAGCAAATGTTGTGAAATTTGTTAACTTAGCAGCATCAGCAGTATAATGCAATACATGATTTAAAAAAAGTAAATTAATTACAGTAAGTTTATATATGCATATTAAATAGTTAAATTAAAAATAGTGCAAAACCAGAAATAATAAATGTGAGGTTGTGTTCATGGGTTTAATGTCCATTTAGTAATCCGATGGTGGGAGGAAGCTGTTGCTGAATCGTTGAGCATGTGCCTTCAGGCTTCTGTACTTCCTTCACGATGGAACAATGAGAAGAGGGTATGTCCTGGGTGATGGGGTCCTTAATAATGGATGCTGCCCTTCTGAGACACTGCTCCTTGAAGTCTTCAACAAAGACGGTATTTGTTGTCCATTCCTCCAAGTCACTTCCCCAAGCCATCAAACTGATCGACACCTCACCCATGAACCCAGCCCACAACCACTGCTTTATCATTTTCTGTCGGAGTCTCTTTATGTGCAGACACTTCTGTACCTAGCATCACTCTGTGTACCTATGATCAGTATATGTATATAATCGAATTTTATGTGTTTGTATTTATTTTTTATTTTGTTCTTTTTGCCTTATTTGTTGTTATATGTTGCATTGGATGTTGGGAAGCAATCACTTTGATTTCTTATGCATGTGTGAACTGAGTAGTGACAATAAACGATTGTGAATTGTTAATCTTGAATCCCACTGCCCACTCTGTGGAAGAGTCAATGAAATGTCAGGCCCATCAGCAGATTTGATTTGCTGAGACCCCACACCAGGTAAAGATGGCAGATTTCCTTCACTGTGGGATGTTAATTAACCAGAATTTTTTAAAAACAATACCCTGCTTTCCTGTTCATTATTACCAGCCTCCCTTGATTGGGTTTTTCAAAATTACTTCAGTATTTGCCCCATTCCCTTCTCCTTCCCCTCAGAATCAGGTTAAATATCATCAGCATATGTTGTGAATTATGTTGACTTTCAGGCAGTAGTACAATGCAATACATAACAATAGAAAAAATATCTGTGAATCTGTGTAATCTGTAAACATCTGTAGAAATCTGTAAATATCAGTGTAAGTATATATATTTAAAAGTTAAACTAAATAATAGTGCAAAGATAGAAGTAAAAAAGTAGTGAGGTAATATTCATGGATTCAATGTTCATTTGTAAATTGGATGGCACAGGGGAAGAAGCTGTTCCTAAATCATTGAGTGAGTGCCCTCAGGCTTCTGTGCCTCCTTCCTGATGGTAGCAATGAAAACGGGGCATGACCTGGATGATGGGGGTCCTTAATGAGGGATGCTGCCTTTTTGAGGCATCGCTCCTTGAAGATGTCTTGGATACTAGTGCTAATGATGGAGCTGATTCTGTTCTCCAATTCAGTGTGGTCAGCCCAAAGTATTTAGAACACCTCCAGCCACAGTTTTCCTTCAGACTTCTACTCCAAACCACCTTACAAGTTCTCCATTTGGAGAAGCATCACAATAGTAAAAGAACCAACTGATGCCAAGATTATCATTAGGCTCTCTGTGGTGGCAGATCCACGAGCCAATTAATGCAAAACAATGCACATTTATCATGGTCCTGTGCCATGTATCACTGATCCATGTTTTACTGCCATTCTGTGTATAGATAATCAGAATTTTTTTTGTGCCAACTATCATACTTCAGTGTGGCATTAATGGTAGCCTGTGTACCAATTATTACAAATCCACGCACCAATTATCGCAGTTCCATGTGCCTATTGTTGCAGCCCTGCCTACCAATTATCACAGTTCTGTTTGCCAATTATCACAGCAGTACGTAAACATTATGCACATCTGTGTACTTTTCTTGGTGTTGAGCCCTAGCTCGTTGGGGCAACTCCAAGGGGAACCACCAGAGGGAGTCAGCAGAAAGGAAAGGAGAGATTAAATTGGAGGGCATAATTGGAAACTGAATTAAATTTCTGTAGAAACGTCTGTTTACTGACAATGAACTCGTTTGACGTTCTTTCCTCTGTAAAATAATTGGTGCCAGTCTGGGGGTCTTCAGTTTAATGGTGACTACCTCAGGCTCAGGAAAAAAAAGATTCCACTTAGTGGGTGACTTTCTTGGGGCTTGGTAGCATCTATCAAAAAGCTAACACTGCCACTTGCAAAATCAAATGTAGACATTTTAGTTGCATTGTGGATGCAAAACAATCTAAAGAGCCTGCTGTATTTTGCTCCTGCACTACCGAGTGCTACCTCTGACTTGGAAGACCAGCATGTCACGGAAACCAGCCCCCTCCATGTACTCTGTCTACATTTCTCGCTGCCTCCGTAAAACAGCCAGCATAACCAAGGACTCACCCAGCCCAGACATTCTTGCTTCTCCGCCCTCCCATCAGGCAGGAGATATAAAAGCCTGAAAATACATACCACCAGGCTCTAGGGCACCTTCTATTCTACTGTTATCAGACTTCTGAATCGACTTCTTGTATGATAAGATGGACTCTTGACCTCACAATCTACCTTGTTATGACCTTGCACTTCATTGGTTACCTGCACTGCATTTTTTCTATAGCTTTTACACGTTATTCTGCATTGTTATTATTTTACCTTGTTCTTCCTCAAAGTACTGTATAATGATTTGTTCTCTATGAACAGTATCCAAGACAAGCTTGTCACTGTATCTTGGTACATGTGACGATAAAAATAAATTAATAAACCAAGATGCCAGCAATGTGGTGAAGGCTTAAAATTGATGGATGCCTCAGGTAGGGACTGACTTTTGCAATGCTCTCCACTCACCATTGGTGAGACATTACAAAACTGATCTCCTGGTTGATTTCTTATTCTGTATGGACATAAAATAGGGGTGGAACGAGTTCTTGCATCCAGATCACAATGGAAAAGACCCAGTTAATATTATGAAATGACAAATGTTGTCTACGCGTTAACTACAGGGATAGGTGCTCCAGGTAAATATGTTCTCTAAATCTAAGGAAGCTGATTCGAAAGTCTCTGTTCACTTAGAGACACAGAAGACAAGTCGGATTGTGAGGGGAAGAACTAATGAGGTTTTGCACCATTGCATGTTAAAGTGGGGCCCTATCTGTTCTTAGGATATGTAGAGCAATTATCTCCATGTCTTGACCAATATTTATTTCTCACTCAATATTTCAAAAACACCATTATCCTTTTGATAACTATGGAAGTTCTCTGTGAACACATTGTCTGTCCGTACTATAAAAGTATCCACATTTTTTAATTTCCAATAATGTAGGGAGGACATTAATTTTATCAATTCAAATTTCCCTTTTCCATTTTTGTAATGAATGTGTGAGAGCTGAGATATGGATGCCAGGAAGTTTTAAAGACAAGCAACAACTTTATTCAGCTGTTCCCAGTCAGTTATGTAGTTGAGGCTATGTTTGATCTCCAATAGTGGAGAAGATCAGTCAGAAATAGAAGAAGCCCAATTAGTCCATTGTATCTCTGAAAGAAAATCCACTTTTCCTTTCTTCAGTGTCCTATTCAAATTTCACCGCATTTATTTTTCTGCTTAAAGAAGCATTGTAAATTGGTAAAATGGGGTATTATTGTCACATGTATAGAGGTACAGTCATAGACTGTTTTTCATGCCATCCATACATGTCATTTTATTACAGCAGTGCATTGAGATGGTACAAGAGAAAACAATATCAGAATGCAGAATAAAGTGTTACACTTACAGAGAACATGCGTTGCAGGCAGACACTAAAGTGCAAGGTCATAATGACATAGATTGTGAGGTCAGGAATTCATCATATCATACCAGGGATTGTTCAGTAATCTTATAACAGTTCGATAGAAGCAGTGTAAAAATGGGATTACTGTGGATAAAATGGTCAATACAGCTGGTGGAACTGTGAATGGATGTGTTACGCATCCATTGTAATCTCTAGTGATGTCTTTCTGGAGTTTGTACATTCTTCTTGTGCCTGCGTGCTGTTTCTGCTGATGCTTCGGTTTTCACCCATGTTAGGGGATGTAGCGGAGAGCAAAGAAGGATACAGCGGGACCTGGACCAGCTGGAAAAAAAGGCTGAAAAATAGCAGATGAAACTTAACGCAGACAAGTGCGAGGTGATGCACTTTGGTAGGACTAGCCGGGGTTGGTCTTACACACTGAATGGTAGAACAAAGGTATCTGGGAATCCAGGTCCATAATCGATTGGAAGTGGCACCACAGGCAGATAGCTTCATAAAGAAAGCTCTTGGCACATTGGCTTTCATAAAGCAAAGTATTAAGTACAGGAGATGGGATGTTATGTGAAGTTGTACAAGACATTGATGAGGCCTAATTTGAAGTCCTGTGTGCAACTTCGTTCACCTACAAAGATGTAAATAAGGTTGAAAGAGTGCAGAATAAATTTACAAAGATGTTGCCGGGTCTGGAGGACCTCAGCTATATGGAAAGATTGAATATTACTTAGAATGTAGAAGATTAAGGAGAGATTTGATAGATATACAAAATTATGAAGGATGTAGATAGGGTAAATGCAAGCAAGCATTTTCCACTGAGGCTGGGGTGGGGTACTACAACATGGGTAAAGGGTGAAAGGTGAAAAATTTAAGGGGTACAAGAGGGGAAACTTCTTCACTCAGAAGGTGATGAGAGTGTGGAATGGGCTGTCAATGCAAGTGGTGCATGTGAGCTCGATTTCAACGTTTAACAGAAGTTTGGGTAGGTACGTGGATGGTAGGGGCATGGGGGGGCAACGGTCCCAGTGCAGGTCGATGGGAGTAGGTAGCTTAACTGGCTTGACATGGACTAGATGTTTCTGTGCTCTACTGTTCTATGACTCTGGGACTCTATTGCAAAGGTGTGCATGATGGCCATCGTAAATTGCCAACAGTGTGTAGGTGGATGGAGGGAGGTGACGAGAGAGTAAGAATGGATTGGCACAGGATTGGTGTTCAAAGTTCAAAAATTAAAGTTCAAAGTAAATTTATTATAAAAGCACATATATGTCACCATGTACTACCCTATGATTCATTTTCTTTCAGTCATTCACAGTAAATACAAAGAAACACAATAGAATCAATGAAAAACTACCACAACAAACGCAGACAAACAACTAATGTATAAAAGGCAACAGACTGTACGAATACAAAAATAAAATAATAATAACAACAATAATAATATTATCATTATTAATAATAATAAATAACATAAATATTGAGAACATGAGATGTAAATTCTTTTAAAGTGAGTCCATCGGTTGTGGAAGCAGTAGGGGTGAGTGAAGTTATCCGTTCTGATTCAAGAGCCTGTTGGTTGAGAGGTAATAACTGTTTCTGAACCTGGTTGAGTGGGACCTAAGGCTCCTGTACTTCCTTCCTGATGGCAGTAGCGAGAAAGCATAGCCTGGATGGTAGGATCCTTGATGATAGATTCTGCTTTCTTGTGACAGTACTTCTTCTAAATGTGCTCAATGGTAGGGAGGGCTTTGCCCACAATAGACTAGGCTTATCCATTAATATTGTAGGCTTTTCTGTTCAAGAGCATCGGTGTTCCCATACCATGGTGTAGATGAGTGTTTGATGGTTGGCTCAGACTTGATAGATTGGAGTGATTGCTTTGTGCTGCATGACTCCATGGCTGTATGTTGTTTGATTTTATTGCTCCTTTCACT
The DNA here is from genome assembly GCF_963921235.1 of Mobula hypostoma. Classification (NCBI taxonomy): domain Eukaryota; kingdom Metazoa; phylum Chordata; class Chondrichthyes; order Myliobatiformes; family Myliobatidae; genus Mobula; species Mobula hypostoma. The sequence goes on from NC_086109.1 coordinate 80,713,127, forward strand.
AATAATCTTGTGTGTAAAAAAGAAGCAATTTTTTTCTTTGTTCTTGTAGTTGTGACTTTAAGTACTTACCCTTTAGCTCCAATTTACTAAGCAGTGGAAATAATAATCCCCAATTTATTCGTCCATCCCTTGTGACTTGAATTCTTTATCAGATCTTCTGTTGAAATCTACTTTCTGTTTTAATGAGATGAGCCCTGCTTTCTCCAACTATGAATCATTAAAGGCTCTCACTCTGATGATCACCTCAAAGAATCACTTTGTACCTCTCTCTCCGTGGTCTTGATTTTCATCCTAATGTTATTAAAAATGTTGGTTATGTCACGGCTCTCAATACCAGTCATGTTGGTTACAGAGCCTACAGTGACGCTTTACAGTGCAGATTGTGGTATGAAGTAAAGTTTCCTGAGAAATCAAAACAGAAGTAGCTGGGGATACTCAACAAAGCAGGCAACATCTCTGGAAAGAGATGACAAAACAGAGTTAACATATCAGGTCAATCATCCTTTACCTGAACTGAACATGTGAGTAAAGGAGTCCTCGACTTCCTAACTAGAAGAGCACAATCTGTGCCGACTGGGGATAACATCTCCTCCTCGCTGACGATCAACACTGGTGCACCTCAGGGGTGTACTCTCTATACACTCATGACTGTGTGGCTAGGTGTAGCTCAATTACCATCTATAAATTTGCTGATGATACAACCATTGTTGGTAGAATATTAGATGGTGACGAGGGGGCATACAGGAGTGAGATATGCCAACTAGTGGAGTGGTGTCGCTGCAACAACCTGGCACTCAATGTCAGTAAGACAAAAGAGCTGATTGTGGACTTCAGGAAGGGTAAGACGAAGGAGCACATACCAATCCTCATAGAAGGATCACAAATGGAGAGAATGAGCAGTTTCAAGCTCCTGGATGTCAAGATCTCTGAGGACCTAACCTGGTCCCAACATATCAATGCAGTTATAAGGAAGGCAAGACAGTGACTATATTTCATTGGGAGTTTGAAGAGATTTGGTATGTCAACAAATACACTCAAAAACGTCTATAGATGTACCGTGGAAAGAAATCTGACAGGTTACATCGCTGTCTGGTATAGGGAAGGCTACTGCACAGGACTGAAAGAAGCTGCAGAGGGTTGTAAATTTAGTTGGCTCCATCTTGGGTACTAGCTTTTTCTCAATGATACCATCAGGTAGGAGGTACAGAAGACTGAAGACACACACTCAACGATTCAGGAACAGCTTGTTCCCCTCTGCCATCCGGTTCCGAAATGGACATTGAACCCTTGGACACTTTTAGCTCTTTTTTTTAATATATAGTATTTCTGATTTTTGCACAATTTTTAATCAATTCAATATACCTATACTGTTATTTATTTATTTATTTATTTATTTATTTATTTTTATTATTATTATTATTATTTTATTTTGTTTTTTTTCTTCTATATTATGTATTGCATTGAACTGCTGCTGCTAAGTTAACAAATTTCTCGACACATGCTGATGATAATAAATCTGATTCTGATTCTGAACTGTGCTTTGTCTATCAAGAGTGAATAAAAAGTCTGACTTTGTATTCTCTAAAGTTTAAAAGAATGAGGGATGACCTAATTGAAACTAAGGGTGCATAATTGTAAGACTATAGCATGTAGAAACTGAATTATTTTTTCAACCCCATTTTCCTACCTTTTTCCCCATAACTCTGCCTTATCAATCTCTGCCTTAAATATATGTAGTGACTTGGCCTTCGCAGACCTCTGTGGCCACAAATTACACCGGTTCACCACTCTCTGGCTGAAGAAATTCCTCCTCATCTCAATGTTAATCTCAAGTTTTTTTCCAATCTGAGGCCGTGCCCTCAGATCTGAGACTATCCTATGAAAGGAAGCATCCTCTCTACGTCCACTCTATCCTGACTGTTCAATATTAGTTGGGTTTTAATAAGATCCTGCCACCTCGTCAACCTTCTGAACTCCATCGTGCACAGGCCCAAATCCACACCCTTCCTCAGATTCGGGGTTCAATATTGCTTACAAATATTCCAAAGCTACACACAAAATGCTGCTCAGGCAGCATCTATGAAGGGCAAAAACAATTGTCAACAGTTTGGACTGAGGCACTTCGTCAGGAGAAATATTGATGAAGGTCGTTGGCCCGAAATGCTGAATGTTTGTTTTTAGTGTCATCCTCATACACTTGACCAGGCTCTCCTTGCTCCTGTCGGTGGGCAGGAGGTGTGGGAGTCTTGGATCCCACGCAGCTGGGTTCAGGAGTGGATGTTGCCCTGTGGCCATTGGGCTACTGGACATGCTTCACTCACCCCAGTGCTGAGCACACTTCGCAGCTGTGGACTCAGTTTTGGGAACTCTGCAGTTCACGTTCCATGTGTTTTTTATTGACTTATTTCCTACTATTTGCACGACTTGAACCAAAGTGCTTTAGCACCGAACCGACTTTGCAGCTGTGGCCTGCAACCATCGGCAGAGCACTGCACTGATTCTGTGGCCATCAGGCTCCTGGACCTGCTTTACTCGCCTCAGTAACTCCGCAGCTGTGGACTCACTTTGGGGGACTCTGTGGTTAATGTTATTTGTTTATATTTTATTGTTTGCACGATTTGTTCTTTTTTTCACGCATCAGGTGTTGGTGTGTGGGGTTTAAACGGGTTCTATGGTGTTTCTTTATTTCATGGCTGCCTGCAAGAAGGCGAATCTCAAGGTTGAATGATCTATACATAATAAATGCACTTTGAACTTTGAACTTTGAACACTTGCTCCTATCTCCTGTTAGTCCTGATGAAGGGTCTCGGCCTGAAACGTCGACTGCACCTCTTCCTAGAGATGCTGCCTGGCCTGCTGCGTTCACCAGAAACTTTGATGTGTGTTCCTGTTACATGTTGCTTTTCCCTGTGTGACCTGCACTGAACTCACCAGTTTGGGTGGTAGGGTGGAGATGTGTCTTTACCAAAGGAAGTGTGAAGTTCTCCTTCCCTCGGCTAGCCTGCAGGAAACCCTTTGGCAAGGTGTAACTCCTGCTTAACTCCCCGGTCAGTGTCACGCAAAGCCAGGGGAGCAGGTGTTGGATGGTTGTATGGGCAGCTGGTGCATGTCACCATTCCTGGTTATCCGACCACTGACACCAAGCAGACAATCTCTGAAGAGTATTGATAATGGCTGGGGCCAATGGTTTATAAAGACACTGCCCAGAAGAAGGCAGTGGCAAACTACTTCTGCAGAAAGTAGTCGTGGAAAGACCACGATCGCTCACGTCATACAACATGGCACATAATGAACGGATGAAGGAATGTTGAGGCTGTGGCTGCAGCCTTTCATTGTAATGGTAGAAGCCATAAGCGTGGTTATGCTTGGATTTTTCAATAGTTATTCCTTCAAAATAACTGTCATGCCATTGAAACAGGATATCACCTACATTTGGTGCACTGAACACATGATAGTTTCAAATACAATACATTTAAAGTATTATTTAACTCGAAACTGTGAGCTAAAATAGTAGGTCTGCAACCATCTTCTGGAGGAACACAATGTGTAAAACAGCATCCATAGGGTTGGGGGGAGAGCGGGGAGGTAGGAGAAGGAATTGTCAATGCTTTTGTAAGGAGGTTTCATCTTTTATGTTACTGCGTAGGCTAATTAAAATGGCTTCTTTGTTATGTTATACCTGGGAATGCTTCCTTGTTTTGTTAAATGCTGAGAAAGTCCTCCCGCTAGCAGTTTGTTGAATCATGTTACTGATAAGAAGATGTTATGAACCAATTGGGATAGTTGTTATGTTTTTGGTGTATCTGTAAGCTATTATATGCGTGGGGTTTTGGGGCAGAAGGTGGGAGAGAGAGACAGAGCATGGACCAGGTGCTGTGAGGTCTGCTATCGGGGTCGGAACCCGAGTGGGGCAACCGGTGAGGAGAGGAGACGGAGATGGACTCGTGTGGAGCATCTGGTCGACCACCGTTGTTGGTCCCAGGCAGCCGGTCGAGGTGGTCCAAGGGGTCGCAGGGTGAAGAAGAAGGGTCCTGAGCTGCAACTGTTTGTGCACGAAGAGATTGAACTTTGAAAAGTGTGGCACCTTTTATTTTCCTTTTATATTTTATTCTCTATTAATTATATAGTTCCAGTAATATCTATAAACTGTAAATCATTTAATCGTATCTGGTGTATTGTCTGTTATTTGGGCGGGGTGGGGTATCACACAGCATCCACACAAACTAATTAACCAGTTTGGCGGGGCTGAGGGCTGTTTCCCTAGATGACAGCGAGCCAAGCAACCTTGAGGCTGGCCAGGGGGGCTACACTTTAAATGAAAACACAGCATCTTTCCTGTTGCTTTAGCTTTCAGCTTCTCATTCTCCTATGCCTTTGTGGACAGATCCCAACTGTCATCCTTTGTTTCACTGTATCACTTGAATGAGCTCTCCAAGGCAGTGACAGAACAGCTACATAACGAGCTGCCTTGCAAACGAGGGCAAACACAGTGAAAGATGGATTCAGAAATCTTCTGTATTTGTAAAACACCCTCTTGCCCTGATGACGGGTCTCAGTCCAAGTCATCGACTGTGGATTCCCCTCCATAGATGCTACCTGACTTGCTGAGTTCCTCCAGTATTTCGTAAACACAAAATACTCTGCAGATGCTGGGGTCAAAGCAACACTCACAACACGCTGGAGGAACTCAGCAGGTCAGGCAGCATCCGTGGAAATGATGAGTCGATGTTTCGGGCCGGAACCCTTCGTCAGGACTGTAGGGGGAAGGGGCAGAGGCCCTATAAAGAATGTGGGGGGAGGGTGGGAAAGAGAAGGCTGGTAGGTTCCAGGTGAAAAACCAGTAAGGGGAAATCAAAGGGGTGGGGGAGGGGAAGGAGGGAGGTGATAGGCAGGATAGTTGAAGAAGGAATAGGGGAAAACACAATGGGTAGTAGAAGGAGGTGGCGAGGAAGGAGACGTGGCTGTGGTAGTGGGTCTGGGTGAGGATCTGGTTGAAGAGTCAGAGAGAGGGAATCCTCCAGTATTTTGTGTGTGTTGCTCTGCATTTCCAGCTTCAGCAGAATCTCTTGTGTTTGCCCTCTTGTGATTGATTCTATGCCTTGAGTGATGCTCTCCAACTGAGCGGAGCAGGATGGCCAGTGAACCAAAGATTGCAGTATGTAAATTTAACCATATAACAATAACAGCACGGAAACAGGCCATTTCAGTCCTTCTAGTCCATGCGGAACTCTTACTCTCACCTAGTCCCACCGATCTGCACTCAGCCCATAACCCTCCATTCCTTTCCTGTCCATATAGCTATCCAATTTAACTTTAAATGACAACATCGAACCTGTCTCAACCACTTCTGCTGGAAGCTCGTTCCACACAGCTACCACTCTCTGAGTAAAGAAGTTCCCCCTCATGTTACCCCTAAACTTTTGCCCTTTAACTCTCAACTCATGTCCTCTTGTTTGAATCTCCCCCACTCTCAATGGAAAAAGCCTATCCACGTCAACTCTATCAATCCCCTTCATAATTTTAAATACCTCTGTCAAGTCCCCCCTCAACCTTCTATGCTCCAAAGAATAAAGACCCACTTGTTCAACTTTTCTCTGTAACTCAGGAGATGAAACCCAGGTAACATTCTAGTAAATCTTCTCTGTACTTTCTCAATTTTTTTGACACCTTTCCTATAATTCGGTGACCAGAACTGTACACAATACTCCAAATTTGGCCTTACCAATGCCTTGTACAATTTCAACATTACATCCCAACTCCTATACTCAATGCTCTGATTTATAAAGGCCAACATACCAAAAGCTTTCTTCACCACCCTATCCACATGAGATTCCACCTTCAGGGACTATGCACCATTATTCCTAGATCCCGCTGTTCTACTACATTCTTCAATGCCCTACCATTTACCATGTATGTCCTATTTTGATTAGTCCTACCAAAATGTAGCACCTCACATTTATCAGCATTAAACTCCATCTGCCACCTTTCAGCCCACTCTTTTAACTGGCCTAAATCTCTCTGCAAGCTTTGAAAACCACAAACTCCACCTATCTTAGTATCATCTTCATACTTACTAATCCAATTTACCACCCCATCATCCAGATCATTAATGTATATGACAAACAACATTGGACCCAGTACAGATCACTGAGGCACACCACTAGTCACCGGCCTCCAATCTGACAAACAGTTACCCACCACCACTCTCTGGCATCTCCCATCCAGCCACTGTTGAATCCATTTTACTACTTCAATATTAATACCTAACAATTGAACCTTCCTAACCAACCTTCCGTGTGGGACCTTGTCATAGGCCTTACAGAAGTCCATATAGACAACATCCACCGTTTTACCCTCGTCAACTTTCCTAGTAACCTCTTCAAAAAATTCAATAAGATTTGACAAACATGACTTTTCACACACAAATCCATGTTGACTGTTCCTAATCAGACCCTGTCTATCCAGATAATTATATATACCATCTCTAAGAATACTTTCCATCAAATTACCCACCACTGATGTCAAACTCACAGGCCGATAATAGGTTTACTCTTAGAACCCTTTTTAAACAATGGAACAACATGAGCAATACGCCAATCCTCAAGCACCATCCCTGTTTCTAATGACATTGAAAATATTTCTGTCAGAGCCTCTGCTATTTCCACACTGACTTCCCTCAAGGTCCTAGGGAATATCCTGTCAGGACCCGGAGAATTATCCACTTTTATATTCCTTAAAAGCGCCAGTACTTCCTCTTCTTTAATCATCATAGTTTCCATAACTACCCTACTTGTTTCCCTTACCTTACACAATTCAATATCCGTCTCCTTAGTGAATACCGAAGAAAAGAAATTGTTCAAAATCTCCCCTATCTCTTTTGGCTCCGCACATAGCCGCCCACTCTGATTCTCTAAGGGACCAATTTTATCCCTCACTATCCTTTTGCTATGAATATAACTGGAGAAACCCTTTGGATTTATTTTCACCTTACTTGCCAAAGCAACCTCATATCTTCTTTTAGCTTTTCTAATTTCTTTCTTAAGATTCTTTTTACATTCTTTATATTCCTTGAGCACCTCATTTACTTCAAGCTGCCTATATTTATTGCAGATCTCTCTCTTTTTCCAAACCAAGTTTCCAATATCCCTTGAAAACCATGGCTCTCTCAAACTTTTAACCTTCCCTTTCATCCTAACAGGAACATAAAGATTCCGTACCCTCAAAATTTCACTTTTAAATTACCTCAATTTCTCTATTACATCCTTTCCATAAAACAAATTGTCCCAATCCACTCCTTCTAAATCCTTTCACATCTCCTCAAAGTTAGCCTTTCTTCAATCAAAAATCTCAAAACTGGGTCCAGTCCTAACCCGCTCCGTAATTATATTGAAACTAATGACATGGTGATCATTGGACCCGAAGTGCTCCCCAACACATACCTCTGTCACATGACTTATCTCATTTCCTAACAGATCCAACATTGCCCCTTCTCCAGTTGGTACCTCTATGTATTGCTGCAAAAAACTATCTTGCACGCATTTTACAAACTCCAAACCATCCAGCCCTTTTACAGAATCGGTTTCCCAGTCTATGTGTGGAAAATTAAAATCTTCCACAATCACAACTTATGCTTACTATAAATATCTGCTATCTCCTTACAAATTTGCTCCTCCAGTTCTCGCTTCCCATTAGGTGGTCTATAATACACCCCTATAAGCGGTACTACACCTTTCCCATTCCTTAATTCCACCCAAATAGGCTCCCTAGACGAGTCCTCTAATCTAGCCTGCCGAAGCACCGCTGTAGTATTTTCTCTGACAAGCAATGCAACACCTCCCCCTCTTGCCCCTCCGATTCTATCACACCTGAAGCAACGAAATCCAGGAATATTTAGTTGCCAATCACATCCCTCCTGCAACCATGTTTCACTAATTGCTATAACATCATATTTCCAGGTATCAATCCATGCTCTAAGCTCATCCACCTTTCTTACAATGCTCCTAGCATTAAGATTTGATGTGGATGGTGTAGAAAAACTACAGTCAGAGCTGGAACAAGAAGTGTTGATGTTGTCAGTGATGAAAATGTCAGATTAACTGAACTTGGCAGATATGTGTCCAACTTTGTAACATCAGAGTAGAAATACTTCCACTGATGTATTTTTGTTTCTAGTGACTGTTCAATAATACTACATTGTCTTTACAAGACGTGTGACCCCAGCCACTGTCGATCCTCTTCGGAAATTGTCTGCATGGTGCTAGCGTTCGCATAACGAGGACTTGTGATATGGACCAGCTGCTCATACGACCATCCACCACCTGCTCCCATGGCTTCACGTGACCCTAATCAGGGGGGCTAGACAGGTGCGACACCTTGCCCAAGGGTGACCTGCAGGCCAGCGGAGGGAAGGAGCGCCTTACACCTCCTTTGGTAGAGACGTAACTCAACTCCCCCATCCCTCAATGCATCTTATCCTCTGTGTAAAAGAAGTTACCTCTCAGGTATTTTTTAAATCTCTCCCCTCATCTTGTATCTATGCCTTGCCATTTTAAATCCCTCTCCACCCCCGACCCCAACCAACCCTAGCATTGGGTAGTCCAAGTCTGACAAGACAAACAGAATTGGTGGAGAAGGGGGCCATTTGGCCCTTGTGCCTGTGTACTAACCCATTAGAATGACTATCACTAATGACAATAACAACTGATTAGTTCCACTTTTGTGCCTTGTCCATATACCTATGGGCATTTTCCTCTTTCCAATATAATATCCAATTTCCATTCAAAAATGCTATTATATTTCTGCAACACCATAGACAGGGAATTACAGTTCACGACAACTTGCAATGTTAAAAAAAATACCTCTGCCCCCCTCTGGTTCAGTGATGATAATGAAAGCAAGCTGCCTTGATAATACATCACACATCTGTATGCATCTGAAGCACAGGAGATTCTGCGGATGCTGGAAACCCAGAGTAACACACACAAAATGCTGGATGTTACTCAGCAGGTCGGGCAGCATCTATGGAAATGAATAAACAGTCAACGTTTTGGATTGAGACCCATCATCAGGATTGGAAAGAAAGGGGAAGCTGCCAGAATAAAAACGTGGCGGGGGTTGAGGGCATGCACCTGTGTCACTCAAGATCCTTTGTTTTGGTATTGGATGAATTGTTTGATATTTTCTGTTTTCTTTTCTGATATCTAGCATTTTTCTCCCACTTGAGCATTGCCAATAGTTATCGGAGTAATTATTTCAATAATCATTCATGTACCAAGCAGTAGTTGACACTACGGCCAGCAATCAAATCCAGTACAATTCTAAAAACACAAATATAAACAAACTCTGAAGATAACTATCAACTAATAACTTTGCACATCTCCTCTACAGTCCTTCTAGTTATTACTTTAAATCATACGCTCTTATTTTTCCTCCTCAGCTCAGAGGACTAGTTATTTCCTATTTGCACCACCTAGGAACGACATAATTGTAACACAACTCTATTAAATCACCCCTCTATTCCAAAGAAAGGAATCCCAACCTATCCTCATTGTTAAAGTTTTCCAGTCCTGGCAACGTAGAGTTCCTTTTCACTCCAGTGCAATCACATCTTTTCTTTAGGGTGGTCACGAGAATTGTATGCAATAACCAAACTGTTTCCCTCTTTCAACACACACAAATGCTGAAGAAACTCAGCAGGCCAGGCAGCATTTATGGAAAAGAGTACAGCTGACATTTTGGAAGGGGCTTGTCCCGAAATGCCGACTCAATTCTTCTCCATAGATGCTGCCTGGCCTGCTGAGTACCTCCAGCATTGTGTGTGTGTTGCTTGGATTTCCAGCACCTGCAGATGTTCTCTTATCTAAATCCCTCTTTACTATCTCACTGTTGTCACGTGAACGAAGTCACTGGAGAGAAGTACTGGTAGACATGAAGCAGCCTCTTTGTTCGACAAAACGAGATGCAGCAGGCATCATGTTGAGATCCCCTTTGGAGGGAAAAGGCCTGTCTGATCCAACACTATACAACATGTTATATGCTAAAGATCAAAGGACAATTCCACATTTACAATGCCTCATTTGAACTACACACTACCCTCTCACCTCCCTCTTCACACCCACATGACAGGCACCCAAATGACACCCAAATAATGAATTTAATTAGCATTGTGGTGTCTTCCAATTAACTGTGGTTCACGGCCTTAGAAACCCGTTATTCAGAGCTGTATTTTAGATTTAACCCATAGTTCATAATCGAATCTGAAGACTGATGGCTGAAGTCAGTTGCTGAAGTTATTTGCTATATGTGCTAATCCCAAAAACCACTTACGCTCACAAGAGGTTTGTGCAACTTTAGTGTGTCAGTGTGTATCAGGTTGAGTTCAATGGAAACTTTCCATTTATTCCTCCGTCTATCCTCTATATTGTTTCCATCTGTTAGGGGTCAGGAAAAATGGATTAATGATATTGTCTTTTTTTGCATCTAACTTAACATCATCAGGTTGATCTGACTATGAAAAGAGCATAAACTTATATAGCTTAACCATTTTTCAATAAGGTACAGATATTTCATGTGTTATTGATAGAAAATACAATGTCCTAAAAAAAATCAATCAAGGTTATATCTTGCATTCCTGAAACGGATGGCAGAGGGGAAGAAGCTGTTCCTGAATCGCCGAGTGTGTGCCTTCAGGCTTCTGTACCTTGCATTCCTGAGTGTATGATCAACTTAAACTTACTTATATGAATTGAATAAAAGCACATCCATCAGACTGAAGGATAGGTTTTCAAGTAAAACTAAATCAATAACTCTTATTTTAGGGAAATATGAAACTAATTGGCAACTTACTTTCATCAATATTTCTGCAACTGATCTCATTTTAAGTGTAGTTGTATATATGCTTAACTTAAATGCAGGATTTATACAGATCTCCACCCATCTTACCTGAATTAAGACAGAGTCTGTCTCATTTTACCCCCTTTCTTTTAATCCTTTCTCTAAACTATTGCTTTTGTGTTTCCCTCTTAGATTTACATGAATTGAAGACAGCTATTCACAAGAACCTATTACAGAATTGACAAGCAACAAATTCTAAAAGTTTCATTTGCCACCTTAACTTTAGTGTGAAAATTTCAAAATTTCCGATAAGTGGTACAATTTGATGAACTGGTGTGAGGAAATGACAGCAGATGTAAAAACAGAGCAACTTTGAAAAGAAAACAAGTATTTACTTGTAAAGGAAAACTTTGCATGATTCTAGAGAAGTGCAAGGAAGAGGAAGTGAGTTGCTTAATTTATTTGATGCTTTCGTATTTGCCGTAAACTCCTTTGTAGCCAGATGGATCTCCCAGAGCCCACTACTAATGCAGTCAATGGGCATTTCTCAATGATACTGATCATTGTTTGGATAGTAGCAAAACTGCTGGCTCTAAGATCACAACAGTATGGATGCTTTGCTCAGTCCGAAACCTGTTGAGATGGACTCACTGATAAGTGGAAGGTCAGAGTCTGACTGGCCAGCATGGGAGTTGATGCCATTCACCTCTCAATTAGATCGCTCATGGTCATTTTCTGCCCTGTCAATGTTGACTGCAGTTGGTGCTGTGGTAAATGGCATGGATTATAAAGGCTGTTGAACAAAGTTAGTCTGAGTTGGTGCCTTCTGTAGCACTCACACCTACAGTGATGAAATGTTTTCAGAGGTTGGTCGTGACTAGAGTGAACTCCTGCCTCAGCAAGGACCTGGACCCATTGCAATTTGCCTATCACCACATTAGGTCAACGGCAGATGTAATCTTAGTAACTCTTCACACGGCCTTCGACCACCTGGACAACACAAACACCTTTGTCAGGATGCTGTTCATTGACCACAGCTCAGCGTTCAACACAATCATTGCCACAATCCTGATTGAGAAGTTACAGAACCTGGGCCTCTGTACCTCCCTCTGCAATTGGATCCTTGACTTCCTAACCAGAAGACCACAATCTGTGCGGATTGGTGATAATATCTCCTCCTTGTTGACGATCAACACTGGTGCACCTCAAGGGTGTGTGCTTAGCCCACTGCTCTACTCTCTCTATACCCATGACTGTGAGGCTAGGCATAGCTCAAATACCATCTATAAATTTTCTGACGATACAACCATTGCTGGTAGAATCTCAGGTGGTGACGAGAGGGCATAGAGGAGTGAGATATGCCAGCTAGTGGAGTGGTGTTACAGCGACAACCTGGCACTCGACATCAGTAAGACAAAGGAGCTGATCGTGGACTTCAGGAAGGGTAAGATGAAGGAACACACACTTCTATAGATATACCGTGAAGAGCATTCTGACCGGCTGCAGCACTGTCTGGTATGAGGGGGCGACTGTACAGGATCGAAAGAAGCTGCAGAGGGTTGTAAATTTAGTTGGTTCCATCTTGGGTACCAGCCTATAAATTACCCAGGATATTTTCAAGGAGCAGTGTCTCAAAAAGGCAGTGTCCATTATTAAGGACCCCAGCACCCAGGGCATGCCGAGTTTCTCCAGCATTTTGTGTGTGTTGCTCTGGATTTCCAGCATCTGCAGAATCTCTTATGCTTATGGGCCTGTTACCACAATATGTTTATCTACGACTATATGAATCCAGGACATTTTCAAGGAGCGATGCCTCAAAAAGGTGTCATCCATCATTAAGGACCCCCATCACCCAGGTCATGCCTTGTTCTCATTGCTACCATCAGGTAGGAGGTACAGAAGCCTGAAGGCACACACTCAGCGATTCAGGAACAGCTTCTTCCCCTCTGCCATCCGTTTCCTAAATGGACATTGAACCCGTGAATTCTACCTAACTTTTAAAATATACATTATTTTTGCTTTTTGCACATTTTAATCTATTCAATATATATACTGTAAATTTATTTATTTATTATTTTTTTCTTCTTTTTCTTCTTTATAATGTATTGCATTGAACTGCTGCTGCTAAGTTAACAGATTTCACGACACATGCCGGTGATAATAAACCTGATTCTGATTCCTTTCTCAAAAAGGTTACCGGCTGTAGTCACCTTCTTAATCATGGATGAAATGAATATCTAATGAGGATGTCATGAACAGAGCAAACACAAAATGAGAAATAATGTATGAGATCATGAAAAGGCAATGTAACTTCATTGGACATATAATTAGGAAAGAGGAATTAGAATGCACGGTAATTATGGGAGATTGAAGGGAAGAAAGCAAGAGGAAGACAAAGACGAATGATAATGGAGACAGCAGCCAGAGAACTAGAAATGAATACCAATGAATTGATCCACTTGACCCGAAACAGGAGTGTGTGGGCCATGGCATTCAAAGCTCAAACTGGGCACGGCACCTGATGATGATGATGAATGTGAAGGAGAGTAATATGCATCAAAACTGGGAATCAAGGAAGAGATTGCCAGAGAATTACTATGATGACAGTGCTGAGAAGCACTACTGTAACAATGCTGTGCACTGAGCAGCTTTATACTACAATACGCTGAGGTCAAATGAAAAAATTGGGAATGTCATGTTAAAGTTCCTGCACCTCAAGTAGAGTCTGCCAGCTTGCTGAGAAGATGCCTTGATATACGCTCCTCCGATGGCTTTTGTACATCAGAGTATGGCTGAAAATATAGTTCATTATTCAACCTCTTCTCATTCAATAGGACCTACAGTTGTGTCTCGGTGCAGACGTGTTGGAGGTGTAAGCTGTTATTGATGGTGACGTTGATAATGATGGTGAAGGCATCAACTTCAGGCTTATTGTTATTCAACCATACATGTGTATACGGCTAAATGAAACAAAGTTCCTCTGGGACCAAGGTGCAATACGCAGTACATACCGTACATCATAGACAGCACATAAAATAATATGAACACAATAATAGTAACAGATAATAAAAAAAAGTCTGTAGATGTATGTTGACGTAAGGTTCATATATGCCATATAGTTAAATATACAACACTATAAGGTGACTACACTGTCATAAATAACATATACTGGGTGGGAGCAGGGTGTTCAGAAGTCGCATATTCTGGGGGCAGAAGCCATTACCCAGCCTAGCAGTCCTTGTTCTTACACTATGGTACCTCCTGACTGAAGGTGGGAGGTTGAGGAGATTGCGGGGTGGATGGAAGAAGTCCTTGCCAATGATGAGGACTCTGTGAACGCAGTGTTTCTGGTATATGTCTTGATAAACTGAGACCCCAATGATTTTCTCAGTGCAGTCTTTTATTGATCCTATTATGGCTACTATTCGATTATGGCCGCAAGAAAATGAATCTCAGGGTCGCATATGGTGATGTATATGTACTTTGATATTAAATTTTCTTTGAGCAGGGTCTTGCTTTCAGGTGTCTTGCCATTGGTCATATGTATCAGAAACCTGCTTGATCAATGTTAAAGAAGTTCCCTACCCCTCTGGATCTGTGAGTTATTTAAAAAAAGGTTGCCCTTGGCTGAAGGTCCTGTTTCTGTGCTGTATAATTCCGACATTATGGTTAACTTGAAGCATACAAAGAATGCTATCCACGGGCTGACTGGATAGCACTCTCAATATTTTGTACCAAAATATTCTTTCTGTACCAATATTTTGGCACAGACCCAGTGGGGTGGCTGACTCTCTTTTGTCCTAATTCTACTGTGTGCCAAAGTAGCTAAAGACAGGGAGGTGTGCAATGAATTAACTATAAAAAGTGGTGATAATCTTTTTAGGGCAAAATCTCAGGTAACTAGAGATTACAAAACCGAATTTGCCAAGATCAGTACAGTGAAAGAGAACTAGCTTCTTAATCAATTTCTCTAATGGCTTCATTGTCATTTTAGATATTCTTTTTAAAAATACAGCTTCCCTTTTAAAGACGTAAACAACAGGAATTCTGCAGATGCTGGAAATTCAAGCAACACACATCAAAGTTGCTGGTGAACGCAGCAGGTCAGGCAGCATCTCTAGGGTCTCGGCCTGAAACGTCGACTGCACCTCTTCCTAGAGATGCTGCCTGGCCTGCTGCGTTCACCAGCAACTTTGATGTGTGTTGCTTCCCTTTTAAAGATTTGGTTTGTTACCTAAAACACTCAAAAACTTTTACAGTTGTACCATGCAGCACATTCTAAACTGGCTGCATCACCACCTGGTATGGGGAGTTGGGGGGGAAGTGTGAGGATGCTACTGCACAAGTTCGAAGTAAGCTGCACAAAATTGTAAATTAGTCAGTTCCATCATGGGTATAAGCTTCCATAGTATCCAAGACATCAATTTAACTCAGCTATTTAATATACATATACTTAATATATAATTCAGTTTTTTTTCTATATTTATCATGTATTACATTGCACTGCTACCCCAAAGTTAACAAATCTCATGACACTTGCTGGTGAAATTAAACCTGATTCTGACTCTGATTCTGATTATTGTCAAGTCTGTTGTGTTTATTTAATATTCCCTACCAAAGCTCCGTTTAAAAATATGCATCCTATCTGTTCCTCATGGTCTATTACAGCAGTGATGAGTGTAAGTAGAAGCCTGGTATATGTTATTCACTAATTGAATTTTTCATTACTTTAAAGATCTGTAGAAGAATTGCCACCAGTAATTTTGATAATGTGCAATGCTGTGAAATTAATGGTGCTAGATTGGCAGGGATCTTGGCTGAGATTTTTTTCCATCAAGATAATGGTATTTCAGTTCTGTTGTTTAAAAAAAATGTTCATCTTCCTATTTTAGGTCTTAACTGGTGTCAGATTACAGCATCTTGTTCCTTGGCAATGTGGGAGAAAGTGGGCTTGCTCTATGTGCCAACAATAGCAATTAGGAGGACAGGAAGTGGTAGATGTCACAGCTGGTTGGACAGAAGTCCCACCCTGACCCAATAACAACTGCAAAAGTAATTGAAGAAAATTCAGCCTGATATTTTAATCTTATTTACAAGTTTCTCGTTGAGATGGCTGCACTATCTTCCATAAAATGCCAGCCACTGCTCTTTTGCCTCTGGGCATTAATTTTAACTTGCTTTAGTTGTCTTTTTTAATCTCTCTGAAAGCATTATTCTGATTTTTAGCAATGATAAAATTCTTCAGTTTGACATCGACCAATAAAAAAAAACAAAACTGTAATATTCAGGGAAAGTAAGAAGGAGCCTGCGATTCTCTACAATCAGTGTATTCATACACTGAGAAAGACTGCAGCTTTCTGCCAGATCTTCACAATTAATGAATTGCCCACTTCCCTGCTTCACTTTTCACTATGGGAGAATTATTAAGCACAATTGGTTAATTGACGAGACTGGTAAAAGCTGATTCTGTCACATACTGATGAGATTTTAATGGTGGCACGGACAGTGCACAGTGGGATGTTATTACATCAATAGAGAGAGAGAGTGTGCATGAGAAAGAGAGAGAAAGGGAAAATAGGAGCAAAAGAGAGAAGATAGAGAGAAGAGATAGAGAAGAAAGAGAGAAGAAAGGAAAGAGAGTAAGAGAGAGAGAAGAGAGAGAGAAAAAAGAGAGGGGAGCAGAGAGAGAGACAGAAAAGGAGAGAAGAGATTGAGAAGAAAGAGGAGAGAAGAAAAAGAAGAGAGAGAGAAGAGGTAGAGAAGAGAGAGAGAAGAGACACAGAGAGAATAGGAGGGAGGATCGATCCATACAGAAGTTCACAGAGTTGTGAACATTCTCCTATTATATCATTCTTGGATTTACTGGATAACTCTGTTCTATCTTCCATTCAGCAGTGTGGGTTGTTTTGCTCTTGACCAGATTTAGTGTCTTGCTACATGTTACATCATTTTTATGTATGTTTTGCTTGTGTCTTTCTATCCTGGGCCTGAACATCCTTTAATAAAAACTGCAAGCATTAGCAAGAATGGAAGGTTGAGCTGAAGGTGTAACAACAGCTTCATCGTTTGCTCATCTGATATTAAACAGTCACATTTTGCAGTGGCTTCAAATTACTTGGCAGTGGATCAGCATAAAACAAGTAAGACTTCCTGTAAATATGAACCTGTGGTTCCCATCAGCCCCACTTCATGTCCTCAATCTCCAAGATCTAAAAGTCGGCGTAGACCAAATAGATTTGGAGCCCTCTTGGCTTGAATAGCTGTGTAATCATTACGTGGACAAGTTTAGTCACTGAGCAATGTGTAATGGTGAATTTGCCTTGAAAACACTAAGATCTGTTCAGCACTCATTCACATGGGTAGCAGCTAATAGTGGCAGAATATGCTGAAAGCTTTTGTTTAATTTCTGTGGTACTGATAACATTGGAGAAAGAGAATTTCTGAATCAGATATATGAACTGTTCAATGGAGTAAGATCATTGGTATTATACTGAAATCATTAAACATTGATATCGGGGTTGTTTAGATAAAACAAACCTGAGTGATTTCACATCAGGAGGACTTAACATGGCAGTTTGAGTGATGCTTGTTTCACAATACCTGAGCATGAGTGAAGAAATGAATGAATAAAGTTCAAAGTTGAAAGTAAATTTATTATCAAAGTCACAGAACGGAGGCCGGAGCAAAGTTAAGATGGCGCTAAATGGTGACTCCTTCGCTTGCATCTTTGTAAACAGCTCCATTTCTATCTTTGAAATCTCTTTTTACCTTTTCAATGTTCTTTTGAAGACCCTGACCTGGGGTTACACTCTGACTTCAATTCTTTGCGGGAATGGGACCCGCTCCCAGGGCCTCATGACTGGCCGCTTTTTGATATGGCAAGGATGAGGCCTGGAAGACTAGAGCACCTTCAGGGTGCTGGATTTTCGTGGCTCTGGAGACGAGCTGATTCAAGGCCGGTGCTCCTAACTGAGGCGTTGCAGGAAAACATGAAACATCGGGACCTGTGTGTCCAGAGACCTAAGCCTTTCCGGGACCGATTCTCTGGGAGCAGAGCTCGGAAAAGCAACACAACAGACTTTTAACATCAAAAATTAGCCAGTTGTTTGTTATGTCTCCCCTCTCAATGTGAAACGGAGACATCTCTTTTTCCCTTATTAGAGAGAGAGAGAGCCTGTGGTATGTCGAAATACCAGGTGAACAGGTAGTCTTTGGGGTACTGCAAGTCTGTGTCTTTATTGATGCTTTGCTACACGCTTGAGTGCTCAGTGGAGGGTGCTGATGCTTTTTTGCTGGTGGGGGCGGGGGGATAGTTGCCTAGCTGTTGCTTGTGCTTGGGAGGGGGGAGCTGGGGTTCAAATGTTTAACTGTCATTCACTCCTTGGGGCACTCCTCTGTTTTTGTGGATGTTTGCGAAGAAAAAGAATTTCAGTATGTATATTGTATACATTTCTCTGACATTAAATGTACCTATATAGGTCACCATATACAACACTGAGATTCATTTTCTTGCAGGCATACATAATAAATCCAATAACCACAATAGAATCAATGAAAGAACACGCCAACAGGGTGGGTAACCAATGTGCAAAAGACAGCAAACTGTGCAAATACAAAAAGAAATAAAGAAAGAAAAATAAATAGATAGATAAATAAATAAATAAATAAACAAGCAAGCAAGCAAGCAATAAATATTGAGGAATATGAGATGAAGACTCCTTGAAAAGGAGTCCATAGAACAGCAGGTAAAAAAAACCATAATTAACACTTTCCTTTGATCTCACTTGGAGTTACAGTATCTCCATTCCAGCATTTCGAGGAGTAGAAGAAATCTTGGCATTTTCTCCTTCAATATGAGCTCCATAGACTATGATATGATCTTGACAGATCAAGGTCTGGCCCAATGGGAAAGAAATCTAAGGTAACTGGAGAGTCGCACCTGCAGTTGAATACACACACACACACACACACACACACACACACACAGAGGCAAACGGGACTAGTTGGATAGACAACTTGGTTGGCATGGTCACGTTAGTCTGAAGGGCCTCTATAATTGTGACACAGACACACTCTTTCTTGCACACGCGCACATGCACAGAGACCACTATGGACACAAAAACACAAACTCGTATCCTCTAACTTAGCTCCTCCACGACCATCCTATTCAGCCCCACTTCCACATCCCTCTACAATGTAGGAAAAAGCTGCTGCCATTTTGTGTCTGGAAAATTCCAACATACGGCAAATGTCACACACACGCTGGTTGAGGGACAACATCCCCTGTCGAAACCAGGCCATGTGATCTATTTCCATCCACACTAGTGAGACTATAGGTCTAGATGAAACCAATAAGCCAGAGGACAACAGTTGTGTCATTGGAATATGCAATGAAATGTGATATCCACAGGAACTACATAAAAACAAAGAAGAATAATAGCTCACCGAAATTAACTGAATAACATCAAAGCTTTGGACAAATAATATTCCAGATTCTGTCCATATGGCTTATTCACATGTATTGCTCTGTACATAACCTTAAGATGCATGTCTTGAAACAATAATAAATTAAATTAAGTGGCAGGTGTATTAATGTCTCATGTTTATTGAAACTGTTATTAAGTAGGATAAGAAAGGAATTATTGAACAAACCTGACTTCATGGGAATATTCATTACAGTATTTAAAGTTGTATGATGCCAATACCAAGTCGCTTATTATCTAGAAAGTTACTTTGGAAGAATTTCTTTGTTTAAATGGGTCTTTGCTTCTCCCAGCTGATGGTTTTATATTGATCATTCTGTATGGATCTGTTTGCTGAAACAATCATAGTCAATGTCATAAAGTCACTGTCCAGTCAATTCAACCTCACTTCTTACACAATCACATAATTGATGGCTACTTTATTTTTTTATGGTGCCCATTCTGGGAGTCTGTCTGAAGGAAATGACCTTCAATTAAAGCCAGCTTGTTTGACTAATATTTTGGTGACTTCATCTGATATCTCCTCTTGTGGCTTTCATGGTGATATATTTAGGATGTGTTCTCTGCTTCAAGGTAGTTTTTGTAATGTCAATTATTGGTGTGGAGTTCCAGGTTTAATGGCAGAATATGTGTCGGAGATTGTGGATGGGGATATGGGGGGGGGCGGGGGAGAGGTAAATGCATGTAGTTGTTCTGTATCTTCACATTCAACAGCTCAAACCTTTTAATTTGTCGATCCGTCTATGAAACCCAACACACTATGAGGCAAATTAAATGAGGTGTTAAACTGTGGTTCATTCTAAAGTTTCAAAGGTTCATTGTATTATCAAAGTATGTATGCAGAATACAACTCTGAGATTTGTCTTTGCCAGATAGTCTTGGTATACAGAAAAACCATGGAACCAATCTTTAGAATGAAACATATTGAAAGTAATGATATTACCCCCCCCCCAGACACACACACACAACCCCCAACCCCTCCCTTGTACAAAACTAATAGATTGCCCACCTGGAAAACCGGCATTTAGAACATTAAACCCCAAACCTCCAAACCCTCCCTCCCAAAAAACTAACATATCACCCACAAGAAAAAACAAGCTGCAATAGCATCAAACCCCAACCCCCTTTCTCGCACCCAAAAAACTAACAAATCCCCAACACAGAAAAAACACCAACAAAAACATCAGACCCCAAATCCCCAGCCCCTCCCTTACACATAAACCAGCATAACGCCCACAAGCAGAGCCCTCCATTTATTTGAAGGCCAAAGTATTATTTTCCCTGGAACTTCGTGTCAACCTACAAACCCTGATGCTGCTTGTGGAATTGTGTCCATCCTGACTGGTTGCATCACAGGCCGGTGTGGAAATACCAATGTCTATGAATGGAAAAGCCTGCAAAAAATTAGTGGATACAGCCCAGTCCATCACAGGAAACACCCCCCTGACCATTCAGTACATCTGTAAACAGCACTGCCACAAGAAAGCAGTGTCTATCGTCAATGACTCCCACCATCCAGGCCATGCTCTCTTCTTGCTGCTGCCACTGGGAAAGAGGTACAGGAGCCTTAGATCCTACACCACCAGGTTCAGGAAAGGTTATTACCCTCCAACCATCAGGCTCCTGAACCTGTGTGGATAATTTCACTCACCCCAACACTGAACGCAACCTATGAACTCACTTTCAAGGACTCTACAATTCATGTTCTCAGTTTTATTTACTTATTATCATTATTATTGTTTGTTTTTAAATTGTATTTGCAGTTTATCTTCATTTGCACATTGATTGCTTGTCATTTTTGTTTGTGTGTAGTTTTTCACTGATTCTATTGTATTTCTTTGTTCTACTGTGAATGCCTGCGAGAAAGTAAATCTCAGGGTAGTGTATGGTGACATATATGCACTTTGATAATAAATTTACTTTTAACTTTGGCCTTAGACATAACTCTGAAATCAGAGCAATGGCCTCACCTTAGCCTATTTGATTGGCTGAGAAGGCCTTCACTTAACAGGCATAAACTGAAAACTGAGGATGCAGGAAATTCTCAGCTGAGAAAGGAACAAATAAAGGTTGATGATCTGTCACCAAATCTAGCCTGTAGGGATTGGAAGCCAAGAAGGGGGATGTCAGACAATTTGGGGAGTCATGGCCAAGGTCAATCTGCAATTTGGAGGTGTTGAGTGAGATTAGGAGAGGAAGAGGAGGGGTTAGTTTTATGATGAAGGAGAGGCAATCTCTAATGGAGCTTACTTGAGTGGTATTTCACCTACATTGGGGGTTCCTAACCTTTTTTATGCTGTAGTTCCCTACTATTAACCGAGGGGTCAGTGGATCCCAGGGTTGGAACCCCTGACCCATGTTCCCTCTAAGGTGTGCGCGAGTGCGCGTGCATACATCTTTTGCTACTAGGAAACAAACTGTTGCCACCCTCTACCTCATTGAGATGTTAAGTACATTTCACCATCATACACAGTCACATTGCATTCTCTAGTTTCTGAAGTGGACGGCGTTGACAACGTGGAGTTTGCGATAATTTGTCTGCAGATTTTAGAACTGGCTTATTTATATTGTTTTTATTGAAGAAAATATTCAATGCGCACATGCTGTTGTCACTGGGCAAAAAATTGCACAGCACAAGATTTTTGTGTGCTCTGATCATTGCGAATTAGAGGGAACATTGCCTCTGACCTAGTTGAAATGTTATTATTCATGTTGGAGCAAAGGAGGATGGGAGACACCCTGACAGAGGTGTATAAGATGATAGGAGACATAGATAGATTACACAGCCAGCACCTTTTTCCCAGGGTGGAAATGGCTGATACGAGAGGGCAAAGTTTTAAGGTGATGAAAGGGAAGTATAGAAGGTATAGAGGTAGTTTTTTATACAGTGGGTGTGTGGAACATGCCACCAGGGGTGGTGTAGAGGCTGGTACATTAGGGACATTTACGAGACTCTTAGGTAGACACATGGATGACAGAAAAATGGAGGGACATGCAAGAAGGAAGGGTTAGATTGAAATTTGAGTTGGTTAAAATGGTGGCACAACATTGTGGGCTGAAGAGTCTATATTGTACTGCAAATGTTTTATGTTCCATGTCTGTTTTTTATTCAAGAATGTCCAATTGTAGACGTTCCTGAGGCAATGTGAATTAATTTCCCTAAGGAATGCTGCATAGAAATGACATTACTGATACGGTAATCACAGGCACACAAGATAATCTGCAGATGCTGGAAATTCAGAACAACACACACAAAATGGTGAAGGAACTCAAAAGGTCAGGCAGCACTAATGGAGAGGAATAGCCATTTAAAGTTCTGGGCCAAGACCGTCCATCTGGACTGGAAGAGAAGGGGGAGGAAGTAGAATAAAAAGATGTGGAGAGGAGAAGGTGATAGGTGAAGCCAGATGAGGGGGGAGGTAGGTGGGTGGGAAATTACCACACTTGAAAAGGGCATCTGTGACCATGAGTTACTAGTTGAATTTCCAGAGTAACATGATTTGACAAGGGTTGCATTGTGCTTCACTCCAAAAATACTAGTTCCCAGATGAAATAAATGTTGTCAGTCATTCTTCAAGGAAACTTTGAGCACGTCCTTGAATCTTTTCCTACGTTCAGCTGGTGGTCTCCGCCTGTGTCTGACCCCCGAATAGAGTACACGTAGTGCAGGGTTTCAACCTGAAATACCCGCAATTCCTTTCCTTTCCCTCACCCATAGACACTGTTCAGCACATTGAGTTCCTCCAGCAGATTGTTTGTCTCTCAGTGAAGCATAGCCTGGGATATTTTATCATGCAGTGACTACAGATGGGAGAAAAGCCAAGGGGATTAAACTGATTTAATATATTTAACCAGAAGTGTTCAATATTCCAGCCAATTCTAGTTGGTTGATCTTAAAAATCTTCCAATCTTGTGAGAAATTGAATTAATTGAACAGGAAGAAATATGACTGCTTAATGCTCAGAGGTTTAGTTAGTGCCTTGGCTTCCTCGGATCTTATTTGTATAATTCATAATAACTCTTTCTGACCACATCGTGCAGGGTATGTGTAAGCAACTGCCATTGGTGCAGTATACAATGGTATCAAGGTTGCGATGCTCACTGACTGACACTTACGGAGAGAGAAGCTCCAATTCAGTGAGTCGCTATACAATTTTCATTTACTGCTCTTGTCATTTCCCGGATTACAAAGTGACAGACATCTCCCCACAAGGTCACAAGCTTGAAATTTATAGCAGTTAAAATAAAAAAATCAACACTTGTTCAATGTCGCATATTTCACAATGGTACAGATGTCATATAAAGACCATGATTCCCTCTGTCATACGACACGGTACGTAACGAACAAACAATATTTAACCCTACAGACGAAGTGCTGTCTTAATTTGAAAACTGGAAGGACCAAAAATATTGGGTTTCATCCTCAAAAAATGTGTTTGAAGTTTGTGTGAAAAATGACTTCAGAAGATTAAGGTAGTGGGTGTTCTCAGAAAAATGTGGCTAAAAATGTAGCAGCATCAATAGGCGGCACGAGATTGTTTCCTATAGTGAGGGAGTCTAGGACCAGAGGGCACAACCCAGAATATAAGGACGTTACTTTAGAACAGAGATAAGGAGGAATTTCTTTAGTCAGAGAGTGGTGAATCCGTGCAATTTATTGCCACAGATGGCTGTGGAAGCCAACTTATTGGGTGTATTTGCAGCAGAGGTTAATAGGTTCTTGATTAATCAGAGCGTCAAAGGTTACAGAAAGAAGGCAGGAGAATGTGGTTGAGAGGATTAATAAATTGGCCACGATGGAATGGCAGAGCAGATTCGATGGGCCAAATGGTTTAATTCTACTCCTATGCCTCATGGTCTTATGGTCAAAAATGTGGCTGAAAGAGCAGCAGCAACAACAGCAGGCACTTGATAAGCTTGTAACGTTTAGAACAATTTTAGAGAGCTTGTCTCCTTCTCAGGCAGCCCCTTTGGATGGAGGATAAACTACCTGCCTCTTGTTTTGACAGTTCTGTGATGTCTATTGAAGTAAATTTTAGAATTACAGATACATCTGCAGTTGGGACAAGTGAAGGCCAGTGGAGAAGATGGGTAACTAGTTTGTGAGATGATCCGCTTCTTTTTTTTATGCAGGGCCTGTGGATACATCTGATATGTGTTCCCAAAGTTCACAATATCATTGAGACTGACTCCTCTAAGACTATTGCTCCAAAAGTCACAGGAGCAGAATTAAGCCATTTGGCCCATCAAATCTGCTCCATCTTTCAGTCATTGCTGACTTAGACCATAAGACCATAAAACAAAAGAGCAGAAGTCGGCTATTCGGCCCATTGAGTCTGCTCCGCCATTTTATCATGAGCTGATCCATTCTCCCATTTAGTCCCACTCCCCCGACTTCTCACCATAACCTTTGATGCCCTGGCTACTCAGATACCTATCAATCTCTGCCTTAAATACACCCAATGACTTGGCCTCCACCGCTGCCCATGGCAACAAATTCCATAGATTCACCACCCTCTGACTAAAAAAATTTCTTCGCATTTCTGTTCTGAATGGGCGCCCTTCAATCCTTAAGTTTTGCCCTCTCGTACTAGACTCCCCCATCATGGGAAACAACTTTGCCACATCCGTGCCTTTCAACATTCGAAATGTTTCTATGAGGTCTAAACTCCAAGGAATACGGTCCAAGAGCGGACAAACGTTCCTCATATGTTAACCCCCTCATTCCCGGAATCATTCTAGTGAATCTTCTCTGTACCTTCTCCAAAGTCAGCACATCCTTTCTTAAATAAGGAGACCAAAACTGCCCACATTACTCCATTCTAATTAGTGCCTTACTCATTAGCGCCTTATAGAGCCTCAACATCACATCCCTATACTCTATTCCTCTAGAAATGAATGCAAACATTGCATTCGCCTTCTTCACCACTGACTCAACCTGGAGATTTATTTTCACTTTCAACCCCATTCTCCTGCCTTCTCCCCATAACCATTGACACCCTTACCAATTAAGGATCTATCGGCCTCTGCTTTGAACTTATTCAATGACTTGGCCTCTGCAGCCATCTGTGGCAATGAATTCCACAGATTCACCACACTCTGGGTAAAGAAATTCCTCTTCCTCTCCTTTCTAAAGGGACATCCTGCTATTCTGAGGCCATACCCTTGGTCCTAGACTCTCCCACTATTAGAAACATCCCCTCTATGTCCACTCTATTTAGGACTTTCAATATGGTTTCGATGTGATCTCCTTTCAATCTTCTAAACTCCAGTGAGCACAGGCCTAGAGCAACGAATTGCTTCTCACGTTAACCCTTTCATTCCTAGGGTTACTCTGGAACCTTTCCAATGGACTGACACATGTAGTAATTCTTGTTGAGAGATTACCTGAAGAAAGATTGTGATTCTTAGAATTCTAAAAGAAGTATTCTAAAGGAAAGATGACACAACCGGAGCTAACAAGAGAAGTCAAAGCCAAAATAAATGCTAAGGAGAGGGCATTTAATAGAACAAAAATTAGTGGAAAGTTACAAGATTGGGAAGCTTTTAATAACCAACAGAAGGCAACAAAGTGCCACACATGAGACTACTTAACAAGCTGCATGCCCATGAATCTTACAGTAAGGACTCTAGTATGGAGAAAACAATGGCTAATTGGCAGGAGGCAAAGAGTGGGAATAAAGGAAGCCTCTATTGGTTGGCTGCTGGTGACGTGGTATTCCACAGGGGTCTGTGTTGGGACCGAATCTTTCTACGTTGTATTTCAATGATTTGGATGATGGAATTGACAGCTTTGTTTCAAAGCCCGCAGATGATATGAAGATAGGTGGAGAGGCAGGTAGTTCTGAGGAAGTAGAGAGGCTACAGAAGGACTCAGACAGATTAGGAGAATGGGCAAAGAAAAGGCAGATGGAATACAATGTCGTGAAGTGTACAGTCATGAACTTTGGTAGAAGAAATGTAAGGATTAACTAGTTTCTAAATGGAGAGAAAATACAAAATAAAAACTGAGGTGCAAAGGGCCTTGGGAGTCCTCATGCATGAATCCCTAAAGGTTAATTTTCAGGTTGAGCGTGTGGTGAGGAAGGTAAGTGCAATGTTAGAATTCATTTTAAGAGGAGTGTAATATAAAAGCAAGGATGTAATGTTGAGGCTTTGTCTGGAGTATTGTGTGCAGTTTTGGGCCCCTTATCTTAGACAGGATGTGCTGAAACTGGAGAGGGCTCAAAGGAGGTTCATGAAAATGATTCAAGGATTGAGTGACTTGTCTTATGAAGAGAATTTTATGGCTTTGGGCCTGTATTCACTAGAATTCAGAAGAAAGGGGGGTGACCCAATTGAAACCTATTGAATGGTTGAAAGACCTTGATAGAGTGGATATGGAGAGGTTGCTTGCTAAGGTGGGAGAATCTAAGACCAGAGGACACAACTTCAGAATAGAGGGGCGTTCTTTTAGACTGGAGATGAGGAGAGATTTCTTTAGCCAGAGAGTGGTGAATCTGCAGAATTCTTTGCCACAGGCAGCTGTGGAGGCCAAGTCTTGATGCATATTTAAGGCAGGGGTTGATAGATTCTTGATTGGTCAGAGCATGAAGAGATACGGGGAGAAAACAGGAGATTGGGACTGAGAGGGAAATTGGATCAGCCACAATGAAATGGTGGAGCAGACTCAATGGGCCAAATGGCTTAATTCTGCTCCTATATCTTATAGCCTTGTGGTCTTATGGACTTATAGATTCTCTTCTCGACAGTTTCCTCTAGTAATTGAAAAAGGGAGTAAACATAAAAGTACATAATAAAAGTAGTAGAAAAGTGAGTGACAGACACAAATTGGTGGAGGAACTCAGCAGGCCAGGCAGCATCCATGGAAAAGAGTACAGTTGGTGTTTCAGGCCAAGACCCTTCATCTGGACTGGAAAGGAAGGGGAAAGGAATCGGTGTAAGAAGGTGGGGGGGAGGGGAGGAAGAAGTACAAGGTGGCGGGTGATAGGTGAAACCGTGAGAGGGGGAGGGGGTAAAGTAAAGAGTTTGGAAGTTGATTGATGAAAGAGATAATGGGCTGGAACAGGGGGAATCTGATAGGAAAGGACAGAAGACCATGGAAGAAAGGGAAGTGGGAGGACCAGCAGAGGGAGGTGATGGGCAGGTAAGAAGATAAGGTGAGAGAGGGAAACAGAAATGGGAAATTGAGAAGGAGGGTTGGTGGAGATTAGGCGGTTACTGGAAGTTCGAGAAATCAATATTCATGCAATCAGGTTGGAGGCTACCCAGGTAGAATATAAGGTGTTGCTCCTCCAACCTGAGTGTGGCCTCATCGTGGCAGTAGAGGAGGCCATGGACTGACATGTTTATCACAAAACTGACATTTTGTGGGTGTTGCTTTGGATTTCCAGCATCCAGTTCCCTTGTTTCAGAACAGTGAATGATACTTCCACGCCATATTTCATGAAAATACCAGCCTTATAATAACACCCAAGGACAATACAAAGGGTGCAGCAGCTGCTGGAAATGCTGACTTTTGAGGGAACTTTAAACTTTTAAGGGAGGAAGTGCTACACATGCCCTTACACTTCCTCCCTTACCACCATTCTTCCAGGTGAGGCGACACTTCACCTGTGAGTCGGCTGGGGTGATATACTGCATCCGGTGCTCCCGATGTGGCCTTCTATATATTGGCGAGACCCGACGCAGACTGGGAGACCGCTTTGCTGAACATCTACGCTCTGCCCGCCAGAGAAAGCAGGATCTCCCAGTGGCCACACATTTTAATTCCACATCCCATTCCCATTCTGACATGTCTATCCACGGCCTCCTCTACTGTAAAGATGAAGCCACACTCAGGTTGGAGGAACAACACCTTATATTCCATCTGGGTAGCCTCCAACCTGATGGCATGAACATCGACTTCTCTAACTTCCACTAAGGCCCCACCTCCCCCTCATACCCCATCTGTTACTTATTTTTATGCACACATTCTTTCTCTCACTCTCCTTTTTCTCCCTCTGTCCCTCTGAATATACCTCTTGCCCATCCTCTGGGTCCCCCCTCCCGCTCCTTGTCTTTCTTCCCGGACCTCCTGTCCCATGATCCTCTCGTATCCCCTTTTGCCTATCACCTGTCCAGCTCTTGGCTCTATCCCTCCCCCTCCTGTCTTCTCCTATCATTTTGCATCTCCCCCTCCCCCTCCAACTTTCATATCCCTTACTCACTCTTCCTTCAGTTAGTCCTGACGAAGGGTCTCGGCCTGAAACGTTGACTGCACCTCTTCCTACAGATGCTGCCTGGCCTGCTGCGTTCACCAGCAACTTAGATCTATGGAGGGGTATGTTTTGGGCCAAGACCCCTCATCAGGACCAGAAGCCAGAATAAGGTGATGAGAGAGGAAGGAGCACAAGCTGGCACATGATAGGTGAAGCCAAGTGAGGAGGAAGATGGTTGGTATCTGGGGGAGGGTGAATGAAGTGAGAAGCTAGGAGGTGATAGGCAAAAAAGATAAAGGGCTGAAGGAAGAAGCTGATAGGAGAGGAGAGTGGACTATGACTAGGGAAAGAGGAAGAGCACCATTGGGGTGTGATGGACAAGTGAGGAACATTTCTGTCATGTTTCATACATTATGGCAATGAATGCACATCAAAGAATTCAAATTCTGAACAACAGAAATACTGCAGATGCTGGAGATTCAAGCAACACACACAAATCACTGCCAAAATGCTTCACGGCAATTTGAATTCTTTGCAACACACACAAAATGCTGGAGGAACTCAGCAGGCCAGGCAGCATCTATGGAAAAGAGTGCTTAAAAAAAGGGGGTTTAAACCAGCTATTAGAAAGGCTAGAGGACAGAGGGAAAAGCAACAGTTGATTCAACACTGAGCCCACAGCATTTGTGGGCCAGAGAAAAAGAGCTTGTGACCTTTCTTCAGAATCGACCCATCTCAGAGCAACCATCAACAAAACAAACAGAAAACTATTCTATGTGCCCAGATCAATAGAGTTCATGTTTGAAGCAATAGTACTGAGAGCCTGCCATGCTACACATTGATTCCTGCAATGTGTATAGTTGATTATGACAGGAATCTTCAAATCCTTGAAGGATCATGGTTTCAACATCAGACACCTGGGTCATATGGCAAGGGTCAATAATCTTGGGACCCTTCAGAAATGGGAGGTAATGAGTGAGAGAGAACCTTTACAGGCAGCAAGGTTAGTTCAGAATTACTGGAGTGATCTGTGGCATGTCCCAGAAGGTCTCATGATCTCTTTTTATAATGTAACCACCTTTAGTTCCAAGAAATGTTCAATTCTAAGCAGTGTCTTTACATATTCTGTCCTCTCTAATCTTTAATAAATCCTCAGAGTTATTACTTCCAAAATATTCAAAATTATTTCAATATACTAATAGTCTGACTGATAAGAGCTTCTCCAGAATCAAGGACTTGGCCCTGACCCACAAGCAACGTTTAATTTTTAGAGAAATTATGATTAAATACTTTACACAAAACTGAGTGGCTATTTATTTAAACCATTCCAGGCTTATAAGGCTGCTCAAAACTTCCGAGAAAAGTAATAAAAGACAGAATTACAACCAAGAATGACGGTAAACCTTTGTGGCAACTGATCCCCTGTGACAGGAGGCAATGTGCTTCCCTTGAGTTCCACCTTCAATCGCTGCCTATGAGGCCTTCCTTACCTCTCATTTTTCTTGGAATAGATAAGATAAACAAAGTCATTAGATTTAGATGCTTTTATTGCCTTTGGTCTTGAGACTCTCCCTCTTGTTTCCAAACCTTTTATTGATTTCTTTTTTAAAATTTTGTTATGGTCAGTGTTTTTAATTTTCTTATCTTGGTTATCTAATTACCTCATATCCTAAAAGGACTGGAGTTAACTGCCGTATATGAATGCTGCTATGTGATGCCATATGCCTGTGGTGGTGCTGAATATACCATAAACAATCAGAGGCTACTTTGTATTAGGTACTCCTGTAACTAATGAAGTAACCAATGAGTGTAAGTTTGTGGCCTTCTGCTGCTCTAGCCAATCCACTTCGAGGTTTGACATGTTGTGTGTTCACAGATGCTCTTTCTGCTCGATACTGTTGTAATGCATGGTTAGCTGTGTTACTGTTGCCTTCCTGTCAGCTTCAACCAGTCTGGCCATTCTCCTCTGACCGCTCTCATTAACAAGGTGTTTTCGCCCACAGACCGCCATTCACCAGATGTTTTTTGTTCTATTCTCTATAGATTCTCATAGAGTTTTTCAAGGAAGCTACCTGGCAAGTTGATGAAACCAAGGCAGTGGATGGTTGTCCACATGGACTTTAGCAAAACACTTGACAACATCCCACATGAGAGGTTAGTCAGGAAGGTTCAGTCATTTGGCATTCAAGATAAGGTAGTAAATTGGATTAGACGTTGGCTTTGTGGGAGAAGCCAGAGAGTGGTGGTGGATGGTTGCCTCTCTGATTTGGTCCTGTGACTAGTGGAGTGCTGCAGGGATCAATGCTGGTTCCATTGTGTGTCATCTATTTCAACAATCTGGATGATAATGAGATTAACTGGATTGGGAAATTTGCAGATGCTACCAACATAGGCGGGTGCAGTGGACAGCAAGGAAGGCTATCAGAGCTTGCCAGAAGGGAAAACGGCATATGGAATTTAATGCAGACAAGCAAAATTTCCTCTAAGGTGTGCACGAGTGTACGTGCACACTCATGTTTAGCTACTGGCACACAAAGGAATTTAAACTGCGCACAAAACGTTGTCATCCTCTACCTCATTGGCATGGCAAGTATATTTCATGATCATACACAATCATATTTCCTTTTCTGGTTTCTGATGTGGATGGTGTTGACAACTTGGAGTTTGTGATGATTTGTCTGCAGATTTTAGAAATGGCTTCATTTATACTGTTTTTATTGAAGAAATTATTGATTTACAATAGAAACATAAAAAACCTACAGCACAATACAGGCCCTTCAGCCCACAAAGTTGTGCCGAACATGTCCCTACCTTAGAAATTACTAGGCTTACCCATAGCCCTCTATTTTACTAAGCTCCATGTACCTATCCAAAAGTCTCTTAAAAGACCCTATCGTATCCGCCTCCACCACCGTTGCCAGCAGCCCATTCCACACACTCACCATTCTCTGCGTAAAAAACTTAGCCCGGACATTTCCTCTGTACCTACTCCCTAGCACATTAAACCTGTGTCCTCTTGTGGCAACCATTTCAGCCCTGGGAAAAAGCCTCTGACTATCCACACGATCAATGTCTCTCATCATCTTATACACCTCTATCAGGTCACCTCTCATCCTTCGTCTCTCTAAGGAGAAAAGGCCGAGTTCACTCAATCTGTTTTCATAAGGTATGCTCCCCAATCCAGGCAACACCCTTGTAAATCTCCTCTGCACCCTTCCTATAGTGAGGCAACCAGAACTGAGCACAGTACTCCATGTGGGGTCTGACCAGGGTCCTAGATAGCTGCAACATTACCTCTCGGCTCCTAATTTCAATTCCACGATTGATGAAGGCCAATACACCTTATGCCTTCTTAACTACAGAGTCAACCTGCGCAGCTGCTTTGAGCGTTCTAGGGACTCGGACCCCAAGATCCCTCTGATCCTCCACACTGCCAAGAGTCTTACCATTAATACTGTATGTTGAATTCCAAAGAAGCAAACGGTGTGAAGTTCAAAAGAGCTGCTCATTCACTTAAAGTGGAATAGCTTATTATCCTTAGAATAGCTTCAGGTTTACATCCATTTAACAATTCAATGCCCTCATGTTGTTGTCACCGGGCAAAAAATTGCACAGCACAAGATTTTTGCGCACACTGGTTAATACAAATCAGAGGGAACATTGCTGAAAAGTGTAAGGTGTAACACTTTGGTAGAACCAACCAGAGTAGATCTTACACAGTGAATGGTAGGGAGTGCAGTAGAACAAAGGGATCTGGGAACGCAGGTCCATAATTCATTGAAAATGCCAGCACAGGTAGATAGGGTCATAAAGAGAACTTTTGGCACATTGGCCTTCATAGAGTAAATCTAAGTATTGAGTACAGGAAATGGACTGTTATGAGGAAGTTGTATGAGAAGTTGGTGAGGCCTAATTTGGAGCCTTGTGTGCAGTTTTAGTCATCTACCTACAAGAAAGATGTAAATAAGGTTGAAAGTGTACAGAGAAAATTTACAAGGATGTCGCTGGGACAGGAGAACCTGAGTTTAAAGGAAAGATTGAATAGGTTAGAACTTTATTTCCTAGAACGTACAAGGTTGAGGGGCGATTTCATGGAAGAACAAAATTACTGGGGGTATATATAGGGTAAATGCAAACAGCCATTTTCCACTGAGATTGGGGGGACAACAACTAGAGGTCATTGTTTAAGGGTGAAAGGTGGAATGTTTAAGGGGAGCATAAGGGGAAACTTCTTCACACGAAGGGTCTTGAGAGTGTGGAATGTGCTGCCAGTCCAAGTGGTACAGGCGAGCTCGATTTCAACGTTTAAAAGAAGTTTGGATAGGTACATGGATGTGAGGGGTATGGAGGGCTATGGTCCGGGTGCAGGTCGATGGGTGTAGGCAGTTTAAATATTTTGACATGTTCTAGATGAGTTGAAGGGGCTGTTTCTGTGCTGAACTTTTCTATGACTCTATGAGTGTTGTGCACGAAAATCCCTGGAGCTCAGCAGAGATACTCAAACCACTCCTTCTGGCACCAATACTCATTCCATGCTCAAAGTCACTTAGATCACATTTCATCCTCATTCTGAAGTTTGGACTAAACAACAACTCTTGACCGCGTGTATCTTTTATGCACTGAATTGCTGCCACATGATTAGCTGTATATATATTGGCAATAATGAACAGTGAGCGGCTGTATATGTGCATCTAATAAACATAGAAACATAGAAACATAGAACATAGGTGCAGGAGTAGGGCATTTGGCCCTTTGAGCCTGCACCGCCATTCAGTACGATCATGGCTGATCATCCAACTCAGAACCCTGTACCAGCCTTCTCTCCATACCCCCGATCCCTTTAGCCACAAGGGCCATATCTAACTCCCTCTTAAATATAGCCAATGAATTGGCCTCAACTGTTTCCTGTGGCAGAGAATTCTACAGATTCACCACTCTCTGTATGAAGAAGTTTTTCCTCATCTAGGTCCTAAAAGGCTTCCCCTTTGTCCTCAAACTGTGACCCCTCGTTCTGGACTTCCCCAACATCGGGAACAAACTTCCTGCATCTAGCCTGTCCAATCCCTTTAGAATTTTATACATTTCAATCAGATCCCCCCTCAATCTTCTAAATTCCAGAGAGTACAAGCCTAGTCGATCCAGTCTTTCATCATATGAAAGTCCTGCCGTCCCAGAAATCTATCTGGTGAACCTTCTTTGTACTCCCTCTATGGCAAGAATGTCTTTCCTCAGATTAGGGGACCAAAACTGCACACAATACTCCAGGTGTGGTCTCACCAAGGCCTTGTACAACTGCAGTAGTACTACCCTGCTCCTGTACTCGAATCCTCTCGCTATGAATGCCAGCATACCATTCGCCTTTTTCACTGCCTGCTGTACCTGCATGCCCACTTTCAATGACTGGTGTACAATGACACCCAGGTCTCGTTGCACCTCCCCTTTTCCTAATCGGCCACCATTCAGATCATAATCTGTTTTCCTGTTCTTGCCACCAAAGTGGATAACCCCACATTTATTAACATTAAATTGCACCTGCCATGAATTTGCCCACTCACCTAACCTATCCAAGTCACCCTGCATCCTCTTGGCATCCTCCTCACAGCTAACACTGCCACCCAGCTTCGTGTCATCTGCAAACTTGGAGATGCTGCATTTAATTCCCTCGCCGTCATTAATATATATTTATATTTATATATTAATGCTGCATTAATATAAAAAGTGGCCACTGAGTGCATAAATGTGAATATGGAAATAAGCTCAACACTTACTTTGATCATTTGACTCTGACTTTTGCACATCTTTAAATCTTAATCTTCCATTCATCCTGCAGTCAATACATCTTTAAATGCTAGTGTGCAGTCAGCTGATCAGCTCACCCCTTGCTTTTCAAGCTAGGATATACTTCTTAAATATATTCAACAATATCATCTTGATTTTCAGTTATGCTGGTCTTATATTTGACTGTGAAAGTTTCCTTCAGTGAAGCTTTGGAGAGAGCAAGTGAAGTTTGATTCTCTGATGATTACTTGTTTACCTGGATTATTCCTGAGAGTTCTACCCCTGTTAATATACTTGATGTGATGAGGAAATTTTTATATCAATTGATTTGGATGCCTCACTTTGTGTAACTCTTTTGACCATCCTTTCACACGGCTTTTCACCCAATCACTGCCAGCTAAACGTGAATGCCAGTCAATCATGAATGACAGTAAATCGTGAGGTAACAAATTTCCACTAACAGGATGCAAGGTGTTTGAAGTTTTTTGAAGCTATCCGTGTTCAAATCCTAAGCAAGCAATTTTCAAGCAAAGAGACCAAATGATGATCGACAGCTTAGTCAGTCAATAAATCATTCAAAGGCTAATTCCGCAACCTTTAGTGGAATGGTACAGCCACGGTATGGGAAGAAGACAGGAGAAAGGGCTTAAAAGGGATAATAAATTAGTGATGATAGAATGGCAGAGCACTGAATGGGCTGAATAGCATAATTCTGCTCCTATGTCTTATGGTTTGGCTTTTGGATAAACAGCTAGAAGTCTGGACCACTGATGCAGAACTGAGCTCCAATCCCGCCATGGCAACTGGAGAACTTAAACTTCCAGTAATTAAATTAATTAGGGTTAGGGTTTAATTAAAAAAAAGTCAGTCTGAACAACACTACCATGAAAGTACTGGGTTGTTTCAAAATCCCATCTCTTTCACTACTGTCCAGAGACTAGTGAAGCTTGGAGAAGAAACTCTACCTTACCAGTGCACCCATATTCGGAGTTGAAAGTTCAAAGTAAATTTATTATCTAAGTACATATATAGTCATAGTCATACTTTATTGATCCCGGGGGAAATTGGTTTTCGTTACATTTGCACCATAAATAATTAAATAGTAATAAAACCATAAATAATTAAATAGTAATATGTAAATTATGCCAGGAAATAAGCCCAGGACCAGCCTATTGGCTCAGGGTGTCTGACCCTCCAAGGGAGGAGTTGTAAAGTTTGATGGCCACAGGCAGGAATGACTTCCTATGACGCTCTGTGTTGCATCTCGGTGGAATGAGTCTCTGGCTGAATGTACTCCTGAATGTACATTACGTAGTAGATGGGAGACATTGTGCAAGATGGCATGCAACTTGGACAGCATCCTTTTTTCAGACACAACCGTCAGAGAGTACAGTTCCATCCCCACAACATCACTGGCCTTACGAATGAATTTGTTGATTCTGTTGGTATCTGCTACCCTCAGCCTGCTGCCCCAGCACACAACAGCAAACATGATCGCACTGGCCACCACAGACTTGTAGAACATCCTCAGCACCGTCCAATAGATGTTAAGGGACCTCAGTCTCCTCAGGAAATAGACCCTTCTTGTAGACAGCCTCAGTGTTCTTTGACCAGTCCAGTTTATTGTCAATTCTCATCTCCAGGTATTTGTAATCCTCCACCATGTCCACACTGAACCCCTGGATGGAAACAGGGGTCACCGGTACCTTAACTCTCCTCAGGTCTACCACCAGCTCCTTAGTCTTTTTCACATTAAGCTGCAGATAATTCTGCTCACACCATGTGACAAAGTTTCCTTCCCTTAGCCTTGTACTCAGCCTCATTTCCCTTGCTGATGCATCCAACTATGGCAGAGTCATCAGAAAACTTCTGAAGATGACAAGACTCTGTGTAGTAGTTGAAGTCCGAGGTGTAAACAGTGAAGAGAAAGGGAGACAAGACAGTCCCCTGTGGAGCCCCAGTGCTGCTGATCACTCTGTCGGACACACAGTGTTGCAAGCACACGTACTGTGGTCTGCCAGTCAGGTAATCAAGAATCCATGACACCAGGAAAGCATCCACCTGCATCGCTGTCAGCTTCTCCCCCAGCAGAGCAGGGCGGATGGTGTTGAACGTAGCGGAGAAGTCAAAAATCATGACCCTCACAGTGTTCGCTGGCTTGTCCAGGTGGGCGTAGACATGGTTCAGCAGGTAGACGATGGCATCCTCAACTCCTAGTCGGGGCTGGTAGGTGAACTGGAGGGGATCTAAGTGTGGCCTGACCATAGGCCGGAGCAGCTCCAGAACAAGTCTCTCCAGGGTCTTCATGATGTGGGAGGTCAATGCCACCGGTCTGTAGTCATTGAGGCCGCTGGGGCGCGGCGTCTTCGGCACAGGGACGAGGCAGGACGTCTTCCACAGCACAGGAACACTCCGGAGCCTCAGGCTCAGGTTGAAGACATGGCAGAGTACTCCACATAGCTGAGGGGCACAGGCTTTGAGCACCCTGGTACTGGCACCATCCAGGCCTGCAGCCTTGCTTGGGTTGAGACGTTTCAGCTGTCTTCTCACCTGTTCAGCCGTGAAGCCCACAGTGGTGGTTTTGTGTGGGGGAGGGGTATAGTCATGAGAGCAGGGTGGGGGACTGTGAGGAGGGATAGGAGGGGAGAGTGGAATATGTGTTGGTTGGGGGCCGACAACAGATGACTCATGTGGGGGATGGGCAGGGGCCACAATGTTGCCATTACTACCTTGAGATTCATTTTCCCAGGCATTTACAGGAAACAAGAAAGTACAGCAGAAATTACGAAAAACTACACATAAACTGACAATGAACTGATTCCCCAACTGAGTCCTTAACTTGCTTTCAAAGACTCTACAACTCATGTTCTCAGTATTATGTATGTATTAACAAACAACCAATGTGCAAAAGAGGACAAACTATGCAAGTGCTCATTTAGTAACTTTTTCAATGACATCGGCAAACCCAGCTTCAGCTGTTCCCTCGGGCAGTCCATTCTAGGTAACCATGCTGAAAAAGGTCCTAGATGTCTTTCCTCTTTCCCTAACTCTATGTTCTCCAGTCTTATCGGGAAATTTTTCTTGCAATCTGCCTTACCTAAACCCCTTCTAGTTTTATGCCAATAATTGGCACGGATGATCCCAGCTTCAGGTTTAGATTCTGATTGACACGTCACAACATCACATCGAAACAGAGAGTGAAACGCATTGTTTACATTGAAAACCAACTCACCTAAGTATGTGCTGGGGGCAGCCCGCAAGTATCATTACATCCAGCACCACCATAGCGTATCCACAACGTTCAGCAGAAAATCACAAGCAACAACAACAAGTCTTTTTTTTCCCACCCTCCCAGCAACCCACCCACCCACTCACTCACATTCAAAGGGAGGCCTCCAACCCCAGGACAAGCCCCCTCCAGGCCCAGGACTTGTAAGCTCACAGACTCTCTCCTACTCGGTCTTCTCTGTCATTCACACATGTATGAATGGTGGCATCCTGTGCCCTGACCAGCCACACTTCCAACCACAAAAGAACCTGGGTTCAACATGCTCAGTAATCCTCCTCAGACAGCCTCTCATCCCAGTAATCAGCCTCCTGAGCCTTCTCTGAATTAGTGCATGCATATCACTCTCTAAATGAGGACTGCCGTTGTGTCATCACATGTCCTGTATAGCTATAGCTAGAACTCCCTTTCCATGTACACCATTTCCTGTGTAATAACTGCTTCCATTTGCCTTCCTATGTACCTGATGGACATCCTGTAGTAGATTATGACCTAAGTGGACCATTTTTAATATATTTTGAGTTCGGTCGATACGTTGAAAGCTAAGAGCAGCGCTAGCTTGTGTTCCCACGGTTACTTTGAACGCACTCCACAGAAATCAATTTCATTCCTCACATTTCTCTATTTGCTACACAAATCAGATCAGACAGAAATCAGAGGTAATTGTGGGGAACTACCGCTTGTGCATTGTTCGCTGCGGCTCAGCTTTTCAAAGTCGCGATCAAAGGACGGAGCTCAAAGCAAAAGTGACGGGACAAGAACAAAAATCAATCCACATGTTATCCCAGAGAACAGGCGACCCCCTGCGTGTGGTTTGGCAGTCTGGCAGGCTAACCCTTTGTTGGTACAACTTGTGTCGTTACTTCCGACATGTTTCGCTACTTCAGACTGGTTTAACTGGGCATCTTTCGATCTCCCTTCAGCAATTTTACCCATTTCTGGGGAGGCAGCCAGCAAAGCCTCCCTACTGGGCGGTGGGGGTGGGGGGGATGTAGCTGACTGATAATAAGAAACACCAGTTATTTCTACAGCAAAGATGAAGAAATAAGAACCTATTAAAAAGTCTTTCCTTCTCCTGTCTTCTGTCTGAAGTCAGAGTCAGAATTATTATCACTGATTTATAGGACATGAAATTAGTTTGTGGCAACAGTACTGTGAAAAGTCATAAAATTATTATAAATTCGAAATTAAATAAATAGTGCAAACAAAAAAAAAGTAATGAAATAATGATCACCTGTTCACAGATCATTCATAAATCTGATGACAGACGGGAAGAAGCTGTTGCTGAATCGTTGAGTGTGGGGTGTCATACACCTATATCTCATTCTCATGGTGGTAATGAGAAGAAATCATGTCCTAAAGGTGAGGGCCTTTACTTGATGGATACACCTTCTTTTGCAGGTGTCCTCAATGGCAGGGAGGCATGGAGCTGGCTGAGTTTACAACCCTCTTACCTCAAACATAGAGTATTTCCGGTTGGGTTGAGTTGTTCTCCGATCTTGGCAATTTACTTGCAAAAGTTTTGTCAGCATGGGAGGAGACATTGTCAGTGTGCTATTGATTGTGTGTCCTTCAAATGTTTGGTCTTTATATACTTGTCAATCAGCTGATTGGTCATCATTTCAGAAACTCATTTGTGATGTGGGGAGGATTTGTGATGTGCCTCGTCGCTGACTGGCTGTGTGAGGAACTTTATGCGTTGTAGTCTGGAATTTTGCCTGCGTCGGCTCATAAATGGGATCAAGGTCTGAGTGCTTGTTGACAGGGCTCTTTGTGGAAAACCACACTTCTGGGAATTCTCCTGCATGCCGCAAGTCTGCTTGCGCCATAATTTCTCTGATGCCCAGTTGAATTTGCACTCCTCTCAATCTTCATGGGTAGCGACTAGAGAGAGTTGTTCATGCTTCTTTACAACAAGTTGATGTTCATGGATACTTGTGGATAGTGTTTTCCCAGTTTGGCAAATGTAATATTTGCTGCAGATTGACAACACACCAACCAAGGAGCAACCAAATGGGTTGTCCTTCCATACATTTAAAATACCTTGGAAATGACAACCCGACTGCTCCTAGAACATAGAATTTCAGTTTTGCAATTTGCAGTCCAAAAGAATGAACCAAGTTATTAAACAAAGACCAATGTGGTCTACAAAACCTAATGCGAGGACTGCAGGAAATATTACATCGGCCAAACTAGGAGAAAGCCATCCACAAGGATACATGAACTTTGAAGTCTTGTTGTGGAAGTCATTGCTTGTAAAACGTGGTGTAAGCAGTCTTTTCAGAGTAATTAGACAATTATAGGTGAACAATGTTATAGGGAATGAGTGGGATATTGGGGACTAACGGGTTTGCTCGACAATCATACAGTATAGATTAGACAGGCCAAATGGCCTCCTGTAAAACATCTAAGATTACTGATTCCACTGGGAACATAGTCTTTCTTCACACTGATCTAATCAAGACTTCTGGTGTAGACTTTGCAGTTTATCTTGGAATTCTTAATTGGCAATTAATTACCAAATGTGGACTATTAAGGAAAATAATTTTCCTCTAATTAATGAGAGTTCACATATTCCACACTGAATTAAACCCGACAGCAACAAACTGAAATACATTCAAGACACCACTAACACAATTTTTGCCAGCAGATGCATGCCATAACAACAACAAAAATGAACTCAACTAAGACCATAAAACATAGGAGCAAATTAGGCCATTCAGCCATTCAAGTTTTATCTGCCATTCCTCTCAACCCCATCCTCCTTCCTTCTTCCTATAACCTTTGAGACCCTTACCAACAAAGAACCTATCAACCTTTGCTTTAAGTAGACTTGGCCTCCATAGCTGACTGTGGAAATTAATTCCACAGATTTACCGCCCTCAGGCTAAAGAAATTCCTTTTTATCTCTGTTCTTGAGGGACTTCCTAGTGTTCTGAAGCTATGCCCTTTGGTCTGAAACTCCCACTATAGAAAACATCCTCTCCAGGTCCACTCCATCTAGGCTGTTCAATATTTCACAGATTTCAACACGATCCCCTGTCATTCTTCTGCACTCAAGTGAGTACGGGCCCAGAGCCATCAAACGCTCTTTATATATTAACTGTTTCATTCCTGGGTTATTCTCATGAACTCCCTTTTGACCCTCTCTGATGCCAGCACATCCTTTCCTAGATAAGGGGCCCAAAACTGCCCAAAGTAAAATCGTAAAGTGGAGTCTCATAGATGAGGATCCTGGTTAAAATGTGGTATCTGTTCATCCCCTCTAGTTGTGGTATTTAGCATAGAGCATTGGCTCCATCATACGTAGTTATATTGGGAAATCATTAAAAGGTCTTCTAATATTCTAGTTGGGTGGTGGGATGGAGAAACATCTCTACCAAAGGTTGTAAGGCACCACTTCCCTCCGCTGGCCTGCAGGTCGCCCCTGGGCAAAGTGTAGTGGGTTAATGGGTTAGTACACAGGCACATGGGCCAAATGGCTCCCTTCTCCATCAATTATGTTTGTTTTGTCAGACTTCAACTATCCAACCCCAGGGCTGATTGGGGTGGGGGCAGGGAGAGGGTCCTAAAATTGGAAGGCATAGATACAAGATAAAGGGAGAGATTTAAAAGATACCTGAGAGGTAAATTCTTTTACACAGAGGATAAGGTTCATTGAGGGATGAGGAGTTGAGTTATGTCTCTACCAAAGGAGGTGTAAGGCACTCCTTCCCTCCTCTATCCTGCAGCTCCCCTTGGGCAAGGCGTAGCACCTGCTTAACCCCTCCAATCAGGGTCATGTGAAGCTACAGGAGCAGGTGGTGGACGGTCGTATGAGCAGCTGGTGCATATCAGAAATCCTGGTTGTGTGACCACTGACACCAGGCAGACAATCTCTGAAGTGTATTGATAACGGCTGGGAT
This sequence comes from Mobula hypostoma, assembly GCF_963921235.1. Lineage (NCBI taxonomy): Eukaryota > Metazoa > Chordata > Chondrichthyes > Myliobatiformes > Myliobatidae > Mobula > Mobula hypostoma. Next base: position 80,754,612 of record NC_086109.1, read on the forward strand.
CACCCGTCCAGTAAAGACACTGCCCAGAAGAAGGCAATGCCAAGCAACTTTTTTAGGAAAATTTGTCAAGAACAATCACGGTCATGGGACCAGGATCACCCATGTCATATAACACAGCACATAATGATGATGATGATGATGATGATATTCTAGTAGAAGTTATATAACATTGTAATCATCTTTCTGTTTTCACTACCAGTTGAATGTGGGCAGGAGTTCTGATGAACTGGCCTATTTGGATGACTGTTCCTTTGTATTCACTATCTGGGCATCATAGTCTGGCCAAAAGTTTTTGCCCATCCCTGGTTGCTCTTCAGAAATTGGTGATAATGCATTTTCTTGAACTACTGTAGCCTTTCTAATGAAGGAGCTCCAGAGTTGATATTGCTTAGATGGGTCTAGCATTTAGATCAAGCTGTGATGAAGGGAGAGTAATATACTTCTATGTCAGAGTTGTGTGTAACTAGGAGAAGACTCTGCTGGTTGTAGTCATCCAATGTGCCTGCTGTGCTTGCATTCTAGGTAACAGAAGTCCTGATGTCTGTGGCTACCAGAAAGCCTTGCCAAGTGACTGCAGTGCATTTGTGGGTGGTATTGCAAACAGTGTGTGTCATTGGTGGGGGTAATGAATGTTTAGGTTGGGAAAGGTGTCAGTCAACTGGACTGCTTTATCCTGGATTGTGGCAAGAGAGTTGCTGTAGATCATCCAGACAGGGGGGAAATGTTCCATTATACTCCTGACGTGCTTTGTAGATGGTGGGAAGGCCTTGGAATGTCAGGCAATGAGTCCCTCATCATGGGATACCCAATCTCTGATCTGGTTTTGTTGTCAGGTAGTCCATATGATACTCAGCCGTGATAATGTCGTTGATTAGATTAGATTCAACTTTATTTTCATTGCGCTGAGTACAGATACAAAGCCAATCAAATGCATTTAGCATCTGACCAGAAGTGCAAAGAATAGTGTTATTTACAAAATAACTGTGAGTTTAAAAAATGCTACAGCACACAAATATAGAAGTACTGAGACAGTACAATATGGATGCAATACTGCTTAGCGCTGTGATGAGAGGTTCAGCAGGGTCACAGCCTCAGGGAAGAAGCTCTTCCTGTGCCTGCTGGTGCGGGAGCGGAGGCTCCTGTAGCGCCTACCGGATGGGAGGAGAGTAAAAAGTCCATGATTGGGCTGAGAGGCATCCCTGATAATGCTTTTCACCCTACCCAGGCAGCATTTATGGTAGATGTTCTTAATGGTGGGCAATTGGGTGCCGATAATCCGCTGGGCAGTTTTCACCACATGCTGGAGTGCTTTTTTTCCATGCCACACTGAGATGCAGTTGGTGAGTATGCTCTCAATGGTACAGCGGTAAAAGTCCGTCAGTTTCCTGGAACAGAGGTGAGCTTTCTTCATGCTCCACAGGAAATAAAGGCACTGTCAATTATCAAATGTAGTTGCCCAGGTTTTCTTTTGCTGGAGATGGTAAATGCCTGTCATCTTTGTGTGTGGATGTTACTTGACACTCACTCAAGATCTGCTCTCATGTAGCACAGTCTTTGCCATCTATCTGTTACACCTGAAGAATTGTGGCTGGACCTGAACATTGTGCATTTAGCAAGTATCCTGTTTTTGTCCTTATGAAACAAGCAAAGTCATTAATGAGTCAAGGCATTGTCATAAGGAACTTCTAACCATGATGCCATTTGTGACTAAATGTAATAATCAGTTTGAAACTCATTTGGACTTGTGCTTTAACAGACCGGTGCAATGCATTTTGCCACCCAACAATGAACTCACATAGAACCAAATTAAGTCTGTCCTGTACTGATAAAAAAAATCAATTGGAAAGCTGACCTTTAGCTTTTAGTTAGGAACAATAAAGATAAAAATGATTTGAATATCTTCAATCTTAACATTTCAAATAAAACAGAAGATGCTGTTTTTATTCATCTAAGGATATTCCTGCAATGTTGGCAGTGTGTAACATGAGAGCTGTGGATGGTGGTGAACCCAAGTGTGGGGTGAGGTCTAGAATTGACTCAGACTCAAGACCACACAAATGAAATCCAAAGGTAAAACCACAAATAGTGGTACTAGAAATGAAATTCCTATGATTGAACACTGAGTGCTCAGCATGACACCTTTAAGTACAGACTTTCCAGGAAGGAATGCGGCAGGCAATAATTAGCCATCTGAGTCTTAAAGAGACAGTGGCAGCTAACCATATTCTGGAGAATTGAAGAACCGAAACTTGGATGCCTACTGCTGTTCAGTTGGGACCACAACATGGTGGTCTCCACAACTGGATCTGGGAATGCTGTACTGAAGTGCCTATTGATCAATCACAATCTACTGATGGGACTTACAGAACAGAGGCACAGAAGTCAAGTTTAGAGTCAACCTGGTTTAAAGACTGGCTCATACAGGCAACAAACCTTGTCCACTGTAAATAGATATGCTCACTTTAATATCAAGGATCAACTTTATTCACAACTTAAAGCACACAGTATTGGGGGTAAGGTATTGATGTGGATAGAGAATTGGTTAGCAGACAGGAAGCAAACAGTGGGAATAAACGGGACCTTTGCAGAATGGCAGGCAGTGACTAGTGGGGTACCGCAAGGCTCAGTGCTGGAACCCCAGTTGTTTACAATGTATATTAATGACTTGGATGAGGGAATTAAATGCAGCATCTCCAAGTTTGTGGATGACACCAAGCTGGGCGGCAGTGTTAGCTGTGAGGAGGATGCTAAGAGGATGCAGGGTGACTTGGATAGGTTGGGTGAGTGGGCAAATTCATGGCAGATGCAATTTAATGTGGATAAATGTGAAGTTATCCACTTTGGTGGCAAAAATAGGAAAACAGATTATTATCTGAATGGTGGCCGATTAGGAAAAGGGGAGGTGCAACGAGACCTGGGTGTCATTATACACCAGTCATTGAAAGTGGGCATGCAGATGCAGCAGGTGGTGAAAAAGTCAAATGGTATGCTGGCATTTATAGCGAGAGGATTCGAGTACAGGAGCAGGGAGGTACTACTGCAGTTGTACAAGGCCTTGGTGAGACCACACCTGGAGTATTGTGTGCAGTTTTGGTCCCCTAATCTGAGGAAAGACATCCTTGCCATAGAGGGAGTACAAAGAAGGTTCACCAGATTGATTCCTGGGATGGCAGGACTTTCATATGAAGAAAGACTGGATGAACTGGGCTTGTACTCGTTGGAATTTAGAAGATTGAGGGGGGATCTGATTGAAACGTGTAAGATCCTAAAGGGATTGGACAGGCTAGATGCAGGAAGATTGTTCCCGATGTTGGGGAAGTCCAGAACGAGGGGCCACAGTTTGAGGATAAGGGGGAAACCTTTTAGGACTGAGATTAGGAAAAACTTCTTCACACAGAGAGTGATGAATCTGTGGAATTCTCTGCCACAGGAAACAGTTGAGGCCAGTTCATTGGCTATATTTAAGAGGGAGTTAGATATGGCCCTTGTGGCTATGGGGATCAGGGGGTATGGAGGGAAGGCTGGTGCAGGGTTCTGAGTTGGATGATCAGCCATGATCATAATAAATGGCGGTGCAGGCTCGAAGGGCCGAATGGCCTACTCCTGCACCTATTTTCTATGTTTCTATGTTTCTATATTCACTTACATATATTAGGAATTTGCTGTGGTGCTTTGGTGTGAGGTGCAACATAAACAATAGCACTCAGTGATTAAAAAGAATAAAGAATTATATAAATATAATGTTAGAGGTTAAAGTATGAATATGGAATAAATTATGTATAAATATATAAATACCAGCATGCATTTACAATGTAAACAGCACATAAAAAATGGTTTAAAATGCTTACAGTGCATTGCAGGAATGGGATAATAGACAGAGGGGAGAAGGTGGTGAACTAGAATGGTTGATCAGATTAACTCCCTGTGGGAAGACACTTTGAAGATGCTATAAAGTTTTAATCTTAATAGTCCTGTAGCATTTTCCAGAATGGAGCTTTCTCCCATCTTTACTCCATCCGCAAAAGGCAAGATTTCCCAGAGGCTAACCATTTCAATTCCAATCCCCATTCCGGTCCATGGCCTCTTCTGCTGCCATGAGGCCACTCTTAGGTTGAAGGAGCTACAACTTATATTCCATCTTGGTAGACTCCAGTCTGATGGAGTGAACATTGACTTCTCCAATTTCTGATAATTTTCCTCCATCTCCCTTCCCACTTCTTCTATTCCCTATTCCCTCTCCTCCTCACCTGCCTAACCCTCCTCCTGGTGCCCTTTCTACTTCTCTTTCTCCCATGGTCCACAATCCTCTCCCTTCAGATTCTTTCCTCTCTCTTTACCTTCCTCTCCTTTACCTTTCTCACATGTCATCTCCCAGTTTCTTACCACCCACTTGCCTTCACATACTACCTCCTAGCTTGTACCATTTCTCCTTCCCCCACCTTTTTATTCTGGCATCATCCCCCTTCCTTTACAGCCCTGGTGAAGGGTTCCAGCCTGAAACATCGATTATTAATTTCTATAGCTGCTGTCTGACCTGCTGAGTTCCTCCAGCATTTTGTGTGTGTTGCTCTAGACTTCCAGCTCCTGCAGAATCTCTAGTGTTTATTAACACTATGAGCACTTTGCAATGCAATAGATGTTCTTTTTTTGCTGTAATTGCATCCGTTCTTCCATTATTTATAGGTTTTTCATCGCACCTGTCATGTGACAATAAACTCAATCTTGTATTCTGCAGAATCTCCTGTGTTTAGCTTTGGGAAAAGTAGTTTTCATAGAGGGTTGCGTTCGCAGTGATTTTTCCTGTCCATTTCTTTGTCCTGGATATGTACAAGCCCTGCAGTGACAGCAGGCAGCAGCTAATGACATTTTTTTGCTGACCTGACAGTTGCCTGTAGTTTTTGTGACAGGCCCGTCCAGCCCAATGAGCCTTCAGTGCCCAGTTACACCCGTCTGACCAGTTCACCTGCTAACCCGTACATTTTTGGAATGTGGAAGGAAACCGGAGCACCCAGAGGAAACCAACGCAGTCATGGGGAAAGAGTATAAGCTCCTTATAGACGGTGGCAGAATTGAACACAAGTCACTGGGGTCGTAATAGCATTATGCTTACTGCAACGTTGCCGTGCCAACCCTCGAACCAGAAGTCTTGCCATGTGAACACAACTGATTCTCAGTCAAGAGGACAGTTTCAGAGAATCAAACCACAAGAGTGTCCTCCAGCATCATGACACATTAAAAGACCGACGTCAATTGGGAACAAACTTTTCTTTGGGAGTATGATCAGCTGTTAGAGAATGAGGTGCTTCAATGGCAGAGAACATTAGGCAAGGTTCAGGAAAATGACTAATGTCAATAATAATGACTCCACTTCTGCTCTTCCTTTTGAAGATATTTGTTTCAATAAAAATCTTGAGTTATCAAGACATGTATCCACATAATGGCTTCAGGTAAACTCAGGTGAGAAGCAATGACACCTGCCAAAACGTTGGTTTAGGAGAAGAATTCATGATATGAACCAAGGTTGGGTTGGTGGGACATTTTCTTGTTTTCCGTACATGGAAGTGTGACCCTATCTTTTCTGGCCCTGCTCTCAGATGGGTCAAGGCGATCAAAGTATTGTAAGGAATATTCAAACCCAGGACTTACCTCCCCGGGTCCTATATCAGAGTTCAGATTGTAAAACTGGCAGTTAAACAGGAATTATGCCATCAATTGGAAAAGTCTGATTCTGCTCTAGGAAGGACCGTCAGATTTGAGTGACAGTGTTCAATCTGAATTGCATGCACTGTATATTGTATGAACGTGTTTAAAATGACCTCATAAAAGTGGCAAGATTTAGAAGCCAAATTTTCTGGTTAGAAGAAATTGTGCTGTGAAAAAACTAGAAAAATCCATGGCTTCTGAAGTGATTCAAGTGAAGGGAGCCTCGGGACCTGTAATACTTCTTGTATTATTCATGAATCGTGATTATTTGATGCTAACCTTCAAGTATTTAACTAAATAAGTGCAGAAAAGGGAAAACATTCTTTCTGCTGCAGTCTGCCCTACTGCGGGATCTCACTGTCTGGAAGACTCAGAAACGGTCCATATTTTATAGCAAAGAATAATAGCAATAGGGGTGAGGTGGTTATGCATACAATGCCAGAATACAACTTGCGTCTAAATTCTGATGACAATATCATAGGGATAAAAGGTGACTGCACTGGAAATCACGAAGCAGATTTTTACAAAAATGTTGCCGGGATAGGGAAATTCGAGCTGTGGGAAAAGATAAAGGTAATAATAAAGATTAGCATTGCTTGCCACATGTTCATCAACACATTGAAACATAAATCAAAATGCATCATTTGCATCAACGATGAACACAGCCTGAATACGTGCTAGGGGGTGCTCACAAGTGTAGCTTGCTTCTGTCTCCAAAATAGCATGCCCACGACTTATTAACCTTAATCCGTACACCTTTGGCATGTGGGAGGAAACCGGAGCATCATGCAAACATGGGGACAATGTACAAACTTCTTACAGGCAGCTGCAGGAATTGAACCTCAATCACTGATTGCTGGTGCTGTAATAGCATATGCCTACAGCTAGGCTACCGTGCTGGTCATGCGAGATTGGATAAACTGGTATTATTAACCATGGAATAGAGGAGGATGATGGAGTCCTATTTGAAGTGTGTAAAATGATGGAGAGTCTAGATAGAGTAAATAAGAATGAACTACTTCCCTGAGTCTCAGCCTGGAAAGAGTGCTGACTGTGTGGTCCCAGTACCCAAGGAGGGCCAACTGAAAGTCTTGGATGACTACTGTCCATTGGCCCTGATCTCACACATCATGAAGATCCTAGAGAGGTTGGTCCTGGCTCACCTCTGACCCATGGTCAGCTCACCCCTCAATCCCCTGCAGTTTATTCACCAGGAGCACATTGGAGTCGATGATGCTGTCACCTACCTGCTGAACAGAACCTACTCCCATTTGGATAAGCAGGGCAGCACTGTGAGGACAAACAAGAGAAAACCTGCAGATGCTGTAAATCCAAGCAACACGCACACACAGGGTCCTCAGGAATGGTCTCAGCCTGAACTATTGACTGTACCCTTTTTCTTAGATGCTGCCTGGCCTGCTGAGTTCCTCCAGCATGTGAGCACTGTGAGGATCATGTCTTTCGATTTCAATACCATACAGCCCTCATTGCTGGGAGAAAAGCTCCATTCAATGCAAGTTGGCACTTCCATTGTACCCTGAATAATGGACTACCTGACTGGCAGACCACAGTTTGTGCAGCTTCAGAGCTGTGTGTCAGACATGGCTGTAAGCAGCCCTGGGGCCTCACAGGGGACTGTATTGGCTCCATCCCGGTTTACCCTGTATACCTCGGATTTTAGATACAACACTGAGTCATGTCATTTGCAGAAAGTCTCTGATGACTCAGCAATAACTGGGTGTATAAAGGGAGGACAGGAGGATGAATACAACGCCTGGTGGAGGACTTTGCCAAATGGTGCAAGCTTAATCGTCTGCAGCTCGACATCAGTAAGATAAAGGAGATGGTGATGGACTTTAGGAAGACTAACTCTGCCTGCACTGCTCCCTGTTACTATTGATGATGAGGGTGTGGATGTAGTGAGCACCTACAAGTACCTGGAGGTGCACCTGGATGACAGACTTGAGTGGAGCCCCAACACAGAGACTGTGTACAAGAAGGGGAAAAGTCACCTCTACTTCCTGAGGAGACTGAGGTCCTTTGGAGTATGCAAGCCTATCCTTCATATGTTCTATCAGCCTGTTGTTACCAATCTGATCTTCTATACAGTGGTGTGCTGGAGCAAAGGCATCAACATGGGTGATACCAGCAGGCTTAATAAACTGATTAGAAAGGCTGGCTGTGTTATAGGAATCAAACTGGACATAGTGCAGCTTATGGTAGAACAAGGGGCCCTCCAATAAATCCTGGCAATTCTGGACAATGTTTCTCACCCTCTGCATGCCACATTGGCTGAACAGAGGAGCACTTTCGGTAATAGACTAAGACAACTGTGCTGCTCCAAAGAGCGCTATATGAGGTCATTCTTACCCTCTGCCATTAGGCTGTATAGTGAGTCAACCTATTGTTGGGGAAGTGATGACCCCTTCCTATTAGACTGTTATTAACCTTGGTTTACCAGAGTTCTGTTTAAACTCTGTTTAGCTCTGTTTATCATACTCTATTATCACGGACACCCTATGAAATTCCGTGCAATACTACCATCACTTTTTATTGGATAATGTGAATGCAACCATTACTGTATAATACGGTAATTCTTGCACTACCATCTTATCAGTGTGAGCTTACAAATCTTGTAATTATTGACTTGCAAATATTGCACATCTTATTTTTAAGGTAACTTATTTTTCTTCTTGCTTCTCTTCTAAAACTTACATATCTTTATACTTGTAATGCTACTGTGACAATGTAATTTCTTTTGGGATCAATAAAGTATCTATCTATAAATCACATTGTAAATGAGTCTAAATATAATTTTTATCTATAAACTTGTCCTTGTGAGCATGGGTTACTCACATTCAAATAACTGCTCACATGCTTTTTAGAGTGTCCCTTGTCCTGGACATAATAGGGTTAAGTTTCAAATCTGAACATCTGATCCAATCTTGACCATGCATTTTGTGGCATTAAAATTATGGGTCACTGGAGACTGATGTTCATTCACCTGGTTAGAGCACCCAAATAAAATCAGTATCCAAAGAGTAGTGATGAATGGTAAATTATCACTATCAAGACGCAGGCCATCTATTCTAGAATCTAACCATCTCCTTGGATTTGAGAAACAAACAGATCATGACATAACCTACTCCTACGACGACCTCAGCATGAAAAGGTGCAAACACCCACTTCTTCCTACTGCATTTCCTCGCTGTAGTATTTTTCATCAGTCACTGAAGCAGTTTTCAACCCCTTTTAAAGCCTCACATGGCAAGAATTCCAGGTTTTGTTAAAAAGCAGAAATTTTGAAATTTACTAGATGTTTGGGATGGATGACATCAATATCAAGCGCTTTCAAGCACTCATGTCTCCGAAACACAGCCATAAGATTTGAATTTATTCCAGTGTGTTTGAAATTGGTCCAGTCAGTTCTATTTCCTTTGCAACTGGGTGAATGGTGACATGTAATATGAAAGAAATTTAGTTATGAAACCAAGTACCTGTAGTCCCTTATTGCCATGCAGGACTTATGAAAAGTCCCCAAAAGGGACGATTTAGGAATTTTGCATTAGGACTCAGATCACCTAGATTTTAGCAAGTATTTTTTTCTTTGGAAAGGAATTAAGTTAATTAAATTCTAACTTTGTGACTGTGAACTATTTTAACCCAATAATTAAAACTGATCAAATTATCCAAAGCACATTGATATCAGAAGTGTTTTACATGCTGAACAATGAGGCAATCTGTATTCAGAAACACTGGAAGGAGAGAAACAGTTAACAATTTCAAGTCAAAGTTGTTGAACAGTAAGAATTTCTCAGAATCAGAATCAGGTTTAATATCACTAACATATGCGTGCAATGAAGTTTGTGCTTTGTGACAGTAGTTCAGTGAACTACATAAAATGTGTGTATGTATATATATAGATAATGGAGATGGAATTATATATATAATTAAATAAGTAGAGCTAAAACAGTGAGGTAGTGTTCATGGGTTGGTTCATTGTCTGATCAGAAATATGATGGTGGAGGGGAAGAAGCTGTTTCCAAAATGTTGGGTGTGTGTCTCCAGGCTCCAGTACCTCCTCTCTGGTGGTAGACAACATGTCCTGGGTAATGGGAGTCCTTCATGGGTGGCACAATTGCACAGTGGTTAGCACAATGCTTTATAGTACAGGTGACCCAGGTACAATTCCCGCTGCTGCCTTTAAGGAGTTTGTCATCATAAGGGTTTCCTCCCACAATCCAAAGACATACTGGTTGGTAGATTAATTGATCATTACAGATGAGGTTCAGGATTAAATCGTGGGATTGCTGGCCTGAAGGTCCAGAAGGGCCTATTTCCCATGAGTCTCTAAAAAAATAATATATGATGAGTGCGGCCTTTCTGAGGCATTACCTTTTGAAGATGTCCTCAAAGAGGGAAAATTAACATTCCCAAAGGCTGAAATTGAGTGCTTGCAATCCTCGGCTGCTTTTTCCGATCCAGTGCATTGGTTCTAACTAATTAGAATGTTCCCCACGTTACACCTGTAGCAATTTGCTGGAGTCATTGGTGACATACCAAATCGTCTCAGACTCTGAATGAAATATAGCTGCTCGCATGCTTTCTGTAGCTAAATTCTGTTGTATCAATAGTCTCAGTGCCTTTGAGAAAGAAGTGTAAGTATCAGTCCGATTTCCCCCTCATGTCCACTGAAACCTGATTCTGGACGAGAGAATTGGGTTGATTGTCCAGGTCTGTAGTAACGTCCAGGTGATCACATATGCATCATGTCCACTAACCTCAGAGTGCACTGCAGCAAAGGACCAATTTTGTTTCGCACTTCACCCTAAACCAGCACCCTCCAGTGTATTGAGTTTCAATGAAACTTGGTGCAAAGTGACAGTATGATTTTGGGGCAGCACAGCAGTGTAGCAGTTAGCATAATGCCGTTACAGTACCAGCAACCTCAGTCCCACCGCTGTCTCTAAGGAGCTTATACATTCTCCCCATGACTGCATCAATTTCCTCCAACTGCTTTGGTTTCCTCTTGTATTCCAAAAACATACAGGTTAGTAGCTTAATTGGCCATGTGGGCTTTGGATCTGAAAGTCCTGCTTCTCTAAATCAGGGACTCCCAAGCTTTTGTTATGCCGTGATCCCAACCATTAACTGAGGGGTCTGAGGACCCCAGGCTGAGAATTCCCACTCTAAGTCAATCAACTAATCAATCTTGTCCAGATCACACACTATTCCATTGCTCTCACAAGGTCAAACTTGTGTAAGCCCTAGACGATGCTACTAAGATACTGCTTTTACCACACCATGTTCAATAACTCAAGCAGAAGGGCTTACCTGCTTAAATTCAATGAATGGTGAGGAATATATATTTTTTTAGATTATGAGGACACACAGTCCTCTTTTATTGTCATTTAGTAATGCATGCATTAAGAAATGATACAATATTCCTCCGGTGTGATATCACAGAAACACAGGACAGACCAAGACTGAAGAACTGACAAAAACCACATAATTATAACATATAGTTACAACAGTGCAACAATACCATAACTTGATGAAGAACAGGCCATGGCACAGTAAAAAAGTTCAAAGTCTCTCGAAAGTCCCACATCTCACGCAGACGGGAGAAGGAAGAAAACTCTCCCTGCCATGCCCGACCACAGTTCGACTCTGAGTCGTCCGAAAACTTCGAGCCTTCGACCAGCCCTCCGACACCGAGCACGGAGCACCATCTCTGCCATATATTGTGGCTTTGCCAAAGTCACAAAATTATCAAAATTAATTTTGGGATTGACTAATTTTAAAGCTGACAACTGTGGTCTAGGCTCTCTCCTTTCCATTCCACCGCAGCATTTTATGACAGTTTTACAGTCACATTTCAAGTTTTAATATATTATGTTGCATGTACCAAAACCCAATTTCTTTTACCACCTCACCTGTATCTTGCACATGAAAACCCAGAGATTGTTTGCAGTAGTTGATGCTTAAAGCTTATTCTTTGAAGCTCTTGCATGAATATACACATTTTTTCCGAATCACACCTGGGAGAGGGAACGAAGGGGAAAGTCAGTGTCAATGATAATGAGAAGACCCAGTCTCAAGAATCTTGGACCAGGAACTTTAGACATCCCATGACAGTTGCTAAACTATTTTAGCTTAGAACCATAAGGATTATACTGCTTCTTTCTCTCTTCGGAAGTGATCTTCATCAATATGCTTCTATAAGCATCACGGACACTTGCCCATTGAGAAGTGAGAAGCACAATATACAGGAGACACAGCAATTCCCACGTTAACATTGAGCGTTGTTGTACACTATTCACCCTTCGACCCACGACGTTGTGCCAGCCTTAGAACCTGCTCTAAGATCAACCTAGCCTTTCCTTCTCACATAGCTCTCCATTTTACTATGTGCCTATCTTGAGAGTTTCTTAAATGTCCCTAATGTATCTGCTGTTACCACCATTCCTAGGAGGGGAGGAGAAGATGGTGGCACGACGCAGAGCGCGCGGCTGCTCCGAATTGATATTGTATTTGTTATATAGGGGCTGTGCACAATCCTGATTTGATGGGGGACGGACGTGAGAAGCACGGAGGAACACCTGGAGAAACTTCTGTAATGCCCGCTTCGCTGCCGCTGCTACTGTGCGATCGAGAATCTCCGGAGGGGAAGGCTCCAGATCCTTGGCTTTGCCTATTGCCTGTTGCCGGGGCCGGGGTTGAAGCGCTCGGCAGAGATGGTGCTCGGTGCTCGGTGTCGGAGGGCTGGTCGGAGGCTCCAAGTTTTCGGACGGACTCAGAGTCGGACTGTGGTCGGGTGCTTCCAGTATGCTGCATCAGCAAGTTTGCGGCGCTGTAGGTTCATGGCAGGGCGAGTTTCTCCCTTCAACCGTCTACGTGAGGTGATGGGACTTTCGAGCGACTTTGAGACTTTTTTTACCGTGCCCATGGTCTGTTCTTTATCAAATTATGGTATTGCTTTGCACTGTTGTAACTATATGTTATAATTAAGTGGTTTTTGTCAGTTTTTTTTTAGTCTTGGTTTGTCTTGTATTTCTATGATATCATTCTGGAGGAACAAATTGTATCATTTCTTAATGCATGCATTACTAAATGACAATAAAAGAGGACTGCGTGTCCTCATAATCTAATCTAATCTAATCCAGCAGAGTGTTCCAAGCAGTCACCTCTCTCTGTGTAAAGAAATTACCCCTGACGTGCCCCCTATATTTTCTTCCATGATAGTAGAGACATGATCACATGAGCTGAGTATGATGTTCTCCCAAGCGATTAGTCCCTTAATGGAGAATGCCTGCACGTGACTTCATTCACAAGGGGAGACTGATGCATGGGCAGCCACCACATGGTCCTTGACAAATCAGGCCCAGGGTCCAGTGGCATGGAATGCAAGACAACAGAGTATATTGCACACATAAAATATATTGTTAAAGGAAAAAGAAAAAAAGACTTGCATTTAAAACAAGCTTTTTTTTTATGACTTAAGGGCATACAGTACCAAAGTTTAAAGTTGAAAGCTCAAATTACCAAACTATGCATACTACCTTGAGATTCATTTATGTGCAGGCATTTGCAGGAAAAATAAAGTAATACTATCAAACAAAAAAAAAAGACATGCATAAAGAAAGACTAACAAACAACCAAAGTGCAAAAGACAAATGGTGCAATAAAAAGATAATACTGAGAACACGAGTTGTTAAGCAGTCCTTGAAAATGAGTCTGGAGGTCATAGATTCGGTTTGGAGTTGCTGTCAGTGAATATATTCACACTATGCTTTACAATCAGCTAAGCAATTTCCTTTGAAGTTTAGCTAGAATTACAACAAGAGAAACAAAGTCTAACGGTATTGTCAAGAATACCTGTCACCCTGGCCATGCCCTTTTCTATCTTTTGCCTTCTTGGAGAAAACACAAGGCTAGAACAGATTTGTGCCCACAACTATCAGACTTCTAATCCAATCACCTCCTTCACAGCCCCTTCCAAATCGTGCTGCCATGGTCTCGAACACCTAATTCTGCTCTTCTAATATTGTCGTTTTAACATGTTGTTTCACATGGACTTCGTTTACACTACTACACTTTGAACCATTCCATTGTTTTGCACTCATTTCTGTTACTTATTTATTATTACCATGAGTTAGGGTGTATTCTGGAGTTACAGTATATACCAAACATTAATGTCAACAGCAACCAATCTTCATATCTGAATATGGATTCTAGATTGAATTTTAAATGCAGCTCAGAACAATGGTCTTCCTGAAGCTGTCTTTTAATTCAGGCTACGTCCACACTAAGCCGAATAATTTTGAAAACGCCGGTTTCGAGTAAAAACGACAGGCGTCTACACTAAGCGTTTTTCAAAATATCTCGGTCCACATTAGACGGATATTTGGGCGAATCTCCTCCTACTGGGCATGCGCAGGACACACAGAAAACAAGCGAAGAGGAAACGATATACTTAGTACGCGTTTGTCCAGTTACAGAGTAGAAAAACTTTAAAGGAATTGCTCTTGGCTCTCGCGTAGGAGGACTTAAAACTGAAAAAGCAACAAATACTGGAGCAAATGGAGGCAACTGACAGGGAGTTCACAGACAGTATGACCCAGCTGACGACGAACATTGAAAAACTGACTAACTCTGTTGCATTAATGAAGCACCTTGTTAAATGTATAAAACGTCTGCATCAGCTTTATCTTGTATTTCCATACAATGTAACATTAGGCTGTTACACATCTATTGTCAGAGAAGTACTTGCATAAATAGGTAAACCACCTTCATACAAGCAAGGACAGAAAACAGGGCGAAGTGAGTTTACTTATTCACTTCACTTCGTTGTTAAAACAACGAACATCTGTTCTGGCACGTCATGACAGCGTTTTTAAATAGTCAAAAAAGCTCACTTTACAATTTAACTCTCACGCCGTTCACACTGACTGCACGTAATAACAATTTGCGCAGTACCAAGCAGAAGCAGAAAAAGCATTGTTGTTGTGGTGTTGTCATGACAGCGTTTTTAAATCTCTCCGATTACCCCGTACACACTACACTGGATATTAAGCGTTTTCAGATTTATTCACTCTGGAGAGTGTTTTCAAAAATCTCTGTTTTTTGGGGCTGAAAACGTCGGCTCAATATGGACAGGAGGGCAAAATGAAGAGAAAAAGCTTCGTTTTCAAAATTATCCGGCGTAATGTGGACGTACCCTCAATTGCAGACCAGGAAACACCCAATTGATTGAGATGTCTGCATATGCATGAATGCAATCAACAGCTCATTACATGAATATGAGACCACAGTAATTAACAGTCATTTTGGATGCACTAGTGGGAAGACCCAGGAATTTGGAAAATTGCATGTAAATCAATAGAACCATTATGAGGGCACTGTAACCCGTCTAGAATTTGTCCTGTTACCTTTGTTCTTTAACATATAAAAATGTGCTGTAATGTTGGATCAGAGAGACTTGAGTGACTCCAATAGCTGGTAACTTGTGTGTGTCCCAAATAAAGACTTTTATATCTACCAGCTGTGTCTCTCCATTGGCTTCATTCACAGTAATGATTCCATGTACACTGTTTATTCTGAGAGCGTCACGCAAGCAAGGAATTTCATTGCACCCTGATTATATGCTAATAAAATAACCTAATCTTACAATACTGTGCAAAATTTTTAGGCACATCTATATAACAAGGGTGCCTAAGACTTTTGCACAGTACTGAATTTGTCAACATGGAGCAGTGAGTTTGTAAATTTGGCAGGAGCAGAGGGTGCTGGGAAGCGTGAGAGTGCAATGCCATAGGAGGAGTGTGGGACAGGTGGCAGAGAGCGAGTGCCATGGCTGGAGTGGGGGGTGGATTACAGCTGGGTGCAGACACACCCTGCCTTGAGACACTAGACAAGGCAATTTGATTCCAAACACTTGGTTTATCTGTAATCTGTCAAGTAGGGTGCCGTGCACAATTCTGATTTGATGGAGACAGACGTGAGAGAACGGAGGAACACCTGGAGAAACTTCTGAAATGCCTTTTTCGTTGCCGCTGTTACTGTGTGATCCTGAATCTCCGGAGGGGAAGGCCCCGAATCCTCGGCTTTGCTTGTTACTCGGCGGCCAGGACGGGGTTGAAGTGCTCGGTGCTTGGTGTTGAAGGGCTGGTCGGAGGCTCGAAGTTTTTGGATGGACTCAGAGTCATCTGGGGTTGGGTGCTTCCAACGCATCGACAGTTGTCGGTGCCTGGAGGTTTATGGCAGAGAGAGTTTCTCCCTTCTGCCACCTGCTATCGGGGACTATCGGGAGTCAATCAGAACTCTGAGACTTCTTTTTACCATTCCCATGGTCTGCTCTTTATCAAATTATGGTATTGCTTTGCACTGCTGTAACTATATGTTATAATTAAGTGGTCTTGTCAGTGTTAGTCTTTGGTTTGTCCTGTTTTTTTTGTGATATCACTCTGGAAGAGCACTGTATCATTTCTTAATGCAAACATATCTAAATAACAATAAACGAGGACTGAGTATCCTCATAATCTAAAATCTGTTTTTTTTTGTGGCAGAAGTGCAGTGCAATACATAAAATTACTCATTTACGCAGCCTAGCTCTATATATATATATATGTGTTTGTGTGTGTGTGTGTGTGTGTGGGGGGGGGGGGTGTGTGCGCGCACGCATGCACCTAAGACTTTTGTACAGTACTATAATCCAATCTGATCTAATCATCCTATGCACAGCAAAGTCCACAAACCACAAAGAGATACAAAAAAAAATTTTACTGCTCCACCTTGGATAACACTGCTGGATCTTGCATGTCTACCTGATTGAATAAATAGGGTCTCTGATTAACATCTCATCTGTAAGGCATTTCTGACAGCGCAGTAGTCCCTTTTTGATGCACTCAAGTGTGAGCCTGATGTATGTGCCTAAGTCTCTGGAGTATTGAATCCACAGCCTTATGACTGACAAACAAATGTACTATATCATGTGAAGGTAGCTGCGGTATTACAGTTTGTGAAATTATTTATTTATTTATTAAAAAACAGTACAGAATAGGTCCTTTCCGCACTTTTAGTCACAACACCCGCAATCCCCTGATTTAATCCTAGCCGAATCACAGGACAATTTACAATGGCCAGTTAACCTTTCAAAGCACGTCTTTGGACTGTGGGAGGAAACTGGAGCACCCAGTGGAAACCCACACGGTCACGGGGAGAAAGTACAAGCTCCTTACAGGCAGTGGCGGGAATTGAACTTGTGTCGTCTGTACTGTAAAGTGTTGTGTTTACCATTACGCTGTCATGCTGCCTTAACTTCCCTTAAGGAAGAGAATAGTTTACCTTACACCTCCCCTTTCCACTGTTTCGGATTACTTCTTTTGCATAGAATATAGAACATAGAACATAGAACATAGAAATCTACAGCACCTTATAGGCACTTTCCTATTTCTGACTTTAACCCACAATGACTCAGTAGACAATCTGTCCATGACTTCCTCCTTTTCTGCAGCCATGATACTATCCCTAATTAGCAATGCCACTCCCCCATCTCTTTTGCCTCCCTCCCTGGTCTTTTTGAAACATCTTAAAGTCGGGCACACTCAGCAGCCATTCCTGCCCCAGTGACATCCATGTCTCTGTAATGGCCACAACATCATAGTTCCATGTATTGATCCACGCTCTAAGTTCACCTGCCTTGTTTATGATACTCCTTGCATTAAAATAGACACATCTCAAACCATCAGGCTGAGTGCATCTTTGCTCTATTATCTGCTTATCTTTCCTCACAAACTCCCTACAACCTGTCTCCACTTGTGCACCAACTACCCCATCCTCTGTCTCTCCACTGTGGTTACCACCCCCCCCCCCGGCAAATCTAGTTTAAACCCTCCCCAATAGCATTAGCAAACATCCCTCCCAGGATATTGGTTCCCCTCCAGCTTAGGTGCAACCCATCCCACTTGTACAGGTCACCCCTTCCCCAGAAAAGGTTCCAATGATCCAAGAACCTGAAACCCTGTCCCCTGTGCCACTCCTCAACCACTCATTCATCCACACTATCTTCCTGTTCTGACCTCCCCTAGCTCATGGCACCAGGAGTAATCTGGAGATTGTCACCTTGGAGGTCCTGTTCTTCAACCTCCTTCCTAACTCCCTAATCTTACTGCACAGGACCTCTACCCCTCTCCTGCCTATGTCATTGGTACCAACATGTACCACGACCTCTGGCTGCTCACCTTCTTTTGCTCTGCCTGACTTCACCCTACCCTTCTGAGGCTCAGGGTACCACAGTGCTATTGGTCTGGCTGCTGCTGTCTTGTCCAGATGGGTCAGTAGTATCCAAACAGGTATACTTTTTGCTGAGGGGACTGAGCACAGGGGGGCCCTGCACTGACTTCTTTCTCCCGTTCCCTCTCTCGGTGTTCGCCCATCTACTCCCCGAACTTTGCACTCTGGGTGTAAGCACCTGCATTGTCCAATGTGCATGAAATCCAATTTGCATGTTGTCAAATATCCTTACCTGGAATGTATTTGTCTTTGTGCTTCACAGGTCCGTGAAAAGTGGCATTGTAGTGTAGCAGTTAGCGCAACACTTTACTGCGTCAGTGGTTCAATTCCCACTGATGTCTGTAAGATATTTGCATGTTCTGTCTGTGACTGTTGTTGCAGAAATGAAGCCACTGGAGAAAAGTACTGGTAGATACAAAGCAGCTCCTTTATTTGACAGAAAAAGGTACAGCAGGCCTTATATGGAGATGCTTTCAGTGGAAAGATCTGCTGACCCGAGGTGGGGCTCAATATTTTACGTTCCAAACATCAAAGGACAACTCCATATTTACAATGTATAGGCAATGCTTTCCTTGAAACTACATGCAACCTTCACACCTCCCGATTCTCATCCAAATGAATTTTAATCAGCGCTGTCTGGTCTGGGATTCAGATCGTTCAGGAACCCGTTGTTCAGAGCTGCACTCCAAGTCAAATGCACAATACGTTTTCAGATATGGTAGCCAAAGTGGGCATGCTATGTTGGTGCCAGAAGCTTGGCGACACTTGCGGGCTACCCAGCACAATTCTCGCTGATCTGATTTGATGTGAGTGACAGATTTCACTGTATGCTTCGATGTTTTGATGTACATCTAACAATAAAGATAATCTTTATTTGTTATATTTATTTTGGAATCATGTTATTGAATAGGACTGAAAGGGGTTTGTCTGCTCTGCCAACAGTATCACCGAGCATTTGATTTTGCAGCATTATCTATGAATTCTTTACAAAAATAATCAATATAATCAAAACTTGAGTATTTAAACATAAAAGGACCCAGCAAGAAGGACACAAAAATTAGGAGCAGGAATGGGCCATGATGCCCTCAAGCCTGACCTACCATTCAATATGGTCATGGCTGATCTGCCCTTCCTCTTCTGTGTCAGATCCCTAGAGTCCTCAGTCCCCAATCTTCCAAAGACGTGCCTACCTCCGCTTTAAACACATCTCTGAGGGAGAACGTTTCAGAAATTTATCTCACTCCACATACGTCCTCCCCTGCAGGGGATTGGGTAAGGATCTGATTGCTTGTGGAGAGAAATAGTGGTACAGACTGGATGGGCCAAATGGCCTCCCCATGTATCATGGTAGGATCCTAAACACTGAGAAAAAGACTGTCTGACCCCCTCCAGATCATCATTCAATAGGTACATTTAATGTCAGAGAAATGTATACAATATATATCCTGAAATTCTTTTTCTTTGCAAACATCTATGAAAATAGAGTTCCCCAAAGAATGAATGACAGTTAAATGTTAGAACCCCAAAGCCCCCTCCCACGCACAAGCAGCAACAAGGCAATGGCCCCCCAACCCCCACCAGCAAAAAAGCATCAGCACCCTCCACCGAGCACTCGTGAGCAGTACAGCATCAGTAAAGACACAGACTTGCAGTACCCCAAAAACTACTCATTCATCTGGTAATTTGACATACCACAGGCTCTCTCTCTTTCTGATAAGGGGAAAAGAGGTGTCCCCCTTTTACAGTGAGAGGGGAGACATAACAAACAACTCTCTGATTTACGATGTTAAAAGTCTGTTGTGTCACTTTTTCTGAGCTCTGCACCCAGAGAGTCGGCATCAAAAAGGCACAGCTCTCCAGGCACACAACCCCCGGCAGCTAACCTGCTGCTGCCGATGTTCCGTGTTCTCCTGCGAGGCTTCAGTCAGGAGCACTGGCCTAGAATCAGCACGTCCCCAGAGCCACAAAAATCCGGAACCCTGAAGACGTGCTCACCTTCCAGGCCACGTCCTTGGGATATCAAAAAGCAGCTGGTTGTGAGGCCCTGAGAGCAGGACCCATTCCCGCAAAGAACCAAAGTCAGAGTGTGACTCCAGGTCAGGGTCTTGAAAAGAACCTTGAAAAGGCAAAAAGGAGATATCGAAGATAGAAATAGAACCATTTTCGAAGATGCAAGCGAAGGAGTCGCCATTTAGCGCCATCTTGACTTTGCCCAGCTTAGAAAGTAGAACCATAAGAACCTGTTTTAATTCATTATGCATTTAAAAGAAGTTTGACCCAAGTTAGATCACACGAGTGCTCACATCTGGGTGAAGTTGTGCCCATTGGGATATTGACCTGGGTAGTTCTGTGCACAATTCAGCAAACACGGCTTATGTTTCACTGTGCTCCCAATGATGTCACTGGCCACACTACACATTTCCTCCATTGCTGACAGGCAAATTGGGCTGTTAGAACAACCCACGATATTCCTGAGCCCTTTCAGAGCATCATTCTGAACATTATAACTGGTAATGAGATGGCCACTAATGGGTCTTCACTGTGACAGTAATGCTTTGCACACGGCATCTGTTTTCAATGGTCAGGGTAAAGAAAGCCACATCAAGAGAGCTTCTATACTGCTCACACCTCACTGCACACATCGCTTCTGAGCTCTATGTTATGGTCACTGGCCCACACTTTAGAAAATAGGACATAGGAAAGTGCAGCACAGGATTGGTCCATTGGCTCAACATACCTATGCCGACCATGATGTCATTCCAAACTAATCTCACCTACCTGCGTGTGGTCCATATCCCACTGTTCCCTCCCTGTCCATGCGTCATTGTTGGTGCATCTTAAACATTGCTTCTAACACCTCCAAGCAGCAGCATGTTCCACATACCTATCACTCTGTGTAAAAAAAACTTGTCTCTCAAATCTCCTTTGAATCTTCCTGCTGTGATGTGGAGCCATCTGTGATTTCATCAGGGCTGACCATCATATAGTCCAGTGAATGTCCAGAAACACAGGAATGCTCTAGACCCATCTTCTCATCTCCTTACTTCAATTGCTGCCTTGTAGATAGTGGACAAGTTTTGGGGTGTTAAGGAGTAGGTTAGTCACTGTAGGATCCAACTTCTGACCAGCTCTTGCAACCACATTGTATATATGTTTACAGGGTTTCTTCTTTGTTATGTTAACTTTAAAATGGCTTCTTTGTTATCCAGAACGAGGGGTCACAGTTTGAGGATAGAGGGGAAGCCTTTTAGGACCGAGATTAGGAAAAACTTCTTCACACAGAGAGTGGTGAATCTGTGGAATTCTCTGCCACAGCAAACTGTTGAGGCCAGTTCATTGGCTATGTTTAAGAGGGAGTTAGATATGGCCCTTGTGGCTACAGGGGTCAGGGGGTATGGAGGGAAGGCTGGGGTGGGGTTCTGAGTTGGATGATCAGCCATGATCATAATAAATGGCGGTGCAGGCTCGAAGGGACAAATGGCCTACTCCTGCACCTATTTTCTATGTTTCTATGTTTCTATGTTAATCTTCTAACTGCTGCGTATGTGGGCTAAAATGGCTTCTATGTTATGTTAAATGCTGAGAAAGTCTCTAGCTAGAAATTTGCTTGGGTTAATACAGATAGCAGGGTGCTATTAGCCAATGGGTGTTCATGTTATTATTACTTGGGGGGATAATCCTGTCTCATATGACTGGGAACGAGGGTTTTTGGCGGTAGTCAGACGAGAGACCGGGAGGACCGACGGACGTGCGGGAAGGCGCCGGTCGATCACTCCGGGTGGTCCCGAGCCGCGAGTCGACAGGGTCCGGGTGGTCCCGAAGAAATTCCTGAGCTCCAACTTGTGCACGAAGAACTTGAACTTTGATAAGTCTGTCGCCTTTTTCCATTCCTTCGTTTTCCTGTATTGAACTGATATTAATTTCATAGACTTAGTAATATCTATAAAGTGTACTTGGTAAGACATACTGTGTGTGCTGGCTGATGATTGATGTGTGGAACTGATCTGGGTGGCAGTGGTACAGCAACCAACCCAACGGGAGCGTCCAGGCAGACGCCGGGTGGGATTTCCCCTAGATATATACGAGCCAATATAGCTGAGCGTTGCATATGGCTTCTCCAGTTTAATTTTTGGTTGACAATAATAATTGTCCCAGGATATTGAGAGTGGGGGATTCAATGATAGTAATTCAGTAAATCAGAATCAGCACTGGTATTATATTCACTGATAAATGCCCGAAAATTTGCTGTTTTGTGGCAGAAATACAGAGCAACATTGGGACCGCTCTTTTCTCATTATGTGTCAATGATTTTGATGGCTACGTGGCCGAGTTTGCAGATGATACGAAGACACAGGTAGTGTTGAGGAAGCAGGGTCTCCAGAAGGACTGAAACAGATTGGGAGAATGGACAAAGAGGATGGAATATAGTTCAGGGAAGTTGCTGGGCATGCACTTTGGTAGAAGGAATAGAAGCGTTGACTATTTTCTAAAGAGGGAGAAAATTTACAAATCAGAGGTGCAAAGGAACTTGGGGGTCCTTGTGTAGGATTCCCTAAAGGCTAACTTGCACGTTGAGTTGGTGGTATGGAAGGCAAATGCAATATTAACACTCATTTTAAGAGAACTAGAATATAAGAACAAAGTTGTAATGCTGAAGATTTACGAGGCATTGGTCAATACTTGGAGTATTGTGAGCAGTTTTGGGCCCTTATTTAAGAAAAGATGTGCCGCCATTG
Source organism: Mobula hypostoma (assembly GCF_963921235.1). Lineage (NCBI taxonomy): Eukaryota > Metazoa > Chordata > Chondrichthyes > Myliobatiformes > Myliobatidae > Mobula > Mobula hypostoma. The sequence continues at coordinate 80,777,345 of NC_086109.1, forward strand.
GAACACGTCCAGGGAAAGTTCATGAGAATGATTCTGGGAATGAGAGAGTTAATTCATGAGGAACGTTTGACGGCTGTGGGCCTGTACTTGCTGTAGTTTAGAAGAATAAGGGAGGATTGCACTGAAACCTACTGAGTATTGAAAGGCCTAGAAAGAGTGGATATTTGCTACAGTAGAGTGAGTCTAGAACCCATGGGCTCAAGCTCAAAATAGAAAGATGTCCCTCTGGAACCGAGATGAGGAGGAATTTCTTTAATCAGAGGGTGGTGAATCTGTGGAATTCATTGCCATGAACAGCTGTGGAGGCCAAGATATTGAATATATTTAAAGTGGAGGTTTATAGGTTCTTGGTTAGTCAGGGTGTTGAAGATTATTGAGAGGGGCAGGAGAATGGGGTTGAGGGGGATAATAAAATCAGCCATGATGGAATAGTGAAGAATGACTCAAAGGGCTGAATGGCCTACTTCCGATACTGTCTTCGGGTCAAACCATGAAAATCACTATAAATGAACACTAAGGATATATACAAAAAATTAATAGTGCAAAGAGAGAGGAAGATAGTGAGGTAGTGTTCAGAGGTTCACGGATCATTCAGAGGGGAAGAAGCTGTTGCTAAAACACTGAATGTGTGCCTTTAGGCTCCTGTGCCTCTTTCCTGATCGCACTAATGAGAAGCGGGTTCTTCGTGATGGATGGTACCTTCATGAGGATATCCTCAGTGGTGGGGGTGTTTGTGTCCATGATGGTGATTTTGATAACTGGAGATTTTCTAGTTGGATATCATTTCTTCCTGCCATCTTACCTTCCACCTGTTAGTCTAACTGTCTTGTACAGGTCCTGTTGCCTTCGTAGCACATTTGAGTGGATGAAAGTCATGTGCCTGGCTCTGCATCTGAAGACATCAGGCTAGACTAGAGTCTTCCAGGGTCTGAAGGTCTCCATATGTACAGTACATATGCATGGTTTGAGAGCTTGACCTTTGTAAATGAACCCACTACTGCTTGTTATTTATTGTTGAGCCTTAATCAGTTTGTTAAGACACCCCATATGTTCTCATCAGGTGCCTTGTAAAGTTTAATATATCTTTTAATAAAAGCAATCATATGGGGTTGGAGATGCACAGTGAAGGTCAGGAGTAATCTCCTCTCCTTGTTTGTTTCATTGAAAGTTCCTGCACCTGACTCTGAGTGAGAAACCAAGAGGAATGCGGGCATCAGTCCAATTCCAACTGAGCCACAGGCCACCATGAAATCATTCACAAAATAGAAGCTTTTGTTTCAGAAGTAAAGGACCTGTTTCAATAAAAGGACAGTGGTATCTCTTTCATCACTGGCACCAATTAGAATGTGTCACAACACACACCACAGGGATCAGTGCAGGGCCTATGATATTGTGAAGAACATTCTTTCTGAGCTGCAGGTAAGATAGAGTAATCTGCATTTACTGAGAACAATGGAAAGACTCACGAAAATGCTGTAATTCTTTTTGTGACAATGCTCCCACCAAATTGATGGTGGTTCAGAATGAGTTTACTTTCCAATTGGACATGAGCAAGGCAATTAAAACATGGAAATCCAATCATCTCTCCCAGCTAAGGATTGAAGGTTTGTGGCAAGTACATTAAAACATACACTGAACTTAATTAGCTTATTGAGATACAGTGCATAATAGGTCCTTTCAACCCTTCAAGCCATGCTGTCTAGTAATCCTCCAACTTAACCTGATCCTAATCATGGGGCAATTTACAATGATCAATTAACCTTTCAACCAATACACCCTTGGACTGTGGGAAGAAACCAGAGCATTCTGAGGAAACTCATATGGTCATGGGAGCACATACAAACTCCTTACTAGCAGTGGCAGGAATTAAACCCATTTTGCCTGAAAGGTAAAGCGTTATACTAACCACTATGCCTCCATGCTTGCCCCACTTGATGCGCCATTGGCATCAAATTAAATCATCTGGGATGGTGTTGAGCACCTTCAAGTGTCCTCATATTTCCGGCACCAACTTATGATGCCCATAACTCACTAAACCTAACCCATATGTGCCTGGGGGAAACCCACATATCAATAGGGAGAAGGTATACACTCCTTACAGACAGCAGTGGGAATTGAAACCCAACTTAAGGCTGATTTATACTTGTGCGTACGGGCTATGCCATAGTCTACGCCGTAGGCCTGATTTATACTTTTGCGTAGCCCTATGCCATAGCGCGCATGTGTAGTTGTGTCTGCGCTGCTCTGCAATTCATGGCCAAAACGCTAGTTGGCGGTGGGGATTCTATGCCACTGTGTTGAGTTTCTTCGTGAGAGACATGGACGAGGAAATGCATTTCAAATATTTTCGGATGTCGGCAGGTAGATTTGACGATTTGGTTCATCGTCTCCAACCATTTATTTTGGATCAGTGTACAGACATGGCAGAGAAAAGCCACCAGAAATGCGTAGGAGGAAATGCGATGCTACCAAGCGGACCAATCACAGTTGTTGCGGTCTGCATTGCCGCGACACATGAGTTACTTTTTTGGGGAGGTGCACGTCACCCTACGGCATAGGATACGTGGTACCTACGACGTACATTTGATGCACAAGTATGAATCAGTATTTACATTGCGCTAACTGCTACATGAATAGAATTCATAGAGAGGGTTGCCTCCTTGCCTTTGTTTTGTGAGTGAGGGTTCCATTGTGTTCGATAAGTATTTCACTAATTGTAAGTATTTTCCGTCCAAAGTGAACTGGGGGGATATTTCTGCAAGCTGTCTTTGTGTATGTCGGTTAAAGAGTTTACAGAAGTACAAGAGATCAAGAGGTTAGAGATCTTACTGAAACAGAGAGCCACAGCATTCTCTCGGTGGCCATTTTATTAGGTACATCTGCTGGTTGATTCAAATATCTTAACAGTGGATCATGTGGCAGCAATTCAATGCATAAAAGCATGCAGAAATTGTTAAGAGGCTCAGCTGTTGTTCAATCCAAACAACAGAATGGGGCTGAAATGTGATCTAAGTGACTTTGACCGTGGAATGATTGTTAGTGCCAGAAAGGATGGTTTGAGTATCTCAGAAACTGATGATCTCCTGGGATTTTCACACACAACAGTCTCTAGGGCTTACAGAGAATGGTGTGTGTGTGACAGACATCAAAATACATACAGTAAGCAGAAGTTCTGTGAGAAAAAGAGACCTGAGGGAGGCCAGAGGAGAATGGCCTAACTGACTGAAGCTGATAGGAAGGTGACAGTAACTCAAATAACCACTTGTTAGAGCAGTGGTGTGCAGAAGAGCATCTTTGAATGTACAAGACATTGAACCTTGAAGTAGATGGGCTACAGCAGCAGAAGACCACAAACATATACTCAGGGGACATTTTATTTGGTACAGGAGGCAACTAATAAACATAGAACATAGAATAGTGCAGCACAGTACAGGCCCTTCAGCCCACAATGTTGTGCTGACCCTCAAACCCTGCCTCCCATATAACCCCACACCTTAAATTCCTCCATCTTCCTGTCTAGTAGTCTCTTAAATTTCACTAGTGCATCTGCCTCCACCACTGACTCAGGCAGTGCGTTCCACGCACCAACCACTCTCTCAGTAAAAAACCTTCTTCTAATATCCCCCTTGAACTTCCCACCATTTACCTTAAAGCCATGTCCTCTTGTACTGAGCAGTGGTGCCCTGGGGAAGAGGCGCTGGCTATCCACTCTATCTATTCCTCTTAATATCTTGTATACCTCTATCATGTCTCCTCTCATCCTCCTTCTCTCCGAAGAGTAAAGCCCTAGCTCCCTTAATCTCTGATCGTAATCCATTCTCTCTAAACCAGGCAGCATACTGGTAAATCTCCTCTGTACCCTTTCCAATGCTTCCACATCCTTCCTATAGTGAGGCGACCAGAAATGGACACAGTACTCCAAGTGTGGCCTAACCAGAGTTTTATAGAGCTGCATCATTACATCGCGACTCTTAAACTCTATCCCTCGACTTATGAAAGCTAACACCCCATAAGCTTTCTTAATTACCCTATCTACCTGTGAGGCAACTTTCAGGGCCATTGAGTTTAGAATAAGATCATTGTTCCCATCGAGGTCTGAAGGATTAGTGCATCCCTCAAGAAAGAGTGCAAATGTACCAAATGGCATTAAGCAAGAAGGAAAAGTACAGAAAATCTAACAATACAAAGACAAGTTCTTGAAAAGGTTTTGAGAAGATCTTCTTTAAAAAAATTGCCAATATTATTCATAACCATTTACATATTTTACATATTATTCATACTCCATTAGTCCATTTACAGCTAAAGACACTCTACTGGGCAACACAGTGATCAAACAATTTGGTGGGTGTTTGGAAGGCTGCAGCTGAGAAATCTGATTTAATAAACATTTAGAAACATTGTTGTTTCAACAGAGAACATTAAACTGATAAAATTAATTTATTAAAAAACTGCATATTCCAGAAATCTGAAATAAAAACAGAGTGCTGGCAAAGCTCAGTAGGTCAGGCAATATTTGTGGAGGGAAACATAGATAAAGTTTCATCAGAACTGAATCAACTCTAAGTTCCCTCCTGGAAAGCGCTATGCTGCTATTAAAACAAAAATACTTCATGCCATCTTAAAAGTTTCTTGCCGCATTCAGTTAATCTGATCAACCATTCCAGTTAACCTGTTTCTGCTCTACAGCCACTTAAACTCACTCTTTATCATGCTGTTTATGTTGCAAGTACATGTTGGTAATTATTTGTAAATATTATGTATTTATGTACATTTTATTCCATATTCATCCTTTAACATCTAAATTCATTTTTATATAATTCTTTATTCTTTATAATTGTTGACCTTTGTTGTTTTTGTTGCATGTCATGCCAACACATCACAACAAATTTCTAATATATGCAAATGTATATTGCAACTTAAATTGGTTCTTGATCCTCGGCCTGATCGAATGTGCCACTCTGCAAGTCCACTTGTATGTGATTGGAAAAGTATCTGGGTTTCAATGAAAGAACTGATAAATCATTTCACTGAGGTAGTTAGACCACCTAATAGTAACAGGGAAATCAAGGAGCAAATAGGGAGACAAATTATGGAAAGGTGTAATAATAACAGGGTTGTCGTGGTGGGAGATTTTAATTTCCCAAATATTGATTGGTGTCTCCCTAGAGTGAGGGGTTCAGATGGGGTGGAGTTTGTTAGGTGTGTTCAGGAAGATTTCCTGTAACAATATGTGGATATGCCTACAAGAGGAGAGGCTGTACTTGATCTGGTATTGGGAAATGAACCTGGTCGGGTGTCAAGTCTCTCAGTGGGAGAGCATTTTGGAGATAGTGATCACAATTCTATGTCCTTTACCATAGCATTGGAGAGTATTGGAACAGACAAGTTAGGAAAACATTTAATTGGAGTAAGGGGAAATATGAAGCTATCAGACAGGAACTTGGAAGCATAAATTGGGAACAGATGTTCTCAGGGAAATGTATGGCAGAAATGTGGCAAATGTTCAGGGTATATTTGCGTGGTGTTCTGCATAGGTATGTTCCAATGAGACAAGGAAAGGATGGTAGGGTACAGGAATCATGATGTACAAAGGCTGGTGAAAATCTAGTCTAGAAGAAAAGAAAAGCTTACAAAAGGTTCAAAAAATGATAGAGATCCAGAAGATTATAAGGCTAACAGGAAGGAGCTTAAGAATGAAATTAGGAGAGCCAGAAGGGGCCATGAGAAGGCCTTGGCGAGCAGGATTAAAGAAAACCCCAAGGCATTGAACAAGTATGTGAAGAGCAAGAGGATAAGATGTGACAGAATAGGACCAATCAAGTGTGACAGTGGAAAAGTGCGTATGGAACCGGAGGAAATAGCTAAGGTACTTAATGAATACTTTGCTTTGGTATTCACTACGGAAAAGAATCTTGGCAATTGTATGGATGACTTACAGTGGATTGAAAAGCTTGAGCATATAGATGTTAAGAAGGAGGATGCGCTGGAGCTTTTGGAAAGCATCAAGTTGGATAAGAGTCTCCGGACTGGACGAGGTATACTCCAGGCTACTGTGGGAAGCGAGGGAGGAGATTGCTGAGCCTCTGGCAAAGATCTTTGCATCATCAATGGGACGGGGAGGTTCTGGAGGATTGAAGGGTTGCAAATGTTGTTCCCTTATTCAAGAAAGGGAGTAGAGATAGCCCAGGAAATTATAGACCAGTGAGTCTTACTTCAGTGGTTAGTAAGTTGATGGAGAAGATCCTGAAAGGCAGGATTTATGAACATTTGGAGAGGCATAATATAATTAGAAATAGTCAGCATGGCTTTGTCAAAGGGAGGTCGTGTCTTACGAGCCTGATTGAATTTTTTGTGACTAAATATGTTGATGAAGGTAGAGCAGTAGATGTAGTGCATATGGATTTCAGCAAGGCATTTGATAAGGTACCCCATGCAAGGCTTATTGAGAAAGTAAGCAGGCGTGGGATCCAAGGGGACCTTGCTTTGTGGATATAGAATTGGCTTGCACACAGAAGGCAAAGAGTGGCTGTAGACGAGTCATATTCTGCATGGAGGTCGGTGACCAGTGGTGTGCCTCTGTTCTGGTACCCCTACTCTTCGTGATATTTATAAATGATCTAGATGAGGAAATGGAGGGATGGGTTAGTAAATTTGCTGATGACACAAAGGTTGGGGATGTTGTGTATAGTGTGGAGGGCTGTCAGAGTTTACAGTGAGACAGCGATAGGATGCAAAATTGGGCTGAGAAGTGGCAGATGGAGTTCAACCCAGATAAGTATGAGGTGGTTCATTTTGCTAGGTCAAATATGATGGCAGAATATAGTGTTAATGGTAAGGCTCTTGGCAGTGTGGAGGATCAGAGGGAATTTGAGGTCCAAGTCCATAGGACACTCAAAGCTGTTGTGCAGGTTGACTCTGTGGTTAAGAAGGCATACGGTGCATTGGCCTTCATCAACCATGGGATTGAGTTCAAGAGCTGAGAGGTAATGTTACAGCTATATAGGACTCTGGTCAGACCCCACTTGTAACACTGTGCTCAGTTCTGGTCACCTCACTACAGGAAGGATGTGGAAACTATGAAAGGATGCAGAAGAGATTTACAAGTATGTTGCCTGGATTGGGGAGCATGCCTTACGAGAATAGGTTGAGTGAACTTGGCCTTTTCTTCTTGGAGCGACGGAGGATGAGAGGTGACCTGATAGAGGTGTATAAGATGATGAGAAGCATTGATCGTGTGAATAGTCAGAAGCTTTATCCCAGGGTTGAAATGACTATCACAAGAGGGCACAGTTTTAAGGTGCTTGGTAGTAGGTACAGAGGAGATTTCAGGGTTGTTTTTTATGCAGAGAGTGATGAGTGCGTAGAATGGGCTGCCGATGTTGGTGGTTGAGGCGGATACAATAGGGTCTTTTAAGAGACTCCTGTATAGATACATGGAGATTAGAAAAATAGAGGGCTATGGATAATGCTAGGTAACTTCTAAAGTAATTACATGTTGGGCACAGCATTGTGGGCCGAAGGGCCTGTATTGTGCTGTAGTTTTTCTACATTTCTATGTTTCGATTCCACTGTGCTTACTCAGCTGGTGGCAGTGCTAGTGGAAGGCCAGCTTCTCAAAGCTGTTCCATGCAAAAGGACCCATACATGCCTGAGGAGAGCAATGAGACCAGGAGTCCAGATGATATCTGAAGCCAGAATCCTTGTTGTATTCATGACTCTGGGTGGTTTCTGCCAACTTGGAAGAAGGGGAGGTCATAATGACGGGGAATGCGTCTTGAATACTGCTGATATCAGAGAATATGAAAGGGTTTTTGGGGGTTGTTCTAGTGGTTCAGTACTCCACAGTAGTTACAAAATGGCGTGCTTAATTTGGATCAAAAGTCATAGGAGCAGAATTAGGCCAAGATATCAGGCCAATTATATCAATTAGGCCAAGATATCTTTTGGCATTAGCCACTGAAACCCTGGGGGTTGTGGGGGGGGGGTGGGGGAGGGAGTCACTGGCTATCCACTCTATCTGCGTCTCCTATAGTCTGTAGTTGTGTGAAGTGTAAGTTGTGGGTTTGTTTGAAATTGTTGAGCAGATTCTGATGAGAATTTTATGAGGCCATTGAGCAGCATCCTTGTGGAAGTCAAAGTCAAGTTGCCATATGCACAAGTACATGCATGCACAGGACATAGGATGTAGGGCATAGAACAGTACAGCACAGTGCAGGCCATTCGGCCCATAGTATTGTGTTAACCTACTCCGCAATCAATCAGACCCTTCATACCTGTGTAGCCCATAATCCTCCATGTTTCTTTCATTCCTGGGAGTCTTTTAAATGCCCCTATTCTATCAGCCTCTATCACCACCTCAGGCAATGCGTTCTAGGCACTTACCACGCTCTGTGTTAAAAAAACCTACGCCGGACATCTCCCTAAACTTTCCTTCATTCATCTTAAGTATGTCCACTGGGAAAAGCCACTGGCTGTCCGCTCTATCTATGCTTCTTGTTGTCTTTTACACCTCCATCAAGTTGCTTCTCATCCTCTTTCATTCTAGCTTGCTCAACCTTTCCTCTAAGTCAGGGCTTCCAAACCTTTTCATGCCATGGACCTATACCATTAAGCAAGGGGTCCGTGGACCCTAAGTTGGAATTTCCTGCCTTAAGGCATGTTCTCTAATCCAGGCAGCATCTTGGTAAATCTCCTCTGCACTTTCTCAAAAGCTTCTACATCCTTCCTATAATAGGGCAACCAGCATTGAACACAATATTCCAAGTGTGGTCTAACCAGAGTTTCATAGAGCTGCAACATTATCTCATGATTCTGAACACAGTCCTTCGATTAATGAAGGCTACTGTACCATACGCCTTCTTAACCACCTTATCAACTTGTGTGCCTACTTTGAGAGCTCTATGGACTTGGGCTCCAAGATCCTTCTGTTCCTCTATAATACAAAGGTGCAATTAAAATGTACTTGCCAATGTACCTGTTCAATTTTCCATTTCTTGATTGGATCTTAAATTCTATCCTTGCAGGACAATTGTACAGAGACTTACAGTGGACTGAAATGCTTGAGCATATAGACATTAAGAAAGAGGATGTGCTAGAGCTTTTGAATAGCATTAAGTCACTGGGACTGGATGAGATATACCCCAGGCTACTGTAGGAAGTAAGGGAGGAGATTGCTGAGCCTCTTACGATGATCTTTGCATCATCAATAGGGACGGGAGAAGTACCAGAGGATTGGAGGGTTGCAAATGTTGTTCCCTTGTTCAAGAAAGGGAGTAGAGATAACCAAGGAAATTATGAGTCTGACTTCAGTGGTGGGCAAGTTGTTAGAGAAGATCCTGAGAGGCAGGATTTATGAACATTTGGAAAGACATAATCTTAGGGATAGTCAGCTTGGCTTTGTCAAGGGAAGGTCGTGCCTTACAAGCCTGATTGAATTCTTTGAGGATGTAACAAAACACATTGATGAAGGTAGAGCAGTAGATATAGTGCATATGGATTTCAGTAAGGAATTTGATAAGGTTCCCCATGCAAGGCTCCTTCAGAAAGTACGGAGGCATGGGATCCAAGGAAACCTTGCTTTGTGGATCAGAATTGGCTTGCTCACAAAAGGCAAAGGGTGCTTGTAGATGGTTCGTATTCTGCATGGTGAGGTTGGTGACCAGTGGTGTTCTGCATGGACCTGTTCTGAGATCTCTCCTCTTTGTGATTTTTATAAATGACCTGGATGAAGAAGTAGAAGAATGGGTTAGTAAGTTTGGTGATGACACAATGGTTAGGGGTATTGTGGATAGTCTGGAGGGTTGTCAGAGGTTACAGAGGGACATCTATGGGATGCAGAACTGGGCTGAGGAGTGACAGATAGACTTCAACCTTGATAAGGGTGAAGTGGTTCAATTTGGTAGGTCCAATTTGAAGACAGAATGTAGTCTAAATTGTAAGACTCTTAGCAGTGTGGAGGATCTGAGAGATCTTGGGGTCCATTTTGACAGGACATTCAAAGCTGCTGCGCAGGTTGACAATGTTGTTAAGAAGGCATATGGTGTGTTGGCATTCATCAACCATGGGATTGAGTTCAAGAGCCATGAGGCGATGTCACAGCTATATAATACCTTGGTCAGACCCCACCTGGAGTACCGTGCTCAGTCCTGGTCACCTCACTACAGGAAGGATGAGAATACTTTAGAGAGAGTGCAGAGGAGATTTACAAGGATGTTGTCTGGATTGGAGGGCGTACCTTATAACCATTTAGCCATATAACAATTACAGCACGGAAACAGGCCATTTCGACCCTTCTAGTCCGTGCCGAACTCTTACTCTCTTATGAGAATAGGTTGAGTGTACTTGGCCTTTTCTCCTTGGAGCGATGGAGGATGAGAGGTGATTTGATAGAGGTGTATAAGATGATCAGGGGAATTGATTGTGTGGATAACCAAAGGCTTTTTCTCAGGGCTGAAATGGCTAACACAAGGGAACATAGTTCTAAGGTGCTTGGAAATAGGTACTGAGGAGATGTCAGGGGTAAGTCATTCACACAGAGAGGGGTTGGTGCGTGGAATGCACTGCCAGCTACAGTGGTCAAAGTGGATACAATAGGGTATTTTAAAAGCCTCTTCGATAGGTACATGGAGCTTAGAAAAATAGAGGGCTATACACTAGGGAAATTCTAGGCAGTCTCTAGAGTGGGTTACGTAGTCAGCACAATATTGTGGGCCGAAGAGCCTGTATTGTGCTGTAAGTTTCTATGTTCTATGTTCTGTGATATTTTGCTCAAGAGGAGTATGGTAAAAGCATCTACCATATTTACTCCTTCATTAGTGTTGTCTGGATGGCAACATCTACTGTGAGAACGACTGCAAGAACAAGGGAGGCTTTATCACAGTATGTTAACTGTAGCTGAAAACTGTATATAAACATCTCTCAAAAGTTTTATTTGAAAGCTCTCGAATAGAGTGATAAGTTTTTCATGCAATAAGCACCAGGATAATCAAAAAAAAAGTTCGACTTTTGAAAAATTGAACCTGGGAATTCTGCCAACATTGCTCTTGCATTAAGTTTATTGATCTCTGTGAAGGAGAGAAAATGTCTGAGTGTTGTGATGTGTGGTAAGTTGGGTGCTGTGCAGAATAATCAAATTTGGGTGTTAACGTGGTTTGGAGTGGGTGCTGAGTGTATTGTGAGGTGGGGTGCCTTAAAGTTCTGGAGTGTCCTTGAAGGCTGTGATGAGTTTAAATGGCAGAGTGTTAGGGTGTTTGGGTGAGACTATTGAATTGGTGGGTGCTGGCACTGCTCTTGTATGGTACCCTGTGTTAGGGTGCTGGTTTGTTAGTGTGTTGGGGTGTATTGGTTGTGCTGTATTTGGTGCTAGGGCGTGATGTTTAAGGAGTGCTTTTTGTTGGGGTATATTTATGTGCCAGGAGTGTTTGGGTGTTGGGATTTACCTGGATGCTGCAGCGTGCTGGGAGATGGGTCGGTTTGGGTTGGGGTACATGTGACAAGAGACCCAGGTGAGGATGGTTAGGACCCAAGTGCTTGAGTATCTGAGACTAGAATCGAGACTTAATACGAGACTGAGATGAGGACAGGGTTCTAAACTAGATGCTTGATGAGAATCCAAAGATGAGCTGACAATTGAGAACCGAGCCTAGGTTCAGATGCTCTTTAAATATTAAAAATCTTGGAAGAGAGAACTTAATTTGACTTTTGTTAATGAAGATTGGTAGTGAGTTCTGAAAATGGTTAATTCTTCTTCGATATGTGCCAATTATTGTTTAATTCAATTTAAAATTGTTCACCGTTATTATTTAACAAAGGACAGGCTATCCAAAATATTTCCTAATATAGATAATTATTGTGATAGGTGCAAAAATGAAGTAGCTACTTTGTCACATATGTTCTGGTCATGTCCCTCATTGAAATCTTTTTGGAAATCTTTATTTTCTACAATTTCTAAAGCTTTGAAAATTAACTTACAACCTAATACATTGACTGTTCTATTTGGAATAGTTCCGCATCATATTCAGGGTATTTCATTTTCAAAGCAACATATAATTGCATTCATTACATTGTTGGCAAGAAGGGCTATTTTATTGAAGTGGAAAGATACCTTTGCACTTACACTAATGCAATGGTTTTCCCAAGTAATGTTATGTCTTAGTTTGGAAAAAATTAGAAGTAGAATTTTTGATCCCCGATTCGACTTTGAGAGAAGGTGGAGCTCTTTTGCCAAACATTATCATTTAATTTGAATTAATTTATATGATTTCCTTCCAATTTTATGTTATATAAATGTGATTTGGCAGTTGTTGTTTTCTTTTTCTTCTTTTATATATATAAATGATTGTAAGACGTACTGCTCCGGGAGTTGGTTCCTAATGGTTTTTTTTGTTATGTAATTAGTGGGGTTTTTTTTCCAGTTAGTTGGGGTTCTCTTTCTTCCTTCTTTTTCTTATATTTTTTTTTTCATTAGCATATATAAGTTTTTTTCTTCAGCTTTACTAATTATATATACTAACCTGCTGAACTTCTGTATTTTATAGCTGTAGAAGATTATATATCAATAAAAAGATTTTAAAAATGAAATAAGTATTAAAATCCTGGTGCCAAAATACAGCTGCCAATTTGCGGGACAGGTCTGAGTTCCTAAGAGAGGCTGTGTCAGCTAAACATATTCCAGAAAGTTAGAGCGTCTGAACCCCAGAGGCTGGTGCAGTCGGGAGCATATCGTAACAGGTGTGTGTAGGTACTGGGGTGTGCTTGGCTGCTGGGATATTCACGGATGATTGTTGTGATGTTTTGAAGCCTCTCTTTATTGAGTCCTCTGTTTTTTGCGTCTAGTGGGTGGGAATCCATGGATTAGAATGTACTGGTATTTCCATTTCCAATATTTTTCAGCAGATTTTATAATAGGCATAATAAATGAACAGGCTGTTTGAGTTGATCCAGTTTGGGAAATCATATTATACAGCACCTTATTATGTTGAAACATCTTAAGGTACTTCATATAATTAATTAATTGGCAGTGAAGTGACAGTTATGCTGGCATATCGTAATATATCACGTTGTAAAATGATGAATAGTCTGGTAATCTATTTTGCTACGTGTTGGTTGAGAGCAGAATATTGTCCAAAGGATTATGACAGACCTTTCAGAATAATCAATGCAGATATATAACTCTTAAAAACCATTGGAACAGGTACATAAGCCTCAGTTAAATGGAATGCGGCAGATAAGAAATGAAGTCCACAAATTACTGACTGCTCTAACTCTCCTTAAAGTGAGTTAAATGAATCCTTGTGGTTCAACCGCAAAGTGGCTGCGCGTTATCCAGACGCACAGCTACTACCCAGCCACCAAAAGTGCAGTCACTATTGTGGTTCTTAATTGAACTCATACGACTGGGCTTACTGCTGGTCCAAGGTGACCAAACCCAGCTATAGTGGGTGCTTGACTTCGTCTATCTCTCAGAATTATCATTACCTGAAAATCCTAAATCATTCTCATTGACTTCATATCACAGAGTCTTCAAGTCATAGAACCATACAGTGGGGTAACAGGCAACTTGGCCCGCCATTGTCCGTGCCAACTAGTGGGCACACATCTCAATAATCCCATCTTCTGTGACATGCCTCATAGCCCTCATTGCTGAAGCAAATGAAAAGCTCATTTAGCACAACATAAATATAGCCCTCTGGCAGGCCTCAGGCTCGCTCAGCTCGCTTTCATCTAGGGAGAGCAGCCTTTGGCCCTGCCAAACTGGGTAATCAAGTTTGTTTAGATGCTGCGTGATTTACCCCACCATGCCAAATGTACACCATATGTGATTAATTGATTACACTTTGTAAGTATTTTTTGGCGATGGGTTAATAGAAACAAATACAATAAAGGCATCAAGTCAGTAACTCTATCAGTTCTGTGCACAAATAATTCGTTGGAGCTCTTACAGAACCAGGTCTCTCTTTCCTCCAGTCGATGTCCTCTGAACTCTGCCAACCCTCGAATGGGACCACCCTCGGTGATCGATGAAACGCTCCACACGAGTCTGTCCTCGTCTCCTCTCCTCGCCAAAGACCCTGGGCCTTGGACTCCTGCTCGGGGTCTGTTCCGTCGCCCAGCTTATAGCATTGCGTCCCCTCTCTCTGTCCCCATCGTGCCTTCTGCCCAAAGCCCACGAAAACTATAGCTTACAGACAAGAAAGAATAACATCTATCCGAATTGGTTAGCAAATGAATACAATTCTCGTTATCAGCAATTATAACCCAAACAAGCTGCTACTGTTAACTCAGCAGTTAACATTACAGAGAAGACATTTTATTATAACATAACAAGGAAGCCATTTTATTAGCTTTAGCAGTAACATAAATGCTTGCTTTTTTTGCCGGTGGGGGGAGGGGAGATTGTTGCTTGCTGCCGCTTACGCGCGGGAGGGGGGAGCTTGGGGGGCGGGTACTCTGGGGTCCTCATGTTTAACTGTCATTCATTCTTTAGGGCACTTCTCTGTTTTCATGGATGTTTGTGAAGGAAAATCATTTCAGGATGTATATTGTATACTTTTCTCTGACATTAAATTGGACCTTTAAACCTTTGATTGTAACTGCATTGTGGGCTGCATCATATTCTAATTCATGTGTAGTCTTAATTTATCTTTGTGTGTAGTTAAAGATGGTATGCTCTGGTGCCTAATAAAACAGGGCTGTTCACCCTCAGTAGGAGAGAGAGATCAGGACTGTTAGGAATTCACAATGGAAGAATAAATGGTTGGGTTGAGTTGTTCTCTGATCTTGGCAATCCATTTCCAAAACGTTTCATCACCATACAAGGAGACATCATCAGTGCTCTGTTCACTTGTGGTGTGTCCGCTGACTGCTTGACCGTTATATAGTTATCGATCGGTTGATCGATTATCGATTATCATTACAGAATCTCAGTTGTGACGTGGGGAGGGGATCTCATTGCTGATTGCATGGTGAACTTTGTGAGTTGTCTGGAATTTTGCCCACAATGGTTTATAAATGGGTTTGAGGAACTGAGGGGAAACTTGTATTCTCGGAGGTGCTTGTCGGCTGAAACACATATGGCACTTTAGAAACATCTGTTTATCGTAAGGGAACACATACAGTTCGGATCCTAAACTATTATAGTAACCATACAAATGCACACAAGAAGAGCAGTATCAAAACTTCTTTTCAAAGAACAGAGACACATTGCAGCATGGCAGAACTAAAGGAGAAACATCTCTTCAAAGTATTTATATAAAACAGATCCCCTCGGAACTTCATATGAAGATGCCTACGAGGTCGACAAAGCACCAAACAAGAAGTGGCCAAATGGGTTGTCCTTCCATACATTGAAATGAATTGAACTGACTTTGTTTCTTACATCCCTCACATATGTGAGGAGTAAAAATCTTTATATTATGTCTCCGTCTGAATATGCAATGCGTAAATTATAGTAATTTGTAATAAATAGTATGTACAGTAAGATATACAACAAAACAGTCAATATAGCTTAGAAATACAATTGTATTAGCGTGAATTAATCAGTCTGATGGCCTGGTGGAAGAAGTCGTCTCAGAGCCTGTTGGTCCTGGCTTTTATGCTGCAGTACCATTTTCTGGATGGTACCAGCTGGAACAGTTTGTGGTTGGGGTGATTCAGGTTCCCAAGGAACCTTTGGGCCGGTTTATGCACCTGTCAGTGTAAATATCCTGAATAGTGGGATGTTCACATCCACAGATGTGCTGGGATGTCCGCACCACTCTCTGCAGATCCTGTGATTGAGGAAAGTACAACTCCCGTACCAGGCAGTGATACAGCCAGTCAGGATGCTCTCAATTGTGCCCTTATAGAAAGGATCTGGGGACTCATGCCAAACTTCTTCAACTATCTGAGGTGAAGAAGGTGCTGTTTTGCTTTTTTCACCACACAGCTGGTATGTGCAGACCAAGTGAGATCCTTCATGATGTGTATACCAAGGAACTTGAAGCTGTTCACCCCCTCAACCCCAGATCCATTGATGTCAATAGGGGTGAGCCTGTCTCCATTCCTCTTGTAGTCCACAACAAGCTCCTTTGTGTTTGCGACATTGAGGGAAAAGTTGTTTTCTCTGTAGGCTGACTTGTTATTATTTGAAGTAAGGCCAATTAATGTAGTATCGTCAGCAAATTTAATTAGTGGATCGGAGCTGTCATGAGTGTACAGAGAGTAAAGGAGGTGGCTTAGGACACAGCCCTGAGGAGCACCTGTGTTGAGGGTCAGAGGGGCAGAGGTGAGGAAGCCCATTCTTACTACCTGCCGGTGATCTGATAGGAAGTCCAGGATCCAGCTGCACAAAGCAGGGTGAAGGCTGAGGTCTCTAAGAATTGCAAAGCATTCGGAGAACACATCATGTGAACAGTGCACTGATGATGTCTTCTCGTATAGTGACGAAAAGTTTGTAAACAAATTACTGCTTCACTTGAAAGGGTCATCTGAGTTGCTGGATCGTGGGAGGAGGAGAAGAGAGCCCTGGATAATGTTAACAGTTTACATCCTGTAAAGAACTCGCTTTAACTTAATTAAATGATTCCTAGTGCTTCAGCCTCAAGTGTGTTATCATTATTGAAGTTAATTTCTCAGACATCAAAAGCCCAGCTTCAAGTAACCCAGATAGTAGTGTTGGGTGGCAGGATGGAGACATGTCTCTACCAATGGGGTGCTCTTTCCTTTCTCTTGGGCAAGGTGTAGCATCTGCTTAGCCCCCACCTCCCTGATCAGGGTCACGTGAATCCAAGATGGTGGACGGTCATATGAGCAGATGGTGCATATCTCAACCCTGGTTATGTTCACCATTGACACCAGGCAAACAATCCCTAAAGAGTATTGATAAGAGCTGGGGTCACCCATCTTGTAAAGCCACTGTGCAGAAGGCAATGACAAACAACTTCCGTAGAAAAATTTACCATGGACAATCATAGCCACATGATTCCCTGCATCATGTGACACGACACATAATAGACAAATGAGAGGAGGAATAAAGGAATTCCATAAACAATCCTATGTAGATGGTCTGAGATAGAAATATGGACGGTAGTGTAACGCTATTACCGCCCCAGTGAGACAAGCTCAATTCTGCAGCTGTTTACAAGGACCTTGCACATTCCCGTCCCCCCTCGACGTTCCCTCCCTGCACGTTCTCCCCGAGACAATGTGGGTTTCTTCCGGGCGCTTCGATTCCACCTTCCAAAGATATACGAGTTAGTAAGTTAATTGGTCACATGAGTGTAATTGGATGGTGTGGGCTTGTTGGGTCGTATAGGCCTAGTACTATGTTGTGCCTCTCAATAAAAATTAGATTAATAAAAAAACAAAAAAGTCTTTAATACTTTTCAAGTGGGGGGTAGGTAGTTGTCGGGTTTTCTCCTGTGAGCTGTGCTTTATAGTTTAAAAGGTGAAAGACAAAAGTTGCTTAATTTCCAAATGCTGACAAATCAAGTTTCCATTCCATTGGTTTATCTACCAGATACTGGTATTGTTCCAATTTAGTTTGCAGTGAATGTTCTAAAATCAGTGAAGTATTGTTTGGATCGAATGCTCTGACAGTTATTGAGTCTCCATGATTAATATGGGCTGTAAGATGATTTCAAGCATATTATTCTGTCAAACATCCATATGCACCAGTCAACAATTCACCGAATTTTGAATAAGGAAGCCATCATTAGATTGTTACTTTTTGGGTCAAATCTTAACAGAAACTATGGTGTTAACAAATAACTGTATTTATGCCTTCAAGGACATGACTAAAAACTTCAACGACATGTTGTTTCATGAATGGACCTCAGAAGGGAATCGGACTGTTTGGCCCAGCTATAGAAATGTTGTGTGTGTCTGTTCTAACATCTGTG
This sequence comes from Mobula hypostoma, assembly GCF_963921235.1. Taxonomy (NCBI): domain Eukaryota; kingdom Metazoa; phylum Chordata; class Chondrichthyes; order Myliobatiformes; family Myliobatidae; genus Mobula; species Mobula hypostoma. The sequence goes on from NC_086109.1 coordinate 80,795,224, forward strand.
TTTTTCGGTCAGTTACTCACCAACTAACTAGCACTTGGACATTCGCTCCCTGCTGATTCTTTGCCCCCTTCCCCACAACTGCAACCCTAATGAAGGACCAGCTCATTTCAAAGGCCTGTCTCAACACAGCTCTGATCATATGTAAGCTTGGCTATCTCATTGCAACGTCGGAACCGTTGGGTCTGTAAGTCCCAACACTGGTTCCTCCTGTTCGGTCCACTCCCCATATTGAAAAGTGGTTGGAGTCTGCAAGTTAACCAATTAGGCACCTCATTAAATCCCTGACTCTACTGCCCTCACTGTGTGTGTGAGCACAGATATCCAGTGAGCTAAACAACTTCTCAAAAATCACCCAAGGCAGAAGCTTTCTTTTTGGATTTTTAATGAGAACCATTTTGTGAAACTTGTAGAGAGGTAAGTAAAATACATCTTAAATTCAGTACACAATTATCACATGCCTGAATAAACTAATCCCATCAATTATTCTCACAGCTGGTGTTAGCCAAGGAAGTGTGCAGATAATTAAGTAGTTGTAAGATTACACGTACATAATGCTCCATATCTATATAGTGTAAACACATTGCTCAAAGATAAACTTAATCATAATATTTTCTTCAAAATGTCTGCTAGATGTTTATTAATATTACCAAAAGCTTAAAACTCGCAGATATTTCTGTTTCAAGGGCAAATAAAGAGTGGATGGGGATGCATGTCTTTCCTCTGTGTGCTTCAAATCAGAAAAAGATAGCCTGCATGCAGGAAGTGGTGCTTAGACAAAGTAAACTACACTCATAGAGGCCGTTAAACTCTCAAACAGGGACAGAACACGGGCCTTCACGTGTCAGGAGTAACCAATGGGATTAAGCTCTGAAAATTTTCTTCTCCTGCTTGACTGTCCATTGGCCAGTTAGAAATAGGCCACGTTAGATGGAACATCCTGCAATTTGGCCCAACATCTGTTCATGCCCCAGTGCACAAATAGTGCATTATTCACGATCCAGGATATAGCTGAGCTCTTGGGTGTTTGCTGAAGTCACCTTACGGGATTGGTGGTGCCTGTGCAATGTTGGCTTCATGTACGGTGTGATGTAACCTGGAGAATACTGGGCAATGTTTACATTGTGAGAAAAGGATGAAGGCCGTTTCTCTAAAGTCATCTGTAAATACTCAAAGCCTGAATTCAGGTGATCCTTTTCATGCAACTGCTGACAGGTGCTGACAGATCCATTTTGGACAACCATTGGACAACTTCAATAATGATAACACACTTGAGGCTGAAACACTAGGGATTATTCAGACACCCAAAGATCAAAACTAAAATAAAATTTATTGTTAAAATATGTATATGCTACCATATACTACCTTGATAATTTATTTTCTTGTAGGCATTTACAGGAAAATAAAAGAAATGCAATAGAACTGATGAAAAACTATACATAAAAAGACTGACAAATAACTAACATGCAAAAGAAGACAACTTGTGCCAATAAGCAAAAAAAAAACTGAGAACATGAGTTATAAAGAGTCCTTGAAAGTGAGTCTGTAAGTTGTAGAATCAGTTCAGAGCTGTCTTGAGCACAGGAGGGAGGAGAGATGGCGGCATGACGCAGCGCGCGGGCGTTCCGAAAGGTATTGTATCTGTGAAGTAGAATACTGTGCACAATCCTGATTTGATGGAGACAGATGTGAAGAAGCACAGAGGAACATCTGGAGAAACTTCTGAAATGCCTGCTTCGCTGCCGCTGAGTGTCCCTGAGATTTTCTTTAATCCCATATTTCATTTACTTCAATACTTTAAAAGTTAAATCCACCAACACTCAAGATTGGATTTGAACTCGGGTCTCTGGTTTGATGGCCCACAACTCAGGGTGCTAGTCCAGTAGTGTAACCACTGAGTGTCCCAACCTCCAGATCAGAATCCCAGTGGAACGGCAGACCTGGCTTGCCAGACTCGCCCAAAGACAAACAATCTTGCACGAGTTAGTGGAACTTAGAGGGATCCCTGGATAATAAAGGGAATGTTGGAGCCTGAGAGGGTGGTGTACCATCCAAAAATTGCTTTTTTCCCCTGATCAAAGGTTCAAAGGTTCAAAGGTACAATTTAATGTCAGAGAAATGTATACAATATACATCCTGAGATGCTTTTTCTTTGCAACCATCCAGGAAAACAGAAGAGTGCCCCAAAGAATGAACGACAGTTGAATGTTAGAACCCCAAAGCCCCCCCAGCTCCCCTCCCTCCCACGTGTAAGCAGCAGCAAGCAACAATCCCCCCTCTCCCCACCGGCAAAAAAAAAAGCATTGGCACCCGCCACTGAGCACTCAGGCGTGAGCAAAGCAACAGCAAAGAAACAGACTTGCAGTTACCCCAAAGACTTCATGTTTCACCTGGTATTCAACATACCACAGGTTCTCTCTCTCCTTAAAAGGGAGGAAGAGATGTCTCCATTTTCCCAGTGAGCGAGGAGACATACCAAACGACTCGCTGGTTTACGATGTTAGAAGTTCGTTACGTCGCTTTTTTCGAGCTCTGTGCCTGAAGATCACAAAGATCCCGGGCCTCCAGGCACACAGTCGCAGATAACCCGACTCCCCTGACAGCACATGGGTCTCCAGTTGTGACACTGACCCTCGATCCGCCCATCTCCAGAGCCCCGAGATCCTAGGCTTCCAAATTTGAGCTGGACTCTTAGGCCGAGCCTTTGGTGTGCCGAACAACAACAGCCGATCATGGAACCCTGAGAGCGGGTCCCGTTCCAGCAAAGAACCATAGGCAGCATGCAACTCCATGTCAGGTCTCCAAGAGAACCTTGAATGGGAAAAATAGAGATATTAAAGATGGAAATAGATTTGTTTCCACAGATGCAAGCGAAGGAGTCGCTCACTAACTTTGCAACTCTGACCTTGACAAAGCTGAAGGATTCACAGAGTAACTCTAGCTAAGAATATTCTGCTCACAAGATCTTTCATTTGTAGATGAGATTGTTCTCCTATCCATAAGTCCTCACTGTCCTGTTTATCAACAACCCCCATATTCCCCAGAATTCGATCTTCTCCGACATCCTTTTCTCCCTTCATTCCTTTCTCTTTTCTTACATCTTCTGTTTCGAGGATGTCTGCGAAGAATAAGAATTCCAGGCTACATGAAGTATACATACTCTGATATCACTGTATAGGGAACCATTGAACTATTGAACAAGAGGGTATAATTTCAAGGTGATCTGGGGGATGTCAGAAGCAGTTTTTTTTTATACAGAGGATAGTAATTGTATAGAATGTACTTCTGGGGTGGTAGTAGAGGCAGATATTGTAGGAACATTTAAGAGACTCTTGGAAGGAACATGGATGATAGAAAAATAGCGGGCTATGTGGGAAGGAAGGGTTAGATTGAATGTGGTGTAGGTTAACAAGTTGACAGAACATTGTGGGCCAAAGGACCTGTACCGTGATGTACTGTTCTGTATGTACATGTTCATGAGTTTAATCCTCTGTCAGCTGCCCTTTTGCTTTGGCACCCTGTCTTTTGTTTACTTCTTCCTTTTTCATGTCATTTCTTTCTTCACTTCCCCATCATCCTTTGTAATCTTTTACTTTCCTGTCTCTCTCTTTGTCACTCTTTCTCCTAAGCCTTTCTTTCTGGATAACTGCATTTGAGTGAAGGTATCAAATTAAAGAGGAGTTCTACAAGAGATATGGAAAAATATATATAATTGACTTTGAGCTGTCCTGATATGATTATCCTTTTTCAATTAGATGCAGACAATAAATTAATTCATTTATAGTACACTTTGGATATAAGAGTGGCTGATGGTAAGGCTTTCTAAATAGAGAGGCAGGGGGAGGAATGGAAATGCACAAAAAGACTTGGGGATCTAGGTATATAAGTCATTATAGAAAAGCTTGCAGGTGAAAAAAGCAATCAAAGCTGAAATGGAATTCTGGGCTTTAACATTGAAGATTTAGAATGTAAAAGCATGCGAGTTCTGCTGCAGTTATTCATAATGTTGATTAGAAGTGAGGAATAAGCCAATGCAGAGGCTACATTCTCTGCCTAGTGGTTCATGGGGTGCTTATGTGTGTGCATGCACGCGTAAGTGCTTATGTGTGTATATATGAGAATGTTTATGCGTACGAGTGTTTGTCTGTGTCTACATCAATAAATAGTATGAGGCATGACTCCTACCCTGAGTCATTATCCTCTTTTGGCATTCTCCCCCTCCCCCCATCCCTATATTTTTTGATACAATAAATAGCCTCTCTCCATTACTTTCAAGGCTGATGTGGTAAACCCAAAATCTCAAAAAAGACCCAAAATCCCAAATTCAACAGAAATTCCATTCTCCCTTTTGCCGTTGAACTTTCCCTCCAACCTGTTAATTATTGACCTCCTTGGTTCTCCCATTTCCTCTGCATCTTAAATCCCTTCCAACAAATTTTACGACATATGCCAGTGATATTAAACCGGATTCTGATTCTGATTCAGATCTAGTTTATCTCTACTTTTTCCAGTTTTGATGAAAGATTATTGAATTGAATCATTAATTCTGCTTCTATTTCCACTGACACTGCCTGAACCATTGAGAATTTGTGGACTTTCTATTTTTCTTTTCATCATGTACTTCTAACTAAAATCTACAAACATGTTCCTTTTGGTAAAATGTTATCTCTGTGTCTGACCAACATGTTATTGCATTTGTTACATTGATAGCTAGGAGGGCCATTTTGTTGAAGTGGAAGGGTACATCAGCTCCCACTTTGTCACAATGGTTCTCTCAAGTGATGCTATGTCTTAGTTTGGAGAAGTCGAACCTTTGAACCTTTATTTGATTTTGAGAAAAGATGGGGCTCATTTGCTTGTTATTATCATTTGAGCTAATTGATAGATTTTTTCCACGATCTAATTGTAAATTTTTTGGTATACTTTCTTTCCTTGCTGGCGGTTTGATGTTTATTTTTGGAAGTTTTTTGTATGACACATGGCTCCGGGGTTGTACACCTAATGGGTTTTATTTTCTCACTTTTTCTGCTTAGTAGGTTTTTTTTGTTATCACAAATTTTTTTTTTCAATCTTTAAGATAATGTCTTTTTTGAGACATTGTAAGTGTTGTTACTTCAATGTACTCATGTTATTTCTTTTGTATAATTAAACAATAAAAAGATTTGAAAAGAAAGAACATGTTCCTTTCCAACTTTGCAACCACCTTTCCTATAGCTTCCCGTCTTCCTGTTGGAATTATTCTTGAACAGATCTCCCACTGCCACCACAACAAGATGGCACTAACCAGTCTCTGACTCTTACAACACACATCAAAGTTGCTGGTCAACGCAGCAGGCCAAGCAGCATCTATAGGAAGAGGCGCAGTCGACGTTTCAGGCCGAGACCCTTCGTCAGGACTCCTGACGAAGGGTCTCGGCCTGAAACGTCGACTGCGCCTCTTCCTATAGATGCTGCTTGGCCTGCTGCGTTCACCAGCAACTTTGATGTGTGTTGCTTGAATTTCCAGCATCTGCAGAATTCCTGTTGTTTACCTCTGACTCTTACGTTGTGTGTTCTTTCTTCTTGCCCGCTCTCCTTTCATCTTCTTTGAGTGTGGTTGACTACTCCAAATTCTTTCAAAGCCTCACCAACAACCATCAGCTTACTGGGTCAAACTGGTTCATTCTTCTCCGCCAGCTGGCAGGGGAGCAAACGCACACTGACTTCTCTTCCCAGACCATCCCACCACTGTTCCCAAACGGTCTCCAGCCTTGACTCTCTCTTCCTTATTTAAATAATGTTTCTCCTCTCTCCTAAATGTCAATGTTCCAGACTATATTTTTCTATTTATTAATTCATTTGTGGTAATATTACTTTATGTGTTGTGTGTGAGCTATTGTCAACGTACTGTGCTGTGCACCTTGATTTGGAGGAACATTGATACATGAATATGGCTGAATGATAATAAACTTGAACTTGAACTCATATATCATTCACAGACAGGAATAATTGCGAATAATCTAGTTTTCCTCTTTCCCACCTATTTCAACTTCTTCACTGTTTCTGTATTGTCACATTGTTTGTGCAAACTGTAAATCCTGCACTTTCATCTAAGACTTTAGGCACCCCTCTCTTCCCTCATTACAAGCACCTACTTCAATCCGTATTAGACCACTGCCTCAGGTTTGCAACCATGGTATTTCTGCTCATCTCCTATTGAGTTTCTAACCCAATTTCTTCAGCATTCTAGCCCCCAGGCATTGCCTGGTTTCACTTTCATCTCAGCTTATTTGCTTCAAACATTGTTCCAATATCATTTCCTCCTTCAAGTTCAGTGTTCAAAGTACTGTACATATATCTCACCACTTTCACCTTCTATGCCACTTTCTATAAGGATTTTGTACATTCCCCTCATGTTGATATGGGTTTTCTTGGGGTGCTCCAATTTCCTCCTACATCCCAAAGATGTACGGTTGGGGTCAGTGAGTTCTGGGCATGCTATCTTGGCGATGGAAGCATGGCGACCTTTGGGGCTGCCCCTAGCACATCTTTGGACTGTGCTGGTCGTTGACATGAAGGATGAATCTACTGCATGTTTTAATATTTTGATGTACATATGACAAATAAAGCAAATCTTATCTTACTCTCTGTACTCAGTTCCTCAAGTCTCATTATCATCCTTGTGCTCATTAAGTAAGCTTCCTTATCATTCCAATGACTTAAGCTCCATGTTTAAACCTCTTACTGAACATTCTCCTTCTTAATTTTGTGGAAAGCAATGGTCTCTTGCTGTCTTTTATTTAATTGCTTTTTTGTAATATTTCACCTCTTAAGCATCCTGCTTCCTTGGCTCTCTGAACGCCAAGTTGTAAAATTAGTCAGCTCCATCATGGGGACAAGCCTCCATAGTATCCAGGACACATCTTCAAGGATCCAAGTGCCTCAAAAAGGCGGCGTCCATTATTAAGGACCCACCACCCAAAACATGCCCTTTTCTCATTGTTACCATCAGGAAGGAGGTACAGAAGCCTAAAGGCACACACTCAGCAATTCAGTAACGGTTTCTTCCCCTCTGCCGTCAGATTGAACCCATGAACACTACCTCCCTACTTTTCAGTTCTATTTTTTCACTTTAACCACTTTATTTATATATTTACTGTAATTCACTTTTTTCTCTATATTATCATGTATTGCATTGTACTGCTGCTGCAGAGTTAACAAATTTCACAACATATTCCGGTGATGCGGACTGTAACACAGACTACTCCCTTGTTGACAGTAGAGTGGGACTAACACTCAAGAGACTTCATCATTCCAAGACTAAAGGCCGATCTCGCAGTGAACTCTGACAGAGCACAGCAGTTCGCAGACGCCCTTGAAGTCACAATGAAGAACAGTTCTGGTGACAGTACCTCTATCGATTTTACGTGTTCGCAACTCTGTGATGCCATCTACAGCTCAGCCATGACAGCGTTTGGGAAAAAAGGAACACAAGAATGCAGACTGGTATGAAGCTTGTGGGGAAGAATGGAGCAAGTGACTGAGGCCAAGAGAAAAGCCCTGCTGACCTACAAGGAAAACCTCTGCACCAGCCCATGTGATGCCCTCAGGGCTGCTAGAAACAAGGTGCAGCAAACTGCCCAACGTTGTGCGGACAGCTACTGGCTGAATTTCTGCAGCAAAATCCAATCACTTGCCGACAGCAGGAATGCGAGAAGGGATGTTTGACGGCGTCAAGTCAGGAACAGGCCCTTCACCCACCAAGACCGCCCCACTGAAGTCGAAAAATGGGGTAGTCATCAAGCAGCTTGGCTGTTGGGTAGAGCACTACCTGGAACATGGTGACCGATGCTGCCCTGGGGGAACTGCCTGGCTTGCCAGTCACGGAAGAGCTTGATGCATTGCCATCTATGGAGGAGCTCTGCAAAGCTATCGACTATCTCACCAGTGGAAAAGCCCCAGGGAAAATGGAATTCTCCCCGACATCTTGAAGAGCAGGAAGCCTGCCTTGCTGCATCATCTACATGAGCTTCTGTGTCTTTGCTGGGAGAAAGGCCACATCCCCCAAGACATGTGAGATGCCAACATTGTCACATTGCTCAAAAACAGGGGTGACCATAGTGATTGTAACAACTACCATGGTATCTCTCTTCTTAGTTTGTGGGGAAAGTGTTCGCCCGCGTCATCTTGGCAAGACGTCAGAGCCTTGAATCCAGCATCTACCCAGAGTCCCTGTGCAGGTTTGGAGCAGGCAGGTCTACAGTAGACATGACCTTCTCACTGTGCCAGCTTCAGGAGAAATGTTGAGAGCAGCAGAAGCCACTGTACAGATGCTTCGTTGATTTGACCACGGTGTTCAGCCTCGTCATCACAAATGCACTCTTCAAACACCTGCTAAAAATTGGCTACCCCCCAAGACAGCACAGCATCATATCTTCTTCCTGTAAGGACACACACAGCACTGTCTGCTTCAATGGAGCAACTTCTGACGTCTTTCCAGTGAGCAGTGGAGTGAAACAAGGTTGTGTCCAGACACTGACTCTCTTTGAAGTCTTCTTCTCTGTGCTCCTTCACTATGTTTTCACAGACTGCACTGAAGGCATCTACCTTCGCACGAGAACTGATGGCAACCTGTTCAACATCACTTGCTTGCTCTCCACGACCAAAGTCAGGACAGCCCTCATCTACGAGGTGCTGTTTGCAGATGACGCAGCACTGACGTCACACACTGAAGTCCGACTCTAACAACTGATTAACCACTTCGCCCATGCCTGCAAGGAGTTTGAGTTAACCATCAGTCTGAAGAAGACAAACATCGTGGCCCAGGGTGCAGAACCTCCCCCAAACATCACCATTGATAGTTGATCTCTCGATATAGTTAACTCCTTCACCTATCTTGGGTCGACCATCACCAGCTCCCTGTCACTCAAAGCAGGGGTGAACAGCAGGATTGCCCAAGCTGATACTGTCATGGCCACACTGAAGAAGAGAGTGTGGAACAGCAGACAGCTGACGAAGAAGACCAAGCTGTGTGGGTACCTGGCGTGCGTGCTCAGCGCACTCCTCCGCACCAGCGAGGCTTGGACACCATACATCAGCAAAGAGAAGAGGCTAAACCTGTTCCAGGTATGCTGCCTCCGGCACATCTTCCACTTCTCCTGGCAGGACAGAATCGCCAACACAGAGGCTCGGCAGCGAGCTGACACCTCCAGCGTCGATGCAGTACTGAGCAGCAGACGCCTCAGACGGATGGGCCACGTTAAACAGATGGACCAAGGACGTGCTGCATGGCGAGCGGAGTGAGGGTTACCGCCCACGAGGAAGACCATGCCTCCGCCAGGGGGATGTCTGCAAGTGCGACATGAGGCTGGCAGGCGTCGACCTCAGCACGTGGGAGGCAACAGCTGAAGGCTGGACAGCATGCAGGGCTGCACTCAGAAGTGGTGTACAACGGGCTGAGGTAGCGAGGGCCAACGTGCTCATCAACAGGACAGCTGGGGGAAAAGCCGGAGTACCTTCCTCATTCACCTGCAGCCACTGTGAAAGAGACTGTCGCTCCGGAGCGGGGCTGGACAGCCACTCGAGAAAGTGCAAAAGCTCCAAGTCTACAGCCCCAGCAGCCATCAGAAAAAGTGTCACACCATCGTCTCTCGAGACGTACCAATGCTGACAACGACTATCATATATTACATTGCACTGCTGCCACAAAGTTAACAAATTTCACACCGTATGCCAATTATATTAAACCTGATTCTGATTCTGCCTTATCCCAAATTCTGGAATTGCATCCCCTATATTCCTCTACTTTTCTATTCCCCTACTCATGCTGGTAGTAATATCTTCCATTAGTCTTCAGATCATCCCTCCCTATATCTCCATCCTTGTCCTGATGGAGTACCTGACGCCAGCCCCCTAGGCCTGAGTCAACGTAGTAGTAGTAGTTTGTCCTGATATTGCATTTTAATAATGGTTCTACTTAAGAGTTTCGGATCATTTTTCTTCATGAAAGGCACTGGTTACTGACTAAACATAATCAACACTGACTAAACAAACTTCAATGGATCAAGGTGAAAGTGGTCATATTACTTATGAACCACTTCACATAGCAATGAAATTATAGCCAATGCGCTATAATATTTTACAACGGAAATGCATTCCTGCAAAGTGTTGGACCGCAGTAAAAGTTAATGTTCTATTAAAATGTGAGTCACTCCACATTGAGCTACAATAAATATTTAAATAAAAATTGAATCAGGTAACTGGGCTGTGGACTACCAGCATCAATTAAAGTGTACGCAGCCATTTCTAACAGATCCATATGGACCTCTTCTTTGTTATAAGGTCAAGTAGTGGAGATGTTCACAGATAATTGGACAATGGTTCCTTTCAAAACTCATCAAATAATGAAACAGTCCATTCCCATAATCATCAAGAGCTGTACAGAATCAGGCTTGAGGGGAAGAGTGACAAGTTACATTTGAGTCACTCAAGTTAGTCAAAACTCGACATAACTTTATTATCAAAGTACAAAATTGTCATCACATTGGTTTTTTTGCGGACATTCACAATTGATATTGAGAAATACAACGGAATCAATGAAAAACTACCCACAAAGACAATATGCAAAAAGAGACAAACTGTGTAAATAATAAACACGAGAAAGTCTGCAGAAGCTGGAAATCCAGAACAACACACAAAATGCCGGAGGAACTCAGCAGATCAGGCAGCATCTATGGAAATGAATTAAACAATCGACGTTTTGAGCTGAGACCCTTCTTCATTACTTGATTATTATTAAATAATAATAATAAATAAATAGGTAATAAATAATATTGAGAACATGAATTGTATTGTCCTTGAAAGTCAGTCCATAGGCGAGTCAATAGTTTCGGGATCCTCCCCACCCACCACCCAGACCAAAGCAACCTGCTTCATCAGCATTGGATCCACCGTGTTAAATATTTGCTCTCTCTACTACACTGCACAGTGACCACAGTCTGCACCATCCACAAAATTCACCGTAAAAACTCCCCGAGGCATCTTTAACAGAATTTTTCAACTTGGCAACTTGTATTATCAAGTGAAACAGGTTGATGGAATACATGGAGGATTCCCTGAAGGTCAAATGTCATCTTGGTGTAGAAATAAATTGCCCTTCCTTCATTGCTGCTGGTTTAAAACATGGAGTTCCCCAACACACTACACTAAGAGAGCAACTTCATCACTCAGACTGCAGTGCCCAAGGTGGGTACAATGGGCAATAAATATTAGTTTTGCCAGTGAAACCCACGAGCTGTGACTGAATAAAGTAATTACAATGGGCAGCCTTAGAAAACACAGTCAGGTGTTGCATCCTTCTTATTGGTAATGGGGCACAATTTAAAATACTTTCATTCAACAAGACAGAAGGATTTTTCTGAAATGAATGTGTCATTGTCGATAATTGGACAAGATTCAGGAATTTGAGATGACCACTGGCTGTCCTTTGTACAAGGAATCTTGTAACCCAGGTTAATTAAACCCAGTTATAATGTTATAATGTTCTACCTGCGGAGGGATGAAAATAACGTTTATCGATTTATAAAAAAGAAAATTTGAAAAAAAACACTGTGCAAGGGCAGGGCGGGATGGACACAGGATGGACACAGGATGGACGAGGAGAGAAATGCAGCAACTATTAGAAACTGCAGACATGAACTGTTAAGAGTGGAATTAATAGTGTGTATCTTTACCCTACTAACCTGAAAACCTCAGGGTGAAACTCCTGGAGGAGAGACAATAGCGAGAAAAGATTTTATCTGTTAAAGCAACAGCTTTAACATGACACTATCAGCAGAGACCAGTGTCCAAAATCCCTACTGTGTAGTCAGGAATTAGTTCTGTAAAATCATACCAGGGGATTTGGTCAAGTTTTTGTACAAGTTTGTGAATTGACTTACTGTGGATGACGAACCAGTGCAGGAACGAAATATCTAATGATGCAGAGGATTTAATATAGTTGAATGTATAAGTTATTTTCATATGAAGCATCTGAATTTGATTTAACTGCCGACGGGACATCAACCATCTTGACTTCACCACACCTTGTTCCCATTCCAACCTCACTCCTTCCGAACGCTGTGCTCTCTACTCCCTCCACACTAATCCTAACTTTACTATTAACCACGCCGATAAGGGGGGTGCTGTTGTAGTCTGGCGTACTGACCTCTACCTCGCCGAGGCACAGCGTCAACTCGCGGATACCTCCTCTTATTTACCTCTCGATCGTGACCCCACTAAGGAACACCAGGCCATTGTCTCCCACACCATCACCGACTTTATCCGCTCAGGGGATCTCCCATCCACTGCTACCAACCTTATAGTTCCCATACCCCGCACTTCCCGTTTCTACCTCCTACCCAAGATCCACAAACCTGCCTGTCCAGGTAGACCCATTGTCTCAGCTTGCTCCTGCCCCACCTTATTTCTGCATACCTCGACAGTTTTATCCTCCCTTGTTCAATCCCTTCCCGCCTATGTTCGTGACACTTCTCACGCTCTGAATCTTTTCAATGATCTTAAGTTCCCTGGCCCCCACTGCTTTATTTTCACCATGGATGTTCAGTCCCTATATACCTCCATCCCTCACCAGGAAGGTCTCAAAGCTCTCCACTTCTTTCTAGATTCCAGACTTAACCAGTTACCCTCTACCACCACTCTCCTCCGTCTAGTGGAATTAGTCTTTACTCTTAACAATTTCTCCTTTGGTTCCTCCCACTTCCTCCAAACTAAAGGTGTAGCCATGGGCACCCGTATGGGTCCCAGCTAGGCCTGCCTTTTTGTTGGCTTTGTGGAACAATCTATGTTCCAAGCCTATACTGGTATCTGACCCCCTCTTTTCCTTCGCTACATCGACGACTGCATTGGCACTGCTTCCTGCATGCATGCTGAGCTCGTTGACTTCATTAACTTTGCCTCCAACTTTCACCCTGCCCTCAAGTTTACCAGGTCCATTTCCGACACCTCCCTCCCCTTTCTAGGTCTTTCTGTCTCTGTCTCTGGAGACAGCTTAACTACTGATCTCTACCTTATAGTAATAAGCCTACTGACTCTCACAGCTATCTGGACTATTCCTCTTCTCACCCTGTCTCTTGCAAAAATGCCATCGCCTTCTCGCAATTCCTCCGTCTCTGCCACATCTGCTCTCAGGATGAGGCTTTTCATTCCAGGACGAAGGAGATGTCTTCCTTTTTTAAAGAAAGAGGCTTCCCTTCCTCTACCATCAACTCTGCTCTCAAACACATCTCTCCCATTTCACGCACATCTGCTCTCACCCCATCATCCTGCCACTCCACTAGGAATAGGGTTCCCCTTGTCCTTACCTACCACCCCACCAGCCTCCGGGTCCAACATATAATTCTCCGTAACTTCCACCACCTCCAACAGGATCCCACCACCAAGCACATCTTTCCCTCCCCCCCCCACCACTTTCTGCTTTCCACAGGGATCGCTCCCTACCCGACTCCCTTGTCCATTCGTCCCCCCCATCCCTTCCCACTGATCTCCCATTCGTCCCCCCCATCCCTTCCCACTGATCTCCCTCCCGGCACTTATCCTTGTAAGCGGAACAAGTGCTACACATGCCCTAACTCTTCCTCCCTCACCACCATTCAGGGCCTCAGACAGTCCTTCCAGGTGAGGTGACACTTCACCTGTGTGTCGGCTGGGTTGGTATACTGCGTCCGGTGCTCCCAGTGGGGCCTTCTATATATTGGCGAGACCCGATGCAGGCTAGGAGATCGTTTCGCTGAACACCTACACTTTGTCTGCCAGAGAAAGCAGGATCTCCCAGAGGCAACACATTTTAATTCCACGTCCCATTCCCATTCTGATATGTCTATCCACAGCCTCCTCTACTGTCAAGATGAAGCCACACTCAGGTTGGAGGAACAACACCTTATATTCCGTCTGGGTAGCCTCCAACCTGATGGCATGAACATTGACTTCTCTAACTTCCCGTAATGCCCCTCCTCCCCTTCACACCCCATCCCTTATTTATTTATTTATTTATTTATTTATTTAATTCTCTCTCTCTCTCTCTCTCCCCCCCCCACCCCTTTCTTTCTCTCCCTCTCTTTTCTCCCTCTGTCCCTCTCACTATAACTCCTTGCCTGGTCTCCACCCTCTGGGCTCCCCTTCCCCCATCTCTCTCTCCCCAGGTTTCCCATCCCATGATCCTCTCCCTTCTCCAGTCTGGTATCCCTTTTCCTAATCAACTTTCCAGCTCTTAGATCCTCCCCTCCCCTCCTGTCTTCTCCTATCATTTCGGATCTCCCCCTCCTCCTCCTCCTACTTTCAAATCTCTTACTATCTCTTCTTTCAGTTTGTCCTGACAAAGGGTCCCGGCCCGAGACATCGACTACACCTCTTCTTATAGATGCTGTCTGACCTGCTGTGTTCCACCAGCGTTTTTTGTGTGTGTTGCTTGAATTTCCAGCATCTGCAGATTTCCTCGTTTCTGCAAGAACTGATTATTTTTGCAAAGACTCTGATAAGCTACTGAATGAGATTTACTTTGTTTAAGAGTTGTAATGTTGGAGAATTGTTATGAAAGGATTTAAGTGTATAGATATATAATTTTTGAATATGAATTTAAGCTTGTAGATATACTGCTGGAACTAAAACTGAAGTTAGCTAGAATACTTGAGAATAGGAATTATGTTTGGTTTTCTAATTAACTAGCGAGAGGTAAAAAGGAAAGTTTAGTCTGTAAACTTTTAAATAGGGAGTAACACTAGATCCAATTAGTTAGAGAAATTGGAGTAACAAAGGTTATTCTAATGAACATCACTGATTCTAACTAAACAAGAATTTGGCTTTTGTTGATGTCTAAGATTGGAACCTAAACAGAAAGTTTGAATTTCGAATGGTTCAAAATTTTTATGTTAATTTTTTTGTACATATTCTTGTTTTCTTATATAAAAAACTTATTTCCAGAAGTTTGTGGTTTCTATTCACTGCCTCTTTCTGATACTTGGATTCTTCTGATGGCCTGCTAGCACCTAGTGTAATTTGATTTTCTCAGAGTGCGATAACTAGTCACACACGATAAGACTGGTGCTGCACAGATGTTACAATCTGCTTCAGAAGGGTGGTCCTCAAGTGCCATGAATTCAGAATTCAGGCCCGATCAACTTCAGCACCAGTCTTCCTGCTCAGTGATTCTGAAGTATCCTCCCCCGTGGAATTCTCCTGCACCCAGTCCAGCCAAGCCCCAGCCACCACCCCATTTCTGGCATCCGCATCAGACTTCCTGACCAGAGTGGGATCTATTAACACAAGGCCCAACTTCAAAGTGGTCACCAGTTCCTTGCTGCCAGAGTGGGTGGACCTAAGTCATTTGAGCATGATCAAGAACAGAGATTGCTCTCACTTTCTTCATTGATGATCATCACTTTTCCTCTTTCTTCTTGTGCCTCACTGTTTCTCTTTCTCTTTGCCACACGGTGCCTGCTTTTCTCTTTGCATTTCTGCATCTCTTCCTGTCCCTCATCTGCTCTGTAAGGAATGTAGTGCACTTAATGTTGTGCCCTCCTGTAGTGGACTGGCAAGTACACATGACTTTGGCAATAGTTTACACGATCAGTGAGCAAATAGAAGAATCCACCAGCTCTGAAATTGGACTCAGCTGCACCTAACAAGCTTGCAGTAATTGGAGGCAACTTCTGTATTCACAGGTGGTTAACATGATATTTGTACGCCTCCATACCCTTCTCATCTGTGTACCTATCTAAATTTCTCTTAAATACTGCAATTGGACCCGGATCTGGGCCGTACCCTCCAGATATCCAGACCTGCCTCTCAGTTTCTATTTAAGATTTGTAATTTAAGTTTTTAATATTTACTATTGATTTGTAATCCAGGGAGCGGGAAGCACAGATTCAAATATCGCTGTGATGATTGTACGTTCAAGTATCAATTGTTTGGCGACAATAAAGTATAAAGTAAAAAAGTAAAGTAAAGTAGAGTACTACAGCCCATCTAGTCCATGCCGACCTGGTCTTCTGCTGAGTCCCATCTACCTACCCCTGACCATACTCCTCCATATCCTTCTCATCTGTGTACCTATCTAAACTTCTCTTAAATATTGCAAATGGACCCGGATTTACCACTTCCGCTGGCAGCTTGTTTCACACTTGTACCACACTCTGAGTTAAGAAGATGCCTCTCACATTCCCACTCACTATATCACCTTTCACCCTAAACCTATGACCTCTATTCCAGTTTCACCCAACCTGAGGGGGGATAAAAAGCCTGTGACCTATGACCTGAATTTTTCACTCACACTGAAAGACAAAACAAACATCATAGCAAATCTGGCAACCAGGACATCTTCAAGGAGCAATGCCTCAAAAAGGCAACATCCATCTTTAAGGACCCCCATTATCCCAGACATGTCCTCTACTCATTGTTACCATCAGGGAGGATATATATATACTTCTCACTCTCACTCTAATTTACGGCTTTTACTATTAAAGCTGCAGAAAGTTGTAACCTCAGCCAACCCCACATTGGAACTAGCCTCCCTTGCATTGAGCATACCTTCAAAGGGCGATATATATATGTGTGTGTGTGTGTAAACACAGTATATAGTTACTGTGATTCATTGTTTTTGTTATTATGTATTGCAGCGTGGGGTGTATGAGGTGTCTAGGGAGTGGTAGCACCTCTGGTGGGGGGGCCTGCCGTGCCCTTTTTCAGGGCAGCTTGTCCACCTTTGGTCCCCAACTGGCGCTCAGCTCTCACCTGTGGCTCCAAGTAGCTGTAACACGCACAGCGGCCACACCCCCGGTAAACCGTCTCGGCAGACGGGCCAAACCAGGTGAGGGTAGCCGACGGGTCTTTGACCCTCGGTGGGGTAGGGGATCTGTCTATCCCAGCATGTGAAGTCTGGCCTTGGCAGATTGAGCAGAGGAGACCGATTAATGGTCCAACGGTCAAGAAGGCAGGCCCAGCAGGCATTGTGGAGCGCTAAGAGCACGACAAGACACTTAGACGTCCTGGTCATCCACTGCAGCAGGAGAGGCCTCTGGCCGTAACGGTTGCCTGTGCCACTGGATCAAGTCTCTTCTGCCGAGAGAGTGGGATTTCCCCTGTGCAACGGCTGTTCCACTTAAAACTCCATCACGTACAGGTTTCCGTTGTGCGAATCTGTACAACAGCGCGTCTTCTTTGAATCTGAAGGACTATGACTATTGCATTGTACTGCGGCTGCAAGAGCAAGAAATTTCACAACATGTGCCGGTGATATTAAACCTGACTCTGATTCAAATATCTGTGTAATGGTTCCATTGCAACATTGATGATTTGGTCACAGCCTCTACTAAATTTTCTGCCTCTGCTTATGTCCACATGTACCACTTACACTGACAGTGCCACCTCTATAGAGCGCCCCTCAGCTTAAAAGGCTGTCAACAGTATCATGTTGAAGAGACCGTATATTGTAGCAGCTTGGGAGAAATGTACCCGTCTATTACAGCAGTGATTCCTGGACAGATAGGAGAGTGGCACATCTCCTCTCCCCTTGCCACCCAGCCCCTACTGTTCTTCTCTAATTCCATGCTGTGGTGTGGCAGCTGCAAACAAAAATATCCTTTAAGGGCAGACAAGAGAAAACCTACAGATGCTGGAAATCCCAGCAACACACACAAAATGCTGGGGGAATCCAGCAGGCCAGGCAGCATCTATGGAAAAGTGTCCTCTTCTATTAGATTCCCCCTTCTCCAGCCCTGTAACTCTTTCACCAATCGATTTCCCAGCACTTTATTGCACCCCTCCCTCTCCTGGTTTCACCTATCACCTCAAATATGAGGAAATCTGCAGATGCTGGAACTTCAAGCAACACACATAAAAGTTACTGGTGAATGCAGCAGGCCAGGCAGCATCTACTGGAAGAGGTACAGTCGACGATTCGGGCTGAGACCCTTCGTCAGGACTAACTAGCTTTTCTTTCAGTTAGTGCTGACGAAGGGTCTTGGCCCGAAACGTCGACTGTACCTCTTTCAGTAGATGCTGCCTGGCCTGCTGCGTTCACCAGCAACTTCTATGTGTGTTGCTTTACCTATCACCTTGTGTTTCTCCCTCCCCCACCACCCCCCAACTTTTAACTCTATTCCTCACCTTTTTCTCTCCAGTCCTGCCGAGGGGCCTTGGCCCGAAATGTCATCTGTACTCTTTTCTATGGATGCTGCCTGACCTGCTGAGTTCCTCCAGCATTCTGTGTGTTACTTTAAGGGCAGGCTCACTTCCCATCTCAGTGCGTGGCAATGATGTGACAACTGCAAGTTCTGCAGGCAGCTGCCATCAGGAAGAGGATAAATAATGCTTTTGCTCACAATTCCAGGTCTGTTTCACCAATTCCCTGGATTTTTGTGATGCCTTGTGATTCCCTGAATTTTTTTGAAGGTTGGTGATGTGGATAATGCAGAAGGTTGTCATCGGGGCAGTGACAAGGTACAAATCTGGGTTGAGAAGTGGCAGATGGAGTTCAATCTGGAAAAGTGTGAAATGATGCACTTTGAAAGGTCAAACTTGAGGGCAGAGTATAGGGATAAGGGCAGGATTCTTAACGGCAGGGGGCGGGGAAACATAGGGAACTTTGGTCCACGTGCATAGATCTCTTAAATTTGCTGCACATGTTGATAGGGTGGTTAAGAAGGAATATGGCATGTTAACCTTCTCTTGGGGGTGCCACGGTATCGCAGCAGTGCAACACAGGGCATTGGAGTTCAGAGTGCAGTTCCAACGCTGTCTATACGAAGTCCATACGTCCATTCCTTGAGTATGTACATTTACTTTGGGTGCTCCAATTTCCTCCCACAGTCTAAAGGTGCACCGTGGGTTAATTTGTCATTATAAATTGTCCTCTGATTAGGGTAGGGTTAAATAAGTGGGTTGTTGGGTGCTGTGGCCCTCTGGGCCGGAAGAACCTGTTCTGCGCTGTATCTCTTAAGAAATAAATGAGTTGTGGTAATGAGTTCAAGAACCACGAGGTAATGTAATTCTATTAGACACACTTGGACTATTGCGTTCGCTTTTGGTCACCTCATGATAGGAAGGTGAGCACTTTAGAAAGGGTGAAGAGGAGATTTACTGGGATGCTACGTGGACTAGAGAGCATATCTTATAAGGAAAGGTTGAGTGAGCTGGGGCTTTTCTCTTCAGCATGAAGGGGGATAAGAGGTGACTCGACAGAGGTTTACAAGATGATATAAAGCATAAATAGAGTGGACAGCCAGAGACATTTTCCCAGGGCATAAATAGCTAATGTGAAGGGGCATACGTTTAAGATGTTCAGAGGGAAGTATAGAGGGGTGCCAAAGGTAGGTTTTTGTCTTAGAGCAAGTTAAAAAGTCAACACCACATCGTGGGCTGAAATTAGCTTTTAACAGTAACTTTCTCCCAAGCACTTTGTCTCTTCCCAACCCCTCCTCTCCCCATACCTTGATGATGCTTCAAGAATCTGGTTCATGGCTTCTGATCCCCGACTCCATGTTCAGGACTCCAGGATAACCCTGTACTGGGTTCTGTTGCCAATCTTGATCATGAGCCCAACAACAGATCACAATGCTTCAGTTACATTGAATATGCTATTCCTGAATCAGAAATCCCTCTCTTCAGAGGGAACCACGTACAGCTTCATTCTTAATCGATAAGCACCTGCCAGAGCTGTGAATGTGCTGGCGACAGATGCATTTCTTTAACCTCTACATGAGTACTATTAAAAGTACAGCCCACGTGTGACCCATTCAGTAATTGTTTTCAATCAGCCAAGTGATGCTAATATATATATAAAGTGTTACAGTTCGCTGGAGTAAAAAATTGACTGTGTGCAGGGGCCGTGTCCGAACTTGACATAGCGCAGTGGCTGCAAGAACCATCAGTAGCAAAGTCAGTGAAAGGACTTTCACACCAAGGAGTTAGAGAGCACGTGGACCACTGGCTGAATGGGACGTGCCATTTTCTTAGCAGAGTTGCAATATATCCACCTGATTCTTTTCTGAAAGAGATCCGATCTATAACTGCTTTCACGTTAGCTGCCATGCCTATATTTTCGAAATGATGTTTACATGGGCAGGAATGAGCAAAAGGAGAAGTCCCATAATGGATGTAATATAAGCGGCCACTTGCTTAAAAACGTTGCAACGTGAACTGTCTGAATCGATGTGACATACTGTGTTTATGCTTAGCAACATATGAAATAGGAGCCTATAGACCTTGAACTTGACCTGACGTTTGATGGGATGATCACTGATCTTATTTATTCATTGTTTTATAGATACAGCATAGTAGCAGGTCCTTCTGCCCCAGTAGGCCCATGCTGCCAAATTATAGAACATAGAACCTAGAACATAGAATAGTACAGCGCAGTACAGGCCCTTTGGCCCACAATGTTGTGCCGACCCTCAAACCCTGCCTCCCATATAAGCCCCCACCTTAGATTCCTCCATATACCTGTCTAGTAGTCTCTTAAACTTCACTAGTGTATCTGCCTCCACCACTGACTCAGGCAGTGCATTCCACGCACCAACCACTCTCTCAGTAAAAAACCTTCCTCTAATATCCCCCTTGAACTTCCCACCCCTTACCTTAAAGCCATGTCCTCTTGTATTGAGCAGTGGTGCCCTGGGGAAGAGGCGCTGGCTATCCACTCTATCTATTCCTCTTATTATCTTGTACACCTCTACCATGTCTCCTCTCATCCTCCTTCTCTCCAAAGAGTAAAGCCCTAGCTCCCTTAATCTCTGATCATAATGCATACTTTCTAAACCAGGCAGCATCCTGGTAAATCTCCTCTGTACCCTTTCCAATGTTTCCACATCCTTCCTATAGTCAGGTGACCAGAACTGGAAGCAATACTCCAAGTGTGGCCTAACCAGAGTTTTATAGAGCTGCATCATTACATCGCGACTCTTAAACTCTATCCCTCGACTTATGAAAGCTAACACCCCATAAGCTTTCTTAACTACCCTATCCATCTGTGAGGCAACTTTCAGGGATCTGTGGACATGTACCCCGAGATCCCTCTGCTCCTCCGCACTACCAAGTACCCTGCCATTTACTTTGTACACATATGACACATTATACACATATGACCAATTAACTAAACATCTTTGGAATGTGGGTGGAAACTTCATAGCAATAAGAAGAATGTACAAGCTCATTACATATAGTGGCGGAATTAAATCTGAGTCACGAGCATCACACTGATGGTTAGGCTACTGTGTTGCCCTTATTGATACCTCAACACCACTTACTTGCCTGTTCCCCATAGCTCTTAGCTCCCCCACTGTCAAAAGAACTAACTATTCTAGCCTTGAATATACTGAATGAGCCAGCTTCCACCGGGGAAAGAATTAGAAAGATTCACATCCTTAAAGAATGATGTATTTCCTTTCATCTTCACTTTTGCATGGGCAACACCTTAAAATATAGTACTTTTATTTATTGAGATAGAGCACCTTTCCAGCCCTTCAAGTCACTCCACTCAGCAATCCCTCGAATTTATCCTAGCCTAATCACGGGACAATTTGCAATGACCAATACCTACCGACTGGTATGTTTTTGGACTGTAGGAGGAAACCGGAGCACCCAGAAGAAACCCACGTGATCACAAGAAGAACAAAAAAACTGCTTACAGCCAGCAGTGGGAATTGAACCTGGGTTGCCTGTGCCGCCCTCACCTTAGTTGTAGACTTCCCTATAAGGGGAAGCATACTCTCAGCATTTATCCTGCCAATCATCCTTACAGCCTTATACCTTTAATAAGGTCATCTCTTATTCTTCTATGCTCCAATATACTAAACCTGTTATTCCTTTCATTGTGAAACAGTCTTTTTTCTACATTGCATCTAGTGTAAGCTTAGCCCTCCTCAAATAGGGAGATTAAGGCTATACTTATGGTGTGGTGTCACGAGCATCTTGCACAGTTGTAATCAGATTTTCTTTTATATTCCACCCCTCTCACCAAGAAAGGCCAACATCCTGCTTACCTTCTGAAATACTTGATCTTCACGCAAACCACCTTCAGGTTCTGGGGAAGTTTCACATGAAGTCCTGATGAATGGTCTCGGCCCAGAATGTTGACTCTTTGTTCCTTTCTATTGGTGCTGCCTGACCTGCTGAGTTCCTCCGGCATTTTGTGGGTGTTGCTCTAGATTTCCAGCATCTGCAGAATTGTGTCCATATATTCTGTACAAGGTTGAATGCAGACTGTAGAACACTGACCCTGGTGTGGCCTTGGGATGAATCCTGGCCAGGATTTAGAGGGTTAGTGAAACAACAGAACAGCTGAACAAAAGCTCAGTTAAAGAAGTAGGTTTGCAGGAACGTGTTAAAGAAGAGAAGAGTGTTAGCAATGTGGAAAGTTTTAAAAAGCAAATTCCTGGCAGGGTCTTTGCAACTGAAGGCACAACCACTAGCGATGCAATAATTAAGAATGGGAGTTGTCAAGGACTGGGGAAATGAAGAGATCAACACTATAATGTTGGGGAAGGTTATATTTGAATGAAAGAGTGCTGACACGGAAAATTTTGAAAATAAGAATGTAGATTTTGAAATCGAGCCACTATATAGCATAGAGCTGATGTCAATCTGCATGCATGCTAGTAATTGGTCATGTGGACATGGGATGGTTTGGGATATTTGCTGCATACTTTGAATGTCCTTTAGTTTAGAGAAGATAGAACAATGAAAGCCAGCCAGCAAAGCCTGGGAATAGTCAAGTCTGGAATGAACACAGGCTTGGATGAGGGATTCAGCTGGGACAGAGTTGAGAAATGGAAATGGCTGGCCTTGATAAGTGAAGGGTACATTGTCTAAAGCCAATTTCAGTTTCTCTTAATGTCCGTGTGTTGCCAGGATGGCCTTGATAAAATAAGAACAGGGATAAAG
Organism: Mobula hypostoma; assembly: GCF_963921235.1. NCBI lineage: Eukaryota > Metazoa > Chordata > Chondrichthyes > Myliobatiformes > Myliobatidae > Mobula > Mobula hypostoma. The sequence continues at coordinate 80,818,132 of NC_086109.1, forward strand.
AGATATGATTTCACGTATCTCAAGTCAAAAACAATAGACATAGATTCCGATCTAAGTTCTGAAACGGTGGAGGGGTTGTCACATATTCATAGCCCCTACTGCCAGCCTAAGGTTGCCCCTACAGTCTTGAATGCTAGAATTGAGTTTGTCATCTTCTGCAAGTCCTGGGTCAATACTGAAGATCAAAGCCTGAAGGTCGATTGGAGGTCCAGAAAATCAAGGCTTTCTTTGTGGGAACACTGGGGAAGTTGGGGCCCAGTGTCTGTGAATCCACAACTCCACTGGAGGAGGGAGACCAAAGATAGCCTGTCCTGGGGACTGTGTATGTGTGTGGGTAGGTGTGCCGGTCAGGGAGGGAGGGATGAACAGGGCTTGTTTTACTGTTGTTGTTCTGTTGCTTGGTGTGTCATGCATTGTTCTGCCAAGCATTGTGGGAATGCTATGTTGGTGCCAAAATGTGTAGCATCATTTGCGGGCTGCCCCCAGAATAGCCTTCGGTGTGCTGGTTGTTAACACAAATGACACATTTCATTATAGTTTCAATAAACTTGTGATAAATAAATCTGAATCTTGATCTGGACCTGCATCTGCTAAGAACACCTCTCTTCCTATAAAGTGTTTGAAAGCATCCAGTCCCAGTGGCTACACAGTGCTCCAGCCTTGACTTTTCCATAAATCAACATTAATGCAAAATTCTATAAAACAGCAATGTCTGAACAAAACAAGAGAATCCAAACACATCCTCTCAGGGGAAAGGGCAGGAGGTAAATTAACCCGGCATTATATAGCAATGCAGTAATCATGTTACTGATGGCATGACATATAACAAGCAGGGCAATTGTATCATCAGCACTTTCAAAGATTAAACACTGAAATTCCAGGAATAAGATTGAAAAGTCTGAATTGGTCTGACGAATAAAATAGTTAGATATTGATTTTGTCAGCTTACTAAAGTCAGCACTTGCATTCTGTCCTGCTAACATACGACAGCCATTGAACAAATTTGTACACATGTTTCACTTAATAGATAAAGATGATAGGTTGGATCAGAAATGCTGAACATTTATGCATCAATTATTACTCAAATTATAGGAAATATGAATGATACCTTCCATCAATGATCTTCCTCATTTGTAATAGCCTGGTTCTTGGCAGTAGATCAAATTTCTGATATTTCTCTGCCAACTCAATAACCCTTCAAGGTCTATTGAAACATTGTAAAATGCATCGACACAGAGTAAGGAATACAAAGTAGCAAATCATAAAATGAAGGCTTACAAGTTTACTTTCAAATACAATGGATTCTGGTTAATTGGGCCACCGGCTAATTGAGGCAGCCATTTATCTAGGACAACTCATAAAGACCAAATACTAATTGAGAACAGAGCCGGGATTCCCTTCGTTTGCTTTTTGCATAATCTTGTCAAATTAATTGTGACTGGCATGGGTTTTACGCATTCTGTAATTATTTAAAGTAGACTCCAGGTTAGCGCTGATCGCGAAGTCCTTGTGTTGAGAATGATTTGTCTCACAGTGGCACTTGTTCGTGCCTCCAATATTCTGTTGAAATTCCCATGTATGGCCTCTTGTTTCCGTCTCTACATGGAAGTCTGCTATTCCTCTGCACTTGACTTCAGTCATTGCCAGTACCCATTGTGACATGTATGACTGCCTATAACTTACTGGGATTGAATAAGTGATGCATCTGTGTATGAAGAACGCACTTCGTCCACTAATTTGTCATCTCTGCAGCACCTGGGCCAGCCAATACATTGAATTGTATCCCTTCTATCATTAAATAGAACATAGAACATAGAACAGTACAGCACAGTACAGGCCCTTCAGCCCAAATTGTTGTGCCGACCCTCAAACCCTGCCTCCCATATAATCCCCCACCTTAAATTCCTCCATATACCTGTCTAGTAGTCACTTAAATTTCACTAGTGTATCTGCCTCCACCACTGACTCAGGCAGTGCATTCCACGCACTAACCACTCTGAGTAAAAAACCTTCCTCTAATATCCCCCTCGAACTTCCCACCCCTTACCTTAAAGCCGTGTCCTCTTGTATTGAGCAGTGGTGCCGTGGGAAAGAGGCGCTGGCTATCCACTCTACCTATTCCTCTTAATATCTTGTATACCTCTATCATGTCTCCTCTCATCCTCCTTCTCTCCAAAGAGTAAAGCCCTAGCTCCCTTAATCTCTGATCATAATGCATACTCTCTAAACCAGGCAGCATCCTGGTAAATCTCCTCTGTACCCTTTCCAATGCTTTCACATCCTTCTTATGGTGAGGCGGCCGGAACTGGACACAGTACTCCAAGTGTGGCCTAACCAGAGTATTATAGAGCTGCATCATTATCTCATGACTCTTAAACCCTTAAAATAAAACTAGTTTTACACTTACAAAATTTGGATTAGAGAAGAAACTGGTCTGGGTGTATCAGCACCAGCAGTGTATGATGTATGAGCACCAGCAGTTCTTTAAGTCTGTTCCAATTGGATCATAATTGATCTGAATCTCGGGGGAGAAACGATAGACTGCCAATGCTAGAACTTGGAGCAACAATGTCTTGGAGGAATTCAGTGAGTCAAGCAGCATCTGTGGGAAGGAAGGAATTATAGATATTTTTGGTCGAAACCCCAGAGTTTCTAAACCCCAAACTTTGACTACTCCTTAACTCCCACAGATACTGCTTGATCCACAGACTTCCTTCAGCCAATTGTTTGCTAATTTAAAAATTAATAATTAGCTTAATCTTTAATGTCACATGCACATTGAAACTTCGAAACATGCAGTGAAGCACGTCAATGACCAACAGAGATGGAGTTTGTGCTGGGGACAGCCCACAAATGTCACCATGCTTCCAGCGCCATATCCTGCTTCATGCTCAGTTCTTTATATGTGCCATTATTCTGCGTTCCTTCACAGGTTAAGTTGACAGAACATCAGGTCATCTCATTCTTGGAAACTACAAATCTGCTACGCTTCTGGGTAGGAGATCTGGAAGCCAATTACTAGCTAAGAGTTGTTGACCAGAGGGCACTTCAATAGACATTCGGGGAAACGAAAAGAAGTGGACAAGCAGCAATACAAATGAAATAGCCTTCTTCACCTGTATGGAGTACTGTGTAAAAGTCTTAGGCTCACATATATAGCTCAAGTGCCTACGTTTGCACCGTACTGTAGTAAATTTCTGTATTGCACTGCACTGCTGCCCCAAAAATAAATTGTTATGACTTACGTTGTGAATGATGATAAACCTGATTCTGATATGGATCTCTGTTGTGGACTGAGAGTTGGAAGGGGGTAGGGAGAGAGGAAGCATGGTTGGAAAAAGGAAAAGGGAGAGGGAAGCATCAGAGAGACATTTTGTATTGATCAGTAAACCAACTGATTGGAATCAAGTGACCTTGCCTGGTGTCTCAGGGCTGGGTGTGTCTGTACCCATGCCACACCCCGCCCCCGGGCACTCCTCCGCCAACTGTCCTTCACCCTTGCCATTCCCAACATAGAAACATAGAAACATAGAAAATAGGTGCAGGAGTAGGCCATTCGGCCCTTCGAGCCTGCACCGCCATTTATTATGATCATGGCTGATCATCCAACTCAGAACCCAGCCTTCCCTCCATACCCCCTGACCCCTGTAGCCACAAGGGCCATATCTAACTTCCTTTTAAACATAGCTAATGAACTGGCCTCAACAGTTTGCTGTGGCAGAGAATTCCACAGATTCACCATCCTCTGCATCCACCAGATTTACAAACTTGCTCTCCAGTATGGTGCTAAAGTCTTAGGCTCCCTAACTATAGAAGTGTGTCTAAGATTTTTGCATAGTACTGTATGTTCTATGGTGATTTTACATTCCTTCTGGTGGAAGAATGTATTTGCATGCTTATGTGTAAATTATTATTGTGTATAATTAGAATGAGCAATTAAGAAGGGAGGTAATTATTATACAGTACAAGAAACAGCACGCAGCAAGTGGTCTCATCAATATATGGATATATTAACAGACAGTAGTGCACAAGATGCTGACTGTGCACAGGGTTTTGAACATCTCTAAACCAGGGTTTCCCAACCTTTTTTATGTCATGGACCTCTATCAATAACCGAGGGTTCCCAGGCTGGGAACCCCTGCTCTGCACTGACTTGTAGTCAAGGTGTATGGAGCATTCTCATGCACTGTGGCAGAACTTAATCATGCAGTTCTCAGGATATGGAGAGAGAAAGATGTCGTGGTTCTATATGATGGTGAGAGCTCTTCTCCTGACCAGTTCTTATCTAAAGCAGGTGAGACATCTTACTGGACTCCTTTATCAAAGGGCGCGAAGCTACTTGCATGTTGTGTTTGTAACGAAGAACTTTGAGCAGGAAAATCAGGATGTTAATAATGAAATTGTGCACATGTCTCCATCTATCCATGTGATAGGGAAGAGGTAACTGAGGAAGGATTTAAATTGTCATTTGAGAGGTCCAACCAGTTCCAGCTGTTATGTTATAAGCTGAAGCCATCTCACTGCTACCATCAGGATGGAGATACAAGAGTCTTAGGTCCATGAATGAGACTTTTAGGAATACTTTATACTTTATACTTTATACTTTATTGTCGCCAAACAATTGATACTAGAACGTACAATCATCACAGCGATATTTGATTCTGCACTTAACACTCCCTGGATTACAAATCAATAGTAAATATTAAAATTTTAAATTATAAATCATAAATAGAAAATAGAAAAATGGAAAGTAAGATAGTGCAAAAAAACCGAGAGGAAGGTCCGGATATTTGGAGGTTACAGCCCAGATCCGGGTCAGGATCCGTTCAGCAGTCTAATCACAGTTGGAAAGAAGCTGTTCCCAAATCTGGCCGTACGAGTCTTCAAGCTCCTGAGCCTTCTCCCGGAGGGAAGAGGGACGAAAAGTGTGTTGGCTGGGTGTGTTGTGTCCTTGATTATCCTGGCAGCACTGCTCCGACAGCATGCGGTGTAAAGTGAGTCCAAGGACGGAAGATTGGTTTGTGTGATGTGCTGCGCTGTGTCCATGATCTTCTGCAGCTTCTTTCAGTCTTGGACAGGACAACTTCAGGGCAGTATCGATAATCAGGAAGCAATCTCTTCTTCAGAGTACCCATAGCCTTCCTAAATGACCAATAATTTAGAAACTTCAGCAATATTGTATGTGTATCAGATACTCCAGTATACACAGGAAGGAAGAAATATATAACAGAACACAATGGACATGGAAGTCACTCAATAAGTGGTACTGACTGTTACTCAAAGTATCCCATTTACACTTCAGGAAACATACTTTGGAAAGCTGCATTTCTGGGAAGATCTGCAGAGTGTGCTCTCCATAGAATTTGTCTTTAATTACAATTAGTTGAGTTTAATAAATGTGACAGAAAACTGTGTATTCATTTGTCACTTTACACTTTAATGAATCTATCCATTTGGTAAGTAGCTCCTAAGAATTATAAGTTTCATTAAGTAACTCATCTCCAATTATTGGTCAGTGATGCATCCCAACAGTTTGGCAAGATTTGTTTGGAAGAAGCCATCATTAAGGCCTATTCTGGAGTGAGGGTATATAGCAAATAGTGATTTCAACAGCAACTAAGCTTCAGATTTGAATATGGATTGTAGATTGAATCAAAAATGCAGTTCTGAACAATAGTCTTCCTGAAGCTGCAGATTGGATTTGATTCCAAATTGGACAATACTGATTAACATTCACTTTCAGTGTCTGGAGCGCGGGTGTGAAAAAGGAGGTGTTTGAAAATTATACGTAATGCAAAGGAAGCATTGCAGATACATTGTAACTATAGAATTGTACTGTTGTTTCTTTTGATCGTATAAAATTGCCATGTACTGTACTATTAGGTCAGACTGGCCTCTTCGTCTAAGAGTGTCTTGAATGATGAATAAACACTTCTATATCCACCAGCTTCAGTGTATCTCCATTGACTTTGTTCACATTCCAAAACCCACTATTACTCATTGAAGAGTCCATCAATTTTGTGAGGAACCCACTCCTCTTGCTCATTAAGTTGCTGGCCAATTCAGTCAGTAGTCCAACGGTTCACATTTTTCATTGAGCAGAGCCAACAGTTCGGTGAGTCCATTCTCTATTTCTTGTCAAGTGGACCATCCTTGTCTTAGGTTCACTGAGCAGTCCAACAGTTAGGGGTATTCCTTCTCTATTCTCCTTTTATTATGGTCAAAGTCTGGTGACAGCAAGGAAACTCCTGAGAAAGCACTTAAGTATGCAGAGATGTGACCTGTACAACATAGGTACTTACTTATCAGCAAATCCAGATAAAATACACGAAGAGGGAATAAGTATGAGCAGGAGAGGTGATTACATGGGTGGATACTGTAACGTGTGGCATATAAGACACTACTAATGAACTGTAGTTAATAATCTCAGCTAATTGTTCCATCATTTTTTAAAAAAAACATTTAATTTAGCACTCACCATTTCCAGATACTCTGCAAAGTGGAACGTGTCACTACTGACCTTTTCAGGATCACAAACTTATTAAGAGTTGAACCCAGGTGCATCGTGACAGATAGCTGTCATTAGCGACTTTCTCTCCCTGCCAAAGATTATCCTGTCAGGCCAGGCGCATCAAAAACCCAGCCTGCCTCTCCGTGGGTCTGCTCAGACACAGTGAGACTGACAGTCAGACCAGCTTGGGATACTGAGGGTTACAGTGAGGGTTTAGACAAGAAATACCACATGCATCACGATGAGTCACTCTCTAAAACTCACCGCACAGAGGTTAATCTAGATGTCAGATTTACTGACAGCTTTGAAATTGCTTCAGGGCAATGCTCCATCTGAAGTTTTAAGGTAGCTCTCAATCTTACCCAGGCACTAGAAAATGAAAAAAATAAACAGAAGAGATTTTGTAGATGCTGGGAATCTTGAGTAACACACACACGAAGTGCCAGAGGACCTCAGCAGGTCAGGAAGCATCCATGGAGGGGACGATGAAGTCCTGAAAAAGGATCGTGATCCGAAACATCGACTGTTTGTCCTATGCATAGATGCTGCTTGATTTGAGTTCCTCCAGCATTTTGTGTGTGTTTCTTTAGGAAATAAAAGATTATTTTTGTTGTTTAGCTTTATGTGCCTATTCCATGTCATGACTTCTCTAGCAACTTGATACCTTGTCTGAACCATGTGTGGGTGTGTGCGTGGAGTGAGTGTGTATAAGTGAGTGAGTGAGTGTATGTATATGAGTAAGTGTGTGTGTTTGTGTGTGTATGACTGAGTGTGCGTGTGTGTGAGTGAGGGTGTGTTTGTGTGATTGAATGAGTACATGAGTTTGTATGTGTGTGTGTGCTGTCTGTGTGTGTATGGGGGAATGTTTGTATGTGTGTGTGTGTGTGTGTGTAAGCATGTGTGCGTGTGGTGGTGTGTGTGGGGCAGTATGTTTGTGTGTATGGGGGGATGCTTGTGTGTGTGGTGTGTGCGTGTGGTGGTGTGTACGTGGGGGGGGCTGTTTGAGTGTGTGGGGGGTATGTTTGTGTGTGTGTGTGTGTGTATCCATGTGTCTGTGTGTGTGTGTGTGCATGTGTGCGTGTGGTGGTGTGTACGTGGGGGGGCTGTTTGAGTGTGTGGGGGGTATGTTTGTGTGTGTGTGTGTATGTTTGTGTGTGTGTGTGTGTGTGTGTGTGGTGGTGGTGGTGTGTACGTGGGGGGGCTGTTTGAGTGTGTGGGGGGTATGTTTGTGTGTGTGTGTGTGTGTGTGTGTGTGTGTGGTGTCAGTTAAGGCTGTGCCTGCACTCCAATATCCCGACAGTAGTGAGAGTTGCTGCTCCTTGGTGAGAAGCCATCTAGGAAATCTTCCAGTGTGTCCTGTGTAATGTTTTATTCAGGCTGCGCCTGACTTCAGCAACATCCGTTCCTTTCTGAAAGTGAAGCAGTTCACCATTGTTCTCAGTAAAAGCTCCGTCTCTCAGCGAAGTTGCAGAAAGTCAGACCACTGGCACGTGACAGACGTCTTTAGCAAATGATATCATTGCCCTGTCACGGTGCCAGATCACGTTTCTTTGCACAAGATGCATGGCAGGGTAGAGTGAGCCACCTTGAGAAGCTGTACACATTGTTAGTGGAAAGGTACTTGTCCAGCAAAGCCTCTTCTGGTATTGCATTAGCAAATGATTTCCATTGTCCATTTTCTCCACCCACAGCTCACGCTGCAGTCGAATGTCACTTTATCATTCCATCCTAATTGCGCTGCACTCCAGGCACTGAACAATGGAGAGGGTAATGATAACCCCCGACTGTCCTGCCATTAGGAGTAGTGTATTCATCCAACCGCTCTCCCTGGCTCCCAGTGCCCAGCTCTCATTGAGATGCAGAGCACGCTGCAGCCCACTTGTTGACTTGCCTGGCAACAAGAGACCTTTTCAGTGTGAGTGCGATCCGAGTGATGTCTACATTTCCGCCAAAGGCTCCGAGGCAGCTGTGTCAGTCAATGCAGGGAGAGCGAGAGGCGAAGGCGGGAGGAAATAACCCCCTTGCACACATCAAGCACAGACGCGCCATCACAAACACATGCACACAGGCGCACACTAACACAGACACAGACACACACACACACACACAGACACGGACACACACACACACACACAATATGAGAAAAATGTTAAAAAGCTCGCGTGAATTAGAAACACAAGAGATTGTGCAGATGCTAGAAATCCAGAGCAACCCCCAGAAAATGCTGGAGGAACTCAGCAGGTCGGGCAGCATCTATGCCGGAGAATAAACATTAGAGATTTCGGGACTGGAGAGGAAGAGGGAAGAAGCCAGAACAAGGAGGCGGGGGTGAGGAATGGGGGAAAGCAAGCTGTCCAAGTGAAAGGTGAAGCCAGCTGAACAGAAGGTGGCTGGCTGGGGGAGGTGGAATGAAGTGAGAAGCTGGGAGATGATAGGTGGTAGAGAGGAAGAAGAGGTATGATAGGAGAGGACAGTAGACCATGAGAGAAAGCCAAGTAGGAGGGACACCAGAATGGAACGAGGAGAAGGGATAAGGGGAAAGCCAGAATTAGGTTGGTAGCAGAAAGTGCTGTAGAGGGAATGGGGACAGGGAAATAAATGTTAGTTTTACATGGACCATAACGGGCAAACTTGTAAACTGTCCTCATGTTTTTAATTACCCATGAGTTATTGACATCATGTTGAATATGCATAGCCCTGGACTGGGTTATTCCATGAAAAGCAAGAGACTCTAAAATGTAGTGGTAAATTTCTTTAAAGAGTCATAACCTTATTTCCCACATCTGGGAAGAGGAAGACAGATCAAACACAAAAAAAATTTCCGTCTGACTTCTCAACCTTTTTTACAGCGCTGATGAAAGGTCTCAGCCCAAACTGTTGACTGTTTACTCTCCTCCAGCATCTTGTGTGTGTGTTGCTTGGATGACAAGCCAAGTAACTTCAGAGATGAGCATCTTTGAGAGGAAACAAGTCGATTGATGATAACTAAATTGGGGTGTGAAATAGGAAAAGTCATATTTCAGGTCCTCCGACTGGTCATCCTACTGCACTGTAAATCGCAGTAGGGGTTTAGCTTTCTAGTTATCTGGTAACTGAACCAAGTGAACCCTGGGAATATACATTTGTAGGTTCTGCTAAAGTACAGCATGATGTTCATTGACTGTATTGTTCTACTGTGAACTCCTGCAAGAAAATGAATCTCAAGGTACTATATGGTGACGCATATGTATTTGATAATAATTTTACTTTGAAATTTGAACTTTGTTTTGGTACAGTGTTTTTCAGTGGTGACCGAATGGTTTGAAGAAGAGACCAGGGCTTAAGAGAGATTGCTTGTTCACGAAACACTGCTCTGGGTATGGGTCAATTTGCTGAATTTGAAGATTACAGATCAGATTAAGGATTATCTTTATTTATCACACGCACATCAAAACATTTAAATGTGCAGTGAAATTCATCAGTTGTGTCAAATCAAGTCAGTGAGGATTGCGTTGGGTAGCCTGAAAGTGTCACAATGCTTCAGACAGCAACATAGCATGCCGACAATTCACCAACCCGAACTGTACATCTTTGGAATATGGGAGGAAACCGACACGGTCACAGGAAGAACATACAAATTCCTTTCAGGCAGTGGTGGAAATTGAACCCTGGTCATTGCTCCCTGGTGTTGTACTAGTTTTACATTTACACTAACAACGACACTACTCTGCCGCAAATTTTAACTCTCCAACCAACATATGAGGGGATTAAATTATCAACACACAGCACAACCCTTCAATTTAGATCACTGCTTAATTAAAACCTCAGTTCTGTTTGGCAGTAGGAGCCGTATTGTGCTGTTAAAACTTTTCAAAGGGTCATCTTTTCCCTGGGGTTTTGTGCTTCAGTTGGGTGATTTGTAACAATGTGTAGTATTCTGCTGATATGAGAACACACACACACAGGCAGCAGACTGACAGGAGCTGGCATGAAAACTCTGCTCAGCTAAAAGCAGCCTTTTCAACTATGGACTGCTCTAGTATAATGCATATTTCCATTATGCAAATTGGTTATAATGGGATTGATGGATTAGGGAACACTATTTGCATTACTCAGGCCACTTTGGTTAAAATGCAACAAGGAACTGGAAAACCAGTTTAGATCTGCTGCGAAGGGAAACTACAGCTTGTTGTGCTACAGTGTGAATTTTGGAGGAACATAACGATGAGGCCAGCGAAGGCGAGGCTGAGTTGAGGGGCGAAGCTTACGGGTGTGAGATGGAGTCGGAGTGAGGTAGAGGCATGTTCGAGGAAGCGCCAGAGCAGGGTCAAGGCGTATTCAAGACGGAAGCGGAGCGAGATCAAGGCACGTTTGAGACGGAGTCGGGGCATGCGGAGTGGAGGAGAGTCTGATTTGGAACTCGTCCACCTAAACCGAGATCGAGGTTGTGAAGACGAAAGTCTGGCATGCAAAGGTTGGGCACGAGGGAAAGCGTGGTGGCAGGGTCCAGGCCTAGAGCACATCGATGCGACAAGGCCTGGGTCTTAGAAGGAGGAATGACCCGACGTTTGGACAATTTAAATGCTGGGCCAGGTGGATCAAAAAGACAGGGTGTCGACCATAGACAAAGTTTGGGCCAGTTCTGCTTGCTGTTCCACAATGTTTACTCTGCTCTTTGCTGGACTGAGGCTGAGGCTGTAGCCTCCTCCAGCCACTCCAGGTTTCATGTCTGAGGACTCACTTTTGTTCTAAACACCATTTGCTTACTTTTACTGCTTGCATAATTTTTTTTCTCTCCCAAACACTTTGGGTGTTTAATATTATTTTATGGGTTCTTTGTTTTGTGACTGCCTGTAAGGAAATGAAGGAAATGAATCTCAAGGTGAGGTATGGTTCTGTCAATATTACTACTCGCATGGCAACCAATATTTCAATATCGTTAGATGATGTGCCTAGCACACATTTCCTTTCTTTCACACTTCAACTGAAATACTCACCCTTCTGAGTCACACTTGACACAAGCAAAGGAGTCTACCAGACTCACTATACACCTGGGAGAATTCTTTGGCAGCTCTTAAACTTAGATCCAGATCAGCTCATTTTAGCGTTTACAGCAGGAACTTCTTAACTGAGCCATGTTTGAGTTCTATGCTTACTGATCAGAAGTAAACGTGGGGGCAAACTGCAACTGTGGGCAGAGAGCAAACATCTTTGCCCTGAAAGTTTTTAAAGCACCAAACAATTATTTAAAACTACTCAATTAAGAATGAAGAAAAGTCTTATAATTGGGCCTGTCCCTAATTAACCTCCATCAAGGAGACCTTTATTTGGATGAGGGAGACCACTATTAAACATTTAAAAAAACAGATAAGAAATCGCATGCTAAGACAAATGATAAATGCTGAGTTTCTCCTATTCTTAACCCAGCCACTGATTCAATGAAGAATTACACAGAGCCTAATCTCTTTGCTCATCTTTTTTTGACCCCACTTCATGTATCCCTGATCAACCTCAGCTTCCATTTTGTAGAGACTTAGCCCCTTATGAGACGTTAAGCCAAGGCTCCAAGGTCTTCGTGATTGACACAAAAGCGAGTCAGGGAGTTCTGTCTGCTATCTTTGTCAATATAGCTTAAACACAAGAATCCTGCAGATGCTGGAAATCCAAAGCAACACGTACAAAATGCTGGAAAAATTCATCAGGTCAGGCAGCGTCTATGGAAATGAACAAATGGGCAATGTTTCGAGCCAAGACCCTTCTTCAGGACTAGAAAGGAAGGGGGAAGATGCCAGAATAAAAAGATGAGGGGAGGGCAAGAAGGATAGCTAGAAGGTGGTTGGGAAAGGTAAAGGCCTGGAGCTGAAGGAAACTGATAGGAGAGGGAAATGGATCATTGGCGAACGGAAAGGAGAAGGTGCACCAGCGAAAAGTGAGAAGAAGCCAGAGTGGAGAATAGAAGAGGAGGGGAGGGGTTGGGGGATTTTTTTTTAATGGAAGGAGAAATCGATATTCATGCCATCAAGTTGGAAGCTACCTACATCAGACATCCTGCAGAAACTCATTTCAGGGAGGTAGCACCATCAATTTGCGGGAGACTCCTGGAACTTCCGGGAGAGGTGGGATGTCTGCAATAGAGTAGCTCCTTTGCAGCTAGCCAGCTAGTTTAAATAACGTTAGCTATGCTAATGAATGAATGACACCTGTTAAACTCACCTCAACTTGTCTTTTACAGTCTTAAACCACCATGGGCAATAGAAAAGTCACTGTTGCAAACAGTGCAGCGAGCAACACTGTCATTATTTTTGACCCCTATTAGGTGGGGGTACACTTTAGTGTAGTCTGGGGTGAAGTGAGTTTTATATTTTCTTTTTTTGAAACACTCTGCCATGGCGGTGCAGGACACTAAATTGAACTGATGGAGAGACAGAGGTCAACTGTAAAGCCCGCCCACAGAGAAAACTGATAGGTCTATTTAGCACAAAGAGAGACCAATCAGGATGCTCGCTCCCACTCTTGCTCCTGCTCCCGCTCTCCCTCTCATTTCCGGGATATTGTATATAATTTGCGGGCGTCAGGGAGCTGCTATTAATATGTGGGAGACTCCTGGAACTTCCGGGTGAGGTGGGATGTCTGCCACATAGAATATAAGGTGTTGATACTCTAACCTTTGGGTGGCCTCATCATGGCATATCGTGGCACATGGCTTGATATGTCAGAACGTGAATGTGAATTGGAATGACAATGTTTGGCCACTGGGAAGTTCTGCTTTTGGCAGTTGGAGCGGAAGTGCTCAATGAAGCATTCTCCCAATTTATGACGGGTCTCACCAACGTAGGGGAAACCGCATAGGGAGCACCGGATACAATAGATGACCTGAGTGGATTTGCACATGAAGTGTTGGCTCACCTGTTTAGGACCCTGAATGGCGGTGAGGAAGGAGGTGAATGGGCAGGTGTGGCACGTTGGGTGCTTGCAGGGATAAGTGCCAGGAGGGAGATTAGTGGGGAGGGATGAATGGACAAGGGAATCAGAGAGTGGGGTGGAGGTAAAGATGTATTTGAGAAGGTGGAGGTTGAGGAGAATGATGTGTTGGATGTGAAGGCTCATGGGATGGTAGGTAAGGACATGAGGAACTCTTTCACTGTTGAGACGGCAGGAAGATGGAGGGGGCACGGAGGTCCAGGAAATGGAAGAGAAAGGGAAACGTCGATCTTTGAAGAAGGAGGACATCTCCTTCGCCAGGAGAGAGGCATCGGAGCTGGTGTGCTCCACTGGGAGTGGTGTGACGTCGTATCCAGGCTGCAGTTAGTGCTGCCCCATTCCCACCTCAGTGTTTGCTCAGCAGAGGACAAGCTCTATTGTGGTCGACTGAAGATTTCAATGGACTCAGGGTCTGGACTATATACATATGTATATTTATCATGGTTATATTTTACGATATCCTGTGTGTGCAACGACTAGGCCTCAAGCTGTGGTGTTGCCTGATTACAGCCACCAGGAGGGAGGCGTCAGAGCTGGTGCATTCCACTGAGGACAGTGTGATGTGGTGTCCAGGCAGGAGTTGGTGCTGCCCCCCCCACCCCGGCTCCCTGTGTTCACTCGGCAAAAGACAGGCTCTATTGTAGTTGTCTGTAGATTTCTGAGGTGTTGGATGGCTTGAGTTTACACTCCTTTATTGCGTGGCTGTATCTTTCTATCTTATACGTGTTATGTGTGCTTTGTACTGTGTGACTGTTGGTACTGTGTTTTGCACCTTGACCCTGGAGTAACGCTGTTTCGTTTGGACGTATTCAAGAGTGTTCATGTATGGTTGAATGACAATTACACTTGAATTGAATTGGATTCCTGGAAAGGAAAGCATCATCCTGGAACAGATGGGGTGGAGACAAAGGAATTGAGAAAATGGAATAACATTTTTACTGGAGACAGGGTGGGAAGAGGTATAATCAAGATAGTCATGAGTCCTGATGAAGAGTCTTGGCCAGAAATGGCAACTGTTTATTCCTTTCCATAGATGCTGCCTGACCTGCTGAGTTCCTTCAGCATTTTTGTGCGTGTAGCCGTGGGAATTGATAGGTTTATAAAAGATGTCGGTTGACAGTTTGTCTCCAGAGATGGAGACAGAGAGATCGAGAAAAGGGGGGAAGAGGTGTCAGAAATGGAACAAGTGGATTAAGGGCAAGGTGGAAGTTGGAGGCGAAGTTGATTAAATTGACAAGCTCAACATGGGTGCGTGAAGCTGACCAATGCAGTCGTCAGTGTGGGAGAGGAAGAGTTGGAGAGCATTGCTGGGTGGACTTGAAACATGGACTGTTCTACGTAACTGTGGTGATATCACGTGTCACGTATAATAAGAACGTGATTGGACAGAGTTCTGAGCATGCACGGAAATGACAGAATGATCATTGTATGGTGAAAACATGGTTGGTGTTTGCTGTTTGCTGTTTTAAATAAAAGTTCTAGTTTTAATTCTTCCAGAATATGGCTTGTTCTTAGTAACCTACGGTACGTATAAAGAACACAGTGGTAGCCAATGCATCTTAGCTAATATTTAGGTTTTTATCTGCTGGAAGGTGAAAAGGCCTTGATGTGAGCCTGAGAGGTCTGACAGTGTGGGTGCAGAGGGTAGGATTTGGTGTTATTGTTTAAAAGTAAGGAAATATCCAGTTGATTATTATTGAAGAGTATATCCAGGACGTATCCTCTTCTCATTTCTACCATCAGAGAGGTGGTACAGGAGCCTGAAGGCATACACTCAGTATTTTAGGAACAGCTCCTTCCATTCTGCCGTCAGATTTCTGAACAGACCATGAATCCATGAATACTATCTCACTTTTTAATATTTTTTATTGTAACTTCTAGTAATTTTATATGTATTGTACTGTTTGCTGCAACAAAACCACAAATTTCATGTCATACATCGATGCTAATAAACCTGATTCTGAAGAATGGAGGAGTTGGTGTAGAACCATAGAACCATAGAAACTACAGCACAGAAACAGGCCTTTTGGCCCTTCTTGGCTGTGCCGACCCATTTTCTGCCTAGTCCCACTGACCTGCACATGGACCATATCCCTCCATACACCTCCCATCCATGTATCTGTCCAATTTATTCTTAAATGTTAAAAAAGAACCCGCATTTACCACCTCGTCTGGCAGCTCATTCCATACTCCCACCACTCTCTGTGTGAAGAAGCCCCCTTTAATGTTCCCTTTAAACTTTTACCCACCTCACCCTTAACCCATGTCCTCTGGTTTTTTTCTCACCTTGCCTCAGTAGAAAAAGCCTGCTTGCATTCACTCCATCTATACCCATCATAATTTTATATACCTCTATCAAATCTCCCCTCATTCTTCTATGCTCCAGGGAATGAAGTCCTAACCTATTCAACCTTTCTCTGTAACTGAGTTTCTCAAGTCCCAGCAACAACCTTGTAAACCTTCTCTGTACCCTTTCAACCTTATTTATATCCTTCCTGTAATTTGGTGACCAAACTGAACACAATACTCGAGATTCGGCCTCACCAATGCCTTATACAACCTCATCATAACATTCCAGCTCTTATACTCAATACTTCGATTAATAAAGGTCAATGTACCAAAAGCTCTCTTTACGACCCTATCTACCTGTGACGCCACTTTTAGGGAATTTTGTATCTGTATTCCCAGATCCCTCTGTTCCACTGCACTCCTCAGTGCCTTACCATTAACCCTGTATGTTCTACCTTGGTTTGTCCTTCCAACGTGCAATACCTCACACTTGTCTGCATTAATCTCCATCTGCCATCTTTCAGCCCATTTTTTCAGCTGGTCCAAGTCCCTCTGCAGGCTCCGAAAACCTTCCTCACTGTCTACTACACCTCCAATCTTTATATCATCAGCAAACTTGCTGATCCAATTTACCACATTATCATCCAGATCATTGATATAGATGACAAATAACAATGGACCCAGCACTGATCCCTGTGGCACACCACTAGTCACAGGCCTCCACTCGGAGAAGCAATTCTCTACTACCACTCTTTGGCTTCTTCCATTGAGCCAATGTCTGATCCAATTTACCACCTCTCCATGTATACCTAGCGACTGAATTTTCCTAACTAACCTCCCATGCGGGACCTTGTCAAAGGCCTTACTGAAGTCCATGTAGACAATATCCACTGCCTTCCCTTCATACACTTTCCTGGTAATCTCCTCGAAAAACTCCAATAGATTGGTCAAACATGACCTGCCACGCACAAAGCCATGTTGACTCTCCCTAATAAGTCCTTATCTATCCAAATGCTTGTAGATTCTGTCTCTTAGTACTCCCTCCAATAACTTACCTACTACTAACGTTAAACTTACTGGCCTATAATTTCCCGGATTACTTTTCAATCCTTTTTTAAACAACGGAACAACATGAGCCACTCTCCAATCCTCCGGCACCTCACCTGTAGACAGCGACATTTTAAATATTTCTGCCAGGGCCCTTGCAATTTCAACACCAGTCTCCTTCAAGGTCCGAGGGAACACCCTGTCAGGTCCCGGGGATTTATCCACTTTAATTTTCCTCAAGACAGCAAGGACCTCCTCCTTTTCGATCTGTACAGTTTCCATGATCTCACTACTTCTTTCCCCTAATTCCATAGACTTCATGCCAGTTTCCTTAATAAATACAGACACAAAAAACTTATTTAATATCTCCCCTATTTCCTTTGGTTCCGCACATAGGCGACCACTTTGATCTTCAAGAGGACCAATTTTATCCCTTACAATCCTTTTGCTCTTAATATACCTGTAAAAGCTCTTTGGATTATCCTTCACTTTGACTGCCAGTGCAAACTCCTGTCTTCTTTTAGCCCTCCTGATTTCTTTCTCAAGTATTTTCTTGCACCTCTTATACTCCTCAAGCACCTTATTTACTCCCTGCTTCCTATACATTTCATACAACTCCCTCTTCTTCTTTATCAGAGTTGCAATATCCCTTGAGAACCAAGGTTCCTTATTCCTATTCACTTTGCCTTTAATCCTGACAGCAACATACAAATTCTGCACTCTCAAAATTTCTCCTTTGAAGGCTTCCCACCAATTGATCACATCCTTGCCAGAGAACAACCTGTCCCAATCCACGCTTTTTAGATCCTTTCTCATTTCTTCAGATTTGGCCTTCTTCCAGTTAAGAACCTCAACCCTAGGACCAGATCAATCCTTGTCCATGATCAAGTTGAAACTAATGGTGTTATGATCACTGGAACCAAAGTGCTCCCCTATACAGACTTCCGTCACTTGTCCTAACTCGTTTCCTAACAGGAGATCCAATATTGCATCCCCTCTGGTTGGTCCCTCTATATATTGATTTAGAAAACTTTCCTGAACACATTTTACAAACTCTAAACCATCTAGACCCCTAACAGTATGGGAGTCCCAATCAATATATGGAAAATTTAAATCCCCTACCACCACAACTTTATGTTTCCTGCAGTTGCTTGATATTTCCCTGCAGATTTGCACCTCCAATTCTCATTGACTATTGGGTGGTCTGTAATACAATCCCACTAATGTGGCCATACCTTTCTTGTTTCTCAGCTCCACCCACAAGGACTCAGTAGACAAGCCCCCTAATCTGTCCTGCCTGAGCACTGCTGTAATATTTTCCCTGACAAGCAATGCTACTCCCCCACCTTTCATTCCTCTGCCTTGATCACATCTGAAACATCGGAACCCTGGAATATTAAGCTGCCAGTCCTGCCCCTCCTGTAGCCAAGTTTCACTAATTGCTATAATGTCATGATTCCACGTGTCAATCCACGCCCTCAACTCATCCGCCTTCCCCACAATACTCCTAGCATTGAAATATATACACCTCAGAAGATTTTTACCACCATTCACAACTTTTCTATTAGTGGATTTGCCTGAACTTTTAACAACGTTTATTTTCACCCCAGCCACACTGTCAGCTCTGGCACTCTGGTTCCCATCCCCCTGCAAATCTAGTTTAAAGCCTCCCCAATAGCACTAACAAACCTCCCTGAAAGGATATTGGTCCCCCTGTAGTTCAAGTGTAACCCGTCTCTCTTGTACAGGTCCCACCTGCCCAGAAGAGGTCCCAATTATCCTGAAATCTGAAACCCTGCCCCCTACACCAGTTCCTCAGCCATTTGTTCATCCTCCAGAGCATCCTATTCCTACCCTCACTGGCACGTAGCACAGGTAGCAATCCTGAGATTACCACCCTCGAGGTCCTGCTTTTCAACTTCCTACCAAGCTCTCTATACTCACTCTCCAGGACCTCCTCACTCTTCCTTGCTACGTCATTGGTACCGATGTGCACCACGACATCTGGCTGATCACCCTCCCACTTCAGAATGTCATGCAAGCGATCAGAGACATCCTTGACCCTGGCACCTGGGAGGCAACAAACCATCCTGGATTCTCTGTCACGACCACAGAACCTCCTATCTGCACCTCTAACTATTGAGTCCCCTATCACTACCGCTCTCCTCTTTCTCCCCCCTCCCTTCTGTACTGCAGAGCCAGACTCAGTGCCAGAGATCCGGCTACTGCAGCTTGTCCCAGGTAAGTCATCCCCCGCAACAGTATTCAATGTGGTATACTTGTTGTTGAGGGGAATGGCCACAGGGGAACCCTGCTCTGCCTGCCCTTTCCCCTTCCCTCGCCTGACAGTGAACCAATTTCCTGTCCTCTGCTCCTTTGGCGTAACCACCTCCCTGTAGCTACTATCTATAATCTCCTCATTCTCCCAAGACCTTCCGATTTTTGGATCACTGAGCTCTCTTCCTGTACGGAAGAAAGGGTTTTCACCTAAACCGGAGGGGGACTAATATCCCAGCGGGAAGGTTTGCTAGCACTGAACGGGGAGGAGGGAGAGGGTGTTGGTGAGAAGGGTGTTAAACTAGAGTTGCAGGGAGATGCTAACCAATGTGCCAGAACAGGCAATAGAGTGGTTGTGGAGATATGTTGTTAAGACCTCAGATCAAGTCAGGAAGCAAATGGTTGAGCATGGTGAGAATAATGTTCTGAGTTGTCTATATTTCAATGAAAGAAGTATTGTAGGAAAGGCAGATGAGCTCAGAGAATGCATCAACACATGGATATTGTAGCCATTAGTGAGACTTGTTTTCAGGAGGGGCAGGCCGGCAGCTCAATATTCCAGAGTTCCATTATTTTTTGAAATGATAGAGTGGGAGGTGTTAAAGGGGGAGTTGTGGTGTTACTAGCCAGGGAAAATGTTATGGCAGTGCTCAGTCAGGACATACAGGAGAGTTCGCCTAGTTCTGGAACCGAGGAAAAGAAAGGTGCGACCACGTTAATGGGGTTATATTATAGACCATCCAACAGTCCGCAGGATTTAGAGGAACGAATGTGAAGAGATCACAAACTGTTGCAAGAAACACAGCGTTGTGAAAGTAGGTGATTATAACTTTCCACATATTGACTGGGACTCCCACAATGGAAAAGGACTGAATGGGATAGAGTTTGACGAATGTATTCAGGAAAGTTTCTTTAATCAGTACATAGAAGTCCCAACAAAAGAATGGGTGAAATTGATCTATTATGGAATGAGACAGGGCAGGTGACAAACGTTTGTGTAGGGGAGCACTTTGCATCTTGTGATTGTAATGCCATTCGTTTAAAAGTAAATATGGGAAACGATAGGTCTGGTCTGTGGTTGAGATTCTAATTTGGAAGAAGGCCAATTTCGATGGTATCGGAAAGGATCCGGCAAGCATGAATTGGGAAAGGCTGTTTTCTGGCAACGGTGCACTTGTTAAGTGGGAGACCTTCAAAGGTGAAATTTTGAGAGCACGAATCTTATATGTGCCTGTCAGAATAAAAGGCAAGGATAACAGATTTAGGGAAGCTTGGTTTTTGAGAGTTATTAAAGCCCTGGTTAAGGGAAAAGCAGGAGGTGCATAGCAGGTATAGGCAGATAGGAATAACTGAGGTTATTGAGGAGTATAAGAAATGCAAGAGAACACTTAAGAAAGAAATCAGAAAAGCTAAAAGGGGGCATAAAATTGTTCTAGCAGACAAAGTGAAGGAGAATCCTAGGGCTTCTTAGCATAGCACGGTAGTGTAGTTGTTAGCACAACGTTTTACAGTACAGACAATGTGGATTCAATTCCCGCAGCTGCCTGTAAGGAGTTTGTACATTCTCCCTGTGACCGCGTGGGTTTCCTCTGGGTGCTCCAGTTTCCTCCCACAATCCAAAGACTGTGGTTGGTCATTGTAAATTGTCCCATGATTAGGCTAGGGTTCGATCAGGAGATTGTTGGGCAGCTTGGCTTGAAGGGCTGAAAGGGCCTATTCAGTTCAGCTCTGTATCTCAATAAAATAAAATAATAAAAACATATGTTAAGAGCAAAAGGATTGCAAGGGACAAAACTGGTCTTCTGGAATATCAGAATGGTAAGCTATGCATTGAGCCAAAAGAGATGGGGGAGATCTTAAACAGATATTTTACATCTGCATTTTTGTGGGAGATGGACACAGACTCTATAGAAGTGAGGCAAAGCAGCAGCGAGGCCATGGACCCTATACAGATTACAGAGGAGGAGGTCTTTGCTGTTCTGAGGCAAGTCAGGGTGGACAAATCACCAGGACATGACAAAGTGTTCCCTCGGACCCTGTGTGAGGCCAATGCAGATATTGCAGGGGCCCTAGCAGAGATATTTAAATCATCCTTAGCGTTAGATGAGGTACCAAAGTATTGGAGGATATTTATTGTTGTTCCACTATTCAAGAAAGGCTCTAAGAATAAACCAGGAAATTATAGGCCGGTGAGCCTGACATTGGTAGTGGGAAAGTTATTGGAAGGTATTCTAAGAGAGTGGGTATATGAGAATTTGGATAGACAGGGATTGATTAAGGATAGTCAGCATGACTTTTTGTGTGCTAGGTCATGTCTATCCAATCTTACAGAGTTTTTCAGGATGTTACCAGGAAAGTGGAGAAGGCAAGGCAGTGGATGTTGTCTACATAGATTTCAGCAAGGCACTTGACAAGGTCTCGCAGGGGAGGTTGGCCAAGAAGGTTCAGTTGCTTGGTTTTCAACATGATGTAGTAAACTGGATTAGACATTGGCTTTGCAGAAGTCAGAGGGCAGTAGTAGATGTTTGCCTCTCTGATTGGAGGCTTGTGACTAGTGGAGGGCTACAGGGATCGGCACTGGGTCTATTGCTGTTTGTCATTTATATTAACAATCTGGATGATAATGTGCTTAACTGGATCAGCAAATTTCTGAATGACACCAACATTGGGGTTAGAGTAGACAGCAAGGAAGACTGTCAAAGCTAGCAGTGGGATCTGGGCCAACTAGAAAAATAAACTGAAAATGGCGGATGGAATTTAATACAGACAAGAGTGAAGTGTTGTACTTTGGGGGAACGGACTAGATTAGGTATTACACAATGAGCGGTTGAGCACTAAGGAGTGTGGTATAACAAAGGGATCTGGGAATACAGGTCCATAATTCATAGATCAAAGTATTGAGTACAGGAGTTGGGGGAATGTTATGTTGAAGTTGTATAAGACGTTGGTGAGGCAGTATTTGGAGTGTTGTGTGCAGTTTTGGTCAGCTACCTACAGGAAAGATGTAAATTAGATTGAATGAGTACAGAGAAAATCTACAAGGATGTTGCCGGGACTGGAGAACCTGAGTTGTAAGGAAGATTGAATAGGTTAGAACTTTAGGACAAAGAAGATTGAAGAGAGATTTGATAGAAGTGTACAAAATTATGGGGAGTATAGATAGGGCAAATGCAAAAAGGCTTTTTCCACTGAGGCTGGGTGAGGCTATAACTAGAGGTTATGGGTTAAGGGTGAAAAGTAGAATGTTTAAGGGGAACACGAAGGAAAACTTCTTTAATCTGAGAGTGGTGAGAGTGTGGAATGAGCTGCCAGTGCGAGTGGTAGATGCGATTCCTTGAAGATGTCTTGGATATTATAGAGGCTAGTACCCAAGATGGGCTGCCTAATTTTACAAGTTCCTGCAACTTACTTCGATCTTGTGCAGTAGTTCCCCCTCCACCGCCATACCCCCATACTAGACAGTGATTCAGCCTGACAGAATGCTCACCACGGTACATTGGTTTTTAAGTGTATTAGGTGACAAATCAAAGCTCCTTAAACTCCTAATGAAACATAGCCGCTGTCTTGCCTTCTTTATAGCTGCATCAATATGTTGGGACCGAGTTAGATCCTCTTGACTCCCAGGAACTTGAAATTGCTCACTCTCTCCACTTCTGATCCCTTTTTGAGGATTGTTATGTGTTCCCTTGTCCTCCCCTTTCTGAAGTCCACAATCAGCTCTTTGGTCTTACTGACGTTCAGTGCCAGGTTGTTGCTACTTCACCACTCATCTAACTGGAATATCTTGCAATTTATGTACATCATAACAACAACCATTCCTAGAAAAAAAACTTAATTGGCGGTGAAGCACTTCGGAATTTCTTTCCCAAGGATGTGAAAGGTACTATTGAAATGCAAGTTCATTGCATTTCTGATGAAACATCCTGATAAAGGGTCTTGGCCTGAAATGTTGACTATTTGCTCTATTGCATAGATGCTGCCTGGCCTGCTGAGTTCCTCCAGCATTTTGTGTGTGTTGCTTGGATTTCCAGCATCCACAGATCTTTTCTTGTTTGCAGGTTAACTGTGACCAGTCCATCTGTCTAACTGATATTTTACTTTTACTGCCCCTATCCCCAATGTCATGTACAGTTCCAGCAACTGGAAGTCCAGAGAAATGGTAAAACCTAACTCTGGATGCAAGCCCAATGCACTATCCATAACAAAGTTCCAGACTTAAGAATTGGCTGTAAAAAAACTATAAATTCAAAAACCTGGCAGCCTCCACATCAGTATATTCCATTGCAGGCAGCATGGTAAAACAAAATATCACTTCTGATGGCAAAGCTATTGAACTGAAAAGTAGCTTTAAAAAAATACCTAGAGTTGGAAAGGCGGCTAATCCATTCATTTTACACAATTGCATTTTTGACATATGACTTTATCATCACCACACAAAGGCCTGGTTTATGCATGACACTTACTTTGACTCACTAATATTTCCTGCTTCTCGCTAGAGCACAAAGTTGCAACTCTGGCTCAGTGGCTCCCTCACCTTTGATTCACGATATCATTACTTCACATCCTAATAAAGAGACCTGGAATGGTCGAAACTGACACTCCAAGGCAGAACTGAGGTGTCGATGGTGTTGTTGTTCAGAATAAACACCTACACTCCTGGGTTCCATTGCACTGTTCTGGAGAGCAGGGAATCTTTCCCTGACCAGAATTCAAACCGGGAAGATTATAACATTCCTGCTACCTTTCTGTGTGCAAGCTGATTCTACACTTCCTACACCCTTACAGTGACATGTGTTTATAGGCGTCAACGAGGTAGTGAAAGAAGCTAAATTGACATAACCCGCTCCCTATTAAATGGGGTGACGAGACCCCAGATAGTTTTGTGTGCCTTAGTGAGGACAGCCTTTGATTTCAGGGTTGCAGGTGGGTTCATTAATGGCATATACACAGACCAAACTTATAAGTCTGTGGAAGGCGACATGCTTGTCTGGCGGTTAGTGCAATCGCTTTACAGCGCCAGCTGTAATGCTGCGGTTCGGTTCCCCGCCACTGTCCGTGAAGAGTTTGTACATTCTCCCCCGTGACTGTGAGGGCTTTCTCCAGGTGCTTTAGGTTTCCTCCTGCATTCCGAGGATGTACGGTTAGCGTGAGGGTAGGTATGTCGCGGACGTGCTATGTTGGCACCAGAATTTAATTTGGCGCAAGTGACGTATTCCACTGCATGCTTCGTTGCTTTGATGCACATATGACAAACAAAAATAAACTTAAGATTAGGGTTTTGTTTTCAGTTACAATTCCAGCATCAGTTTGATCCAAGTTCTGAAGCAGACTAGGCTTTGGAAGTATGGCAGTAGAGCCAACTCCAAATGAACTCAGACCCACTGATGTGTTAATGAGGCAGGAAGGCTACACCAATTCTGTTACCCCATCCCTCTCAGTAAAGCCAGGTAAAGGGGGAAGGGTCGCACTGTCCTGATGCATTTGTAACGTGTGATGTAATATTGCTGCACAGCCCCCCCCCCCCGTCCTTGAAACCTTCATTCATTTTGTTTTTAGAATCAGTGTGAATGAGGCCAACTGGCTTATTGGGTATAAGATACTCCCGGTTCATCCATTCTGCTAGTCCCATTCCCTCCCTCTCCCCTTTGTCCTACAAATAATTTTCCCTGAAGTACTAATTTAATTCTTCTGAAAGCCCTGGATGATGCTATTTCCACTCATAGGAACAGTTCCACATCATAAACATTCTCCCAGTGCAGAGTTCCCAACCTGGGGTCCATGAACCCCTTGGTTAATGGCAAAGCTCCATGGTATAAGAAATATTGGGAATCTCCTGTCTGAGTGATAAAGATTTTCCTTACCTCTCCCAAATATCTGTTGCCTCTAATTTTAAATCTGTAAACTTGGGTCCTTAAACCACTCACTGATGACAACCTCTCAGTTAACCTATCTAAATCAATTGCAGTTTTGTTCACATCTTTGCTCCAAGGAGAATCACCCCCGTTTCTCCATTTCAATCTTACAGCTGAAATTGCCCACCCCTTGGAGCCATTTGGTGCAGTTTTGGGCCCCTTATCACTGGAGAGGATCCAGAGGAGGTTCATAAGAATAATTCCGGGAATGAAAGGGTTAATGTATGAAGAGTCTGGGCCTGCGGTCACTGGAGTTTAGAAGAATGAGAGGGGATCTCATTGAAACTTATTGAATACAGATAGAGTGGGGGTAGAGAGACAGTTTCCTATAGTGGTGGATTCTTGGACCAAAAGGCACAGCCTCAGAATAGAGGGATGTCCCTTTAGAACAGAGGTGAGGAAGGATTTCTTTAGCCAGTGGGTGGTGAATCTGTGGAATTCATTGCCACAGACAGCTGTGGAGGTCAAGTCATTAGGTATATTTAAAAGCAGAGTTTGATAGATTCTTGATTAGTCTAGGCATCAAAGGTTATGGGGTTCAGAGAGATAATAAATCAGCTATGATGGAACGGTGGAGCAGACTTGATGGGATGAATGGCCTAATTATGCTACTATATCTTATGAGTTGAAATCCCATCCACACATATAATAAATTCGAGATGCACTGTCAAGGACACGGTCAGTGAATGCTTTCAGGAAGAGTTACAAATGTAATTATTGTTTAAAGGGTATCAGCAACAGACACAATGGATCAAACTGGATCTAAATATGTGGAATAATTAGCCAAGCTTGGATTTTTTTTTGATGCAATTTGCTTTACAAAGCAGGGATAATTCTTCACTTCCAATCCACGTCAAATGACAGACATTTTATTCTCAAGGGGGATCTAGAACTAGCTACACATCTTAAAACTGCTGGTTTGCTGCGGCCTTTGCTGTTATGCAAGTAACCTTGACCGATAAAGTACGGCTGCATCACAAGACATTGATCTATCTGCACAGCACACAGTGTTAAGTCAGCCTTCCTGGATTCTCCAATAAAAAACCATCAGTTCTGAGAATGATATTGCCAGAATGCATCTGCCTTCTCCAATCAGCAGTAAATCAAATTTATTTTATAAGAGTAAAACTTTATTATGTGAGAGATGAGATATAATTTACAATGGTCCCAGTGAATGCTGCCTTTGCAGTCTAATGGTCCTTGTGATTAGGTTTTTCTTTGCTGCGTCTCCATCTGGTATGGGGTGGCTATGGCGCGGGATTGAGAGAAGCTGCTGGAAGTAGTGAACTCAGTTGGCTCCATCATGGGCGCTAGCCTCCACTGCATCCAGGACATCATCAAGAAGTGATGCCTCTAAAAGGCAGCATCCGTCATTTAGGACCCCCTCCATCCAGGCCATGCCCTCTTCTCATTGCTACCATCAGGAAAGCCTGAAGGCACACACTCAACGATTCAGGAACAGCTTCTTCCCCTCTGCCATCTGATTTCTGAATGGACATTGAACCCATGAACACTACCTCAGTACATTTTGCACAACTTACTTAATTTCACTATTTTATATATACGTTTACTAATTTACTATAATTCATAGTTCTTCTTATTATGTATTGCATTGTACTGCTGCCACAAAAACAAAAAAACTTCACGACATGTGCCAGCGATATTAAACCTGATTCTGATTAAATAAACATCATTCTTTGAGGAGATGTACTGTATCCTCGGGAAATAGGGGTGGGAGGGAAGTTTGGAACAGAATATGAAGCTTAATGGTCTCAGTCTTTGTTACTGTGGAAGTTGCATATCCGTTTTAAATAGAATCCAGAAGGGGACACAGGGACATTTCAAAGTGTTCAAACAAGATCAAGCAGTGTGTTTTTTTTAAAGACAGGAATAACTAATATGGCACCGAATGATGGAAGTCCAAAGGGTCTTATAAAACATAAGTAACATCATTATTGGTATCTAACACACACTCCAGATGCAGTAACAGGACTGTTTCTCAGTGTGTTTGCATTTAATCTCCATGACACTAATCAGGAAGTGCTACGGAGTTTGTAGATCCTTCTCTCCTCTCGCAATGTCTTCAAAATTAAGAAGAGAAATGGCTGGAAATGCTGAGCAGTTGGCCAGAATATCCAGTTAAATACTTGAGCATATTAATATATTGAGATGAAAAAAATGTTTGGTTGAACTGAGAGCTTTGTCAGATCTCACCAGAGGGAAGTAATGATTAAACAACCCTAAAGTCGTGACACAAAGGCTGGAGGTGTTGTAGATGGTGTGCTGATGACACAAAGGTTGGAGGTGTTGTGGATAGTGTGGAGGGCTGTCAGAGGTCACAGCAGGACATTGATAGGATGCAAAACTGGGCTGAGAAGTGGCAGATGGAGTTCAATCCAGATAAGTGTGAAGTGGTTCATTTTGGTAGGTCAAATATGATGGCAGAATATAATATTAATGGTGAGACTCTTGGCAGTGTGGAGGATCAGAGGGATCTTGGGGTCCGAGTCCCTAGAACGCTCAAAGCAGCTGCGCAGGTTGACTCTGTGGTTAAGAAGGCATACGGCGTATTGGCCTTCATCAATCGTGGAATTGAATTTAGGATCCGAGAGGTAATGTTGCAGCTATATAGGACCCTGGTCAGACCCCAGAGTATTGTGCTCAGTTCTGGTCGCCTCACTACAGGAAGGATGTGGAAGCCATAGAAAGGGTGCAGAGGAGATTTACAAGGATGTTGCCTGGATTGGGGAGCATGCCTTATGAGAATAGTTTGAGTGAACTCGGCCTTTTCTCCTTGGAGTGACGGAGGATGAAAGGTGACCTGACAGAGGTGTATAAGATGATGAGAGGCATTGATCGTGTGGATAGTCAGAGGCTTTTTCCCAGGGCTGAAATAGTTGCCACAAGAGGACACAGGTTTAAGATGCTGGGGAGTAGGTACAGAGGAGATGTCAGGGGTAAGTTTTTTACTCAGAGAATGGTGAGTGTGTGGAATGGGCTCCCGGCAACAGTGTGAAGGCAGATACAATAGGGTCTTTCAAGAGACATTTAGATAAGTACATGGAGCTTAGTAAAATAGAGGGCTATAAGTAAGCCTAGTAATTTCTAAGATAGGGACATGTTCAGCACAACTTTGTGGGCCAAAGGGCCTGTATTGTGCTGTAGGTTTTCTATGTTCTATGTTCTAAGTTGGTCTTGATTCCAAGCATAGGCCTGGGCTATGAGGTGAGGTCCAGAGATTCTCCTCCCTGAAGGACATCAGTAAACCGGATAAGGTTTACAGTCACTGTTAGTAATATCAGTGGTCTGGATTTGAGGGTGGGTGGAGAATAAGTTCAGTTTGCTTCTGACCCTCAATGTAACTCTGTACTTAAGCATTGCAAATCTGACAGGTATAACTGACTGCACAAAGCTAGCTCTGTTCACAATGGTAATGCCCCACAAGGTGGAAAGGAATTATCAACATGCTAGTGGTGGGAGAATTAGGTTGAACGGGTGGCAAAATAAACCCCTCCCAAAATTTTTCTGCAGAGATTTAGAGAACAAGCAAGATATAACCACCCCAGATTCTTTTGGATGTTTCTGATACAAAATATCCATGAAAATATAAACTTATACTATGAAAGATCTAAACAATACCTTCTTTTGAAAATTTTAAAGGAAGTAAAATATGTATAGACATAAAAAAATTAAATAAATGCTAAATGAAAATTTACCTTTTTCCCTCCGAGTGTTCCTTCTATTCGAATTGGTCATGGTTTAAGAGAAAATCTGAGACTTTTACACTCACTTTGGTACACTGAACTTGAATGCTACACCCATTTTTTAATCAGTTTGTTAAATAAACTTCAGATTCCAAGATTACTTGAAGGAATTTGACTTGATCTCTAAATTTTTTAGTCCAGAGCAATGATGGAACGCACCTAGGAACACCAAGTTCTGTAAGCTTCCTGCTGAATTACATTTGAGATATATCACTGTTCCTTCTGTGTTGCTGGGGCATAGTACTGGAACGGTTCATCCAACAGCATTGTGGGAGTACATTCACCAGAATGAGTCAACAGTTCATCACCACTTTCTCAAGGTCAATGAGGGATGGGTAATAAACGGTGACTATCCCAGCAATATTCACACAAGATAAATAATTGGAACAAGTATTCCCACTGTGATCTCAATTATGATATAAAGTTCACATTTAAAGCAGTATGTTTGCAGTAATTTTGTTTAATACATGGACACTGAAATATTTGGCAGCACAGTGGCATAGTGGTTGGTGTTACAGCGCCAGCTTAAGATTGAGATTCAATTTCTGCCAGTCTGTAAGGAGCTTGTACTTTCGGCCCCTGACCGCATGGGTGCTCCAATTTCCTCCCACATTCCAAAGACATACGGTTAGGGTGAATGAGTTGTGCGCATGCTATATTGGTGTTGTCAGCGACACCATCACAATCCTATGACGCAAGCGATGCATTTCACTGTATGTTCCGATATATGTGTGATAATTAAAGCTAATATTTAATGTGTAGCTGAGAGATGAAGAATTTTAAGCATATTGATAGTTCTGTTTCAGCTTTGCAGTATCATTTTAAGTGAAACATGGACCTATCTGTAGCACCCTGTATATTTTGCTGATCTGAAAAGTGGCTTCAGACACTAACTGTATTCTTACTCTTACAGAGAGTATTGGAGAAGGACACAACTAATGAGTGAGGGAATCATAAGGAAACAGAAAACAAAGAGATCAGGTTCAATATGACAGCGAGGAGAAATTGAATGATTTTATTTGACATGGCCTGATAATAATGATAGAATGTCTAATGGTCTCATGCTCACATGTGACTTTATAATTCACTCGCATAAATCATTATCAACAACTTGCAAGTATATAGAGCCTTTAACATAGAAAGATGCCCCATGGTGTTTCACAGGAGCAGAATCAGATTAAATGGATTTTAGGAAAATATCAGATGGGGAAGTCAAAAGCTTGATCTAAGAGAACTGTCTTAAGGTAGGACAGTTATTTGTAGAGTAAGAGGGGATTGCAGGGACAATTTCAGATCGTAAAGATAGCAGGAGTATTGGCTGCCTGTATGGAGCGGGCAGTGAACAGTACTGATGGAAGGAAGTGGCAATGCACAATAGGTTAGTGCTATCCTAAGGTGGTTTCATGTTGGAATAAAAACACAAGAAATATTTGCTGTAGTGAGCCATTTGGTTCATCAAGCCATTTCTGCCATTCAGTAAGACCATGGCTAATCATCTAACTCATTTTTACCTTCCTATATCATTCCCATATTCGTGGAGTTCCTGAGCATCTATAAGTCAGTTGCCCACGTGCATCCCTCTAGGTTAGGAAGAAATCCAAAGGTAATCCCTTGGGTGAAAAAGCTTCCATTCATCTTAGTTCCAAGCAACTCGCTGCTTATTCTGAGCTAGACCACCAATACTTAATCTCCCCAGCCAAGGGAATGATTCTCCCAGCAACTACCCTTGTAAACCCTCTTAGGAACTGGATCATCTCGCACTACTTTGAGCTCTGGGTGACTTTGTTAATTTCTCATCAAAGGACAATCTCATCATTCCAAAAAGTAACTCTTTCTAAGTATTATACATAGTGACAGACTTGTGTAGTTAGCTGAAATACTGGTCCCCAGGAAGTAGCAGAGAGTTGAAAGTGATGGCTGTCCCAAATCAATGAACGTGGCCGCTATCAAGTGTTTTCTGGTTCATTAGACACTGTTATCCTAATAGTTGGATGTAATAAAGAAGTAATCCTCTAACTAACGTGCCGGCTGTGTGAACATTAACCATACATTTTGTTTCCATCATCCCCTCATGTACATGGGATGGCCCATTAATCATGTGAATAACTAAGATTTACTTTAGTTATAAGGATGAGATTTGTTGGAAGCAATCAAAATAATTAGAACCGAGTTACGGGCAATTACTCACTTTTTTTTAACTCAGTTATTTATTGATTAGTGAGTGTCAACAGGATTTGGATTTATGACACTGTGAAGCCCTTCCTTTACAAGTATCCATTGTTCCAACAGATCAGTGAAAGCCGGAATAGGTTTTGTTATATCCACAGTTTTGTTAACCCTTGGACAGAATCAGCAGCGTGCGTAATACAAAAGTACATTTTTTAAGGTTTACTCATCAAAACTTTGACTTTTCTGCTTTTAATGAGAATCAGATTTACAGAGAAGCAGCCAGGTGGCAGATGATGGAATATGTTGTCAGCTTTCAGCCTATATAGGACAATGGGGTCTTTAATTAATGAGTCTTCAATGAGCATCCCAGCCAACCGCTTATCTGGGAGATGCAATACTTGATTTGCACATGTCATTGTAAATTCACGTGGGGACTGTTTTAGTCAATGACAGACCTGCATCTTCAGTTGGATAAACAGATGGGGGAAAAGTTAAATGAGAGGCAGTTATTGTCCACACTCCTGGCTCACTAAACTCTGCATTAAATAAACATTGGATCCCTTCTTGGCAGCACTGACTTTTCTGCTGACACATAACTGTTCCCCAGACATGGCACCTCATGATGTACTGAGATCTTGAGGTATACATTTGGTGTTATATTGTGAACGCTTTGTTGGAGATTTTCTCCGGTAATTCGAACACAATTTGAAATACGTTTGCAAAATACAGCTCAGCAAGGGGTACAGACCAAGAGAAGTCCTTCCCAAAACTTTTTTGTGGTTTGCTATACCAGAGGTATTTTTGTCTCCTTGTTACTTTCATACATCGGTGACTGAGCTGGCCTTAACTGCATCTTCAGTTTCAATGTCGCGTCTTTGCCAGGCCAATTAATTTTAATTCCCAGGATGGCAAATCTGTCCAAAGTTGCACTTGGTAAGTGTTAGACACTCTGGCATCAATTCTTTCCAGCTCATTTTCAGTCTTGGTTCAGAGAGTAATGGAGGTGGATGGCTTATACATGGCAACAGGAAAAAAAAATACTATTAACGGCTTGCTTCCCTTTCACAACAAAAAAACTAAAGATGGCTTTGGAATAAGAACATAAAGGATGTGGCATTTTCTCCAGCTCCTCAGCATCTACAGATCCTAATGGAATAATATCAAGTCTTTCAATAACACAAGCCAAATGAGAGAGAGTTGAGGATGCACTGACTAATTCAGCATCTCTGACTGCCTTTCGACAGGTCACATGATTACTGTTAATCACTGCCACTTGTAACTTGTTCCCAGATTATGTTTTTGAATTGGCACAAATGATGTTCCGTACCAACGTTAGAGATATATTTGCCAAGATTCAGTGGCCACAGCGCTGTCCAAGTAGGCTTCCAGACCTTTATTTCTTTTCCCATCTTTTGTCCAATTTGCCAGTTCAGTGGAATTCCATGTCCAGAGGGAATAGTATGGATAAGCTTGGTTGAGTGAGCATTACTTCATTGTCTCTCCATTTTAGCATAAATGTGAAGCGTAGAACATGAGGTTAAAAGCTTTCTGAATGTGAGTAATTGGGTCATCTTTGAAGAATTAAGAGGATCAGGTTGCTAATCCCACTCCTTGCCATTACTTAAATCCAGTCCAATCGTCTCTGTGCTATGACCTCTGTCCTTCACTCGTTAAGTTTATCAGAGCACAGCTATTTCTTGGTAGAAAATGACCAACAAACTATACAGGAGCAATAAAATAGCATGGCTGAACATTTGGGACACTCTCCATAAATTAAAGCCCATCCCAGGACTCCAACATCTGACGTGCAGTTTTGAATTTATAGACACATCCTGGTGAGATTTACAGTTGGTACAGCTTTTGACATCAGATTAGTACTCAATACAACCATTGTTCATCCCTAGACTGCCAATTGGCAATCAGAAAGAAGAGATAGAAGTTGCTTCTGTGAAACCTGAGCCTTCCCTTAGTTTACACTTGCTTCATCGCAGGTCTTCCCCTTGAAAAAGTGGTTGACTAGCTTGGTGATCATTGATGGCACTCAGTGAACTTATGCTGCAATGACCAACGTTACTGTTATGCTGAGGAGATTTCTTGTTTCCAACCACAGTGAAAAAAAGATGTGGCCCAACCCAAGTCCTTTTGAATAGATCACAAAATCTTTTTCCTTCCACAGAGCTGTTTGCGGCTTCATCCAGGGACAAAATGAATCAAAGGACGGCTACAGATAGTGGCAATGGGTGATGGGCTCCAAACTACCTGGCAAGACAGTCCCATATGGCTTCAACTGTTGATCATCACTCCAGGATAATTGCAGGATCTGCAGAAAAAATCTCCAATGTATTTCAAATGTATGTCATATCTACAGACTCTTTACTGTTAACTTGGAGGACAACAGTTTCAACTGGAAACCCTCTCCTGAAGCAGGACATGTCTGTGACTCATTACTCTATGACCTGTCATACAGGAAAAGAAAAGTGTAATCTATTATCACCTCCACAATATTAATATGGAGTTCACTTCTATTTTTTAGAAAAAGAACTTTGCTGAGTTTTATAGCATAGAAATAAAAATAAAATGAAAACATTTGTGTCTAAATATACAGATGGATAACGCACTTAGCTATTTAAAGCATCATAACTGTAGCACACAACTCGGATTGTTGACAATAACTTTAAAATAACAGTTGATTGACAAAAGGTACATAGAACTGGCCAGGACAGCAGGCGGATTCAATCTACACCAAGCGATTTGTGAACATATGCAACCATTGTGGCACCTGCCTTAACCACTGGGTATTTTAGCTCAGTACCCCCACGAGAGATGGTTGGGTAGCTCTTCTGCTGCATTTTCTTGCGTTTGTAGAGACATCCTTTACTGATATTACGATTTCCGTCAAAAGGTTTAAGTAGTTCCAAACATTGTTGATCCTTTGGCAGAGAACTCAGAATGATCATCCAAACACTGTTGAGGCTAGTTCTGCCCAGGTCTGAAGACACCGCAAAGGGACAGAAGCTCCACAGCAGACCTGCTCACGGGATGAACTATTGAAGCCAACGTGGACCCGGGGGCTGCATCCTTAATGCAGATTGAGCTTTAGCAGGCTGAGGGAGCAGTTTGAACCCTCCTGGGTAATCAGACTTGGAAGTTAGATAATCTTAATGAGCTGGTGGACTTTGCACTGCTCTTAAGCCATGTCCTCCTTCACAGTGAGAGGGGGCTGTGGTGTGCCAAGTTTGCACTCGCCTGGAGCGACTCTGTTTGGAACCTAAACTTCCTTTCCATTGCAACAACCTTCGGGGTGCAGGTACCAGGAAAACAGCCTCCAAAACAACTGTACATTTTATATACAGCAGGCACTTCACTTTTTGAATTTCCCAAATGAAGCCAAAGTTTACTGTTGGGATTAAGTACATTCAGGAGAGGCTGAAACACTTAGCCCACTATCCTAGAATATCCAGATAGATGGGGGAGGTCTTGCCCAGAGCTTGCAGAAGCTGATGAATGTCTTTGATGCCTAACCTTTGCTGGGGCTCTCTCTGCCAGCATCCGAGCATGATGTCATATACCTCCTTGGGACAGACTCTCGGCCTCTCCAGCACACGCCCTTGCGTGATGCATTCGATGACCTGCAATTAAACACAATTGCTTTTAGTCTCTGATATCGGCTCTAAATGCTGTGCTCCCGCGCAATGAACAGAGGCTGCCACCAGGCAGAATTTGTTGGCGGTCTCCAAGAAGGCATGTTTTGGAAAACATGACCGTTTCTGAAACAGATACTGACATCCATTGCCTACAGTTACACTCACCCACTCACTGCCCCATTTAGAATGTGGTTACAACCCCTGCAGTTTCTGATTCGGCAAGCAACAACTTTTCAGTAACAGAACACATGGTACTATGCTGACTTTATTAAAAAATCAAGTTTCAAACTTATTGAAAAAAGCAAATGGCTGGAGGATCACAGCAGGTTAGGCGGCATCTGTGGAGGTGACACCCAAAACATTGGCCATCCCTCTGCAGATACTACCTGACCTGCCTGAGATCCTCCAGCTTTTGCTTTGGATCCTAGCATTTGGAGTCTTTTCTATCTTTAAACAACTTATATTTGTGCTCTTTCTGGGCTGGATTGGTGTGTTAAGTCATATTAATTTTTGCACTCCTTACTTATACAGGAATAATGGGACCTTACATTCATATAGCATTCTTAATGGAGAACAACATCTCAACAGTACTCATATTTAGCATTGACTCAATAGGCCAAATGGCTTCCTTCCATTCGGCAATAATATTATGATTTCAGAGGCGTTATTAAACAAAAATTGACATCTAGAAGGTATTTTTAAATCCTCTTAAAATACTAGAAATGCCCAGGCATCATCCCTGATGAAGATGTCAGAGTTTGTCATCGAAATGTCTGTTATAATCGATATCTGCACCTGGCTGGAAGCCAAAGAAGAGCTTATTCATCATCTACTCAGGGAAATCTCTAGATCCATTTCTTTGAGCACTTCAGGAGTTAATATTGCCGAGTGAATGAGTGGCCCATATTGGATGGGTAAGGGAGAGCATCTAGCAAAGGGTTAACACACCAAGTGAAGCAATGGTTAACTGTCAAGGGGTTTAGTATCACTCAGGGAGCAACAAAATCTGCTGCCACATCTCTTTAGTTTTATGATTTGGTAGTTTAACATTTTACAAGGATAAACTTGGCATTGCAAGTCATGACACTATTGACTGACCATCAAGGCTCCCGGTAACCCAGAAACAAAATACAAGAGATGCAAGCTGCTTGCTTGTAACAGGTATGGATGTTGGAGTGGGCACATCCAGCTGCAATATCAGAACACTATTTTGCAAAATAACAATCGTGCAGATAAAGAGAGAAGCTGATCTGACTGTAATCACCCTCCTACTTCCGTCAGGCTGGTAATCACCATAAATAAAATGGGCATGGATGCACTGGAACTGAGAAGATAATGAAACTGAGATTTAAATGACAAGAAAGGAAATTAAATCCTTGTACCTTTATGAACAATATGGTTCATTCTTCCTCTTATTATACACATGCCACCAATTAAGGTAATTAATTACATTTTAATTTGAAGCTTATTCAGTTGTGATTACCTGCTCTCCAATGTAACTACCTGAATGACACAAAGAGTCCCAAAGGGAAGATGGCACTGTGGGATATAGGAGGTACTGTGGAGTCAACCATTATCTATGCTGCTGTGAAAAGCTACTACTGCAATAACAGTGTTCTATTTTAAAGCTTCATTTTTATGAGCCAAATCCTGCAAGGTTATGAACAAAATTAACCTAACGATTGTCCAATTGCCCTTCTGTGCTGTAAATTCCTATAAATCCATTCTAGTCAATAATGTACAATGTCTAAAGTCCAATAACAAGGGTGGATTCAAGTAAGGAGGAAATAGTGGGCTAACAAAAACTGGATCAAACTGAATATTTTAAAGAATGTCTTAACCAACAAGGGGAGGGGGGTGAACTGAATGGTTTAAGAACACAGATTATAGAACATTACAGCTCAATACAGGCCCCATGGCCCACAATGTCATGCCAACCTTTTAACCTACTCCAATATCAATCTAACTCTTACATGGTAGCATAGCGGCTAGCACAATGCTTTAAGGCTAATTTATACTTGTGCGTACCAGCTCATGCCGTAGCCAACGCAAGTGGGCTACGCCGTTGTGAGCATTAATACTTGTGCGTTTGTGTGTCTGCGTCGCTGTGCAATTTGGGCATGTACACACACCTGCCCCTGCAAGGCTTCATGATCCTGGTAGTCTTTCTCGGGGTAAACAAGTTTAAAGCGAGCGTCTTTTTCCGTAAAAGGGAAATGTGTCCTCCATAATTTCGGGGGTCTGTAAAACCTTATGGAAAGCGTTGCAGCCAGAGTTCCTTCCCCGCCCTTCAGTCGCCCAATGGGAAGCTACTGCAGCGTAGGAGAAAGTGCGATGCTACCAAGCGGACCAATCACTGTTGTTGCGGTCTGCGTTGCCGCGACGCGTAGTTACATTTGGGAGAGGTGCGCGTCAGGCTACGGCATAGGTATCTGCGTGGGCACTGCGTAGGGTTTGCGGCTACACCGTACCTACGGCATCGATTTGACACACAAGTATAAATCTGCCTTTACAGTACAAGCAACCTGGGTTCAATTCCTGCCATGGCCTGTAAGGAAGCTGTACGTTCTCCCCATGATGGCATGGGTTTCCTCTGGGTGCTCCGGTTTCCTCCCGCAGCCCAAAGATGTACTGGTTGGTAGGTTACTTGGTCATAGTAAATTGTCCTGTGGTTAGGCTAAGGTTAAATGGGTTAAGAAGGGGGTTGCTGTGTGGTGCAGCTCGAACAGCCGGGCCCGTTCCGCACTTCATCTCAATAAATTAAATAAAATCCATGTGCCTATCTAAGAGTCTCTTAAACATCTCTGATATGTCTGCTTTTACCACCACCATTGACAGTGTGTTCCAAGCACACAACACTCTTTGTGTAAAAAAACTACCTTGGACATCCCCCTAACTTTCCCTTCCTTTTCTACAACATTCCCTTCCTTTAAGGAGGGAAAAACAGAGAATTTTGCTCAGGTAGTTCTGGGGCAGTGTTGGTGCATGGCCAAGTGGTTAAGGAGTCAGTCTAGTGATCTGAAGGTCGCGAGTTCGAGCCTCAGCTGAGGCAACGTGTTGTGTT
Source organism: Mobula hypostoma (assembly GCF_963921235.1). NCBI lineage: Eukaryota > Metazoa > Chordata > Chondrichthyes > Myliobatiformes > Myliobatidae > Mobula > Mobula hypostoma. The sequence goes on from NC_086109.1 coordinate 80,855,769, forward strand.
CTTGAGCAAGGCACTTAACCACACGTTGTTCTGTGACGACACCGGTGCCAAGCTGTATTGGCCCTAGTGCCCTTCCCTTGGATAACATCGATGGCGTGGAGAGGGGAGACATGTAGCATGGGCCACTGCCGGTCTTCCATACAACCTTGCCCAGGCCTGTGCCCTGGAAACTTTTCAAGGCGCAAATCCATGGTCTCACGAAACTAATGGATGCCTATATAAAAGAAAAGTTCTAGGACTAATGAAAGAAGGTGGTAGGATCTAGAATCACAGGACTGAAGAGAAAGTTACAGAGTGAAGATGAATGATGTTACAAGGGAATTTAACCAATGAGAATTTTAAATGCCAGATGGTCCAAAAAATAATATTCAAGCCCAAAGCTTAGAGATTATATCCAGTGGCAAAAGCATGTGTCCCAAACCACACGTACAAGTTGTTTAACAAATGTTTTGATGTGATACTGATTATTTCTTGCTGAAATCTTGCTAATCCTAATCGCAAATTTGAACACAAGAGATACTGCCAATGCTTGGAAATCCAGAGTAGTACACAACATACTGTAAGAATTCAGTAGGTCAGGCAGTATCCATAGAGAGGAATAAAGAGCCAATGTTCCAGGCCAAGACCCTTCATCAGGACTCGCAAATTTGGATCAGGCACTTCCCGGTGAGATTCAGTGCAGGATGACTGACATTTATCTGATGATTTTTGTGCACACAATATCAACATGCACGATGCTCATCTCTGCCTGAATGACGGAAATTGAACAAAAATGTCAAAATCTGTTCTCCCTGGCTCATAACTCCCAATGAAAGAAGCAAATGCTTCATGTGACAGTTCATGTTAGGCTGCCTGAGTTTATTAGAGTATGAAACACCCACTTTCAGTGGCCACTTTATTCGGTATCTCCTGTACATGATAAAGTGGCCACGAAGTGTATGGACATAGTCTTCTGCTGCTGTGCGCCATCCACTTCAAGATTCAACAGGTTGGGCTTTGACAGATGCTCTTCTGCACTCTACTTGTGCCATGTGGTTAAATAAGTTACTGCCGCCTTCCTGCCAGCTCCACCTGGCACCAACAATCATCCCACAGTCACTTAGATCACATTTCTCCCTCATTCCGATGTTGGGTCTGAACAACAACTGAATCTCTTGACCATGCCTGCATGCTTTTATGCTTTGAGTTGCAGCCATGTGACTGACTGATGAGATATTTGCATTCACAAGCAGGTGTACAGGTGTACCTAATAAAGTGGCCACTGGGTGTATTTCAGCTACTCACAGCTGAGGTACTTCCTCCAAATGCTGCAAGGTGCTGAACCCTGCTTTGCAATGGCTTGGAGCCACTGTCAGCGTGGTAGCAGATTCGCACTGATAACTAAGGGTACCGACAGCACTATGGTGGACTTTGTTCCAGTTGCTCCAGCTGGCTTGGAGAGATTTATTTAAGGCCATGATTCCTGATGGCAAAGGAACAGCAGCTGCAATCTCCGCAGTGGTCCACTTGGATTGTTTTTTCCCAACCTAATGATTTTCCTGAGATAGTTTTTTTCTAGTCTCCTAAATTTTAGATCATCTCTCAGCTGGACATTAGCATTAAATGCAGCACCTATTCAACACACTCAGCTGTGGTGAACTCCAGTTTCTGCACAAATTGAGCAATAGGAGACAACGAGAAGGCTGTGAGAAAGCCACATCTAAGGAGGATGAGTACACAAAGTTAAACCTGATAGGGGCACTTTAAACTGGTATAGAAGTTGTCCTGTCCAAGACCGGAAAAAGCTGCAGAAGATCGTGAACACGGCGCAGCACATCACACAAACCAATCTTCCGTCCCTGGACTCACTTTACACGGCATGCTGTCGGAGCAGTGCTGCCAGGATAATCAAGGACATGACCCACCCAGCCAACACACTTTTCGTCCCTCTTCCCTCTGGGAGAAGGCTCAGGAACTTGAAGATTCGTACGGCCAGATTTGGGAACAGCTTCTTTCCAACTGTGATAAGACTGCTGAACGGATCCTGACCTGGATCTGGGCTGTACCCTCCAAATATCCGGACCTGCCTCTCAGTTTTTTTGTAGTACCTTACTTTCCATTTTCTATTTTCTATTTATGATTTATAATTTAAATTTTTAATATTTATTATCGATTTGTACTCCAGGGAGCAGGAAGTGCAGAATCAAATATCGCTATGATTATTGTACGTTCTAGTATCAATTGTTTGGCAACAATAAAGTATAAAGTATAAGTATAAAATGCATCTCAGATGAAAATGCAAATATCTCTAATATGCTTCATTGCTTCAGGGTGGAGCCTGTCTTTTGGAGTATGGCCTTCATAAGAAATTTCAGAGTCAAAGTGAAAGGTATTATGAGACCTCTTCTCCTCACCTGCCTATCACCTCCCCCTTGAGACTCTCCTCCTCCCATTTCACCCATGGTCCTCTCTCCTCTCCTATCTGATTCCTTCTTCTCCAGCCCGTAATTTTTCCTGCTCAGTTGGCTTCACCTATCGCCTTCTAGCTTGTTCTCCTTCCCCTCCCCTCACCTTTTTATTCTGGCATCTTCCCCTTCCTTTCCAGCCCGAAGCATCGATCATTTATTCATTTCCATAGGTGCTGCCTGACCTGCTGAGATCCTCCAGCATTTTATGTGTGTTGCTCTGGATTTCCAGCATCTATAGAACCTCTTGTATTTAGAGTGTATCCTGCTATATTCTTTCGTAGCTCTCTGCAATGTTCACATCTCCACCTATGTTTTGTTGTCTGCAGACACACTAACCCATCTACCTTTTCATTCAAATAATTTTTACACATCACAAACATCAGAGGCCCAGCATCAGTTTCTGCAGTAGATCACTCATCACAGACCTCCAGGCAGAATAATACCCTTCCATACTAACCCTCTGTTTTCAAGGGCGAGCCAATCCTGAATCCAAAGCCAATGTTGAATACAAAAACCAAGTGTTATGGACAGTGTGAGCCTGAACTCCCACAAAGCAGAGCCTCAGAGTCCCATTCTTTAGTAGCTGAGCATGCAGGCTGTTCATTTCACAGCCTGTGTATCCCTGCGTGGTCTAATGAGCAACTTAAAGGCACGTTACATTTTGGTGTTATTACTATTACTTATTTCTTAATTATTAGCACAAGATTACACCTTTGTAGAAGTCTGAATGGAGCCATTGACTAATCCACCTTAATTAAATTAATTTCAATTACATCTGCTTTGTTAGAACCTCTGTAATTACACATTTCTTGTTTCTGTACGGGTAACTCTTATCTGCAATTTTCTACTTCTGAGTGTCTCTCAATTTGTAATCTTTTCCTTTGAACATCCTTCTCACTGCATCGCATCCCCGATCACATACTGTTGTAATGTGAGCATTATTAAAAGTGAGTTAATACTAATTAGGATAAGGGGGGTTTTACTTCTGTTCTTTTACTTCCAGTGGGCTTTGTATAAGGTGTCCTTGCCATGCCGTACGGGTTGTGAAAGCCTCTGTACATACACAACGGTTTTGAAGTTCAAGATAAAGTTATTTCTTTGGCATGAAGTTGCCAAGTGTGCCTTTTTCAAAGTGGAAGTTACTGCACATACGTACTTTTCTCCCTTCTCCAGATGCTTACACACTATTCTGTGCTATTTTTAATGCATTCACCATATCTTTAGCGCATTTATCAAACTCATTACAGTCTGCTGGATTCGACCAGTCAAGTTTCAAGATTCAAGTTTAGACTCATTAGTCACACGTGTATGGAAACATACAGTGAATATGTCATTTGCATTAACAGTCAACACAGTCTGAGCATGTGCTGAGGGCAGCCTGCAAGGGTCAGCATGCTTCTGGCACCAACATAGCATGCTTACAATTTTAGCAGAACAACACACAGCCAACATACAACTAGACAGGCCCAGCAATAGTAGAACTACTTCCTACCACCCTACCTCCCCCCGAACTCTCCATCACCAGGCTGGGACACCTGATCTTCATCCGAGGACTCGCATCCTCAGAGATTATTGTCCCTCATAATAGGGGCCTGCTGACTGAAGTCCTTGCCCTCGGGGATCATAGGTTTTCATCCTCAGTGCCTGCTGATCCAACCTAAGTCTTTGAAGATTGCTGGCTTTCGACCCAGTCTTTTGTCGAGTTCATTCACTACATTAGCTAGAGTCATTTCCTATTGTATTAACTTCACAGTGTACGTTCATGTCAATCATAACACCTTGCACTTTGTGATGTATACAAATGACATGAATGGAAATGTTGACAGGTTGGTATGTCTGCAGACAACAAAAAAATGGGTGGAGTTGTGAACATTGTAGAGAGCTACAAAAGGGTACAGTAGGATACACTATAAAAACAAAAAGTTCTGTAGATGCTGGAAATCCAGAGCAACCCACATAAAATGCTGGAGGAACTCAGCAGGTCAGACAGCACCTATGGAAATGAATATGGTCGATCTTTCAGGCTGGAAAGGAAGGGTAAGATGCCAGAATAAAAAGGTGAGGGGAAAGGAAGGAGGACAACCTAGAAGGTGATAGGTGAAGCCAGGTGCTCGGGGGAGAAGAAGGAATCTCTGATAGGAGAGGGAGAGGATCATGGGAGAAATTGCAGAAGGAAGGCACAAGGGGGAAGCGATGGGTAAGTGAGGAGAAGGGGTGAGAGGCCAGAATGAGGAATAGAAGAAAAGGGAAGGGGAAGGGGAAAAGAAGAAAAAGATAAAAAATGCTAGAAGGAGAAATTGATGCTTAGGCCATCAGGTTGGAGGCTACCTATATGGAATATGAGGTGTTGTTCCTCCACCCTGGAGAGTGGCCATGGACATCATGGACCAACATGTTGATACAATGTAGATCAGTTACAGATACGGCCAGAGAAATGGCAGATGGAGTTTAATCCAAGCAAATATAAGATTTTGCACATTGGGAGGTTACAAGTAAGGGGAAAGTATATAGTTAATAGCAAGTACCTTAACAGCACAAAAGGATTGTGGGGGGTTGTTCAAGTTCATAGCTCCCTGAAAGTAGCCCTGCAAGATAGGGTGATCAGGCTTTTATCTTCATTGGTCAGGGCATTGAATATTAAAGTCATGAAGTCATATTGAGAACTTTGATTAGATGTACTTGAAATATTGGGTACAATTCTGTTTGCTCCACTATAGGAAAGATGTAGAGGCTTCAAAAAAGTTGCAGAAGATGTTTATGAGGATGATGCCTGGATTGGAGCCTATGAACAGTGGGAGACTAGATGAACTTGGATGTTTTTTTCTTGGAGCATTGGTGGTGTTAAGTGTATGAAATTATGAGGGGTATAAGTAGGTTAGACAGTCAGGATCCTTCTCCCGGAGTAGAAATATCAAATACCCGAGGACATGCATTTAAGGTGAGAATGGGAAGAGTTAAGGGAAAGTTCTTGTACACAGAGAGTGGTAGGTATCTGGCATGATTGTGGTGTTTATGAAGCTTTTAGATAGACATACGAATATACAAAAAAAATGGGGGAATATAGATCATTTGCACACAGAAAAGATTTAGCTTAATATGGCATTGTGTTTGGTACAGATATCATGGTCGAACAGCCTGATCCTGTGCTGCACTGCTGTATGTTCTAACACGCCCTGAGGTAACCGGCCAGATTCTTACCTCATTGTTTGAGAGCTGGAACCAGGGCTGTTTGCCGTAGGTGAAGATCTCCCACAGGATAACTCCGAAACTCCAGACGTCACTCTCGGTGGTAAATTTGCGATACATTATGCTTTCAGGTGGCATCCAGCGGATCGGGAGCATGGTGTGACCACCCACCTAGAGTACAAACAAGCGAGGAAGTGACTGACTGACTGAGTCACACAGAAATACCATGGAGAGAGTTCTTTTACACTGTGACCTGCTTCCTGGAGTCCCTGGTGGCAAAGACATAACAGCTGCGATCTCTCCAGGGAGCTGGCATCGGGACTGCATAGGTCACATTTTACCAACCTACTGAATTTTCAAAGGCAAATTTTCCCTGTTTCACAGTTTCTTTGTGTTTTTATCACAAGGTATCCCAATTATCAAAACATGGTCAAATATAGAATAATGCAATTTATGTGTTGGCTTGTTTGGCTTCTGGCTCCTGGAATTAAGCACATTTGGCAAATGAGACTTTACCATTGAGTCAAGCATAATGAATGCACAATTGATGATGAATAATCTCTGCTGGGAATGTCATTAAAATAGTCATTGCATCACTTCAAAGTGAGAACACACAGATATGTAGGTACCAACAATCTTGCACAGGAACTTACAAAGTTTCTCAAATATTTAACAGGGAACTAATCTCGACAGCAGGGCTTCAGCTGATGCTGGTTTACTGTGTGTCTGTTCCTTATCCAGAAACGAACTAACTCTCAGACTGGAAGTGGTATCCTTGTCCAATGAACTTGGATGGCAGAGCATCAGTCCTTTTAGTGCTGTGCAATCTGGAAATGTTGGGTGATTTCTGGCTGAAGCATCAAAGTTCAAAGTATATTTATTATCAAAGTACATATATGTCACCTGATACCTCTTTGAGATTCACTTTCCTGCGAGGATTCACAGTAGATACAAAGAAAGACAACAGAGTCAATGAAAAGCTATGCATAAACAAAAATGGACAATCATCGTGTGAATAAAAAAATCAAACAAAAGAAAAATAACACTGAGAACATGAATCCCCTCTCCTTCACCATTACCTTCCCATTTCCTCTTTCACCTTATCTTCTTACCTGCCCACCCCCTCTCTCAGGTGCTCCTCCCACTTCCCTTTCTTTCATTGCCTTCTGTCCTCTCTTATCAGATTCTCCCTTCTCCAACCCTTCATCTCTTTCACCAATCAACTTCCCAGCTCTTTATTTCACCACTCCCCTTTCCCGGTTTCACCTATCACCTTCCACCCTGTATTTCTCCGTCCCCTTCCCCGCCTTCATACTTCTGACTTTGCATCTTTTTCCCTCAAGTCCTGATGAAGGGTCTCAGCCCAAAATGTCAACCGTTCATTCTTTTCCATAGGTGCCGCCTGGCCCGCTGAGTTCCTCCAGCATTTTGGGTGTGTGCCTTAAAAGTGAGCCCATGGTTGCGGAATCATTTCAGCTTTGATGTGAGTGAAGTAATCCACACAGGTTCAGGAGCCTGATGGTTGAAGGGTAATAACTGCTCCTGAACCTGGTGGTGTGGGACTAGGTGGCAGCAGTGAGAAGAGAGCATGGCCTGGATGACGGGGGTCCTTGATGACGGATACTGCTTTTTTGTAGCAGTGCTCCTTGTTGGTGTGCTCAATGGTGGGGAGAGCTTTCCTGTGATGGACCGTGCTATATCCACCATTTCAGTCATAAGCGCTTCTGGCCAGGATCTGTATTCCAGAATCTGGTGTTGCCTGGCACAGGACGTGTAGCTAGTGACACCCATTGTGGTGTGATGCATGGTTAAAGTCTGTGTTTCCCAGGGCCAGGGAAAGACTACCACTTAACAATCTAAAAAAAAATGCCAGTAGCACCAATCTTTGAGTTCCACATTCATTTAATCATCTGCTAAAAGGCTCCCTATAGGACACTTCACAGTGCAGCTCTAAAACTGGAGGTAGCTCAAAACAACCCCCCATCTCTGGAGCATATGGAGAATGGTTTGAAAGACACAAACTATCTAGTGAGTGGCAGTTGTGTGGGTGTAAACATTTTGTTAGTGAAAGAGGTCAGAGGAGAATGGCCGGACTGGTCAGTAACTCAAATAACCATGCAGTACAACAATGGTGTGCAAAAGTATATGTAAGATGTCAAATCTTGACGATGATAAGATGGAGTATAGAGCGGAAGTGGAGCGGCTGGTGAATTGGTATGAGAGAGCAACCTAAGTCTGAACACGGAGAAGAGAAAGGAAATCATTGTGGACTTCAGAAAGGTGTAGACCAGCCATCCCCCTCTGTGCATACATGGCACATCTGTAGAGAGAGTTAAGTGCACGAAATTCCAGTGAGCTCACATCATAGATGACCTCACCTGGTCCCTTTATATCACCTTCCTGAACAAGAAGGCACAGCAGCCCCTCCACTTCCTAAGAAGACTGAGGCAAGCAAGGCTCCCCTCCACATCCCCCATCTCAACAGGTCCACCATTGGGAGAGCTCTGACAAGTTGCATCTCCTTTTGGTACGGGAGTAGTCGAATGTTGGACTGGAAGTCCCTACTAAGGACCGTGAGAAGAGCTGAGAGGATCATAGGGGTCTCCCTACCATCCATCGGGGATATTTATCAGGAGCACTGCATATGCAGGGCCCTTTAGTATTATTAAAGATCCCACCCATTCAACTAGCATCCTCTTTGACTTTCTAGCATCAGGCAGGAGATTACGATGCATAAAAACAAGAATAGTCGGGATGAGAACAATTTCTTTTCTTAGGCTATTAGGCTTCAAATCTCTTGGCCACATCCTATTCAAAGTGTCACTGGTTAATCTGTTCTGTACCTTCCAAAATTTAAAATTAATGAATTTTAGTTTGTTATTTTTGTGTGATTCATCTTTAGATTTTATCCATACCTTCATATATTATCGTGTGTTATGAGTACTACTGTGCTTTAGACCCTGGTTCGAAGAAAAGTTGTCTCGTATCTATATACGGTATATGGTTATATACATTATATACATGGATCTACAATAAGCTTGACTTGACTTGTCTTAAAGTGGATAGGCTACAGCAGCTGAAGACCACACCAGGTTCCACTCCTGTCCTAATAAAGTAGCCACTGAGTAGAAGTTGTAGTTGACTGTTTCAAGCAAAAGGAAATAATACTGTTACAATATCATGGCAATTATTTTATGATTGATGTCCCATATCTCCCCTTCTCCTCAGCTCACTCACTGTTCACATCTTCCTCCTTTTGCCTTGCATTTATGTTCTGAATGTGGCACTGTGCCTTAAAGGAAACTGCATACCTTCTGCACATAAGAACCATGAATCTCTCTCCTACCTTCCAACATATCTCTCGCTTCACCTGCCCTGTCTCTCTCCATCTCCCAATGTGTCATTATAATAAATGGAACGACTATTATTAAGCTGCCTGCAGATGTTACTGTTTATGTAACTAAGCATTTGTTGGTTTAACACATTCATTTGTTTGAAGGTTTATTCAGCTGTGTGTATGTTGGAATCTATTACTTATGGTACCTGCCTTGTGACTACTGCCATCTGCACGTTCTCCTAGCCCTTGCTCATATATTAATAAGCAATTTTTTTCCCTTGCAGTTCAGCAGATTTTGAAGCCCATACCTGCAGTATGCTACTTTGTGAAGCTCACAACAGCAAGCTGAACCTGAATAAGCTCTCCAGCAGCATCACTGGGAGTTTTATCCACAGGTAGAATCAGTAAGTACTCTACATTGAGCAAATGCTTTCCCGGCGACTGGGCTGGGAATAGACCATCACATTATACCTTAAGTGGAATGCAAACACTCTTGCCATAATTACATACAGATTTCAAGAGATGGGAAGGATTATAGATCCAGTCATCAATACTCAGTCAGAGAGAGAATGAAATTTGAGATGAGGAAAGTTAAAAGAATGTTATCATTTATTGCTTTGTGAAGAGTGGGGATTTATGTTTCAGTTATAAGTGGCACTGAATTCACAATGAAGCTGCTCTCTCTTTGAGAACAAGTTGGCATTATCTTTACTCCCTGTGGCAGCTTCCAGAGGTTAGGTCAACTTATGGTTGCAAGTCTGTCCTGTTCAACTCTTCTGAATAAGACAGCCCACCAATCCTGATACTAGTTTATACTCTCTGATTTGCTTCCAGTGCTTCTATGTCCTTTTTGAAATGAAATAAAAACTATATGCAGTCCTCCAGATGTGGAATTATTACACTAATGCCCAGTGTGACTGAAATCAAGCCTCTCCAGTTTTGAATTCAATTCCCTTGGCAACAAACAAGACAATTCACTTATTTTCCTGAATTATGCGCTGTACCCACATCCTAGCTTTTTGCAAATCATGTACTAGGACACCCAGTAGTCTCTGACTCTCAGAGCTCCACAGTCTCTCACCAGTGGGTACTTTAGAATTTTACAGTGGATACAGTGTGAGAGGGGTACGTGTATTTATCAATGATGGAAGAGGAAGTTTATCAGTGTATATATGGAAAAGAGTACGAGGGGTTGAAGATAAAGGCAGAAAGAGACAGCAGGAAGCAGAAAAGAAAATCATAAGAGATTCTGCAGATGCTGGAAATCTTGAGCAACACACACAAAATGCTGGAGGAAATCAACAAGTTATGCTGTACCTAAGGAGGGGAATAAAGAGTCAACGTTTTGGGCCAAGTTTTTTCATCAGGACAGGAAGGGAGCAGAAGCCAGAATAAGAAGGTGGGAGGAGGGGAAGGAGTACAATCTGGAAGATGATAGGTGAGACCAGGTGAGGGGCAAGGTTTTCCACCTATCCCATTCCAGTTTCTTTCTTCATCACCCCCACCCCCATCTACCCACTTTCCTTCTCCCCTGGTTTCACCTATTGCCTTTGCAGTATCTTCCAGTCCTGATGAAGTATTTTGGCCCAAAATGTCCATTCCCTCCATAGATTGCTGCCCAGTTTGCTGAGATCCTCCTGTATCTTTGTGTGTTGCTCAAGAACTTCAGCATCTGCCGAATCGCTTGTATTTACAATTTCCTTCCCTGTACACTGTTATCAACATTCTGCCTTCAATGCTCCTTGCTCCTTTCCTAAGGTGAAATGTCAAGTAAACATATTTTGTGTGTTCTGCGCAGAGAAAAGAAGGCACATTTTGCAGACATACTGTCTGTACTGAGAGGAACAGTCCACAGGAAGCCCTTCCAGCTTTCTATGCAGAACAGGATGGTAATGCCCAGTGATGCGGAGAATATGAGAAGGTTCTCTAACGCAGAGGATACTGCTCATGACTTTGTGACACAGTAGTACAACTCGTAGACCTGCTGTCTCAGAGCTCCAGCAACCCAGGTTCAATCCTGGGCCTTGAGCGCTGTCTTTGTGGAGTTCGCACATTCTTCACTGTGATCCCATGGGTTTCCTCCTGGCATGGTTTCCTCCCACATCCCAAAGATATGTAGACCATAAGATATAGGAGGAGTAGGCCATTCAGCCCATTGAGTCTGTTCCACTGTTCCATCATGGCTGATTTATTATCCCTCTCAACCCCATTCTCCTGCCTTCTCCCCGTAACCTATAACACACTTACTAATCAAGAACCTATCAACTTCCACTTTGTATACCTAATGACTTGACCTCCACAGCTGCCCATGGTAAAGAACTCCACAGGTTCACCACCCTATGGCTAAAGAAATCCCTCCTCATTTCTGTTTGAAAGGGATGTCCTTTAAGGTTTAGGAGTTTACTGTGAAGATTAGCTTTATTTGTCACATGCGTACAGTGGAACATAAGGTGAAATGCATCGTTTGCGGCAACGACCAGCAGAATGCGAGGACAGTGCGATGCAGCCTGTGTGTGTTGCTATGCTCGCAACCCACTAACTCTAATTTGTACATCATTGGAATAGGGGAGGAAACTGGAATACTCGGAGGAAACCCACGTGGTCACAGGGAAAATGTACAAACTCCTTACAGACAGTGGACGGAACTGAACCCCAATCTTACAGCTGGCGCAGTAATAGCTTTACTCTAACCGCAAAGCAACCATGCTCCCCCATAAATTACCCCTGGAATAGTTATGTGGTAGAATTGATGGGAATGTGGGGAATATACAGTAAGTTAAAGGGAAAATTCATGACAGACCATGTGGATTACATCAAGATTGGGGTGTAGTGGACAGTGAGGAAAACTATAGAGCTTGCTGTGGGATCTGGACAAGCTGGAAAAATATGCTGAGATATGGTAGATGGAATTTACTGCAGACAAGTGTGAGGTGTTGCACTTCAGGAGGACAAACCAGGGTAGGACTTACATGGTGAGTGGCAGGACACTGAGGAAAGAAGTAGAAAAGAGGGATTTAGGATACAGATCCATAACTCCTAGAAAGTGTAAGATAGGGTCGAAAAGAAAGCTTTACGCACATTGGCCTTCATAAATCGAAGTAGCAAGTACAGGAGTTGGGATGTTATGTGGAGGTTGTATAAGCATTGGTGAGACCTGATCAGGAGCATTGTGTGCCATTTTGGTCTCTTCCCCACAGGAAAGATGTCAGTAAGATTGAAAGAGTGCAGAGAAAATCTACAAGGATGTTGCCAGGAAATGAGGATCTGAGTTATAGTCATAGTCATAGTCATACTTTATTGATCCCAGGGGGAAATTGGTTTTCGTTACAGTTGCACCATAAATAATAAATAGTAATAGAACCATAAATAGTTAAATAGTAATAACTAAATTATGCCAGTAAATTATGAAATAAGTCCAGGACCAGCCTATTGGCTCAGGGTGTCTGACCCTCCAAGGGAGGAGTTGTAAAGTTTGATGGCCACAGGCAGGAATGACTTCCTATGACGCTCAGTGCTGCATCTCGGTGGAATGAGTCTCTGGCTGAATGTACTCCTGTGCCCACCCAGTACGTTATGTAGTGGATGGGAGACATTGACCAAGATGGCATGCAACTTAGACAACATCCTCTTTTCAGACACCACCGTCAGAGAGTCCAGTTCCATCCCCACAACATCACTGGCCTTACAAATAAGTTTGGGAAAGGTTGAATAGATTAGGACTTTATTCCATGGAATATAGGAGAATGAGGGGAGATTTGATAGAAGTATAGAAGTATTTATGTATTTGATAGAAGATGGAAGTATTTGATAGAAGTCTTTATTCTTTGGAGTGTAGAAGGTTGAGGGGGACTTGATAGAGGTGTTTAAAATTATGAGGGGGATTGATAGAGTTGACGTGGATAGGCTTTATCAGTTGAGAGTGGGGGAGATTCAAACAAGAGGACATGAGTTGAGAGTTAAAGGGCAAAAGTTTAGGGGTAACATGAGGGGGAACTTCTTTACTCAGAGAGTGGTAGCTGTGTGGAACGAGCTTCCAGCAGAAGTGGCTGAGGCAGGTTCGATGTTGTCGTTTAAATTTAAATTGGATAGATATATGGACAGGAAAGGAATGGAGGGTTATGGGCTGAGTGCAGGTCAGTGGGACTAGGTGAGAGTAAGAGTTCGGCACAGACTAGGAGGGCCGAGATGGCCTGTTTCCATGCTGTAATTGTTATATGGTTATACATAATTATGAGGGGTAGAGATAAGGTAAGTGCAATCAGGCGTTTTCCATCACAGTTGGGTGAGACCTAGAACTAGAGGTCATGGGTCAAGGGTGAAAGGTGAAATGTTTAAGAGGAACATGAGGGAAATTTCTTCACTTAGAAGGAGGTGAATGTGTGGAATGAGCTGCCAGTGGAAGTGGTGGATGCGCTTTGATTTCAACATGTAAGAGAAATTTGGATGGGTACATGGATGGGAGGGGTAGAGCTATGGGCTAGGTACAAGTTGATGGGACCAGGCAATCAATAGTTGGGCGTGGACCAGATGATCCAAAGGGCCTGTTTCTGTGCTGTAGTGTTCTATCACTCTATGAGGAGCTTTGCCATACAGACTTAAATGCAATCCCAATGGCTGAATGGCCTCCCGATACATCATGAAGAAATCTGGACTTACGCAGCTTGTATGGAAAAGTTTTGCGAGGCAACTTTAGGTGAAATGAAGCTGTGAGCTGACAGGCATCTGCATGGTCAAGAACTTGAAGTAACAAATAGGACAACAGTTGGAATGGACAATCAGATACTGATGGTTATGAGTGTGTGTAATAGAATGGATAGAGATTGTTTCCAGAGAGTGACTGAGGGATTCAAACCAATACATAAATAAAAGATTTAACAGATCACAAGAAAAGCTATAGTACTGTGCAAAAGTCTTAGGTACATATACCTATATAGATTGGGTGTCTGGGATTTTTGCACAGTACTGTAGTAATTTTTTGTATTGAACTGCACTGCTGCAAAAAAAAACCAAATTCATGACATATGTGAGTGATGACGAACCTAATTCTGATATCAGTCTCTATTGTGGAGTGAGAGTGGGAAGGGGGCAGGGAGAGGGGAATCATGGTTGGGAAAAGGGAAGGGTGAGGGGAAGAAGCGGGAAGCACCAGAGAGACATTCTGCAATGATCAATAATCCAGTTGCTTGGAATCAATTGACCTTGCATGGTGTCTCAGGGCTGGGTGTGTCTGCACCCGTGCCACCTCCCACCCCCGCCACTCCTTCTCTGCCACCTGCCCCACGCCCCTCCCGCAGCGCTCCACCCTCGCCATTCCCGACATCTTTTGCTCCTGCCAGATTTACAAACTTGCTCTCTGCTCCATGTTGACAAATACGGTACTGTGCAAAAGTCTTAGACACCCTAGCACATGCGCTCTCTCTCTTCCCCTCTCTCTCTCTCTCTCCCTCTCTCTCTCTCTCTCTCTCTATATATATATATATGAGAGAGAGAGAGAGAGAGAATGTATATATACTCTATATATGTGTTTTTTTATTTTATGTGTGTACATATATATGTGTGTGTGTGTGTGTGTGTGTGTGTGTGTGTGTGTGTGTGTGTGTGCGCCTAAGACTTTTACACAGTACTGCATTTTAGACAAACTATGTTGGAAAGAATTTGTCAGGTTTTGTTATTAATGTGTACTGAGAACAAAGCACTACAGATCACATTGAGAGTAAATATCAGAGTGGAAATGATGGACCAAATGACCTGTTTCAATGTTGTAGTTTCACATGGCTGTGGAAAACAATTTTGTCAATCAATCTGTGTAATGTACAGATGCAACCAATTGTACAAAACAAGTCATTGAATCTGAGGAAAGTGGGTTGCGTGTAATAAATTTCAGTTTAATTAAAGTTATTATTAATAAGTCTAGAAGGGAGGTCAAAGTGTTCTCAATATGCACTCCTTAGTGAAAAGGACTGGCTTGTATCTCTTGCTCTTGATCAGCTGCATGGGAAAGAGAGAGCAGTGTCATTCTGGGACTGGTAAGTGATATTGATGGGATCTGTGTTTCTGAATTGATAATCAACAGTAAGGCAATCTCAGGATTCAGCTGAGCCATCCCTAATCTGTTCAAACATAACCCTCTCAAAGAGCACAGTTAACAGGATTATTGGCAGATTTATAAGAAAATAGAATTAGGCGCTTCATATGTTAAGAGGAAAATAAATCAGGTCACAACAGCGGCCTCCTTTGCTCCATAACTGACTTCCTGCCTGTTGCATCTTCATTGACAGGGTAACCTGGACCATAAAGTGGGCAAGTTACCTGGCAATTCACACTGGGAGTTCGATTGACAGAATATTCTCAGTTTCTAGATCTGGGTTGAATTCTAGATCACTTGGGGAAAAGCCACTGCCCAACTCAATGTCCCTTTTTAAGGCTTTTTCACTGTAACACTGTGCTACTAAGGACTGTATTCCATAAAACCATGAGATTATAAAACATAGAAACAGAATTAGGCCATTTGGCCCATCATGTCCACTCCACCAATCCATCAAGGTTGATTTATTGTCCCTCTCGACATCAATTTTCCTGCCATTACCCTGTAACCTTTGACACACATACTAACCAAGAACCTATCAACCTCCGCTTTAAATATACCCAATGACTTGACCACCACAGCCACCTGTAGCAATGAGTTTCACAGGTTCACCACCCGCTGGTGAAAGAAATTCCTCCTTAATGCTGTTCCAAAGGGACATCCTTGTATTCTGAGGCTGTGCCCTTGGGTCCTAGGCTCCCTCACTATAAGCCATATCCTCTCTACGTCCACTCTATCCAGCTCTTTCAATATTCAATAGGTTTCATTGAAATCCTCTCTCATTCTTTAAACTCCAGCAAGTACAGGCCCAGGGCCATTAAAAGTCCCTCATGCATTTAACTTTATTTAATTCTAATTTAGAGACGCAGTACAGCAACAGGCCCTTCTGGCCAAATGAGACCACGCCGCCCAATTGTACCCATATGACCAATTAGCCTACTATCCCACACATTTCTGGAATGTTAACCCTTTCATTCCTGTAACTATTCTTTTGAACCTCTCCTAGATGCTCTCGAATGCCAGTACATCCTTTCTTAGATAAGGTCCCATATCTGCTCACAATAAACCAGGTGCGGTCTGAACAATGCCTTATAAAGCACAGCATTATATCTTTGCTTTTATAGTCTAGTCTTCTTGCTAATGTACTATTAGACAGAGCAGAAAAATGATACAGAGATATTCCTATAGAAAAATGCCAGAATGTTGTAAGGATTCCCCAAGGTCTTAATGCTCACTGAATTAATTACTCAGCAGTGCCTGATCATTAAGAATAAACCAAGGAAATCAGCAGCTGGTGTGACAGCTTATAATCCTGGTCTCAAAGTGCCAATCTTTTGGTGAGTATCTGTGCACCATGGAGTTTCAACATTTATCATGACATTTCATATTGCTTGAAGAATGAAATTCTGGAGAAACTGGGATTCCAAGACCCCAGGGAATTGGAAATATTCCTCAATCTAGGACATATCCTCTCCACGCCCACTCTATCTAGGGTTTTCACCAGGGAGCTGGAAACATTTGTTGCTGCATTTGGTGTACAGCTACAGTGACAAGTCTTCATTCGCTGAAGATCAGGTTGCGATGCCTAATAAATCCTGAAGTAATTAAATCCACACGTGGCAATTTACAATTATGAAATGATCTGGGTCCCAGATACTAACACACACCCTCTAATTGACTTCACAGCAACGTGCATGAGGCAATGCCAAGTATTTCCTGCAATTGACTTGTTGAAATGAATACATTTCTGCATGCATCAGTGAAACCAATATTAAATACTTCAGTAATGACTTCGATAATGACCTATCATTAAATTGTAGGAAAGTGCTTGTTAACAGTCACCACAGTGGTCTGATTTGCAGATACATCTGGTTTTTGTTACTGTGGAACTGAACAGTAGCGGTTTTAATATTTACTTAAAAGAAATGGATGCTCATGGTTCAGTCCCCTTATGACGTGTGGAGTCTGCTTGGCTAGGCTTGTCCTCAGGTACACAGTCTTACAAGGATTACCTGCATCAATCTCAATCATTGATCTCATAATGAGAACGCTGTGATGCAGTAAGTGAAAATTAAAAAAAACTCCTGGAATTCTGAAATAAAACCAGAACATGTGTGAAATGCTCAGCAGGGTGGCTAGCATCTGTGGGAAAGAGAGAAAGTGTTTATCTTTCAAGTGTCAAAACACTTTGTCAGAAACTGAAATGGACTTAGATGCGCTTAGACCTGAAGTGTTAACTCTGTGGATAGTGCCTAAACTTTAAATGTTTCCTGCATTTCCTGTTTTCAGCTGAGGTGTGAAGCAGTGTTCAAGCTCACTCACTACCCAAGCGACATTGCCAATTTCATGCCATTGTCATTGGTACGCTGGACTGAGGTGAATTTTGAGCCATGAGTTGATATTCTTTCTCTGTGAAAATACTTTACTGGATAAAGAATTTAGCCAGCTCCTTCATTACAACTGCTGCCCGAGGCTGCCTGAAAATATTCACACTGCACTCTGTGGCCTCTTCATTAGGTACAGACGGTACCTAATAAAATGGCCACTGACTGTATTATTGTATGTTCGTGGTCTTCTGCTGCTGTCGCCCATCCACTTCAAAGTTTAATGTGCAGTGCACTGAGGGATGCTCTTCTGCACCTCACTAGAGTATCACATAGTTATTTGAGTTGCTGTCACTTTCCTGTCAGTTTAAACCACTCTGCCCATTCTTCTCTGACCTCTCTCACTAACAAGATGTTTTTGCCCACAGAACTGCTGCTCATTGGATGCTTTAATCTTTCTCACCATTCTCTGCAAACTCGAGAGACTGTTGTGCATGAAAATCCCAGGAGATCAGCAGTTTCTGAGATACTCAAACCACCCCGTCTGGCACCAACAATCATGCTACAGTTGAAGTCACTTAGCTCACATTTCTTCCCCATTCTGATGTTTAGTCTGAGCAACAACTGACCCTCTTGACCATGTCTGCATGTTTTTATGCTTTGAGTAGCTGCCACGTGATAATTTTTTTTTACACCGAGTGGTAGATGTGTGGAACACCATGTAAGGGGTGCTGGTAGAGGCAGATACATTAGTGGCATTTAAGGAGCTCTTAGATAGGCATGTGGATGGTACATAAATGGAGGGCTATGCCGGTTAGATTGATCTTAGAGCAGGTTAAAAGTTCAGAATAACATTGTAGGCCGAAGGGCCCTCCTGTGCTGTAACGTTCTATGTTATATGTTCATTACTATATGTTCTATGTTATATGTTCTATATTATATGTTGTATGTTATATGTTGTATGTTTTTACTGTGAGGATGCTGCATGATCTAGTCACGAGCTTCGAACACTATCTGCATTTAATATGAGGGGATTGGATTGGCCTGATCTCCTATGAAAATCACTGCAGAACAAAATATGGGGACAATGGAGCTAATCTGCCTCCCTCCTTGTCCACAGGCTCTTTCCACGTGAGCAGGAACACTGACTGTTCCAAGTGTATAAGATCATTGAAAAGGAGATCTGGGAAGAACTGCTTAACTTGTCACAAAGCAGGGGAAACCATGAATGAGCTGTAGAATTGGTGCCTCACGACTTCATTGGTGTCGTTTAGATCTAGACTGTCTGCAAGGTTGTCTAAGGTTCTCGCTGTGGCTGCCTGGGTTTCCTGTGTAAACTGGTCCAGAAATGTGCAGGTTAGTCGGTGAATAGGCCATAGAACAATGTCCTTAGTGTCTAGATAAATAACGGAACTGGGGGGGAGCAGATAAGAATGAGGGAAAGATAGGTTACAGGAAAAATGAATTGAGAAATAAGATTTGTCAGTGAGCAGGCTTCAATGGGCTGAAATGAACTCCTATGTCATTAAGAAATATGGAAGTACAAGGCGATGTGGTTTGAGTGGGTTAAATGATCGACTCCCAAGAAATAGAAATGGAGAATTAATATTGGAAAATAACGGATTGACTTTTATTCACATTGTACCCCAGAAGAAAGTATCTGGAGATTTTGTACGACTATAAAACATAGGAGCAGCCCACTGAATCTTCTCTGTTATTCCACCATGGCTGATTAATTATTGCTCTCAACTCCATTCTCCTGCCTTCTCCCCATAGCCTTTAACACCCTTACTAATTGAGAACCTATCAGCCTCTGCTTTAAATATATCTAATGACTTGGTCTTCACAGCTATCTGTGGCAATGACTTTCACAGACTCGCCACCTTCTGGCTAAAGAAATTCCTCATAATCTCTGTTCTAAAGGGGCGCCCATCTATTTTGAGGCTGTACCCTTTGGTGTATACTCTCCCACTATGGCAAACATCCTCTCCACATCCACTGTATCTAAGCCTTTCAAAATTCTATTGGTTTCAATGAGATTCCCCTACCTTAACCACTTTTCTAAATACAGGCCCAGAGCCTTCAAATACTCCGTATATCAGTGGTCCCCAACAGATACAGGCCCAGAGCCTTCAAATACTCCTTATATCAGTGGTCCCCAATCTCCGGGCTGCGAAGCATGCAGGGGTGCAGCGGTAGTCGGAATGCACCCAGCACATCTTAAAGAAAAAAGCCAAAATAAACAAGCTAATTAATTAGGTGCCACCTGGCACGTAACTGTCGGCCCAGATCAGAGGCGAGCGCCAGTTGCCGCGGCTCGGAGGTTGGGGACCACTGTCTTACATGATAGCCCTCTCATACCTGGGAGCAGTCTTGTAAACCTCCTCTAGTCTTTCTCCAATGCCAGCACTAGAAGGTGATTTTAGGAATCGTGTCAGATCGAGTAATGTCAAAATATGAGTTGCATTGTTGAACAAACTTTGGTAATACCCCTTTCCACTCGGCTACGCCAGAAGCTAGAATTTGTTGCTTAGTCTTGTCTCCCGCTCAGTGGGATGAGGTGCATCCTGCAGTCAGGATGGTTTAAGGAAAAATAAAGTGCTCAGTGAAGAGGAATAATGAAGACTTTTATGGTAAGGGAAAACCTAGCACCTACCCTGAAATAAGCTGTGCTAAATTTGAGATCTTATCTGTTGGAAAGTAGAAGCACAGAGAGCTTTCTAAAGAGGGAAATTAGTGCAACTCACTTCGGAGAAGTTTAAATAAGATGCTGGATTCCAAACCAAAGACAAATTTAGTAGACACAAGAAATTCTGCAGTTGCTGGAAAACTTGAGTAACACACAAAATGCTGGAAGTACTCATCAAGTCAGGCACTATCTATGGAGGGAAGTCACTGTTCTTGAACCTGGTGTCATGGGACTTGAGGCTTTTGTATCTCCTGCCAGATCATAGTTGTGAAGACTTTTGTTGTTGCCTTCTGAAGGCAGCAGCTCCTGTAGATACTATCAGCAGTCGGGAAGGATGTACCAGTGATGTATTGGGCTGAGACCACCAGCTTCTGCAGATTCTTATGTGCCTCTGCATACAGTTTGCCATACCACAACATACCACAAGTCAGGATGCTTTTAACCATACAGGGGCAGGGGAACTGCTGCTTAGGAGAAACCATGTGAAAATTGGGTCTTGACCATAACAATAGCAGCCTCACTAGGGTGGTTAATGCAGGAGGAACACTAAAGCCTGATTTATACTTCTGCGTTAACTGGACACCATAACCTACGCAAGTGACTTACGCGCATTGTGAGCATTTATACTTGTGCGTTGGTGTGTCTGCGTCACTCTGCAATTCACGCACGTCACGCATGCGCACACACCTGCCCGCGCAAAGCTTCATGGTCATGGTAATCTTTCTCGGGGTAAACAAGACGCGAGCGTCTTTTCTCGTAGAAGTGAAATGTGTCCTTCATAATTTCGGAGGTCTGTAAAGCTTTATGGAAAGCATTGCAGCCAGAGTTCCTTCCCTGCCCTTCAGTCGCCCAATGGGAAGATATTGCAGCGTAGGATGACATGTGGTGCTACCAAGCAGACCAATCACAGCTGTTGCGTTCTGCGTTGCTGCGACGCGCGGTTACATTTTGGGAGAGGTGCGCGTCGCAGCAACGCAGGCTCTTGTGTAGGGTTCCGCGTCGGCTTTGCTTAGGGTTTGCGGCGACGCGGTACTTACGGCGATGCGTTAATGCAGAAGTATAAATCAGGCTTTAAGGGTTGACTGTATTCAGAGAAGGGAAGCAGATCACATATCAGACACAGACACAGATATTTCACTTCTGAATCTGATGATGTTGCAGAAATGTAATTGAAGGGATTCAAGTATTGAGTTGCTGGAAAGATGGTCTTGGATTTCCATTGTGATGGGATAATTAAAGGCATTGCGTAAGGATATAAGAAACGAAAAGGCAGGAGAAGAAATAGGCCAAATGGCCCTTAAACTTGTTCTGTCAGTGGATAAAAGTACAACTTATCTGATCTTTGATCTTAACTCCATTTCATGCTCAATCCCTGTGGCTCTTTGCTCCCAAAAATCTATCTCAGCCTTGACTCAGGCTCCACAATTTTTTTGGCCTCTAAGAGAAGTTGTTCCACTTGCTTGATCCTCTCCGCTTTGAGACATTCCTACAAATTCCAAATTGCTGCACCAGGGAAACGCCCTCTCTGGACCTTCTCTTCCAGTGCCCAAGCTTCAAGTATGTCTCAGTGAAATCCGTCCTATTCTTCTGAACGCCAGAAAAGAATAGAACCATGGATTTTTATGCAGAGGGAAAGATAACAGGTGATTTGGAGATTGAAGTGGATGCTACATAAGGGGAGGCAGACATTCACAACGTCCATTTAGTACAAGTGGCAGGAAGGGAAGTTAGGTGGTCAGTATTTCAGTAGAAAGTATGGTGGCTAGTGTGTCACTTTACAGCACCAATTGAGGTTCAATTCCCACTGCTCCATCCGCAAGGAGTTTTGAACATTCTCTCCTTGACAGTGCGGATTTCCTCTAGGTGATCCAGTTTCCTCACACATTTCAAAGATGCATGGGTTCAGGTCAGTGAGTTGTGGGCATGCTATGTTGGCTAGAAGTGTGGTGAACACTTGCAGGCTGCCCCCAGCAGGATCCTCAGAATCTGTTGGTCATTGACGCAAACAATTCAATTCAGTGCATGCTTTAATGTTTTGATGTGACAAATGAAGCTAATCTTAATAACAAGAGAGAAGAAGATTATGGTTCCACAGACAGCATTAATGGAGGTTAGAGATGTACTGTATAGCTCCTAATGTCATGTGGGCAGTGATCTACCTTCCCTGTAATAACATCTTAAAGTTCTTACTTAAGATGTAAGTTATTACATCTAACTTATAATACTCAGAGGCTCTTTCTTTCATAGTCAGTAAGACCTTTACTCTGTGGTGATCTGTAGTTAGTGGAATGCCTCCAACATAATAACCAGTGATCAGCAAAATACTTAACTGTTCATATGCAGTGGTGAACAAGGGTACTCGTTTGTAATGTTCTACAGTCAGTGAGGTATCTTCAATAACTAGCAGATGATAAGGCAATAAACGTAATGTCCTGTGGGTAACAGGTTTCTACATCTTAATGCCCTGTGGTCAATGAGAAAGACACACTGTGATGTTCCGTATTCAGTGAGGTACCTACCCTGTAATAATCAGTACTGTAGACATCTCTTGACATTCCAAAATCTCCAATTTTGACCTGTACAGATCCTCCGACTAGGCAATTGCGTGTGGCCAGGTCTCTGTGCACGAAGTGCTGCGAGGCCAGGTAGACCATGCCGGAAGCGATCTGGGTGGCAATGTTCAGCATCTGCGCAATGGTCAGCTCCCCTTTCATTCGTGGCTGTCCATCCACCAGAATCATTGCATCTGGACCCCGAGCCCTGTGGAAGAGGACAGTCAGAAGGATTGATAAACCATTATATGTCAGCATCCCCACAGAGGGGCTCGACCACAAAGCACAGCCAGGGCCAGTCTGCTTCATCCATGTTCAAATCTCATCAGGTGACCCCTGTATTCACCACACTCTGTGGCCATTATATTACTTACACCTGTATACCTGCTCGTTAATGCAAAAATCTAATCCGCATATCACATGGCAGCAACTCAATGTATAAAAGCATGCAGAGATTATGCAGATATGATCAAGAGGTTCAGTTGTTATTCATACCAAACATTAGATTGGGGAAGAAATGTGATCTAACTAACTTTGACCATAGAATGAGTGTTGGTGCCAGATGGGGTGATCTGAGTATTTCAGAAACTGCTGATCCCCTGAGATTTTCACTTAAAGCAGTCTCTAGAGTTTATAGAGAATGATGAGAGAAACAGACAAAAATCCACTGAATTTCAGTTCTGTGGGTGAAAATGTCTTGTTAATGACAGAGGTCAGAGGAGAATGGCTAGACTGGTTCAAGCTGACAAATAGACCAAACTAGGTAAGGATGGCAGATTTATGTTTTTGGACAATTCACTGTTACCAAGGTAGTGCAGCTAGCAGATCTGCTGCCTCATGGTGCCGGAGACTTGGGTTGAATCCTGAGAATCCTGTGTTGCTCGTGAGATTTTTTCTAACACATTGTCCTTATGACTGCATGGGCTTCCTCTGGGTGCTCTGATTTCCTCCCACATCCCAAAGTTGTAAGGTTTGGTAGGTCTATTGGCATAGTAAATTGTTTCTGATGTAGTTGTAAGATAGGTTCTGGGAAGAAATGATGAAGAGAAGGAGAGAGAAACAAATGGGATTAATGTAGAATTACTGTAAATGGTCAGCCTGGACTAAATAGGTTGATGAGACTGTTTCTGTAATTCCATGATTCCAAGGCAATATACTTGAATTCTGCAGCTGGGATTTGAACTCACATTTCAGGAACAGAAATCCAGACCTTTGGTTACTAGTCCAAAAATTTAACCACTACACTACTGTATCCTCCACTTTTATTAGCACAAGAAATTCTGCAGATGCTGGAAATCTTAAGCAACAATCACAAAATGCTGGAGGACCACAGCAGGTCAGGCAACACCTTTATTCCTGGATGGGTAATGCTGGTATTCACTGCTCCTGAACTGAAGCTGTTAAAAGTTGTGTTGGCAGCTCTGCAGTGACAAATAGACCAAACTAGGTAAAGGAGGTATATTTTCTCTTTTATGGGTATGCTATTCCTTGGAGGGAATAAACAGTTTACAGTTTGGGCCAAGAACCTTCATCGGGACTGGAAAAGAAGGGGTCCGAAACCAGAACAAGAAGGTGGGTGGAGAAGGAGGAGGTCATGCTGGCAGGTGATAGGTGAGGCCAGGTGAAGGGGAAGATGGGTGGGGGGGGGGTGAAGGGAGGTAATAGGTCAAAGAGGTAAAGGGCTGAAGAAGAAGAAGAAGTCCAGCACATCATGCTCCATAACTTCCACCGTTTCTGACACAATGCTACCACTAAGCACATCTTTACCTCCACCTCCCCACCCTCTTTTTTCTGTACGGATCGCTCTCCTCATGACCTCCTTGTTCCTCCAGCATTCATCAGTTTTTATTTACCTTCACCTCATTACCATCAAGCTGTTTGTTACGTGTTTAAAACTGGGATCCCAGAATAGGTACAGCTTGAGTAAGGTAGATTACATTCTAGCTATACACCGACTGAGTCCAAGTCCAGCACAGCTTAAGGACTAAGCGAACCTGTCTCCCCTTTCCTTCACAACAATCCTCTTATTCCTCATTATAGAGTAACCCCCTACTTATCTCAATCCCTGCAAGGAATATCTTCTACTCATCTAAAGCTCCTGGCCTGTTTCACCAGAAAAGCACAATCACGAGCAGAAGTACTGCAGTTGTCCTGTTCCGTCTATTTATACTGTCCCTGGTGCTACTGGCGCTGTTCCCTTTGCAGCAGCCCAAGAGAAGGCTGGCTGCCTATTTGTTAACTTGTGTGTAATATTAGATTGATGGCTGGAATAAAAGGATACACTTTCAACAGTACAAATGCCAGCACAAACCCAGCTCGTAATCTGTGGTTAATGCATAAAGCAACTTGGCACTAATGTCAGCATTTTGCTTCACTTTCTGGTTTGAACGTGATGAGTGGAGAACACTGCCTGTGGGAACGAAACTTCAACACGAGATTGCAGGCGGAGAGCTCTGGAGTGCATGCAGAGATGAGGCTGAATTATCCCATTATCCTCGAAAACAAACAGACAAGTTCAAAAGGTTTTCCCATTCCTGGAGAAGATCTCTTTATGCAACCGTGTGAAAAATTAGAATCTGCGCGGTAAATGAATCAAGGGAGTAGCCCATCATAATGACTTCCCAGGGGAATGAAAAAACAAAGCAGTCAAGATCCTTGTATGAGGGAATAAACATCCAATGTCATTGCTGTAAGGAATGAAACTCAAAAGGGAAAAAAAAGTTCACAAGTTGACCTCCTGAGGGTACAGAGTTCTTGAAAGCAATGCCTAAAAAGTAAACACCATTGTTTTCCATACTTTTGTAGTTCTATGACATTTCTTCAACTAAAACAATTGGAAAAATATGACAAACTCAATTCCTACCTACTCTGTCTGAGTTCAACTATCAGAATTACTTTCAAAATGTATCTCTCCTTCTCTTTGCAGTCCTGACTCAAAAGGCATTTGTCAAGATCACAAAATGTGCTAAAAAGACCATTTGATCCATTAGTTTAACCCTGCATTCTCTCGCCACTTTGTTTATTAAATGATCCAGGTCTAGATATGGGTGGCAGGGTGGCGATAAGTCTCTACCAAAGGAGGTGTAAGCCGTCTGACCCTCCACTGAAGTGCATATCACCCTTGGGCAAGGTGTAGCACCTGTTTAGTGCCAATCGGAGTCAGCTGAAGCCATAGGAGCAGATGGTGGATGGTTGTATGAGCAGCTGGTGCATTTCACAATTCCTGGTTTTGCGACAGCTGAAGCCAGGCAGACAGTCTCTGAAGCGTATTGATAATGATTGGGGTCAGCTGTCTTGAAAAGAAGAAGCCCATGGCAAAGCACTAACCTTGGAAAAAAATTTCCAAAAACAATCATGGTCATAGACATGGCACATGATGATGATGATAATGTGGTGAGAGATGGGCCTGGACAGAATAACAGGTCAGCATGGATTAGATGGACCAAAGGGCCTGTTTCGGTGCTGTAGCGGAGTATGACTCTATGACTCTGTTCTGTGGATTTGTCTCTATGCACTGTGCTTCAAAGCCCCCTGGCACTGGTCTGTCAACATGAAAAGGTCCTTTGAAGCTGTCCCAGACATTATCCTCATAGGTTTGAACCCAGCTATCCCTTGACTTGCTTCCACTGCTGGTTTTGCACCATTCCCAATGAACATTTTCTATCAGAAAAAAAGATCTGCAGATGCTGAAAATCTGAAATAAAAATGAGTAGATGCTGGAAATGCTCAGCAAGTTAGGTAGCATCTACAGAGCACGAAACAATTTAATATTTCGGTTTAATAATCTTTACATTGTACCATTTATTATTTTAAATAACATAGGAAATAGGAGCAGGAGTTTCCTTTCGGCCTCTCTAGCCTACTCTCTTAAACAATGTAGCTCAGTCAATTCCAGAATATGTCCTATCGTTATTGTGCTTGATTTCTCTATTAATACAATAAGATATAGGAGCAGCTGTAGGCAATTTGGCCCATTGAGTCTGCTCCATCATTTCATCACGGCTGACTTATTATGCGTACACTGCTGTCTCGATGTTCCGACCGCCACTATGCTTCAGTCGACAACATTGGCTGTTGCTCAATATTTGCTTGTTTTAACCGAGAGATGTACGATTTGACCCAAAGTCTTGGGATTTCAACAAGGATGGATGATTACAAATAGTTGTGTTGCCAAGGGCTTCACTGTATTTCTCCTCTTCCAGCATCACTGAAAGAAGCAACTTCCCCATACACCTTCTCTGGGACATACTACTTGCAAACAAAAGCCCAGAAATGTAATCACGTAGTGCATGTTTTTTTTCTTATTGAGCTGAAGTGGAAAATCAATCACATTTTTCTAGCACACATTGTGCATAACGAAGTGTTGGATTGTGTACTTTTGCAATGGGAATGCTGGGCATGCAGCCCCGACATCAGTCACATCTCTGCAACTGTGCAACTCGGAAATAACATGGAATGTGGCCATGAAAACAGGTCTTAATGGAAGGAAATTACCTATTCAAATGCTTTTTGTATGGGCAAGTCACACCTGGACTTGCATGTGGTAGTCTGGACATTGACTGTTTCAAAGTTAATCATCGTAAATCTCTTTGCCCCTTGATTAAGGAGAAAGGGAGAGGGAGAGGGAGAGGGAGAGGGGGAGGGGGAGAGGGAGAGGGAGAGGGGAGAGGGAGAGGGAGAGGGGAGGGGGAGGGGGAGAGGGAGAGGGGAGGGGGAGAGGGAGAGGGGAGGGGGAGAGGGAGAGGGAGAGAGGGAGAGGGAGAGAGAGAGAGAGAGAGAGAGAGAGAGAGAGACAGGCTGGTGGCGTAGTGGCATCAGCGCCAGACTTCAGAGCGAAGGCTCCTGAGTTTGAACCCAGCCGGCTCCCCTGGCACGTTTTCCATCAAGCTAGCAACTCGACCTCGTAAAAAAGAAATTGTCTGCTACAGAAACATCAACAGCAAAAAGTTGATGGCCTATGCTCTCTCGTGAGTTTAAAAGGCAATTTCCTTTTTTTTTGAGAGAGGGAGAAGCCTGTAGCATTTTGAATTGGTTGGGTGAATGATTCGATTTTCTGTACTGTAGATCATAGTCTCTCTCGGGGGCTTTGCTGTTGCTTGCTTGGTGGGTGGTGGATGCTGATGTTTTTTTGCTGAATTAAGTGGGGGGGAGTTGATGCTTTGCTGCTATTTGTGTGTGGGAGGGGAAAAGGGGGCCTTGGGCTTCTAATATCTTTACTGTCATTCATTCTTTGCGGTACTCTTCTGTTTTTGTGGATGTCTGTGAAGACCAAGAATTTCAAGATGTATATCGTATATATTCTCTGATATTAAATGGAACTAGTGAAATATTGAAATTCAAAGTTCTAATTAAATTTATTATCAAGGTGCATCCACTCAGTGGCTACCTTAATAAAGTGGCCACTTTGTGCATATTTGTGGACTTCTGCTGCTGTAGCCCATCCACTTCAGAGTCCGATGAGTTGTGCAATCAGAAATGCTCGTCTGCACACCACTGTTGTAACATGTGGTTATATGGATTATTGTCACCTTCCTGTCAACTTGAACCAGTCTGGCCGTTCTTCTTTGACTTCTCTCATTAACAAGGCATTTTGCTCATGGAACTACTGCTCACAAAGGTTGATTCTTTTTGATTTTTTTGCACCAATTCTCTGAACTCTAGAGACTGTTGTGTGTGACTATCATAAGCAATCAGTAGTTTCTGAGATACTCATACCACCCCATCTGGCACCAACAACCATTCCACAGTCAAATTCACTTAGATGACATTTCTGCTCCATTCTGATGTCTCATCTAAGCAACTGAACTTCTTGACCGCAACATTCCCTCTTTTTTCTTACAGCTGCCCTCTATTACTCTGAGCAGAAATTTTTGTACAGCCTGAAAACTGCGTGGCACTTTAAATGTTTAAATGGTAAGAAAATTCTTGCGGGCATACTCAGTAAATCCATAATAGAATTATAACCCCGACAGAATCAATGAAAGTCTGCACCAACTTGGATGTTCAAGCAGTGTGCAAAAGACATGAAACTGTGCAAATGCAAAAAGAAAGAAATGGTAATAAATTAGTTAGACCTTCGTTAGACCCCAATTAAACTACTGTGTTCAATTTTGGTCACACTACAGGAAGGATGTGGATACTATCAAGAGAGTGCAAAGGAGATTTACAAAATTGCTGCCTGGATTGGATTGCCTTATGAGAATAGGTTGAGTGAACTTGGCCTGTTCTCCTTGGAGCGATGGAGGATGAGAGGTGACCTGATAGAGGTGTATAAGGTGATGAGAGGCATTGATAGTGTGGATAGCCAGAGGTTTTTTCCCCAGGGGTGAAATGGCTAACACAAGAGGGCATAGTTTTAAGGTGCTTGGAAGTAGGTACAGGAGGGATGTCAGAGGTAAGCTTTTCACACGGAGGATGGTGGGTGCATGGAATGCACTGCAGCGAAGGCGGTTTAGGCCGATAAAATAGGGTCTTTTAAGAGCCTTTTAGATAGGTACATGGAGCTTAGAAAAATAGAGGGCTATGCAGTAGGGAAATTCTAGGCAGTTTCTAGAGTAGGTTACATGTCCGGCACAATATTGTGAGCTGAAGGGCCTGTAATGTGCTGATGATTTCTATGTAACATGAGATGAGGGTCCTTGGACATGAGTCCATAGGTTAGAACATAGAACATAGAAATCTACATCATTGAAATGTTCCCAGGTTGTGTGAAGTTAACTTCTTTGGCTCAAGAATCTGATGACTGAGGGCCTGTCAAAATTCATTTTCCTGCAATGTTTGGGATTACACTCCTTTGTTTCAGGTTCTTCCACCAAATTGAAGAGTATCAATCAAAAGATCAAGATCCTTAATGTATGTACGCAAAGGTTATCCTAATCTGAACATCTAGAATTGTGAAACTCTGCAAAACATCAGTTGTAATTTCAGCAAAAATACTCCATGATATAAAGACGCAAACAACAGGAATTCTGCAGATGCTGGAAATTCAAGCAACACACATAAAAGTTGCTGGTGAACGCAGCAGGCCAGGCAGCATCTCTAGGAAGAGGTGCAATCGAAGGGTCTCGGCCTGAAATGTCGACTGCACCTCTTCCTAGAGATGCTGCCTGGCCTGCTGCGTTCACCAGCAACTTTTATGTGTGTTCCATGATATAAAGAAATTGCTTGATTCTGACTAATGACCTACCGAACTGATAAACAGATAGGAGAATGATAAAGATTCCAATGTGTTAAGAGCATAGATTTCTGTGAGTGATCAGGGGAACATTACTCAGACAGCTAAGACAGAAGTATAAATGGCCATTGACTTGATTGCCTTGCAGAAAAACCACATTATGTAAGGAAAGACCATCACTACTCATCAGAATAATTAAAACTGTGTATGAACTGCCTTTCATTGATTTCATTCTGATAAGGTGCTATACAAATGCAAGAATATTAGAGTTAATTTACATTTTGCCCTGGGAAGAATGCTTCTGGCAAATAAATAAGAAGGGTCTGAAGCAACAGAAGAATAGCTGGAGAATATGTGAGTATCCCTGCTAGCTAACAGATTTGCTTTCTTCGGGCAATGAATTGTCTGTGGTAATAAAGAGAGAGACTGCAAATTCTATCTGAAGGCAGCTTTCTGCTCGAGAGATCTCAATGACACAGAGTCATTCTGTCATCCAACATAGGTAACAAAGAGGAACACTCAAATCAAAAGTAGATAGGGCATGGAATTACTTTTTCAAAGTTTCTATTATCCAATGTGACTAACCAAAAGAAAAGCCTGATATATCTGGTTTCTTTTGTTCTTATTACTGCATCAACATAGTTGGAGCAAATACAAAATATCCTATTGAGAATTGAACCATGTCCCAGAGATAACAACTCAATTGATAAATGTAGAGCAATTTCACAGTATAAGTACGAGAAAGCCCATGGAACACACACAAAATGCTGGAGGAACTCAGCAGGTCAGCCAGCATCTATGGAAATCGACGTTTTGGGGCCAAGACCCTTCTTCAGGACTAATGTTAAACGTTAGATTTCAAGCATAAGTGGTAGATTTCAACCTTGTACCTGATACATTTCACCCCATTATAACAGATTCAATTGCTTTCAGGAGCTTGTAGTGTATAAATTAGCTGCTAGGTAACCCACGTCACAACGCTAAGCACACTTCTAAAGCACTTCATTGACTAGGGGATGTGACGAGCACAGGAGCTGGACCGGTGCAACTTAGTTTTGTCTTCCGCGGAGACATAGCGTCATAATGCTTCACCATTTGGTATGGGGACACCAATACAAAGGATTGGAAAAAAAGCTGCAGAGGTTTGTAAACTCAGCCAGCTCCATCATGGCCATTAGCTTCCCCAGCATCGAGGGCATTTTCAAAGCACAATGCCTCAAAAAGGCAGCATCCAACAGAAAGAACCCTCACTGTCCGGGACATTCCCCCTTCTCATTACTACCATTAGGGAGAAGGCACAAGAGCCTGAAGACATACATTCAACACATTTTAAGAACAGTAGCTTCCTCCCACTATCAGACTTCTGAATGACCCTTGAACCCATGAGCACTACCTCACTCAAATACTCTCTTTTTACACTACTTATTTATTCATATATTTTCCTTATGTAACTTATAGATTTTTTTTTGTATTGCACTGTACTGCTGCCACAACACAACAAACTTTATGACATCCATCAGTGATAATAAACCTGGTTCTTATTCTGGTTCTGAATCTGCTAGGTATTTCAGCTAAACTGGGAAATATTTTCACATACAAATGCTAACGGCACTCTGAATCTCATTCCATGGACTGCACTGCGTGCTGCAAAAAATCGAAGGTAAAGGGAATCACAAAAAAGTTTGCAGACGCTGGAAATCCAAAGCAACACAAACAAAACGCTGGAGGAGCTCAGCAGGCCAGGAAGCATCTATGGAAAAGAGTGTGTAGTTGATATTTCAGGCTGAGACCCTTCTTCAGGACCACCTGCTGAGTTCCTTCAGCATTTTGTGTGTGTTGCTGTAGAAGGTGAAAAATATTAAAGAATGTAAAACAATTGTGGGTAAGTGCAAGCCACAGATCAGCATGAAGCTACTTGCCTGAATGGTAGAAGCCAACAGTCCCTCACTTTAATGGGTCACTTATTTCAACGGGGAGCAAATTGACTACATAAGATTGATACAAGATCCAATAGTCCTTGTAATTTTTCTTAATCTGAGCATTAGTCATGCAAAGATTGGGAAAGAAAATGGAGGAATCAGGAACAATAAGTTCAAACTTCAAAGTAAATTGATTATCAAAGTATATACAAGTCACCATATACAACTTTGAGATTCATTTTCTTGTGGGCATACACAGTAAATCCTAGAAGCGCAATAGAATCAAGGAAAGATCACAGCCAACAGAATGGACAAACAACCAATGTGCAAAACACAACGAACTGTGCAAATACAAAAGAAAAATTGTTAAGATAATTAATAAATAGATAAGCAATAAATATCAAGGACATAAGATGAAGAGTC
Source organism: Mobula hypostoma (assembly GCF_963921235.1). Taxonomy (NCBI): domain Eukaryota; kingdom Metazoa; phylum Chordata; class Chondrichthyes; order Myliobatiformes; family Myliobatidae; genus Mobula; species Mobula hypostoma. The sequence continues at coordinate 80,887,905 of NC_086109.1, forward strand.
CCTGAAAGTGAGTCCATTGTTTGTGGGAACGGTTCAGTGATGGGGCAAGTGAAGTTGAGTGAAGTTATCCAGTGTTTCAAAAGTCTGATGTGCAGAACAAAGTTCTGGTGAGGAGAAGGCACCCCTCCCCCCAGGAGAGCTAAGACTCCGTCTGGCTGACACTGTGATGAGGAAGACCCTAGCCAGAGTCAAACCATGCAAAGCTGTAAGGCTTGATAACATACCAGGTTGGGTTCTGAAAGACAATGCAGCCCAGCTGACGGAGGTGCTGAAGGTTCTATTCAACCTCTCTCTGGAACAATCCATTGTCCCCTTGGTTTTCCAGGTGGCAACCATCATTCCAGTACCACAGAAGGCAACAGTAACCTGCCTAAATAACTATTGTCCAATGGCATTAATATCAACTATTGTGAAATGCTTTGAGCGAATGGTCATAGGGCACATTTCTCCGGGCTACATTGGACCCTTTCCAGCTTGCTTATCGCTCAAATCGATCCATTGACGATGCTATAGCCTCTGCCTTCCACTTTGCCCTGTCCCACTTGGAAAGTGGGGTCTCAAATGCCAGACTGCTGTTTATAGACTTCAGTTCAGTGTTCAACACCATCATGCCCCAGAAACTAGTGGGTAAACTGTCCTTGTGGGTTTCAACACCTCCTGCTGCAATTGGATATTGGGCTCCTTAACAGTAAGGGCACAGTCAGTCCGTGTGGGCAGAAACATCCGTTGTCCCATTATGCTGAGCAATGGCGCTCCCCAGGGCTGTGTGCTCAGCCCACTGCTGACGCATGACTGTGTCGCAGGATCCAGCTCAAACTGTGTCATCAAGTTCGGGGATGACACAACAATGTTGGCCTCATCAAAAACGATGATAAGACGGAGTATAGAGAGGAAGAGGAGATGGCTGGTGGATTAATGTGAGAAGAGCACTTAAGCCTGAACGTGCAGAAGACAAACAAGAACATTGTAGACTGGGAAGGTGCAGACAAACCATCCCTTTCTGTGAATGCATGGCTCCTCCACAGAGAGAGTTCAGTGCACCACGTTCCTGGGAGTTCACATCACAGATTACCTCAGCTGGTCCCTTAATATCCTCCTGCTGCCTGCTTTAGAAGGTATGCATTATGATCAGAGATTAAGGGAGCTAGGGCTTTACTCTTTGGAGAGAAGGAGGATGAGAGGAGACATGATAGAGGTGTACAAGATAATAAGAGGAATAGATAGAGTGGATAGCCAGCGCCTCTTCCCCAGGGCACCACTGCTCAGTACAAGAGGACATGGCTTTAAGGTAAGGGGTGGGAAGTTCAAGGGGGATATTAGAGGAAGGTTCTTCACTCAGAGAGTGGTTGGTGCGTGGAATGCACTGCCTGAGTGAGTGGTGGAGGCAGATACACTAGTGAAGTTTAAGAGACTACTAGACAGGTATATGGAGGAATTTAAGGTGGGGGCTTATATGGGAGGCAGGGATTGAGGGTTGGCACAACATTGTGGGCCGAAGGGCCTGTACTGTGCTGTACTATTCTATGTTCTATGTTCTATGTTCTAATATCACCTCCATGAACAAGAAGGCACTGCAGCATCTCCACTTCCCAAGAAGACTGAGGCAAGCAAGGCTTCCACTCCACTCCCCCGCCCCATCTTAACTGTGTTTTACAGGAGCACCATTGAGAGCGTCCTGACAAGTTGGTATAGGAGCAGCTGAGCATCAGACCAGAAGTTCCTACAAAGCACTGTGAGAAAGGCTGAGACAATCATAGGGGTCTTCCTACCATCCATCGGGGACATTTATCAGGAACTCTACATATGCAGGGCCCTTAGTATTATTAAGGATCCCACCCATCCATCCGGCATCCTCTTTGACATTCAACCATCAGACAGAGGACTCCAATGCATAAAGATAAGAATGTTTGGGATGAGAAACAGTTTCTTCCCAGGCCGTTGGGGTTCTGAACTCACCGTATTCTTAGTGTCACCGGTTAATCTGTTCCATACCTTACAATAGTTAATATTAATGCACTTTAGTTTATTATTTATGTGTGATTCATCTGTAGATTTTATCCTTACCTTCATTAGTTATTGAGTGCTATATGTGTTATGTGTACTACTATGCTTTACACCCTGGTTCGAAGAAGCATCTTGTTTCTATATCCATTACAATATATGGTTACATACATTATATACATGTATGTAGTTAAATGACAATAAACTTGACTTGACTTGACGATAGTTGGGGGGCAATAACTGTTCCTGAACCTGGTGGTGTGGGTCCTGATCCTCCTGTACCTTCTTCCTAGCGAGAACAGTGAGCAGAGAGCATGGCCTGGCTGGTAAGAGCCCTTGAGGATGGATGATGCTTTTTTGTGTAGTGTTCCTTGTCGATGCGCTTAATGGTAGAGAGGGCTTTACCTGTGACAGACTGGGAAGATTCCTCTACTTTTTGTAGGATTTTCCTTTCAAGGGCATTGGTGTTTCCATACCAGGCTGTGATGCAACCAGTTGATATACTCCCCACCCACACATCTACAGACGTTTGTCTGATTTTTAGATGTCATGCCAATCTTCACAAACTTCTAAAGAAGTAGAGGGGCTGCTGTACTTTCTTTGTAATGGCGCTTAAGTGCTGGTCCCAGGACAGATCCCTCGGAATAATAGCACTATGTTGCTGACGCTCTCCACCTCTTATCTCCTGATAAGGATTGGCTCATGGACCTGCTGCTGCACTTTCTCCCTGGGCCTCCTGTCCCATGATCCTCTCATATCCCTTTTGCCAATCACCTGTCCAGCTCTTGGCTCCATCCCTCCCCCTCCTGTCTTCTCCTATCATTTTGGATCTCCCTCTCCCACTCCCACTTTCAAATCTCTTACTAGCTCTTCCTTCAGTTAGTCCTGACGAAGGGTCTCGGCCTGAAACATCCTAGAAATGCTGCCTGGCTTGCTGCGTTCACCAGCAACTTTGATGTGTGTTGCTTGAATTTCCAGCATCTGCAGAATTCCTCGTGTTTGCGAAGTTAATAATCAGCACCTTGGTCTTGCTGATATTGAGTGAGAGGTCGTTGCTGTGTCATCACTTGGCCAGCTTTTCAATCTCCCTCCTCTACGCTGATCTGTCCTGACCCTTGATTCAGCCAACGACAGTGGTGGTGTCCGCAAACTTCAAAATGGCACTGGAGCTGTGTTCAGCCTCACGGTCATGGAGTGAGTAGAGCAGGGGGAGAAGTACACTCACTTGTGGGCTACCTGCGCTGATGGAGATTGTGGAGGAGGTGTTTTTGCTGATCTGAATTGTATGGGGTCTGCAAGTGAGGAAATCGAGGATTCAGTTGCACAACAATGTACTGAGGCCAAGGCCTTGAAGCTTATTGAGGCAGGAGAAAGGGAAGTTGGGAGAGATGAGGAAATGAACAAGGGACAAAGGCAAGAGTGGAGAGAAAGACAAGAGGAACATTCGACTGAATACCTTACACTTAAAAAGGGAATTGGCTGTTCTATACACTATCAAGCCAGGACAGCTGCTTTCCCCAGTGTATTTTTCTGATCTGCGCACAAAACTTAAAATTATTGAGTCTCCGGGTCTAATCTTGAGCTGAATTAGCACCATTTTTTCCCAGAGCCACCCAACAGATTAGGGCACAGGATTTTGTGAAAATATGTAACAAACCTCATCCACACCTTGCCTAGTCTACAAAAAAATCCTCACAGGCAAAGCACACCGCACCATTGAGCACATCTACAAAGAGCGCTGCATGAAAGAAGCAACATCAAGGTCTCCCACCAGGCAGGCCATGCTCTCTTCTCGCTGCTACCAACGGGGAGGAGGTACTGAGGCCTTAGGTACCACACCACTAGATTCAGGAACAATTATTACCCTTTGACCATCAGCCTCCTGAACCAGCATGGATAACTTCTCTTACCTCAACACCTCAACAGTGAAATAATTCTACAACCTGTGGACTCACTTTCTAGGACTCGGCAACTCACGTTCTCAGCATTATTTATTTGCTTATTTATTTTTATATATGTTCTTTTTATATTTGCACGGTCTGCCTTCTTTTGCATCTTTGCTGTCAGTCTTTGAAGTTTTTCATTGATTATTGCATTTCTTTGTGCTGATGCGAATGCGTGCAAGAAAATGAATCTCAAGGTGGTATACGGTGACATATATGTGCTTTGATAATAAATTTACTGTGAATTTTGAACTTTGTCCTCAGCAAGCCTCATCTACTTAATAGTACAGTCAGTGACCCTATCAGTGTGGGAAACCTAGAAAACTTGCCATGACAAATGAACTCCCCTAATTCCACAGCCAATCAGTGTGATGGGTCTTACACTGCACATACAATACATGTCAGCCAGTAGCCTTTGACTTTTCATTTAATAGCCTCCCTCCCGGCTTTGAAAGCTGCCTGTTTGTTTATTTATTTCTCTCCTGACAACCAGTTCCAGCTGGGAGCAAATAGCTGCCTCCTTCCTTTCATCAAGTGAGACAATATAATTTGTGCCCATTGTTTCTCAGTGACATCTTCACAGCCTGCTGAGCTGGTGATCTAGCCGCTTCTGAACGACTGGATCAGTGAAGTACGGCAGGAACACAAAGCACTCGGCACAGTTTAAATCCCTGAAGGAAGGCTGCTTTAAATTAAAGAGGCTGCTTCTGCACATCGGTCACCTTTATGGTTGAATATTTCCTCTAAACACAATAAGCAATGAAACACTGACCTTTCGCACTGACAACTCCTGCTGTAGATAGAATGGATTGGTTGATAATACAGCATGCATGCTGGATTATTCCTTATGCTTGTGCAGACTCAGCATGGAGCAGGCATATTTAAATACTCACACTCTTGTTCCAAGTAATTTCAAATATTGTCTAATTATTCAGAGTGGTTGCAATTTCTTTTCAGTAATTACAATATTCCAGGAATCATTCCTTTCCCAGATGTACCTCCTAATTACTCTGTCAGGGACACAGAAATGAGTTCATGGAATTGGGTTTGCTTTGTAGCTGAGATTCTGCACAGACTGAAAATGAAGGTTAACACATATAAAATGCTGGGGGGGAGCTCAGCAGGTCAGGCAACATCTATGGAGAGGAATAGTCGATGTTTCAGGCCGAGACCCTTCATCAGAACTTGACCCGAAGGGGTCTCGGCCTGAAACGTCACCTGTTTATTCGCCGAGTATCTAAGCTCCATCCGCCAGAACAAGCAGGAGCTCCCAGTGGCCACCCATTTTAATTCCACTTCCCATTGCCATTTTGATATGTCCTTACACGGCCTCCTCCACTGTCAGTATAAGGCCATAGGCTGGAGGAACAACACCTTATATTCTGTTTGTGTAGCCTTGAACCTAGTGGTATGAACATCGATTTCTCAAACTTCCAGTCATGCCTCCACCCCCACACTCCACCCCTCACCATTTCTCATTCTCTTGTCCCTCTCTCATGTTATCCTCTTGCCCACCCATCACCTCCGTCTGGTGCTCCTCCCCCCACCCCCCATTTTATTTCTTCCATGGCCTTCTGTCTCTTTCACCAATCAACTTCCCAGCTCCTTGCTTCATCCCCCCACCTCCAGGTTTCACCTATCGCCTGGCGTTTCTCTCTCCCCTACCACTACCTTTCAAATCTACTCCTTAGCTTTTTCTACCCCAGTCCTGCCGAAGGGTTTCTGTCTGAAACATTGACTGTACTTTTTTCCATAGATGCTGCCTGGCCTGCTGAGTTCCTCCAGCATTTTATATGTGTTATCCTGAACTGGAAGGGTCAGGTACAGGTCGAATCGTGGAGGCGGTGTCTGGGCCCCCCACAGAGCTGTCTGAGAGTGAGGAATGACCTGGAGTTTGAACAATTTAAGCGCTGGGCCAGATTGAACAAGTCAGGGTGTCAGGACCGGAGGTGAGGGAGGGGATGGTTCTGCTTGCTGTCCTGCGATGTTTGCTCAGCTCTGCACTGAGCTGAGGCAGGGACCAGCTCCAGCTGTGGTGACGCCTGGCTTCACATCTGTGGTCCTACAATACTTACTCAGCGCTACGATGAACTGCGACTGAGACTTGTTCCGACTGCGGTGATGCCTGGCTTTGTGTCTTTGGTAGAACTCCAGTTCTGAATACTATTTGCTTACTTTGATTGTTTGCATGTTTCTTTTTCTTTCTGCACAATGGGTGTTTGATGGTCTTTTTTTTAAAAATGAGCTCTTTTGGGGTTTAAATCACAAACAAGAAAAAATCTGCAGATGCTGGAAATCCAAGCTACACACACCAAATGCTGGAGCAAATCAGCGTCTTTTGGGGTTTCTTTGTTTTGTGGCTGTCTGTAAGAGGACAAATCTCAAGGTTGTACCATGTATGCATACTTTGATAATAAATACACTTTGTACTTTGAACTTTGAATTCAAAATTGGATTGCCAATTTCATGTGTTGTTGGGGTGAAGGTTCGGGTTTTGTGTATAAGTTGGGAACCATCGGGATCAGGCACTGCTACAGAATGACATGCACAAAATACTATACTGATGCTGTGGTGCATTACCAAGGGAATGCTTCACTATCAGTGGCAGTGTCATTCAACTGACACTTTAATCCGAGAGACCGCACACCCTTCCATCACACGAGCTCCATCTACTTGTTTTGCCATATGGTATCCAGCACAATCATTCTCAGCACGCATCATTTCCCTCGGCCAATGAGAAGGAGGATGTATGTCTGCACTATCCTGCTGGATTGCTTCCACTCGTCCCCTCGAGTGAAGAGCAACGCACAAAATGCTGAATGAACTCAGCAGCGTTTATGTAAAAGAATAAACAGTTGACGTTCTGGGATAAGATCCTTCATCAGGTTTGGAAAGGAAGAGGCAAGAAGCCGGAATAAGCAGGTCGGAGAGGAGGAGGGGATGCCAAGTGGGTGGGGGAGGTGAGAAGCTGGAAGGTGATAGGTGGAAGAAGATAAGGGTTGAAGAAGAAGGAATCTGATAGGAGAGGAGAGTGACACAGCCCAAAGGGTGGTCAATACATGGAATGTACTACCAGAGGAAATGATTGAAGCAGGTTCTTTCATCACCACCATCATGTACCATGTCGTACGACATGGGCGATCATGGTCTTTTGACCAGAATTGTTCTTGGCAAATTCTACAGAAGTATTTTGCTATTGCTTTCTTCTGAACAGTGTCTATTTAAGATGGGTGGCCCCCCAGCCATTATCAATCCTGTTCAGGGATTGTCTGCCTGGTGTCAATGGTCCTATAACTAGGACTTGTGATATGCCCCAGCTGCTGCCATGGCTTTACATGACCCTAGATAGGGTGGCTAAGCAGGTGCTAAACCTTGCCTAAGGGTGACTGTAGGCAAGTGGAGGGAAGGAGTGCCTTACAGCTTCTTTGGTAGATACATATCTTCACTCCATCACCTGCACAGGAATATTAACAACATTTATAAAGTACTTGGATAGGTACGTGAATATTAAAGAGTTAGAGGGAGATGGTCTAAATGTGGGATAAGCTTTGGTGGGAATTTTGGTCAGCAGGGACCAGTTGGACTGAAGGACCTGCTTCAGTGCTGTATGATGCTTTGATTCTATGAGTCCCTGCTGATGGGGCAACTAGCAGACAAACTCCCTCACTGTGCTGGAGACCTGGCTCCAGTCCTGACCTTGAATGCCGTCTTTGTGGAGCTCGCACATTCTCTCTGTGACAGAGTGGGTGTCCGCCCCTCCTGCTGCCACCCCAGCCCAACCCCCAACCTTGAGTGACCGCGTTTCCTTCCACATCCCAAAGACTTGTGGGATTGGTGCCTTAAATGGCCATTGTAAATTGTTTCTGGTACATACAGTAGTTGAGCAATAGAATATGGAGAGAGGTCATGAAGATGTATGGAGAATAAAATATAGGAATAGTGTAAATGGGTGGTTGATGGTTGATGAGAAATCAATGGGCCAAAGGGCTTGTTTCTATGCTGTATGTCTCTGTGACTCTCTCTAAGTTTGTGATGATGTTATTTTTTACGGCGCTTCTGCAAATATCCTTGAGTCTTTTCCTCTGCCTTAGTCTTTTCCCATCATTATGTTTGAAGTAGAGTGCTTCAGGATGGCACCAGGGGCAGCAAGGGCTAGCAACCTGAGCTGCTTCTTCTGTGCCTCCCATCAACCCATCAGAACCCATCAAAGCCAAGAAGTATACCCCCAGGGGAGCCTGAGGTGGTGGGGGGGGGGGGTGAGTTAAGAATGAGAACCCTGGCCAGACGGACCTACAGACAAAGACCCATGCTAACGTTCAACTGACTATGAGCAGGGAATGGGTCTGCAGCAAAGTTTGTAAGAACCTGCCAGGCCAGGATGAGATGTTTGAGCAAGGAACAGCGGGTACAGTGCACAGGGATCAGCCCCTGGTGAGACACAGGAGGAGCCAGACCCGGAGATCCCCCCCCCACAGTGCCCAGAAACTCTATGTACTCAAGACCCCAAGCTCAACCATAGCATCAGAACATCGCTGGGTGAAGTGGCCTCCAGCAGGCAATGAGGATGAGTGGCATCTGTTCGACCATGGTGTGGACAAGATACTAGAAGCTTTAGGAGGGGTTGGAGACAGAAGGGTCAAGTTCATGTCAGTGGCCATCATCAGTCTCACTACAGAGAGGATTGGCAAAGAGGAGAAACATCGGCTGAACGCACCCATGCATGAACACGAGGGCCAGTGAGATCAGTCAGCTGAGACAGGAGCTGAGGTCACTTGAACGAAAGTTCAAGGAGGCAGCTGAGGAGGAGAAGGAAGCACTGCAGGAACTTCGTAACGTCCTGAGGAAGAAGCTCCTCACCCTCAGCGGGGCAGAATGGCACAGACGGTGGAAGAGGGAGAGGGTCAGAAAGAGACCTGGCCTCATAGCTGATCCATTTAGCGTCACTATGAATTTTCTTGGACAAAAATGGAATGGACACCTATCTTGCCCAAAAGAGGAGATTGCTCAGCATCTCCAGGACACCTAAGCAGATGCAGCCAGGGCACAAGACTTGGGGGAATACAGGGATCTGATAAGTCCACCAGCACCTACTACTGAGTTCAACAGCAAGGAGCCCAGCTTGAAAGAGGTCCAAGAAATAGTAAGAACAGCTAGGGCAAAGATCAGCAGCTGGACCAAGTGGAGTATCAGACAAGGTGTACAGGTGCTGTCTCAAACCTCTGTACAGATGGTGGAGGATCCTCAGGGTGAATTGGAGGGGATGGGGGGAAGTGGCCAACCACTGGATGTTTGCAGACAGTATCTGGATTTCCAAGGAGGAGATCTCCAAGAACATCAAGCAGTTTTTGGTCATCGCACTGCTCAGCGTTGAGGGGAAGATATTTTCCATTATCATTGCCTGATGCCTAACGTAGTATCTCCTGAAGATTCACTACATTGACACTTCAGTGCAGAATGGAGGGATAGCACCACTTCCAAGGTGCTTAGAGCATACAGGAGGGATCACTCAGTTGATCAGAAAAGCACAGGAAGGCAAGGGAGATCTCTCCTTTCTCTGGCTGGAGCTCACAATTGTGTATGGTTCCACACTGAATACGCTGGTTGAAGTCACCCTCGAGCGCCACCATGTTCCAAACAGGACCAGGAAACTCATTTTGGGCTACTACAGTAATTTCAGTCCAAGAGTCACCTCTGGGACAGTCACACCTGATTGGCATTATCTTCAGAAGGGGATCATAACAGTGTCTGTGATCATCTTCTCCTTGGCGATGAACATGTTGGCCAAGTCAGCAGAGGTGGAGTGCAGAGGCCCATTGTCCAGGTTTGGTGCCCGTCAACCACCTATAAGAGCATTCATGGATGACATAATGTCAGTGCCAGGGTGTGGATGGATCATCCAGAGTGTGGAGAAGCTCACCGCTTGGGCAAGGATGAACTTCAATCCTAAGAAATCCAGATCCTTAGTACTCAAGAGAGGATACGTGGCTGACAAATTCCACTTTAAACTAGGAGGCGACCAAATTTCAAGCCTATCAGAGAAGCCTGTGAAGAGCCTTAGCAAGGTGTTTCCCAGCTCACTGATGAGCACAGCATCTATCAAAGCAGCCAGGGAAGAGCTGCAACAATGTTTGGCTGCTGTGGACGTCAGAGTGGCCAGGAAAATTCAAGGCTTGGATTTACCAATGTGGTATTCTCCCTCGGATCCTGTGGCCTCTACTATCCTGTGATGTCCCACTGTCAACAATTTGAGAGAAAAATCAGCTGGCACCTACGGAGGTGGCTGGGTCTCCCTAGGAGCCTAAACAGCATCGTCTTGTACGGGCAGACAAACAGACTGAAACTCCCCATCGGCAGTGTGAGCGAGGAGTTCATGGTCACCTGCGCAAGAGAAGTGAGTCCAGTGACCTGAAGGTCTCGCACGCTGGTGTTGAGGTGAGGATGGGCAGGAGGTGGAGGGCGCAGGATGCAGCTGAACAAGTTGAAGCACGGCAGCACCGTTATGTGCTGGTGGACTCAGTGGCATCGGGATGGGTGGGCTTGGGTTGCTTCCCAACGGTCCTCAACGATAAGGTGCAAAGAAGAGCATGGCCCCAGCTGGGCCAGCACGAGGTGCGAGCTGCTGTGGAGGAGCTACGTGCCAGCGAGTTTGATGGCATGTGGCAATAAGGCAAGTGGACAAGATGGGACCGGGTAACGGAATGTGTCTCGTGGGGGTGGGGGGGGGGGCATCTTTGGCGAGCTGAACCCCACCGCATCGGGTTCCTGAATCTTGCCAAGCACAGTGCACCTCTGCTGCTGGGGTAAGGCTGAAACAACAGCACGGTCCCTGTGCTGAGGGAAGGGGAACATTAGAGTTCATCCTCAGCTGCTGCCCAAAAGCCCTGTGGGAGGAACGTTATCGTTGGCACCACAACCAGGTTCTGAAGACAGTGGTTGACACCTTGTGCACTGCCATCGCCCAGCAAAGCAAGCAATTATTTTTATGAAGGCAGAGCAGAAGACTCAAACCCAATCTAAGGAGCATGCCAGCCTCCTAGAAACAGCAAAGGACTGGCAATGAAGACTCAACCTAAGGAAACAGTTCGGATTCCCTGAGCATAGCTCCTCGACAATGCTTAGGCCGGACATAGTGCTACTGCCAGAGTCATCTAGACGAATGGTCATGTTGGAGCTAAACTTTCCCTCGGAAGACCAGATGGAGAAGACCCATGAAAAGAAAAAGACAAAGTAACAAAATTTGGTGGAGGACTGCTGCAGCAAGGGGCGGTGGGCACACTGTATGCCCATTGAGGTGGGCACCCTAGGCTAAATTTTGTCCTCAAACCTCTGCAGTTGGACTCGAACCCAGTACTTTCTAACTCAGAGATAAATAGCACCAGCTAAGTCACAGCTAATGTCAGAGAGTAATCACAAAGTAAGTGGAAAAAAACACTTCTAATATATTTTTCTCTCCAGGAGAGCTCACAGCAGAGTATTCAAGATTGATCTTGAAACTCCAGGTCATTTGCCAGTTTGACAACCATGGGTTAGAGGACATGTTACCCTCTTAAGATAAGTAGTGGATATTTTGAACATCAAAGACCTGTCAACATAATTTTAGAGGTAATAAATAGGTAGCATAGTGCTTCTCTTGGTCCCTCCAGTAGAGGGAGTTGGTTTTCCACATGCTTGCGAATATTTCCTTTCGCTCTCCATTCATATTATTCTAGTGGATGGAATCCCTTCTCACATTCAAAACCTATCTAGTTTTGTACACATTTAGATATGAGCACAGTAGTTGCCGAGAATTGTAAACTAAAAATGCATATCATTTTCTCTTAAAGAGGAATGTGGAGCTGTGATGCTTCAAGCTGTGACTCAGCTCCTCCAGAAAATGCCTGAAGGCTAAAGGCACCATGGTTCAAAATAGACACTGCAAAATTACCAGTGCAATTTCAACAAACACTCAACACAATTCTATTTACTGCTGTGGAGTTATAGACGGACGGGATTCCCGGATCTGGGCCAACTTCCCTTGTTAACTTTATTAGTTCCCATGATTGCACAAAACCTCAGGAGAGCTGAGCAAGTACTGGCCTTTATATATGTTACAGCGATTTTTGGGGTTAGCACATGTAGCAAATAACTTTAACTTCAGCCACTAGTCTTCAGATTCAAATATGAATTGTGGATTAAAACTAAAATGCAGCTCTGAACAATGGGTTCCTAAAATCTGTGAGCCAAGTTTAATTGGAAGAACAGACATGCTGATTTAAATTCATTACTTGTATGTATTTGGGTGTCTGTAATACAGGTGTGAACAAGGAGGTGTGTTGCTGGGAAGATCCAGCCATTTGAAACTGTTACATGTCATTCAAAGGAAGCATTGTAAATATGGATTTGTTTGAATTGTCCTGAACTTCTCTTTAATCTTTAACATATAAAATATCATGCAGTGCTGGGTCAACCAGACCTCATGCTCTCTCTTTCTCTTCTCTCTATCTCTTTCCCTCTCTCACAACTCCAAAGATTGTCCGGTTATTTGTGATATATTTTGTCGAATAAAGAGGCTGCTTCATATCTGCCAGTACTTCTTTCCAATGACTTCTTTCATGCAGCAATATAGTGTCTTTAACGTTCTCAAGTCAGTGAAATACATTTGAAATCCAATCACTGTTTTGATGTTGAAAACATAGCAGCTCAGCAAAGTCTCCACTGACATAAACGGTACAGGTTTGTTTCAGCACTGGCAGAAGTTTCCCCAAGATAATGAAGATTACCCTCCGCCCCAAAACACTCAGCTCTTCTTCGGTTCTTGTCACCCCACTATAGGAAGGATGTTGAGGCTTTGGAAAGGGTGCTGAAGAGGTTTACCAGGATGCTGCTTAGTTGAGAGGGCATGTGCTATCACAAGAGGCTGGATAAACTTGGGTTGTTTTCTCTGGAGCAGCAGAGGCTGAGCAGATGTTTGTAAGAGTATGAGAGGCATAGTCAGAGTAGACAGGGAGTATTTGCTTCCCAGGGTTGAAATATCTAATACCAGAGGGCATGCACTGAAGGTGAGAGGGAGTAGGTTCAAAGGGGATGTGAGGGTTAAGTATTTTTAGTCAGAGAGTGGTGGATGCCTGGAATGTGCTGTCTGGTATGGTGGTAGAGATGAATACATTATAGGCTTTTAAGGGTCATTTAGATAGGCACATGAATGTGAGGAAGATGGGGGGAAGTGGACATTGTGTTGGTAGGACGGATTAGTTTCAGGGTGTATTTTATTTGCTTTTTAGCTGGCTCGGCAGAACATTGGGGGCTGAAGGGCCTGTTCCTGTGCTGTACTCTTCTATGTTCTATGCTCTTCGTTAAAGCTTCTTAAGGGTCTCAAGCATGGTAGACAGTGCTGGCGGTTCATGACAACTCCTCCAACACTCTGGCTCTCTCTAAGCAGTGTATTGGAGTGTCAATTAAAATTAAGTCACTCAAATAGAATTTGATTGTGGAATCTTCTGGCTTGTCTTCCCACCTGAAGGTTAGCCATTACTGTATGTTATTCTGTGGGAAAACATCTGAGTACATTGGATATGCAAGAAGTTCGGCAAGATGCTGGAGATCTTGAGCAACCCACACAAAATGCTGGAGGAACTCAGCAAGTCATGAAGCATCTAAGTAGTAACACCTCATATTCTGTCTTGGTAGCCTCCACCAGATGGTACGACATAGATTTATCATACCTCAGGTAATTTCTTTTCCTTGGCCCTTCTCTCTTTTTCCAATTCCCCACTTCGTTTTCCCTCTCACCTCTTACATTCTCCTCAGCTGTCCATCACCTATCTCCTCCTTTCCTTTCTCCAATGGTTCACTGTCCTCTCCTGTCAGATTCCCCCTTCTTTAGCCCTTTACCTTTTCCACCTATCACCTCCCCCCTCCCCTACTCAGTCACCTCCTGCCTTAGCTGGTTTCACCAATCACTTGCCAGCATGCACTCCTTCCCCTCCCCACACCTTCTTATTCTGGCTTCTTCCCCCCTTCCTTTCCAGCCCTCTCAGCCCAACATGTCAACTGTTTATTCCCCTCCTTAGATGCTGGCCCCTCCAACAGGACCACAGCCTTGCGTGGTTTAGAGACTGTCAATGACCTAAGGAGCTATGTTGGCTGAACGCAGGGCTTTATGCTTTGGCTCTTGGTAGGATCACCCATGCCAAAAAGGTCAAAGGGCAGAGGCCAAACTAACAGCGGTTCATCATTCCTCCAGGTTCGAAGGTTCAGCTTAGGGATAACAACCCTGACTGGTCAAAATATTGTTATTGAAGCCACAATGAAGAATCCTTGTTATCTCTGTGCGACGGTGCGGACAGACAGAGATGAGGGACCTTCATTGCTGCCCTAAACACCAGTGGCATCACGGACAGCAAGTAAGTAAGCAAGTTAGATGCTGCCTGACTTGCTGCGTTCCTTCAGCACTTTATGTGACTACACTGGAAATTTTCTTTGGAATCAGTTTAGGAGCCTCTTCAGATCCAATCATCAAGACAGCACTTCACTGGACTCCTGAAAGGTGGAGGAAACGCGGGAAACCAAAGGCAACTTGGCGTCATACCGTAGAGGCAGAAATGAGGACCCTGAACCACACCTAGGGCAGAATAGAGAAGATGGCCAAGGACAGACAGGGGTGGAGGACCTTCATTGCTGCCCTAAACTTCAGCCGCATAACAGGCAGTAAGTCAGTCAGATCCAATGTCTGAAATGGAGAATTACAACGTTTAGTTGTAGTGTCATCATTGTTTAGACTCATTGTCTTGTCCAATGCAAAATCAGCCAGTAAGCCTTCAATGCCATGATGTCCCACTGCACAGGAGTCACCCAGCCCGTATCTAACAACACTACAGCTTACAGTCTCCTTAGTTCTGAAATTAGTCAGTATGAATTCAGGGTTGTGTCACTTAGTGCATCCCTTGCTGGACTGAAAACAGAATGCAAGAAACACCCAGCAGGTTAAGCACCACCTGTGGAGAAAGAAATGGAGTTAACATTACAGGGAAGTGACTTTACTTCAGAACTGGAAAAAATTTAAAAACAGGCTCATTTTATGTTGCAGAGAAGAGGGAGAAGTGGTGAGAGAACAAAGAGAATCTTTCTGTTCGAGTGGAGATAAAGAAAACAAACTGAATGATACAGATCGGCTTTGACTCATAGGGCCCTGTTGTTGGCAGCTATTGGAGTGAAAGAGATAAAAATAAAGGAAGAGTGTAGGTGGTAAAGAAGGCAAATGGCATGCTCGTCTTCATCAGTCAGGGCACTGAGTTTCAGAAACTGGAAATCATGTTGCAACTGTATAAGACTTTGGTTAGTCTGCATTCAGAGATTGTATCAAGTTTTTGGTGCCCTCTTACAGGAAGGATGTGGAAGCTTTGGAACGGGTGCTGGACAAGTTCACCAAGATGCAGCCTGATTTAGAGAATATTAGCTATAAGGAGAGATTGGATGAACGGATTGTTTCTGTGGAGTTTCGAAGGCCGAGGGTACAGTGAAAGGTGTCATTTTGAGAGGACAGTGTGAAGGAAGTATGACTATACTATCTTATGCTTCTTCTGTTCAATTTATTCAACTCTCGATGTCTCTCGACATCCAGGGCTCCCTCTACTCACTACCATTGGCTTTCGTGCTTGTAGGAATATGTTGGCCCTGAGCTCTCATTATTTATCTTATCACTACTCACCCTCCACACCAAAGCCTACATTATATGTTGCCATTTGTGCTACTGACCAGAATTGAATTTCTTTGCATTTGAATCATGTTTAGCCCATTGCTCTTCTCCCTCTGCACTTGTCACTGCTCAAATGCCATCTATAAAGTTGCCAATGACACCTCTGTGGTTGGCCGAATCTCAGATGGCGATGAGGAGGTCTACAGAAGTGAGATAGAACAACTGGCTGAATGGTGTCGCAACATCAACCTTGCACTCCATGTCAACAAGGTCAAGGAATTGATTGTGGAGTTCAAGATAGAGAAGTGAGGAGAACACTCACATCTTCTTCAAGGGGTCAGCAGTGTGGTGCAAGGGCTGAACAGCATGGAAACATTCCTGGGTATTAACATCTCAGAGGGTCTATCCCAGGCCGAACACATTGATATAATCACGAGGAAGGTACACCAGCCGCTCTGCTTCAGTAAGAGTTTGAGGAGATTTGGTACATGACCAAACTTTGTGCAAATTTCTACAGATGTACCACGAAAAACAGAAATTAGATGAAGAATTCAGATTGCAAGATCAACGTTCTGAAGCCTGAGTGATGTGCTGTGTGGCAAGAGGTTGGACTTCGGGCTGCGTTGTTGAATTTGGAAATGCTACGTCTGGAGCAGTCTGCTGTATGGAGTCGAATCGTGGACCTTATGCAAGGAAGCGCAACGACGACTGGAGGCATTTGAAATGTGGTGTTTAAGGAGAATGCAGAAAATTAGATGGGTGATGAAGGTCAGTAATATGGAAGTTTTGAAGAGAGCGAGGAGAGAAAAGGAGTTGCTGAAGAATGTGCAGAAAAGGAAGCTGGAATATGCCGGGCACTTGTTAAGAGGTGGTGGACTGCAGAAATTGTTATTGGAAGGGACGATCGAAGGAAAGAGGGAAAGAGGAAGGCAGCGAACCACTTGGTACGATAATGTGAGGCAATGGACTGGGTTGAGTTATGCTGAGGCCAGAAAAAGAGCGCAAGATCGAAGAAGATGGAGGTGCATAGCGGCCAACCCCGGATTCGGGACAGCACCCACTGACTGACCACAAAAACTATTCTCAGGGGTTGCATCTTCTTCTGCTACGGAGGCTTCATTGCACAGGATTGAATAAGGCTGCAGAGGGTTGTATACTCAACCAGCTTCATCACAGGCACAAACCTCCCTGCCACTGAAGGCATCTTCAGAAGGTGTTGGCTCAAGAATACTGAACCGATAATTAAGAACTCTCATCTTCCGGGGCATGGCTCATTCCTGCTGTCAGGTTGAAGGTACAGGAGCCTGAAGACATATCATCCAAACCTAGGAGCTTTCTACGAAGGGTGTCAGCCCGAAATGCCAACTGTACTATTTTCCATGGATGCTGCCTGGCCTGCTGAGTTCCTCCAGCATTTTGTGTGTGTTGATCAAAATTCTAGGGACAGCTTCTTCAATTTGCCGTCCGATTTCTGAACAATTCATAAATCCATGATTGCTACATCTTTATACCCCTTTAGCACTATTTATTTATTTATTTATTATATTCTAACCTTTAGCAATTTTATATATCTTGCACTGTAATGCTACCAGAAGATAATGGATTTCATGACACATATCAGCGATAATAAAGATGATTTAAATTCTGATATGCAAAGGCTCTAGGTATGAAAGCAAGGAAATGATGTTAAATTAGCACCATTGGCCCAGAGCTCAGATACTTCACTCTGTTCTGGGCAGTCTAGTTATAGCAAAAGTGTTAGAGCCATGGAATGATGGTGGAACTAAAGCAGATGACAATAGAAAAAATATTGGGTTCATTTCAAAATATTGATGAAGGATACAGAACAGGAGCTAAATGTTTATTCAGAATTAAGAGGGTAAATACTGGAGATTTATTTAGAAAATTAAAAAATATACATAAATTCTGAAATAAAAGCAGAAAATGCTGGGGAAAAATCAACAGGTCAGGCAGCATAGGAACATAAAACCATAAGAAATAGGAGCAGGAGTCGGCCATCAGGCCCCTTGAGTCTGCTCTGCCATTCAATAAGATCATGGCTGATCTGGCCATGGACTCATCTCCACCTACCTGCTTTTGCCCCATAGCCCTTAATTCCCCTACTATGCAAAAATCTCTCCAAACCTGGATCTGTGGGAAGCGAATCAGTTAACATTTCAGTTCGAAGTCTCTTCATCAGAACTGAGAGAGAGAAAAGCAAGTTGGTGTAAGTAGGTGAAAAAGTGTAGGAGGGCAATGGGGAGAGTAAGGGCAATATCTGCAATAGGGTGACATAATGTAGTCATAAATGGACGGTTAGTCCACTTTATGTAAGGACTTACTAATATTTTGAAGTCTGCTGTCTTTGCATAGTCTATCTTACTGGCTCTTTCCAATAGACAAAATAGAACGGCTGGTTGAGTGGTGTTGCAACAACCTTGCACTCAATATCAGCAAGGCCAAGAAATCGATTGTGGACTTCAGAAAGAACACTCACCGGTATTCACTGAGGGGTCAGCAGTGTGGCACAAAGGGTGAGCAGTGTGGAAAGATTCCTGGGCATTTCTGTACGAAATTTAGAAGAATAGGGGTGGGGAAGATTTCATTGAAACCTGTTGAATATTGAAAGGCCTGCTTAGAGTGGATTTTAAGAGAATGGTTCCTATAGTGGAGGACTCTAGGACCAGAGGGCAGAACCTCAGAGTATAAGGATGTACCATTAGATCAGAGATAGGGAGCAATCCTCCCAGGAGGGGGAGAAGACGGCAGCGCGACGACAGCGCGCGCGGCCACTTCGGTGATGATGTCTGTTATTTGTCAAGTAGGGGACCGTGCACAATTCTGATTTGATGGAGACAGATGTGAGAGCACAGCGGAACATCTGGAAAACTTCTGAAACGTCTGCTTTGCTACCGCTGCTACTGTGTGGTAACCAGAATCTCTGGAGCTGAAGGCCTCGAAATCCTCAGCTTTGCGTATTTCAGCAGCCGGGGAGAGGTCGAAGGCACTCAGGAGGCTGTATCGGGGAAGCTGCTCAGAAGCTCAGAGTTTTTGGACGGATGGACTTAGGGTCGGCTGGGGTTGGCTGCTTCCAAGGTATCGGCAAGTTGACAGTGCCTGGAGGTTTATGCCAGGGAGTTTCTCCCTTTTGCCGCCTGCTATCGGGGACTTGGGAGTCGGTCGACTCGGGACTTTGAGACTTTTTTTTACTGTGCCCATGGTCTGTTCTTCATCAAATTATGGTATTGCTTTGCACTGCTGTAACTATATGTTATAATTATGTGGTTTTGTCAGTGTTAGTCTTTGGTCTGTCTTGTTTTCTGTGATATAGAATAGTACAGCACAGTACAGGCCCTTCGGCCCACAATGTTGTGCTGACCCTCAAACCCTGCCTCCCATATAACCCCCCAACTTAAATTCCTCTATATACCTGTCTAGTAGTCTCTTAAACTTCACTAGTGTATCTGCCTCCACCACTGACTCAGGCAGTGCATTCCATGCACCAACTGCTCTCTGAGTAAAAAACCTTCCTCTAATATCCCCCTTGAACTTCCCACCCTTTACCTTAAAGCCATGTCCTCTTGTATTGAGCAGTGGTGCCCTGGGGAAGAGGCGCTGGCTATCCACTCTATCTATTCTTCTTAGTATCTTGTACATCTCTATCATGTCTCCTCTCATCCTCCTTCTCTCCAAAGAGTAAAGCCCTAGCTCCTTTAATCTCTGATCATAATGCACACTCTCTAAACCAGGCAGCATCCTGGTAAATCTCCTCTGTACCCTTTCCAATGCTTCCACATCCTTCCTATAGTGAGGTGACCAGAACTGGACACAGTACTCCAAGTGTGCTGTGGAGAAACATTGTATCATTTCTTAATACATGTATGCATTTCTAAATGACAATAAAAGAGGACTGAGTGTTCTCATAATCTAAAAAAAAGTTCATTCGCCAGAGCATGGCGAATCTGTGGAGTTCATTGATACAGACTGCTGTCGAGGCCAAGCCATTGGGTATATTTAAAGTGAAGGTTGATAGGTTCTTGATTACTAAGGGAGTCAAAGACTTCAGGGAGAAAGCAGGAGAATGGGGTTGAGAGGGATAATAAATGGAACGGCAGAGCAGACTTGATGGCCATAATGGCCTAATTGTGCTCCTATATCTTATGGGTTTATGTAAAATAAGAGAATTGTTTGCATTGTTTGGTAAAATAGTAACTGAAGGAAAGCAGTTAATGGTGAGTTTATGGTGGGAATAGGGCAGGGATGGGTGACAAGGACTTTTCTCAGAAGGTTATTAGAATATGAACAATAACTACTTTGGCTCTGACCACTGAAATTAAGAGGTCACAATTTTACCAACCTTTTTTTTTGCTCCTTCCCTTATATTCAATTTCACCTAAAATTGTTGTATCAAAAATTTGCACAGTTTTTTAAAATACCCGATTATTAAGACTGCACTGTAATATCTGAGTGACCAATGAATCTAATTTATTACATAATGCGAACTATGCTGCATGAGATCACTAGTTCACATTGGCAGTTCTTCGTTCCATCCTCTTCTTAATGTAAAACACTCCGAAGCATCCTTTTCAGCCCAATGAATACAAATTATTGTTGTCTGATAACTCTGTGGTTTAAGACTGTTAGCATGCAGTGTGTAAATAAACTCTGATTTTTTTTTAATGATCAGATAGCTCACCGCATGGGATTCACATTCTTACCTGCTTGCACTGATATGAAAACGTTGAACGATTACTGGCAGACTAATTGGTTCTGCGGTTACTGCCTGTTTGCATGAAACCTCAGAATGTTCTGAAAGACTTTGTGCTCTGTAATTCTTGCCTTAAATCTGTTTTAGGCCTATTTCTTTTTCTCCCTTTGGATAACAGCTTAAGCTCTTCTCCAATTTAGCATAGTTGTGTTTATAACACCGAAAGAAAAGTTGTAATTATTTGCCATGTCAAGGAAACTGCATCGAGCTTTTCTTTTAACATCATGATTTAGAAATTGGATCATCACAATTTTGCCTGCAACAACCACCAAATTCTGCAAAAAAAAAAAAATCACAATTGAGAGAAAATCTGCAGATGCTGGAAATCAAAGTAATATACACAAAATGCTGGAGGAACTCAGCAGGCCAGGCAGCATCTATGGCAAAGAGTAAACAGTCGACACTTTGGGACAAAACCCTTCACCAGACCTGATGAATGGTTTTGGCCTTAAATGTTGACTGTTTACTCTTTGCCATAGATGCTGCCTGGCCTGCTGAGTTCCTCCAGCATGTTGTGTGTATTGCTCTGCAAAAAAAATGTTTATTAAGATCTGAGCTTTAATTTTAATATCTGTATTTTTCCTAGCCTCTGTGATTCAGTTGAAGGATAATATAGGAAGTGGTGTCCAATAATATGCAATGCAATTCTGTGGTGTACAAAGGTCTCTTCAGTCAGTGGCCTTGCTTCTGTGTAAGCTAAGGAGATTCCCTTTGGGCTTGGTTAGGGAGAACCTCCTTAAATCACACAGAAACTGGTCTTGGGCCAGTGCTGGAAACTCTTTTCAGCTAGGACCTCCATAACCTACTTACTTTCCAAACCGAAAGGTCTGCAGAAACATAGCACACCGGGGAAGAGAAAGGTTACAGCACTTCTCAGCAGTAATGTGTGGTAAAGTATGGCATTCTTTATCAGTATAGAAGATAAGGGATTCAGCTCCATTCAATGAAATAAAGTGATTGGACTGAACTGAGGGTCTTCCTTCAGGCGTAACCTGGAGCTGCCAGTCACTCGAGGAGGAAGGAATGCTTTAATACAATAAAAAAAAGGCCAAGCAGGTTTGTGCTTTCTCGGTATTTCCTTTGCTTCTTTCCAGGAGATTGCATGAGAAACAGGCTTGCTGCAGAGACCACACGAGGATGTTAGGAGGTATCTACTGTACACGAAAGAAAAGTGCTCTGGACAATATGTTTAACAAGAATCAGAAACAGAAGCAGGTTAATGATCACTGACAGGGCAGTGCGGTACGTAATTAAAAAGTATTATGTTACAAAAAACATTTGAAAATGAATAAGTAGTGCGAAAAGAGAGCAAAATAGTCCAGTGGTGTTAATGGGTTCATGGACCATTCAGAAATCTCTTGGCAGAGGGAAAGAAGATTTTCAAGTTGAAAAAGCATTTTATAGTACATTGTTGGTTTTCAATAGACCAGGATGTGTATTGGAAATTCCTCAGCCATTTTTTTCCTGAGGCATACAAAACAGAATTGGGCCTCTCTGCAGGAGAGACTTCCCAAGCTGGATTGGAGCTAAACTTCTGAGTTTCCAGGGAAACTGAATAAAGATATCCATTGCCAGCAATCTGGATCATAGTTCGCTGGCGTAGTAGCACACACAAAATGCTGGAGGAGCTCAGGGGGCATCTCTGGAATCGAGTAAAAAGTCGATGTTTCGGGCCGAGACACTTCATCAGGACTGGCGTAGACTGGATTGGAGCACCTGTATTATGACTTTATGACCATGAGTTTGAAAGGATGACATTGTGGGACAGTAAAGACGCCCAGTAAACACTTATGCTTCAGGGGAACTCAACCATGCAAACAGTCTGCCGGCAAACAAGAGAAAATCTGCAGACGCCGGAAATCGAAGCAACACACACAACGTTTTGGAGGAACTCAGCAGGCCAGGCAGCATCAATGGAAAAGTTTACAGTTGACATTTCGGGGAAAAACCCTTCAATAGGGCCAGTTTCAACACTCTGGAGGAACTCAGCAGGTCGGGCAGCATCCGTGGAAACGATGAGCCAACGTTTCGGGCCGGAACCCTTCATCAGGACTGTAGAGGGAAGGGGAACCCTTCGTCAATATTGCTGGTCAGCTGTGGAGTCAGCAGATCACAGACACTGTCAGTCCAGAGTCACAGCCTGTGGCTCCAATGAAGCAAACACTGAAAATGAGAAATTGATAACCTGTATAATAATGCATGTTTTTCTGTCTCTCCATTCCTTCTCTATGCCTGATTAAGTGGCAGCATTATAAAGAGCCCTTGGACTATGCATCCAGCATCCTCAGGGCTGAGATAAAGAGATCTTTTCTTATCTCTTCTTTTATTTTATTAATTTATTGAGATACAGCGTGGAATCGGTCCTTCCAGCCCTTCGGGCCACGCGTCCAGCCATCCCCCAATTTAATCGGAGCCTAATCACAGGATTATAATAACCAATTAACCTACCAACCAGTATGTCTTTGGTATGTTTGTAAATGTTTGAGTTCATTTATCGCACCGGACCTGTGGATATCATTCATCGGGTATATTCAAGAGTGGGGCAGATGTCTGAATACAAAGAAAACCAGGAGTAATAGGGAATTGAAAGTGGGCATAAGCCATGATCTTATTGAATATTAAAGCAGTCCTGGGTAGTTACTCATAAACATGAGAAAATTTGCAGAAGTTGTAAATCCAAAGCAACACACACAAGATGCTGGAGCAGCTCAGCAGGTCAGGCGGCACCTATGGAAATGAATAAGCGGTTGATGTTTCGGGCCGAGACCCTTCTTTAGCACAGGGTAGTTAGTTGGATGTCTCCTACTTGCACTTCTGCAGCTCTTACAATGCAATCACTTAGTTCTTCTGTACATAGAATTCATCTTATTAAGATGAAAGAGGAACATTTTCTAACATGGAATCCTCTGTCCCTTCCTTTCTAGTAATCATCAAGTTAATAGCTTGCCCCTTGAAACTTTCTCTAGAGATTCCGTTTCAGGTGAGTGAGTCACTTGTCAGATTTAACATTAATTATCTTGCATAAGAATTGACCCCTTTTAGCTACTGAATTAATTCTTTTAATTTTCAAAGAGAGGTTTTGAATCATTTTTCATCTTTCATCTAAAACAGACAACCGGGTCCCTTGGGGTTCTTCCGCCCCCGTTCCATCACTTACTTTCTAGCTCGGCACAACTCTTGCGTTTACCGCAAATTGCTGGTATTGGGGCGTATTCTGGAGTTATGATATATAGCAAATATTAATTGCAACAGCAACCAATCTTCAGGTCTGAACGTGGATTGTAGATTAAGTTTAAAATGCAGCCCAGACAATGGTCTTTCTAGAGTTGCAGACTGGGGTGATTGCAAACCAGGAATCCTCCATTCACCTGAGATGTCTGGATCTGGACGAATATCACTCACTGACAAGAATAATTAATACTCATTTTGGGTGTGTTGAAGGTATTTGAAAAATGACATGTAACTCAAAAGAAGCATTATAAAAGCATTGTAACCATAGAAATTGTCCTGCTACCTTTGCTTTTTAACATATAAAATGTGATGTAATATTAGGTCTGGAGGCCACTTCTTCCAAGTGTCTCAAATATGATGGCTACCTGTGAGCTGAAGAAAAACGTCTACATCACCAGCTTCAGTGTCTCCCGATGACTTTGTTCAGAGTCACAACTGGCCTAACTGAATTGTCCATATTGAATGAATGTTTTAGCACTGGTGGTAAAGTAATATAAGGATAAATTGGTCTGACATGAAATTCAGACATTGCATCACCGTTTATTCCATCGCCACCTGATCGAATGTATGCATCTCTGAGACTGAAAGACAATGAGCACCAACTGTGGATCATATTGTCTAATCCTGAAAGTTCAACCTGCAGTTCTCATCGTGGTTCATGCTTGTACATTGCTGATGCATATGTTGGAGGACAATTTCCAGACCATTGTCCACTCACTCAATGAAACAAATGCAAAGATAACCCTTTGAATCTACATCAGCAAAATGAAAGTCCTCTATCGATCTGCTCTCACTCCGTAACACTGCCCTTAGATAATAAGGATCTGGAGATCTGGATAACTGGCCGGTGGTGTAGTGGCATCCGCACTGGACGTTGAGGTGAGTGGTTCCGGGTTTGAAACCGGTCAGCTCCTTGCACGCTTTCCATTCCTGTTGGGTTGAGCGTCGAGCTAGCAACCTGGCCTCATAAAAAACAGACAAACGCTGAAGAAATGGCAAGGTTGCCACCCGATGTGCCACAAGGCAGGGACAGGAACAGCAACCAGCCACAGGCGAGGTCCATTAGGCCAGAAGGCACTAAGAAATAGGAGCAAAATTAGGCCATTCAGCCCATCGAGTCTGCTCCACCATTCAGTCATGGCTGATCTTGGATCCCACTCAACCCCAGGCACCATATCCTTTGATGCCCTGACCCATCAGGAAACAATCAACTTCCACCTTAAACATACTCATGGACTTGGACTCCACAACTGCCTATGGCAGAGCATTTCACAGATTCACTACTCTCTGGGCCAAAATATTCCTCCTTACCTCTGTTGTAAAGGGTCACCCCTCAGTTTTAAGGTTGTGCCCTCTAGTTCTGGATGCCCCCACCATAGGAAACATCCTCTCCACATCCACTCTATCTAGTCATTTGAATATTTTAGTAGGTTTCAATGAGATTCCCCTGCATTATTCTAATTCCAGTGAGTACAGGCCTAAAGCTGCCAAACACTCCTCATATGTTAACCCCTTCATTCCCGGAATCATCCTTGTAAACCTCCTCTGGGCTCTCTCCAATGACAACACATCTTTTCTGAGATATAGGGCCCAAATCTGTTGAAAATACTCCAAGTGTGGCCTGACTATTGTCCTTCATTTGCCCTTCTGACCCTCAACACAGGTGTCCCTCAGGGCTGTATCCTAAGTCCCCTCCTTTACTCCCTGTATACCCATGACTATTTCACCACCCATAGATCCAATCTGCTAATTAAATTTGCTGACTTCACTACATTGATTGGCCTAATCTCAAATAATAATGAAGCAGCCTACAAAGAAGAAGTCATCACCCTGACACAATGGTGTCAAGAAAACAACCTCTCCCTCAATGTCGCAAAAACAAAGGAGTTGGTTGCGGACTACTGGAGGAATGGAGACAGGCTAATACTTATTGACATCAATGGATCTGGGGTTGAGAGGGTGAATAGCTTTACGTTCCTCAGCATACACATCACGGAGGATCTCACGTGGTCTGTACGTACTGGCTGTGTGGTGAAGAAGCACAACAACACCTCTTTCACCTCAGACAGTTGAAAAAATTTGGCATGAGTCACCAGATCATAAGGACTTTCTACAGGGGCACAACTGAGAACATCCTGACTGGCTGCTTCACTGTCTGGTATGGGAACTGTACTTCCCTCAATGGCAGGACTTGCAGAATGTGGTGCAGACAGCCCAGTGCATTTGTAGATATGAACCTCCCACTATTCAGGACATTCACAGACACAGGCGCGTAAAAAGGGCCTGAAGGATCATTAGGGACCTGAGTCACCCCAACCACAAACTGTTCCAGCTGCTACCATTTGGGAAACGGTACTGCAGCATAAAAGCCGGGACCAACAGGCTCTGGGACAGCTTCTTCCACCAGGCCACCAGGATGATTAATTCACACTGATACAATTGTATTTCTATGCTATATTGACTGTCCTGTTGTACATACAATTTATTACAAATTACTATAAATTTCACATCGCACATTTAGATGGAGACATAGCGTAAAGATTTTTACTCCTCATGTATGTGAAAGATGTAAGAAATAAAGTCAATTCAATACATAGGCTCAGCATTATCTCTTTACTTTTATATTCTATTCCCCTTGAAATAAATGCCCAATGTTGCATTTGCCTTCTTTACCAAAGACTCAACCTGTAAATTAACCTTCTGGGAGTCTTGCACGAGGGCTCCCAGGTCCCTCTGCACCTCTGATGTTTGAGCCTTCTCCCCATTTAGAAAATAGCTCGCACTATTGTTCCTTTTACCAAAATGCATTATCATACATTTCCCAACACTGTATTCCATTGCTACATTATGACCATTCTTCCAATTTGTCTAAGTCCTGCTGCAATTGCATTGCTTCCTCAGCACTACCTACCCCTCCACCTATCTTCATATCATCCACAAACTCTGCCATAAATCCATCATTTCCATGATCCAAATCATTGATAAGCAATGTGAAAAGTAGCGGTCCCAATACTGACCCCCAAGGACATCAGTAGACATTGGCAGCCAACTAGAAGGAGCCCCTTTTATTCCCAATCACTGCCTTCTGCCCGTCAACCATTTCTCTATCCATGCCAGTATCTTTCCTGTAATGCCATAGGATCTTATCTTGTTAAGTAGCCTCATGTGTGGCACATTATCTAATACTTTCTGAAAATCCAAGTAAATGACATCTACTGCCTCCCCTTTGTCCAACCTGCTTGGTACTTCCTCGAAGAACTCTAACAGACTTGTCACTCAAGATTTCCCTTTCCAGAAACCATGCTGACTTTGACTTATTTTATCATTAGTTTCCAAGTACCCCAAAACCTCACGCCTAATAATAGACTCCAACACTTTCCCAACCACTGTGGTTAGGCTAACTAGCCTATAATTTCCTTTCTTTTGCCTTCCTACTTTCTTAAAGGTCCTGGAGGACTGGTGAGTAGCTAATGTTCCATTGTTGAAGAAGAGAACCAAGGCTATCCTGGAAACTGTAACCTAGTGAGTGTCACATCAGTAGTCAGGAAGTTACTGGAGAGAATTCTTTGTGATAGGATCTACAAACATTTGGAAAACCATGCCCTATTTAGGGAGAGCCAGCATGGCTAAGTGCGGGACAAGTCGTGTCTTACTAACTTGATTGATTTTTTTGATGAGATGATGAGGGTGATTGAAGAAGGTAGAGCTGAGAATATTGCCTACATTGATTTTAGTAAGGAGTTTGACAAGGTCCCTCATGGGAGGCTCATCCAGAAGATTAAGATGCATGGGATCCATGGTGAATAGACCTTTTGGATTCAGACCTGGCCTGCCCATTGACGACTGAGTGAAGTGGCTGAAGAGGCTTATTCTAGCAGGAGGTCTGCAGGGATGTGTTTGTGATGCGTATAAGTGACCTGGATGAAAATGTAGATGGGTTAGTAAGTTTGCAGATGATACGAAGATTGGTGGTGTTGTGGATAGTGTAGATGACTGGCAAAGTATACATCGGGATAGAGATCAGTTACAGTAATGGATGGAGAAATAGCAGATGAAATTTAACCCGACCAAATGTGAAGTATTGCACTTTGGTAGATAGAATGTAAAGAGACAATACACTGTTAAGGCAAGATCCCTGGAAGTGTTGATGAGAATAGTGATTTTGGGGTCCAAGTTC
Source organism: Mobula hypostoma (assembly GCF_963921235.1). Lineage (NCBI taxonomy): Eukaryota > Metazoa > Chordata > Chondrichthyes > Myliobatiformes > Myliobatidae > Mobula > Mobula hypostoma. Next base: position 80,915,699 of record NC_086109.1, read on the forward strand.
ATAGCTTCCTGAAAGTGGCTACACAGGGGGTTAAGAAGGCATATGGAATGCTTGGCTTTATTAGTCGAGGCATTGAGTTCAAAGGTCAGGAATCCATGTTGCAGCTTTCTGTCAATACTCCAGAGTTAGGCTGCATCTGGAGTATTGCATACAGTTCTGGCCACCCCATTGTGGGAATTATATCAAGGCTTTGGAGAGGGGTGCAGAAGAGATTTGCTAGGATGTTGCCTAGATTAGAGGGTATGTGCTATAAGGAAAGGTTGTTTACTCTGGAGCCACAGGGGCTGAGCGGAGATCGGATAGAGGTTTATAAGATAGAGGCATAGACAGAGTAGACAGACGGTATCTTCTTTCAAAGGCTGAAATGTCTAATGCCAAAGGATATGTATTAAAGGCAAGAGGGGATCATTTCAAAGGAGATGTGAGGGTTAAGTTTTTTACACAGAGAATGGTGGATGCCTGGAATGCGCTGCTTGGGGTAGTGGTGGAGGCAGAAACATTACAGACTTTTAAGAGACATTTAGATAGACACATGAATGTGAGGAAACTGGAAGGATTGTGTGGGCAGAAGAAGTTAGTTTAGTTAGCCATTTGATTGCTAATTTAATTGGTTCGGCACAACATTGTGGGCCAAAGGACCCACCCTATGCTGTACTGTTCTATGCTCTACGTTCCAAAACATAGAAACATATTGATTACATTCAAGACCAACATAGTCTGAGGATGGGCTGCAGCCCACATGTATCACCGATATTTCTGGCATCAACATAGCAAGCCCACTACTTACTATCCCTGACCAGAACATTTTTGGAACGTGGGAGCAAACTGGAGCACCCAGAGGAACCCGTGCAGTCACGGGGAGAATGTACAAACTCCTTAGAGACATTGGCAGGAACCAAACCCTGATCACGATTGCCGACGCTGTAGAGTGTTGCGTGAACGACTACGCAACCGTGCTGCGCTACCACTTAAAAAGAAATCAAGCCAAAAAAAAAAGCATTTTTAATATAAGTGCGGCGTTGTTTTCTGGGTAAATTGACTGATGGAGTATATTACAAGAAAATACTTGATCTATCTCTATTGGTAATTTTCATGATAATGGTGTTGAAACAGAATCAGAACTAGGTTGAATATCACTGGCATATGTCGTGAAATATGGTTTTGTGAAAACGTACAGAGTCGATGCATTTGCTTAAAATAAAGATCCGTTTCCCTTTCCAATGCCAGACTCAGCTTTGTCAGCTGTAAAGATCAATATATTTTATAGATATCTAGAACTCTGTTACACTTCGGAGATCTTTAGAACATAGAACAGCACAGAAACAGGCCCTTCAGCCTTCGGCCTCCTGTCCCATGATCCTCTCATATCCCTTTTGCCAATCAACTGTCCAGCTCTTGGCTCCATTCCTTCCTCTCCTGTCTTCTCCTATCATTTTGGATCTCCCCCTCCCCCTCCCACTTTCAAATCTCTTACTAGCTCTTCTTTCAGTTAGTCCTGACGAAGGGTCTCGGCCCGAAACGTCGACTGTACCTCGTCCTAGAGATGCTGCCTGGCCTACTGCGTCCACCAGCAACTTTGATGTGTGTTGCTTGAACTTCCGACATCTGCAGATTTCCTCGTGTTTGCCCTTCAGCCCACAGTGCCTGTGCTGACCATGATGCTAATTTAAATTAAACCCTCCTGCCTGCACAGGATCCATACCTGTCCACGCTCTGCATGTTCATGTCCTTGTCCAAATGCCTCTTCAGTACCTCTACCATGTCTGCTTCCACCACCATCCCTGGCAGTGCAACTTTAAAATTATCACAATTGATTTACAATTAATAATATTGACTTAACCATTCTAATAAACAATTATGTTAATCTCATCTAAAATATATATACTCTTAGAAAATTGTCTTCCACCTTCCAAACTGCGGTCCTGCAATCCCCATTGAAGTTAATGGCATCCCAGAACTGGTGCTTAATCTAAACTGGGAGATAATCACCTCCAGTGTAATTGCAAGAGCCCTTTCAGCTACATTGTCCAGCAACCCCCGATTTAACCCTGCCCTAAACACAAGACAATTTCCGATGACCAGTTATTCTACCAGAGGAAACGCACACGTTGATGGGGAGAATGGACAAACTCCTACAGGCAGCGGTGGGAATTGAACCTGGGTCCCTAATACTGTAGAGTGTTGTGCTAGCCATATGCTACCATGCTGCGCTCAGCTCCAACGCTAAACTCCAGAGGCCGAATGAGTTGAAAGATGCAGCCGCCGGTTCCATCAGTAAATTTGAGATTTCAGCATGTAATAGCTTACAGCCTTTTTAATGTTTAAACACCAGCTGCATCCATCCCACTGTATTCAGGAGGGGTTTCACTTTATCCCTGAATGCTTGAGTACTGAGTTCTTGTTTACTCTGCAAAGCCAGCAAAAGGGATTAAAAAAATGTGCAAAAACAGAGTGTACCACCAACATTGGTTCAGTACCTTTTGCTGCAAGTAAAAATTTCACTTTGGGAGCAGCAGCTGCCTCCAGGTCCATTCGAAGCAGCCTTCACAATTCCGCAATCCATACAGAATCTAGTGAGGTTTATTAGGTAAGAACATACTGCATGCTGGCATGCCACATGTTTAAAAGTGGAAATTTGAAAAGTGCTGCTGATCCATTAGGAGTGAAAGTGGGATAAAACATGTAATTACAGGCATACAATTTCATATAATTGTCTTCAGACCCACCGTTAAAGCAGTTGGTAAGAAAATAACAACGAAGTAAATCAGTCAATCTCCCGCCATCTCATGGCGATTATCATTCTGTTTACATTTCCAAGTGATGGGGTGACAACTAAATGATAATCAAATGTAAGTGTCACAAAGGAATGTATGATATTGGCCAATGAATTGGCAACTGACATATCAAACAGTTCATGTAATAAAAGAGAGTGCTATTTCACTGGGGAATAAACGGTATGGGAAAATTTCCAGAGAGTGTGGAGAACAATGAGTGTAGAAGAGATGCCTTGATTCATCACAAATTGGATCACTATGAGAAAAAGTGTTTGAAATCTGAACCAAAAGGAACTTTTGATCGCAACATTACAAACTGAATAGGTGAATGATTCAGACCGGTTATTCATTTCATTTCTTCTGAACAGGCTTGACCGCATCCTGTCTTTGAATTTCTGATTTCGACCAGAATTTGTGAGTGTCAGGTAGTTCAAAGTGACTTTCTTCAGCTATATATACAATTAAAAAAGTAATTACTGTTTAGTTGTACTATGCATATTTCTCAGATATTATGTCAGTGAATAAAAATGCCTTGTTCTCTCTACTACCATCAGGACAGAGGTACGGAAGCCTGAAGGGACACACTGAGTGATTCAGGAATAGCTTCTTCCCCTCTGCTGTCCAATTTCAGAATGGACACTGAACCCATGAACACTAAAGGCAGCATGATGTTAATGAGTGCACACAATCTTTACTGGCATAGATTGTATCTAAACCTGACCTGTGCATTCAGAAACCTCAGACAAGCCTGTGGCTATTAGTGCAATTTCTTCGCAGAACCAGCAATCGCTGATCGGGGTTCGATTCCCGCCACTGTCTGTAAGGAGCATATATGTTCTCCCCTTGAGTGCATGGGTTTCCTTCAGCTGCTCTGGTTTCCTCGCACATTGCAAAAGCGGATGGGTAGGATTAGCGAGATGTGGGCCTGATATTTGGGAAGCGTGGCGACTCTTGCAGGTTGCTAGTGTAAACGCAGACGCAAATGACACATTTCGCATTTGATGGACAAAGCTTATGTGCGGAAACCCTTACAAGACCAAAGAGATGACTGTGGAGTTTAGGAAGGTGTAGGGTGACCACTCCTCACTGCACATACACAGCTCCTCTGTGGAGAGAGTTAGGAGCACCAAGTTTCTGGGAGTGCCCGTAAATGTACAATCTCACCAGGTCCCTCGACATCTCCTCTTTGATCAAGGAAGCTCAGCGGTGTCATCACTTCCTGAGGAAATTGAGGTGAGTGAGGCTCCCTACCCAAACTCTAACCAAAGTTTACAGGAGCACCATTGAGAGTATCCAGACCAGCTGAGTCATTGAGTATGGGAATTGCAAGGAATCTGACCACATCCTTACAAAGCATTGAGCGGGGGCTGCTGAGGGGACTATCAGGATCTCTCTTCTACCCATTATAGATATTTATCAGGAGCACTGCACATGCAGGGTCCTTAGCCTTGCAAATGAATCTTCCCATCCATCCACCAATCTCTGACCTCCCCTACCATCAGGCAGGAGGTACCACAGCATTAGGACAAGAACTGTTAGGATGGGAAAAAAGCTTCTACTCCTGGGCAGTAAGACTGCCAAACTTCCTGCCACCACCCAGATCTTACCATGTATGAAGAGCCACTGCTTACTTTTTAATTTTGTATCAGATATGCACCTTATTACTTGTTAATTTAATTGTGGTAATATTACTTTATGTGTTTTGTATGTGAGCTATATGTACTGTGTTGTGCAACTTGATTCAGAGAAACATTGTCTCATTTGAAAGGCAATAAACTTGAGCTTGCATAAGCAACACACACATGCTGAAGTGTTACACACGTAGCTGCAGCAGCTCCAATAATCAGCAGATTTGGAAACAGATGCTGTTTTCATTGCTTCTGTCATTTAGGAAGCTGCACCGTAGTGACATTGAGCTGTGGAACAAGATGTCAAACACTAATCAGAGACCAACTGAACCAATTAATAAGTCATTTCGCTGTTGCATTGAGAAGCCAGCATTAATCACAAACAGCTTTCAAAGTGTGAAAAACCCATCAGAAGATCAGTGCAAGAAAAAGAACAGTGTACATGCCACAATAAAATCACTTGTAGAAGACATGCAGTACTGCAGTCTTGGGTTTGATTCATGAGGTGAACCAAAACACCAGGTTTACTATTAATGCTTGGTGTGGTTTTAGCAATCCATCCAGGTAGCACCATATCATGCTGTAAGTACAATGAATTGCTGAGGCAGACATTGGAAATGGATTCTGAAAGAAGAACTGGCCCATTAGCTAAAAATCAGTACAGGAGCCTTAGGTCCCTCACCACCAGTTTCAGGAGCAGTTATTATCCTTCAACCATCAGGCTCCTGAATAAGCATAGATAATTTCACTCACTTCAACGCTGAACCGATTCTACACCCAAGGACTAACTTTCAAGGACTTTGCAAATCAGGTTCTCCGTTTTTAGTTATTTATTTATCTATTTATTTATTGCTATTATATTTTTCTATTTGCACAATTTCCCACAACCTAGACTCAGTCAAGGACTCTTCATCTCATGTTCTTGATCTTTATTACATATTTATAGTACAATAATATAGTACTAATAATAATTATTATTATTATTCAGTTATTATTATTTATTTTTTCTCAGTTCAAGCTAGTAAAACCTGAGGTACCAGTATAGCCAAGCACACTTATTTCTCAATTGCTAGGAACTTTCAGACTATTCTAATGGTGCTTAGTGTCATGGCTTTCTGAAGATTTACATAGATATTACTGTGTAGCCCTAGTTGCTTAATGCTATTGTGTAGTGTCTTTGGGATGATACCAGTTGTAGATGTCACTATTGGGACAATGTATACCTTGCTCATATTCCAAAGCCTTTTAATTTCCTCTTTCAATTCAGCGTATTTCTGGTGTTTTTCACATTGATTTCTTTAGGTTATGTGAGTTTGGAATGGATATATTGTTAAATAAGTTGTTCTTGTTTGTTTATTCTGTATTATTAATCAGTATCCAGATGGTTATTATGGATTGTCCTATCTGTAATAACTGATCAGTCATAACATAATTTGTGGTATTCTGACTCTAAAGCTGGATCAGGCTTGCATTTTGAGTAAGGTGTGATATTATTATTATTATTATTATTATTTATCTTTCTTTTAGCACTTGTACAATTTGCTGTCTTTTGCACATTGGTTGTCTGTCCTGTTTGGTGCAGTCCTTCATTAATTCTATTGTGTTTCTTGTGTTTACTGTGAATGCCCACAAGAAAATGAATCTCAGGATTGTATATGTTGGCAAATATATACTTTGATTATACATTTACTTTGAACTTTGAACTGTGTCTTTGTTTGCAAGTTAGTTATTTGTCAGTCTGTGTGAGTAGTTTTTCATTGATTCTATTGTATTTCTTTGTTCTGCTGTGACTGCCTGCAAAGAATGAATTTCTAAGTAGTATACGGTACTTTGATGATAAATTTTTTACTTTGTACTTTGAAGTATATCTTTGATACTTGCCTGCACCAATACAGTGACCAGTACAATTCAGCCAGCGGTCTGTACTTCTGGTTCATCATATTACTGAGTATAATTGACATTTGCAAAGTAGGTGCTACCTGCCTGGAGATCTGAGAACTACACATCCCACCCATCTCAGTTTTACTACTGAACAAATTCAACCTTGAACCTGGTCAGAGTAAAGTGTCTCGACCTGAAATTATGCTCCCTCTTCTTGAGCACGTCCTTTATTAGCTGAAATTACACTTTGCTTGACAGCGACATTGCAATGACACCAGGAAATGATCATTAAGAGACTTTAATTGTATCATAAGAATTGAAATAATGTAATGCATCATGAATTCCTAGCCTTTTTGTGGCAAATAACCATTCTGTAATTGTTAAAGCCTTGTTATGGTCTCTTTTTAATCTCTTTTCTGTTGATCAGTCATATCTTCTATGAGGATTGCAATAAATAGGGAACATGGGACTGCATCTTAAGCTGCACAAGTACTGACTGTTTGCACAGCCCACTGTATTCTCAGCAAACTGCACCTGCACTCTGCTTCTTTCTGGCTCCCAGCCTTTGGGTCAACTCCAGAAACAATCATGATCTCATTCCTCCACATCAATGTTAACACACAGCTTTTAATTTTTTTTTTGTATTGGAAGCAAATTTCTAGTACAAAAACACTAATATTTACTAAACATTAGTGGGCATGTGCAAAATTAAAATTTAGAAGAAATAATGGAAAGTTTTTTTTTATCTCCAGTGAGCTGAGTTAAAAGAGGCACCAGTTACATTATTTAAGCCTGATGTGATGGTTTGGATGGTGGGGTGGAGATACGTCTCTACCAAAGGAGGTGTAAGGTGCTCCTTCCCTCCACTAGCCTGCAAGTCCCCCTTGGGCAAGGTGTAGCACCTGCTTAGCCCCATCGATCAGGGTGACATGCAGCCATGGGAGCAGGTGGTGAATGGTCGTATGAGCAGTTGATGCATATCACCAGTCCTCCTTCTGCGACCACTGACACCAGGCTGACAATCCCTGAAGAGTATTGATAATGGCTTGTAAAGGCACTGCCCAGAAGGAGTCAATGACAAACCACTTCTGCAGAAAAATTTGCCATAGACAATCATGGTCATGGAAAAACCATGGTCACCCATGTCATATGACACCGCGCATAACGAATGAATGTATGAATGTACGAACGTGATAGTTCTGTCACTACCATGCAGCATTGATTTGAGGGTGGTCATACTATAGATTCACCAGAGTCATACTACAGTTAAAGGTTAAGTATTGTGGATAGGATATATAGAATGAGCAAAAATAGAAAATCATAAACACATCTGTAGATGCTGGAAATCCAGACTAATACACACAAAATGCTGGAAGATCTGAGCAGGTCAGGCAGCTCCACAAAGAGGAATTAATATTCAGCATCTCAGGTCAAGGTGCTTTATCAGGACTGGAAAGGAAAGGGGAAGAAGCCAGAATAGGAAGGTGGGGTGAGGGGGTAAGGAGTACAGGCTGGCAGGGGAGAGGTGATAAGTTCCCAGGAAGAACATGCTGCTGTGATAGCTGCTGGAAAAACAATTAGTGTGTCAGGCTGTATCCTTGAAAGGAGAAACATTCAATGCTTTGGATCTGTGACCATTGGTCAGAACTGGTGTGGGAGTCATGACAAAAGCAAGGGCTAAGATAATGTGCAGGCAAGAATAATTTACAGAGAGTGAGAGGGCAATGCGGGCAAGAGAGTACTTTTAAGATCATAGCTTCATTTTGCACAGCATGGGACCAGCCATTTGGCATACAGTACCAAGACAACATTAGGATGCAGACAAAGGATTCTAGGGTGAGACTTATTATTGGTCAGCTACTTTACTAAGTCTGAAGTATTATTCGCCTGTAGCACATAGATTCTATTGGCTGTCAATACCTCTATTCTCGTAGTGTGATTGGTGATTGATGATGCAAATAAGGAATTTGAACATCCACAAGGTTACCAATTGGTCAATTTTTGTATAAAAATGCCATTCCTTCATTCAATCTTTAAAATAGTTTGATGATAAGGGGTTGGGCTGTCTTCTTGTGCACAGGTAAATAGAATATGATTGGGGAATCTGTCCAATAAATCAGCGAAGACACTGGGAAAGAGAGAGATGCAGATGCTCTTTCCAGTGATGCAATCTGTCTAGGTGAGTCTTACTGCATTTTCTAGTTCTGTTTCAAATTTCCAGCATCTGCAGTTTGATTTTTGGATTTTAATATGTAAAACAAACACATATTCTTGGGAGCATAGGAGGTGCAGTGATGTGAGTGATGTGAGAATTCAGTAAAAGGTGACGCAGAGAAATAGCTAGTAGATCTGTGCCATGGTGCTCTAGTGATCTAAGTTCAATCCCGACCACCAATGTTATTGGTGTAGGGTGGATACATTCTCCCTGGGACTGCGTGAGGTTCCTCCATGTACTCCTGTTTACCCACATGCCAAAGATGTGTTGGTCAGTCGGACAATTGGCCCCTTGTGTGTAGGTTAGCGTAATGGATTGGTAGTGTGTGGGATGAGTTGATGGGAATTTGGGAAGTATAAAAATGGGACATGTGGAAAAAGATGATAATGGGCAGCACAGATTTGATGGGCCGAATATCCTGATGCTGTACCACTTCACTTGACTATAACTTTCTAGATTTGCAGATTTATACTTACATACATTTATGGTTCTATTTTTGTTTTTTTTTAATTTACTTTTTAGCTGGTTTGGCACAACTTTGTGGGCCAGAAAGCTTGTTCCTGTGCTATGCTGTTCTGTGTTCTATACCACAAGCCAAGGTACCTGTCTAGGCTGATCTCATTTGCATTTGTCCCATATACCTCCAAGATTTATTTATCCACGCACTCAACCAAATGATTTTTAAATGTCATAATTGTACCTGCCTCACCCACTTCCTCTGGCAGCTTGTTCTATGTTCCTGCCATTCTCTGTATGAAAAACTTGCCCCTCCAATGCCCATTAAAACTTTCCCGTCTTGCGTTAAACCTATGCCCTCTAGTTTAAGAATTCTAAGTGACCCAAAATGCATCACTTTGCATTTGTTGAGTTAAATTCCTTCTGCCATTCCACTGTCCACCTTCCTAGTTGACCTATATCTTACGGAAGCCTTAGACATTATTCTTTGCCATCCATTACACCACTAATTTTGGTAATCTGAAAGCTGACTAATAATCTATCTGCGTTCTAATCCAAGTTATTAATAGAACAGTGAACCTAGCACTGAATCTTAAAGCACACCATTAGTCACAGGCCTCCAATCCTAAAAACAACCCTCCACTAATACCCTTTGCTTCCTACCACCAAGCCAATTTTGTATCCTGTTAGCTCACTCACCCATGTCTTCTAATCTTCAGACCAATCTACTGTGCCAGAACTTGCTGAGGGATTTGCAGAAGTCTATGTAAACAATCCCCACAACATTTCCCTCATCAATCCTCTTGGATACCTCTTCAAGAGACCTGATTTCCCACATGTAAAGCCACGATGACGTTTCCTAAATTGGTCTTTGCATTTCCAAATGCAAATAAGTTCTATCTCTCAAAATTCCTTCCAAAAGCTTTATGACCTTTGGGAATGCACAGTACTGTGCAAAAGTCTTAGGCACCCTAGCTGCACATACATGCCTCAGATTTTTACATAGTACTGCAGCAATTTTATTATAACAATTTTATTATATTTAAAAAAAAATAAAACAAATTTCACGACATGTGTGAGTGATGATAATCCTGATTCTGATATGAGACTCTATTGTGGACTAAGAGTGGGAGGGAGAGGGGAATCATGGTTGGGAAAAGGAGAAGAGAGAGGGGAAGAATTACGAGAGAGATATTCTGTAGTAATAAATAAACCGATTGTTTGGAATCAAATGACCTGGCCTGGTGTCTCAGGGCTGGGTGTTTCTGCACCCATGCCAAACTCCATCCCTGGCACACCTTCTCTTCCACCTGTCACACATCCCTCCAACCTAACCATTCCCAATATCCTTTGCTCCTACCAGATTTACTCGCTCTCCGCTCCATGTTGACAAATACAGTACAGTGCAAATGTCTTAGGCATCTCAGCTATATAAATGTATCTAAGACTTTTGCACAGTACTGTATTTGTCAACATGGTGCGAAGAGTGAGCTTGTATTTGAAAAACAAAGAGAAAATCTGTAGATGCTGGAAATCCAAGCAACACACACACAAAAGTCCAGTCGCCATTTCAGGCTGAGACCCTTCATCAGACCGGGAGAAAAAAGATGAAATATCAGAATAAGACTCTTTTTTTTTTCCTCCAGTCCTGATGAAGGTCGACTGTACTCTTCTCCATAGATGCTGCCAGGCCTACTGAGTTCCTCCAGTATTTTGTGTGTGGAGCTTTTGTGCTTGTCAAGGTACTTGTAAGATGAGCAAGGAATTTTTCTTTCACCCTAAAAAGAACATCTGTCAGAAGTTCCAATAATACTTTCTATAAACTGTAATTGATTTAAATTATTCACAAACTTCACACCTTCAAATCTGAGATTACTATTAACTCGCTGATAAAACTTTGCCTGTCAGTGATACGGGTGTGGGCTGGGTCTGAGCATATACCAGAATTTCTGAGTATTTGGTGCCTTCACGAGTTGCCCACCAATTCAGGGGACCTCCCATCAATCAGGCTGATCTTCCCTGACATTTGAAAAAACAAATAGACAACGTCATTACTTTTTCATCTGAAACTTTGTCGATCACTTCCTTTGAATAAACTGTGATGGTCTCCCTCCTATAAATTATGAAGGTTTTGTTTCCTTTAGAATCAGAGATATATGTCAAAAGGACATTAAAGATTCTCATTGGAGAGGCAAGGGATTATTTAATTCATTCACAAGATATGGATGTTGTGAGCAAGACCTGAATTTATTACCGATTCCTACATGTCCCTGAAAAGAGAGGTTTGATGGGGCAAGGGCCGGCTACATATGTAGCAAAGGGTCTAGGTGATGTAGGCCAGACACAGTAAAGAAGGCCGATTACATTATCTAAAGGATGTTACCATAATTCAGTCATTCCATCATTGACGTTATTGAGATACAACATTTTTAATTTCAGATTAATTTATTTAAGTAACCCAGTAGTCATGGTCTCTCCATCACTAGTTCAAACCTCTGGAAACTAGGTCAGAAACATGACTACTGAAGAGATAGGGGCTGACAGCTGATAGCAAAGGACTGTGATTAGACAGACAAAAGAAAGACATCAAAGAGGTAGAAGATCAATATCAGGGATGCAGAAAGCTTCTGTTGGAGAGATAGCACATACCACATTCAATCCACATCCTGAGTTTTGCACACTTCAACATCAATCCCAGAATGGACCTGAAGCAAAGCGGTCATCACTAGTTGTTGAGAAATATGCAATAATAGCTATAGTCCTAACTAAGCCCATAGACAGTGATCCAGTTGAACTCTGTTTAGACTGGCAGTAAGTTCCTGATGCCTCAGTATTGGGTTGCATTCAGTGTGCACAAAGTAGATGAGGGGTTCCCGAACTCTCTTATGCCATGGACCAATGCCATTCAGCAAGGGGTCCGTGCCCAGGTTGGCAATCCCTGAGATAGAGGCAATAATTATGAATAAATTCAGACCCCATAGTGGTCTGAATTTCAGTGATGCCGAAGAATGTCTCTACTCTTAGTCTAGACCTGCCCGAAAGTGCAAAGGCCCACAGTGTTCAAAGGAATAGCTTGTGCAAGTGAGCATAACATGTGATGTTATGGGACATTATGGCCGGCTGGTGGTGTCGTGCCATCCGCACAAGACTTCAAGGTGAATGATGCCGGGTTTGCACCTGGCTGGCTCCTTGCATGTTTTTCATCCGTGCTGGGTTGAACATCGAGCTAGCAACTCGGCCTCATTAATAACAGACAAAGTAGTAATGAAATGGCAAGGGTGCCACCCGAGGCACCACAAGGCGCTGAGAGGAACAACAAATATGGTCCATAATCAGCAACCTCTGCCTATTGGAGCATTCAGTAGGCCAGTCATACAATTCCGAAGAACAGTTCCACAGTTCCAATCTGAGTGCAATTATGTCTGAGTGCACCAATCTTACGATGGGCTTGGTAGAGATGAGTGTAGGTCCCTGGTTGGGTACTGTCAGGAGAATTGAGATGTTTCAAAGTGAATAAACCTCATATTTATCAATATTAAAATCCATCTGCCAAGCTTGCCTAGTTGGTTCATTTATTTGCAATTTTGCAATTAGATAAATGTGCTTAATATGATTTCCATGAATGCTATTAATCTCCATGAGATTATTTATCTGGCCAGATGGGGTAGCATCAACAACAAATTATATAATATTTCAAGTTTTCTCCTCATAATATCTGAGCACCAGGAACAGCAGTGACCTGGAACGAACCGCTTCAGAACTGTGCTAGTCAGAACTTTTCTTAATTATTATCAACTTCCGTTTCCTATTCCCAGATCAGTTTTCAGCTCAGTTAACTAATTCGCCAATATTTCCATGAACTTTGATTAGTGCTAAAAGCCTCGCGTGTGGAACTTAATTAAATTGATATTGAAAATCCAATTAAATTATAGCCACTAGATATCCCTGCTCCATTAATCCAGTTAACTCTTCCACAGTCTTTTTACTGGAGAGTCCAGAATGAGCATTTTGCACTCCCAAGCCATGCTAAGTTCATCAATATATTTCTCCTCCAAATGTTGGCACAATTGGTCTATTCCCTCCACTGTGATATTACTATTCCAAAACACAGTGTCCTCCTAATTTTTAATCAACTTCTAACCCATAGCCTGGTTTTGCCCTGAATTCCCTGAGTACTCTTTTGTATATCATCCACATGCAACTTTAACAAATGCCTTTTAGTTATCTAACTCCACCAACAGAAGCATGGACCAAAACTCACTGTGATGTTACTTCTAAAAGATGGATCAGACAGGATCATTCCCAGTTCATGGAGTACATTGTGTCTGAGTAATCTCTATCCGTGGTGTTCCTGTTTTAAGCAAGCAGCCTGGAAGGCAATTGGCATTTTGGCCTTTATTGTGAGTGAATGATACAAGAAAGTATTTACATAGACAATTATACAATTATATAATGAAATAATTATACAATTATAATATTGTCTATGTACATTTAGTGGCCACTCTATTAAGTACAGCTGGTCGTTAAAGCAAATATGTAATCAGCCAATCACCTGACAGCAACTCAATGCATAAAAGCATGCAGACATGATCAAGAGGTTCCGTTATTGTTCTGACAAAATATCAGAGTAGGGGTGAAATGTGATCTAAAGTGATTTTGACCATGGAATGATTGTTGGTGCCAGACGGGATGGTTTGAGTAGCCTAGAAACTGCTGAATTTCTGGGATTTTCACTCACAGCAGTTTTCCAGAGTTTACAGAGAATGGTGCGAAAACAAAAAAAAAAAAAGTCCAGTGAGTGGCAGTTCTGTGGATGAAAATGCCTTGTTAGTGAGAGAGATTGGAAGAAAATGGCCAGACTGGTTCAAGCTGACAGAAAGGTGACAGTAACTCAAATAACCACACATTACACCATAGGTTTACATAAAAACATCTCTGAGTGCACATGTTGAATCTTGAAGTGGATGGGCTACAGCAGCAGAAGAACATGAACATAAACTCGGTGACCACTTCCTTAGGTATAGGGGGTTCCTACTAAAGTGATCAGTGGGTCTAGATAACAGTTATTTGTTTGTACATTGAGTTTTATAGGATTGATTTTGTATTTATATTCATTGTGTGTTTTTCTTTCTGTTTTCTTATTGTGTTCCTTATCCTTATTGTGGTTACTTAAGGCTGTCATAGCCAGGGAAGGTAGTGGGGAAGAAGCTCCCACTACTTATTCAATGTTTCCAATGGCATGAATTTCAAATAGCCTCTGACAAATCCAAGGGGAGGGTACTAGTTCAACTAAGTATTTCCAGAAATGAGTATTACAAATCCAAAGAAGTAATAGTCGTGTTGCCTAAAAATGAAAACCTTAACTTGAAACTGGGTGGCCTCCTGAACCATTTAAGGGGGGCATGTATAGCAATTTAGAATCAGACACACTGATGAACCTGGAGACAAAAGTAGGCCAGAACTTCTATCTTTGTACTGCCTCTGCAGAGTATCAGTGAACCAGAGGGATTTTTATAACAATCTGGTCATTTCATGATCACATTGACAAACGCCAGCTTTATATTCCCCATTTATTTATTTACTTGAATTTAAGTTCTGAGTTCCTAAGAAGGGATTTGAACACGTGGCTCTGGACCAATAGACCATGTTTTTGCATGTTGGTTCAGTAAATTAACCACTGCTATCAGACCCTTGTGGGATCAAGCTGACAAACCAGAACCCTTGACTGAGAATCAGGAGGCATAAGTTTTAATTATTTATTGGCTTGTCTGTTGAAGAAATGCAAAGAAACTAGATAAAAATATGGAATATATAAAAAAAACTAAACAGTACTGAGCATATTGAACTGCATTAAAACTCATCTCGTTCATTGATGTTCCTTAAGTTAAGGAGGTCCCAAATTCTATAAATTCTGCAGTTCTGATCACTTACCTACAGGAAAGATATCAATAAATTGGAAAGCGTTCGGAAAAACATTACGAGGATGTTGCTGGGACTTGAGGACCTCATTTATAGGGCAAGGTCGAGGAGTGCATGAGAACAAAGGATGATATTATAGAGATATATTAAATTATAAGGGGCATAAATAGGGAGAATGCATGCAGCATTTTTCCTTATCAGGATGGTGAGACTAGAACTAGAGTCTCATGGGTTTAGGGTGAAAGGTGAAGTATTTAAGGGGAATCTGATTGGGGAAGTTCTTCATTCAGAAGGTGGTGAGATTTGAACAAGATGCTAATGGAAATGGTAGATGGGGGCTCATTTGTAACATTTAAGAGAGGGTTGGATAGGTACATGGATGAAAGAGGTATGGAGGGTTAGGATCTGGGTGCAGATAGTGAATATATCCAGTTATGGGAAAAGCCATCCCCATCATTGAGCACATCCACATGGAGAGCTGTCGCAGGAAAGCAGTATCCATCATTAAGACCCCCCACCACCCACGCCATACTGTCTTCTCACCGCTTCCATCAGGAAGATGGTACAGGAACCTCAGGACTCACATTATCAGGCTGAGGAACAGTTACTACCCATAGCTGTCGGGCTCTTGAACCAGAGGGGATAACATCACTCAACTTCAATCGCGCCATCACTGAACTGGACTCACTTTCAAGGACTTTTCATTTCATGTTCTTGATATTTATTGCTTAATTATTTATTATTATAATTTATTATTATTTCTTTAATTTTTCTTTTGTATTTGATAGTTTGTTGACTTTTGTTTATCTACTCTTTTTGGTGTGGTATTTCTTCAATCCTGTTTTGTTTCTTGGATTTACTAAGTATGCCCTCAAGAAAACAAATCTCGGGGTTGTATATGGTGACATATATGCACTTTAATGATAAATTTACCTTGAACTTTGAGGTAGTTGGGACTAGGAAGACCAGGCTGGCACTGACAGGATGATTCAAATGGCCTGTTTCTGTGTTGTAGTGCTCTAGTACTCTATAAGCTTATTGAATTTCTACATCCAGTGGTAAATGTGGCTAAAGACTCTTTTGTCTATGCTCTGAGGTGTCCCAGTAACCCACTCAGTTACAAAGGCAAGTAGCATAGGCCAACTGCCAAGCCCTGAGTTTTGTCTCCAGCCCACAGCATCAATGGAAGAGCAGTGAGCAGACAAGGAGGAGAAGAAAAGAAAAATGAAATGAAAGAAGAAATCTCCAATAAGCAAAGCGGCTGCTGTCAACTCAAAGGTGAGCAGCAATTGTCCCGTTCAGTCATGCCAGTTATTCATTGAGTGATGATGAAGCCAAACAATCGAACAAGTAATGGAATCATTTCATTCAGTTAACCGCTTTTCACGCTCCATACAAACCTCCTGCTATTCCCATTCATTTATCATTTATTCCAATTTCAATCTCCCCATTGAGAGCCTCGTAACAAATGCAAGTTCTGACTATGTGTCAAACCTCTTTTCCAAGCTGTGAGACTTCTGAATACCCTGCACATTACTGGGTGCACATCCAGTAAACATTATTTATGATGCCAGAGGCATTATACCATTGTATACTTAACTATATGTCATATATGGACTTTATATCAACTTGTACATCCGCAGATCTTTTTAAATTATCTGTTAATATTATCTTGTTAATATTACTTCATGTGATGTATGTACTGTGCACCTTGGTCCAGAGGGACTTTGTTTCATTTAGCTGTATACATGTGTATGGTTGAATGACAATAGACTTGAACTTGAAACCATTTTGAATAGGGTTGATGGGCTTGGAGAGAATGCGCCTGGTGGGGAAGTAAATGTACAGGTCCTTAAATTTTGGAGGGTTATCTTTGCACATCCTGAACGTCTTCTGGTGATTGTGAGCATACAAGTCTGCGATCTCACCAGATTACTGCGGAGTGTCATGCTCCCCTTATCCCTGGAAACGTGTGCCTGGAGACCCCACCGGACGGTCAAGTGTCAACATTTCATGCAAGGGATGTTTGGCCAGTTGCTGTGGGTCTCCTCTATTAATACTAACCATTACGATATGAATGGCCCTTGTTGTCTTGAACCTCCTGCAATTACTGCACTGAAGTATCAACAAAACCTATAATTATTGAAAAGGAATTATTCAACATGCTTGTTACTTAAACCTTCCTATTGGATTATTATTGAGGCTTTGCAAAGGAAACTGTTCCAATCAATGAAAATAAAGCCTATAATAGTTAATAATATTCCATATCCATTTACAACATCAAATTAAAAGCCTGTTATTTATTTTGGAATATTTTCAGCTTTATCTTAATTAATCATCAGGAAGGATACCAAAAGTCCCTGGCTCATATGGAAACTCTCAGCAAGAAGGACTGTTTCCATTAGAAACAAGGCCTGAGAAATGCAAAGTACAAAGGGTGCACTGTTGGAACTGTGTTCAGCGGTCAAATTAACATGTACACTTGCTCATTAATGCAAATATATAAACAGCCAATCGTGTGGCAGCAACTCAATACATAAAAACATGCAGACATGGTCAAGCGGTTCAGTTGTTGTTGAGACCAAACATCAGAAGGAGGGAGAAATGTGATCTTAGTGACTTTGACTACAGAAAGACTGTTGATGCCAGATGAGGTGGATTGAGTATCTCAGAAATTTCTGATCTCCTGGGATTTTCACACCCAAAAGTCTCTGAAGTTTACAGGGAATGGTGCAAAAAACAAAAAAAAAAAATCCAGTGAGCGGTAGTTCTGTGTGTGAAAACACCTTGATAATGAGAGAGGTCAGAGGAGAATGGCTGGAAAGTTCAAATTAACAGGAAGGCGACAGTAACCCAAGTAACCATCTATTACATCAGTAGTGTGCAGATGAGCACCATCTCTGAATGCACAATACGTTGAACATTGAAGTGGATGGGTTGCAGCAGAAAAGACCACAAAAGTGCATTTAGTGGAGATGTTATTAAGTACAGGAGGTGCCTAATAAATTGGCCACTGAGTTTAAGTCACAGCAACTCAAAGATGTTGCAGTGAGATCTATTGCATGCTGCTATAAAATGGAAAATGATATTAAACAAAAGATGATGCAGAATCCTCCTGGAACACATCCTTGTCGAACAGATGTCAGTGCCGAGACATTTTTGTGGTTGCTGTCAGACTTCATCAAACCCACAGTAAAAGGATAATAAGTGTTGGGAAAAAATGCAATCGATATTTATGCTAGGCTGCACCACAAACAAATTTAACATTTAATGCAAGCCAAAATTAAATTACCTGGCTCTGCTGCTTTACATTAAACATAGAATGTTTTATTTTTTTCCCTCATTTTTAAAGCAATTTCTGCAGTTGTTTACATTGGATGCCGAAAATCAATTCTGTGAGCTACTTGAATTGTGCTAGTGATTTAATCATTGGTGCAGTGTAAGAGGAATATTAATTCTCTCTTTCGCACTGAAAAGCATTGGAATGGGAGTTAAAATGAAAGCACTATACTTATAACTCATTTTCCAATCCCACAGATATTTTAATATCTTCAGCTGGGTGACTTATCCACTTGACTCGTTTGTGGGCCATGTGTAAACCTAGAGACCGTTCACATGGGTAGGCTAGCAACGCAATTTTAGTGCTTCACTAAGCAGTCAGGCAACTGACACAGTCCGCCCAGTAGGCACAAAGCTGTCAACCTGTCAGGTAAAGGCTATCATTGTGAGTTCATAGTATGATCTCTTAAAGAAGGTATAAACATTGTCCAAAGCTACTTTTGATATATTGCCATCAATTGTAATCTGTAGCTAAACCGTGACTTGAACCACAAACGCAAAAGACTCCCAGATGCTGGAATTACAACAGAGCAACACACATAAAACGCTGGAGGAGCTCATAAGGTTAGGCAGCGTCAATGGAAATGGATAAAAGCCAATGTTTTTGGCTGAGACTATTCATCAGGGCTGAAAATGAAGGAGGAAAATGCCAGAAGGATGGGGAGGGGAAGAAGGACAATCTAGAACGTGGGTGGAGGGACGATGAAGTAAGAAGCTGGGAGATGATAGGAAGAAAAGGCAAAGGGCTGAAGAAGGAGGAATATGATAGGAGAGGAGAGGGAAAGAGGAAGGGCCCCAGATGGAGGTGATAGGCAGGTGAGGAGAAGAGGTAAGAGGCCAGAGTGGGGAATTGAAGAAGAGGGAATGGTGGAAGGGAAAAAACATCACCAGATATTGGAGAAATTGATGTTCATGCCATCAGGTTGGAGGCTACCTAGACGGAATATGAAGTGTTGCTCCTCCAACCAGAGAGTGGCCTCATCGTGACAGAAGGGGAGGCCATGGGCCGACATGTGGGAATGGGAATGGGGATAGGAGCAACACACACAAGTTCCTTTGGAAGTACAGCATGGGAACTGGCCTTTCCAACCCAACGTGCCCACACCACTGAATGACACCAATGTGACCAATTCCTCGCCTAGCCCATGTACCCTTGGAATGTGGAAGGAAACCCATATAATCAATAAGGCGATGCTTGAGATATTCTCAGCCGCAATGTCAACTGCTTATTCCCCTCCACAGATGCTGGCTGACCTGCTGAGTTCATCCAGCATTTTGTTTGTGTTACTTCTTTAATGACCATGTTGTCTGAACAATGAATGGAAACTGACCACAAAACTAACAAGCCAGTGACTGGAAACCAACAATATTATAAACTGAGGGCAAACTGACTATAACCTATTGGGCAGTGATTTAAATAGTGGCACAGACTTCCTAGATCCTTGATCGTGGCTGCACATTGTCCAAGAAATGACTTCACCTACGAGCACGGCATCTGACGTAAGAGTAGTACCGTGGGTGCACATTAATTCATTTCTTTAACTTGCATCCATTTAGAACAGGGGTGGGGAGGAATTTCTTTAGCCAGAGAGTGGCGAGTCTGTGGAATTCATTGCCACATACGGCTGTGGAGGCCAAGTCATGGAGTATTTAAAGTGGAGGCTGATCGGCACTCGATTAGTAATGGCGTCAAAGGTTGCAAGGAGGAGACGGGAGAATGGGGTTGAGAGGGATAGTAAATCAGTCGTGATGCAATGCTGGAGCAGACTCGATGGCTGAATGGCCTAATTCTGCTCTCGAGTCTCATGCTTGAGACTCTTCCCACATTATTGAACCCGCACCCCCCCCGTCAACCCCTTGAACAGTTTGTTTCTTCCACTCGATATGAGGAGACTTACAGACTCAGACTGACAACACTTATTAAGATGAATCATGGATAAACATCAAACCATCATGCAGAGATGCTGAAATTCATTCATTTCAACACAATTATTCTGAAACCAGCATCTGCTGTACATTCTGCAATTAAATTAAAACCTATTATCTAATCTCGAATGCTCACAATTAAAAACTTCAGAATGTAAGGCATTAAATAAATTAAATTAGCAGCTCTGAAAAAAATGCCTCTGGATATCTTCTGTTATCTGTTGTTTGAAATGCACCATTGCTGTTGCTATGACTTGTGGATAGTGCACTCACCTGAGGAACTTGTTCAAATCTCCATTCTTCATGTATTCAAAGACCATGATGAGGGGATCTCCATCCACACAGACCCCATAGAACTTCACAATGTGCTCATGACGGAGATTGGTGAGGAGCTCCGCTTCTCTCTGGAAATCTTTCCTCGCAGAGACGGTGGCATCTTTCAAAGTCTGGAAGGGATGGACAGAGTATGAGATGGTAAGATTGCTTCAATCATCGTTTGTGAAAGTAAGCCAGTTTAAGTCTCTGTCGTTCACTAGCTGGACCTGAACCTGAATTATTGCATTCAATGCTGTGAAGGATTTAAAGGCTAGAGAAGGTGCAGAGGAAATTCACTGGGGTAGCGCTGAGTACAAGCAAGTTCAGTCGCATGGTAGAAGGAAGTACATGGTTCAGTACAAAAAAAGTTTCCGTCAGGGAAGAGTCTGTGTAGCATCAATGCCATGATCACCTGACTCAAATACAGTTACTTCCTCAAGCCATCAGGCTGATCAACATCTCCCACCTTTACCCAGTAACCCATCCCATCACACACCCTACCACCACTACTTTCAGAAACAGCTTATGCAGAGATACTCCTGTGCCTAGCATTACTCTATATACAGTCTATGCATATAAGCTTATCTTATATATTTGCATTTATTGTGTCATTAATACTTATTATGTTTTTATTATCCTGCATCAATTCTTGAGTACAATCATTTCATTCTCCTTTACACTTGTGTATTGAAGAATGACAATAGACAATCTTGAATCTTGAATGGAGTCCAGGCAAGTTGACATTCTTCATTTATTATGTGGTTTAGGAAGAGATTTAATAGAAAACTTCAAAGTGACAGGGGTTATGATGGAAGTGACTGAGGGACACTTCCCAGTGCAGGATGGTCAGTAACTAAAGGATATCGATTTACTGCAATGGGCAAAAAGAATTGGGACAAGTTTCAAATTATTTTTAGCTAAACAGTAGTATTTATGCTCTGGAATGCACTACCTGAAATGTCAGTGTAATTAGATGTATTAATATATTTCAAAAGAGTAATGGATCCCATGTTTGAAAACAAAGTACAGTGGATTCCAGTTAATTGGGCAATCGATTAACCAGGGCAGCCCTTTATATGGGACAACTCTTAAAGAACAAAAACATATCAAGAAAATTGCTGAGATTCCCTTAATTTATTTTGGGACTCTATGCCACTTTATTGGGACAGGAGGCTGCTGCTGAACAGGGGTAACTAGCATCAGTTATGCGCACTTGTGTGTCCATAAGACACTGCACTGTGCTCAGAGCAAACAGTTTTTAAACAATGTCACTTGTGTGTGTTTGCGTTCAAAAAGCAGTGATTTTTGTCACTTATAGTAGGGAATAAATAAGCAGTAAGACAATTCAGAACTGTTTTGCTCACGGTGGTTTCAAGCATTTGGGCATGGAGATGCCAGAGACGGCCAGGAGTAAAAATGAAACTATTTCACTACTTCAACAAGTTAGAAACAGCAAGGAATTTGAAGGTATCGGCAATCATCTTGAATGTTATAATGAAAGATTTGGAGGATGCAGTCATCAGTAGCATTGTATGAAGGCAGTCCATTATCTGTACTAGCTGTCTGTACTGATTTTGTTCATTCCTCTGTCAATAACATTAGAATCTAATACGCAGTTTTATAGTACTGTAGTGATGTTGTTAGTATTCTAATTTGTTCTGTATTTTATTTAAATATATCATTTGTTACTCAGTATGTCCTTTTTTATATTTTTTAATCCATATCCATGAAACTTGAGCTAATTGGTGCAGCCACTTAATTGGGCGAAAATGTACTGATCCCAATGTGTTCCAATTAAACAAATCCATTGTATTTGCAGGTTAATGGGAGAGAACAAGAAAATGGGAATAACTATATTTCTCTTTTAAACAGCTGGCCATGCATAATGGCTCAAATGGCCTCTTCCTGTGAGTTATGGTTCCATAAGTAGATTCCACAACATTTCCCAAAATGTGATGAGGTATTTAGCACATGGCAGTACAGACACTTCACTCTATGATGTTGTGCCAAGCTTATAACCTACTGCAATATCAATCTAACCCTTCCCTCCTATGTAGCCCTCCATATTTCTTTCATCCATGTGCCTATTTATGAGTTTCTTAAATGACCCTAATGTATTTACCTCCAGCAGTGCACTCCATGCACCCACCATTCTCTGTATATCTGTCTCTGACATCTCCCCATAATTTCCTCCAAATACCTTAAAATTATGGCATCTTATTAGCCACTGCTGCCCTAGGAAAAGCTGCTGGCTCTCCACTCCAGCTATGCCTCCTATCATCTTGTATATCTCAATCAAGTTGCCTTTCATCCTCCTTTGCTTCAAAGTGAAAAGCCCTAGCTTTCTCAACCTACCTTTGTAAGACATTTTCTCTAATGGTGGCAAATCTCTTCTGCAGCCTCTCTAAAGCTTCCACATCCTTCCTATAATAAGGCAACCAGACCTGAACACAAGACTCAAGCAGCTTCAAGAAGCTTTCCCTGTCATTCTGTAACCTGCTGCAGCTGCCAATTGGTACGATCCCTCCATAACTAACGTTAAGGACTGAGAGAGAGCCCATCGCAGTCCAAGCCCAATGTTGTAGGATTCAGGTGTGTCTCTCTCAAGAAATAAAATGAGGGCCAGTGTCTTGTTTGATTTCGGGACAAAGGATCAGGGAAAATATTTGATACTCAACACTTGGTTATAAATCTTAATCTGGATGAAAAGCCAGCATTAATTTCAATTTGCAACAATTAATAAAGATGAATTTTAGATAAATTGGTGAATTAGATGCTCAGCTGTGAGACACATAGCACACTCACCTTAACTGCCACCAGCATCTTGTCCTTGGTTGGGCTCAGATTGTAACATTCAGCCAAGAAAACTTTCCCAAATGCTCCCTCGCCCAGCTCACGCTTCAGAACAATATCTCTCCTCTTGATATGCTGTACATCTGTGACGGCAAACAAGACAGTGACTGTCCGAGGTTGAGATTCGCATCATTGGTTAGATACCAGCACTAAATCGTGGCATATCTGAATATAATTGGTAAGAAAGTAATCATTGCAATTACGGCAACCTTAATTCAATTTGCCAGATTATCCAGCATACACACAAGGAAACATCAATAGGCAAGCAATAACATCAGGAGTGTATAGATCATTGTTCAACTACCCATTCTTTTGGAAGCATTTCCTAGTCTTGTTCAGTATACAAGGACTCCTGATTTAAGAAATGATTGCTGGTTTAGATTTTTGCCTGGGATTGTTTGGCTCAGGAAGGAACTTACCCCTTCTCATCTTCTCACCTGCCCATTACCACCCCACCTCCGCTGCGTTTAGTGTCCCTCCTCCTTTCCTTTCTCCCATGACCCATTGTCCTCTCCTATCAAATTCCCAAATTTTTCATCCCTTTAACTCTTCCAGCTATCACCTTCCAATTCCTTACTTCATCCCCCCTCCCCCACCCAACCATCTTCCCCCTCACCTGGTCTTACCTATCCCCTGCCTGCTAGTACTCCTTCCCCTTCCCCACCTTCTCATTCTGGCTTCTTCCCCCTTCCTTTCCATTCCTGATGAAGAGTTTTGGCCCGAAAATTGGACTGTTTATTCCTCTCCCGAGATGCTGCCTGACACTGAGTTTCCCCAGCATTTTGTGTGCGTTGCTCTGGAATGGGAAAGAATTCTTCCCTCTGAATGCACCACAGATAGGATGACCTAAGGGCGGTCCCCTGCCTAGTGAGACTTGGAGGAGAGGTTGCACTTGCCGATCTTTAGCTATTTCTGATCATGTGATGATGCAAAGAGAGTGTGTGACAACTTGGTCAATGAGCAGCTGTCACCCAGGCAATAAAGTGGTGGCTGCTTACACCCATGGGTGGGGCAGTGGTCTAGCTAGTATAGCTGTTACCACACAGTTCCAGTGACCAGGGTCCTGCTGTTCTGTCTGTGTACAGTTTGCATTCTCTCCCTATAAATTTGTGAGATTATTTCCATATTCCAAAGAAGTGCAAACTGGTCGCTAAATTGTCCATTATAAATTGCCTACAGTCAGTAGCTAAGTGGTGGAATCTAGCAGACTGTTGTTGTAAATAGGGACGAAAACAATGGGGTTATTTTCGGATTCGTGTCAGTAAGTGCTTGTTGTCTGGCGTGAGTTGCATGAGTCAAAGAGGCTGTTTCTGTGCAATGTGACAATTGCCTGAGTGACTGCTACTCACTGACCAAGCCACAACACGGCCTCTTCTTACCATCACGTACTTTAGAATGGGCTACAGTTCGGCAAACGCAAACTCTCCTTCAAGTCTCACTTGGCAGTGACCAGGAGCAGGGAACCTTCCTGAAGGCCAAGCAGTCTGTAGTGTATTCAGAAGGAAGATTTTTTTAAATTTTCTGTTCCAGAGCAAACCCACACAAAATATTGCGTACTTTAGCCCCAGTCACCACCGTCAGCAGACACCAGCCACTCACCACCCCGGACATGTTCTCTTTTTGTTACTACCATTAGGGAGGAGGTACAGGAATCTGAAGACCCACACTCAGTGCTTTAGCACAGCGTCTCCTCCTCTGCCTTCAGATTTTTGAATCCATGAACACTACCTCACTATTTCTCTTCAGCACTAATTATTATATTTTTATTATATCTTCCATTGTACAGCTCCCACAATGCAAAAAAAATTATGCAAACAGCACTGTGCAAAAGTCTTAGGCTCATATATATAGTTAGGGTGGCTAATGGTCATAGTCATAGTCATACTTTATTGATCCCAGGGGGAAATTTACTTTTACACAGTACCGTAGTGATTTTATGTATTGCACTGTACTGCTGCCGCAAAAAAAGACAAATTTCATGACATATGTGAGCGATGATAAACCTGATTCCGATATGAGTCTTTATTGTGGACTGAGAGTGGGAAGGGGGCAGGGAGAGGGGAATCATGGTTGGGAAAAGGGGAGGGAGCAGGAAGCACCAGAGGGACATTCTGTAATGATCAATAAACCAAGTGTTTGGAAACAAGTGACCTTGCCTGGTGTCTCAGGGATGGGCATGTCTGCACCCATGCCACCCCCGCCCCAACACCCCATCAGTGCCACCTCTCCCCACACCCCTCCTGCAGCACTCCACACTTGCCGTTCCCAGAATCTTTTTCTCCCGCCAGATTTACAAACTCGCTCTCCGCTCCATATTGAAATTTACAGAACTGTGCAAAAGTCTTTGGCACCTATATATACCTAAGACTTTTGCAGAGTTCTGTAGCCAGTCACCACTTCATTAGGTACACCTTTACACGTGCTTAATATCGCAAATATCTAATCAGCCAATCATGTGGCAGCAACTCAATGCATGAAAGGGTCTCGGCCTGAAACGTCGACTGTACCTCTTCCTAGAGATGCTGCCTGGCCTGCTGCGTTCACCAGCAACTTTGATGTGTGTTGCTTGAATTTCCAGCATTTGCAGAATTCCTGTTGTTTACTTCAAGTCTTGAGGTGGCTGGGCTACAGAAGCAGAAGATCACACACTCCTGTAGCTGATAAAGCAACCACTGAGTGTACGTCAGTGTCAGTAAACCTGATCCTCAGGAATAGACTTATTTCAAGATGTCACAATGAGCTACTAGGCAAACACAGGAGAAATGGAGACACACACTGCACTCAGCTGACCAAACCCATGGGCTCAGCATGTGATGGTCAGCTGTCAGCTTCTGTAGCAAACGGAATGGGAAAGTGTAAGGAGGAGGAGAGAGCTGATCAGAAATAGAAGCAGAGACACAGAAAACCATCTAGGTACAGAAAAGGTAGGATTTCAAGTTATACTCTTGAAATCTTGCCACTGTAATTTGTTCCCAGCTATGCACTGTTTCAATCCTTTTTATGTGATAAGGTTAACCATCAGAAAAATAGTGTCCCTTGCTTAGCAAGAACAAACTGAATCGAATTGACAAACCTATTCTAATTACTTTAAACACGATGCTGGAAATTCAAGCAACAAGCACAAAATGCTGGTGGAAGGCAGCAGGCCAGACAGCATCCATAGGAAGAAGTACAGTCGACGTTTCAGGCTGAGACCCTTCGGCAGGACGGCCTGAAACGTCGACTGTGCTTCTTCCTCTGTATGCTGTCTGCCCTGCTGCGTTCCACCAGCATTTTGTGCGTGTGTTGCTAGGTTACTTTGACTGCTTATCAGGATCTGCTAGCCGTAACACCTACTAAACCTAACTGAAGCTCTTGGTCAGACAGAGTGTCTGCAGAGAATAATGCTTCATTCAGCAGATCCAGGGCTGCGGGTGAGTGAGGCAAGACAGTGATGCACAAGAAAAGCAGCAACGTTTTTTAAAAAATCGAGAGTACTGCTGGAGGAATGGCACAAAAATGCAGAAACACTGTCTTGAAATGAACTTGCCTTTTGCCAGCGGTTCAGAAGAGGGCCAACAGGTCAGTCCCTCCTTGCTGGACAGCTCCTCTCCTACCTCCATTTCTGCACAGTGGACCCAAGGTGGACATCGTGCCCTGGATGCTTGTGTACATAACCTCTAACTTTGCGTCAGGTCTTGCCACTGAGTTCAGAGGTGGTTTCTGATTAAACATTGCTGAGAGGCCAGATATATTTATAGCAAATCATGAGAACAAGATATTTCGTAGATTGAACCTAGGAATTCTGCCCTGAAGAAGGGTCTCAGCCCGAAACATCATCAGACACTTCCCGACCAGCTGAATTCCTCCAGCATCTTGTGTGCATGGCTTTGGATTTCCAGCTTCGGCAGTCTTTCTCGTGCTTAGTTTCTTCAGATGCTGGAAACCCACAGCAACACACACACATATACACACACACACATATACACACACACACACACGCACACACACACACACACACACCAAAGCTAGAGAACTCATCAGAGGTCAGGCAGCATCTAATAGTTGATATTTCGGGCTGAGACCCTCTATCAAGGGTCAGAGCAAGAAATCACAGATTTCATAGCAAGCCAGCTCTGGGTGGTGTATCTGCTGGGTTACTGTGCATAGAGTGGCATGGTAGCTTAGCGTTTATTATAACGCTTTACAGGGCCAGTTAAAGTTAAAGTCTATCCCGAGCCTTGTGGCCCATTAGGCCAGTGCATACATGAAGCAACTGAGAGTACGAGACTCCCCCCCAGATAGGGCACCAGTCTATCGCAAGGTTAACCCCCAGCATTTTTGCCGATACCCATTTTCAGCTGGGTGGACTGGAGCAGTGTGTAGTTAAGTGCCTTGCTCAAGGACACAACACGCTGCCTCGGCCAAGACTCGAACCCACGACCTTCAGATCGTGAGCCCAACGCCCTAACCACTTGGCCACGCGCCACACTTTACAGGGCCAGTGACCTGGGTTAAATTCTGGCCTCTGTCTGTAAGGAGTCTGTGCATTCTCCCCATGGCTGTGTGAGTTTCCTCTGGGTGCTCTGGTTTCCTCCCACAGTCCAAAGATGTACGAGTTAGTAGATGAATTGGTCACGTGGATGTAACTGGGCAGCACAGTCTCACTGGGCCAGAAGGGCTTGTTGCCATGCTGTACCTCTAAATAAAATTCTGTGAATAAATGTAAATGTAAGTATTGGCTTGTGATTTTAGTTTAATTACTATTACGCTTGCTAAATGCGCTTTAATTATCTTTTTGATGTTTTGAATACAATTGTTAATTAAACTTAAGCTGTTTTTAAATGTCCCACATGCTGTTTAAAAGAGCAGTGACAGCTCAAGCCACCGTAGTGGTGTACTACCGGGCTCCGCCACCAGAGGCTCCACTATCTCTCACTGGCTGGTTGAAGCCACAGCACTCCTCGAGGATCATCCTTAAAATCTCCTTCTTGGCCACGTGGGAGCAGCTGGGGGAACGCTGTGATAATCATTCTCAAGGTGTGAGAACTGCATCTTCAGCTTGTCAGATGCACTGTGCTTCAATTAAACAAACGGCGAGGTGGTTCCGGCCTGGTCTGCCGTGACAACCCACAGGAGAGTTTACAGGCTCAGTTGTGTCACTCGAGTATAAAGAGAAGCTGCTTCTTGGGTTGGGAGGCAATATAATGCACAGAGGCAGCAGCCCACAAAACGTCAATCACGCTGACAGACTGTTAGCAAGCACGTCTCAAGAAATCCCTGAATTTATGTGGGCAGCCTAAAAGCTAAATGGGATTGACATGATGCAAACAAGAGAATATTAAGAGCAATGGTCTGGGAACCCTAACATGCTCTCTCTTACCGTCAGGCTATACTTCACGTGTACAGCCATTAAATCACCAGTTCTATATCTGTATCTGACAGCCAGTGGCTCTGTTGCTCTGATCTTCATTGCTGAATCCAGATCAAATTCACTCCCTATCCTTCCACCCTCAGTCAAAGACATTTTTATAAACTAGCTCACAATTAGTGAGCCAAAAGTATTCAGTCCTTTCTTCATTGCACTTTAACTCCTTTAGAAAAAAAACACTACAGATTCTGCAGATGCTGGAAACCCAGAGCAACGCACACAAAACTCAGCAGGTCCTGATGAAGGGTCTCGGCCCAAAACGTTGACTCTCTCGTCCTCGCCAGAGATGCTGTCTGACCTTCTCCAGCATTTTGTGCGTATAGCTGCTTAACAATGATATCTCCTCCATGACAATCAGAACCTGAATCAAAATCAGGTTTAATATCACCGGTGTACTGGATACGCCATGAAATGTGTTGTTTTGCGGAGGCAGTACAGTGCAATGCATAAAGAATTATAAATTACAATAAGAATATATATACTTTTATGCTTTGCTCTGTACAGAAGCTGCAAAACAACAAATTTCACAACATATGTCAGTGTTAATAAACCTGAGGGGTTGGTGATAAAACATTTCAACTCCTGCCTGAGAAGCGATTTGGATCCGCTCCAATTTGCCTACCGTCACAACAGGTCAACAGCAGATGCCATTTCATTGGCTCTTCAATCAACCCTGGAACATCTGGACAGTGAAGGTGCATACATCAGCATGTGCTTCATTGAGTATAGCTCATCTTTCAGTACTATTATTCCCTTAAAACTACTCAATAAGCTTCAAGAGCTTGACCTCAATATCTCCTTGCACAACTGGATCCTCAATTTCCTCACTTGCAGACTCCAGTCAGTTTGGATTGGCAACGACATCTCCTCCACAATCTCCATCAGCACAGGTGAACCACAAGACTGTGTGCTTTGCTTTCTGCTCTACTCGCTGTACACTTATAACTGTGAGGCTAAACACAGCCCTAATGCCATATTTGAATTTGCAGTCGACACCTCAGTCGTTAGATGAGTCAAAAGTGGTGATGAATCAGCATATAGGAGGGAGATTGAAAACCTGGCTGAGTAGTGCCACAACGACAACTTCTCACTCTATTTCAGCAAGATCTAAGAGCTAATTATTGACTTCAGAAGGAAGAAACTGGAGGTCCATGAGCCAGTTCTCATCAAGATAGGGTCAGCAACTGTAAATTCTTCAGTGTTATCATTTCAGAGGCTCTGTCCTGGGCTCAGCACGTAAGTGCCATTATGAAGAAAATTATGAAGTGTCTCAAATTTCTTAGAGTGTGTGAAGGTTTGACATATCACCCAAATCTTAGACAATATATTGACAGGTTGCATCACAGCCTGGTATAGGAACACCAGAAAGACAGTTTGCTGGATTTTTCACCTTGGTTGTTTGTCTACCCTGTTGGGGGTGGTCTTTCATTGAGTCTATTGTGTTTTTTGTATTTACTGTGAATGCCCACAAGAAAATGAATCTCAGGGTTGTATATGATGGCATATATGTTCTGTGTTAATAAATTTACTCTGAATTTTTGATATCCATTGTCGACCATCTAGAATAACATTAGCATTAAAACTGCCTCCTGGCAGGATCACAATTTGAGTTGCTGGTTTCTCACACCATGCTATGATTCTTGCAGGTCCTACCCTAATCTCTGTCTCCTCCTCATGTACCACTTTCTGCCAGTGGCCCATCTTGATTCCTGCCATTCGCTGGTGTTCCACCCTGTTCCCTCCCTCCTTCTGTAAATGCACCTTCCCCCGTCCCCCTGTCTACTCCTGGTTAAGCACATTGTCTTTCGTAGTCTGTGCCTCTGAGGAGAAGCGATGGAGTGAAGCCAAATCATCCATTCTAGTGATTCTGGTTGAGAGATAAATATTGGCCAAACCCAATAGAGAATTCCCATTCCCATTCTGATATGTCTATCCACAGCCTCCTCTACTGTAAAGATGAAGCCACACTCAGGTTGGAGGGACAACACCTTATATTCCATCTGGGTAGCCTCCAACCTGATGGCATGAACATTGACTTCTCTAACTTCTGCTAATGCCCCACCTCCCCCTCGTACCCCATCCGTTATTTATTTATATACACACATTCTTTCTCTCTCTCTCCTTTTTCTCCCTCTGTCCCTCTGACTATACCCCTTGACCATCCTCTGAGTTTTTCTCCCCCCTCCCCCTTTTCCTTCTCCCTGGGCCTCCTGTCCCATGATCCTCTCATATCCCTTTTGCCAATCACCTGTCCAGCTCTTGGCTCCATCCCTCCCCCTCCTGTCTTCTCCTATCATTTTGGATATCCCCCTCCCCCTCCCACTGTCAGATCTCTTACTAGCTCTTCCTTCAGTTAGTCCTGATGAAGGGTCTCGGCCCGAAACGTCAACTGTACCTCTTCCTAGAGATGCTGCCTGGCCTGCTGCGTTCACCAGCAACTTTGATGTGTGTTGTAGAGAATTTTCGACCCTACATCTTAGACATGAACTGTGAACCTGAGAGATCAGATGTGGTCTCATTTTAATACCCTCAATGTTTCAAAAAGGTAACTCCAGTAGAGTAACTCCCTCAGTACTGTACAAGTGTTGGCTTATATCTTTGTGGTCAGAACTTTGACAGGCTACTGCTGCTGCAAGAAGGCAATCCAGCTGTGTTTATAGAATATTGATCTCTACACCTCAATTAGAACCATGTCAGGGTTCTTTCACATTTACTGTTAACCCCCCACATATCCATAATTCATCTTAGGCCTTCTCTTGGGGTTGATGAGGACTTGTTCCCACTCCATTTCTGAGGAGTGGAAGATGCCTGTATGAGAATCCTTTTAAGGTGGGCTGATCACTAAACACTAGTTAATGAATGGGTCCTGACAGAAAGTGATCTCAGTCCAATTATAAGGAGGTCCAAGACAGTTGGAGACCAATCTCTGCCGTCCAAGTATAGTTCACTCACCTACCCATACACATAGATGATGACCACACACAACACCATCACAAAACATGACATTGCCCACACTCTGTTCCTCAGTCCATCTTCCTACTATCTCATCCTGGCCCCTTTCCTCCTCCAAGCCCTCCAGCACTCCCCCAGCTCAGTCCTCCTTCTCTTCTGTCTTGTCTTCTTCCCTTTCAGCTCCCTGTGGCTTAGTTGCTTTTCCCTTTTTTGCTTGATCCCCCTGAAGTCCCCCAATCCCACCCTTCCACCACAACTCTCCCTCTCCAAGGATGAGGCTGCTCACCAACCATTGCTCCACCTGACCTGAAGAAGTGCTTCAGGTCCAATTGCCCTTTGGGTGACAGAGAGATCCCACCATCCTATCGAATGCTGATCACAGACTCCAGTTGTCCAGGTTAACACTTACCTTGCAACTGTTGGACTGAGGTATAAAATTAGGAATGGATGGGCCACCGAGCTTATTTCTATGCGGCAGTGCTCCATAACTTCAATTGTATTATTTTTCTAATAGCTTAGCTTTAATATGCTTATAATTTTTATACAATTATCTATATATGGTTACTGTTAAGTGAATTTTCAGTGATTATAGTACAGCTGATTCTGTATTTTCTAGAAGCTTAGTTTTCTGCAGCAGGTGTCACCCCTCTTGAATCTGGTTACTTCACAGATGACATCTCATCAAAGGAATATAATCGTCTGAGAGTGACATGACTGCAAACTTTTTTTTTGTTCTTTGTTCTTACAACACAATAAACACATGTAACTACCAAGTCTTATGCCTCATTCTTGACTTCTGAAGATGCTCTAGATCAATATGACCAGACCCAACACAACCAAATAATTCATGCAACTTAGTATGATTTTCTGAACAGTAATTGCACAGAGAAAGGACATCCATCTCATGCATTTTTTTTTAACCGACTGCACACATTACCCAGTTTTTAAAAACGCAAATACAAGGAAATCTGCAGATGCTGGAATTTGAAGTAACACTTATAAAAGTTGCTGGTGAACGCAGCAGGCCAGGCAGCATCTCTAGGAAGAGGTGTAGTCGACGTTTCGGGCCGAGAGATCCTTCGTCAGGACAAGGGTCTCGTCCCGAAATGTCGACTGTACCTCTTCCTAGAGATGCTGCCTGGCCTGCTGCGTTCACCAGCAACTTTTATGTGTGTTACATTACCCTGTTTCTATTTTGCTGTTTTCAAATTTATTACATTACAACAGCGATGTGGGTTTGCCTGAAGCTGTGGAAGGTACTACAGAAAGGAAATACCTTCCTGTTTAGCTCAGAAACGTGAGCTGCAGATGCTACGAGATCCAATAGTAGCAGTGACTGAAAAGAATGAACCTGCTGTTTGTCCGCATTCTGACTCAGAATAAAAATCCTGAGCCCATTTGAGCCCAGAATCAGATGTTCTCTCTTATATTTAATTATAGGATTTAAGACAGATCATGATAACCCACACAATTGCCCCTGAAAAGGTTGTGGTGAGGAATCCTCTGGAACTGTTGCAATGTTTCTGGTAAAGCTGTTCCCCAGAGCCGTTGGTGAGGGAGTTCCATCTATGTCCAAATGTTTGCAGCTTGGCTTTTGTACTTTCCTGAAATGCTGTTGTATCCTGCATACTTTAAATTTCCAACATTTTATAGATGGATTGACTCTGAATTGTAATAGGAGGCTTTGATGCAAAGTGTTCCATTGCCAGAGATAATTTCTGAAGAAGTTAAGCAAGAGAGACCAATATTAGATTACACAACGCCTAAACGAAACTGCCATTGTCTCTCTGAAAGAGTTTGTGCACATTAAGTTGACTTTGACAAGGGGTAATCCATCACACTGACACATTGTGTCCACATCAGAGTGTGAGCTCTCAAAATATTCTGGTCTATTTGCAACCCTGAGGAACATGGAATTGAATAGAATGATATCTAAATAGAATGAATATATTTCAGCCCATTGAGTTTGCTCTGCCATTCTATCATATCTGAATTAGACCATAAGACCATTTAAAACATTTGAGAGAATGCCTGTGTCCTCTGGAGGTTGGAGCAGCCATCGCTGACCGCAATAAAGTGTACAGGAAAAGGCTCCACATGTGGACATTGAGAGGCTGTTTCCCTTCTCAGGATAAGGGGGTTGGACAATTAGGACTTAGGTGAAGTGCAATGTCTTCACAAAAAAATTTTGAGCATTTCTTGAATTATTTAATCCAGTCCTGAAGAAGTGTCTCTGCTCGAAACATTGACAGTTTATTAATTTCATAGATGGTGCATCACGTTCTGAGTTCCTCCAGGATCTTGTGTGTGTTGCTCTGGATTTCCAGCATCTGCAGCATATCTTGTGTTTAGACTTATCTACCACAGGTGCTCACTCACTGAGCAAGCATGAAGCTGTTGAGATCTGTTGGAAGTCATGTGACATGGGGTAGGGGATAGTGAAGTTGAGGTTGATGACCAGCTGAGG
The DNA here is from genome assembly GCF_963921235.1 of Mobula hypostoma. Taxonomy (NCBI): domain Eukaryota; kingdom Metazoa; phylum Chordata; class Chondrichthyes; order Myliobatiformes; family Myliobatidae; genus Mobula; species Mobula hypostoma. Next base: position 80,949,834 of record NC_086109.1, read on the forward strand.
TCTTGTTGGATGGAAGCCAAGGCTTGATGGACTGTAGGTGTGGTCTTGCTCCTGTGTTTTGCTGTTCTGTTTTCATTCCTCTTACGCAGTACCTCAGGATGCAGTTGCATTATTCCACTCCAGTTTGGTGGTTTCTTTAGCGACTGATAAAGCCACATGTGATCCACACTCTTCCTCAAATTGTGTAGGAGGTGCCAGACATAGCACACAAATAGATACTTTAATGATCCCAAAGGAAATTACAGTGTCACAGTAACATTACAAGTGCACAGATATAGAAATATACAAATATTAGAAAAGTAAGAAAAAGTGAAAAAAATAAGTTACCTCAAACAGTGTAACAGGAAGGGGTTATCACTTCTCCTGCTATAGGCTGACTCATTCTAAAGCATAATGACTGCATATAGCACTCTTAGGAGCAGCGCAGTTGTCTTAGTCTACCACTAAAAGTGCTCCTCTGTTCAGCCAAGGTGGCATGCAGAGAGCGAAAAACATTGTCCAGGTTTGCCAGGATTTTCTAGAGGGTCCTTTCTTCTACCACAGCCTCCAGTGTGTCCAGTTTGACTCCTATAACAGAGCCAGACTTTCTAATCAGTTTATTGAGCCTGTTGGCATCACCCATGTTGATGTCATTGTCCCAGCACACCACTGCATAGAAGATTGTACTAACAACACAGATTGATAGAACATGTGTAGGAGAGGCCTGCATTCTCCAAAGGACCTCAGTCTCCTCAGGAAGTAGAGGCGACTCTGGCCCTTCTTGTAAACTACACTGTGTTGATGCTCCACTCAATCCAGGTGCACCCCCAAGGTACTTGTAGGTCCTCACTACATTCACATCCCCTCCATCAATAGTAACATGGAGCAGTGCAGGCTTAGTCCTCGTAAAGTCCATCACCATCTCCTTTGTTTGATTGATGTTGAGCTGCAGATGATTCAGCTTGCACCATTTGACAAAGTACTCCTCCAGGGACCTGTATTCATCCTCCCGCCCTCCCTTTATACACCCAACTATTAATGAGTCATCAGAGAATCTCTGCAGATGACATGACTCAAAATAGGTAGGTATTTTGTGAACAAGGGAGGGAAGCTCATTCTATTTTCTTCAGCAGCCCCTCGCAATCAAAGGTGACTTACTTCCACAATAGTTCTGAGCATTCCGATATGATCAATGAGGCCAAAGTGGGATGAACAACTAGGGCAGAAGTGTTTAATAGGACAGACAGATTGTGACCCATCTGTGCTTTCTGCCATTTGTGCTGGGTTTCCACATGCTCCTGATTCATGGACCCAAGGTTCACAGTGTCATTTCTATTGGCCCTTCCTCAAATTGTCGAGTCATGGGCCAAGGAGACCAAGGAGTGTGTCGAGGTTTCGCTCTCTTCCGCAGGAATTCTGTCCATCTGGTAAATTCTCCAGTGCCTCAATACTGGGGATGATGTTCTTGTGGAGGATGCTAATGTTGGGTTGCTTACCTAGATGGTGGACTTGGAATATTTTGTGGTTTCTATCCAGTACTTGGAATTGTTTGCTGTAAGTAGACCAAAACTCTGATGCACCCTGAGGGAAGTGATCATCTCTGACCTTATAAACAAAGAGTTTTCTGCCAGTTTTGACATCTTGATCTTCAAACATCCTTTTCCTCAGGTGACCAAAGGCTGTGCCGGTGTACTGAATGCATTGGCAAATTTAATCGCGTGCTCCTGACAGGAAGTAGATCATATTTGATTAACACTCTATGTCCACAAATACAAACACTCTAGTACTTTGTTTTCTGAGTCTGAAAACAAGACACTATTGTAACACAATTTTGGCTCTCATCAATGACAAATGTGTATGGTGTTTAAAATAAATTTATTAACAGAGTATGTATATGTTACCATATAGTGCCTTGGGATTCATTTTCCTGCAGGTTTCTACAGGGCAGGAAAATAAAGAAATACAATGGATTTATGAAAATCTACACATAAACAAATACTGACAAACAACCAATGTTCAAAAGAAGACAAATAGTGCAACTAAAATAATATACAGGGACTTGGAGTTGTAAAGAGTCCTTTAAGATGTATCTGTGGGATCAGTTCAGAGTTGTGGTGAATGAAGTATCCACACCATTTCAGGAGCCTGACGGTTGCAGGAAATAACTGTTCCTGAACCAGGTGATGTGATACAACACTTCTAATAGACCACAGAACAGTACTGCAGAAGAACAGGCCTATTGGCCCACAATGTGAGTGCCAAATTAACTCAAACATGATTCCAAATTAAACCACACATCACCCTACAATTACCTGTTTGTGCCGAAAATGCTGGAACACCATCCAAAGAAACAAGCTCAGACAGAATGTTATATGCCACTGATGCATACAAGGAGATCAAGTTCAATGATAATCCTCTTGGCCAGAGCTGGGGAGGATGAGATAGACAGGTGGAAGGATTTAAGGAGCAAATTGAACAAGTGCAATACAACCTGGGGCATTAGCACTAATGCTTGGAAGGTGATAATTAGGAATCAGCAGGGAAAACAGAATTAGAGGAACACCAAGACTTTTAGCGGAGATTACTGAGATAGGTGAGCTTCAAAGGATGGATACTTCACATTTTATAAGTACTTCTGAAAAGGTAGTCAATCTAGTCAGTGAACAGAGAGTGAATGATGGAGAAAATAAATCCTGGTCTGAGTTAGAGCATGGGGAGCAGAGTCCTGGATATATGCAAAAGTTCAGAAGGTTGAAGGTAAGAGACAGGCTAGAAAAGTGGTCAAATAACAGTAATCAATTAAGCCCTGGTCTATTTTGTATTCAAATCATCGAAGTGCTGTTTAGAATTCCTGTGATGACTTCACAAGCACTTAACAGCACTTCTTGAGCCTTAGCTTCTTTGAAAAATGGATATTGAATGGACTCAGCAGATTCACAGTGGCGAGGATATTTCCTCAGATTAAAGGGTTTACAGCGGTTACAGACTCAAAATATGCACCATTAGAAATGAAATGAAAAGAAATTCCTTTATTAGGAGGATGACAAACCTTTACAATTCTCTGCCATAGAGAGCTGTGGAGGCTCAGTCATAGGCTGCTTTCAAAAATGAGATCAAACGATTTCAGGATATGAGAGGAGTCAAGGTATACGTGGGCCAGTGTAGGAAGATGGAACTGAGGAAAAAGACCAACAATGATCTTATTGAATGGCAAAGCAGCTTGAGTGGCCAAATAGCCTATTCATATTTCTTATATTCCAATGTTCCAGACAGAATCAGAATCAGGGTTATTATCATTGTCTTATATGATGTGAAATTTACCTTTTTTGTGGCAGCAGTAAAGAAATAAAATTACTAGAGATTACAAAATAAAAAAAATGGTGTTAATAAAAAAAAGGGAGCAATGAGATCGTGTTCATGCACAGTTCAGAAATCAGCTGGCAGAAGCAGGGAAGAAGCTGTTTCTGAATCAATTGAATGTGGATCTTCAGGTGCTTGTGCTTCCTCCCTGATGGTAGCAAGAAGAAGAGGCTATCTCCCAGAGAGTGGAGGTTGGATTTTGGGTACCGTCTCTTGAAGATGTCCTTGATGGTGAGGAGAGTTGGGCTCGTGATGGAGCTGTGAGTCTCTAGCCCTCTGCAGCTCCTTGTGATTATGCAGTTTGGAGCCTCCACACCAGGATGCAATACAACCATTCACTCAGAAAGCTCAGCACGCTACATCTGTTGAAGCCTACAGGAACAAGCAAGATCTTCACGAATGCAGCAGAACTGATGTCATGCCTCCTTCATGACTGCATGAATGTGTTGGGTCCAAGATAGATCTTTGGAGATGTTGACACCCAGCTTCTCACTCTTCCCACCACCCCTCAAGGAGGACTGACCGATGTTCTCCCAACTTTCCCTTCCAGAAGTTCACAGCCAGTTCCTTGGTCTTGCTGAGGGTGAGTGGGAAGCTGTGACATTACTCATCCAGCTGATCAGTCTCACTCCTGTATGCCTCATCATTGCTGTCTGAGATCTTAACAACAACGGTGGTGTCATCTGCAAATTTATAAGTGGTGCTTGAACCGTGTTTAGCCACACAGTCATGAGTGTAGAGACAGAACAGAGCAGTAAATTAAGTATGCATCCTAAATGTTTCAAGGGTTCATACACATCTGAACTGATTCCACAACTTATGGACTCACTTTCAAGGACTTTATAACTCACATCCTCAGTACTATTTATTCATCTATTATTAGTGTCCTTGTATTTGCACAGGTTGTCTTCTTTTACACATAAATTGTTTGTCAGTCTTTGTGTGTAGTTTTTTCACTGATTCTTTGTTTTACTATGAATGCCTGCAAGAGAATGAATCTCAGGTAAGCATATGTCCTTTGATAATAAATCTACTTTGGAGTGCAGCAAGTATCCTTACGACATATACTGTTTTGCACACTCTTCAAGTAGTCTGCTCCCTGTAAGTACAAATTCCCAACAATAGAGCTCTTAAACACTGACAGACAATTCATGTAAAAAATGTCACTTACCATATAAACCTATTGGATTAATTAGAGCCTTTCAAATGACACAGTGTGCTGGTGGATGAATGTAACGTGACAGAAATGCTAATGACAAATAATTTAATTAAATACAAAACAAAATGTTATCTTCCCCCATACATCAAAGGACAATTGTAATGTAAAAATGCACACCCCCACTTATTCATATCTGGCCACCCACGTATTTTGAGCACAATCCAGAGCCACATCTTCAGTGCAGAGCATGATTATTCATGAGCTGCACATTAGCTTCCAAGGCCCTGAGTGTTGAATTCCATTCTGCCCAGGTTAGCTTCTGTGGCTTTAACACAAAAAGGATAATGGCAACAGATAGAGGACAGTGCGTTATCATTTATCACAAGGCAGTTAAAAAAAACTCTCAGAAGGCAGGGCTTCCAGTATACGGACTCACAACCACTGGAGCATGAGGCAGACAAGGCTGTTAAGCAGACAGGGCTCCTACAATTAAGATACCCAATGGTAACATGTTCATTGTGTTTTATCTATTACAATCATATAGTTCTGGAATTGTTGTGAATGCCTGCCAGTTCCTGTTATCTGGTAAGATGGTGGCGTGCCCAGATGCAGCAGCTACTCGGGGTCCAATCAAAGGTGCGTTTGTTCATCTTGCTACGGTCGCACATCATTGCGGGATTCTAAGAACATCAGGTACTGCAGGACTATACCATCAGGGAGTTGACCAATAGTGATGGAGCTGGACTTAGCGGCGTATCGTTGTTGTGTTGTCGCCTGGTTCTTGTTGCCTAGTGTTGTGCTGAGATGGTGCATAATCCAACAAATGAGGTGAGTGATTCAAATAGAGCCAGTGATTATCTTGGACCTTTTTATTGGGATTGCAGGACGGCCCTCAAAACAAGGGTTAAGACCGCCTTGTGTGTTTTTATTGGGACTGCAAGACATCGGTGAGACCAGTGGACGGGTAGCAGCGTTGCCTCGGTTGTGGAGAGGACTAGGCCTCGGCTGTGGGGTTGTCTTGGAAACAGCCACCCAGGGAGAGGGCAGGGGTTCCAGCTGGGTTCACTAGAATTACGCTGGGTTGAGGGCTGGCCTCTCCGGTATTCACCTGGTGCTGCCTTCTGGTGTTCGCTTGGTGCTACCCTCCAGTGCTTGCTCAGTGGAAGAACAAACCGGACCAGGACAATCTACAGTTATGCCACTCGGGGACTTGGGCTATATTTTCTGAAATCATAAGCATATCTGCTATTTATGCGATGTGCTATTTGCAGTGTGCTGTGTGCCGTTGGTAATGTTTTTCGCACCTTGGAATGCCGTTTTGTTTGGCTATGTTCATGTATGCTTGAATGATAATTAAATTTGAATTTGAATTTGAACATGTTCCAAGATATTCATTGAAATCAAACTACCCCACATTGAGGAGTGCACAAATTGCAACTGTCCAAATTTCCCCAGGGATAAGATCGTAAGACCATAAGACATAGGAGCAAAATTAGGCCATTAAGCCCATTGAGTCTGCTCTGTCATTCCATCATTGGCTGATCCCAGATCCCACTCATACACTTGCCTTCTCGCCATATCCTTTGATGCTCTGACCGATCAGAAAACGATCAATTTCGGCCTTAAATATACCTGCGGACTTGGCCTCCACTGCAGTCTGTGGGAGAGCATTCCACAGATTTACCACTCTCTGGCTAAAATATTCCTCCTTACCTCTGTTCTAAAAGGTCGCCCCTCAATTTTGAGGCTGTGCCCTCTAGTTCTGTATACCCCCACCATAGGAAACAAGATGCCCACATCCATGAATATATCAAAACAGCTCCAGTATAGTCACTGATATTCCATCTTTAACTAACCATGGAAACCCCACTTAGCTGCTGAGCATTAAGTAGTCTCAACTATGCTTTGCCTAAAGATGAGAAATCCAACTTCCACCTTAAATACTGCGTGTGGAGGTTCCTGTTCAAAAGAAAGACTGGCCATTTTCACCTTAAGATATCTGGTTATGCAAGAAGTTTCATAAACTTCTTTAATTTTCATTTTAGGTAGAAAAATTGAGTTAACAATGTTCTAAGCCCCTGCAGCAGATAGAGTCAGCATCCTTTGAGCAGTGGGTGTGCACCTTGAGGACGGCACACAGTTTTAGGAGGTGGAACATAGAACATTACAGCCCCTTCAGCCCACAATATTGTGCCAATCTTTTGGTCCCCTTATCTGAAGAAAGGATACAGTAGCATTGGAACCAGTCAATAAGAATTCACCTAGCTAATTCCAGGGATAAGAAGATTGCCCTATCAAGGCAGACTAAACACACTGGGGCTGTGCTCTTTGAAGTTTGGGAAAATGAAGGCTCAAGTCCCTAAAAGTATATGACAGTGCAGATCTTGGGGTGTTTTCACTTGGAGAGTCTTGAACAAACATAGATTCAGGATTAGGGGCCTCAAGGAATCTAAGGTAAATAGGAATTTTGTTCTCACAGAGAATGGAGAATCTTTGGAATTCTCTGTGAGTTGTGGAGGATAGCTCATTAGAATTAATTTAAGTGGAGCTTTGAAACTCGGGGGCTTGAGGGCTATAGGAATCTGACTCAGAAGAGGTGCTGAGGACTGGGATAGATCATCCATGATCATATTAAAAGGCAGAGTTAACTTGAGGGGCCAGGTAGCAACTACTTTGTACTATCCTCTTGTATTCTCATGCTCATGGCACACTAAAGATTCCTTTGCATTCTTATTACTATGTCAAAAAGTTGCAGGTTCAAGGTGCTAATCTAACAATCTGAGCAATCATTCTGGGTTTGTACCTATCACCAGTTCTGAGGGACTACTGCATTGTCGAATGTGCTGCCCTATGACTGATACATTACAAAAAAGCGCCTCCATTTGATTTCCCATGTTGATGTAAAGGATTCTTGGCTTGAATTTGTTCAAGAACAGGATGTTCTGACCAGTATTTTCTCTCAGTCAATATCACTAACAAAATATCACTATGCTGTTTTGGGAAATTGTGCATAGATCAGTTGCTATGATTTCTGGACTCTAACAATGACTACAATTCAGAATGTGCTTTATTAGGTCTAAGACATTCTGAAAGGGATCTGAATAAATGCAAGTCTTTCTTCTTAACTGATTGGGATTAATCAGATTTGCCTCTTTGTCTGTACTGAGAAATGTACCCCAGCACCCAAGCAATCATTTTTTAGCCTTTACAAAGCCGCCATTAGACTGTTGGATTATTACAGGAATCTCAGGCTAATTTTATCCTTTTCTCCTTATACAGAAATGAAGAATGAAACCAGGACTGAACATAGAATTTTTATCTTTATTCAGAATTTAGAAAACTTGCTATCAATGGAATAAGAGATGTGATGGAGCCAAGCATGGGGAAATTGGAAGCTGCCAGAATTAAGGTTTCTCAGTGTCTCTTTTCTGACCTAATTTTTTCTTAAATGGGCACTCTACATAGAGTCCCAGAACTGCATTCCCTGCAAAATCTCACTGTTAAGCTGATTTCATTCTCATTCAAGACATCAGACAGATTTCCAAGAAGTAACTGAACCCTTGATTTAATTTAGACTCTCTGTTGTCAATGGCCCTAGACAAATTTGGCCTTCATGCTTTAGATTATTCTCAGTAGCTCTTTCACAGACTTTGGTTTACCATCTGCTCACACATGACAGCACGGCCAAGCACCCGAATAATCACAATGCCAAGTTTACCGATGACAGTGGTGGGGCTCGTCACCAACTATGATGAGACGGCCCGCAGAGAGGAAGTGGAAGAACTCGAGGCCTGGCGCCAGTCAGATAACATCTTCCTCAATGTCAACAAGACATTAATCCTAGCCTAATCACAGAACAATTTACAATGACTAATTAACCTACCAACAGTACGTCTTTGGACTGTGGGAGGAAACCGGAGCACCCGGAGGAAACCCATGCGATTACGGGGACAGCATACAAGCTCCTTACAGGCAGCAGTGGGAATTGAACCCGGGTCGCTGGTACTGTAAAACGTTGTGCTAATCACTACGCTACGGTGATATGCCAATTTATTGTGTTTATTGTTATTATTTATTTATCATTATTTATTGTATTTTATTATTATTATTGTGTTCTTTATCTCATTGTGTGTGTTTTTTTTGGGCTGCTGTAGATCCACAGTAACGATTATTTTGTTCTCCTTTACTTTTGTGTACATGAAATGGCAATAAACAATCTTGAATCTTGAATCTTGAATAAATCTCCTAATTTCTCAGCAATTGTTGGTAATGTGCCCAGAACAACAGAGAAATCTCCTGTTAAAACATTTGATTAGTAGACCCATAGGTTCACTCTCACCTGCAGAGTGTCACAACATCAAATATTACATTGTAAACATCTAATAGAGGAATAAAGAGGAAATGAATAGCAATAGAATTTTCCACAAAAATATTAATATTTACGCACACTATGTTGAGATTACTTTACCACAAATTATTATATGAAAATTATAGATTCAGAGGGCTTCATGGTGGAGTAGTGGTTAGCACAACGCTTTACGGATCAGGCGACCCGGGTTCAATTCCCACCACTGCCTGTAAGGAGTTTGTACATTCTCCCTATGACTGCGTGGGGTTCCCCCAGCTGTCCTGGTTTCTTCCTTCAGTCTAAAGACATGCTGGTTGGCAGGTTAATTGGTCATTGTAAATTGTCCCGTGATTAAGCTAGGACTAAATCAGGGATTGCTGGGCAACATGGCTCAAAAGGCCTATTCTGCGCTGTATCCCAACAAACAAACAAATAAATAAATAGAGTTATAAAGCATGGAAACAACCTGCCAACTCAATTTGTTTGCACAAGTATCAAGCACCTATTTACACCATTAACCCCATTCCCCCCACCCCGCAACATTCCCACCAATTCTGCCCAGACTGAGCCACTCACTAGAGAAAACTTTTATAAAGGCCGCATACTCTACTGGCCTGTACAACTTTGGGATGTAGAAGGAAATTGCAACACCTAAAGAAACCCATGAAGACCCCATACAGACGACATTGGAGTTCATAATCAAACCTGAGTCAGTGGATCTCCAAGGCAGCAGATCTACTGGTCATGCCAGATAATTAATCTTTTCACCCCCTTGTCAACCTGTAACTTTTTCTTCAAGTGCAACACATACACAGTGTGCCAGAGGAGCTCAGTAGGCCAGGCAGTATCCATGGCTGGGAATAAACAGTCAACATTTCGGGCCGAGACCCTTCAACGGAACTGGAAAGGAAGGGGGAAGAAGGTGGGGGAGGGAGGAAGAAGAACAAGGTGGCAGGTGAAGCCGGGAGAGGAGGAGGGAGTGAAGTAAAGAGCTGGAAAGTTGATTGGTGAAAGAGAAAAAGGGCTGGAGAAGGCCTTCATGTTCTTCCTTCACTTTCTGGTTGCTGACGCAAATGATGCATTTCACTATATGTTTCAATGCACACGTGACAAGTAAATACATTTTCAATCTTTAACCTTTTCAAGGGTGCGTTAATTGTGCCTTGTAATGTGTAAGATTTAAGCATGTAAGCAGGCATGAGAATTTAACAAAATAAGTTAAAGGATAACAAACACAAGAAAAACTGCAAGCATTGGAAATCCGAAGCAACGCACACACAAAATGTTGGAGGAACTCTGCAGGCCAGGCAGCATTTATGGAAAAGCATAAACAGTTGATATTTTGGGTTGAGAACTTCAGTCCTGAAGAAGGATCTTGACCCAAGTCATTAATTGTTTATGCTTTTCTATGGATGCTGCCTGGCAAGATGAAGGACAAAATATCTTTGTTTTGATTATAAATAAATTCACAAGTTGCTCTATTTCTAAGAATGGATTTGGGTACAAAAACAATGGCAACCTTAATATAGCAGAAAATATTGTAAAGAACATTGTTTGCAAAATAAAATTAATGCTGAACCATGTAAAGAGAAGTTAGGGCAGATTAGGATTTGATGAGATTTTTGGATTTCAATGGACGTGCTAAGGAAGGGAAGAGAGGTGGAGACTGGGTGAGTTTGGGGAGTGATTTGCAGTGCTTAAGGCAACAGACAATGTGCAGTGGAACACAAGTGGTCAGGCAGTATCTGTGGGAGGAAAGGAACCTTTGACATTTTGCAACGAAACACTACTCACTACTCAGCAGGCTGGATGGAGAGCGAGGTGTCTCCCAGTGGAGGTTGGTTGTAGGGGATTCATAGCCCATTCTTTAGTTAGAGCCTTCAGCATTTTGGGCATCGAGGGAGAGAGGAAGAGGAGAGCCATCCACAGTACCACTGATGCGGCAGAGAGGGCCTCAAGATGGCTGTGCTCAAAAGAGGGGAGCCATGGAGTCATAAGTAGCTAGCCATCTGGACACAAGCTGGGGTCTGATCAGCCCCGGCTGGGTCACCTGGAGGAGGTTGTATGATGTTGAAAGACCTGAAACACCCGATGATTCCAGGAACATCACTGAAGATGTGTCCAGAAGCATCAATAGATGTATGTACACAGTCCTGGTGCAGGCTCTCAACGCAAAACATACTCCATCCGACAGATGCTGGTCGAGCTACTGAGTTCCTCCTGCAGTTGCTTGTTTCCTCCAGATTCCAGCTTCTGCAGGCTCTTGTGTCTCCAGTCAATAGGGCCTTGGCAGCTGAAGATATGGCTGCTAATGGGGGGACAATTGATCAAACAGCAGAACTTGAGGAGAGCTGTTACACATTTTAATGCTTTATTTACCTGTTTGTTTTTGGGGTGTGGATTTACTAACCTGTTTCCATTTTTGGACTGTCCCCAATTGTCACTAGAAAAGTGTGTCTTGCTAAGCCATTGCAGAGAGTCGGCTATATTGGATGCCACAGTAGCACAGCAGTCAACACAAAGCTATTACAGCTCAGGGTATTAGAGCTTGCAGTTCAATTCTGGCATCCTCTACAGGGAATCTGTACATATTTCCATGGAATGTGTGGGTTTCCTCCAGGTGCTCAGGTTTTCACCTACAGTTCAAAGATTCATAGGTTAACTGGTCATGGGCAATTATCCCATGATTAGACTACGGTTACATTGGAGTTGCTGGCGGTGCAGCTCGAAGAGCCAGGAGGCCCTATGCTATGCTGTTTCTCTCTAAATAAATATCAGGGGTATTAGTGAACCAGATTTTATATCAATCTTATGGTTTTATAATTATCATTATTGATATCAGCTGTTCAAGACAGATTTATTGAATTAACTGGATTAATATTTCCCAGCTGCCATGGTGGGATTTAAACTCATAACTTTGATTTACTAGGGCAAGCCGCTAAATGTTAGTTCAGCAATTTAGGCACAATGCCACTGTATATATTATTTAGCCACTTGGGACTGGCTCTCAGTTAATCAATACCTCAATTCTCCTGTAGTTTTAAATCAGTCCATGGTCTCATTCTCTTTCATCTCTGAAATCTATTGCCGCCCCATAACACAGCAAGATACAGTATCTGCTCTTCTGCAATACTGCCCTCAGGATTTTTTGAAATTTAATTGTTCTTTTGCAGGTAGCCGTGTTTTCGGCTACCACAACCTTCCCTAACTCTTTCCTAAACCCAACTATCTAATCACTTTTCTTTTATCCTTAATGAGTTGACCAAGTTTTTGGTCATAGGCAAAAACGTGTCCTTTTGTGGGTGAGCATTTATGCTTTGTTTGATTAACCACTGTAGGAAGTCTTTGCTGTATTCCAACCCACCTGCAGTAAAATGCACGAAGTATTCAGCAAATCAAGCAGTTTCTATGAAGGGGAATAAGCACTCAACATTATGGGCCTAGACCCTTCATCAGGACTGGAAAGGAAGGAGGCAGAAACCAGAATAAGAAGTTGGGAGGGGGAGAGAGAGGAAGGAGTAACAAGCTACTTGGATTTTGTGTGTGTTGCTCAAAATTTCCAGCATCTGTAGAATCTCTTGTGTTTATGATTTGATGTATTACAGCTGCTATTTATATAGAAATTATTTGGTGGGGGCATGGTAATGTAGCAGTTACCATAATTTATTTATTTAGCGATTTAGTGGAGTAAGCCCTTCCAGCTATTCAAACAGTGCTGCCCCAGCAATCCCCGATAACTCCAATTTAACCCTAACCTATTCACAAGGACAATTTGCAACTCACTCGATATGCCTTTGGACCGAGGGAGAACACTGGAGCATCCAGGGAAAATATATGCTATTAGAGTGCCAGTGACATGGGTTCAATTCCATTGCTGTCTGTAAAGAGTTCGTACGTTCTCCCTGGGACTGCATGGGTTTCCTTCGGGTGCTCTGGTTTCCTCCCACAGTCCAAAGATGCAGGTGTTTGTAGACTAATTGGTCACATTGGTAGTGCACGCTCATTGGGCCAGAATGGTGTTTTACCATGCAGTATCTCTAAATAATAATAAATGAGATGACATATTGTTGTCAGACCCATCTGTTCAACTCTGGTTAGGCTACATCTTGAGCATTGTGTTCATTTCTGGTTGCCCCACTCTAGGAAGGATGTTGAGGCTTTGGAGAGGGTGCAGAAGAGGTTCACCAGGATGCTGCCTGGTTTAGAGGGCATGTGCTATCATGAGAAGCTGGATAAACTTGGGTTGTTTTCTCTGGAGTGCCAGAGGCTGAGGGGAGATCTGATAGAGGTTTACAGGATTATGAGAGGCATAGATAGAGGAGACAGAGAGTATCTGTTTCCCAGGGTTGAAATGTCTAATACCAGAGGGCATGCATTGAAGGTCAGAAGGGGTAGGTGCATAGGGCATGTGAGGTATAAGCTTTTCACTCAGAATCGTGAATGCCTGGAATGGGGTGTCTGGTATGGTGGTAGAGGCAAATACAATAGAGGCTTTAAAGAGACTTTTAGATAGGCACATGGATGTAAGAAAGATGGAGAGGTCTGGACATGGTGTAGGTAGGAGGGACTAGTGTTTAGACTTTTTTGATTTGTTTTTTGCTGGTTCGGCACAACATTGTGGGCCGAAAGGCCTGTTACTGTGCTGTACTGTTCTATGTTCTATATTCTAAGTTATTGCATGGAACTGATGTCTTTATGGAAGTGAAGACAACAAGTTGGTAAGTTGTATCCCCAAAGGATCTGGCTGGATAGATCTTTTATTCCAGGGTCTATCCAGACATCAGTCTCAGTTTTTTTATATGTAACATAGATCATTGTTGAAAGTACATTAGCAATGCTGTGCAACCTTGAATAAAAGCATTGATGTATTTCTGGCAGGCAGGGATTGAAGCACGGGTATCCATGGCCTCAGGCACTGAAGCCTGAGCCATTACTGAAGTGAAAGACAATTAATGTGTAGGCTGTGAAGAGTTTCTGTTTAATCTGCATAAGATATGCAGCAGAGCAATTACGCTGACTGACATTTACTCCACTGTGAGTTTCTGCTCCTGTGTGGCAAATGATTGACTGAGGTCTGCACTCTACAACAAACAGTCTTTGCTGAAATATACACACGTTCTTCACTGGAATTTCTTCTCTTAACTCAACCTAAAAGAAAATATAATCCCCTTTGCCTTCTTTATATCTATCATTATTTTTTGTGAGTTAATTCCTTGAAGTGTGCTTGGTATACTGTCAATTTAATTCCTCAGTTTACCTAACAAATGTTGTGATTTTAGCAGGAAAGGACTGTGTTGTATTGACATCGGTGCAGATGTCTAAATAGGATTACAGTGCATGAGACAAAAACTTAATCTCCAGAATCTCAGTGATGGATGCATTGACCAAGACATTCCCCTTTAACAAGAACACTAGCTTGCTGACTGTGACATTTTAAATAAATGATTTATTTCTGAATCCCAACAATCAAAAAGATGTTACTCAAAACAGAATTGCCAACGTCTACAACTTTGCAATATTTGCAAAGTTTTCTTCCGTCTGCCCAAAATTGTGCTGCTGGCAAATAAATTGTGTTGAGTTTAGGACACTTAAGCCATATATAAGTTTGCTGACAACACCACTGTCATTGGCAGAATCAAAGCTGGTGATGAATCAACATATAGTTCAAAGTTCAATGTAAACTTTATTACCAAAGTACATACATGTCACCGTATACAACCCTGACATTCATTTTCTTGTTGGCATACTCAGCAAATCTGTAGAGTAGTAACTATAACAGGATCAATGAAAAATCAGCCAGAGTGCAGAAGATGACAAACTATGCAAATGCAAATATAAATAAATAGCAATACATAATGAGAACTTGAGGTAATGAGATTAAGAGTTCTTAAAAGTGAAATTTATTGGTTGTTGGAACATTTCAATTATGGGGCAAGTGAGATAAATATCCCCTTTTATTCAAGAACCTGATGGTTGAGGGGCAGTAGCTGTTCTTGAACCTGATGATACGAGTCCTGAGGCTCTTGTGCCTTCTATCTGATGGTATCCGTGAGAAGAGAGCATGACCTGGGTGGTGGGGATCTCTGATTATGAATGGCGGGAGATTGAAAATCTGGTTGAATGGTGCCACAACAACAGCCTTTCACTCAATGTCAGCAAGATTATTGACTTCAGGAGGAGGAAACCAGAGATTCATGAACCAGTCTTCATCAGGGGATCAGAGGTGGAGAGGGTCAGCAACTTTAAATTCCTTAGTGTTATCATTCCAGAGGATCTGTCCCAGGCCCAGCACATAAGTGCACTTAGTGCCTCTGTTTTCTTAGAAGTTTGCAAAGATTCAGCAAGATATGTTTGACAAACTTCTATAGACATGTGGTGGTGTGTATACTGACTGGTTGTATCATGGCCTGGTATGGAAATACCAATGCCCTTGAATGGAAAATCCTACAAAAATACTGGAAGTGGCACAGTTCATTACGGGTAAAGCCCTCCTCACCAATGAGCACATCTACATGGAGCGCTGTCGCAGGAAAGCAGTATCCGTGATCAAGGATTCTCACAATCCAGACCAAGCTCTCTTCTTGCTGCTGTCATCAGGAAGAAGCCCCAGGAGCCTCAGGTCCCACACCACGAGGGTTATTACCTCTTAACCATCAGGCTTTTGAACTAGTGGGGATAACTTCACTCACCTTCACTTATTCCATCATTGAACTGTTCCCACAACCTATGGACTCACTTTCAAGGACTCTTCGTCTCATATTTATTGCTTATTTATTATTATTATTATTTTTCTCTTTTTCTTTTGTATTTCTATAGTTGTTGTCTTCTGCACATTGGTTGTTTGTGAGGTTACATCTTTTGTTGATTCTATTACGCTTCTTGGATTTACCGTGAATGCCCACAAGAAAACAAATCTCAGGGTTGTATGGTGACATATATGTACTTTGATAACAAATTTACTTTGAACTTTGAAAATATAGTTTGTCCCATTGTCTATCAAGAGTACAAAAACTCCTCTGGCAGCTATTTTACCAGGGGATCTTTGTCAATTAACCTTTGCCATAAATACTTAATATTTAGAGAAAACCATTGGTCTCTATTTACTAATTACCAACAGTGCAAGTTTCTCTCATTAACTCCAGCAAACCTGAGTCTCTCTAACTGCACAAGCCTCAATAATTACATGAGGTTGTGATCCCTTTACTAATCCCTTGTGCTACCAATGGCATGTTTACATGAGGTGAGTCTGTCAATGTGTGGTGAAATGTGTTGGGTTCACAAAGGGTCAAGTCTACATCCTGATAAACCATTTGGCTTCATAGAGCAATTCAGCAGGGAAACAGGCCATTCAGCCCATCATATCTATGCTAACCCATGGGATCCCAGCACTATTATGTGTGGTTTCCAGCACTTGGCCACTAGCCTTCAAGGCCTCATCAATTCAAGAGCTCATCAGGATACCTTTAAAATGCTGTCAGTGATTCCACAGCCATCCACCACTCTCTGTGGCAGGCTCATTTGTTTGTTATGTGCCATGTCGTATGAGGTGGGTGATCATGATCTTTCCATGACCATGATTGTTTTGGCAATTTTTTTCGACAGAAATAGTTTACCATTGCTTTCTTCTGGGCAGTGTCTTTACGAGACGGTTGACCCCAGTCATTATTAATCCTCTTCAGAGATTGTCTGCCTGGTGTCAACGGTCGCATAACCAGGGCTTGTGATATGCACCAGCAGCTCATATGACCATCCACCACCTGCTCCCATGGTGACACATGACCCTGACTGGGGTGGGGCTAAGCAGTGCTACACCTTGTCAAGGGTGACCCGCAGTCTAGCGAAGGGAAGGAGTGCCTTACGCCTCTTTTGGTAGAGGCAAATCTTCACTTTGTCACCCACTCTGGCAGGTACCACTCTTGTATGTCCTCCTCATATTCCCTCTCAATCTCCTATCCCTTACTTTAAGTCCATGTCCCTGATTCATCAGTACAAGAGGAAAAGATCCTATTTATATCCTTCATAATTCCATACGCCTCAATCATGATCCTCCTTAACACCACCACTCAAGGGAAAACAGACCGAGACTCTCCAGTATCTCGTCATAACAAAAATGCTCAAACTCAGGCACTATCCTGGTGAATATGGTTTGCTGTCCTCTCCAACCCTATGAAGAGGGCTAGGTCAGACTGTCATAGAATCATAGATTCTTACAAAAAGGAAACAGACCACTCAATCCTATTCCAACCATCAAGCATCGAGTTACAGCAAAGCTGCTCAAATATTATTTTATTCTTATTACTTTCCAATCAAACCTTGCAGATTCCACCTCCCACCTACACAAATTATCGTGGCCAACTAACCAACCAACCCACAAATCTATGGGATGTGGGAGGAAATTCTTCTCTGAAGATCTATCCTGGACCCACCATATTGATGCAATTATGAAGACGGCACATCAGCGGCTACATTTTATTAGGAGGTAGAAGAGATTTGGTATGTCACCAAAGACTCTAACAAAATTTCTACAGATGTTGCCATGGAGGGCATTCTCAACGTTCAAAGTTCAAGTTTATTATCAAACTATGGGTACCATATACAACCTTGAGGTTCATCTTCTTGCAGGCACTCACAAAACAAAGAATTACAATAGAATCCATGAAAAACTCCATTAACAAACATCCAATGTGCAAAAATGGAAGAACAAATTGTGAAAACAATATAAAAAAAAAGAACAACAATCTACAGAACCTGAACTTCATTGACCCTGAAGGTAAGTCCACAACCATGTGGCCAGTTCAGCGCAACAACTGTTCTCCAATGACCGTAGGCCAAAGCCGTGGAGCTAGCTCCATCACTGAGGGGAATGCCAATGGCTGCAGTCTGCAGCTACAGTGTCAGTTCAGCGCTGAATAAAGTCACACAAAGTAGTAAGCTGAACACCCTTGGCTTTTAATCTGGCTGCTTGACGCTTAAATTGGCCAAACACTGGTTCACCACCTGCCCCGGGGCCCAGGTCCCACCACATCAGTGCAACCCGGAGTTTCAGTTTGGCCCCACGTGCATTCAACAGTGGCCGTTGCGGCCACACCTGCATTCTTGGGAATCCAGTTCGCTGCATCCTTTGGGACAGCACAAAAACATCAGGTTGCACAGGTGGTTCAAAGAGACGCCTCCCAATGAGAAATTACAGGCTGAGAACCTCAGTGCTCATAGTCCCGAGAAAACATACTTATTAGAAGTGTTAGTAGCATTCCTTGCTGTCTGCTAAACTTCGCTGTGTCTCGCCAGCCAGTTAGATTGCAGATTCGATCCATCTGGTACGGAGTGGAAAATGCTACAAAGCATTACAAACTCGGTTCGCTCCACCATAGGCACCAGCTTCCCCAGCGTTGAGGACACCTTCAAAAGGCGATGCCCCAAAAAGGCGGCATCCATCATTAAGAACCCCCATTACTCTTCTTATTCCTATCACCAGAGAAGAGGTACAGGAGCCTGAAGACACACACTGAATGTTTTAGGAGCAGCATCTTCCCTTCTGCCATCGGATTTCTGAATGGACAGTAAACCAACTCATGAACACTACCCCAATATTTTGATCGCTTTTGTACTACTTGTTTTTAGAAATATATATTATATATAATAAATTCTTATTGTAATGTAAAGGTACAAAATTGCAGTTGTAGTATTTTTTATGTATTGCACTGTACTGCTGCTGCAAAACAACAAATCCTATGACATATATCAGTGATATTAAACCTGATTCTAATTCTGAAACTATAGCTCTGGGGAAAACCAATATAGTCACAGAGAGGACAAACAAACTCCACAGATGGTATCGGAGGTCATGACTGAACCTGGGTCACTGGAGAAGTGAAGGAAGAAACTCTGCTAGCTGTCCCACCATGGGTTTGCCACCTGGAGCAAATGCTAAGAAGAGTTAGGAAATGCCCACCACCTCTATAATATTGCATCCTATTTGTGAGGAGGTTTTGGAGTGCAAAACACGTGCCAATGGCCTGCTGCCCAGCCGACTGACAGCATTTGTGAAATTGATTAAACTACCGGGACTCTTCACTCAAGTCTCCAAAATTGAACGACACATCATTAAGCAGAGAGAGGATCATCACTCATTACAAAATGGATGATCCTGTCTACAGGTGTTGGCTAATATCATCCCGGCAATTTGCACTGGTAGAACGCTGGTAACACTGTGAAGTCCGCAATGGAGAAATGGAAGTCAAGCAGAGATTATGCAAAGTTAGGGGAATGATGAGACGAATGGCAGCTGCTGAACTCAGTAAAGATCGAGAGGGCAGCGGGTCAGAATGGTTTTAAGCATTTCCAGACCAGATTCTGTATGAAGTAGGAGAGACAGAATGTGGAAGAGGGACGAGTGTGAATAGTGAAGGATGAATGGCTAAATGCAATGACAGAAAATTTACAGAAGATAGACACAAAAGAGATGTCAGACATTCAGCCCATCAGTATTGTCCTACCTGTTAAAGAACGGTTCACATTTAACTTCATCCACCTTGTTTACCAAAATAAAAAATATTTATTTATATTACTAAACCAGGTATTCACAACTTTGGGTCCACGGACCCCTTGTATAACGATAGTGATCCATGGTATTAAAAGGATTCTGAACTCCTGGTCTAAGCCAACACCTAATGCCCATCCTCAAATGTCCCCTTAACTTGGTGGCTTGCTAGGGTATTTCAGAGGGCAGTTTAGAGCCAACTCTGCTGGTGATTTGGAGTCACATATGGGCCAGAACATGTGAGCGCATCAGATCTGGGGGTGGTATGCTAATGTAGCTGTTACAGTGCCAACTATCCGGATTCAGTCCCAGCCACAGTCTGTAAGGAGTTTATATGTTCCCACTGTGACTGAACGGGTTTCCTTCGGGTGTTTCTGGTTTCTCCCACGTTCTAAAGATGTACAGGTCAGTGGGTTAATTGGTCACATGGGTGTAATTAGGTGGCATGGGATTGTCGGGCTGTATCTCTAAATAAAAATAAAGTATTTCTTTCTCATATAGACACTGGTGAACTAGATAATTGTTTTACAGTAGTCAAATTAATGAGAAGTTTTTTGTTAAATAAAATTCCTTTTGTGTAATTAGTTGAATTTAAATCACACAGCTGCCAGGTTTGGATTCACACTCGTATCTTTAGGTTAGTTCTTCAAATCTGAAAACCACTGGGTGGAGGCAGGTGGCTTTGACAGTGACTCAACAATGGGCTATTTGGCCTCAGGGGCACTGAGTTCTTAGAGGACACACACAAAATGCTGGATGAACTCAGCAGGTCAGGCAGCATCCATAGCGGGAAATGAACAGCCAATGTTTCACAGCAAGACCCTTCATTAGGGCTGGAAAGAAAGGGGGAAGAAGCTAGAATAAGACAGCTTGGGGAAGAGGGGTAGAGCACAAGCTGGCAAGTGAGGGTGAGGAAAGAGGTGGGTGGGGAGGGGAGATGAATTGGAATGACGTGAGAAGTTGGGAGCTGGTATGTGGAAGAGGTAAAGTGTCTGAAGAAGGAGGAACATCAACAGAGAGGACACTGAATCATGGAATAAAGGGAACTCAGGGAACTAGAGGGAGGTGAGACTAGGGAAAGCGAAGATGATGTTGAGAGGGCCACCAAAATGAGCAAAGTTAACATTCATGCCATCAGGTTGGAGACCACCCAGGTGGAACATGAGGTGTTGCTCCTCCAACCTGACCTTGGCCTCATTATGGCAGTAAAGGAGTAAGTGAATAGATATTCTTGGGGGACACATCAGTCTTGGAGGAATAGCAGCAACTGCTTCCTTAAATGTTTCAGAGTTTCTCGGGTTTACATAGGATTGCTTTCCATGTCCAGACTGTCTAAAGGTTAAACCCTTTGACAGGGGTGCGGGGAGTAGCAGTGATAGTGGAGTACGTCCTGCTACAAGTTCACTCAGGCGGTTCTGGTCTCATTCAGGTGGACTTTCACTATTATACTGATGCTCATTCACTATAGCAGTGAAAGTTGCTCTTCAATGGCCACTGAGAGGCAAATTGCTCTTTAAGCTTCACCGTCTTGGACACAAACCACAAGGCTTCCTAAAAGCTGAGCGGGGAACCACTCAATAAGTGTAGGAAGTTAAAGTCATGACTGATAGATGGTAGTTATGGTGATGAAAAAATGAGGGAAATAATCAAGCGCGGACATTGTGAGGTCATGTAACTAAACAGAAATTGCTGGAAATATTTGGCATCTGTGAGGCATGTTTTGAGGAAGAGTCGCAGACCTGAAATATTAATTGTTTCTCCTTTTCCTGATGCTGTCTGACTTTGTGCTTCCAGAATTTTCTGTTTATATTTTTGATTTCCAGCAACCTTTCTGCAGTTTTATGATTTTTTTTCGCAGTTGATGTCATTGTAGTATATATGGGTGCGTAGATGTGACTTTTGATACACTGATTTCCAGACATTGCTGTCAATTGAGAGTTTACTGCTTTCAATCAAGAACGTTTGATGGTAGCTCGATCTCTCCATTGGCCTAGTAACTAGCAATACTCAATAGCCTACAGATATTGCAGTCACATGATGAAGTAACAAGGGAAAATTTAGCTGGGTGGTTATGGCAACAAGGGAGGTGTAGAAACAAGACACAAGCAAGATCAAGGTCGAAAAAGAATGTACATTCCTGATGGATTTGCCTACTTACCTCATGTATATATTGCAGAAGAGCCTCTCCCACTTAATTAATGTTTAGGGTTTGTTAGTCAGAGATATCAGAGATCCTAAAGATTAACTGTACAGTTTGGTATAGAGGCTTCAATGCACAGGATCACAAGAGGGTGCAGAGGGTAACAAACTCAGCGAGCTCCTCTACAGGCAAAATCCTCCCAACCATTGAGGACACCTTCAAGCAGCGTGCCTCAAGTAGGCAGCATCCATCACTAAGCGTTCTCACCATCCAGGATATGCCATCAGGTACCCCCTCACGGAGAAGGTACAGGAGCCTGAAGACCCACACTCAATAATTCAGAAACGCTCCACCCTCATATATCTGAATGGTCCATGAACCCATGGACAAAACCTTCATATTCTTTTCTTTAACTATTTACTTGTTTTTATAATTTATAGTCAGTTTATATCCTTGAACTGTACCATTCCTCCAAGAGGACCACAACCTTGTTGCAGGGTGTAGATGCTTGCGTGCCTCAATGACCCAGAGAGCTATGCTGGCTGGGGTCAGGGCCTTGTGCTTTGGTTCTTGTTGGGTCACCCATGCCAAACAGGTCAAAGAGCAGAGGCTAGACTAAGAGAGGTTCACTGGACCTCTTGTTTCAGGGGTTCAGCTCAGGGCTAACAGCCCTGAATAGTCAAAGACATTGTTATATTTGTTATATTGAATTGTTATACAGACAGAGATAGAAGACATTCATTGCGGCCCTAACCACCAGTGGCATAATGGGCAATACGTGAACTGTATCGATGCCACAAAACAACAAATTTCACAGCATATGTATGCTAGTGGTCTTCAAATGCTGAAACCCATCCATTTCAAGATTTGATGTGTTGTGTTTTCAGAGATGCTCTTCTGCACACTGCTGTTGTAACTCATATTTATTTGAGTTACTGTTACCTTGCTGCCAGCTTGAACCAGTCTGGCCATTCTCTCTGACCTCCCTCATTAACAAGGCATTTTCGCCCATAGAACTGCCGCTCACTGGATGTTATTTATTTGTCACACCATTCTTTGTAAACTCTAAAGACTGTTTTGTGTACGAAATTAGCAGTTATCGAGATGCTCAGACCACTCCATCTGGCACCATCTGGCACCAGTCAAAGCACAGTCATTACACAATCAAAGTTACTGAGATTACATTTCTTTCCCCACTCCAACTTAACAACAACTGAACCTCTTGACCCTGTCTGCATGCATTGAGTTGTTGCCACATGATTGGCTGATTAGATATTTGCATTAACAAGCAGGCAGGTGTACCTAATCAAGTGGACACTGGGTGCATGTCAGGTAATAATAAATCTGATTAACTAGGTGAACCTTTAAAGACAAGAACGGGATCTTTCCCAGCAATACTGTGGCTAATTCACAAAACATTTAACCAGGAAACATACACTGGCTTATAAACGGAAAAGGGTTCATTCCATTCACCATCTGAACATTTGGGAAATCCTGACGAAGGGTCTCGGCCCAAAATGTCGACTGTACCTCTTCCTATAGATGCTGCCTGGCCTGCTGCGTTCACCAGCATTGCGTGTGTGTGTTATTTGGGAAATGAAATAATTTTCTGTTTATGAAGTTGATGGAATTTTCAGGGTTGGTGTTATAAATTCAACTGCAATCAATAGTATTTTCACTAATGGGAATCCATCCACTTGGAAAGTGTTGATGGTTTCTCTTTCGCTCTTTCTTTGTCTTATTCGGACCTTTGTAGAAATAAATGAACTCAGAGGGATGCATAAACAGGGCAGACGTGATGTGTCTAGCAGCAATGACTGCTAACTAACTGTGACTAATATCACCAGAGTTTGCCTGGGTGACTCCAATGCATATAAAGTTAAGCACTGTTGTCACCTTCACAGCTGCCTGCAAGGCTACTGTGAGAAACAGCTTGCAGTGACTGACGCATCTTACAATAGCTTGAGAAGGATAAGAGCAGTCTTCTCAATTACAGCCATGGGATAATTATTCAGGTTGGACCTTTGAGATCCATGGATCTTGCATCTCAGGTTTTAATGGTTCAGGCTCAGGCCCCCTGCATATCATCTGCCAGTTTCCTTTCTTTCATTTTCTGTCTCCTCAGCACCCTCCCTCAAAGTGCAGGAATAATGAAATCTCCACAGGGAATTGGCATTATTTCACTTCTATTAAATGCTCAGCAACTAGAAGAAGGAGACAGGCAAATAAGATATTCAGGCCTTTGTTACCACTCCTGTGGTTCCAGTGACTTCCAAGTCCTGAATACCCACAATCAATGCACCATTTCTTTGAGATGTTGGGTGATGTTGATCAGTCACAGCCACTCCCTGTGAATGGACTGTCTAAACGGAGTCGGCTCCATTTTGGGTACTAGCCTACAAAGTACCCAGGACATCTTGAAGGAGCAGTGTCTCAGAAAGGCAGCGTCCATTATTAAGGACCTCCAGCACCAAGGGCATGCCCTTTTCTGGTGAACGTAGCGGGCCTGGCAGCAGGCCAGGAAAAGGTACAGTTGACGTTTTGGGCCGAGACCCTTCGTCAGGACTAGAGATGCTGCCTGGCCTGCTGCGTTCACCAGCAACTTTTATGTGTGTTGCTTGAAATTCCAGCATCTGCAGATTTCCTCGTGTTTGCATGCCCTTTTCTCACTGTTACCATCAGGTAGGAGGTACAGAAGCCTGAAGGCACACACAACAATTCAGGAACAGCTTCTTCCGCTCTGCCATCTGATTCCTAAATGGACATTGAACTCTTAAACACTACCTCACTTTTTTAATATATATTATTTCTTTTTTTCATGATTTTTGTATATTCAATATACGTATTCTGTAATTGATTTACTTATTTACTTTTTTTTCTTCTATGTTATGTATTGCTTGAACTGCTGCTGCTAAGTTAACAAATTTCCTGACACGTGCCGGTGATCATAAACCTGATTCTGATGTAAGTAGCAGCACAACATTGGAGTAAGCTGCATGCAATTGGAACTTGCAATTTACATTGTGATGGCGTGTTTTTGGACTGATTGAGTGACATAGTGCTTTGCTGTCTCTGAGAGAATTTGGTGAGGTTTGCAGCGGAGAGTGCAGACCGGAGGCCTGGACAGCTGGAGAAGGAGCGTGAGCCATGATCAACTCCAATGCTTCTCTCTGATGGAGGCTTCGAGAACATGAGAGCACGGTTGACTCCATGCTTTTCTACAACTGAGGCATCAAGCAAGGTAGAATTTGATAAGGATAAGAGCGGAGGACGGGTGGTGTTTGGTGCCGTCTGCTTCCATTTGACCGACCTTCCTCCCTCGCTCGCTAGCTAGCTGCTGTCAGAAGAACGTGCAGGACTCTCGTTGCAAGGATTGATCAGAGAGGCGGTGGACTCATTTTGGGGACTTTAGGGTTCATGTTACATGTGTTTCTGGATTCTGGTTACTCTTTTTTTCTGCTGTTTTTGTGCAGTTTGTTTAGGGTGATCAATGTGGTCTGGGGCACCTCAGTGAAGAAGGCTTTGCTCTGCAAAGGACTAGTGGCACAATGCTGACTTGAACTAAACTGAGTCGGACTGTGGTCGGATGCTTCCGGGATGCTGCTTCGGCAAGTTGGCGGCGCTGGAGGTTTACCGTCTGCGTGAGATGATGAGACTTTCGAGAGACTCTGAGACTTTTACTGTGCCATGGCCTGTTCTTATCAAATCACGGTATTGCTTTGAACTGCTGTAACTATATGTTATAATTATGTGCTTTTTGTTAGTTTTTAAGTCGGTTTGTAATATGTTTTCGTGATATCATTCTGGAAAAACATTTTTATCATTTCTTAATGCATGCATTACTAAATGACAATAAAAGGGGACTGCGTGTCCTCATAATCATAACCATAATCATAATCTGTTCTTTTTTGCGCGTTGGGTGTTCGATGTTTTCTTGAATGTGTTCCATGGCATTTCTTTGTTTTGTGGCTGCCTGAGGGAGGTCGAATTTATACATACTTTGATAATAATTGTACTTCGAACTTTGAATTTGCAGCCTTTTAGAAGATATGGTAACTGAGGTGTTAATCAGCCTGCTGAGTGTAAATGGGAACTCACTTATTTGTGAGTTAAAAAAAAGAACAGGCATCTAATAACAAGCTACTATAATGATAATGCAATCCTATCTATAAAGAGAAACTGAACTCTGTCTTGGTCTCTCTAGGTAACAACAGAGCTATTCAAGACTGCAAGTAATTTTATAAACTCACTGATGAGACATCAGAGAACTGACTTTTGGATGGACCAAGGTCAAGTGGGATGCGTAGCACTGCCAAGCCTTATCACACAAAGGCACGATGCAGAATTTAACATCACTCACTTCTTCCTATTAAAGAGTTCTGGGTGCTTTTATCTGAAAATGTCAAACCATGACAGGCTGATTCACACTTTGGCAAATTCTCCATCATAAGGAATTTGCATTGGACGTAATTGACAGAAACAAAGTCTCAACAATCAGAACACGTATCTGAACATCTGAGAAATTACACAACATTTTAAAAACAGGGTCACAGTCTTAAAGTAACGGGCTAGCCACTCTGGACTGAGGTGAGAAAATTTATTCTTCTTCCACAGCCTAGAGAGTGTTTGGAATTTTCTGCCCAATAGCTTGTGCTTGTGCATACCTGATGGCATGAACATCAACTTCTCTAATGCCCCACCTCCCCCTCGTACCCCATCTGTTACTTATTTTTATACACACATTCTTTCTCTCACTCTCCTTTTTCTCCCTCTGTCCCTCTGAATATACCCATTGCCCATCCTCTGGGTCCCCTGCCCCACCTCCTTGTCTTTCTCCCCGGACCTCCTGTCCCATGATCCTCTCGTATCCCTTTTGCCAATCACCTGTCCAGCTCTTGGCTCCATCCCTCCCCCTCCTGTCTTCTCCTATCATTCCGGATCTCCCCCTCCCCCTCCAACTTTCAAATCCCTTACTCGCTCTTCCTTCAGTTAGTCCTGACGAAGGGTCTCGGCCTGAAACGTCGACTGTACCTCTTCCTAGAGATGCTGCCTGGCCTGCTGCGTTCACCAGCAACTTTGATGTGTGTAGCTTGTGCAGGTTCAGTGACTGAGCATATTCGAGGCAGAGTTAAGTAGATTCTTGGATAAGAAAGAAATAGAAGAAAGAGGCTCTGCAGTAAAAGATTCAGTGGAGGAGAAGGCTGAAAGATCAACGCAGGTTCATGTTCCTAAAGTGTTCTCACACGTCAGCTCATGTGTTAATCCCTCTTTGTGGGACTAAACCATGTTTTGACCTGAAATATTAATTCTCTTTCTCTCTCCACAGATACCGCCTAACCTGTTGTACACTTGAATGCTTTCTGTCTTACTTCAGATTTCATGCTCTGGAAAGACTGCAGTTGAGAATCTTCTTTGTACCGAGTTATTTAACTTCAGCTTGGACAGCAATTAGATTGAGATGGAGAGCCAATATTCACTTGTGTCACCACTGTCAGGTGTTCTAAAGGCAGTCAGCCTCAAAGATTGCACTGCAATCAAAGTGAAAGACTGATACCCTGCCTCGGGGGAGAGGTGAGGTAGATGCAGTGAGACATTGAATATAATCAAAAGAAGCATAATCTCATCAAATAGAAAAACAATCTGAAGATCCTGAGAAATAATAGAATCGTGGGTCATAGAACACCTTACAAACTAATTTTTCTCCTTCCTGCCTGATAGAGCCTCAGACACCAAATGTGTGCTCAAATCATCTTCCTTTATGTGGCCAATTTATTAGGCACAGGAGTGGAACTGGATGTGGCCCTTTTGCTACCACAGCCCATCCACTTCAAGGTTCAATGTGTTGTGCATTCAGAAATGCTCTTCTGCACACCACTGTTATAAAGCATGGTTATTTGAGTTACTGTCATCTTCCTGTCATCTTGAACCAGTCTGGCCATTTTTCCCTGGCCTTTCTCATTAACACAATATTCTTGCCTGCAGAACTGTTCTCACTGGATGTGTTTTTTTTTGTACCATTCTCTGTGGTGCATGAAAATCCCAGGAGATCATCCCCAGTTTCTGAGATACTCAAACCACCCCGTCTGGCTCCAACTATTTCATGTTCAAAGTCACTTAGATCACATTTCATCCCCACTCCCTGATGTTTGGTGTGAACAACAACTGAACCTCTTGACCCTGTATGCATTCTCTTCTGCATTGAGTTGCGGCTACAGGATTGGTTGATTAGATATTTGCATTAGCAAGCAAGTGCAATGGTGTACCTAATAAAGTGGCCACTGAGTGGCTATAATCATAGTCATAGTCATAGTCATACTTTATTGATCTCAGGGGCAAATTGTTTTTTGTTACAGTTGCACTATAAATAATTAAATAGTAATAGAACCATAAATAGTTAAATAGTAATATGTAAATTATGCCAGTAAATTATGAAATAAGTCCAGGACCAGCCTATCGGCTCAGGGTGTCTGACCCTCCAAGGGAGGAGTTGTAAAGTTTGATGGCCACAGGCAGGAATGATTTCCTATGATGCTCAGTGTTGCATCTCAGTGGAATGAGTCTCTGGCTGAATGTACTCCTGTGCCCACCCAGTACATTATGTAGTGGATGTGAGACGTTGACCAAGATGGCATGCAACTTAGACAGCATCCTCTTTTCAGACACCACTATGAGAGAGTTCAGCTCCATCCCCACAACATCACTGGCCTTACGAATGAGTTTGTTGATTCTGTTGGTGTCTGCTACCCTCAGCCTGCTGCCCCAGCACACAATAGCAAACATGCTAGCACTGGCCACCACAGACTCATAGAACATCCTCAGCATCATCCGACAGATGTAAAGGACCTCAGTCTCCTCAGGAAATGACTGAAATTATGACTGAAATTACTGAATGACTGAATAATGACTGAACTTAAAGATTTCTGGGTTTAAGTCAGAGGAGACAAGAGAAGAAGCAATGGACTCTTTGGGGACTAAAACAGTACTAGAAGGACAGAAAGACCAATGAAGGGAGCTATTTGAGAACCTCAATACATTTTAGTATAAAATTAATAGTTGGCAAAAGTAATTTAAAGAGAGGATCGTGAGTGCTGATCTGTTATGAGTCAAAGACCTTTCTCAGCGCCATTATCTGGTGCTTGCTTATTTTGATCCTGTCATCTTACTGTGGCTGAATTCAATGACTATCAATTATTTAGTTGATTACAAGGAGATCTGTGCGTTCTGATTAATTTTAAATGAGATATGAACTTGTGGCTCTTTCAATATTTCCTATTTGAATACCTCCAAAAGAAGAGCAGAGTGCATATAGCAGGCATGCAAGTGCATGTTTAGTATTTTGTTTTTCATCTAAGACAATAAACATTCCACCAATGGAGCTGCTTGCCCCAGCCAGCACCACCTCTCCATCACAATATTTTGAAATGTGGCCTACCCACAGCCAACTTTTCCTCCAATACCAAACAAGCCTGCCCAAAAATCTGCCCACAGTAAACAGCTTTATTCACAGTTAAGTACTTTGGACAGCCTCCAGCACAGTCTGTCCCACATACTGGGATAACTCCCTGCAGGAAATAACAATATGCAAGGGTATTGTGAGCTGTATGCTAGTGATGGATATAACAGTGTTGCATGGTCAGTCAATGCATGAAGGAAGTTACACGACTGGTACAGGTGGACGACACAGTACTGTAGTGGTTAGCATAACTCTTCTGCGATCGGGATTCAATTCCCGCCGCTGTTGGGAATTTGTGTGTTCTTCCTGTGACTGTGCATGTTTCCTCCAGGTGTTCCGGTTTCCTCCCAAATTCCAAAGATGTACAGAGCAGAGTTAGCAAGCTGTGGGCATGTTATGTTGGTGCTGGAGGTATGGTGACACTAGCAGGCTGCTCCCAACACATCGTCAAACTGTGTCAGCCGTTGACGCCAACGACACATTTTACTCTACGTTTTGACGTTTCAATGCGGGCAGCATTTACGCCAACAACCAACACTGTTCTGGGACGTGCTGGGGAAGCTCGCAAGCTTTGCCATGTATCTGGCTCCAACATAGCATGCCCACAATTTACTAACCCTGACCTGTGTACCTCTGGAAGGTGGGAGAGAACTGGCGTGGTCACGGGGAGAGCACACAAATTCCTTTCAGGCAGTGGCAGGAATTGAACTCCAATCGCTGATCACTGCGAAGCATTATGCTAACTGCTACCGCTACCGTGCCACACGCTTACGTTGCCATGTCACCCATGAAAATATCTTTCCTCAAACACCTGAGAGAACACGGATCACTAGAATCCAGCCTCCATCACCCTTGCATATTGGCCCTGCCATTGCCAACAGCCCTACTCTCAGCGACTCAGAATCAGAATTAGGTTAATATCACTGACGTTTGTCATGAGATTTGTTGCTTTGTCGCAGCGCTACAGTGCAATACGTAAAAACACAATAAATTACAATGAGAAATATATATACAATAACTTTATACTTTATTGTCACCAAACAATTGATACTAGAACGTACAATCATCACGGCGATATTTGATTCTGCGCTTCCCACTCCCTGGATTACAAATATTAAATATTAAAAATAGCAAAAACTAATAAATATTAAAAATTTAAATTATAAATCATAAATAGAAAATAGAACTTAACTTATCTTAATTAAGTAAGTAGTGCGACAAAAGCAAAAGTTAGTGTTCATGGGTTCATTGACCATTCAGAAATCTGATGGTGGAAGGGAAGAAGCTGTTCCTGAAGTGTCAAATGTGCGTCTTCAGGCTTCAGTACCTCCTCTCTGGCAGTAGCAATGACTAGAGGGCACATCCTGGGCGATAGGGGTCCTTAATGATGGACGTCACATTTTTGAGGCACGGATCTTTTGAAGGTGTCTTTGATACTGTGAAGGTTCGAGCCCATAATGGAGCTGGCAGTGCTTGCAGCCCTCTGAACTTTTCTCGATCCCGTGCAATGGCTTCTTCATGTCAGACGATGATGCAACCAGTTTGAATGCTCTCCATGGTACATCTGTAGAAATTTGTTAGAGTTTCATTCCCACTAACGTGAACACTGCAGTGACCTGGGAGACCAGCCCCTCCATCACCAGAACCTTCCACGTCCCACTTTCAGCCACCAGCAGCTCTACTGCTGTCATTAGCATTCCCAGGAGTTCCGACAGAAGGGTAATATTTCTCCTGATGTGTATATCCTCTCTAATGCTTCTATTTGAATTTCAAAACCAAGTCTGCATTTTCTGCTTCAGTACTAGCTTTGTAATGAGTTGTACATAGGTAATACTCTCGGCAGATGTGACTGTTTGTTTTCTGCTGGCTGACATTTTAGAGTTGTTTGTTGGGCAAAATAGGACATGGGCACTGTGCCCATGTTTATTAGAGTGGGGATTGCATGTATAAATCACCAGATGATTTGTTTTTGTTTTGTATTTTTGTAGTAGAATAATTATTGATCTGGATAATGGTCTTTTTCAGAGAGTATAATGGAATCATTTGATGCTGAATATAACCATGGAAACAGGCAGTATAGAAGGTGGACATGTGGCCCATCATAATGCTGATGGCCAAGGAGAGTTTTATATTTCGAAGATTAGCGTGGCCCCTGCACGAGAATGACATGCAATTTCTTGAAGTGTTCCATATTTTTGCTCAAGGTATCGTGACAGTTGGCAAAACGCTGCAGAGCACCAGCGATCACTGATCGGCGTACAAATCCCGCTGCTGTCTGTAAGGAGTTTGCACATTCTCCCCGTGACCGCGTGGATTTCCTCCGGGCGCTCCGGCTTCCCTCCACATTCCAAATATGTGCGATTATGTTTAGGGTGAGTACATTGTGGGCATGCTACGTTGGTGCCGGACGCATGGCGACACATGTGGGCTGCCCCCTCACAATCCTTGGGCTATATTCATCATTGATGCAAAACAACGCAATTCACTGTGTGTTTCAATATTTCAATGTACATCAGACAAAAAAAGCTAATCTCTTGAAGAGATTAAATAAAGCTCCCTGTAGTATATGGTCACCTGCTTCAAGCAGGCTTTAATTATACTGGTGCTTAAGAAGAACATGGTAACCTGCTTCAATGACTATTGTCTAGTAGCACTTACATCTACTGTGATGAAGTGCTTTGAGAGGTTGGTAATGAAATGTACCAACTCCTGCCTGAGGAGCAATATGGATCCCCTCCAATTTGCCTATCTCCGCAATAGGTCCGCAGCAGATGTGATTTCATTGGCTACTCACTCAATCGTGGAACATCTGGACAGTGAAGGTGCTTGCATCAGGATGCTCTTCATTGACTACAGCTCGCATTCAGTACTATCTTCCCCCCAAAACTAATCAACAAGCTTCAAGATCTTGGCCTTAATACTTCCATATTCAATTCGATCCTCTATTTCCCTGCGTACAGACCTCAGTCATTTTGGATGAGCAGAAACATCTCCTCCACAATCTCCATCAGCATTGGTGGCAAGCCTGTGTGCTTAGCCCCGTGCTCTACTCGCTTTATGCTTCTGACCTGAGGCTAAGCACAGCTGTAATGCCATATTTAAGTTTACTGATGACACCACTGTCGTTGGCCAAATCAAAGGTGGTGATGAATCAGCATATAGGAGGGAGATTGAAAATCTGGCTGAGTGGTGCCATAGCAACAACCTCTCACTCAACGTCAGCAAGACCAAGGAGCTGATTATTGATCTCAGGAGGGGGAAACCGGAGGTCCATGAGATAGTTCTAATCAGGGGATCAGAGGTGGAGAGGGTCAGCAAATTTAAATTCCACAGTGTTATCATTTCTGAGGATTGGTCCTGGGTTCAGTATGTGGGTGCCACTATGAAAAAAGCATGGCAGTGCCTCTACTTCATTAGAAGTTTGTGAAAGTTCAGCATGGCACCTAGAACTTTGACAAACTTCTATAGATGTGTGCAGGAGAGTGTACTGACTGGTTGCATCACAGCCTGGTATTAAAACATCAATGCCCTCGAATGGAAAATCCTACAAAGTGTATTGGATATGGCCCAGTCCGTTACAGAAAAAGCCCTCCCCACCATTGAGCACATCCACACAGAGAGCAGTCGCAGGAAAGCAGCATCCATTATTAAGGAACCCCACCATCCAGGCCATGCTCTCTTTATGCTGTTGCCATCAGAAAGAAGGTACAGGAGTCTCAGGACCCACACCGCCATGTTCAGGAACAATTATTACCCTTAATCCATCAGTCTCATGAATCAGAAGAGGATAACTTCATTCGACTTCACTTGCCCTGTCACTGAACTGTTCCCACTACCTGTGGGTTCACTTTCAAAGATTCTTCATCTCATGGTCTCGATATTTATTGCTTATTTATTCTTCTTGTTCTTTTTCTTCTTATTATTATTATTTATTGTTTTCTTTTGCTTTTGCACATGGGCTGTTGTCCGTCCTGTTGGGTACA
The DNA here is from genome assembly GCF_963921235.1 of Mobula hypostoma. NCBI lineage: Eukaryota > Metazoa > Chordata > Chondrichthyes > Myliobatiformes > Myliobatidae > Mobula > Mobula hypostoma. Next base: position 80,982,796 of record NC_086109.1, read on the forward strand.
GTGTTTCATTGGCTCTATTATGTTTCCTGGATTTACTGTGTATGCCCACAAGAAAATGAATCTGAGGGTTGTATATGCTGACATACAGTATACTGTACATACTTTGACAGTAAATTTACTTTGAACCTTTGGTCATCCAGGTTATTATCCGCATTTTTTTTTCAATGCAATGGCATCTTCTGCCTCCATTATCCTTTTAGGCATTGGGTTTCAGACCTGCAGAAACCTTTGAGTAAAAACTTTCTTTAAATGTCTTCTAATGATTCCACTATCTACACTAAACCCCAGTCAACTAGTTTTTGACCTTTCTGATAGAATATATAGCAACGTCCTGTTAACTTTCCCAAGCCTCATTTTAGCTCCTAAATTTCATTCAAAACTTCTCTTGGCTGCTGCCTTTGTTCCAAAGAAACACTTTGCCCCTTCTTAAAGGTTAGCTTTTATTTGCTACATGCACATCAAAACGTCAAAACATACAGTGAAATGTGTTGATTACGTCAACAGCCTCTACAGTCCAAGGATATGACGGGGGCAGCCCACAAACGTCACTATGCTACTAGTTCCATAACATGTCCACAATTTACTAACCCAAACCTGAATGCTTTTTTTAATTTATTGTGATTCAGTGCGGAATAGGCCCTTTGAGTCACACCACCCATCAATACCCTGATTTAATCCTATCCTAATTACAGGACAATTTACAATGACCAAATTAATCTACCAAATGGTACATCTTCGGCCTGTGGGAAGAAACCCACACGGCCACGGAGAGGACGTACATACTCCGTAGAATCAGCAGCAGGAACTGAACCTGGGTCGCCTGTACTGCAAAGTGCTGTGCTAACCACCATGCTAACGTTGTCTTTGGAATCTGGAGGGAACACAGTCACAGGGAGAACATACAAGCTCCTTACAGACGTGGCGGGAATTGAACCCCAATTGCTAATCGTAGACGCTGTAATGCATTACACTAAATGCTATGCTACCCATGTAACTAACTTACTTCATAACTAATATAACAGCTGTGAAGCCTCTTCTGCAACTCTTTGTAAACCATCATTGTCTTCCTCTTATGTAGTGACCAGAACTAACCATCGTTGTCTAGCTATGACCTAACTAGTGCCTTCTACAGTTCAGATACGACCTTCCTGCTCATATATTTGACACTTTGATTTTAAATGTAATTACATTAATTATTTGGGGAGGCACTGTAGTGTAGCAGTTAGTAGAACGGTTTACAGTGCCAGTGACCTGGTTTACAGTTGGCAAGTTAATTGGTCATTGTGAATTGTCCCGTGATAAGGTTAGGATTAAATTGGTGGGGGGGGGAATTGCTGGGTGGCGTGGCTCGAAGGGACAAAAGGGCCTATCCTGCACTGTATCAAAAAAAACCTCAGGTTCCTAATCCATTATTCTTGATTATTATAACTTATTGAGTACTGATATGTTCAAAAATATCCCAAGAGAATCAGGAGAAGACTACGACCAAACTATTAAATTCTGCCTGCTCCTGTACTACTGAACTGGTGTCCTCATATCTCGGTTCCATTCTACCCCCTTGGTTCAGTCCCTTCCCACCTACATCCATGGTGCTTCTCAAACCACCAGTCTCCTCAGTAACTTTCAATTCCCTGGGCCTGAGTACCTCGTCCAGGGAACTACTACCGAACCACTAAATGTCAAGAATGCCATAGAACCAGATGGTACAGCTGATGAAAAAAATCTGCTGCCCATTACACCAAGAGCATTTAGGGCAGCAATGAAGGTCCTCCATCTCCATCCGTCCATACCACCACACATTGATAAAGAAGGAATCTTCATTGTTGTTTCCATAACAATTCTTTTTGACCAGTCAAGGTTTTCAGCCCTGAACTGAACCTCCAAACCTGGAGGACCAGTACACCACTTTTAGTCTGGCCTCTACCCGTTGAACTGTTTGGCATGGGTGACCCTACCAACAGCTGAAGCACAGGGCCCTGACTCCAGCCAACATAGCTCTCGGTCATTGAAGCACGCAAGCCCCTAAACCCTATGGCAAGGATGTGGTCCCTTTGGAGGACAGTTCATGAGCTGACCATTATTCACATAGCTGATTTGGATTCAGTGTTTCCCTGAACTTAACTGAGACAGTTTCTCTTTTTTGCACTCTTTATTTGATTTAACTTTATATATATATATATATAAAGTAATTTACAGATTTTAATATTATGTATTACAATGTACAGCTGTAGTATAGCAACAAATTTCAAGACATATGCCAGTGATATTAAACCTGATTCAGATTCTGATTCACTGCTTACTGTAGTTAACAAAACTCTCAGTGGAAGTCAAATGAATAAAACAGTGCTGCCCCTTGAAGAAGGAAGAAAGATATGAGGATTTTCTGTATTGGATTATGTGTGAGAACCATGTCTGGGGTGATAGATTGTTTTTCACAAAAGGAACTGCAAATTGATCTGCTAGATATGGCATCTGTTATTCAAAATATTCTTAAAAACATCCAGATGAAGGGTCTCATCCTGAAACGTTGACTGTTTATTCCTCTCCATGGATGCACCTGGCCTGCAGAGTCCCTCCAGCATTTTGTGCTTGCTGCTTAAAAGGATAATTTTGTTCAGTTGTCCATGGATGGTATTGCCTCTGCCAATGAAATGGAGTAAGGCTTAGAATAAGAAATCTGGAGTTTATGCAATAAGTGGTCTATTTAGAGAGCAAGGTTGATGTAGATAGCACACATCAGTCAATTTAAACAATATACGCAGCCACCAGAGTCTGTTTAAATATTACATTGCAAAGACAAAGTTTATGGAATCCATCTTTCAAACTTCTGTTGAACCACAGTACACAAAACTTAACCAATGTATGCTAACGTCACCCGATTAAATCCAGATAATCATAAAAATAGTAACTGGAGATAGTTACATACAAATTATGGATATAAAATCAATTCTGGTCACTTTGTAGCAGTACTGTTGTCAGGTATGATATATGGGAGAATTATCCAATCGTTTCCATTCTGGCTAGGGTTATTGGTAACAACAGAGGCAGCCAATTTTGTTGACAACAGCAAAAAAAAAGGAACAGTCCATCCCAGAAAAGAAAACACGAGGCAGCTGGTTGTTGAACTCCACAAGTCTCCACACCAGTGAGATTGTCTGTCTGCTGTGGCCAATATCAACTACTCTTATCTTTTCCATTTGGTAGACCTTGAACTCCATCTGGATGCTTTCTCAATTCTCAGCTGGCTGATATCAAGGGCATAAGATGGTTTAAAGTTAACGTTGAAGACTACTGTTTTTCTTGTTAATTTATGTGGCAGGGAGAGGAGTAGCGAGAGGTATAGTTTATCTATCGTCCTGCTGCACAAGGTCATCTTCCTTCTGTATTGATGCAGGACGAGTCCTAATAAATGAATATTCCTACACTCTTTCACGTTATCCTATCCAGATTAGCCACAGAATTATTGTCCATTCTAGTTCCATGGGGGTTGATGTTGGGATCCTTTCTCCTTATACAGTATATAAATGATTTAGATGATGGAGCAGGTGGCTTTGTTACCAAGTTTGCAGATGATACGAAGATTGATGAAGGGGCAGGTAGTGTTGAGGAAACAGGTAAAACACAGAAAGACTTAGACAGATTAGGAGAATGGGTAAGAAAGTGGCAAATGAAATACAATGTTGGAAAATGCACAGTCATGCATTTTGGCAGTAGAAATAAATGTGTGGACTATTTTGTAAATGGGAAGAAAATCCAAAAATCTGAGGTGCAAAGGGACTTGTGAGTCCTTGTGCAGAATACTCTGAAGGTTAACTAGCAGGTTGAGTCGGTGGTGAGGAAGGCAAATAGTGATTTCAAGAGGTCTAGGATACAAGAGCAAGGATTTGATGCTGAGGCTTTATAAGGCACTGGTGAGGCCTCACCTTGAGTATTATAAACAGTTTTGGGCCCCTCATCTTAGAGAAGATGTGCTGGCATTGGAGAGGGCCCAGAGGAGGCTCATAAGGTTGATTCCAGGAATGAAAGGGTTATCATACAAGGAACGTTTGATGGCTCTGGGTCTGTACTCACTGGAATTCAGAAGGATTTAATTGAAACCTTTCAAATGTTGAAAGGCCTAGACTGAATAGATGTGGAAAGGATGTTTCCCCTGGTGGGAGAGTTTAGGATAAGAGGGCACAGCCTCAGGATAGAGGGTCGACCTTTCAAAACAGAGATGCAGAGAAATTTCTTTAGTCAAAGGGCAGTGAATTTGTGGAATTTGTTGCCACATGCAGCTGTGGAGGCCAGGTCATTGGGTTTATTTAAGGCAGAGATTGACAGGTTCTTGATAGGATATGGCATCAAAGGTTACAGGGAGAAGGTCAGGAACTTGGTTGAGGAGCAGAAAAAGAAGGATCAGCCATGATTGAATGGCAGAGCAGACTCGATGGGCCAGATGGCCTAATTCTGCTCCTATGTCTTATTGGATTATGGTCTTATGTTTCTCAAGAGAGCCAGGGGAACAACTCATTTCCACACCGACACCTGTAATTCCTCAGGAGGCTGAAGAAGTTCAGCATGTTCTCATCGACTTACCAATTTTTATCAATGCGGAAGAGAGACCATCCTGTCTGGTTGCATATGGGCTTGGTACGGCAACTGCTCTGCACGTGACATTAAGTGTGAAAAGAGGCAAGATTGGATGTTGGACACCTGGAGGGTGATGCTGGAGAGGTAACAGAGGAGGATAACAAAATAGTGGATGAATAGTGAGGTAGTATTTTGCATCAGTCTTCACTGTGGAAGACACTAGCAGTACGGTGGAAGTTCCAGCTGTAAGGGGGTATGAAATGTGTGAAGTTACCATAACTAGAGAGAAGGTTTTTGGGAAACTGAAGGGTCTGAAGATCAAGAAGCCAGCTGGACCAGATGGTGTACACTCCAGAATTCTGAAGGAGGTGGTGGAAGAGATTGTGGGGACATTAGTTATGATCTTACAAGAATCACTAGATTCTGGAATGGTTCTGGAAAACTGGAAAATTACAAATGCCACTCCATTATTTAAGAAGGGAGAGAGGCAGAAGGAAGAAACTGTAGGCTAGTTAGTTTGACTTCAGTGGTTGGGAACATGTTGGAGTTGATTATTAAGGATAAGGTCTCAGGGTACTTGGAGGCACATGATAAAATAGTCTATAGTCAGCATAGTTTCCTCAAGGAAAATCTTCCTGACAAATCTGTTGGATTTCTTTGAAGAAGTAACAAACAGAAGGCCTTTGAAAGGAGCCACACATGTGGCTGCTTAACAAGATACAAACCCATGGTATTACAGGAAAGATTCTAGCATGGATAAAGCAGTGACCGATTGGCAGGAGGCAAAGAGAGGGAATACAGGGAGGCTTTTCAGACTGGCTACTGGTGACTAGTGGTGTTCCACAGGAGACTGTATTGGACCAGTTCTTTTTATGTTAAATGCCAATGATATGGCTGATGGAATTGATGGGTTCATTGCAAAGTTTGCAGATTATATTAAGATACATGGAGGAGCAGGTAGTTTTAAGGAAGTAGAGAGGCTACAGAAGGACTTAGACAGATTAGGAGAGGTAAAGAAATGGCAGATGAAATACAGTGTCAGGAAGTGTATGATCATGCACTTTGGTAGAAGAAATGAAAGGATTGTTTCTTCTAAATGGAGAGAAAATGCAAAAAAAACTGAGTGGATAGGAACTTGGGAGTCCTTGTGCATGATTTCTTAAAGGTTAATTTGCAGAATGATTCTGTGATGAGGAAGGTAAATGCAGTGTTAGCATTCATTTCAAGAGAACTAGAAGATAAAAGCAAGGATATAATGTTGAAACTTTATAAAGCACTGGTGAAGCCTCATGGAGTATTTTGAACAGGTATTGGTCCCTTACCTTAGAAAAGTTTTGCTTAAGTTGGCAAGGGTTCAAAGGAGGTTCATGAAAATTATTCCAGGATTGAATGGCTTGTCATATAAAGAGTGTTTGATGGCACTGGGCCTGTATTCACTGGAATTGAGAACAATGAGGGGTGACCACATTGAAACCTATCAAATGCTGAAAGGCCTTGATAGAATGGATATGGAGAGGATCCTTCCTATGGTGGGATAGTCTAAGACCAGAGACCTCAAAATAGAGGGGTGTCCTTTTAGAATTGAGATGAGGAGGAATTTCTTTAGTCAGGGAGTGATGAACCTGTGGAATTCTTTGCCACAGGCAGCTATGGAGACCAAGTCTCTACGTATATTTAAGGCAGAGGTTGATAGATTCTTGGTTGGGCAGAGCATCAAAGAATATGGGGACAAGGCAGGAGACTGGGGCTGAGAAAAAAAACTGGATCAGCCATGATCAAATGGTGGAACAGACTCGATGGGCCAAATGGCCTAATTCTGCTCCTATATCTCCCGGGCTTAAGGTGACCAAAGAAATGGCAGAGAGTTGACGACGCAGCTTAGCAAGTCACAGGAACCAGCCTCCACTCAGTAAAGCAGCCGGCATGAGAAAGACCCCAGCCACCCCAGGCGTTTTCTCTTCTCCTCTCTCCCATTAGGCAGAAGATGTAAAAGCCTGAAGCCATATACCACCAGGTGAAAGGACAGCTTCTACCTCACTGTCATCAGACTCTTGAATAAGCAAACTGTACGATTAGTTGGACTCCTGGCCCCACAATCTACCTCATTATGATGCTGCATTTTATTGCTTGCCCTCTCTGCACTTCTGTGATAGCTTTTACACCTTATTCTGCATTGTTACTGTTCTACCTTATTCTAGTTGAATGCACTGTATATTGATTTGATCTGTATCAACAGAGGGAAGACAATATTTTCGCTGTATCCTGGCAAATGCAATAGCAATACCTTGTTAGTCGGCTGTCTACGTGGTAAGTTGAGGATTCATGTCTGCTTAGTACTGCAGTTTTTAAAGGTCTTCTGCTGCTGTTCACATTATTTTGAGACAGGATCATCTGAAAATTGCCACCTTGCCATGGTAGAGAAGTTGGTGAGTTCCTGAGATCCCAAGAATGATGTCGCCTGGAGCTTAGTTCCAACCATGGAGGTAAGGTCAAGGGGGAGGTTCCACGCAGAGAGATCCAACCAAGACCTCAACGGTGAAGCTGGCAGAAGATCATGACACATCACAACAGAAATGAAGCTGGAGAAAAGCTGGAGCTGTGAAGTGTCTCCAGTCATCTTGCATTCCATGCCGATGGACCCTGACCCATATGTTAAGGGTCGTGTGGTGGCTTCCTGTGCATCAGCCTCCCCACGTTAAACAAAGTCACACACAGACATTCTCCATTAAGAGAATAAGCCCTCAAGAGAACATCACTCTCAACTCGAGTATTCGCACCATTACTACTGTTGAGACAGACATCACCTTCCTTATTTAAATATAATTTGAAGGTACCAAGATAGATGATCATTCCACAGTCATGTAGTGATATTGATACAAGCAGCACCTCTCACTGAAGTAATATGATTCAGACCTAACTAGCTCTTCCTCATGCAGACCAAGAATATCCCTGTTCAATGTCATTTTGCTCAGATCAAGATGTTCTGTTATTTTTCAAAAGGTTATTTGAAATGCAGGGTGGGTGATTTAGGACTGAAATTAGAAATTTCTTTACTCAGAGGGTGGAGAACGTGGGTTTCACTATCACACAGAGCTGTAGAGGCTAAGTCACTGAATATATCGAAGAAGGAGACTGATAATTACTGAGGTGCAAAAAGCGTCAAAGATATGGGGAGGGAACAGGAGTATGGTACAGAGGCATTTTCATTTGATACTTTGATATGTATTTTTATTATACCTTATAGTAATTCTATGTATACCACTGTTCTGCTACTGCAAGAAGAAAACACATTCTGTTGCATATGTGAGTGATGATACCCCTGATTCTGATATGGGTCTTATTGTTGACTGAGAGTGGGAAGGGGGCAGCGAGGGGGTAATCAAGGTTGGGAAAGGGGGAAGGGAGCGGGAAGCACCAGAGAGAAATTCTGTAATGATCCATAAATCAGTAGTTTGGAATCAAATGACCTTGCCTGGTGTCTCTGGGCTGGATGTGTCTGCACCCGCACATGCAACATCCTTGGCACTCCTTCTCTGCCACCTGTCCCACACCCCTCCTGTGGCACCCCACCCTTGCCATTCCCAACATCCTTTGCTCCAGCCAGACTTACCAACTCGTTCTCCACTCCACACTGACAAATACAGTACCGTGCAAAACTCTTAGGCACTCTGGCTATATGTATGTGTGCCCAAGAACTTTGCACAGTTCTGTATAATAATTTTCATGTATTACAGTGTACCTGCTGCGGCAAAACAACAGATTTAGTGACATAGGTCAGTGGTATTAAACAGTCACCAGCAGTCTGCTATGGATAACTCAGTTTGGTGCAGACTGCTCGGGTGTGTTCTGGAGGTAGGGTATATACCAAATATTAAGTTCAGCAGCAGCCATTCTTCAGATTTGAATGTGGATTCCAGATTGAACTTAAAACACAGCTCAGAACAATGGGTTTCCTGGAGCTGCAGGTCGGGGTCAATCACAAACAAAGAAACACTCACCTTAGACCTCAGATGCCTGCATATGCATGAATGCAACCTAGAGTCAGTGGGCTTAACATTCATTTTGGGTGTCTGGAATGTGGGTGTGAAGAAGTTGTTATTTGAAAATTATATGTAATTCAAAGGAAGCATTGTAGATAGATTGTAACTAGAGAATTGTTCTGCTGTTAACTTTGATCTTTAACATATAAAAATGTCATGTAATATTGGGTTGAGAGGCTTCTTGCTCCAAGAGTGTCTCAATACGATGCCTGCAGCTCATTTTTGTTGAGTAAAACACTTCTGTATTCACTAGCTTCAGAATCCCTCTGTTGACTTTGGTCACATTACAACACAGATCAATAAGTTTCGGTTAGACCATAGGGCGGCTTTCACCAAGTTAGTGATCTACCTCTAGTTAGTGATTAGCACTTGATGTCCACTTCTAATTGTCACAATGTTACCTGATCCCTTGATGGCAAGGAACAGGTAGGAGAAGTGATCCTGCCAGCTATTGGCTGAGGACTGGATGTCGTCTTTGACTAATTCACAGCACTATGTGGGTCATAGTGTTGGGAATGGATGTGGGGAAGACTGTGAAATAACCTTGTTCTCCAAACTTCAAAGTAAAATTTATTATCAGAGTACATACATGTCACCACATACAACCCTGAAATTCTTTTTCTGCGGGCATACTTAGCAAATCTAGAGACCAGTATCTGTAAACTGTAAACAGTAAACAAACTGTGCAATGCTGATATAAATAAATAGCAATAAATAAAAAGCATGAAATAACAATATAACAATATAAAATAGTCCTTAAATGAATGTAGCTATCCCCATTTGTTCAAGATCCTGATGGTTGAGGGGTAGTAACTGTTCTTGAACCTGGTGGTGTGAGTCCTGAGGCACCTGTTCCTCCTACCCGATGGCAACAGTGAAGAAAGAGCATGGCCTGAGTTGTTGTGAAGGCATGAATGCTCAAGATCAAGTTCAAGTTTATTATCATTCAACCACATACGTATATATCGCCAAACAGAACAACATTTCTCCCAACACAGTATATATAACTCACACACAATGCAAAGTAATATTACCATGAATAAATTAACAAATAATAAAATATATTCCAGAAGATTCACATTTAGCATCCTGATTGAGAAGTTGCAGAATCTGGGCCTCTGTACCTCCCTCTGCAAATGGATCCTCGACTTCCTAACCGGAAGACCACAGACTGTGCGGATTTGTGATAACATATCCTCCTCGCTGACAATCAACACTGGCGCACCTCAGGGGTGTGTGCTTAGCCTACTGCTCTACTTTCAATATACACATGACTGTGTGGTTAGGCATAGCTCAAATACCATCTATAAGTTTGCTGATGATACAACCATTGTTGGTAGAATCTCGGGTGGTGACGAGAGGGTGTACGGGAGTGAGATATGCCAACTAGTGGAGTGGTGTCGCAGCAACAACCTTGCACTCAACGTCAGTGAGACAAAAGAGCTGATGGTGGATTTCAGGAAGGGTAAGACGAAGGAACACATACCAATCCTCATAGAGGGATCAGAAGTGGAGAGAGTGAGCAGTCTCAGGTTCCTGGGTGTCAAGATCTCTGAGGATCTAACCTGGTCCCAAAGTATTGATGTAGTCATAAAGAAGGCAAAACAGCAGCTATACTTTATTAGAAGTCTGAAGAGATTTGGCATGTCAACAAATACACTCAAAACTTCTATAGTTGTACCGTAGACAGCATTCTGACAGGCTGAATCACTGTCTGGTGTGGAGGGTCTACTGCACAGGACTAAAAGAAGCTGCAGAAGGTTGTAAATCTAGTCAGCTCCATCTTGGCTACTAACCTACAAAGTACCCAGGACATCTTTAGGAACTGGTGTCTCAGAAAGGCAGCATCCATTATTAAGGATCTCCAGCACCCTTTTCGCACTGTTACCATCAGGTAGGAGGTTCAGAAGCCTGAAGACACACACTCAGTGATTCAGGAACAGCTTTTTCCCCTCTGCCATCTGATTCCTAAATGGACATTGAATCTTTGGACACTACCTCACTTTTTTTAAATATACCGTATTTCCGATTTTGCACATTTAAAAAAATCTATTCAATATATGTAATTGATTTACTTGTTTATTATTATTATTACTATTATTATTTTTATTTCTCTCTACGAGATTATATATTGCATTGATCTGCTGCTGCTAAGTTAGCAAATTTCATGTTACATGTCGGTGATAATAAACCTGATTCCGATTCTAATTCTGATTCTGATTCTGATTCTGAGGTGCATTTACCACACAAGTTAAAAAGTAAATACGTGTAATGGATCCCAAGGAAATCTCCACACAGTATCCGTCACCCCATTTTGCTGTCCCATAATCCTTGGCACTTTCAGATCCGTGCCAAATACAGTAATCAGTGCAAAACAACAGAAAGCTGCACATTTCATTCAGAAGCTGGTAATTCACACCAACAGCAAACTCTGATGTAAAGTAACACAGAAAATGCTGATGGAATTCAGCAGGTCAAGCAGCATCTACGGAGGGGAATAAACCATCAATCTTTTGGGCCGAGGCTCTTTCAGACACAGAGCTCAGGAATTAGCATCAATTCGCTCAGTATCCTGGGGTCATTGAATCATGGAGACATACAGTGATATAATAAGAATCAGAAAAGAGAATTTTTTTTCCACATAGACTTATGTAAGAATCAACATGCAATTTTTGATGGAGGCTGGGCAGATTTTTGATGTAACTTTGCTTGTGAAGAGAAAAGTTCAAGACTACCAAGAAAGGTGAATGGGATTGGAACAAATTAGAGACCCCTTCAAAGCCCAGCTGAGAACACGAGGAGGGGTGGTCTTCGATTATCTGAAAGTACCTTGAGTGCTTCAACGATTCAAGACAGCTACAGCAGTTCAGCTGACTGCGTACTTGAAGCCTTTATGCTATTGAACATCTGGAATTGAAAGAAGTCTTTTGTTTAACATCGACTGGGTACTTACCCACTCCATCACAACACTGGTACCAGGAACCCGCGTCCCAGTCTGTTGTTGAGAGAACAGTTCCATCCGCAGGCAACAATCCAGACTGGATGTCACCCATTCCTTTACCGCTCTTTCAACAATTCAAATCCAATTCCGGCTTCATTCGTCAAAATGGCAAACATTCCGCAACATTCTGAAAATGCAGTAAGCTCGGCAGCTGATGCCTGCCTCGCTTACATCCTTAGACCTACTGACAGCCAATGGCACTCAGTGAACCTTTGCTGAGGTGCACGTCCTGTAAAACTATTTAAAATCCATCAACATTGCCAGAGGGCTTGACAGCCATTTCAAATAAACTTTATTACTTCACTGATAAACATGGAAGGAGTAACAGCAAATGTTTCAACAAAGAAAGAACAATATCTCTCGTCAGTAATTTTAATGCTCACATCAGTTTTACAATAATTTCATCCTAAATTGTGTTTGAACAAATAACCATTATCTTGTTATGCTTGGTGATGGTGAGTTACAGAGTAACGTTAGTAATTAACAAAACCTCACTGTAAAATAATCCTCAATTTCATAGTCAAGACTCCAGATTTAAGCACTTGATTTTTTTTTTGTTTCATTTTAAGCTCTTATAATCTCCTAGTAATTGTCAAGGAGAATTACTGAACAAGAATCACAGAAAACACCACATGTCACAGACACCACAGGCAGCTGAGTGGTTAACAGACAGAGCAACATCACACAGTGGTTTTGGAGGGGATGTCATTTCACGGTTTAGCTGTTGACACTGGCATTTGTGCGGTCCTGTCCTGAGCACTGACGTGTGGTTCTGTGAGAGGATGGGGAGAAGCAGGCCTTCACACATTACTCTGGTTCTAGCTGCTTTGTTTTCCGCAGAAAATCAAGAAAACATAATCCACCTCCCCAAGTGTGACTTTATCGCGTACTGTGTTGTTTTTGTTTATTAGCGTTCCTGTGAAAGGCCTGGTGCTTTGTAACTCCACTTAGATGAAATAACCCGCCTCTCGCCTCCCTCTGGCGCTTCACCTCCTTCGCTTTATCCTATAGTCCACTCTCTTCTCCTTCTTCAGCCCTGTACTTCTTCCACCTATCACCTCTCAGCTTCTTACTTCAACCCTCCTCTCCTGCCCACTACCTTCCCCCTCACCTACCCACTATCATGTTCTTTCCCTCCTCCCATTTTGCTTCTCTCCCCTTCCTTTCCAGTCCTAACGAAGGATTTTGGCCCGAACCATCTTTATTCCTTTATTCCCTTCCATTGATGCTGTTTGACCTGCAGGGTCCCTCCAGCACTTTGCGTGTGTTTCCCTGCATTTCCAGCATCTGCAGAATCTCCTGCGTTTATGATCTGATGCAATATAGTTGATAGTCTCCTATCTCTGCAAAATCACTTGAGACTTTTAGTCAGATATTTCAGCAGTGACTCCAACAATCCTAAGCTTATAGTGGGCACAATTTCACAGCTTTGATCTATTTCCCCGCATCTTAACAGCATTATCTTGCCTCTCCGTGTTTCCGCATAGCATCTGGACACTGTACCTTTACTGCAGGTGTTTGCCACTTTCCTACAAAAATACCGTTTACTGATATGATCTGGACTATGCATATGTATGGATCTGTTTATTGTACAATTGTATCTCATATCCTATTCTTATGTCATCTGAATACCTGACTAAATAATCAATCAACGACATTTATAATAAATTGTAAAACTTTAATTACATTGAATAAATCTTCTGAAATCATTACAATTTCACTGATGATTCTGAGAACATTAAAATTTAAACAAAGCGACCTGAAGTGAAACAGTAGATTAAAGGCTGATTGTAGTATTTCCTTGTAGTCAGTTCCTCTGATGCGCATGAACTAAAGTATCTGTTCGGTTTTAAAACAGGGGTGGGTCCCTTGAGACACAAGACCAGAATCTGTATTAAAAATGCCACAGATAAGAATGCAATAATGAAATCTCCATAGTCTCCTACAGAGTTGCCACTGCGCTGCTCAGTAGCCCGTCTACAATTATATATACGGATGGCAAATGGTACGTCACGGTGAGATTAAACGGGAGACCTAGAGGGAGGGGGCAAGGTGAGCGAGTAACAGGTTTCATTTATCTAAATATCCTATGAAGTGAGATTTCCCTTTTGTTACAGGTTTGGTGCCGTCACATCCTGACAACAAAGGACCAAAGTCCCAATGTGGCATTTACATTCGCAAACCAGAGGCCTTCCTAACTAGAAAGGACAAGTCTTCTCATGCTTTTAAAAGACGTGTGTAAAATCCTATATATTAAAATGACAGAATCGTGGAAGTTTCTAGCACAGAAACAGGCCATTCGACCCACCAGATCTCTACTTGCTCGCTCAGTGAGAACCCTACCCATACTCTGCTCTCTCTTTCCCACTGTTCTCTCTTTGTGGAATGGGTTTTCAAACTCAGCAATAATTTGTCACACAGATTCTAATTTCTAAACACTCCAGGTGTGAAGAGTCTTCTGTCAGACTGCTTCTCCAGAAGTCTTGGAGACCATCTCCTTGCTGCAGTCTCTTTTCCAACTATTCTCTGTAGAATTTGTTTACAGCAGTAATTAGTGGCACTGATACTGATTATAAGCCTTCTGAGTATAAAGATCCTCCTATTTAGCTACCTCACAGATCTATGAGACCCCCTCCCCTTTCACCCCTCGGAAGCTGTCCGCTCTTCCCACCCTTTAACAACTCCAACCTGACGACTCTTTGAACACTTCCGACTCTAAAAAGCACATTTAATTGACCATTGACTCTCATGTGCCTGAGATGAAAGGGTTGTACTTGAAATGCAATACACACAACACAATGCTCAGGCAGATGTCATGGAGTTCAGAAGAGAATGTCACTGTGAGGGAAAGCAGCTCAGAAAGAATGAGGTTGTGTTGATATTATCAAGCAGTGATGAAAGAGACTGTTAATGGGAGAATCTAGTTTGGTAGATCACCTAAATGCTTGGCTTTAATACTGATCTCTGAGAAATTCAGCCAGGAATATTGTATTAAGCAGAGGCAAAAACTCTGCTTAGCCAGAAGCATCCCCAAGCCCCAGAAGAAAGCAACAGTCCTGCATGTTTGATGTAAAATAATACAACTCTTTCCCACTGGTATTACACTTCAGAGGTGATGCAAACTATCAAAGGCCTGGACTTCACCGCTGCTCAGTGCCGAATTAGTTGATCCCAAAGAAAGCAGCTGCTGGGAGCTACAATTGATCTCCATGCTGCTCCCATTGGAAAGTGATTCTTGTTAGAATGAGGGGTAAGGGAGAAGATAACAGGTTAGTACACTATTAGCAGAGATATTTATAAGAAAGCTATAATCATTGTTGGAGGGAAAGAAGGGCTAATGGGTTAGTGAATCAGTTGTGACCTTCATGGAAAAATCTTCGGCTTTGGTTCATGGAGGAAAAAGACTCCTGTTCCTCTTGCTTTCTCAAGCACTTCTGCACATGTTAATAAGCCTCTTTGAAATTGGACTGGAGATATAACAGGCACTGTCCTTGACTGACTGGAGAGTCAGTGGACTGCCAAATGTACCTGGTTCCAAAGGCGTGGCCCTTGGTAATTTTTTTGTGTGCATGTGATTAGCTGTTGTAGTTTGTGCATTTCCCACCCAGTATCACTAAGCCTTCACACAGTGGAGGATATGAAGCTAGGTGCTTTTCTCTTCCACTGCTGAGAATGGAATTTTGCTCCTGTGCCTGACAACACCTCACCCAAAATGACCGCCTGGGTGCAAGTAGTTGGGAGGCTATTTGACATCGCATCCGAGCCAGAATTTGTTCTCACTTGATGTCATACTTGCACCCTCTTACAGGATAATGGGAAGAAGCTGGGATAGGGGCTGATCCTCTCCCTCCCCCAGTCCTGGATGGAGTGTCATTCATTGGCCTGGGCTTAGCCTTGGGTCCTTCCACTCTGCATGTACCACCCGAGATGAGTGGCAGCGTACAAAGGAAGAAAATAAGTACGGGCTCAAGGGTGGACACAAATGGAGACAATGGTTTATAACAAATGAACAGCACGTGAAACACACTCAAATCTTTGGCATCTTGAGTCTAACTGTCCTGCTTCAGTAGCACAGGTCCCAGGGTGGGTTAGGTATTGTGAACGTCGACTCTTTAAAACCTAAAAAAGAAAACAAGAACACAAACAAAAAAAAACACAGAAAACATCAAATTAAAACGATGCAAATGAAAAGGGAACTGAAATTAAACACGGTGAAACAGAACTGAAATATTAAATTATACAAGAAAATTTTGCTAATTTGGAACCCGATGAATTGGAACCAGAAAATGCCTTATCACGTCTTTTAAAGGTAATTTATGAACAACTCAAAGATGCATTGACTGTCACCGGTTGGATAAAATTTCTGCATCTGAAAAGACCTTGTAAGTAAAATGAGATTACTTTATTTGTTTACTTTGTTTTGGGTAGTATTTAGGGAGAAATGGTGGCCCGGATGCCAGGAGAGCTTCCTGTTCTTAAAATAACTATTCTCATGGAAGCTTTAACTCCAGAAGAGGAAGGTGGTATTGTGTGTGAGTAGGGGGTCGTGGTAGCCTACTGGTTAGCATAACACTATTACAGTGCCATTGACCTGGGTTCAATTCCAGTCACTGTCTGTAGGAGTTTGTACATTTCCTGTGACCATATACACAGTTCCTTGAAAGTGGTATCAAGGGTAGACAGGGTGGCGACGAAGGCACTTGGGGAAAGGAGTTGGGACATTATGCTGTAGTTGCTACAAGACTTTGTGGGACCATTGTGTGCAGTTTTTTCTTACCCTGTGACATTCGGATGGAAAAAATGCAAAGTAGGTTTTTGGGAATATTGTCAGGAGTTGAGGACATGAGTTATAAGGAATGGTAGGGCAGGCTAGGGGCTAATATCTTGCACGGAGGGTGATCCCATTAAGGCATAGTATATAAAATCATAAGCAGTATTAATAGGGAGAATGGACACAGTCTTCTTCCAGGAAAAAAGAATCAAAATCTAGAGCAACGGTTCCCAACCTGGGGTCTATGTCCCCTCGCTTAATGGCAGGGGTCCACAGCATAAGAATGGTAGGGAACCTCTGAGCTAGAGGGCGGGTGGTTTAAGGTGACAGGGAAAACATTTAGAAGGGATCTCAAGGGCAAATTCTTCACACAGAGGGTGGTGTGCATTTGGAACAAGCAGCCAGAGGAAGTGGTTGAGGAAAGTCGGGTAACAACTCTAAAAAGGAACTTGGAAAGGTACACAGATAGGAGAAGTTTGGAGGGATATGGGCCAAATGGGGGCAAGTGGGACAAGCTTAGATAGGCATCTTGGTTGCCTTGGACCAGAAGGGTTGAGGGGTCCTTTCCATGCTGTATAACTGTTCGACTCTGACAGACTCATTCACAGGCTTTGTGTACTGATGAAAGGGAGATTTGTGAAGACACAGGAAGGTAAATGCAATGTTAGCATTCATTTCAGGAGGACTAGAATATAAAAGCAAGGATGTAATGTTGAGACTTTATAAAGCACTGGTGAGGCCTCACTTGGTATTGCAAGCAGTTTTGGGCCCCTTATCTTAGAAGGGATGTGCTGAAACAGGAGAGGGTTCAAAAGAGGTTCACAAAAGTGATTTCCAGTATTGAATGGCTTGTCATATGAAGAGCATTTGATGGCTTATAATTCAGAAGAACGAGGGGAGACCTCATTGAAATCTATCGAATGGTGAAAGGCTTGATAGAGTGGATGTGGAGAGGATGTTTTCTATGGTGGGGGAGTCTCAGACCAAAGGACATAGCCTCAGAATAGAAGGGTGTCCTTTCAGAACAGAGATGTGGAGGAATTTCTTTAGCCAGGGAGTGGTAAATCTGTGGAATCCTTTGCCACCGACAGCTGTGGAGGACAGGTCATGAAGGGATACGGGGAGAAGGCAGGAGATTGGGGCTGAGAGGGAAATTGGATCAGCCATGATGAAATAGTGGAACAGACTCGATGGGCCAAATGGCCTAATTCTGCTCCTCTCACTTATGGCCTTATGAACTGCAGAAGGCACATATGTCAACAACATAATAAGTTAGGATCACCCAGAAATCAGAGTCGGAAACTGGAGCTCAGGAAACAGTGAGATAAGGAAATAATTATCTAGAAACCTTAGCAAGACCCTTACTACATCACTTGAATTAGCTTCCCTTCAAATGAATACCATCTAGGATTGTGATTATGATTTTGATTCACACAATGGCAGCTAGAGAATTTCATTTCAACATTAGTCTTAAAAATCCATCTGGCTCACTAATGTTCTTCAGAAAAGAAAATCTGCCGTCCTTACCCAGCCAGGACAATGCGTGTTGGTGTAGACAATAAATGCTGCCCCTGTCAGTGACAGTCACATCACAGGAATGAACAATTTAGCCCTCAGCCCCTAATCTGCATTCAATGATACCGGAGGGTGAAGGCCTTTCATTTCCAACTCATGAATTCAGATACAGTGCCCCCACTGTCAATGACCGTATAACGTTCATTGGTTACAGTTCAACCGTGGTAATGACTAGATTATAATTGGCATCTGTATGCAGAGCAAGAATAGGAGCACACTGTGTCAATTATTTTTTACTGAGCTTGTTATGAGTGGTTTAGTATGCTCCTGGGTAGGGAACGTTCCAGAGGAGGAGGACCTGCAGCAGCTCCACAGACCTGGAGCCAATTAACGTGAGGAGAGCTGCGGCAAGAAGCAGAGGGATTCCTCATGACAGCGCTTCAAGGGAATGACACTCAGGTACTGAATCTCCTTCTCACTGACTGTTTGATAAAGCAAAGCATGGGTTGATATGTAGGTTGCTCCATTTTTGCATAGGTATTAGTGAAGGACCTGAAGAAACAATCTCCTTTAATTCAGATTAAATAATCTGAAATATATTCAAGAACACCATTTCCTTTATAACGTGCAATAGAAATGGGGAAGATGAATTGGGCTAGAACAGGGCCAGTTGCATGCTGGTATGGGAATCTACAAGTCCTCAGGAGTAGATGGTACCTCAAGTGAAGTTTTAACTTGGCAAAGGTCAGTTGTGAATCCACAAACCTATTGCTCACATCAGGAAAAGCAGGAATATAATAGGAGACATTGGAGATGAGGTAATCATGACCACCTTCAAGAAAAGAAGCGTCTGTCTGTGTCTATTTCTGACACCTCCCTCCCTTTTCTTGATTTCTCTGTCTCCATCCCTGAAGACAAACTATCGACTGACATCTTTTATAAATCTACCAATGCCCACAGTCTCCTGTAAAAATTCTATTCCCTTTTCTCAGTTCCTTGATCTCTGCCACATCTGTTCCCAGGATGAGGCTTTCCTTTCCAAGATATCAAAGATGACTTCCTTCTTCAAAGAATGGGATTTTCCTTCCTCCACTATTAATGCTGCCCTCACCTGTATCTCTTCCATTTACTAGACATCCACTCTCACCTCATCTTCCCACTACTTTAACAGAGATAGAATTCCTCATCTCCTTACCTGCCATCACATGAGCTTCCGTATCCAACACATCATTCTTTGCAACCTCTGCCACCTCCAAAGGGATCCTACTACCAAACACATGATTACCTCTCTCCTCATTCTCCCCTTTCCACGGAGACCTCCCCCTTCATGATTCCCTTGTCCATTCATCGCTCCCCCCCCCACTAGCTTCCCTCCTGGCACTTATCCCTACAAGCGGTCAACATGCTACACCTGCCCATTCACCTCCTCCCTCACCTCCATTTAGGGTCCCAAAAATCCTTCCAAGTGAGGCAACACTTCACCTGTGAATATGCTGGGGTCATCTATTGTATCCGATGCTCCTGATGTAGCCTCCTCTACATTTCTGGACCCATTTTATATTAGGGGACTGCTCACTGAGCACCTCTGCTCCATCCGCCAAGAGCAGAATTTCCCAGATGTTCCCAAACGTTTTAATTCCAGTTCCCATTCCTGTTCCAACATATTAGTCCATGGCTTCTTCATGCCACAACGAGGCTACACTTGGGGTGGAGGGCTTATATACCATCTGAATCTCCTCCAATCTGATAGCATGGATATCGATGTCTCCTTCCGGTAAAAAAATTCTCTCCCTTCCTGCCTTCTATTCCCCACTCTGGCCTCTTACCTCCCCCTGGTGCCCCTCCTCCTTCCCTTTCTTCTATGGTCCACTTCCTTCAAATTCCTTCCTATCACAAACTAGCTACACCCCTCCCCTCCCTCCACCTTTTTATTCTGGCATTTTCCCCCCTTCCTTTCCAGTCCCGAAGTAGGATCTCAGCCTAAAATGTCACCTGTCTGTTCATTTCCATGGATGCTGCCTGGCCTGCATTTTTTTGTGTGTTGCTTTGGGTTTCCAGCATCTGCAGAACCTTTTGAGTTTCTGGTCTGTTTGTGTTAACTACAGAGGGTTTTCTTTCATTTCAGGAAGAACCAGGATCCTCTCAATCAGGCTCCCTCAGTGCCGAAGAGCTGCTCTCCCAACCACAATGTGGACTCCATGCATCTAGAGACTCAGTGGACACGATCTCCACTTCTGAACAATGCCTGGAGAAATATAGGGAGCAGCACCAACACGACCTTTTCCAATCTTACTAACGCCTTTGCCTTTTCAACTGAGAGTGTTTTTGTAACACTCTCCTTACGCTGTGATGCCCTCAGTTCTTGTTTCCACCCGCATCTGTATCAGAGTATTATGCAAGTCTGTGTCCTCATCAATGAATATCATTAAGCTGGAAAGGATGCAGAAAAGATTCATAGGATATTACTCTGATTGGAGGGCTTGAGCTATAAGGAGAGATTGGATAGGCTGGGGGCACTTTTACCCTGGAGCAAAGGAGGTTGATGGTTGAACTTAAAGAGGTTTATAAAGTCATGAGGGACTTTGTATCCCTCCAAAAATCTTTCAGCAGATTAAACAATTTACTGTTATTCTTTAAAAATAATGGGAAACTGTTTAATCTACAGCAACTACTGAAACAAAGTCATCTAAATCATACATATGTAGATGATGAGTGCCTTTTTACAAAGCTATAAGTCATTGTTAATTCATTACTGAAGCATTTGAGAGGATGGTACTTCACATCAGTAAAACCAGACTCCTCTACTGACCTGCCCATTCATGCAACACTATTTAAAATTCATAGTGAGAGCCTGGAAAATGTCGGCCACTTCCCTTATCTAGAGTGCCACCCCACTGCAAGAAAGGCATCGTTGATGAGGTTCTCCATCACTTTCACTGTGCCAACAAAGCCTTTGATTCATAATCATGTATGCACAGGTCTAATGAAAAAATTACTTGTCGCGGCACCACAAACACATAGCATTAGATACAAAACATTCACAAGAAAAGCATTAACATAAATTATACAAAATTATATGAGGAAGAAGACAATTAGAACAAATCAAAATACAAAGTGCGTTTTAATGCAAGTTGCTCAAAGTAGTGGTAGAGCTGCTATTCTGAGGTAGTGATTAGGATTGTGCAGGTAGGTACAAGACCCGACCTGGCTGAAGGAAAGCAGTTGTTCTTGAACCTGGTGGTGTGGGACTTTGGCTTCTGCATCTCCTGCCTGATGGTAGCTGTGAGAAGATGGCATGACCCAGATGGTAAGAATCTTTGAAACAGATTTTGCCTTTTTGCCACAGCAACTTATGTGGACAGTACCAGTAGTGTGGAAGGGTGTACCATATGACCATTAGAGCTTAAGACATAGAAGCAGAAATTCGGCCATTCAGTCCATTGAGTCTGCTGCACCATTCCATCACGGCTGATTTATTATCCCTCTGTACCTATCCACCTGCATACTCACCTTAACCTTTGATGCCTTGACTAATCAAGATCCTATCAACCTCCACTTAAAGCATACCCAATGACTTGGACTCTGCATCTATGTGTGGCAATGAATCCCACAGATTCACGACACTATAGCTAAAGAAATTCCTCCTCATTTCTGCTCCTAATAGGCATCCCTCTATTTTGGGGCTGTGCCCTCTGGTCTCAGACTCACCCACTATAGGAAACAACTTCTCCACATCCAGTCCATCTAGGCCTTTCAATATTGAATAGGTTTCAATCCTCATCATTTTTCTAAACCTGAGTGAATAGAGGCCTAGAGTTATCAAATGCTCCTTATACGTTAACCCTTTTATTCCCAGAATCATTCTTGTGAACCTCCTCTGGGCCATCTCCAATGCCAGCACATCTTTTCTCAGATAAAGGGCCCAAATCTGCTCACAATACTCCAAATGGGGTCTGTCTCAGCATCACATCCTTGCTTTTATTTTCTAGCCCTCTTGAAATGAATGCTGACGTTGCATTTGCCTTCCTCACCACTGACTAAACCTCCAAGTCTCCAAGTTAACCTTTAGAGAATCCTTTTGTACCTCTGATTTTTGAATTTTCTTCCATTTAGAAAATAGCCTACGCATTCATCCCTTCTACCAAAGCACGTGAGCATACATTTCCCTACACTATATTCCATATACCACTTCTCTTCCCATTCTCCCAACAATCCAAGTCCTCCACAGGCTCCCTGCTTCCTCAACACTACCTGCCCCTCCACCTACCTTTGTATCATCTGCAAACTTGGCCACAAAGCCATCAATTCCGAAATACAAGTCATTGACATATAACGTGAAATGAAGTGGTCCCAACACAGATCCCTGCGGAAACTCACTAGGCAACCAACCAGAAAAGGCCCTTTTTATTCCCACTCTTTGATTCCTACCACTCAGCCATTTTCTCTTCATGCTAGTATCTTTCCTGTAATACCATGGTTCTTATCTTGTTAAACAGCCTCATGTGTGGCACATTGTCATAGGCTTTCTGAAAATCCAAGTATATAACATCCACTCTTCTGTGTCTGGTCTGCTTGTTACTCCAAATGATTTGTCAGGCAAGATTTGCCTTAAGTAAATCATGCTGACTTTGGCCTATTTTATCATGTGTCTCCAAGTTCCCTGAAGTCTCTTTCTTAATAATGGACTCCAACATCTTCCCAACCACTGAAGTCAGATGAACTGGTCTATAATTTCCTTTCTTCTGCCTCCCTCCCTTTTTAAAGAGGGGAGTGACATTTACAATTTTTCACTCTTCCAGGACCATTCCAGAATCTAGAGATTCTTGAAAAATCATTACCATTGCCTCCAAAATCTTTTCAACTACATCTTTCAGCACTCTAGAATGTAAGACCATAAGACAAAGGAGCAGAAGTTGGCCATTTGGCCCATCGAGTCTGCTCCGCTATTTTATCATGAGCTGATCCATTCCCCCATTTAGTCCCACCCCCCCATCTTCTCACTATAACCTTTGATGCCCTGGCTACTCAGATACCTATCAATCTCTACCTTAAATACACCCAATGACTTGGCCTCCACTGCCGCCCGTGGCAACAAATTCCATAGATTCACCACCCTCTGGCTAAAAAGATTTCTTCGCATTTCTGTTCTGAATGGGCGCCCTTCAATCCTTAAGTCATGCCCTCTTGTACTAGACTCCCCCATCATGGGAAACAACTTTGCCACATCCACTCTGTCCATGCCTTTCATGAGGTCTTCTATGAGGTCTCTATGAGACCTTCGATGCGGTCTCCCCTCATTCTTCTAAACTCCAAGGAATTCAGTCCAAGAGCGGACAAATGTTCCTCATATGTTAACCCTCTCAATCCCAAATGTAGTTCATTTGGTCCAGGTGACTTATCTACCTTCAGCTTCCCAAGCACCTTCTCCTTAGTAATAGCAACTACACTAACTTCTGCCCCACCGACACTCCTGAATTTCTGGCATACTGCTCGTGTCTTTCACAGAGAAGGCTGACGCAAAGTACTTCTAAGGTTTGTCTGCCATTTGGGTTTATCCCCCATCACTACCGCTCCAGCATCATTTTCTAGTGATGCAATATCGACTCTCACCTCTCTTTTAATCTATATATCTGAAAAAAAATTCTTGATATCCTCTCTTTTATATTATTGGTAAGCTTACCATATTTCATCTTTTCTATCCTTATATTTTTTAATTTTCTTTTTGTTGGTTTTTAAAAGCTTCCCAATCCTCCAACTCCCAACTAATTTTTGCTATTTGCTATAGTAGATACTTTCTCTTTTGCCGTGAAATATTGGGCTGAGCCCATTATTCTCTGCAGCTTCTTACATTCATGCACATTTGAATAGTTTCACCAGACTTTGATGCAACCAGTCTGGATAATTTCCACATTATATGTGTAAAAGTTTGTTAGAGTGTTTGTTAATATGTTGAATCTCCGTAACCTTTTAAGAAAGTAAAGCTGCTAATGTCCATGAGATTGCATCCATGTGCTGGAATCAGAAGAGGTTAATTGAAAGAAAGGATGTTTGAATATTAAGACTTCATGGCCTTATAGGTTATTTTTAGATTATGAAGACACGCAGTCCTCTTTTATTGTCATTTAGTAATACATGCATTAAGAAATGATACATTATTTCCTCCGGTGTGATATCACAAAACACAGGACAGACCAAGACTGAAAAACTAACAAAACCACATAATTATAACATATAGTTACGACAGTGCAACAATACCATAACTTGATGAAGAATTCCATGAGCACAGTAAAAGTTCAAAGTCTCTCAAATGTCCCACATCTCACGCAGACGGGAGAAGGAAGAAAAACTCTCCCTGCCATGACCGAACCCAGTCCAACTCTGAGTCATCCGAAAACTTTGAGCCTCCGATCAGCTCTCCGACACCGAGTACTGAGCGCCATCTCTGTCTGAACGATTCGACCTCAATCTCGGTCACCAACAACAGGCAAAGCCGGGCATTTTGAGGCCTTCCCTCCGGAAGATTCCCGACCGCGCAGTAACAACAGCAGCGAACTGGCGTTTCAGAAATTTCTCCAGATGTTCCTCTGTGCTTTCACGTCCATCTCCATCAAATCAGAATTGTCCACAGCCCCTATTTAACGGATACGATATCATTTTTCACCGGAGGGCTGTGCACGCGTGGCGCGCTGCTCTCTCTCCTCCTGCCGTTTATGGGGAGAAGTCAGGAGAATGGGGCTGAGAGTGATAATAAATCAGCCTTGATAGAATGATACAGAAGACTTGATGGGCAGAGTGGCCTAATTCTGCTCCTATGTAATCACTTTGGCCCATAATCAGTTGTAGTGGAGAAGAAGCATTCAAGATGGTATTGAAAACTTCTAGTTCATACCATCACAAATCCTCAGAAGCCCTACATGAATAAATCCAGGGAGGGTACCACCTCCTGCCTGTTCACTTACTTGCCTGGATAGACTCCTGCTCTGTTGTTGATGGAAGTGTCTGCAGTCCGTACACTGGCTATCAAATCATTTCAGAATCCACAGAACCAAAGTCGTTTTCACCAGTTCAGCAGTCACTATCCTTTGCCACCTTCCCCTTTTCCCCATCCAAATTCTCTTCCTGAACCTTTACTTCACTAATGACAAAAGTGTGGGCCTGAAAGGCCACTCTGAAGCAACCACAGGCATTCCTGTGCACACCCCCGAAAAAAAAAACTGAGGGGGAGTGAATCAAACTTGGTTTCAAGCATTTGCCTCAGGAAATAGATAGGTTTGAGAATATAGACTTGAACTAATGAATGGTTCAGTGAATTTGAACCAAAGGATCTCTTCTCCTGAACTGTATCTGTGAAACCATCAATATCTTTATGTTAATACACCAATAATGAGATTATAGCTAGCATGCATCACTATAGCGGTATGTATTACAAATGATATGGAAATGTTATATCTTGTTTACTATGATTAGTTTAAATGTTTATTGACTAAAAATTCATTCCAGTCTGTAGTGCTAAAGTCACTATTTAGTTAGTGTTGTGCTTTGTATTCCAGTGAAATTCATTCCATTATCATTACATTCAAGGACAAGTTGTGTTTAGCATTACCAAGCTGCAGTGAATTTCTTTGCATACATTTATAGAATTGCAATAGATCCAAAGGAAGTGGCAGGCAGAAACCAACCAAGTTCATAAACACAAGAGATTCTGCAGATGTTGGACATCCAGAGAAAGAAACACAGAGTACTGAGGAACTTAGCATCTATGATGGGGAATGAGAAGTCAATGTATTGGGTGGAGACCCTTCTTCAGGACTGGAATGGAAGGGGTAGAAGTCAGAAAAAGAAGATGGGTGGAGGGGTGAGGAGTACAAGTTGGCTGGTGATAGGTGAAACCAGGTGAGGCGTAAAATGGGTGGGTTGGTGGAGGGAGGGAATGAAATGAGAAGTGTCATCCATGAAGTGAGAAGTTGGGAGGTGATTGGAGGAAGAAATGAAGGGTTGAGAAAGAAGGAATCTGACAGGACAGGAAAGTGGACATTAGGAGAAAGGGAAGGAGGAGGGCACCAGAGGGGGACGATGGGCTGGTGAGGAGAAAGGAAGGGGTAAGAGGTGAGGGAAAATGGGGAATGGAAAGAGAGAGGAGGATGTTAATAATCGGAAGTTAGAGAAATCAATGTTCATGCCATCAGGTGGGAGGCCACCCAGACAGAATATGAGGTATTGCTTCTTCAACCAGAGGCCAAACATCATGGCAGTGGAGGAATCCATGGATCGAGATGTTGGAATGGGACTGGGAAGTGGACATAAACTGGGTGGCTACCAGGAAAGCAAATACAGCGCTTAGGTTTTTCAAGAACGATAACAAACAAATAAAAATAAATTGAAAAAGATCTCCTTTCAGGTTGAAAAGTGGGATTTACTACATCTTTCTTCACATGAATTATTTCAATAATGGTGCAGGGCACAGGAAACTGGGTGACAGTCAGGAAGGGGAAAGGGGTTAAGGAGCCAGTGCAGAGTACCCCTGTGGCCAACCGCCTTAACAACAGGTTTGGATACTGTCGGGGGAGGGGGGTGGGTTGTGGGGATGACCTAACAGAGGAAAGTCGCAGTGGTGGGGTCTCTGCCCCTGGGTCTGCCTCCGTGGCTCAGACGTGAAGAGGGAAGCAGAAGAGCACTGTGGTGATAAGGGTTTCATTAGTTAGGGGAACAGACAGGAGGTTCTGTGGACAAGAACGGGATCCCTGATGGCATGTTGCCTCCCGGGTGCCAGGGCCTGGGATATCTCGGATTGAGTCCTCAACATTCTTTAGTGGGAGGGTGAACAGCCAGAAGTCATGGTCAGCAAAGGTACCCACGACATGGGTAGGATGAGTGACGATGTTCTGCATAAGGAGTTCAGGAGTTAGGTGATAAGTTATAGGGCAGGACCTCCAGGGTTGAGAACTCAGGATTACTACCTGTGTCATGTGCTGGGAAGATTATACAGTTTAATACATGGCTAAGGAGGGAGGGCATACAATTTTTGGATCATTAGGCTCTCTTCCAGGGACGGTGGGACCAGTGCAGAAGAGATGGTTTGCACCTGAACTGGAGGATGACTAATAACCTAGTGGAAAGGCTTGTTAATGCTACGCAGTGGGGTTTATTCTAGAGTTGCAGGGGGATGGGAACCATAGTGCCAGATCAGTTAGTGGAGATATTATGGAGGCAGATGTTGTAAATTCTCAGACAAAGTTAGGAATCAAAAGGTTGAGCATGGTGTGAAAAATCGAAAAGGGTGAGTACAGGACTGAAGGTGTTGTATCTGAATGCACGCGGTATACGGAATAAGGTAGATGAACTTGCAGCACAGTTGCAGATTGGCAGTATGATGCTGTAGGCATCAATGAATCATGGCTGAAAGATTATAGCTGGGTGCTTAATGCCCAAGGGTACACATTGTATTGAAAGGATATTCAGGAAGGCAGAGGAGGTGGCATTGCTCTGTTGGTAAAAAATCAAATCAAATCATTAGAAAGAGATGACATAGGGTCAGATGTGTTAAATAATTGTGGATGGAGCTAAAGAACTGCAAGGGTAAAAAGACCCTGATGGGAGTTGTATATGGACCCCCAAACAGTAGTAAGGATGTGGCTTACAAATTACAATAGGAGATAGAAAATGCATGCCAAAAGGGAAATGTTACAATAGTCATGGGGGTCTTCAATAAGCAGGGAGATTGGGAAAATCATGCTGGTGCTGGATTACAGGAAGTGGAATTTCTAGAGTGCCTATGAGATGGCTTTTTTGGACCATCCCATAATATGATCGAACTCACCCTCAAAGTCAGATGTATCAGTATTACAATGGAGTAAAGGGAATTACAGAGACATAAGAGAGGAGCTGCTCAGAATTGATTGGAAAAGAAGATGACAGTCGAGCAGCAATGGCTGGAATTTCTGAAAGCAATTCGGAAGGCACAGAATATATACATCCCAAAGAAGAAGCAGCATTCTAAAGATGACACAACCATGGCTAACAAGCAAGGTCAAAGTCAACATAAAAGCCAACGAGAGGGCATATACTAGAGCAAAAATTAGTGGGAAGTTAGAGGATTGGGAAGCTTTTAAAAACCAACAGAAGGAAAATAAAAAATTCATTAAGAAAGTAAGGATGGAATATGAAAGTAGCTAGCCAATAATACTGAAGAGAATACCAAAAGTTTCTTCAGACAGATAAAGTGTAAAAGAGAGGCGTGCATGGATATCGGACCACTGGAAAGGATGGTGGAGAGGTAGTAATGGGGGACAACGAAATAATGGATGAACTGAAGAAGTATTTTGCATCAGTCTTCACTGTGGAAGATGCTAGCCGTATGGTGGAAGTTCCAAGCATCAGCA
Organism: Mobula hypostoma; assembly: GCF_963921235.1. Taxonomy (NCBI): domain Eukaryota; kingdom Metazoa; phylum Chordata; class Chondrichthyes; order Myliobatiformes; family Myliobatidae; genus Mobula; species Mobula hypostoma. The sequence goes on from NC_086109.1 coordinate 81,011,074, forward strand.
GGCATGGAGTGTGTGAAGTTAACATAACTAGACAGAAGGTTCTTGGAAAACTGAAAAGTCTGAAGGTAGTTAAGTAGCCTGGACCAGATGGTGTACACCCCAGAGTTCTGAAAGAGGTGGCTGAAGAGATTGTGGATGCATTAGTAATAACCTTTCAAGTATCACTAGATTCTGGAATAGTTCTGGAAGACTGGAAAAGAAAAGAGAGCAGCAGAAGAAAGGAAACTACAGGCCAGTTAGTCTGACCTCAGTGGTTGGGAAGATGTTGGAGTTTTGTATGAAAGATGAGGTCTCAGGGTACTTGGAGGCACATGATAAAATATGTATAGGCAGCATGGTTTCCTCAAGGGAAAATCTTGCCTGACAAATCTGTTAGAAATCTTTGAAGAAATAACAAGCAGGATAGACAAAAGAGAATCGGTTGATGTTATGTGTTTGGATTTTCAGAAGGCCTTTGACAAGGTGGCACACATGAGGCTGCTTAACAAACTACAAGCCCATGGTATTACGGGAAAAGATTCTAGCATGGATAAAGCTGTGGCTGATTGGCAGGAGGCGAAGAGTAGGAATAAAGAGAGTCTTTACTGGCTGGCTGCCAGTGACTAGTAGTGTTCCACGATTGAATGGCTTGTCATATGAAGAGCATTTGATGGATCTGGGCCTATATTCACTAGAATTCAGAAGAATGACGGGTGACCTCATGATGAAATGGTGGAGCAGACATGATGGGCCAAATGGCCTAGCTCTGCTCCTGTATCTTCTGGTACATAGAACATAGAAACTTACAGCACATTACAGGCCCTTCGGCCCACAATGTTGTGCTGACCATGTAACCTACTCTAGAGACTGCCTAGAATTTCCTTAGCACATAGCCCTCTAAGCTCCATGTACCTCTCTAAGAGGCTCTTAAAAGACCCTATTGTATCAGCTTCCACCGTTGCCGCCAGCAGTGTATTCCACGCTCTGTGTGAAAAACTTACCCCTGACGTCCCTCAGTACCTATTTCCAAGCACCTTTAAACTATGCCCCCTCGTGTTAGCTATTTCAGCCCTGGGAAAAAGCCTCTAGCTATCCACACCATCAATGCCTCTCATCATCTTATACACTTCTATCAGGTCACCTCTCATCTTCCGTCGCTCCAAGGAGTAAAGGCCAAAAACACTTAACCTATTCTCATAAGGTACGCCCTCCAAGCCAGCAACATCCTTGTAAATCTCTATATAGTATCCACATCCTTCCTGTAGTGACGTGACCAGAACTGAGCACAGTATTCCAAGTCCAAAATGGTCTTGTAATATTTACCTCAAAAATCAGAAGTCATTGAAATTAAATGGGAGACAATGAAACAAGTCCTCTGAAGATAATGGTCATTTGGAGAGAGACTTTGCATTGAGGTCTGAGATACAATCATGTTGACCTGAAATTCATGTTACTTCCCATCATTTAGACTTCCCCAATTAATCTCAATGACATTAGACATGGGTGACTTCATCCAAGAGGTCAAAATAATTGGTGCAAAATCTCCCTGCTGGGCATCACGGGTCTGAGTGAAAATGTAAAGGACGATCTTTAATTGACTCGTTTCTGCACTGAACTGAGCCCATGGCCTGCAACTAATGGGTTCTTGATTCGGCTGCAGTGCCAACTGGCTTCGTGGCTATGGACTCACTTTCATGAACTTCAGTTCTGAATGCTATTTGCTCACTTATATTGTTTGCATGACTTGTTTTTCTTCTGTTCTGCAGATTGGGTGTTTGACAGTCTTTCTTTTAATGGATTCTATTGGGTTGCGTGGCTTTGAGGCTGCCGGTAAGGAGATGAATCTCTTGGTTGTATATAGTAAACATACTTTAATAATAAATTTATTTTGAACTTTAATTGATTTTATTGAAAGGCTGGGAAAAGAACAGTGCAAAATCTTAACAAAGAAGCGCAAAGACTAACACTCTTTCTTTCTCCTTTACACTTGTGTACTGAAGAGTGACAATAAGCGATCAAAAATATGTCTTGAAGTTATAATGGCAAATTCAATGTCAATTTATAAAGGCAAATAGGAAGAAAAATCGCACTGAGATAGAAAGGAAAAGACAGGAAAGAAGAACATCAAGTGAAAGCCATACAGGTTCATATTCAGAGGGAAACAGATTGCTATTAATTAACTCCTATTAGGCCACCAAAATATTATTTATACCTTAAGTTATTTCTTAACAGTGAGGCTTGTTACAAAGGACCAGATACAGAAGAAAAAATGTTGTTCTTATTATCTCAATGGGGAACAGCAAGTGTGTTGCTATTTTGAAGAACTTGCAATGCTACATGACAATTTCTTGATGGTAAGTTATATAACAGTCTATAATAATTTAGTATGTAATATATCCACAAGTCAGTTGTAGTTTTGTACATTACATGAATGTAACATATTTAGATTACAGAGTACGCAGCTCTTAATACATAACCATCTGTACAATGTGCTGCAACCGGAAAATATTTAATTAAACACCATATATGACAGATCACAATTTAATCCAGGCCTTGCCCTTTTCTTACTACTACCATTGGACAGGAGGTAGAGAGGCCACACCACCAGGTTCAGGAAAAGTTATTATACTGCAACCATCAGGCTCCTGAACTGGCAAGGAAAACCCATGACCACTATTCTGAACTGATTCTATTTCCTATGAAATAACTTTCAGCAACTCCTTACAATTAATGTTCTTACAATATTGCTTTTACTTGCACAGCTTATCTTCTTTTGCACACTGGTTGTTTGCCAATATTTGTTTATGTACAGTTTTCACTTTTATTGTGTTTCTTTTTTGTCTGTAAATGCCTACGAGAAAACGAATCTCAAGGTAGTATATGGTAACATGCATGTACTTTAATGAATTTACTTTGAACTTTGAACTAATCTAGAATGCAATTTATAATATTATTAACTAGAATTAAGTTAATAGATTAAATTTTGGAGGCAGAGTATAACTTGCTGCCACTAATGTATACTGCCAGCAGAAGGTGGGAGCTATGGAAACATTTGATATATTTATGATAGTCTGTATTAGAGTGCAATTAGTAATGCAATGCATTGCCATTCTGCATGTGATGTGGTCTAATGCAATAGTACAAGTCTGGAATTCAAGGCCTAGAGATCAGGGCCCTCTCATCGATGAGTCTGAAGTTTGAGACTTGGAGTTCGGGGTCCCATCATCAATGAGTCCGCAGTTCGAGGGCTGGAGTTTGGGGTCTCAACACTTACAAGTCCTGGGGTCGATACTGAAGATCAAAGCCCGAAGGTTGTTTGGCAGTGCGGAAGTCAAGGTCTGATGGCTGAAGCCCTGGGTCTTAAGTCCTCTGGGAAAGTCAGAGGCCCGACATCTGTGAGTCCGTGAATCCAATGGAGACTGGAGACCTGTCTTGGGGTCCTGGGACTGTCTGCGTATGTGAGTGGGAGAGGAGAAAGGGACTTCTTTTGCTGTTGTTCTGCTGAACATTGTGAGTGGTCCCCACCACATAAGAGCTTAAGACCATAAGATCTAGAGCAGAATTAGATCATTCAGTGAAATGGGTCTGCTCTGCCATTTCATCATGGCTGATTTATTATCCTTCTTAACCCCATTCTCCAGCCTTCTCTCTGTAACCTTTGACATTCTTGCTAATCAAGAGCCTATCAACCTCCACTTTAAATATACCCAATGATTTGGCCTCCACAGCCATTTGTGGCAATGAATTCCACAGATTCACCACCCTCTGGCTAAGGAAATTCCTCATCTCTATTCTGAAGGGATGTCCTTCTACTCTCAGGCTGTGCCCTCTGGTCCTAGACTCCATCATTATAGGAAACATCTTCTCCATATCCACTCTGTATGGGCCTTTCCATATTTGATAGGTTTCAATGAGATCCCCCTCAGTCTTCTGAACTCCCAGAGCCATCAAATGTCCTCATCCACTATCCGTTTCATTCCCGGAATCATTCTTGTGAACCTCGCCTGGACCCTCTCCAATGCCAGCACATACTTTCTTAGGTAAGGAGCTCAAAAATGCTCACAATCCTCCAAGTGCGGTCAGATCAATGCCTTGTAAAGCCTCAGTATTACATCCTTGCTTTTATATTTTAGTCCTTCGGTTGTGTTGGTTGTTAACAGAAATAATACATTTCACTCTATGTTCCGATGCACATTTGATAGGCAAGTGATTCTGAATGTGAATCTGTAATAAAGTCTCATCTGCTGCCCATTTGTTTAACGCAGGTTTATGAGGTGTGTGCTACACATTTCCCCTGTTATAAGGTTGGGCGTGAAGTGGGTGTTAGCAATGATCCCATTCAAAAACCCAACAAGCGTTTAGTGATTGTGTTGGCAGTTTCTCCTCTTGTGTTAGGACTGCATGTGCATTATTGGCACCTTTTCCACAGACCTTCATGTTTTTTTCATTTCACAGACAGGAACAAAATGAACCTGAACAGAATGCTTTTGTGTGTGTGTGTGTGTGTGTGTGTATGTGTGTTGCCCAGCTATTAAATAATGCATTGGTACCACAGGTTAAACAAATCCCTCTACTGAATGTCACTTACTGCAGGGCTGCATGAAAATAGGTTTGATGACAGGCTTATTTAGAAATTACAGAAATATCATGATACAATCAACAAGAGAGTTCTCCATTTCACAATTGATGATCGTACAGCTGATAAAAACAGTTCAAACCACTAAGGCCAATATCAGAAAAGCCATTTGCAGAGACTACTGCAGCTGACATAATGACTTAATGAATCTTAAGCAAATAAAATACCTCCCAAGAGGGATATAGCTTCGCTCAATATCACTGGTACAGCAGGGTCTTTGCTGTTCTGAGCAGGACTGCAGTTTACACACCGATACTAAAATTTGAAGGTGTGACAATACCTTAGAAAGTCCAGGCATGAACACTGGATAAAGAGAATTTCGCCCCTTAGTCATGCACATCAGTGGGTACACTCTCATTCTGATATTCCATCAGAACAATATAATTATTAAATTATTAGAAGTTCTAGTGAGAAGTCTGAACCAAACACCAGCACAATAAGTGGGTTTGAACATGGTTTTCCCCATTCATTATTGGGTATTTTCCATATCAATATTCTGACTGAATTTTTGACACAACCCAGCTTACCCCTCTCTTATTTAGAGAATAGTTTTTGCATGGATGCTGTTTTACTCAAACTTGTCTGGACTGCAGAGTTATATAGTATGTTGACTGGTGGTAGACCTGAGGAGAGCTAAGGTACCGGTGACCCCTGTTTCCATCCAGGGGGTCAGAGTGGACATGGTGGAGGATTACAAATACCTGGGGATACGAATTGACAATAAACTGGACTGGTCAAAGAACACTGAGGCTGTCTACAAGAAGGGTCAGAGCCGTCTCTATTTCCTGAGGAGATTGAGGTCCTTTAACATTTGCCGGACGATGCTGAGAATGTTCTACGAGTCTGTGGTGGCCAGTGCTATAATGTTTGCTGTTGTGTGCTGGGGCAGCAGGCTGAGGGTAGCAGACACCAACAGAATCAACTCATTCGTAAGGCCAGTGATGTTGTGGGGATGGAACTGGACTCTCTCACGGTGGTGTCTGAAAAGAGGATGCTGTCCAAGTTGCATGCCATCTTGGACAATGTCTCCTATCCACTACATAATGTACTGGGTGGGCACAGGAGTACATTCAGCCAGAGACTCATTCCACCGAGATGCAACACAGAGTGTCATAGGAAGTCATTCCTGCCTGTGGCCATCAAACTTTACAACTCCTCCCTTGGAGGGTCAGACACCCTGAGCCAATAGGCTGGTCCTGGCATAAGTTACATATTACTATTTAACTATTTATAGTTTTATTACTATTTATTATGTATGGTGCATCTGTAACGAAAACCAATTTCCCCGGGATCAATAAAGTATGACTATGACTATGACATCATCACTGTGCTTGATCCTCTTTTCGATATATCTGCACGTTACCAAGCCAACAAAGGCCCACTGTGGCTGATTCATCCAATGCAAAACTGGGATCTTTCCTTGCTGTTTAGGATTATTCTTGCAAATACTTTATTGTCACTCCAACAATGAGTTGCTCATCGATGGAGTAACAGAAAGAGCTGGACTTGGGGTAGATCGTGCTGCTGCTTGTGTCAGGGAGGTCTTGGAGGAGCTGGTGCGCGAAGGAAATATGCAGACAAATCGCGAGAGACCATCTTAGTCGCTTATCTTGTGGTTGCAAGACCCTTTTGGATATTGTTAATGTACAGTGCTGCGAGTCCAGCTCAGTGAATTATTGGTGGACAGCAGGGAACTGCGTGGCCTCAGTCGCAGCAAGGACAAGGCCTTAAGCCATGGTGTCGCCTGCTTACGTCCACCAGGAGAGAGGTGTTGAAGCTGGTGTGCTCCACCAGGAGTGGTGTGGCCCAGGGTCCAGGCAGGAGTCGGTGCTGCCCCCTAGTGTTCACTCGGCAGAAGACAAGCTGTATTGTGGTTGACTACAGATTTCTGCGGCATTCATGGTCTCAGGGTCAGAACTATTTTTTTGCATAGCTGTATTTTATTGATATCTTACATGTTCTTGCTATGTTACATGTGCTGTGTGCGCTTTGTGCTGTGTGACTGTCAGTACTGTGTTTTGCACCTTGGCCCCGGAGTAATGCTGTCTCATTTGGCTGTATTCATGGATGTTCATGTATGGTTGAATGACAATTAAACTTGAATTGAATTTATTATATAATTCTCATGTTGCAATTAAAATGAATGTGCTACTTATTGCTAATTGTTTTTTCCTCTTAATATGTTCTCGTGCTAACGTAAGGGAAACATTCATATTCAAAAATTCAGAGAGTGACTTAAGGAGAGCTCTAATATCCCCAAGATCAGTCATCATGAATGCATAGCTTTAGAGGGTGCTCTAATTCTTCAGAGAGTACCCATGAATGGAGAATAATGAAACCTTTCCTATATAGTTATCAGAACCCAAAGAGAGTCACAGATCTTCAAGAGATTTGAATCGCCTCCAGAAAACACCTCCAAAACATAAGCCTTTTTAATGTTACTTAGGTGCACAGACTAATCAGATGGTGGAAATCAAGAGTTACACACATAAAATGCTTCCTGATGAAGGGTCTTGACCCAAAATATCAACTCCTTATTCCTCTCCATAGATGCTTCCTGACTTTCTGTGTTCTGTATTTTGTATGTATTGCTCTGGATTCACAGCATCTACAAAATCTAATTGTTATACTAGGCTGTAATGCAACCCATCCAAAATGCTGGAGGAACTCAACAGGTCAGACAGCGTCTTTGGCAAGGAATAAACAGTCGACGTTTCGGGCTGAAGATCTTCATCATGAGTTCTGATGGAGAGTCTCGGCCTGAAACACTGATCGTATTGTTCCTTTCCATCGATGCTGCCTGACCTGCTGAATTCCATCATTATTGTGTGTGTGTGTGTGTGTGTGTGTGTGTGTGTGTGTGTGTGTGTGTGTGTATATGTGTGGTATATGAGTGTTAATAAAATAGGACTTTATAGAGGATTGATGTTTAAAGAACAAGATCCAAATACTGTGAACTGGCGTCCCATGATCTTATTAATTCAGTAAAAAAAAAGCAGCTAGAAGCACACAACACCCATCATAAAATATTATCCACAAAACATCTTAATGAAATTTCTCATCTAGAAACAATAAAAATTATTTCCCATTTTTCTGACGTCTTTGGACGATAGAGATATTCCATAATAATAAGTTTACAAAAGCAGTTCCTTTAACTTCTTCATTGGTGTGAGAAAACTGATTGCTTACACACGATGGCAGTTCTTGTAACTTATGAGGCTTTCACACCAATGAAATTAGTGCAGAAGCCAGTGGTACTGAAGTAATATCCCACACATTCTGATTATTTGAGACAGTGAGGCAGGAATTTAATAAGAAGCAGAAATGAAGATATTTTGGAGTAATAGCAGCTCACCAATAAATTTTGTAATATCATGTTAAAAGCCATGGTGGAGATAATGGAAACTGATGCATGTTTAATATTTATGAAATACAATCTATTTCTGAAACAGGCATGCTGATACTGCTCGCTTATTATGAAAGCACTTCAAATTCAGGGGAAAAAATCTGAACTCTGGAATTTCACTCAATGATTGTCTGACTTGACTTTTGTTTCTGTGATATCTGTATCTTTCTCATCATTCTAACTCAGCGCAGAATGACACTGGGGCTGGCGTCAACTGTGTTCAGTCCGTGCCAGTTAATTGTGACAAAACTATCAAAATCACTCTTCCCATCGAGCACAAATGAGCTATCCTGTCATGCCAGTGCTCAGTTCACCTCATCTTCGAAAGGTTGTTGTGCCCAGCAGCGCATGGAATTTCCTATGTCAAGATATCACCTTTCTTTCATTATCACCAGAGGACATACAGTATGAATATATGAACTAGGAACAGAAACAAAACATGCAGCCTCTCAGCCTAATACATCATATATTAAGACCATAAAATAGAGTGTGGTTAGGCCATTTGGCCCATTGTGTCTGCTCTGCCATTCAATTATGGCTGATTTATTTTTCCAGCTGAATTCCCCTGCCTTTTCCTTGCAACCCTTGACTCCCTTACTAATCAAGAACCTATTACTCTCTGGTTTAAATACTTCCAATGACTTGGCCTTCACTTCACTCTAAGGAAATGCATTGCACAGGTTCGCAATCGTCTGGCTGAAGAAAATCCTTCTCATCCCAGTTTTAAAAGGATATCCCTTTGTTTGGAAGCTGTGCCCTTGGATCTTAGTGCCTCCTATTACGAGAAACATCCTCTCCATGTCCACTCTCCTTCTGCCTTTCAGTATCCATTCAATGAAGTCCCCAAACATTCCTCTGAGCTCCATAGAGTACAGGCCTAGAAGCATCAAAAGCTCCTCATATGCTAAGATTTACATCAGTGATGCGCAATGGAACAGGTCAAAAGCTTTAAGTTCCTTGGGGTCAATATCACAAATGACCTGACTTGGTCCAACCAAGCAGAGTCCACTGCCAAGAAGGCCCACCAGCGCCTTTACTTTCTGAGAAAGCGAAGGAAATTTGGCCTGTCCCCTAAAACCCTCACTAATTTTTATAGATGCACCATAGAAAGCATTCTTCTAGGGAGCATCACAACCTGGTACAGAAATTGTCCTGTCCAAGACCGAAAGAAGCTGCAGAAGATCATGAACACAGTCCAGCACATCACGCAAACCAATCTTCCATCCATGGACTCACTTTACACCGCACGCTGTCGGAGCAGTGCTGCCAGGATAATCAAGGACACGACCCACCCAGCCAACACACTTTTCGTCCCTCTTCCCTCCGGAAGAAGGTTCAGGAGCTTGAAGACTCGTACGGCCAGATTTGGGAGCAGCTTCTTTCCAACTGTGATAAGACTGCTGAACGGATCCTGACCCAGATCTGGGCCGTACCCTCCAAATATCTGGACCTGCCTCTCGGTATTTTTTGCACTACCTTACTTTCCCTTTTCTATTTTCTATTTATGATTAAAATTTAAATTTTTAATATTAATATCGATTTGTACTCCAGGGAGCGCGAATCACAGAATCAAATATTGCTGTGATGATTGTTCGCTCTAGTATCAATTGTTTGGTGACAATAAAGTATAAAGTATAAAGTCCTCTGACTCTGGACACTCCCCAGAGTAAGTACATCCTTCTTTAGATATGGGCTGATCTTAATTCAAGCTCAATCACCCACCCCCTGTCTACCTACAATATCCTTTTACCCTTATGCTCATCAGTTATATGTGGACCTCTGCCTTAAAGACTCTACTTCCAAATTCTTCTCATCAAGAAAGTTCCAAAGGCATTTGACTCTGTGAGAGAAAGAACGAAAATCTCATTTCCACCATACTGATTGCATCTTTAATTTAAAAAGAGGACTCTAGATCTAAATTCCTCTACCAAAGAAAAAATTGTGTACATGTCTACTCTCTTAAAAGTCATGATCTTATACTGTATGTTTCAGTCAAGTTTCCTCCAGCTCTTTTAAGCTCCAAACTTAAGAAATGAGCAAAGACTCAGCTGGAATTTCAAAGTTTGGTTGTGGATTTGTATCTACTTTAGAGTTATGGGAGAGGTAAGAAGTTTGTGTGGGATGGGAGAAGTGGAACTTCAGTAGCACAGTGGTTAGCGTGAAGCTATTACAGCTCGGGCGTTGGAACTCAATGTTCCGTCATCTGTGAGGAATCTGTGCTCCACTTCTCTGGGTGCCCTGGTTTTTCCCTCAGTCTGAACACGTGCCAGTGAGTGGGGTGATTGGTCATGGTGATTGTCTTCTATTAGGCCTGGGTTAAACAGCGGTTGCTGGGTGGCACGGTTTGAATGGCTGGAAGGGCCTATTCCATGCTGTATCTCAACAAATAAAATAAATATTATTCAGAAAGGATGGACTGAAAATCAAAGAGAATAAGGAAATTGATAACTCTTCAGGCAAAATGGAAGATGTTACTAATGGAGAGGGAGAAAGTAGTCTCCAGATGTTGGCACAAGTTTAAAAAGACTCACAAAGTCAGGGAGTGTCTGTGGAGAGAATGTTTGCACTACAGATTGATCATAAACCATACTAGGAGCAGGATTAAGCCATCCATCCACGAACTCTGCGCCAACATTCCATCATCCCTCTCATCTCTATTCTCCCGCCATTTCCACATAACCTTTGAAACCCTGACTAATCAAGAACATATCAACCTCTGCTTTAAACATACCCCACGTCCTGGCCTCCACAGGTTCACCATCCTCTGAAGAATAAATTCCTTCTCGTCTCTGTTTGAAAGCAACGTCTTTGTATCCTGAGGTTGTGCCCTCTGGTCCTGGACTCCCCATTATAGGAAACATCCCCTCCACTCTATATAGGTCTTTCAGCATATGATAGATTTCAATGAGATTCCCTCCCCCCACTTATTCTTCTAAACTTCAGCAAGTACAGGCTCAGGGCCACAAAACGCTCCTCATACATTAACAATTTCATTCTCAGGATTATTCTCATGGACCTAGTGATCAATAGTCTTGCCCTTTCATCAATATAGTCAGACCTGCTGAATACTGCCAGCATTTCTTACAGATTTCCAGCATTCATTGCTTTTTGATATTGTTCTGCGGGAACGTGATGTGAGTGGGGAGGTCAGGCGGATGTAAATTACAATGCTTTATGTACTGACTGAACATTTTCCATTAGAAATGATTTCTTATCAACATAATCAATTGAATTATGCCATCAATGGCGAGTTTTAATGAAACTGCAGAGATTATAAACCCAAAGCTTTCCTATCATTGGGACTGATACGATCTGAAAAACTTTATCTACATAGAAATTGTTAGTAAATGAATATTTATATATATAAAAAAACAGGTCAGAAGTTTAGATAAGCCTGACTGAGGGAATAGTCAAAAAAAAGTTTAAAATCTGAATAATTTATTTATTCTGCTCCCCACCATTATTATTAGATGCTGACGCATATTTGATGAGGGAGATGTTGTGGTGCAATTATCTGAGCAACACTGAGATGCATGTTGGAACATAATTGAGCCAGCCACAGGGAATGGAAATTATGAAATAATTAACTTACAGGAGTACCTGATACAGAGAATGACTGCATCACTCTGTTGGGCTTTAAGCTAATTCCTTTTCCCTGAAGGCAGTGATTTTCTTTTTTCCATGCCCATGGACAACGTTTGCCTTCCTCCTCAATCAGCTTCTCCCCAAGTATGAATACAGACAGTGTCTGCTGTATATTAAACCACGGGGGATATCAGAGCCAAATCTGGTCCTGTCCTGAACCAGGTTCCCTTCACTGTTGACCACTGCATGGATATCAGGAATCAGGGCCGCAAATCTCATTGCTTTTCATTGTTGTGGGTCGGCGAATCCTGGGTCGGAGGTCTTTTCAGGTGGGAGGGGCAAGGCCAGTGACAACCCCTCCTCAGGTCAGCGAGTCAAGGGTTGGTGCGAGGGCCAAAGGTAAAAGTTCTGTGAGTCCTGGGGTCAATATCCAGAGGTCAAGGCCCCAAGGTTGAAGCCCCAGGATCAGTTTGTTCAGAAGTCAGAGGCCTGATGTCTGCGAGGCTGCACATCCTGGGCCAAGCTCTGCAGCCTATCCTGTGGTTGGAGGCCTGTCTGAGTGGGTTGGTGGGAGGGTGGGAAAGAAACCTTCTGCTGTTGCTGCTTGTGCTGTCCTGCTGAACATTGTAGACATGCGACGTTGGCCGCACAATCTGTGGCAACACTTGCGGGCCGCCCCAGCAAACGGTGCATTTCACTCTATGTTTTGATGTACATGTGATATAGAAATCAAAATCTGAATCTGAGATCTTTCATGTCATAATTGCCATAAAATTAGACGGGGTATAGCTAAGGTAGATTGCAGGAAAAATTTCCCGATATCAGAAGTAGATAAGACTAGGGAACACAGGGTTGGGGAAAGAAGAAAGAGATTTAGAATGGATATGTGAGGACCGTTTTCACCATGGATACACACGGTGTGAGAGAGCAGCTGAAGCTGGGATTGCTGATGACAGTGAATAACTTTGTAGATGAACACTTGCATTACTGATAAGGTTATGGACCAGTTGCTGGGGTGAGATTAATACAGAAGGGTGGACAAGTTGGGGAAATGGCCTCCTTCCATCCTGAACATTCCTGTGACTCTTAATGCCTCCTCTCCAGTACCAAATGAAGTAAGCACATCGATCTATTGAGTACATTTACATGGAGCGCTGCCACAAGAAAGTAGCATCCATTATGAAAGACCCTCACCGTTCAGACCATGCCCTCCTCTTGCCACTACTATTGGGCAGGAGGTAACAAAGCCTTAGGTTCCACAACACCAGGTCCAATCACCAGTTCTGTGAACTGATTCTATGACCTACAGACTCACTTTCAAAGACCCTTTACTACTCGCGTTCTGAATCAGAACCAGGTTTAATATCACCGGCACATGTTGTGAAATTTGTTATCTTTGTGGCAGCGGTACAGTGCGATACATGATAATAGAAAAATACGTGAATTACAGTAAGTATATATATTGAATAGTTAAATAAGCAGTGCAAAAACTGACTTCATTTCAGAATTTCAATTTAAATACTAATGATAAATAATGTTTACATTCAATTATTAAATATTATTTAAAACTATTATCAGTATTATTTTTTATTTGCAGTTTGTCTTCTTTTGCATCTTGGTTGTTTGTCAGCCTTTCAAAGTTCAAAGTAAATTTATCACTAAATTATGTACATGTTACCATATATCGCAAGATTCTTTTTCTTGTAGGCATTCACAGTAGAGCAGAGAAATACAATAGAATCAATGAAAAACTTCGCACAAAGACTAACAAACAAAAGAAACCAAACTGTGCAAATAAATAAATAAATGCATAAATAAATACTGAGAACATGAGTCGTAGAGTACTTGAAAGTGAGTCCAGTGGTTGTGCAATCAGTTCTTTGTCAGTTTACTGTATGTGTAAATTCTCATAAATTCTATTGTACTTCATTTTTCCCTGTAAGTGACTATAGGAAAATGAATCTCTGGGTAGAATATAGTAACATACATTCTGTGATAATAAATTTACTTCGAACTTTGAGTAACTCAGCAAAGAGTAGGTACTGCATATTGCTGTGTGACTCCCTGGATGAGAACTGAACCTGAAAGACATCTATGTTGCTCTACACAACGGCTATTGCATTTTAAATGGGATACTTAAGGACTCAGGTGATTTAGTATGTTTTGCAAATTAGGACCGTTGCCAAACATCGACCTAGAGTGCTCAGAGAGGGAATAATCATTTAAACTAAGCAGACACTGGTGATATTGCTGCTTGTAAACAGATAGCTCTATGGTGCCAGGGTGTGGCAATGGTTTGATTTTTCACCATTATGTCTTTTTTGCCGATAGATGACAAGGGAATTGGCAAACCTGTGGCATGTTTTTCCATTGATGTATTATCACCATTAACTTCACACGTGCAACGTTAAGTCAATAAGCTAGCGCTTTGTTATGTGTCATAAGTCTGTTATGATGAAGCCAGACAAACAAGAGTGATATCTTTAATACAAGGTTCTTGTAACTTATTTATTAATTTGCAAATCCTCACTGGGAATTATCTATGATAAATCATCTATATTTCTCAACTGTTAAAAATTCAAGAGATTTATAATGCATAAGCTATGCCATTTATTTATCAAAGATAAAGGTGAATTTTTTGATTCACATTTATTTCATTATTTAAGATGAGGAGAGGACCAGAGATCAAGTATTAGATATTTCATCAAGGATATTACATAGGCATAGACCATAAAATATTACATAGAAACATAGAAACATAGAAAATAGGTGCAGGAGTAGGCCATTCGGCCCTTCGAGCCTGCACCGCCATTTATTATGATCATGGCTGATCATCCAACTCAGAACCCCGCCCCAGCCTTCCCTCCATACCACCTGACCCCCGTAGCCACAAGGGCCATATCTAACTCCCTCTTAAATATAGCCAATGAACTGGCCACAACTGTTTTCTGTGGCACAGAATTCCACAGATTCACCACTCTCTGTGTGAAGAAGTTTTTCCTAATCTCGGTCCTAAAAGGCTTCCCCTCTATCCTCAAACTGTGGCCCCTCGTTCTGGACTTCCCCAACATCGGGAACAATCTTCCTGCATCTAGCCTGTCCAATCCCTTTAGGATCTTATACATTTCAATCAGATCCCCCCTCAATCTTCTAAATTCCAACGAGTATAAGCCCAGTTCATCCAGTCTTTCTTCATATGAAAGTCCTGCCATCCCAGGAATCAGTCTGGTGAACCTTCTTTGTACTCCCTCTATGGCAAGGATGTCTTTCCTCAGATTAGGGGACCAAAACTGCACACAATACTCCAGGTGTGGTCTCACCAAGGCCTTGTACAACTGCAGTAGTACCTCCCTGCTCCTGTACTCGAATCCTCTCGCTATAAATGCCAGCATACCATTCGCCTTTTTCACCGCCTGCTGTACCTGCATGCCCACTTTCAATGACTGGTGTATAAGGACACCCAGGTCTCGTTGCACCTCCCCTTTTCCTAATCGGCCACCATTCAGATAATAATCTGTTTTCCTATTTTTGCCACCAAAGTGGATAACTTCACATTTATCCACATTAAATTGCATCTGCCATGAATTTGCCCACTCACCCAACCTATCCAAGTCACCCTGCATCCTCTTAGCATCCTCCTCACAGCTAACACTGCCACCCAGCTTCGTGTCATCCGCAAACTTGGAGATGCTGCATTTAATTCCCTCATCCAAGTCATTAATATATATTGTAAACAACTGGGGTCCCAGCACTGAGCCTTGCGGTACCCCACTAGTCACCGCCTGCCATTCTGAAAAGGTCCCGTTTATTCCCACTCTTTGCTTCCTGTCTGCTAACCAATTCTCCACCCATACCAATACCTTACCCCCAATACCGTGTGCTTTTAGTTTGCACACTAATCTCCTGTGTGGGACCTTGTCAAAAGCCTTTTGAAAATCCAAATATACCACATCCACTGGTATACAGCACAGTAAAGCCCTTCGGCCCACAATATTTTGCCAATGTTTTAACCTACTCTGAGATGAATCTAACCCTTCCCTCCTACATAGCCCTCCATTTTCTATCATCCATGTGCCTAAGAGTTTCTTAAATGCCCCTAATATTACTGCCTCTACCACCACCCCTGGCAGGGTGTTCCACGCATTCACCATTCTCTGTGCAAAAAATCCACCTGTGATATCTTTCCTATACTTCTCTCCAATCACCTTAAAATTATGCTCCCTTGTATAAGCCATTTCCCCCCTGAAGGAAGAAATCTTTGGTTGTCCACTAGATCTATGCTTCTTATCATCTTTGACACCTCTGTCAAGTCACTTCTCATTCTTCTTCACTCCAGAGGGAAAAGCCCTGGCTCACTCAACCTATCCTTACAAGATATGCTCTCTTCTCCTAGCATCCTGGTAACTTTCCTCTGCACACTGTCTAAAGCTTCTACATCCTTTCTATAATGTGGAGGCCTGAACGGAATAGAATATTCCAAGTGAGGTCTAACGAGGGTTTTATAGAGCTGTAACGTTACTCCACCGCTCTTGAACTCGTCCCCTGACTAATGAAAGCCAACAAACTATACACCTTTTTAACAGCTCCATCAATGTGCATAGCAACCGAATATTTCCCCACACTGTGTCCAAGCTGCTTCCATTATAATCAGCGGTATGGTCCTGGCTAACATCTCTCCTTCATAGTTTAGGGCATTAGGCTGGACTACCAGCAAATTCTTGAATCAACATGCACAACCCTAATCCTACCTCAGCAACAGAATACCACACACCACCTCTTACACCATCACGGATTTGTCGCTAATTGTGTTTTTACACTAGCATCTTGTTTTGCACAGTCTTTCCTTGACTCTTTTCTGTAATTTATGTACATTTTTATGTTCTGTATGTTATCTGAACCTACATCTTGTGATTCTGACGCAGACTAGTTTTTCACTGTACCCAGACCTAACCATACTTGTGTATTTGGCAGTAAACTCAACTAGCCTTGACTTGAAATTCAGCACTGCCTAGAACTTACATACAGTATATTACAAATTTACGATATAATTACTTTCACAGAATTTTCTTTTTGCTGTTGACTTAAAAGCTTGTGATTTGCAGACTCAATGATTGTTGAACATGCTTTAGAACTGATGAGGCTGAGATGAAGAATTGTAAAACTTAATGAAATATTCAGCTTTCATAGGTTGAAAGAGAAATTTAATTTCTTTTCCTCGTCATCTCTCTCTCCGGAGAGATTGGTTCTCTCTGGGGTTTGTTGGACTGTTCCTGCAATAGCATCACAATCATGACCTTAAATTACACACACACCAATAGAGTTTGGAGTATTGAGTGGGGCAGGGGGTGGAGATCTCATCCAAACCTATTGAATATTGAAAGGCCTAGATGAAGGATGTGGAGATGATGTTGCCTATAATGGGGTGTGTAGGACCAGAGGGCACAGCCTCAGAACAGAGGGATGTCCCTTTAGAACAGTGATGAGCAGGAATTTAACTAGTGAGAGGTGAAGAATCTGTGGAATTCATTGTTGCAGATGGTTGTGGAGGCCAAGTCATTGGGTATATACTCACTGGCCATTTATTAGGCACACCTGTACACCTGTTTGTTAATGCAAATATCTAATCAGCCAATCATGTGGCAGCAACTCAATGCATAAAAGCATGCAGCCATGATCAAAAGGTTCAGTTATTGTTCATTAGAATGGGAAAGGAATGTAATCTAAATGACTGTGATCATGGAGTGGTTGTTGGTGGCTGACAGGATGGTTTGAGTATCTCAAAAACTGGCTGATCTCCTGGGATTGTTATGGACAAGAGTCACTAAAGAATAGAGGGTGTGACTGGCTGCCGAATTACAGAACAAGTATCAGAGCTGAGGCTAACCTGTTGCCAATAGTACTATTAGAATTGATATCTACCAGAAATTATTCAAGTGTGACAGCATGGATTTCCTACAGGTGCTCTGGGGTGCGGATTGGAAATTAAATTGCCAACTGTAAATTACCTCTATAATGTAGGTGATGGGAGGCAGGGTGGAGATACATCTGCACTAAAGAAGATGTAAGGTGCTTCTTCCCTTCCTTAGCCTGCACCCTTGGGCAGGGTGTAGCACCCCAATCAGAGTCACGCAAAGCCATGGGAGCAGGTGGTGGATGGTCATATAAGCAGCTGGTGCAGATCACAACTCCTGGTTATGCGACCACTGATGCCAGACAGACAATCTCTGAAGAGTATGGATAATGGCTGGGGTCACGCATCTCGTAAAGACACTGCCCAGAAGAAGGCAATGGGAAACCACTTCTGTAGAAAAATTTGCCAACAACAATCATGGTCATGAGACCATGATCACTTGTGTCACATGACATGGCACATAATAATGATGATGATGAATAAACAGCACTTTTTTCTTGTTTTAGAAACATTAGGAAAAATAATTAAACATCATACAGTATAAAATGTATATTTAGTCAATCCAGGAATATTCAGTTCTGATGAATATTCTGGCAATAACTTGAAGGCCCAAGTTTAAGATGAGAGCAGGGGAATTTAAAGGAGATCTGAGGGGATCATTTTTTTTACACCAAGGGTGATGAATATATGGATTGAAATGCCAGAGGAGGGAATTTATGCAAGTACAATTACAATGTTTAAAAAGCATTTGAACAGCTTTTTGACGAGTTGACAGCTTTGAGGTTCTGGTTAATTTAAACATTTTAAAATGCTAAGGTGTCTGAGTGTTTCAAAGTATTTTAAGGAGCTTTATGTTTTTAAAGTTTTCTCTAAGTATACTTTTAATATTGTTTGATTGAGTGTCTTTAAAAACAGCATCATCATTCACCAACGCTAGGGCCAATGTCTCTCAGTGACTGATACAGTGATGGCAGTAGGCACAATAAACACTTATTCACATTTATTGTTTAATAATTACTAGTGGCTGACAATGCACACAGGATTAACGTCACTTGTGAAAATGTCCTACAGTTATACTGATCAATAATTTCAATCTAAGATTGCTTGGTTGATATCCTAAGGATCATCACCTTGTCATGGTGGAGAGCCCTGATATCATATAACCGTATAACCATATAACAATTACAGCACGGAAACAGGCCATCTTGGCCCTTCTAGTCTGTGCCGAACTCTTACTCTCACCTAGTCCCACCGACCCTCACTCAGCCCATAACCCTCCATTCCTTTCCTGTCCATATAGCTGTCCAATTTAACTTTAAATGACAGTTCCTGACAGCAATGCCATATTTTCTAAAACAGGGAGACAAGTCAGAAATCAGAGGTGTGAAGGGACTTGGGACTCTGTTGGATTCCTTAAAGTTTACTTGCAGGTTGAGTCAGAGGAAAGGAAGGCAAATGCAATGTTAGTATTCATTTCGAGAGGACTAGAATATAAAATCAAGGATGCAATGCTGAGGATTTATAAGACATTGGTCAAACCACATTTGGAGTATTGTGAGCAGTTTTGAGCCCCTTATCTAAGAAAGGATGAGCTGGCATTCGAGAGTGCTCAGAGAAGTGTCATGAAATGGAAGGGTTAATGCATGAGGAGCATTTGATGCCTCTGGGCCTGTAGTTGTTGGAGTTTAGAGGAATGAATGGGGGTTGGGGTGGGTTGGGGATGGAGATCTCATTGAAATCTACCGAATACTGAAAGGCCTAGGTGAAGGATGTGGAGAAGATGTTGCCTACAATGGGGAGTCTAGGTCCAGGGGGCACAGCCTCAGAACAGAGGAATGTCCCTTCAGAACAGAGATGAGCAGGAAATTGTTTAGCAAGAGAGTGAAGGATCTGTGGATTATTCATTGCCACAGTTGGTTGTGGAGGCCAAGTCATTGAGTATAAACTCACTGGCCATTTTATTAGATACACCTGTACACCAGTTCGTTAATGCAAATATCTAATAGGCCAACATGTGGCAGCAACTCAATGCAAAAAAGCATACAGCCATGGTCAAAATATTCAGTTATTGTTTAGAACAAACATTAGAATGGGAAAGCAATGTAATCTAAGTGACTGTGATCGTGGAATAATTGTTAGTGTCTGATGGTTTGTGTATCTCAGAAACTGGCTGATTTCCTGGGATCACAAGAGTCTCTAGCGAATGATGGGAAAAAAAAAGAACAAAACTAGTTAGTAATAGTTCTGTGGGTGAAAATGCATTGTGAGTGAGAGAGGTCTGAGGACAATGACCAGACTGGTTCAATCTGACAGGGAGGAGATAGTAACGCAAGCAACTACATGTTACAGCAGTGGTGTGTAGAAGAACAGCTCTGAATGTACAATGCATCAAACCTTGAACCGGATGGGCTATGGCAACAGAAGACCATGAATGTTCACTCAGTGGCTACAGGAGGTACATTATAAAGTGATCACTGTGTGCATTTAAAGCAGAAGTTGATAAGTTCTAGATTAGTAGGGGCATCAAATGTAATGGGGAAAGGGCAGGAGAATAGAGTTGAGAGGGATAATAAATCAGCCACAATCGAATGGTGGCACAGACTCAATGGGCCAAATGGCCTAATTCTGTTCCTATGTCTCATGGAGTTTAGCCAACTGGTGCTTTGCTCTTGGTGAAGTCAAGTAGGAAGTTCCAATCAAAAAACCATCCAACCAAGACCTCAACGATGGAGCTGGCAGAAGATGATAGCACATCACAACGGCACCTCTTTACTTTGTCCCCATCCCACACAGGGAGGAACATCAAGGAAAAGAAATTAAAATTCTCTTTCAAGAGATAACTGCTTAAAGTTCCTATGACTGGTGGTAGCTTGGAAGTACCAGATGATCTAATCCTACTCCTAGTTCTTAATTTTACAATTCTCTACCTTCATCGTTGTTTTCTTCTATCCTGCACAATTGGTCCATCCTCACAATGTGAAAATTGCGTCAATTCAATACTTCGCTGTGATTCTTGCAAAACTTGAATGAATGAGCAAAATACATACACAAGAGAATCTGCAGATGCTGGAAATCCAGATTAACACACACAAAATGCTGGAGGAACTCAGCAGGTCAGGCAGCATCTATGGAGATGAATAAATAGTAGACGTTTCGGGCTGGGACCCTTCATCTTAGGACTAGAAAGGAAGGGGGAAGAAGCCAGAATAAGAAGGTGGGGGAAAAGAGGAAGGAGTCCACACTGGACTCTTTCCCTTCACCTTCTTATTCTAGTGATAGGTGTAGCTAGATGAGGGCAGAGAGGTTTCGTTGAAGCGCGAAGCTGGGAAGTGGTAGGTAAAGAAGATAAAGGGCTGAAGAAGAAGGAATCAGATTGGAGAGAACAGTGGACCATGGGAGAAGGGAAAGGAAGTGAGGCATTAGAGGGAGGTGAGAGACAGTATGAGAAGAAGAGGAAGGGGGCGGGGTGGTGAGATCGGAGCCAGAATCTTGGTGTCACCTGGATCATTGATGTGTTGTTTGTCATCTGTATCAATGACCTGGATGATAGTGTGGTAAACTGGATCGGTAAATAAGCAGATGACATCAAAACTGAGGGCGCAATGGACAGCGAGGAAGGCTATCAAAGCATGCAGCGGGATCTGGACTAGATGGAAAAATGGGCTGAAAAATCACAGATGGAATTTAATGCAGGCATATGTGAGGTGTTGCACTTTGGGAGGACAGACTAGGTTAGGGCTTACGTGGTGCGTGGCCGGCCACTGAGGAGTATGATGGAGCGGAGGGATCTAGGAATACAGACCCGTAATTCCTTGAAAGTGGTATCACAGATAGATAGGGTCACAAACAAAGTTTTTGGCACATTGGCTTTCATATATCCAAAGTAATAAGTACAGGATTTGGAGTGTTATTTTGTATAAGACACAGGTGAGCCATAATTAAGAGTATGGTGTGCAGTTTTGGTCACCTACCTACAGAAAAAAACACGTCAATAATATTGAAAGAGTGCAAAGAAAATTTACAAGAATGTTGCCAGAACCTGAGGACCTGAGTTATAGGGAAAGGTTGGACTTTGGACTTTATTCCCTGGAGCATAGAGGAATGAGACGAGATTTGGTAGAGATATACAAAATTATGAGGGGTATTGATAGGCTTTATCCACTGAGATTAATTGAGACTGGAACTACAGGTCACGGGTTAAGGGTGAAAGGTGAAATATTTAAGGAGAACATGAGGGGGAACTTCACTCAGAGGGTGGTGAGAGTCAAAGTAGTGGGTACGAGTTTGAGATCAACATTTAAGAGAAATTTGGATCGGTACCTGGATAGAAGTGGTATGGAGGAGTGTGGTCTGGGTGCAGGTCAATGGGACTAAGCAGATTAATGGTACAGCATGGACTAGATGGGGGAGATTTTACTTCAGAATGCAGTCTTGCAGGAAGCTCTGAACTACAGTGGCGCTGTCACAGGTTGAGGGGTCAGGAACTGAAATCTTTTGCTGTCCACCCACACTAGAGATAAACTGTGCGAAGTCAGAGAACAGAGCTTCATTTTATCCATCTTCCAGTATGTCAGTGGAAAGTTCATTACTATTCGACCTCATCTACAATTCAGTCCACGCTCTCTGACCATATTCCTACCAGCTGGCCCCACATACGCAGCACAATATTAGTGTAGCTCTGATTCAGCCCATGTGGCAACTCTGTCTCCTTTAAATACCCACTTGACCTGTTACCTCTACTCACTGCCTGTTGTGTAAATCTGTTCACTGTGGTACAGATACATCTTCTCTTGTCCTTCCTGTTTACCGCTGATTTCAGCCTATTCTTCGCATTTGCGACAATAAATGGCAGCAGCCCTGCCTCATGCAATGCTGCTATCTTCCTCCATTGACGAAACTGCAGTTATTATTCTCCTGTACAGTGCAGAACTGTCTGCAATATTGCAGATGTGGCCTAACTAGAGTTTTATAAAGCTGCAACATAACTTCCTGACTTTTTGAACTCGATGCCTTGACCAACAAAGGCAAGCATGCCATATGCCTTCTTAATCACCCTAGCAACCTTCAGGGAGAAATCTTATTTCCATCCATTACACTACCATTATGGCTATTTCTATCTACTGCAGTACCTGTAGTGGAATTTTATATGCATTACAGGTTGAGCATTGATAATTCTGTCTGCTACAGAACTAACATTGCTATTTCTGTCCATTCTTTACCGGTATAAAAGAGTAGTCCCCTGAAGAAAGTCTGGGTCTATACTAGTAGAGTTTGGGAGAGGTGACCTTATTAAAGCATGTCTGATTTTGGGTGGAGTTAAGACAGAGAGGAGAGGGACTTTCTCTCAAGAATTTTGAGCCTGTGGAATTCTCTCCTGTGGCTATACAGGAATATACAGGCAGTCCACAGTTAGGTGAGGGTTCTGTTCCTGAGGACTGTCTGCAAGCCATAATCAGAGATGTCCACTTCCTTTTTATAGGCATCCGTTAGTCTCGTGAGACCATGGATTTGTGCCTTGGAAGGTTTCCAGGGCGCAGGCCTGGGCAAGGTTGTATGGAAGACCGGCAGTTGCCCATGCTGCAAGTCTCCCCTCTCCATGCCACCGAAGTTGTCCAAGGGAAGGTCACTAGGGCCGATACAGCTTGGTACCGGTGTCGTCGCAGAGCAATGTGTGGTTAAGTGCCTTGCTCAAGGACACAACACGCTGCCTCAGCTGGGGCTTGAACTAGCGACCTTCAGATCACTAGACAGATGCCTTAACCACCTGGCCATGTGCTAACGCTGTCCACTTTCTACAAACATGAGAAAGTCTGCCAATGGTGGAAAACCAAAGCAACACACATGAAATGCTGGAGGAAATCAGCAGGTCAGGCAGCATCTACAGAATAGAGTAAATAGTCGATGTTTTGGGCCAAGACCCTACTCCAGGACCCTTCTTCATTTTCTATAACTGTCCATATCATATCACTCAGCGTACACCTCCTGTAATTCTTTCCTTTCCTCAAATATGTTTTATGTTCACTTTAGCGCTCCCCAAACTCATGAAACATATACTGTAACCCACTTGTTACTCAATACAACAAAACATGTTATTTTTAGCATTATTATCTTGAAAAATTCTTAGTAAATTTATGGGAGAATTTGTGTTAAAGCAGGTACCCATAAATCAGATTTTCTGTAATCTGGGGAGGCCTTATCTTTAAAATGAGATAGATAGATGAGGGATTGGACTACAGGGGAGTCTAGGGTTATGGTGAACAGGTAGGAATGTGAAGCTGGGGCCAAGGTCAGATCAGCTAGGATTTAAGTGAGTGGTAGAACAGGTTTACAGACCATCTGGCGTATTCTACCCCTATTGTTCGTATTCTTACTTCTGTCCATTATAGTTTCAGGGTACAACTTCTGTCTATTGTATTAATTCTTATTCACAAAACTACTTCTACTTATTTTGCATCTGCACTGTTAATTTCTGACCCCTCCATTGCAATCAAGGCGTATAGAGTTACAGAGTTGCAGAGCAATACTCGCCTCTGTTTTTCATAGTACCCATGCTGTCCATTGCAGTGTTTGTGTTTGCAGTGTCTGCAGTGTTCTTAGACAGGAGAGCGCTCGCCAAGGCCTCTTTCTGCTGACTGAACTGTCACCAAAGTACAACCTCAGCTCAGATATTAAGAAGGGCTCTGGGGTTACTGCGGAGTTCACAGTGGCTACAAGCCAAACATAACACTTTTAATAAATTGACCCATAATAATGTACGGTAATAAAAATTTTTGCTGAGTGACCAGTAATCACAACTTTAAATCAGCAGCTAGAAAATTCACTCTAGTATATATTTCTCAGGATACCTAAGTGCTATCATACTAACTCCAATTTGTCATTTTAAATTTCGAAAAGGGTTTTCCAAACAATTGTTCTAGTCAGGGAATGAATTTTAAAGCTCTATTTAAATGTCAAGGGTAGTTTTTTCTTACATAAAATCAAGACAGGAAGGTAGGTCTTGATGACAGGCGAGCAGGTTGTCACTGTCTCAATTCATCATAGCAATGGGACATTTTTACTCACTGCTTGATAAGTAAAGATAGTGAGAGAGTTACCGTTATTTATCAGGATTGGGTTGGAAAATCACATAGTCGTGTTAAATATGAGTGGGGCTATTTTAACCAAGGTCAGAATTATTTCAAAGTTTTCATAGTTTTCAACTGTTTAACAGGCACTGCTTTGCACCCTCAATGTAAACGCTCGGACTCAGCAAAATTGGGACATCATGTTGTCTGGATGATAACGTCACTGCCAGCCTTGTGAAAAAAAAAAGACTACAGCCCAAGCCTTCTGAATCTACTTTGTACCATTTTTGGCAGGGTTTTAACTACCAAGAAACATCTGTCGGATCTGGAGTAGTTGCTGAGCCAATATGTGCTGTAATATCACTGATGGGGGAAGCAAACAATCAGGTTGCTCTTCTTTCCAGTTGGTCTGAAACCAAGATATCACAATCGTCCTTTAAAAATTCCTGACCGTTTTATACACCTTCTGTCACTGTGATGTTAATGTGCTTATGTAGAGCATCATTGATATGTAATAGTATACCACCAGCAGCTTAGGAACTTTGCAGCCAAGTCTCAAAATACATTGGTATTATGCACTAAGGTTAAGCTACAGGACCTTGCATAATTGTCACAGTGTTCTGCCTCCCGAGTAATCACAACTCCACAAATACATGGTAACGCAGGTGGCATCCTTAATTTCCTGAGTATTATTAGGAGCTTCTTGTTCTTGTACTCATTTGGAAGAGATTTGCATCTTGTCTGTTCCCAACCCACTCCAGCTTGTATTGGAATTTCCTGCCACTTATCTCCTTGTGGTGAAATAACCACCTGCCGCTACTATATGGTAGTATCAGTTTGTTTCTCTTCCCTGCAGAAGCTGAGTGATCAGTCGTGTATCCCTGGATTTTCAAATTTTGGTGTCATAACCATACTGTGCAAAAGTCTTAAGCACATATATATAACTCGGGTGCGTAAGGCTTTTGCACAGTACTGCATTTGTCAATGTGCAGAGGACAGCGTGTTTGTAAATCTGGTGGGAACAAAGGATGGCGAGGGTGGAGCGCCATGGGATGGTGTGGGACAGGGGTCAGAGAAGGAGTGTCATGGGTGGTGGGGTGGTGGGGGTGCAGACACACCCAGCCCTGAGACACCAGGCAAGGTCATTTGATTCCAAACAATTGGCTCATTGATCATTACAGAAAGTCTCACTAATGCTTCCCACTCTCTCCCCTCTCCCTTTCCCTTTTCCGAACCATAATTCCTCTCTTCCTGCCCCCTTCCCACTCTCTGTCCACAATAGGGACCCATATCAGAATCAGGTTTATCATCACTCAGCGATGTCATGCAATTTGTTTTATTTGCACAGCAGTAAAGTGCAATACAAACAGTACTGTGCAAAAGTCTTAGGCACCATAACCCTATACATATATGCCTAAGACCTCTGCACAGTTCTGTATATGTGAGTTAGTCCAGGACAACTAGCAAGGATTTGCAAAACAGAGGTTGCTTGGCTAACTTCATTGATAGTACTTATTGAGATGGAAATAAAATTCAGAAGCATCATTCGACATGCACACAACAGGAGTCAGGTATTCACCCCTTTGTACTTATGAATTTTCAGAGAATTTCATATACTTTGCTGTAGAGCTTGATATTATAGAGAATGAAGCTCTGTGGATAGAGAGGAATTTAGAATAAATAGATGTCCTTTGGCTTAGTGACTCCTTTTATGCTCTTTGGTTCTGTGCAAGAGCCTGTTTTTGTTTACTATTCATGAAAACGCTTCAGACAAAAGGCATGAAAGGAATAAAATAGGGGTTAGTTGACATCAAACCGTGGAAGAGAAACGCAGGGGACTGGAAGGGAACGTAGACAGATGTTCAACATTGTGAGCTGTTTTGATAAGGCAAATCGAGGAAACCCTGCCCACATGGAATATCTGAGCAGAAGAAAGCAGAATCTATAATTACTTTATAAAGGGAGTGGAAGAATGCCTGTGTAAACCTATAGGGAAAGAGGAGGGTTCTGAGACTAGATGTGCATGTCATTCAGAAAGAACCAAGTCCCCCGGTCTTCGGCCTTGATCTGAACTTCTGTGCTGTAAACAATGTTTATTTTCCCAGGTTAGCAGAAGAGGCAGATAGTTGGCTGGTGCATTTCAATGTGTGGGAACATAAACACAATTTGGAATATAAGAGCATACAAAATAAAAATCTGAAGAGAGCAAAGGGACATATTGTAGAATGAAAACATTACAAGATTTTGTATCCAGGTGGAAATGGAATAGGTGGATTTTATTCAGCCCAGTACTGAGCAGGAGATGATACCAAGCATGGTATTTGTTACATCATATCGTTGAACTACATAAGCTTCTGGCCTCGATTTTGTTCAGTGTGGCCAACTGCCTGAAACCACACGAGAAATACTCTGATCTTCCTGATATGTAACTCTTAAAAGAAAACTCGCAAAATGCACCGAACAGCTGTGAAGACTTCTGACTGTTGGCAAAGTCATATTACAGCACTGTTATCTGTCAGAGCTGTCACATTTTTCAACACTTTTGAATGACCCTCGAATTCTGAACCATTTAAAAACCAACAGAAAATCAACTGCATTTTAAAATTAAAATACTTAAAACAAACAAATGATTCAAACAGCTTTTAAAGCTTCTAACAACATCAAAATAAAGCCGAACAGGTAAAAAAAAAATAAATGATCTTATTTTAATTTTCTTCCTTACACAGCAGTCGAATTTTAATTGTAATGAATGTACAGGTCTTAATTCAGCACAGGATCTCACAGGGGTGTTTCCCAGACTGATTGCTCAATGCCATAAGTAAGTTGATTTCTAATTATCTATGATGGAACTCCGCTAGGACATTGAAGAGTTCAGTTTTTGCATGACAAGGCCCAATGTCTGCATGCCCAACTCCGAGTCTGGAGGCTGAAGAAGACAGCCTGCCTTGGGGATGGAGGACTGTGCATTCCCATGGGTGGATGGGTCGGAGGGTCGGAGGGAGGAGTGGGGCTTGTTTTGCAGTTGCTGTTTTGTTGCCTGTTGCAGGAGGAGAAGATGGCGGCGCGATGCAGCGCGCGTGGCCTCTCCGGTGATGAGTATCTGTTATTTGTCAAGTAGCAGGCCGTGCACAATTCTGATTTGATGGAGGCAGACGTGAGAGCACAGAGGAACATCTGGTGAAACTTCTGAAATGCTTGTTTCACTACCGCTGCTACTGTGTAATCTGAAATCTCTGGAGGGGAAGGCCCCGAATCCTCGGCTTTGCCTGTTGCTTGGTGGCCGGGACCGGGGTCGAAGCGCTCGGCAGAGATGGTGCTCTGTGCTCGGTGTTGGAGGGCTGGTCGGAGGCTCGAAGTTTTTGGATGGACTCAGAGTTGGACTGTAGTCGGGTGCTTCCAGGATGCTGCATCAGCAAGTTTGCGGCGCTGGAAGCTCATGGCAGGGAGAGTTTCTCCCTTCAACCGTCTGCATGAGATGTTGGGACTATCGGGACTTTGAGACTTTTTTTTACTGTGCCCATGGTCTGCTCTTATCAAATTATGGTATTGCTTTGCACTGTTGTAACTATATGTTATCATTATGTGGTTTTGTCAGTTTTAGTCTTGGTCTGTCTTGTGTTTCTGTGATATCATACTGGAGGAACATTGTATCATTTTTTTAATGCATGCATTTCTAAATGACAATAAACGAGGACTGAGTGTCCTCTTAAACTAATCTAATCTAATACAGTTTTTTTTGTGCATTCTGTATTGATCTGCCGAGCAGTGTGGGTGTGCTATGTTTGTGTTGGGTGTCGGAATGTGTGGAGACGCTTGTGAAACACTCCTGTATACCCTTGTTGGTTGTTAATGCAAATGGCACAGTTTACTATGTGCTTCATCATTGTACACGTGATAAATAAACTTTACTCTTGAATCCTGAATGTGCTTCCACTCGCAAGGGTAGTTCAATGAAAAATGGCAGCATTTCGCATCTAACTGGCCTGGTCTTATAGGCACTTTACAACAACAGTTAGGATATGCAGAAAAACGTCTAGATCAGGGGTTACCGACATTTTTTATGCCATTTGTTTCTTTAGGGCCCTTCCAGTCCTCTGAGTCACGCCACTCAGTAATCCCCCGATTTAATCCTAGCCTAATCATCAGGACAATTTACAATGGCCAATTAATCTACCAATCGATATGTCTTTGGACTGTGGAAGGTAGCCAGAGCACCCAGCGGAAACCCATGTGGTCACAGGGAGAACGTACAAACTCCTGACAGGCTCTGGTGGGAATTGAACCCAGGTCGCCTGTACTGTAAAGCGTTGTGCTAACCACTATGCTACTGTGCTGCCCCATGTGCTGCTACCATTAACCAAGGGGTCGGTGGACCCCAATTTGGGAACCACTGGTCTAGATTGAGGTCAAGAATGAGTAATTATAGACAAGATCTTGAAAAAAAATGTATCCTCTTACAGTGAAGCAGAAAAGGTGATGAGAAATAAAGAAAACAAGTTTCCGACAGGATGACTAGTTTTCTGTCAACAATTATTTCCAATGATTGGTGGAATAAGCAACAAGGAAACACATGCTCGAAATAATTGATTGAGCAATGATCTCGCACAGCAGGTTGCCAGTATAAGGTACAACTAAGTCAAAGACAGTAATTGTATTTAAAAGTAAATGGGCTATATATTTGGAAAGAAGTAACATGAAATTATGTAAGAAATGATTAGGAAACCAATTTGTAGCTATCTCCAGTTAGCACCAAAGGCTGAGTGACTTCCATTAGTATCTTCAACTACCTGAGGTTAGTGTGTCATTTAGAGCGAAGCCTTCTAAATTGTGATTAATATCTAATAGCTCACTAATAGCTTGTCAGTGAGCGGTCAATGATCCAGTCTCTTGTTTACAGTAGCAATAGGAGACTGTTATGAGTATAAATGTCTGGATGTCACGGCACAGTGTGAGTGAAAACTGATCATGGGCATCATTCATTGTAGGACCAGGTCAATTTGTCATAGTTTTTGAAACTTGAGGCACACAGGACTTGAATGCTAAAGAGTTGAAGAATGAGAGTATCAGACCGAGGGTATTGGGCAAGGTTTATGTAGATACCGACTGTGTGGTCGACCCATTTATTTACTTGCTTACTAATTTTTTGGGGATAAAGTGTTGCTGACAAGGCCTTTGAATCAAAATGTTCTCATAGTGCTATTGGGAATGTGCTTCCAGAATTTCAAAGTTCAGAATAAATTTATGATTGGAGTATGTATACTGTGTACTACATTGAGATTCTGTTTTTTTGCAGGCATTTACAGGAAAATTTTTTAAAAAACAATAGAATTTATGGAAAACAATATATAATAAAACTGACCATTGTGCACATGAGGACAAATTGTGCAAATAATAAATAAATACCAAGAACGTGAGGTGTAGAGTCCTTGAAAGTGACCCAAGGATGTGGAGTCAGTTCATTGTTGAAGTGAGTCAGGTTATCCACGCTCATTCAGGAGTCTGATGGTTGTGGGGCAGTAACTGTTCCTGAAATTTGTGATGGCAGACCTAAGGCTCCTGTCCCTCCTGAGCAAAGGCAGCAGTGAGAAGAGAGCATGGCCCAGATGAACTTGGCACAGCAAAGGTGAAGGAATGGTGATGCCGTTCCAAGTCTGGATGGCATGTGGGGTTTGGAGGGACCCACAGGTGGTTCATTATTAAGGACCCTCACCATCTGGGACATACCTTCTCATTACTAATATCAAGGAGGAGATGCAGGAGCCTGAAGACACACAGCATTTTAAAAGTTCAAAGTTTCATTTATAATAATAAAGGCATCCATTAGTCTTGCGAGACCATGCATCTGCACCTGGAAAGTCTTCACTCTCCAGGACGCAGGCCTGGGCAAGGTTGTATGGAAGGCCGGCAGCTGCCCATGCTGCAAGTCTCCCCCTTCCACGACACTGATGTTGTCCAAGGGAAGGGCAAGGGTCGATACAGCTTGGCAGCAGTGTCGTTGCAGAGCACTGTGTGGTTAAGTGCCTTGCTCAAGGACACAACACACTGCCTCGGCTGGGTCGCGAACTCACGACCTTCAGGTCGCTAGTCGAGTGCCTTAATCACTTGACCACGTGCCCACAAGATTCACTTAATATCAGAGAATATGTAGAGGATCAGAGGGATCTTGGGGTCCGAGTCCATAGGACACTCAAAGCTGTTGTGAGGTTGACTGTGTGGTTAAGAAGGCATACAGTGCATTCATGGGATTGAGTTGAAGAGCCGAGAAGTAATGTTACAGCTATACAGGACCCTGGTCAGACCCCACTTGAAGTACTGTGCTCAGTTCTGGTCACCTCACTACAGGAAGCATGTGGAAACCATAGAAAGAGTGCAGAGGAAATTTACAAGGATGTTGCCTGGATTGGGGAGCATGCCTTATGAGAATAGGTTGAGTGAACTTGGCCTTTTCTCCTTGTAGCGACGGAGGTGACCTAATAGAAGTGTATAAGATGATGACAGGCATTGATCATGTGGATAGTCAGAGGATTTTTCCCAGGGCTGAAATGGTTAACATGAGAGGACACAGTTTTAAGGTGCTTGGAAGTAGGTACAGAGGGGATATCAAGGGTAAGTTTTTTATGCAAGGAGAGGTGAGTGTGTGGAATGGACTGGCGGCGATGGTGGTGGAGGCGGATAAAATAGGGCCTTTTAAGAGACTCCTGGATAGGTACATGGAGCTTAGAAAAATAGAGAGCTATGGGTAACCCTAGGTAATTTCTAAAGTAAGTACATGTTCGGCACAACATTGTGGGCTGAAGGGCCTGTATTGTGCTGTAGGTTTTCGATGTTTCTAATATATACAGTGTACAAACTGAAATTCATACTCTTCACAGACATCCACGAAACAAGAGGCCCCATAGAATGAACGATGAAAACATCGAAGCCCCAAAACCCTTCCTCCCCCCACCCTTCACACAAGCAGCAGCAAAAGCATTACCCCTCCCCACTCGATCTAGCAGGAGCACTGACACCACCCACCCACCCCCCCCCACCACCACGTAAGCAATAGCAAAAGCCCCCAAGTAGACATTGATCGAGAGTCTTCTATCAAATCAACAGTCCATAACCCAGCACTTTGGTATCTCAGACAGGCTCTCTCTCTCTCTCCAGTGAAGGGGAGGGAGGGAGGGAGGGAGAGAGAGAGAGAGAGAGAGAGAGAGACAGAGAGAGAGAGAGAGAGAGAGACAGAGAGAGAGAGGCCACACCTGCACAGAGAGCGGAGGCCAGCAACTTGCTGCTCTGATGTTACAGTCTTCCATGTCACTCCTGCAAGCCCGCTGCGTCGAGGACCAATGAAAGAGAGAGAGAGAGAGGGATTGCTGGAGAACAGGGGCCACCTCCCACCAGCAGCCCCAATTAGCAAACACACCGCATACTCTCTCGAAGTTTCTTCCCCTCCACCATCAGAGAAGATCCATGAAGCCATAAACACGACCGCACAACTTTGC
This sequence comes from Mobula hypostoma, assembly GCF_963921235.1. Lineage (NCBI taxonomy): Eukaryota > Metazoa > Chordata > Chondrichthyes > Myliobatiformes > Myliobatidae > Mobula > Mobula hypostoma. The sequence continues at coordinate 81,043,142 of NC_086109.1, forward strand.
CTTATTTATTCATTTTTATATGTATTTCTCATTGCAACATAGTGACTTTTATGTTTTGCACTGTACTATTGATGCAAATCAACAAATCTCATGACGTATGCCAGTGATAATAAACCTGGTTCTGACTCTGGTGGTGTTCTCGTGTGCCTGCTGCCCTTCTACATCTTGGTGTTAGATGTCACAGGTTTGGGAGGTGTGGTGGGAACAGCCTGAGTGAGTCACGACAGTGCTATTTTGTGAGTGCACGCACTGCCACCATAGTGTTCTGGGAGGAGATTCAGTGTGTATTTGCTTGACGATAGGGTAGCTTCCCTACATTGGAAAAATCAGATCAGTTCCAATGTGAGTTCTTCTTCCTAATGTGCAGAGATTACAAGAAAGAAATGCGAGAAATTCCCCATTGCTATATGCATTAAAATATGCAGGTGGTAAGTGCATTGAACACTGTCTCTGAACTTCAGTTTCATTGAAGTTCATGCACAAATGTTCCTGCATTGTCCTCTTCACAGACCTTCCGGAGGACAATTTTCAACCTCAAGCATTTTACAAATCCGGAGTGGACAAATTGTTGCCCACACACTGACTCGGACAAGCCATATCAAGGCTGAGACTGTCATTCATGGCAAGGATGTGGTCTCCTGTGACTAAGCAGCTCTTAAAATGATAGTAATGTTGTCAATAATCTACTTACATAATGGAGATTATAATAGTGCCATTGGGACTGCCAATTGTCAACAAAAAGTACGATCTCACTGTACCAGAATCAAGTGTGAAGATACTGGATCCATGATATTTTCCATTTTTGTGTTTAACCCATTTCTTTGATTAAAAAGAAAACAAAATTCTCTTATTGCAGGTAGCATGTTTTCCTGGAAATTTCCACTGAAAAATGTACATTATTAATAATATTTTCTTTTCAAGTCATCCTTTTATTTAGACCCCCCTCTGCTTATTAATGCCGAATCATAAAGCACTCAAAATGCTGGAAAATCACCAAATAAAATTTTTCAAAACTTATGTATGAAAGGCAAAAGATTAATTAGTGTACAAATTTTGAGCAATCAGAGCTCACTTTATTCAAATCCACCTCAGCAAATACTATGTAAAACGTGGAAGAACAGGTATAGGTAGCAGAGTTTATCAAACCTATTTCACCATTCAATTAGATTGCAGTTAATTCTTGTACCAATCCATGTACTTAAATTTCCTAATAATAAAACTGATATAATCTTTGCAGCAGGTGCAGCTTAAGTCACAGCAAATTCACATTTCACCGTCATAAGCCAATAGGTATTTGGAACAGAATTAGACCACTCAATCCATCAAATCTGTGCTGGTGTTCAATCACAGCTGCTCCCCCAACCCACCACCACCTTTTTTCAACTCTATTCTCCTGCTTTTCCTCTGTAACCCTTTACTAATCAAAAACCTATTAATCCCTGCCTCAAATATACCCAATCACTTGACCACCACAACCCTCTGTGACAACAAACTCTGCACCACTCTCTCACTGAAGAAATTCCTCCTCATCTCAGTTTTAAAGGGTTGTCCTTTCATTCTGAGATTGTGCTCTCAGATTCTAGAATATCCTACTAATAGAAACATCCCCGTGTGCATTCTTTCCAGGCCTTTCAGTATTTGCTAGGTCTCAGTGAGGTCCTTCCTCATCATCTGCAGACCCAGAACTATCAAACACTCATGTCAGTGTAAGTACAACTCTAATGGGGCAGCTGTCTCGCAACTTCAAGGAAGGCCTCAGTTTTAGCTTCCAAGTTCAATTTGGTCTAACAGAATGGAGTAAGCATTCTTTACTACATTACTGCATAATGGCTTTTGCAGGGTCCTCTGACATCTTGGTGGTGTGGAAGTATATCCGTAGCACTGAAGTCTTTATTAATTTATAACTTTTCTAAAATGGAATGTGACAGAATGGAATCTGTGTGATCCCAGAATATGTTGCTGGTTTGGATGGAAGCTTACAAGATGTCTGTGTCTGCTTTATGGCAGGATGTGTGTTTATGGCAGCTGGTGTTTTGACAACAGTGAAAAACAGGACACAGCTGTCATGAGGAAAAGAAGCCTCAAAAGGTAAATGATCAGATTAAAGAACAGATGCCACAGATACAGATAAGGAAGGAATGCCATTATGGGATGGAATGCCCTCAAAGACATGAAGTTGATCAATTACTTAATTACTGATCCCTGTAAAAGTATAAAAATAGTTTGTTTTGAGCTATAAGATTGAAGCTACCTACCAACTTAATGTATGGAGGTAGACCTTCCCTTGCAAGTAATAAACGTGCCTGTAATTTGATCCAATCTGAATTTGTTGTAGCTTGCTGTTGTTCGTCCATCGTTGACGTCGATGAGGACCTTGCGCGTGATTTGGATTTAAGTGAGGGAGAGTTGCGCAGCGTCAGCCTCACTCTCTCTTCCCAATTCCCATCTGGATCCAGTGGCAAGACAGAGTCTAGACGGTTGGAGATGGGACTAGGCGCAGTGGATGACCATGACGTCTTCTGTGTCTTGTCCTGCTCTACACGTTCCACGACACTTGCAGAGACCACCTTCTTGACCGTTGGACCTACCATAGGTCTCGTCCGCTCAATCCGCCGGAGTCTGTCTTCACATGCTGGGATAGACAACTCCCTATCTCACCGAGGGTTTGAGACCCGTCGGCTACCCTCACCTGGTTTAGCCGGCTTGTCAAAGCCGTTCCCGGGGTGTGGCCGCTGTCACATGCAAACAGCTACGAGGAGCCACAGGTGAGAGCTGAGTGCCAGGTGGGGACCAAAGGTGGACTAACCACCCGAAAAAAGGACACAACATGTTCCCCCAGCTTGCTAGTGTATATTAGAATAACTAGCTGAACAGTTCACAACAGTAGTAATTGACCACAATAGATTGCCCCTTAATGTAGGGAGGTGGCAGCAGAATGAAGGGGAAATTTAAAATCGTGTGATAGAGAACTTATGGAATATGAAAATTTCCCGGCACAGCTGGTGGACTTGCTGCCTCTTTGTTCTAGTGACCTAGCTTCAATTCTGACCTCTAATGCTGTCCCTGTGGAGTTTGCATTCTCTACCTGTGAAGGCATGGATTTGCCTCCAATGCTCCAGTTTCTTCTCATATACCGAAGATCTACAGTTGGTAGATAAACTGCCTCTAGAGTATATGTGAATGGTAGCATCTTGGGGTGGTGTGGCAGTGTGCGTTGATTGTAGTGAGAGAAAAATGAAATGAGATTAGTTCAGGTTAGTGTAAATGGGTGATTAATGGACCAACCGGTCTGCTTTGATGTTGTAGAATCATATAATCCCAAACAGTGAGGCTGCAGAGAGGTAGGATGGGACTGTACTGCCAGGTGTTGACAGAGACTCGATGGCCTGAATGGCCGCTATCTGTGTTGTAACATGCAATTAAAGCATGCCACAAGATTGATGGATTTTAACTTGCAAAAAAAAAACATTGCAAAACATTCATCTGAAAATACCATGATGAATCTGGAAATCTAACCACAAATGGGAATACAGCTTATTGATTACACATGAAGAAGTGACTCTGGCTGTGAGCGGCTTTACAGTTGTAAATTTTTAATGAATTTCCAGCATTTGGGGATGTTGAAAACGATCTGATTTTTTTTCTTTTGTTTTTTGGCGTATTTGCTTTTTTGAGGATCCCTGCACAAATCAGTATTCCCTGCGCGAACATTAAGTATTCTACTTTTCATCCACATTCCCACCATCTCCCCCTTTCTAGGGCATAATTACCTCACTGTTTAGTTTCACTCACTGTAAAAATTAATGCACATCCACACAGATATTCTAAAGCTGGAAGAACCATTACATAATTAAACAAAATATGCACCAATTGGCTTCTAAGAACTTCTCATCAATTTCATACCAATTTTCATATGATTGAGCAAAAATAAAAATAGTATTAAGGTAGAAATTTGCCTTCAGAATCATGTGCTAAATTTATAATAACATCTGTTATGTATGTAGATTTTAATCTATTTTCCAAATTTCTCCCCATTCACTTTACTGGAGCTCAGTTTCCGAAATGAGTTCTAGGCTTTTCAGCAGAACCACATTATATTGCGAAAGTACACAATTAATCGCGGGCCGCTTAACAGCGCTGAGCTACAGAGGAATCTTAGGTTCCAGTCCATTGCTTCTGGAAAGAGGAATAACAGTTTCCTGTAAAGAGTTTGGTTGTATATATGTATCTATGTCAAAAGCAATCTATAAATTTGCTGACTACACACTATTTTTGGCAGAATTTCAGATAGTGACGTACAGGACCAAGATATCGGGTGTGTTGCAGCAACAACCTTGAACTCAACATCAGTAAGACCATCGAATCGACGGAATTCAGAAAGGGTAAGATGAGGGAAGGCATACCAGTCTTCATTGAAGGGTCAGAAGTGGCAAGAGTGAGCAATTTCCAGTTCCTGGATGTCCATATCTCTGAGGATCTATCCTGGGCCCAATATATTGATGCAGCTACAAAGAAGGCACGTCAGTGGCTTTATTTCATTCGGAGTTTGAGGAGATTTGTTATGTCACCAAAGCCACTCTCAAATTTCTACAGGTGTACTGTGGAGAACATCTGGTATAGGAGGGGGCACTACTGCACAGAATCAAAATAAGCTGCAGAGAGTTGGAAACGTAGTTAGCTCCATTATGGGCACTAGCCTCCGTAGTATCCAGGATATCGTCAAGGAGCAATGCTTCAAAAACACGTCATCAATCGTTAAGGATCCCCATCAACCGAGACATGCCTTGTTTGCATTGCTACCCTCAGGAATGAGGAACAGAAGCCTAAAGACACACACTCAACGATTCAGGAACAGCTTCTTCCCCTCTGCCATCCAATATCCGAATGAACATTGAACCCATGAACACTATTTTAAAATTTATTTTTGCACTGTTCTTTAAACTATTTATTATATATATATATATTCTTACTATAAGTCACATAGTTTTACAATGCAATGGATTGCATTGTACTGCTACTGCAAAGATGACAAATTTCGCGACATTTGCCAATGATATTAAACCTGATTCTGATTCTGATTCTGTACAGTCAGATGCCAACAAACCTGAACTTGAACAAGTTAATAGGTGGTAAAGGTGCCATATGGAATGCTTGGCTTTAATAGTCAAGGCGCTGTGTTCAAGAGGTAAAAAAAGTTATGTTGCAGTTTTTGAGCATTCTGATTAAGTTGCATCTGGAGAACTGCACTCATTTTTGTTTATCCCATTCTATAAAGGATGTGGGAGGTTTGGAGAGGTTTACCAGCGCGCTGTCTGGATCAGAGGGCATGTGTTATGAGGAGTGGTTAGACCAGAGCAGCAGATGCTGATGGGATACCTGATAAAAGTTTATAAAATTATGTGAGGATTAGAAAAATTGGAGAGCCGGAATCTTTCTCCCAGGGTTGAAATGCCCAATACTCGAAAGCACACATTTAAGGCGAGAGGCGGAAAGTTCAAAGGAGATGCATAGGGCAATTTTTTCACAGTGAGTGGAGAGTGCCTGGAATACCCTGTTTGGTCAGGGGTGTGGGCAGATATGATAGAGACCTTTAAGAGGTTCTTATAGAGACACACGAATATGCAGGAAATTGGGGGATATGGATGACATGAAGAGAGAAGTTATTATATGTCAGTGGCATAATTAGTTTGGCACAACACTGTGGGGTAATAGGCCTGTCACTGTGCTGTACTATTTAATGTTTGATGTACCGAGGGAAAGTTGTGGCCCTGTACGGCATTGATATGAGATGCCAATTTTCTGTGGAGTCCAGGCCAGCAATACTCAGGTCAGACGTTACTCAGTGAAAGGCAAATGACATCATTATCCAGTTTACCATGAAGCCCAGCACTACTCAGTGACTGGGAAGTCTGGTTCTTCCTGAAGGTTCTAGTTAGGCTTGTGACTCATCTAATGATAGTCCACCTTGTCCTCGTGGCCTGTCCAATAGAGGAGGGGAGCATCTAATATCAAGCACAGGGCTTTAGAGAACAACTGTTTCCAGGCCAGGTCATTGCTTCCCACATAGAGTTCAGGCCCAGATCTTGGGGCCCACTCATTGGATTTGGGTACTTGGGACCCATATAACATGGAGCACAGGTCCTGAGATTACATGTTGCATTGGACACAGTCCTGGCAGGCTCAACTTATGTCAGACTTGGGGTCTAGCTGACATTAAAAATAGAAGTAAAATAGAAGAGCTATCTGGAAATCTACCTCACGTGCAAAGTGACAATTCCAGACCAAACTTGATGCTCAACAGCTGTGGCAGGACTTGTAAGCTATCACCTCTTATAAAGTGAAACCAGACGACAAAGGTGACAACAAGGCTTTGCTCCCATTTGAGCTCAATGCCTTCAATGCTCACTTTGACTGTCAAAACATGGAGGGACTTTCACGGTCTCCCACAGCCCCTGACAACACTAGGATTTGAGTCTCAGAGACTGATGAGAGTGTATCCTTCAGGAAGGTGAACTCACAGAAAGCATCTGGCCGAGCACTAAAGTCCTGTGCCGATCAACTGGCTGGAGTGTTCACCGATATCTTTAACCTCTCATTTTGGCAGTCTGAGGTATTGACCTGCTTCAAGCAGGCTTCAGTTACACTGGTGATTAAGAAGAGCATGGTAACCTGCCTCAGTGACTATTGTCCAGTAGCATGTACATCCACTGCGCTGAAGTGCTTTGAAATGATGGTAATGAGACATATCACTGCCTGATCTGCTCCAATTTGTCTACTGGCACTACAGGTCAACAGCAGATGCCACTCCATTGGCTCTTCACTCAGTCCTGGAAGTTCTGGACAGCAAAGATACATACATCATTGAGTGCAACCTGGCATTCAATACTAGCATCCCATCAAAGTAGTTAATAAGCTTCAAGGACTTGGCCTCACTATCACCCTGTGCAACGGGATCCTTGATTTCCTCACTACAGACCCCAGTCAGTTTGGATTGGCAACAAAGTCTCCTCCACAATCTTTATCAGAACGGGTGCACCACAAAGCTATGCGCTTAGCTTTCTGTTCTACCCACTTTATACTTGTGACTGTGTGGCTAAACACAGCTCCAATGCCATATTTAGGTTTGCTGATGACATCACTGCCACTGGCCGAATCAAAGAGGCTGACGATTCATCAGGGCGACTGACTGGTGCCACAACAACAACCTCTCAGTCAATGATAGCAAGACAAGGAGCTGATTATTGACTTCAGGAGGAGGAAACCGGAAGTCCATGAGCCAGTCCTCATCGAGAGATCAGAGTGGAGAGGGTTAGCAACTTTAGATTCCTCAGTGTTACCATTTCAGAGGATCTGTCCTGGGTCCAGCATGTAAGTGTCATTACAAAGAAAATTATGAAGTGCCTCTACTTTCTTAGAAGTTTGTGAAGATTCAACAGATCATCTGAAACAATGACACTCTTCTATAGACGTGTGACGAAGAATATATCAACAGGTTGCATCACAGCCTGGTATGGAAACAACAATGCCCTTGAATGGAAAATACCACAAAAAATAGTGGATATGGCCCTATCTATCATGTATAAAGCCCTCACCATCACTGAGCGCACCTACATAGACTGCAGTTGCAGGAAAGCACAATCCATCATCAAAGACCCCCACCATCCAGGCCAAGCTCTCTTCTTGCTGCTACCATCAGGAAGAAGGTACAGAAGCCTCAGGACCCACACCATCAGGTTCAGGAACTGTTAGTACCCCACAACCATCAGGCTCTTGAACCAAAGGAGATGATTTCACTGAACTGTTCCCACAACCTATGGACTCACTTTCAATGACTCTTCACCTCGTTCTTGATATTTGTTGTTTATTTATTTATTATTAATTTTTATTTTTGTATTGCACAGTTTGTTGTCTTTTGCATACTGGTTGGGAGCAGTCTTTCATTGATTTTATGGTGTTGTATTTACTGTGAATACCTGCAGGAAAATGCATCTCACGATTATATATGGTGACATATACAGTATGCACTTTGATAATAAATTTACTTTGAAATTTGAACTTGACCCAAATGTCTGCTGACATATCCAGGACCTGGAGGTCCCAAGGACATCAGGCCTGGTTCCTTGGGGTGCCCAGGTCCTGGTGCCTGATAACCATCCAGTACTGAGCCTGAGCATCTGTGAGTTGCCTGTGCCTGAGCACATCTTTTGCTTTCACTTATTGCATTTTAAAGAACTATTTTAAAAAGTTGTTGGACTATAAAATACCTTGATTTATTGCACTTTCCCTGGTCTCCTTAAGATACTTTAATTTTGCTGGCCAAAGGTACATATGTGTGAAATGTAAGCACTTGCAGGAGTGATGGACAATGGTTTGAGAGAATGGACAAAAACGCCTAGTTTCCTCCCTTAGGTTTGTTGGAAAAGTTTACTTTCTCAGATGGAAGTGCAAAAAAATTCACTTAAAAAAAGCAGCCTTTTCTGAATAACCTTGAGTGTGGCTTTACCTAAGATCATAAGAAATAGAAGCATGAATATTCACCTACCCTCTTGTCCTTTAGTACAATTGCGACTGAACCATTACTTCATTGTATATTTCTGCACTAATCCTATATCCTTTGATTTCCTTAATATCAAAAAAAATTCTCCTGATCTCTGCCTTGAATATATTCAACAACTCTCTCGGGTCATGAATTCTGATGATTCACTACTCTCTGCATGATGTGCATTCTTCTCATCCAGCTCCACAATGGCCATTATTTTGAGATACTGTTCTCTGTTTTAAGACCTCACAACCGGGGGAAACATCAACTTGACACCTATCTGGTCAAACACTTGAAAATTTTACTTGCGGCAATAAGATTACCTCTTATTCTTTTAAACACAAGAGTATATACGCTTGTCTGCTTAATCTCTCCTCGTATAACAAATCTGCCACTCCATGAATCAGTCTGATCAGATATTATTACACTCCCTATATTGCACATATCACCATCATCATCATCATGTGCCGTGTCGCATGATGTGGGTCAACCATGATTGTTCTTGCCAAACTTTTCTACAGAATTGGTTTGCCATTACCTTTTTCTGGATTGCACACATACACTCTTTTATAATGGAGAGACCTTATAACAGGGAGTCCTAGAGGACCACAGCATAGAAACAGGCCCTTCAGTCCATCTAGTTCAAGCTGACCCGTTTTTCTGCTCAGTTGCATTTACCTACGCCGGCAGCATAGCCCTCCGTACCCCACTCATCCACGTATCTATCCAAACTAATCTTAAATATTGCAATCAAACCCACATCTATCACTTCTGCCAGCAGCTCATTCCAAACTCACACCACCCTCTGAGTGATGTAGATCCCCCTCAAGTTTCCCTTAAGTCTTTTGCCTTTCACCCTCAACCTTTGACCTCTAGCTCTAGTCTCACCCATTTACTGGACTGAAGGCTCACACGTATTTACCCTATCCATATCTCGTATAATTTTGTATACTTCTATAAGATCCCCCCTCATCCTCCTACGTTCCAAGGAATAAAGTCCTAACCTCATCAACATATTCTTAAAACTCAGGTCCTCAGGTCCTGGCAAGAATATTTGTATACACTTGTATACAATACTCAAGATGCAGTGACCTCCACAGTTGTACTCCAGTTCCCTTGTAGTAAACGCCAACCCACTATTTGCCTTCAGAGTTGCTTGCTGAACATAAATGTATGCTTTCAGTAATTTATGTACAAGGACACCCTGGAGCCATTGAACTTTTCTTCCTGTGGGTTAAGGGTGAAAGGTGAAAATTTTAGGGGGAACCTGAGGGGGAACATCTTCTCTCACGGGGTGGTGTGAGTGTGGAATGAGCTAACAACAGAAGTGGTGGATGCAGGTTTGATTTTAACATTTAAGAGGAATTTGGATAAGTACGTGGATGGGGGTTGGGGGTTAGGTTCCAGGTGCAGTCGATGGAACGAGGCAGAATAACCGTTTGGAACACACTAAATGGGCCAAGGGGCCTGTTCTGAGCTGTCGTGCTCTAGGACTCTATGACACTAATTGAAAAACAATCTGCCCTTTTATTTTCCCTACTAACACAGATGACCTTACATTTCCCAGCATTACAGTTTAGGTGTCTTGTCTCACACATTCAGGTAACATAACTATATCCCAATGAAGTGTCCTTGCATTCGCCACACGTCCTACACCAGCCCCAACTTTGCATTATCAGTAGGAATGCAAAAAATTCTCAGCAAGTCAGCCATCATCTGTGGAAAGAGGGGCTCATTAACCTACTGAGTTTTTCTAGTGTTTTTGTTTTTTTATTATAGATTTTTTGAGATTTTAGCTATCTGAATGCTGCTCTCAGTTCCTATCAGTATAGTACTTCACTAATGTAAGTATGAGCTTATCTTAAAGTATTCCTAAAGTTCAAATGCATCGCGTCAACTTGTTTGCCCTTAACTATCCTCCTGCATGCAGTCTATTGTTTTTCAAAAATGTCTTTCCTTTCATAAATCCATGATGACTTTGCCTAGCCTTCTTATTACTTTGTAAGTCCACTGTTTTCACTTGCTCAATAATACATTCCAACGTTTTCACTACGACTGATGTTAGTCTGTTTAGTCTATGGATTTTTATTTTCCCTCTGCTTCCTTTCCTAAACTTTGGGGATACTGTACATTTGATGGCTTTCAAAGCAGATGACTGTTTATAGAATTTAAGGAACCTCGGAAGATATCAACCAGCACTATATCCACTATCTCCACAACCATCTCCTTCAAAATTTGACGGCCATCAGTGCTGGTGTTTTATCTTCTTTTAGTCCCATTTATTTCACCACTGTGACTTTTCTGACTCATTTTAATTTTCCTGAGCTCTTCCTTCACTTGCAGTCTGAAGGTGGAACTGGACTCTCTGACGGTGGTGTCTGAAAAGAGGACACTGTCCAAGTTGCATGCCATCTTGGTCAATGTCTCCCATCCACTACATAATGTACTGGTTGGCCACAGGAGTACATTCAACCAGAGACTCATTCCACTGAGATGCAGCACAGAGCGTCATAGGAAGTCATTCCTGCCTGTGGCTATCAAACTTTACAACTCCTCCCTTGGAGGGTCAGACACCCTGAGCCAATAGGCTGGTCCTGGACTTATTTCCTGGCATAATTTACATATTACTATTTAACTATTTATGGTTTTATTACTATTTATTATTTATGGTGCAACCGTAACGAAAAGCAATTTCCCCCAGGATCAATAAAGTATGACTATGACTAAGTTCTCTGCTATTCCTCTTTCAGGAAGACAGAGACAGCATACTTGTTCAATGTTTCAGCCTTACATTTATTCCCCTCCTGACTCACTCAGACTTCAGGGATGGGTTCCGGAAATGTCTTGTGTTATATGTTGTTTCTCTTAAACTAACCTGAAACAATGTCATAAAGTGTCCATGGTCCCAGGGGACAGCTTAGCCTGCAGAATCTGTGCTGTTCTGAAGATCTTCTATTTCATGGCTGAGCTTATGTCCATTTACTATCGGAATACAGTCTGGGCAATCCTGCCTTCAATGCATGTGTTACGATTTATTTCACACTTAGTGCACATGACCCTTGTGCTGCAGCACATTTTAGTAACCATTTAGACCTGATTGGATTTCACACACTGTAGGAATTGTCATTTCTGAAGGCACTGATGTCTAAATTGCACCCATATATAAGGAAGGACACTTGTAGCCCATTGGCTGACTAACATGCAAGCTTGTTCCCAGCAGTTATTATTCACAGCGTAGTGTGGAGGATCATAATGCAAAAGACACACAGAACTCAGAAATATTTGCACTTACATGTCTCTGGATGCTTCCCGAGGGTATGGGTTTGCCGGAAATACTGGGGGTTTTCAATCACCGGGATCCTGGTCATCCCAATAACCACCGCATCTGGTCCGATGTCCATGGATGAAGGGGTGATAATCCCATGATTGATGTGGTGGAGGGGGCTGCCAGAGTCTTCCTCACCACTCATCACTGCCACGGGACCTGTAACAGAGCAATACATGCTGCTTACGTCCTTCACCACGAATGGCAATTGACCTGCTTCATGCTCTAGACCGGGGTTCCAAATCGTTCTAATGCCATGGACCAATACTATTAAACAAAGGGTTCATGGACGCCAGGTTGGTAACTCCTCGTCTAGATCTTACGCGATCAACATTACTTTTTCCATCCCCACCAAACCTAGCAACATTCACCCAGACCCCATCAACCCACCCAAGCAGGAACCATAATTCTTCAAGTATATGACCAAGTTGTAATGTCATGTAGTTGATAAGTAGTCAAAGAAATACACAGTTATCAGAATATAAACTTCCATGCAATCTTATTTCTCATTTTATTTTTAAACTAGTTTGAATAACACGTACATCAAAGTTGCTGGTGAACGCAGCAGGCCAGGCAGCATCTATAGGAAGAGGTGCAGTCGACGTTTCAGGCCGAGACCCTTCGTCAGGACTAACTGAAGGAAGAGTGAGTAAGGGATTTGAAAGTTGGAGGGGGAAGGGGAGATCCAAAATGATAGGAGAAGACAGGAGGGGGAGGGATAGAGCCGAGAGCTGGACAGGTGATAGGCAAAAGGGGATACGAGAGGATCATGGGACAGGAGGTCCGGGAAGAAAGACAAGGGGGGGGGTGACCCAGAGGATGGGCAAGAGGTATATTCAGAGGGACAGAGGGAGAAAAAGGAGAGTGAGAGAAAGAATGTGTGCATAAAAATGAGTAACAGATGGGGTACGAGGGGGAGGTGGGGCCTTAGCGGAAGTTAGAGAAGTCGATGTTCATGCCATCAGGTTGGAGGCTACCCAGACGGAATATAAGGTGTTGTTCCTCCAACCTGAGTGTGGGTTCATCTCCACAGTAGAGGAGGCCATGGACAGACATGTCAGAATGGGAATGGGATCCCATTCCCATTCTGACATGTCTGTCCACGGCCTCCTCTACTGTGGAGATGAAGCCACACTCAGGTTGGAGGAACAATATTCCACATCCCATTCCCATTCTGACATGTCTGTCCACAGCCTCCTCTACTGTGGAGATGAAGCCACACTCAGGTTGGAGGAACAACACCTAATATTCCGTCTGGGTAGCCTCCAACCTGATGGCATGAACATCGACTTCTCTAACTTCCGCTAAGGCCCCACCTCCCCCTCGTACCCCATCTGTTACTCATTTTTATGCACACATTCTTTCTCTCACTCTCCTTTTTCTTCCTCTGTCCCTCTGAATATACCTCTTGCCCATCCTCTGGGTCACCCCCCCCCCCTTGTCTTTCTTCCCGGACCTCCTGTCCCATGATCCTCTCGTATCCCCTTTTGCCTATCACCTGTCCAGCTCTCGGCTCTATCCCTCCCCCTCCTGTCTTCTCCTATCATTTTGGATCTCCCCCTCCCCCTCCAACTTTCAAATCCCTTACTCACTCTTCCTTCAGTTCGTCCTGACGAAGGGTCTCGGCCTGAAACGTCGACTGTACCTCTTCCTATAGATGCTGCCTGGCCTGCTGCGTTCACCAGCAACTTTGATGTATGTTGCTTGAATTTCCAGCATCTGCAGAATTCCTGTTGTTTGAATAACACGTGATGGTATCACATATGCTGGTGCATTATATTCATGGTTTAAGCAAATTGATGGGTTGTGGTTTGTACTTGAATACAAATGCATATAGTACTGTGCAACAGTCTTGAGCACATATATATAGCTAGGGTGCATAAGACTTTTGCAGAGTACTGGAGTTATTCTATGGATCACATTGTACTGCTGCCACAAAAAAAAACAGATTTTATGACATATGTGAATGATGATAAACCTGATTCTGATATGGATCTCTACGTGGACTGAGAGTGGGAAGGGGACAGGGAGAGGGGAATCATGATTGGGAAAAGGGGAAGGGAGAGAGGAGGGAGAGGGAAGCACCAGAGAGACATTCCGTAATGATCGATAAACCAAATGACCTTGCCTGGAGTTTCAGGGCTGGGTGTAACCGCACCACCTTACCCCAGCACTCCTCCTCTGCCACCTGTCCTGTGGTGTGCACACCACCTTCGTCACTCCCAACATCCTTATACTCCTGCCAGATTTACAAAGTCGCTCTCCGCTCTACGTTGACAAATTCAGTACTGTGCAAAAGTCCTGGGCATTTCAGCTATATAATGTGCCTTAGGCATTTGCAGAGGCCTGTACTCTGGGGAAAAATGCCCTCTTAAAGAGTTTATTATCTACATGTTCTGGTTACCATCTACACCCTGTGTCAGATTTGTCTCCATTGCAATAAAGGCAACTGACAGTATAGGGAATCAATAGATGTCCTTTACTCATGTTGTTCAATGTTAGATGGAGGTTGAGTTGATTGAAAGGATATTTTAGTGGCATGAACAAGGTTAATTTCATAGTTGTAGAAAAGGTTAGAATCAAGTGAACTCAAAAGGTTTTCTAATTGTGAATGGAAATGATAAAGAGTGGAATTTAAGATCCTGAGCTGATTTGAATATAGGGATGGAAATTTTAAAACGGAGACACTGGTCACCTGAGAGATAATGCAGGCCAGAAGGTTGAGTGTCAAAACATGAGAGAAACTGAAGGGGTTAGTAGTTCAGAATGCAGACAGCGAGTAGGACTTGTCTTCCAAGAAAACAGCCCATATTGTGATTTTCCGCAAAGTGAAGCTGTGTCGTTTGTGCACACATCAGAAATTTGGATTGGTGTTTATAAATTTTTACATAAGTTCTGCAAAAGCAAATTTTATTCCGTATCTCAAATTTGTGGGCAGTGATTTGTGAATTCTATCAGAGCAGATATCTATTACCAAAACAGCTGTAACACAGGAATTCTCTGTGATGCATAAGGACACAAAGGAAACTGCTTATAAATGAAAGGTGCCTGCTTTGGGGTGATAAATAATCAGCCTGTGTAATGCCAGCAACACACACATCTGCAAAGTATTTAGGATCAGTTAGGGTCAGAGATGCTGTAGGTGGGCATTGTGCGATATAGTGCCATGGAGATGAATGGAGGGCAGAGGAAGGCTGATAAGTAAGCGGAGGAATCGATGTTGTAGTGTGAATGAAGTCATTGGAGAAAAGTACTGGCGGATATGAAGTAGCTTCTTTATTCCATAAAACAAGATACAGCAGCCATCATATCAAGAGCCTTTTCAGTGGAAAGGTCTGCTTGGCCCAGCCCTACACAACATCTTATATGCTAACGATCAAAGAAAAATTCAGATCAATTCAAACAAATCCATATTTACAATGCTTCCTTTGAATTACACACCCCTTTCACACCTCCCTCCTTCGCACCCATACTACAGACACACAAATAACAAATTTAGATCAGCGTTGTCTACCCATTGTTCAGAGTTGCATTTTAGATTTAATCTTCAATGCATATCAGATCTGAAGCCTGCATGCCAAAGTCAACATTCGCTTTATGTCCGAACACTCAAACACCTTAACATCAGGACTAATCCAAAAGTGGAATAGTTGCACTTGCTACTGGTCGGATTTCATATACACTTGGACACCAGTACATATGGTTGGCTTCTTTTGTGTAAGCAAGTGTCGTGCCCAGGAAACAAAAATATTTTTACTTGTGTGTTACTGATGTTAATTCCTTCATTTTCCGTTACATTTTACTTTTCACTGCAATTGAATTATGCTGTGCAAAAATATATGACACCATCTGATCCATTTCTAGGCAAAAATATTCTTTGCAAATTAATTTAGCATCACTTAACACTTAAAGATAGTCTCCATCAGTTAAAAATTGCTCAAATTTTTTTTTCAAAAGCATATCTATCAGAATAAAGAAAATTATTACTGTCAACTATTACATCAAAAAGGTGCAATACAATTTATTCACTAGTCATTAATACAGCAGTTCTACTCTGTAAAGATATTTCTTTTTAACAGTGGAGAAATATACACTCAGTGCCTACTTTATTTGGTACCTGCTGTACTGAATAAAAAAGCCACTGAATATATTTTCATGGTCTTCTGCTGCTGTGGTCATCTATATTAAGATTCGTTAAGATTCGATGTGTTGTGCATTCTGAGGTATTCTTCTGCTTACCACTGTTGTAACACGTTTATTTGAGTTAGCTACGCCTTCCTGTCAGCTTGAACCAGTCTGACAATTCTCCTCCAATTCCTCTCATTAACAAGGCATTTTCACCCTTGGACCTGCCATTTACTAGATGTCTTTATTTGTTTTTCACACCATACTCTGTAAACTCTAGAGACTGTTGTGTGTGAAAATCCCAGGAAATCAGCAGATCAGTTTCTGAGATACTCCAACACGGTCAAAGTCACTTTGATCACAGCTGAATTGAATTGACTTTATTACTTATATCCTTCATATACGTGAGAAGTAAAACTCTTTATGTTATAAATGTATTTATAGTAATTTATAATAAATAGTATTTGCTGCAGAATAGCCAATACAACATAGAAATACAGTTGTGTCAGCATGAAACAGTTGTGTCAGCATGAATTAAGCAGTCTGATGGCGTGTTGGAAGTAGCTGTCCTGGAGCCTGTTGGTCCTGGGTTTTTTACTGTGTTACCATTTCCCGGATGGTAGCAGCTGGAACAGTTTGTGGTTGGGGTGACCTGGATCGCCAATGATCCTTCGGACCCCTTTTATACTCCTGTCTTTACAAATGTCCTGAATAGTGGGAAGTTCACATCTACGGATGCACTTGGCTGTCCACACCACTCTCTGCAGAGTCTTGCAATTGAAGGACGTACAGTTCCAATACCAGGCAGTGATGCAGCCAGTCAGGATGCTCTCATTTGTGCCCCATAGAAAGTTCTTATAATTTGGGATCCCACATCAAACTTCTTCAACCATCTGAGGTGAAAGAGGTGCTGTTGTGCCTTTTTCACCACACAGCTGGTAGGTACTGACCATGTGAGATCCTTGGTGATGTTTATGCTGGGAATCTTTCCAATTCTGATGTTTGGTCTGAAGAACAACTGAATATCTTGCATGCCTTGATGCATTGAGTTGCTGCTACATGATTGGACAATTAGATATTTGCATTAACCATCAGGGGTACCTAATAAAGTGGCCACGGAGTGTATAAATCCACTTCTTTTCAGTGATACAATACTGGTTCCCTCTGAATTTATATCCAACTATATTCCCTTTGATTAATATTCCAGTTGATTTAACCCAGCAACTGCATGCAACTAGTAACAAATTGTCTGGGGGGGAAAAAAATCCCTTGATGTGCATTTGATAACAGAGCGAAGGCAAAATTAAGTGTTAATAACTGGACACAAGGTGGCAGATCTTTTTCTGCTAGTTATTTGTCTTCTGAATGGAGGCAGAATGCTGAAGATCTTACTGATGTGAGTCAGAGCTTTGTACCACTGTGCTTGGAATTAAATCAGCTTTTTAGCTATTTATTTACTCAGCAAAATGGGGGGTTGACTGTGGTGTTATTTGCCTTTTGTGTCAGATAACCAATTTAACTTAAAGCTAAGTGCTTTGCACAATTACTCATGATGAAGTGTCACTTTCTGGAAGAACACTGCATAAATTGGGAATCTGCCAGATATACAGACCATTTTTTTCCCTTTCCTGCCCTTGGTTTTGGAATGATTTACGTTTGACTATTGTGATATATAAAGTAGTCATCCACCATTTGAGAAAAGTTAGATTTTCAGCTACTTTAACAGTGAGTGACTTCTCATTACCATATCATCTACCATAGCATTCCATCACGACAATCAGTACTGCAGCATTCCATCAATGCCAATGCTTTGCAAACTCTACTGGAAGACTCCATCACTGGGAATATTATCCACAATGTATATTCGTGAACTAGATCACTGATATTCTCTACGATCTGTGTCAGAGAACTCTATTTGCTGATGGTATTCTGTACCATCTACTTTTGAGCACTCAATCATTGTCATTGCATTCTGCATTTGAAAATTCCATCATGGTGAATATTCTCCACAATCTGTTTTGGAGAATTCCATTAGTAATTATAGTCTCAACAAACTGCTGCCAATATTTTATACAATCTGCATTTGAAAATGCAATGATTGAATTCTCTTTCACTTTACTATCTTTAGCAATGTCCCCCAAGACCTGCAGAAGAAAACTCCTTCATTGTCGTTACTCAACATTCAACACCGGACAATTCTATTGCTGCCAATACTTCTCCAATTCTGAAATAGGAAACACCATCATTGACGATCTTAAACACAAGAGATTCTGCAGATGTAGGAAATCCGGAGTAACACACAGAAGATCTTCCAGCATTTTGTATGCATCTTTGATAATCTGTATTGGAGGATTTCATTGCTGCCATTACTTTCTGTAATCTGTTTTACAGAAATTCATCACTGCTATTTCTCTTTCCATCTACACAGAAATCAAAATCAGAATCAGGTTTAATATCATCCACCCATGTCGCAAAATTTGCTATTTTGTGGCAGCAGAACAGTGCAATACATAATAATAGAAAAAGCTCTGAATTACAGTAAAGGTGGATGTATGTGTGTATATATAATTATTTAGCTGTAAAATAAAATAGTTATAAAATAAATATAAAATACAAGTTAATTTAATGAAGTAGTGCAAAAGTACAAATCTACAAAAATATAAGATGTTCAACGTCCCTTCAGAAATCGATTGCAGAGGGGAAGAAGCTGTTCCTGAATCACTGAGCGTGTGCCTTCAGGCTTCTGTACCTCCTTCCTGGTGGTAGCAATGAGAAGAGGGCATGTCCTGAGAGCTGGGGGTCCTTAATAACGGATGCTGCCATTTTGAGGTACTGCTCCTTGAAGATGTCCTGGATATCATTTACTAAGGAGGCTAGTGCCCATAACGGAGCTGACTAGGTTTACAACACTCTGCAGCTGATTTCGATCCTGTGCAGTATACACCACCCTCCACCCCACACAGTGATGCGGACAGTTAGAATGCTCTCCACAGTACATCTGTAGAAATTTGTGAGTGTTGTTGGTGACATAACAAATCTCCTACAACTCCTAATAAAATATAGCTGCCATCATGCTTCCTTAGCTGCATTGATATGTTGGGCCCAGGACAGATCCTCAGAGATATTGACACCCAACAGCTTTGAAATTGCTCATTCTTTCCACTTCTTATCCCTCTGTGAGGACAGACATGTGTTCCTTTGGCTGACCCTTTCTGGAGCACTACACATTGGCCAGCACTCTCTGCAATTTGTATCAGAGCACTCCATTACTGACAATATTCAACATATTGTCCATTGCTGATAATACATCATCCCATTACTGTGAATTCTAAGGTAAAGATAAAGCTTAGCTTTATTTGTCACATGTACCTCGAAAGATACAGTGAAATACGTAGTTTGCATCAACAACCCACACTGATGTGCTGGAGGCAGCCCACAAGTCTCCTTATGCTTCCGGTGCCAACATACCATGCCCAGAACTTTAATAACCCATACGTCGTGCAACGTGGGAGGAAACTGGATCATGCGGAAGAAACCCGCACATTCACGGGTAGAGTGTACAAGCTCCTTACAGCTGGTGCTATAAAGCATTATGCTACCAGGGAAGTCCGTGACTACCAGTCATCCCTACAATCCATGTTAAGGAACTCCATTGCTGGAAATACTCTCTACAACTAGAGAACTCTACTGTTGCTACCAACTATTGCTGCAATTTGTATTTGATCTCTACATTGGTGATAACACATTCTAATATCTGTTCTGGAGCACAACACCGTTGCTAATCCTCACTACAACCCATTGCTTGAAATACTCTCAACAATCTGCATTACTGATAATGCTGTCTACTACCTGCACTGGAGCACTCCATCACTGTTGGTTACACTATGACTAGTGCTGGAGTCTTCCATCATTGTACACTGCACCCTGTCACTGGATATTTTAAACTGTATTAGAGAAATCTATTGCTGATAATACTCTACAATCTGTATTGCTACACTCCATGCTGATGACACTAATCTATATCGAAGCTGATATCCTCTTCTTAAATCTTACTCCCATCATACTCTCTCTACTCTACTGCCCATTATGCGGTTGGTGTTTAGGGCAGCAATGAAGGTCCACTGTCTCTCGTCATTGTGTCAGTAGCTCGGTTTTCACTACTGTCTGTCATGCAAGTCCTAGTGGAGACTCAGGAATACCATCACACTCAGATGTAGAAGGATTCTTCATTGCCGTTTCCATAACAATTTTGTTTTTCCAGTCAGGGTTGTTAGCCCTGAGATGAACCCCCGAACCTGGAGGACTATTGGACTGCTCTTAGTCTGCCCTCTACCCCTTGACCTGTTTGGCATGGATGACCCTATCAACAGCCAAAGCATAAAGCCCTGACTCCAGCCACTATTGTTCTCTGGGTCATTGACAAATGCAAGATTCCAAACCCTGTGACAAGGTTATGGTCCTCTTTGAGGTCTTATCATACCCCTCAACTGCATTTCCTCCCACACGGCTTTTCAGCTTCACTTTAAGTGAGTTGCTGTGGTCACCTTAAACCAGGGGTTCCCACCTTGGGGTCCATGGACTCCTCAGTTAACGGTAGGGGTCCATGCATAAAAGCATTTGGGAACACCCTGCCTTAAATCCTGCTTATGACAGCAGGCACCAGATAGCAGCTAAAAAGTGCCCTGGGTAAGAGATAAAAGGCTCTCCTAATTTCCCTGCTGGATTTACAGTTCACTGCTCTTGTCTGTGGCATAGATCTTGAAAATGTAAAGGCTGTTCAAGTCTAATCTTTCCTTTACAATATGTGAATGTTGACCTCCTCATCAAAGTTGCAGAATCAAATAAGAAAACACAGGAAATTATACTTTTAAAAGAAGTTTGAGAATGCACTATCAAAGCCTGGCTTGATTCATACAGGAGTCCAAATATGGAAGTACAATCATTTCATGATGGAAGTTAAAACTCTTTCATAATTTAGTAATCCTAATCCATTCACCTTTGTAATGAGAGAAGAAACCAGTACACAAGGAGAAAAGCCACAAGGTCATGGGAGAACAGACAAAGTTACAGGCAGCAGCAGGAATTGAACTCTGATCACCAGCAATGTAAAACATTACTCTAAATAGTTTTGATCTGGTGATCAAAAAGGTGCAACAGCGCCTTTATTTCCTGCGGAGCATCAAAAAGGTCACCTCTGTCCCAGGATACTGACAGACTTTTACCACTGTACCATTGAGAGCATACTCACCAACTGCATCTCAGTGTGGTATGGCAATTGTCCTGTATCGGACCGCAAAGCACTCCAGTATGTGGTGAAAACTGCCCAGCGGATTATCGGCACCCAATTACCCACCATTGAGAACATCTACCATAAACGCTGCCTGGGCAGGGCGAAAAACATTATCAAGGATGCAACTCACCCTAACCATGGACTTTTTACTCTCCTCCCATCCGGTAGGCACTACAGGAGCCTCCGCTCCCACACCAGCAGGCTCAGGAAGAGCTTCTTCCCTGAGGCTGTGACCCTGCTGAACCTCTCATCACAGCGCTAAGCAGTATTGCACCCATGTTGTACTGTCTCAGTACTTTTATATTTGTGTGCTGTAGCACTTACTTTTTATTCACAGTTATTTTGTCAATAACACTGTTCTTTGCATTTCTGGTCAGATGCTAACTGCATATCACTGGCTTTTTATCTGTACTCGGCACAATGACAATAAAGTTGAATCTAATCTAAGTGCTACACTACCATGCCAGTCTATGAGTCTATATCAGTGTAAAGGCTGGGTACTGGATTGGGATGAGGGTGGGTTGAAGTGGTGGAGGCCCTGTGGGAAAGTAGTTGCAGCTCAGACGGGGCCTGCTTGCGGAAGGTTCCAATCACCAGGCTCCACAGCCGCTAACCTGACCAGGCAGAATCCACACAGATTTTGCTGAAGCAAACCTCATGGTTAGTGTACAGACTGCCCAATGCACGAATGGCCCACCGCCATCAACAGACTGAGCAATCATAGCCGCAATTTTATTTCTATTTACAGCGTGGAACAGACCTTTCCAAATGTACACTTGAAATTTGTTCCCAAATTCGCAAGGAGAAATTGCTGAGAAATTTCAAGCAAAGGGAATAGAATTTAATTCAGATATTGTATTGCCATAGAGTCGTACAGCCAGAGGGAGGTGAATCTGTGGAATTATTGTCACAGACAACTATGGAGGCCATGTCACCGGGTATATTTAAAGAGAGAGAGGGAAGGGTCTCAAAGGTTTTGGGCAGAAGGCAGGATAATGGGGATAAGAGGGATTAAATTAGCCATGATTGAATGGTGGAGCAGTCTCAATAGGCAAAATGGCCAAATCTACTCCTTTGTCTTATGGAAGCCAACCCTTTAGCCCAACTCTTCCAGGCCAACCAAGATGCCCTTCTAAGCTTGTCACATTTGCCAGCATCATGCTGGAAACCTTCCCTATATATCTGTCAAATATTTTTTCAATGTTGTTATTGTACATTAATCAAACACTTTTTCTGTTATCTTATTCCACCTACACACCACCTCTGTGTGAAGTTGGCCCAAAGACCCCTTTTAAATTTTTCCCCTCTTGCCTTAAATTTGGTGATGCCATTGCAAAGTTGCAGGCCAAGCATCCTGTCCTTGACTCAAATAGCACTACGGTTGATCTGGCCTTGTAAAGCAAACCTTTTCTTTCAAATTTCTGCCCAAAAGCATTCCACAATGCTGATATGGAGATCTTCCAGACATGTTCTCAGCCATTATTTCTTCAACAAAGAAAAGTTGCATTAAAAAAAACTGGATTTGTTGGAAAGAGGGAGCTTGTTATAACATTATTAATGCAGCTGAAACTTGTTAACCACCAACATACATGTGTTAGAAACTCATCCCAGAAGTGCAGAACATGCCACATAGGAGCAGCCTCAGTGAATTTCAAGAACATAGTGGTATTCACAGCCACTAACACATGGTCCCTTGACGAGGGCTGATTGATAAATTTGTGGCCTAAGGTAGAAGGAGACAATTTTAGAAAAACTAGCACATTTATTTTTCCTACATTTACACAATTAGTCCAGCGGTCGTGGAGCATACGGATCCCTTCTTTGTAGAAGTCGGCGTCTTGGACCTCCAGAAGTGGTCCACAGCAGGGGTGATTGATAAGTTTGCGGCCTAAAGTAGAAGGAAATGAGTTATTAACATCAAACTTTCTGCATTTTCACTCAGAATTGAACTGCACGTGCATGTAACAAGAGCTGTATAACTCATCTCCTTCTACTCTAGGCCATGAACTTATCAATCACCCCTGCTGTGGACCACCTGGAGGTCCAAGACGCTCTCGTTACATGCACGTGCAGTTCAACTCTTTGAGTGAAAATGCAGGAAGTTTGAAGTGAATAACTCATTTCCTTCTACCTTAGGCCACGAACTTATTACTCACCCCTGCTGTGAACCACCTGGAGGTCCAAGACGCTCTCGTTACATGCATGTGCAGTTCAACTCTTTGAGGGATAAAGCGGAAAGTAAGTTAATAACTCATCTCCTTCTACCCTAGGCCACAAACTTATCAATCACCCCTGCTGTGGACCACTTCTACAAAGAAGGGATCCGTATGCTCCACGACTGCTGGACAAAATGTGTACATGTAGGAGGGGACTATGTTGAAAAATAAATGTGCTAGGTTTTCAGATTGACTTCTTCTACCTTAGGCCACAAACTTATCAATCACCCCTCATATATTTCCCGGCTGATGACGAACTTCTCAGTTGCAGTAGAGTAAAAAGCCATGGAAACTGGAGAATCCAAAACACCAACTTTCCAACCAGCTGAAATACACTAGTGGAAATGGACATACTCAAACCGAAATCTTCTCGTGATAAATAAAACATTGGAAATCAATATTCCCTCTAATTTGTAATGACCAGTATGCACAAAAATCTTGTGCTGGGCACTTTTTTTTGCCCAGTGACAACAACATGTGTGTACTGAATAATTTCTTCAATAAAAACAGTACAAATAAGCCAGTTCTAAAATCTGCAGACAAATTATCACAAACTCCATGTTATCAACAATGTTTGCATCAGAAATCAGAAAAGGAATGTCATCGTGTACGATTGTGAAATATATTGAACATGCCAATGAGGTAGAGGGTGGCAACCTTTTGTGCGCAGTTTAAATTCCTTTGTGCGCTAGTAGCAAAAGATAAGTGCGCACACACACTCGCACACCTTAGAAGGAACATTGCTGGAAATGTTTGACATGTTCCATAAGCTGTATTTGAGCTTTTAATCATGTACTAAGCCATAATTATTACCTAAAAATCTCTCTGACCCTTCAAAGAGTAATTTTATCGGCATGGATTTTCATCTTTCATAAATATTTCAAAATGTTATTTTTTAGAATAAGTTATTCTTATTTAGTTTTTAAAAAACTATTTATCGTATTTCGGCATCTATTTAATCTGATATTTGCGTTGAAATGTCGTCTTGTACCTTGTAAAAGCTTTAAAAAGTCAGTTAATAATTGTCATTTTAATTTCCTGATTTATTGTGTGTGAGAATTCTTCTGTGTGTTTGGCTACTCTGTCAATCTGATCTCGTGTTCTCAAACTCTAGAGCTGATGGGTAGTAGTACCTGACTTCATGAGAGGTGAAATCCAGGCCAAATGGATTGCTAGATACTAATGAACAGCTTACTTCAGGGTTATCTATGAGAACTACTGCTTCACCACTGACTGTAAATTTTGATCCAATGTCATTCATTTTTTTTTGCTTGTCTCTGCCCTTTGGGATCTTTGCAGCTTCGGTATTTGATCATTCTGACCCTTCCTTACACTAGTGTAAACATTGCAAGCATCTGTTCCCTCTCCCACTAACTCTCCCTAATTCCAGCTATCAATTCAGGTGCCTTTTTTTGAAACCTCTACGTTCTTCTGATCAATGCTGTGTCTACAACTGCACACCATCTGGAGTTGAAGCTGTGACTTGTACAAGTTCAGAGCAACCTCCTGAGATCTGGGCTCTATTTTTCTGTTCAGCCGGAGCTCTTACCTGCTGTCTCACAAACTGATTGTGTATCTCCAGTACAGCAAGCCCAAATCCATCTCTACTCTGAGATAACAAACACCAGGAAACCTCTTACTAACTCTTCCTTCAGTTAGTCCTGACAAAGGTTCTCGGCCTGAGACGTCGACTGTACCTCTTCCTAAAAATGCTGCCTGGCCTGCTGCGTTCACCAGCAACTTTGATGTGTGTTGCTCTACTCTGAGATGCTATTTATACACAGTGACACTGTTTATTACCTTGGCAGTTGTAAGCTAACACAAAGTGATGTTTGAATATTGCTAAGATACTTTAAAAGTTACTGGTATAATAGCTTTAAGAGAAGTATGCACACCCTGTAACAGGAACTTTTAACAATCTTGCAAATAGTATTCCCCTTCCAAGGCTAAAGTAAATCATCATATAGATCCAATTGAATTATCCTAAAGAGAGTGAAGGAAATTTTATCTTCTTTCTTTCATGAATTTAGCTGAAAGCACAATTGCACAATTATGATCATCCTGCTACCTCACTCTAATAGCCATAATACGTTTAAGTGCAACGTGACAGCAAACGCTGCCAAGAGTAATCTCACTGAAACATGATAAATCTCATTTGCTCGAAGGGTTAGGTGTAAGGATGACCTTTTATCCTGGCTGGTTTGTCTGGAACAAAGGCTCTTTCATCCAGAAGGTAGTGAACCCTTGGAATTCTCCACCCTGGGATGCTGTGTAGGATCAGTCATCAAATATATTCAAGAGACAGTTCAAAACATTTTTGGATATGACAGTGGATATGGGGTTACTTCAGGAACACTGAGGCAACAGATCAGCCACGAACTTATTAAATGGAAAAGGAGGCAAAAGGGACCTTAAACATACTCCAGTTTCAGTCACTTATTATATTGAAAACAATGAACCATGGAATGAGCTTCAATCCAGAGTTCAATACTTTTCAAGTGGGAAATCCCCGTTAGCCCAGAATCTAATCAAATTTAGCTCCTCGCCCACTATGGTTCTCTAACACACAGCCCATGTTTCTACCTTCACATTTCTCTTTATGACAAAGCAGGAGGCCATTCAGACTATCAAATCTATGCTAGCCCTCAGAGCATTCCCATCCCTCCCCCCATTAATTTACTCCATAATCTCTTCTCTCTAATTCAAATCAATGTCACACCCCCAACCTAATCACCAGATTCCATCATTCACCTACACAGGGGTGGCAATTCACAGTGGCCCGTTAAATTTCTCAACATTTCCTATCCCCGTACCTGTTCAAATGTCAGTTCAAAGCCATCATTGTACTTGCTTCTGCCATTTCCTCCAGTAGATAGTTCCACATACAGTACTGTGCAGCAGTCCTAGGCACATATAGATAGCTAGGGTACCTCAGACTTTAGCGCAATACTGTATTTGTGAACGTGAAGCAGAGAGCGAGTTTGTAAATCTGGTGGGAGCGAAGGATGTTGGGAATAGTGAAGGCAGAGCACTGCGGGAGGGGTGGGGGACAGGTTGCAGAGGAGTGCCGGGGAGGTGGGTGTGGCATGGGCGCAGACACTGGGCAAGGTCATTTCATTCCAAACAATTGGTTTATTGATCATTACAGATTATTGATCTGGAGCTTCCCATTCTCTCCCACTACATTTCCCTTTCCCTTTCTTAATCATGCCTCCTTCCCACTCCCAGTCCACAAAAGAGACCCATATCAGAATCAGGTTTATCATCACTGACATATGTCATGAAACTTGTTTTTTTTTTGCAACAGCAGTACAGTGCAATACATAAAATTACTACAGTACTGTGCATGCATTCCTTTGTGTGAAAATGTTACTCCACAAGTTTCTATTAAATATTTTCCTTCTCACTTTAAACTATGCCATTTAGTTCTTGATTCTCCGTGCCTAGAAAAAAATCAGACAAAGTATTTTCACCCTATCTTTGCACCTCATGATTTCACACACCTCTATAAGATCATCTCCTACACTATCGCAATCCTTTCACTTAAAAAAAATCAAAAGCTTATTTCCAGAAAGAGCAACACACAAAGGGCTGGAGGGACTTAGTAGTATGGAAGGAAATGGAGCGTCCATTTTCGGGTGGAGACCCTGCATCTTAACTGATAAAGAGGTCCATTGAAGGTCTTGACACAAAACATCAAGTGTCTATTTCCCTCTCAAGATGCTGCCTGACCTGATGAATTCCTCCAGCTCGTTTGTGTGCTGCTATAGATTTCCAGAATCTAATAGGTCTCTCTTGTTCACCTTATTGACACGGATCTATTAGAATATAATAGGAAAGCGTCAAAGTTACATTTAGCATGAAGTCCCTGGAGTTGGTTCTTCCACCATTGCACAAGCTAAGTGTCCAATATCACAGAGAACGTGCAATGTATTTTTGCTTCTGCGGACTGTGAGGGATCTCACAGTCAGTGTTGCCCTGGCATTTAGGGGTGCTGTCACTGCATGTGTGCTGCTTGAGAAACACTACTTGAAAGCAGTGACAGAGGAAAAACTTGGAAATTTTCCCTTTAAGGTTGAGGGCTGAGCCAACAGTTCACAGTGTGACAACACTTGAAAGGGAATATTGCTCTCACGGAGCAGGGTATCATTTTGTTATTTTCACTAAAACATCTCAGCATCTGTCAAACAGCGCTTTTTGTATAGGCAAGAGTACGAATGAATATATAAAACAATTTATGCTGTAGGCAGTTAAAACTCAGCAGTGGCATGTACTTTCTAAGAAAATACTGTACTGCCAATTCCAGCACTAAATTATGTGTTGCTCTTAATTAGGAAAACCAATTAGTGTTCCTGCAATATTAAAGTGACACACCATGAGGGAAATACCCTACCACTGATTATCTCTGGCAATGTGAACCTTGCCATGTAAAGCACAGGCCCAAAACTGTCCATAATCTCACTCAGACCTTGCAAGGTTGACAGGTCATTCTCTTAAAGGCCTACTTAACCATCAAATTAATAACTTCTGAGTTGAAAAGCCGTTGTAGTTTGTGGTTGAGATTACTTGAAGAGGTTGGATGTGGAACAATACTGCTAAACTGAACAAAATCTAAAGATTCAGTAGTATGGAGGAGCCACTGCAGAGGATTGGAAAAAGCCTCAAAGGGTTGTACACTCAGCCAGCTCCATCATGGCCACTAGTCTCCATACCATCAAGGACATCTTCAAAAGGCTATGCCTCAAAAAGGCGGCATTTGTCATTAAAGACCCCCACCACCCAGAATAAGGTCTCTTCTCATTACTACCATCATAGAGGAGGTACTGAAGACACTGAAGATATGTGCCTGAAAGACACACACTCAATGTTTTAGAATTAACTCCTTCCCCTCCACTTTCAGATTTCTGAATAGACAATGAACCCATGAACGCTACTATTTTGCTCTCTTGTCGCATTATTTATTTATTGATTGATTGCAATTTATAACATATTTTTCGTATATAAGAACATAAGAAATAGGAGCAGGAGTCGGCCATCTGGCCTGTCGAGCCTGCTCCGCCATTCAATAAGATCATGGCTGATCTGGCCATGGACTCATCTCCACCTACCTGCCTTTTCCCCATAACCCTTAATTCCCCTACTATGCAAAAATCTATCCAACCTTGTCTTAAATATCTTTACTGAGGCTACACTGCTTCATTGGGCAGATATTGTACGGTATGTTCCACAAAACAAATTTCACGACATACTGTATGTCAGTAATAGTAAACCCGATTCTGATATCTGATTCCGAGATTGTAAAGCCAGGATTTTTAGCCTGGTGTTCTGGGATTTTCTAAAGGATTTTACTATGTCCTGTGTCCTTTAATTTCTAAATGGCAGGTAACTTTAAATACCTCTCTGTCGATTCCTGATAAATTGCTGAAGGCCAAGCACTTTACCACACCTGGTGTAGTATACAAGAGCAAACAGACATACCGGGGAGCGAGGTTATGAGTGGTGGAGGAGTCACATAGATTCTCCAGCAGATGCTGTGGTAGTGTAATTGGAGTTTACAGATCATGGAGGGAGCAAGGTTGACCAGGTAGCCTGCTGGATTTAGTGGAAGTACTCTGGCTTGTTTTCAGCTATAACACTCTCACTATGTTAAATAAACAATTTTACCCCCTGGTAACTACCAAATTTCCTCAGCCTCACAGCTGCATCATATAAATTATATCACTTAAGTCACTAATTTACCTCCTCCAAACAAACAGATAAGTGTAACTCATAGTTTAGTTAAAAAAAGCTCAAAGAGTGGTGCAAATTCATTTTTATAGCAAAGAGGCAGGTTAAAGTTCTCCTTGAGCAGTGATACAACACTATGGAGCAGCTTGGTGTCAACATTGAGCAATGTGATTCCATTCCTGAGAAGACTCTCAGTAGATAGAGTAATTCCAGTCTACTTAAATATTACCTCAATTCCATTTGGTGCAGGAGTTTCTTGTGGGACATCTATATGAACCCAAAGTGAAATCAAACTGGTAATGTTGCAGCTCTATAAAACCTTGATTTTAGACCCCACTTGGAATATTGTGTTCAGTTCGGGTTGACTCATTCCAGGAAGGGTGTGGAAGTATTAGAGAGGGTACAGAACAGATCCATGTGCCTGTTTAAGAAACTTAAATAGGCACATGAATAATGGAGAAATGGAGGGCTATGTGGGAGGGAAAGATTAGATTGATCTTAGAGAAGGTTAAAATGGTCAGCACAACATTTTGGGCTGGAGAGCCTGTACTGTACTGTATTGTTCAACGTTCTATATCTTTTCTGCAAGAACACTGCAGCCATAGATGGGACAGGGTTACAAAGTGATAGGCCATCAAAACTCATCTATCACCCTTTTAAGCAGAAAAATATCAGGATGTCAGGATATGTAATTTCGGAGACCAATGCCATGATTTTCTGTTTAATACTATTTGATTTTGTTCCACTGTGAATTATTCCCAAGGCAGTTTATTGATGAACTTTGACTCCTACCCCTCTGAGATACCAGACCAAACCAGAATGGTCAACAATGGCCATACAGGTAATAGAGAGCACCCCCACTCTCAATGCTATTCAGAAATTAAATACCGAAAAACAACTCCATGTAAAATTTAGGGCATGCTGTAAAGACTGTGGGATGTTTATGCAGTTTTCAGGTTGCTGGACACAGTCTCCTGAGATCACTGGTGTCCCTTTAAATAGTGGGATAAGTACCATTTTTTAAATTGTCCCTTGGTTCTACTGAAACTGTTCCAGGTCAGTGTTGTGTGAAACTTTGAGCCCTAATGTGTATCAATGCTTGAACAAAGACATTATTAGCTTTGTACCTATTTTTGAGGAGAAGTCAGGTGCATTAATATAGATTGTACACTGTCTAATTTCACGATTGGCACAATTTCACTTGGACATTACCACTAATAAAATCTACTGCTGATAAAATTAGTTTTGAGTCATAAAGAATTTTAAGCACTTAAGCATTTGCCATCCAATTTCTAGATCTATCCTCTTATTATTTCTCTATCCTTAATTCTGATCTATTCACCCGTGTCAGATCCCTGTTGGATTCCAATCAAATACAAAGAGCGTGCAGGCTTAAAGCAGAACACTGTCAGGAACCTATCCATAAATTTCTGATTTATATCACGGCCAGCTGATAAACTACTTCAAGACTCATATTCCTTGACTCTTGATGCAGGGTTTTTACCCAAAATGTTGACAATTTCAAGTCCAATTTTAATCATCAGTCAACCATACTGACGTATTCAGCTAAATGAAACGAGGCCAAGGGGAAAAACAAAGTACATACAGTCACATAGAAACATAGCAACATAGAAAATAGGTGCAGGAGTAGGCCATTCAGCTCTTCGAGCCTACACCGCCATTCAGTATGATCATGGCTGATCACCCAACTCAGAACCCTGTACCTGCCTTCTCTCCATAACCCCTGGTCCCTTTAGCCACAAGGGCCATATCTAACTCCCTCTTAAATATAGCCAATGAACTGGCCTCAACTGTTTCCTGTGGCAGAGAATTCCACAGATTCACCTCTCTCTGTGTGAAGAAGTTTTTCCTCATCTCAGTCCTAAAAGGCTTCCCCCTTATCCTTAAACCATGACCCCTCGTTCTGGACTTCCCCAACATCGGGAACAATCTTCCTGCATCTAGTCTGTCCAATCCCTTTAGAATTTTATACGTTTCAATAAGATCCCCCCCCCCAATCCTCTAAATTCCAGCGAGTATAAGCCCAGTCAATCCAGTCTTTCATCATGTGAAAGTCCTGCCATCCCAGGAATCAATCTGGTGAACCTTCTTTGTACTCCCTCTATGGCAAGAATGTCTTTTCTCAGATTAGAGGACCAAAACTGCACACAACACTCCAGGTGTGGTCTCACCAAGGCCTTGTACAGCTGCAGTAGAACCTCCCTGCTCCTGTACTCGAATCCTCTTGTCACACAAAGCGCACAACACATATCATTACCATAGCACCTGCAGTCACTAAATAATGTTAGCACAAGTCTCTGAGTGGCATGGCCTGAAGACTGGTGATGCATGGGATGTTGTTCTGGAGCCACATCTCCACAAGAACAAGCACGCAGCAGTTCCTCATCTCACACTTGGTCAGCCGCAGATGAAGGCAGTCTTCCAGGGAGCGAACACTGGAGAGCAGCACCAATGTGACAGCTGGCCTGAACACCCCTATTTCCCCCACTCCTACCCAGATGCTGCTCAATTCACTGACTCCCTCCATCAGATTGATGCTTGAGATTCCTGCTTCTGCAGACTCTTGAATCACCATTTCAAGCAAATTGTTATAGTGAACATACCTGCAGCTAATTTGGATTAGCGTTAGGAAAGTCCAGGTAATACAATAAGACACATAAGCAGAATTAGGCCATTTGGCCCATTGGGTCTTCTCTGCTCTTCCACCATGGCTAATTTATCATCACTCTCAACCCCATTCTCCTGCCTTCTCCCTGTGACCTTTGATGCTCTTAATAAGCAAGAACCTATCAACTTCCACTTTGAATATACTTGACCTCTATAGCCACCTGTGGCAATGAATTTCTCAGATCTAACACCCTCTGGCTAAAGAAATTCCTCCTCATCTCCGTTCTAGAAGGATGTCCTATTCTGAGGATGCGCCCTCTGGTCTTAGGCTCCCCCACTCTCGGAAACATCCTCTCCACATCGAGTCTATCTAGGCCTTTTGATATTCAATAGATTTGAACAAGATTCCACTCCTTCTAAACTCCAGTGAATACAGGCCCAGAGCCTCAACTACTACTCATACATTAACCTTTGTTTCCCAGGATCATTCTTGTGAACCTCCTCTGGACTCTCTCCAATGTCAGCACATCCTTTCTTAGAAAAGGAGCCCAAAACTGCGCACAATACTTCATGTGTTGTCAGACCAACACCTTATAAAACCTCAGCATTACATCCTTGCTTTTGCCACTCTTGGCACATATTCCACACCAATTCTGACAGACAGTGAGGCTGGATCAAGAAGGATTGGAGGGGAACTTCCAATCTTCAGCCCAATCAAATCTACTCAAATATTTTATGTGCTCAAATATTAAAGGAGATTAAAAAACACCACGATTAAAATACTCAGCCACATTCCATGGGGTGGACATGGTTTCAAAGCTGATTAGAAACTGAATAAATTAGTAATTTTTAAATGTAATGAGGTTGATTAACAAGGGAATTGAAAATGTCATTCTTCAGAGCTTGGAATTAAGTGCCAGGCTGAGCCACTTTAGAGAAATGTTACTCTGCATATTTCCAATATGGTACCAAGCCTGTGGTGACATGACAGAAAATTGTACACCCGGTTCCTTTCACAGCACTCACCTCACAAAAATAGTAGTCCTTCAATAAACACTGTTTTGCATCTTCAGCTAACATTAGACATCCATCAGAAGGTTACACCTTATTAAATTAAATCTATTGCAAAGGTCATTAATTATCTGCAACAGCAAACCAGATTAATTGTTGGAGTTATTCTGCAGGATGAGTCAAGTGCTGGAGGTGCTGCTTCTCTTTCTATTCTGGGAGGGATTTGTTGACTCGATATTTAATTATATTACTCTGGTGAACTGCAATCTAGAAATTATCTTCCCGGCAACTTGGAGAAGTGCCTTCTTTGACTGGAAAAACAAAAGAATTCTCAAGATAAGGGAATGTATAAAGCCCATCAGTGAATTTCTACAGATTAAACATCAGTTGATTCCTAC
Organism: Mobula hypostoma; assembly: GCF_963921235.1. Lineage (NCBI taxonomy): Eukaryota > Metazoa > Chordata > Chondrichthyes > Myliobatiformes > Myliobatidae > Mobula > Mobula hypostoma. The sequence continues at coordinate 81,076,401 of NC_086109.1, forward strand.
TGTATTGTTCTTCTATGATAAATTGCATTATACTTGAGGAATATTAAGAATGCATTTCTTTTTAAGTAGGGCAAAACTAAACCTGAAATGTTTGCGGCACAGTCAGTGAAGCTTCATTACCCAGTGCACTCCATCACTCTTAAACTGCTATGGGAGGTTTTCAAAGCCCAGAGAAAAGGACCATGAGCATGGAACCCATTTCTCTTTCACTTTCTCAAAGAAACTTTCACCCTGATTTCATTATTATGCAAATTCAATTCACTGACTTCCTGTTTAAGGTCTATATTTTAATCAGTTCCAGATTACAGCTACATATTTCAAAGAGCTGTTTTCAGAGCACCATTTCATCCACAGCAGCTTCCTTCTCTTAGAACCAGGCACAATGAGACACCAACATTCTGACCACTCCTAATCATCACTTACACATTAGACACTCTCATCCCTTGCTCTGCTCATTACAAGATTCTCATTGATCACTAATTACAAACTTCACATCAGTCACTCCTCCCACAGCCAATTACAGTCACTCACAGCAGTCCCTGCACTCTTTGTTCCTGTCAGTCTTGCCCACACTGCTCATAAGACTGTCTGCACAAGAAGGTCTTTCACTAGCTAAGTCACTCTTGGCAGCTCTCCACATCGCACCACCATGAAAGCTGCCTGAACGTCAATGACATAGACTTCAGTGGAGGGCTGTCAACTTTAACAGCGAGGACAACAGGTTACACTTACCTGCAGCTACAAAGGACCAAGGAAGCCCGTAGAGAAGGCCAGCTCACAGATAGGAATACAGGACCACAAGAGATTCTGCAGATGGTGAAAATCCAGAGCAACTCACACACAAAATGCTGGAGGATCTTAGCAGGTCAGGTAACATCTATGGAGAAGAATAAACAGTTGATGTTTTGGGCCGAGACCCTTCATCCAGACCTGATGAAGGGTCTCGGCCCAAAACATCAACTATTTATTCCCCTCCATAGATGCTACCTGACCTGCTGAATTCCTCCAGCATTTTGAGTGTGTTACCCTTCATACAGGATGTCCACATAGTGAACACATTTCCCTGATGTCTCTGTTCACACTTTGATGAATTCTAAAGCAATCACTAGGCAGTGGAAGATAATTACAGTATATAGAAACAAGACTTGTTAGCTCCAGGGACCATACTTTCATCAATGATTGTCCCAGTGACTATTAAGCTTTCAAATTCTTATACATGGGACCCTTCCAAAAATTCAGGTGGGCTTAAACAATTCCATAGAACTACTCTGATGCACATCAGGAGAAATTTCCTCAATGACTGTGTACATGCATCTATTGATGCTTCTGGACACATCTTCAGTGATGTTCCTGGAATCATCGGGTGTTTCGGGTCTTTCAACATCATACAACCTCCTCTAGGTGACCTAGCCGGGGCTGATCAGACCCCAGCTTGTGTCCAGATGGCTAGCTACTTATGACTCCATGGCTCCCCTCTTTTGAGCCACAGCCATCTGGAGGCCCTCTCTGCCACATCGGTGGTACTGCAGATGGCTCTCCTCTTCCTCTCTCCCTCAATGCCCAAAATGCTGAAGGTTCTAACTAAAGAATGGGCTATGAATAACCATTCAGCTGCGATACTGACAATAATTGTTGTCATGGCTTGCAGCTTCCTATCAACCCCTCCCTTCACTGTTGCCTCCAGAATTTGGTTAACATCTTCATCAAGCTGCTTCCACAGTGAAGTTATGTTAGCTGCAGGCCATTTGATCCGTCTCCTGTTAGACTTCATGTTCGAGGGATTAGTTTGCAACACTTGGAGGTTCCGAGCACTATGGGGTGATTCCGGGCCTGGCCCCTCCTTCGTCTCACCAGGTTGGACACCTGCGCGTTGTTCTGCTCCTGCTCCCGATAAACACTTCATCCTCTCTTGGTGGGTCTTCAAGCCGCGATCGTTCTTGCAGATTTTGCCACATGCACACTGCTTCCTCATCGTCGTTTGTTCATTGCCTGGGTCTGATGTCGTTGATACTTGTACTTCACAACATTTCTAGAAAACAGATCATTTGCTCCTTATTGAACTGCTGTTAGCAGGATCTTGTCATGTGCAATTTGGCTGTCACTCTTTTTCTCTACATTGCAATGAAGTCGAAAACTCAAGAGCAGTTTGTTGATTGCAAACCACTTTTCACACATCTGAAGGATGTGGAAGATTGTGTACAAATGTCAGCTTTTCTTTCCATAAATGCAACCTTGCAGTCAGCCATGTATATATAGAAACTTAAGATGAGTGTGCTACTTCCTGCTCCCACTTCCAATTCACTGGAAGTTCAGGCCATTATTTTGGCTTACACTTTCATGTAACAAAAAGCTCACCCAAGATTATTGCTACAGGCCCTCAAAATGCCCTGGATCACCAGTCACCAAGTGCAAACATCCTGCTCATCTGTCACCTCCTTTCCAATTTCAAAGTTCAAAGTAAATTCATTATTAAAACATGTATGTGACCATACACATGTGTAGTTCCATACTTATTTACTGTACTTATTGAGATACAACTCGGGATAGGCCCTTCTAGCCCTTTGAACTGCACTGCCCAGCAACTCACCTATTTAACCGTAGCCTAATCACGGGATAATTTACAATGACCAAACATCTTCCAATCTGGTACATCTTTGGACTGTGGGATGAAACCGGAGCACCTGGAGTAAACCCACGCAGTCACGGGCAGAACATACAAACTTCTTATAGACAGTGGCGGGAATTGGACCCAGGTCACTGTACTGTAAAATGTTGTGCTAACCACTGTGTTGCCCCAATACCCTGAGATTAATTTATTTTGTAGGCATTTACATTAGAGAAAAGAAATGCAATAGAACAGGGGTTCCCAATCTTTTTTATGCCATGGACCCCTACCAATAATGAGGAGTCCGTGAACCCCAGGATGGGAACCCCTGCAGAATCAATGAAAAACGACACACAAAGGTAGACAAGTCATGAGCAAAACAGGACAATCTTCTTCTTGAATCATGATTTACTTTACTGAAATGCCGCAGATAGAACTTCATCAGTTTCCATAGAGCAGCATTTTGATTGTTCCATCTTCATTCTGCAGCAGATCATAATGATTTCAATATCATTAAATTAATTAAATTTGGAATTGTGTCAAGTTAGATTTGCTGAAATTGTCAATTGGACTGAAGGTATTAGTCAGACTTACCTTAGAATTTTTAGGATACACTTAGTGGCCACTTTGTTAGGTATACCTGTACAGCTGCTCGTTAATGTAAATATCTAATCAGCCAATCAATGATGTGACAGCAACTCAATGCATAAAATCACTGGCGAGATTGCTCTGCTACAGAGAGGGAGAATGTTGCTTATGTTTTCTGTGCCTTGGACCACTGTCTTTTTTCAGTCTTATTCTTTTTTGTCTGATCTTTATTATTCTTTTTGTGTGGGGAGGGGCATTTATGGGTTGATGTGCCTATTCCACCTTTGTTTGTTTTTTTCTCTCTGGGTAGGGAGGAGGGATTTACGGGGTTGATGATTGTGCTGCCTTTTATTTTTTTCTTGGTTTTGTGGCTATCTGGAGAAGAATAATTTCAGAGTTGTATACCTTGATAATAATTGAAGCTTTGAAAAGCATACAGACATGGTCAAGTGGTTCAGTTGTTGTTCAAACCAAAAATCAGAATGGGAAAGAAATGTGATCTAAGTGAGGATTAGGTATCCTCAATGGTTTTTGACAGTGATCTGAGTAACTCAGGAACAGATGACCTGGGATTTTCATGCACAACACACTCTTGAGTTTACAGAGAATGGTGTGAAAAAAAGAACATTCAGTGATGGGCAGTTCTGTGGGTGAAAATGCCTTGTTATTGAGAGAGGTCAGAAGAGAATGGCCAGACTACTTCAAGCTAACAGGAAGGTGACAGTATCTCAAATAACCACCTATTATAACAATGGTGTGTAGAAAAGCATCTCTGGATGCATAACATGTCAAACTTTGAAGTGGAACAGAAAACTACAAACATACACTCAGTGACCACATTATTAGGTACAGAAGGCACATAATAAAGTGGTCACTAAACGTACATATTACTGTTTTTTTTTTGCTTAAAGTAAACAATTATAGCGAAGCTCTGTTTTGCTGAGTAAGCTGCTTGATGATCTCTCATCTTTGAGAGAAGAAGCTATGGCAGCAGAAATCTCGACTTGCGCTTCTGCAGATTTATCAGTTCAGGAGACCATTAGGTTTTAAAGACAAAAAAAAAGTGTTTTGCCCAGTGGTTGAAACCTTGGGCTGCAGTGTGTTACTCTGCTTCTCTCCTACAGTGTACTTGTCCTGGGATTACACAGATACGATTGTGTAGAAGATCATTTACCTAATATCTAATCAACACGAGGGTCATATTTTTTGACTTCTCCAGTGCGTTCAACACCATCCGCCCTGCTCTGCTGGTGGAGAAGCTGACAGCAATGCAGGTGGATGCTTCCCCGGTATCATGGATTCTTGATTACCTGACTGGCAGACCACAGTACGTGTGTTTGCAACACTGCATGTCCGACAGAGTGATCAGCAGCACTGGGGCTCCACAGGGGACTGTCTTGTCTCCCTTTCTCTTCACCATTTACACCTCAGACTTCAACTACTGCACAGAGTCTTGTCATCTTCAGAAGTTTTCTGACGACTCTGCCATAGTTGGATTCATCAGCAAGGGAGATGAGGCTAAGTACAGGGCTATGGTAGGAAACTTTGTCACATGGTGTGAGCAGAATTATCTTCAGCTTAAAGTGAAAAAGACTAAGGAGCTGGCGGTAGACCTGAGGAGAGCTGAGGTACTGGTGACCCCTGTTTCCATCCAGGGGGTCAATGTGGACATGGTGGAGGATTACAGATACCTGGGGATACGAGTTGACAATAAACTGGACTGGTCAAAGAACACTGAGGCTGTCTACAAGAAGGGTCAGAGCCATCTCTATTTCCTGAGGAGACTGAGGTCCTTTACATCTGCCGGATGATGCTGAGGATGTTCTACGAGTCTGTGGTGGCCAGTGCTATCATCTTTGCTGTTGTGTACTGGGGAAGCAGGCTGAGGGTAGCAGACACCAACAGAATCAACAAACTCATTCGTAAGGCCAGTGATTTTGTGTGGATGGAACTGGACTCTCTGACGGTGGTGTCTGAAAAGAGTACGCTGTCCCAGTTGCATGCCGTCTTGGACAATGTCTCCCATCCACTACATAATGTACTGGGTGGGCACAGGAGTACATTCAGCCAGAGACTCATTCCACCGAGATGCAACACAGAGCGTCATAGGAAGTCATTCCTGCCTGTGGCCATCAAACTTTACAACTCCTCCCTTGGAGGGTCAGACACCCTGAGCCAATAGGCTGGTCCTGGACTTAATTCCTGGCATAATTTACATATTACTATTTAACTATTTATGGTTTTATTACTATTTATTATTTATGGTGCAACCGTAACGAAAACCAATTTCCCCCGGGATCAATAAAGTATGACTATGACTATGACACATGTCTGGGAATTGAACTATAGAGGAGAAAATACCACAATAGAAAACAGAACAGAGCAGAATGTCTTTTAGATGAGTACTGCACAGGCCCTTCAGTTGTGTTGACCTTTTAACCTACTCCAAGATCAATCGGACGCTTTCCCCCTGCTTAGCTCTTCATTTTTCTTTCATTTATGTGCCAATTTAAGAGTCTCTTAGATGTCTCCTAATGTTTCTGCCTCTACCATCATCCTGGAGGTGTGTTGCTCACACTTAGCATTCTCTGTGTAAAAGAACAACCTTTGACATCCCTTCTATACTTTCCTCTAATCTGCTCAAAATTGTGCCCTCTCTCATTTAGCCATTTCTGCCCCGCAAAAAAAGCCGCTGGCTGTGCACTCTAGCAATGCCTCTTGTCATCTTATATGTCTTATTAAGTCACCTCTCACTCTCCTTTGCTCTAAAAAGAAAAGTTCAAGCTTTCTCAATTTTTCCTCATAAGACAGGGTCTCTAATCCAGGGGGCATGCTGGTAAGTCTCCTCTGCACACTCTCTAGAGCCTCCACTTCCTTTCTAAAATGAGGAAGCCGGAATGGAACACAATACTTCAAGTGTGTTCTAACCAGAGTTTTATGGAGCTGTAACATATCTCACAAACTTCGTCATAGAGTCCTAAGACAGGCCTTTTGGCCCGTCTAGTCCATGTCAAGCTATTTATCTGCCTAGTCCCATTGATTTCCCTCTGACTGATGAAGGCCAACGCTCCAAATGCCTTCTTAACAGCCCCATCAACTTGCGCAGCTGTGGTCGTGGACCCAAAGATTATTTGTTTCCCAAAATTTTCTTTAATTTCTGACCTGCCTGAAATTGGGCAAAGAGATTCCACACTAGCACTTTGTTGTGACATATAGACTGTTTTGGGGTGGCATGGTTCAGGAATGAATGCTTTATGTTACACAGTCCTACATCACTAAGCTAAGGGACCGGCTTCTTGACCAAATATGTTCACAGTTATTTCCTTGCTCCATGCAAATGTCTCGCATTACTTTATATTAGTTAATCAAGGTAACTATCAAAAGGAGTCAACAGATTATAGATTTTGTTTAGTGCAGACTATAGGGGCCAAAATTTCATGAAACTTTATACTACAGAAAGAGGTGAAATGGTATTCACACACCTTAGAGAAGGGGTTCCCAACCTTTTTTATGCCATGGCCCTCTACCATCAACCAAGGAGTCAGTGGGCCCTAGATCGTCATCTCATGCCTGAGAGATCCTGGCCTTGTTCCAATGGAGGCCACAAGGCCACTTTCATAGTCAAAGCAGAATCTCAGTGATTCAACACTTAGTGAATCCGCTCTTACAACATTGAAAAGCAAACAACTGCTTCACAAAAGGCCATTCCTGGCATCTTGGTGTCCTTCACAGATAATTCATACCTCAGAGGCATTCATGCTGGAAGTTTGAGGATGTTTCCCACCTCTGTGCAAAAGGAATAGCAGCCATCGGTTTGTGAAAGTTCCATCTTTGGCAAAAGAGTTGAATATCTGCTGTGGCCTGGAAACTACACCTCCCAGCTATAACCCCATTGGGTGAAAGACAAAAAACACAAACTCATGAGGCATGACTAAATACACCTTACCAAGTCCAGCCAAATATGATATGGCCAATCTGATGTATCAAATGTCCAACTTAAGAAATGACGATTAGTTCATGATATCTCAAAGCCGCCAGCTCTTAACTGGAAACTATCTATTCTAAAAGCATTTACCTATTAGCACATTGCCTAAAACTACCTGATCTAATATGATTCTGTTCTCCTTTGAATGATGCATTGGAACCTGTCTTAATGGGTATTCAATTGAAAATACGTGGTGAAATAATTCAGTGTCAGTAAAATGTCATCCTTTGCTAAATCTGAACCTATACTGTCTTGTTTTTGATTCTCTAACCAGAGAAAAAGTATTGCACCACTTTCCTCCCCAAAGAATTTTACAATTTTTGGATCAATCTTGGTATCTTCCATTCCAATAAGAAATGTTCTGTGTCTTCAAAGTTCAAAGTACTGTACAGTTATTAGCAAAGAATATATAGATTATACAACATAGAGATTTGTTTGCTTACAGGCAGTCGCAAAGCAAGAAAACTCAACCACTACCATCTAGAAGGTTGAGAACAGCAGATACCTGGCAACACCGCCACTTGGAAATCCCCCTCTAATTCACTCACCATCCTGACTTGAAAAACATATCGCTGTTCCTTCATTGTCGCTGGGTCAAAATCATGGAATTCCCTCCCTAACAGCACTGGGACTGCAGCGGTTTAAGAAGACAGTTCATCACCACCTTCTCAAGGGCAACTAGAGATGGGCAATAAATGCTGGCTTAGCTGGCGATGGGTAAAAAAACCAAAATAAAGACCAACAGCCGATGTACAGAAAAAGAGGGGAAGAAAATACAAATCATGCAAACAATAGAAGCAAGCAACAACGTACCAAACCAAAATGTGTCCTTAGATCTGAACCTCGGAGGCCCAAGCCTCGATGTCGGTATGTCATATTAGTGGGCATGGAGCGCAGCAGCTGGGGATAGTCTTCATGGCCTCAGCACCACGGAGAGAGGAGTGAACATTGTGAGAGAGCAAGTGAAATTGGCTCTGCCTCTGAACCCGGCGCCCAGTCTTTCCAATATATTATTTAAATTGTTCACATAGGCAAGAAAGAAAAATAGGGAAAAAGGAACAGAAGCCTATGCCTTGAGGATAAAGCAGAGTTGGGAGTGTTGTATGGAACATTTAAATCATCAAAGATCTACATAGAACATTACAGCACAATACAGGCCCTTCAGTTCATGATGTTGTGCTGACCTTTTAACCCACTCAAAGATCGATCTAACCCTTCCCTCCAGCATAGCCCTTCATGTGCCTATTGAAATGCTTCTAATCTGTTGAGGTATTTTACTAAGCTGTATTTTATATTGCTGTGTGCCTGTAAGATTTGGTTTCTGAATTCTTCTGATAAGAAAGGCAGAATAACAAATTAGAACAAAATGCCATCGAAGCCTCTCTTTGGTCACTGTAGGACTGACCAGGAATGGATCTCAGATCTTCTGGTCTTGCATGCGAGTAAAAATATGGATTAGTATTTAACTGAGTGCTGCAATTAACTGAAAGACGTTGGAGCAGAAGAAGGCCACTTGGCCCATCAGGTCTGCTCCATCATGATTTAACATCCCACTCAACCCTACATAACATTTAGAGGAATTACATATTGTGCGCTTTAGAGATACGTTGCTACCAAAGAAGGTGTAAGGCGCTCCTTTCCTCCGCTAGCCTGCAGGTCACCCTTGCGCAAGGTGTAGCACCAGCTTATTCCCCGATCAGGGTCATATGAAACTATGGGAGCAGGTGGTGAATGGTTGTATGAGCAGTTGGTGCATATCATAAGTCCTGGTTATGCAACCACTGATAATAGGCAGACAATCTCTGGAGTATTGATAATGGCTGTGTCACCCATCTTGTAAAGACACTGCCGAGGAAAAGGCAATGGCAAACCACTTCTGTAGAAAAATTTGTGAAGAACAATCATGGTCAAGACCACGATCAGCTATGTCATACGATACGGTACATAACGAACAAGTGAACATATTATGCATCTGGATGGTTAAGTAATGTTCTAATACTTTGCTAGTGATGCTTTGCCTCAGATCTAGGCCTACTGATCTGTTGTTTGTTACTTGTGATTCACTGCTCCTTACGACATCAATATCTAACCAATGGAGAAATAAGTTCTTCACAGCTTTTTATTATAGTTATTTATCAAAAATAAATAGTATAAAAACAAGAGTAACTTGAAGAAGATGGCACTGAGGTTTGTTCTTTGTCAATCAGCAGATCAAGCCAAACAACACAACCTGCTGAGATATTGACAATTCATGACTCAGTTGTATTTTTGTGAAATAAATCAATAATCAGCAGGGTGCTACACATGAACTATTTTCAGTACATAACAAATAATGATGAGAACTTCCCAGTGAAAGTACTCAGGGTGAACTTAGTCAAACAACACGAATCATTTTGAAAATTAGTTCAGCCGTAACAAAAAAACATCCCATTTGGTAGGTTAATTGGTCATTGTAAATTGTGCTGTGATTAGGCTAGGATTAAATCGGGGGATTGCTGGGTGGTGTGACTCAAAGGGTCCGAAGGATATTTTACATGCTGTATCTCAATAAATAAGCAAACAAAATAAAATTATATCAACCACTCCAATGAAATTAAGACATAGATGAAAGGAGTAAATAAGAATTTCTTCAGAAAAAGATTATTTTCCTATAAATGTATGAGTATGAGTGCTATAGACATGGCTAAAATCCAGATCATTTAAAGGAGAGATATTGTTAAAATAGTTTAAATATGGTTTTTAATCAGGATCTATTTTTAATGAGCTAGAATATGCTTGAAAGAGAGATGGATGTAATAAGAGATTATATTAGCAATGAAAGCATAATCTCCATTGGGTACATATGGCAATGAGGTTGCTATGCAACGAGTAATGACGGGATAGCACTGTCAAAAAGAAAAAAAATAACAATGTGGGTACATTTGATTTGAGGCCATATTGACAATGGAAATATACTGAGAATGGTGACTATAGTGAATCAGATCACACCGACAACAGGGACCTACTGACCTTGATATAACAGAAATTCATAGACAAAGAGAATCTGCTGTCGATGGATCCATCAACAATAAAGAAGAGCGATCAGAATCCCCTGACAAAGAGCTGACAGCTGAGACATTGACAGTGGGAATCCACATGTAATAAAGTGCATGAAACAGGTAGAATTACATTTATGTTCAGAAGCCACTTTTTAAGGCATACCTGTACACCTTCTCATTAAAGCAACTATCTAATAAGCTAATCATGTGGCAGCGACTCAATACATAACAGCATACGATCATGGTCAAGTGGTTCAGCTATTGTTCAGACTAAGCTTCAGGATGGGGAAGAAATGCGATCTAAGTGACTTAGACCATGGAATGATTGTTGGTGCCAGATGGGGTGGTTTGAGTATCTCAGAAACTGCTGATCTCCTGGAGCTTTCACGCACAACAGTCTCTAAAGTTTACAGAAAATGGTGTGAAAACAAAAAAAAACATCCAGTGAGTGGCAGTTCTGTGAGCAAAAATGCCTTGTTAATAAGAGAAGCCAGACTGGTTCAAGCTGACGGGAAGGTGACAATACACGTCACAAGAGTGGTGTGCAGAAGAGCATCCCTAAACACACAACACATTGAACCATGAGGTGGACAGGCTCCAGCTGCAGAAGCCCATGAACCCACACTTAGTGGCTTCTCTATTAAATATAAGACTAAAGATGCATCCTGCATCTATGATCCCTCAAGTAATACTACAAACTTATTAAGTTTCTGCATATGTATCCATTCATGAAGGCTTTAACCACACAGAAAGAGATTAAACTAACCCATCGTATATTATGCAGCTAATAATATTTGTCCCTAATTTCATATTAATAAATTGATTAAGGTAGGTGTTAAGCTGAAAACAGCAATTATATATATTTACAGTATGTTAGACCTTTGATATAATTAGATTTCCATTTTTACACAGTCACATAATGAAATATTACGGCTTTTGATCAATGAGTTAGGTTTTAACAAGTTTTTTTTGAAAGAAAGGCAGAGAGGTTGAGAGTGAAATTCCAGGCCAGGCCTTGACTGGTGAAGGAGAACCCATCAATGGCAGTGGAACTGAAACTGGGGAGAAATATTGACATTATGGGGTCATAGAGCTGGGAGAGTTTACATGGTTAGGAAGAGTCAAAGCCATGCAGGTAGATAGCAAGGATGCAAATTTTTAAATTAAGGCATCATTTTACTACGAATGTCAACAAACAGAGGTGGTAAGTGAACAAAGTGGTATGGCAGCATAGAGGTGAGTATAAAACAATTATAACGCTAGGGACCCGTGCTCAGTTCTGCCCCTGTCTGTAAGGAGTTAGTATGTTTTCCACACGTCCATGCAGCTTTCCTCCGGGTGCTCCTGTTTCCTCTCACATTCTCAAGATCTACGGGTTAGGAGGTTAATTGGTCACAGGGGTGCAATTGGGCGGAGTGGGCTCACTGGGCCAGAAGGTCCCTGTTACCATGCTCTATCTCTAAATAAAAACAACACAAGTAAACATTTGGTGAAGTTTACAAGTTCTGGAGAAAGGAATGTTGGATTCTAACAAAGATTTCAGTGGGATAGTTCAGTCTAGAGTTAGCAAAGACAGGGTTGAGGGTTTCAGGCACCAGATGAGCTGAGACTAGCTGACCAGCAAATGAGCTGCAATCACCACATTCCCACATTTTAATGTGAAAACACTGTGGAGATAACTCAAACTCTGCATTGCCTGATAAGGACAGCAGTGCTTTTCCACGTAAGAGGTGCAAGGGTGATCAGATGGGAAGTTAGGTCCTGATATAATCATTACATTGAAGGAACTTGATTAGTGGATTGTAGTTCAGTCAGTCATTGTTTCAGATCAGGCAGGGACTCAAACACCTCCAGGAACATTTGGTCAACAATATGAAAATGGATGTATGGCTCTAACACGAAGGTGAGTGTGTTATCAAATTCTAGGTGCTATCAATACTCAGCATTCATAATTACAGAATTATTTCACTCTGTGGGGGGAAAGTGGTCACTTCCAATTTCAAAGATAAACTAACTTTGAATTTACAGAACCACAAAAGCTGGGAAAATCCAGGATGTCAGAGTCTCGGAGTTTGAGGTTGGATAGCCAAAGGCTAGAGTTCTCTAGACTATTCCCACATCAACTTTAAATTTAGATTCCTTTGCAGAGTTCACTTAATCTGATTCTGAAGCACTTTAAAGCTGAACACTCTGATTAGAATGTGATCACTGAGGAACTGCTTCATTGCAAATCTTTTGCTTACAGGTATCATGCACAGCAGACACTAGCGATATTTTGGCCTCTTTTAATAACATTCAAATGTTATTTTTAATTCGTCATCAGATAATCACTTTCTATTGTTGTTCTGGATTGCAAGTGAAAAATTTAATCAGGTCAAGACTGCCTACAGAACACCCTTTATCTACTTGAAAGCATTGCCACAAATAATTTAAGAATGAAACAAAACACATTTTTTCTCTTGTTCTTTAAAATGCAGCAAATTGGATAGAAAAAAACTTTACCTTAATCTCCACTGTGTAGGTTATAATACAGTGGAGATTTGATTGACCGTAACCTGGAAGTAGGTTCAAGGGTTTGGTGAGTGAGACAGAAGACACTGATGATGAATAAGCATATTAATCTTTCATTTACAAATAGTAAGATTCGAGCAAACATCTAAATAACACAGACAACAAAGCTAATATTCAACAAACAGGTACTTTGCGAAGGGTGTGCATCTGGAGCATACTTTCCCGATGGTTCTTCAGCTCCGATCATCACCTTGGTGTGAAACAGACCATGGGACAAAGGATAGAGAGGCCAAGTCTCTATTCTTATATCCTCAAGGTGCCCTGAACCTGAAATTGGTATTGAGGGTGTGCAAGCCAACCAATGGGAAAGAGTAGCCACAAAGTTTAAACGGACCAATCAATAACTGACACAACGGAAGCGGCTTTTGACTGGCAAATAAGCCAAAACCCCATGTGACACAAATTTTTTTACTACTTCTTCTTCTTTTTCTTCTTCTTCTTCTTATTTATTTTTTTCTCAGTTCAAGCTGATAAAACCTGAGCAGGCATAATCAAGCACACTCATTTGTCAATTGCTAGGAACTTTTGGACTATTCTAGCGGTGTTTATATTGTGGCTTTCTGAAGATTTACATAGATATTATTGTGTAGCATTATTGTTTAATGCTATTGTGTAGTGCCTTTGGGATGACACCAGTTGTAGATATTACTATTGGGACAAGGTATACCGTATTCATGTTCCAAAGTCCTTCAATTTCCTCTTTTAATTCCGTAATTTGCTGATGTTTTTCACTTATTGACTTCTGTAACATATGTGTGTTTGGAATGGCTAGATCTATTAAATAAGTTGTTCTTGATTGTTTATTCTGTATTATTATACAGTATCCAGATGGTTATTATGGATTGTCCTATCTGTAATAACTGACCTGTCCCAACATACTTTGTGGGATTCTGACTGTAAATCTGTTATTATTATTATATTATTTGCATATTTTGTCATCATTTGCACATTGGTTATTTGTCAGTCCTTGTAGTTTTAACTGAGGAAAAAAATTGCAGTTTTTCATTGATTTTATTGGTTTTTTTTGTTCTACTGGGGATACCTGCAAGGTAATGAATCCCAGGGTAGTATGTGGTGACATAAAGTATGTTGTGACTGTCAACAAAAGCCACTGGAGGAACACAATATGGGTAGTATAAAAGTCCTTATTCAGCACACACAAGCTGACAGCCTTACAATCACTCTGGATAGAGAGTCCCTGACCCAATATTACATCAAATTTTATATGTTAAAGAACAAAGGTAACAACAGGACACTTTCTATAGTTACAATACATTTGTAATGCTTCCTTTGAGTTGCATATAATGTGAAATACCTAGATATTCACACCAACACACACAAAATTAATATTAATCACCACTGTCTCTGCATTCATGCATAGCAGACATCTCAGGTGAATGGAGTATCTCTTTGTTTGCAGTCAAACTCAACCTGCAGCTCCAGAAAGACCATTGTTTGGAGCTGCATTTTAAATTTAATCTACAATCCATATTCAGATCTGAAAACTGGTTGCTGTTGAAATTAATATTTGCTATATTGTATAACTCCCGGATATGCCCTAACACAGTATATGTACTTTGATAATAAGTTTACTTTAAACTTTGATGTTTCTTAAAATAGTGAAATGCAAAAGAAAGCCGCATTAATATAATGTTTTTCACCTCTTGGTCATTGACATACCTTACATACAACTATTTAACATTGTGCAAAAGTCTTAGGTATATACATATTACAAACAGTATATAGACATAGCCAGAGTGCCTAAGACTTTTGCACAATACTGTATTTGTCCACTTTGAGTGCAAGAGTGTGTTTGTAAACCTGGTGGGAGCAGTCACTGTTGGGAATGGCAAAGACAGGAGGGGTGTAGGATAGGTGGAAGAGGAGTATCAAGAGTGGGGGGGTGGCACAGTTGCATACACGCCCAGCCCTGAGACACCAGGCAAGGTCATTTGATTATAAACAATTAGTTTATTGATCATTAGAGAATGTCTCTCTGGTGCTTCCTGCTCCCCCCCCTTCCCCTTTTCCCAACCATGATTCCCCACTCTTTGCCCCCTTCCCACTCTCAGTCCACAATAAAGACCCATATCAGAATCAGAATCATCCCTCACATTTGTCATGAAATTAGTTTTTTTTTGCATCAGCAGTACAGTACAACACATAAAATTACTACAATACTGTGCAAAATTCTTAGGCACCTCAGCTATATATACAGTAGGTGCCTAAAACTTTGCACATACTGTGTATAATGTGGTAACCCAGTTTAACACGGTGCACTCCCACAGTTGGCAATGTTACAACTGTGTAATCTGTTTTAGTAACATTGAGGGAGGAATAAATATTGCTTCAGAAGCAGGTGATAATTCTTCTAATTTTTAAAAAAATAATCCCATAGGATCATTTTATGATCATCTGAGAAATGGGCCAGTTAGTGCTTGATCCAGTCTGTCACCTACCATGGCCACAGCACTTTGTCCCACTTTTGTTGACCCTGAGAACTACATAGTTTTCAATGTCTTCACTGACATCTCAATATGTGCTACATCTCTCCTCTTCTGGAGTTCAGTCCAGACTTTTTTGCTTGTCAAGTCTCTGGAGAGGTTCTTCAACTCCTACCTTCTGACTGAGAATAAGAGTGTTACTCTGAGCTATAGCTGGCCTTCCTGTAATCGGTACTCACCTATGGTTCAATTTCAAAATACAGCAAGAATGGAAGAGATCAGTCTTTACAAACGTCACTTCCAGCCTCACTTCACTTTACTGAATGCTGAGGTTTGTAATATATTCTTATGCATGAAGGGAGCAGCTCATTAACCATTAATTGAGTGTAGCTGCAGATAATTAATTATTTTAAGCTTGGTTAGATGGGAGAAAGAGAATTATTTTCTTCCATTGACATCTTTCTTCATTTTTGTTCCATTCTTTCCAATTAAAAAAAAAATCCTCACGTTCCACTCTGGAGCTTGAACAACAAATGCTAAGCAGAAAGATGCAAAGAATTAACATTTATTAAAGGCAGGAGTATGGCTTTACCTAATGCTTGTTTATGAGAGATGGACTGTGAATGTCTAAATGTCCTATAGGCTGTCCAATCCATGTTAGCTTCCACCAGATCACAAAGTTCATCCTTCTGTTCTAAGGTCGTTGTATAACACAGACCATCTGCTGTTTAAGGGAGCTTGGTGAAAATTGCCTGCTCTATTTCCAATATTACAGCAACATTTACAAACTAAAAGTTCTTCATTGACTATAAAATATGAAATGTGTTTTTATAAGCACAGACTCTTATGTAAGAAAAGATCAATGGAAATTATGGACTGATCCTATTTTGTACAAACATGAACCCCAAACAATTCTCTGATTCAAAACTGTAGTCAATCTCCAGGTGAGAGAGTGTGAGAGTGTGAGTGTGTGTGTGTGTGTGTGAGAGAGAGAGAGAGAGAGAGAGAGAGAGTGAGAGAGACAGAGAGAGAGAGCGTGAAAGGGAGAGTGTGTGACAGTGTGTCTGAAAGAGGGAGATTGCATTGTGTGAGTGTGTCTATAAGAGAGTTTGCATGTGTGTGTGAGAGGGAGTGTGTGTGTGTGTGAAAGAGAGAGAACGTGTGCATGAGCGAGAGAGTGTGTGTGTGTGTGAGAGAGACTATGTGTGCGAGAGAGAGAGAATGTGTGTGTGCAAGTGAAGGTGCGTAAGAGAGACAGAAAAAAGACAGAGACAGAGCAAGACAGAGACAAGGAGAGAACAAGACGGAGACAGAAGCAGACAGAGATAGATTTGTCATCCTTCTAGTAAGAGAAATAGTGTTGTTCGTGTCCCTGTGTGAGAGATAGACTGTCTCAAACTGAAGAAGATTCACTGCTCATTTTCCAATGAGAGACACACAGTGTCCATCTACTAGTGAGGGAGATACACTATCCATCTCCCAATAAAAGAGGAACAATGTCCATTCTCAAGATGAGGGAGATTGCTGTAATTGATTGGATTACCTCAGGAAAGGAACAGAGTGAAATGGAGTCCATTCAATCATATTGTCACTTCATTTTTAACTCTCCCCCATTTACTGATTAAAGTCTGATGGATATAGGAAGGTACAAGAGAGACTGACCAGGCTGGCAAGATAACCAGCAGCTCTAAAATTACATATGTCAGTGGAGAGAGGAATGAAGACAATATTTCAGTGGCCAAGGCATTGAGTACAAGAGTTAGAGGGTCATATTGCTGGTGAACCAAACACTGGATAGAACAGGTCTGGAGTATTGTGGGCAGCTCTGGTGACCATACTACAGGAAGGCTGCAATTAAGCTTGAGAGGGTGCAGAAAAGATTCTCAAGGGTGTTGTCTGAAATCGAGCTTGAGTTATAAGAAGAGATTGGATAGGTTGGCACTGTTTTCCCTGGAATGAAAGAGACTGAGGAAATTTGTCAGATAAGGAGGGGCATTTATAGTGTAGTCGCTCCCCTCTTTACCAGGCTAGGGGAGTTTAAACTTAGAGGAGATTGGTTTACAACAAGAGGAGAAAGAGTTGAAAGGCATCTGAGGAGCAAGTTTTCACATACGTGGTGGTGGGAGTCACAGTGTGCGCTGGCAATGCTGGAACCCAAATGCGGAGGGAAGACAGAGTCGGATGTAGAACTGGCAACGAGAGTTTCTCTATAAAAATTCCAACAGAACATCAATGGCTCAGCTGAAAGACACCGTGAGACATAACATTCTCAAAACTAGGACCCCGCATTTAATGCTGATCGGGCCTCTGTTTAAATAATACATGTAACATGGAATCCCCAAGTCTATCAAAATAAACCACAAGTTTAAACATAAAGCACCAGGAAACCGGATTACAAAGAGTGAATTTTTTGAGAAAATAGACGAGGAACTTTAAACGATTAACAACTTCCATTGAACAGCAATTAACCATTTCAGGTGCTCTAAAAACCTCAGAGCCCAATGCCTTCCGGCACAGGCTGCCCGAAGAACTTATTGTAGGTGGGTATATGGAATGAGTATATGGAAGAGGCAGGTACAGTCTCAAAGTTTAAAAGCATTTGGACATGGACACAGATAGGAAAGGGACAAACAGATATGGCAAAAATACTGGCAAATGAGATGAGCTTAGATGGGCATCTTGGTCAGCATGGACGAATTGGGCTGATGGCCTGCTTCCATGGTGTATAACTCTATGAATCTATTAATCTACAAAGTGTATATCCAAACTCTATAGAAACATAGAAAACCTACAGCACGATACAGGCCCTTTAGCCCACAATGCTGGGCTGAACATGTACTTATTTTAGAAATTAAAACTATGTGCATTATACCTTGATCAAAACAACTTTCAGGGGACCTTAGGAGAATTGTAGAGATGCATGAAGCTGGAAAAGGCTACAAAAACATTTCTCGAGACCTGAGTGTTCAGAGTAAGAAAAATTGTCTACAAACGGAGGAAACTCAGTACAGTTGCTTCTCTCCCTAAGAGTGGGCAGCCTGCAACTATCACACCAAGAAAGCACAACATGCAATGCTGAAAGAGGGGAAAAAGAACTCAAGGGTAACAGCAAAAGAACAGCAGAATTCTCTAGAACTTGCTAAAATCTCTGTTCATATGTTCACTAGACAAAACACTGAACAAGAATAATGTTCATGGAAGGACACCACGGAGGAAACCACTGCCGTTCAAAAAAAAATCATCACTGCATCTCTCAAGTTTGCAAAAGACCAGCTGGATCTTCTAGAATGCTTCTGGGATGATGTTCTGTTGACAGGAAGACAAACTTTGAACTTTTTGGCAGAAATGCACATTGTTATGTTTGGAGGAAAAAGGGCACTGCACACCACCAAAACCTCACCTCAACTGTGAAGCATGGTGGAAGGAGCATCACGGTTTGGGGCTGCTTTGCTGCCTCAGGGCCTGGACAGCTTGCAATCATTGAGGGAACAATGAATTCCAATTTGTATCAAGACATTTTACAGGAGAATGTCAGGGTAGCAGTCCACTACCTGAAGCTTAATAGAAGTTAGACCATGCAACAAGACAATGATCTGAAAGGCAAGAGTAAATCAACAACAGAATGGTTTAAAGGAATAAAATTCGTGTTTTGGAATGGTTGAGTCAAAGCCCTGACCTTAATCCTGTAGAAATGTTGTGGAAGGACCTGAAACAAATAGTTCATGCAAGGAAGCCCATTGACGTCCCAGAGTTGCTACAGTTTTGTAAGGAGGAATGTCCTAAAATTCTTCCAAGCCAAGTTTCAGCACTGATCAACAGTTACCAGAAACGCTTGGTTGAAATTACTGCTATACATGGGGGGTCACACCAGCTACTAAAAACAATGGTTCACATACGTTTTCCAACAAAAACATGTAATATTGGATAATTTTTCTCAATAAATAAATGAATGAACAAATTAACAAATTAACAAGCTCCCTTTATCAAGTTTCAGGACTTATGTGAAGATCTGATCTCATTTTAGGTTTTATTTATGCAGAAACAAAAGAAAATTCTACAGGGTTCACAAGCTTTCTAGGACCACTGTAAGTGCCCACGGTATTACAGGAAAGGCACTAACATGGACAAAAGACTGGCCGATTGGGAGGTGGCAAAGAGTGGGAATAAAGTAGACCTATTCTGGATGGCTGCCAGTGTCTAGTGGTGTTCATACTATACAGTATGTCAATGATTTGGATGTCAGAATTGATGGTTTTGCAGCCAAGTCACAGATAATACAACGATAAGTGGTGTTCAGGAAGCAGAAAGTCTGCAGAAGGACTTTTCAGATTGGGAGAGTGGACAAAGAAATGGCTGGTGGAATATAGTGCAGGAAAGTGAATGGTCATGCACTTTGGTTGAAAGAATAAAGGTGTGGACTATTTTCTTAATGGGGAGAAATTTCAAAAATCAGAGGTGCAAGGGGACTTGGGAGTCCTTGTGCAGGATTCCCTAAGGGTTAACTTGCAGGTTGAGTTGGTGTTAGGGAAGGCAAATGCAATGTTAGCATTCATTTCAAGAGGACTAGAATATAAAAGTATCTAAATAAAGATGTGTCAGCAGTGGAAAGAAGGTTCACGGTAATAATTCTGTGAATAAAAGTGTTAAAGTATGAGGGGCTGTTTAAATTGATATTGATGCTCTTGACTTAAAGCACTAGATTCATGGAATGGAACCAATCTCTGGTAGTCCCAGTGGGCTCCATCTCTGGCTGTAAAATCCCTTTGTATCATCCCCGAGAAGGCAACATCTAACAGCAAAGACTCCTCCATCTGGGCCTTGCCATTTTCTTGCAGCTACAATTGGACAG
Source organism: Mobula hypostoma (assembly GCF_963921235.1). Classification (NCBI taxonomy): domain Eukaryota; kingdom Metazoa; phylum Chordata; class Chondrichthyes; order Myliobatiformes; family Myliobatidae; genus Mobula; species Mobula hypostoma. Next base: position 81,096,481 of record NC_086109.1, read on the forward strand.
GAGCAGAGAAGCCTGAAGTTCTATAGCATAGCTATTACATATAAAACAAAGCATGACAATCCTTCCTGAAGTATTTGAAGTTTATATAGAACTTTTATAAATATTGTGCCAATGCAAGATTGCAGCTGTAGTACTTAATATGCGCTCTGAATTAGTAATCTTCCTTATTCGTAGCTGAACTTCAGAGCAGATTAAACATTGTCTTCCTTTACCCCACAGAACAATTGGTCCAATTAAAAAAAAATAATGTGCATTCTAAATCCACGGGTTTTAGGGAAAAAAAATCACTTTTAAAGAATGTTTCCTTTTGTTGCAATGGTGAAATAAATAGTCTTTCCAGCCTCCAGTTAGACTGCTGAGTAATTTATGTGAATACTAAGGAATAACATTGTAGCTCAGTTATTGGCATGAGAATAAAGTTGAGGGCGAGAGAGCGTGTGCAGTCTGAGGGCAGTGGTGTAATTACTGGGTCACGGAGAAAGTCTCACAAGGGAACAAGGTTCAGAAAATGGTCAAATTAATTAAGTAGAAACATGGAACTTGACTTTAATTCCAATACTTGCATACTACATCCAACCTTTCCATTTTCAAACAGGGCAAGATGCCCCTTTCTAAGTTTAATTATTAGCTGTTAGAAGGGTGACTGAGGGTGCATAGACATTTGGACCTCTTTTCCAGAGGGTACTTCCCCTGGGAGATGGTGCCATGGTAACTGCAATGAAGCACACAGTAAGCTGCTATTAAGGTTCACCCAATCAAAGTCCTCCAAACAACTGATAAGAGACCACAGTATCAGCAATGATGCAGACCTAGGCTAGGAGTGATTGTTCTATGCATCTGTACTTGCTGTAGACTTGATCATATATAGCAGTAAAGGATGCTTGATAAATCTTAGATACTAGGTGCAACAAAGCTATGTCCTTTTGTGAAAGTAAAGGTAAATTGGTAGAACTATTGTCACATGTACCAAGCTAAAGTAGAGAACTCGTTTATGAATGCCATCCATACAGACCGTTTCATCACATCAGCACATCGAGGTAGTACAAGGGAAGAAGAATAACAGCACTGGTGAGGCCTCACTTAGAGCATTGTGAGCAGTTTTGGGCCCCTTATCTAAGAAAGGATGCGCTGACATTGGAGAGGATTCAAAGGAGGTTCCTGAAAATGATTCCTGGATTGCAAGGCTCATCATAGGAGTGATTGATGGCTCTGGGCCTGTACTCACATGGATTCAGAAAAATGAGGGGTAACCTCATTGAAACCTATCGAATGGTGAAAGGCCTCAATAGAGTGGATGTGGAGAGGATGATTCCTATGATGGGGGATTCTAGGATCAGAGGACACAGCATCGAATGGAGATGTGGTGGAATTTCTTTAGCCACAGGGTGGTGAATTTGTGGAATTCATTGTGTTACGTACCCCGTAACTGGGTTGCCAAACCAGCAGAAGTGGACCACTTAGTTGGAGTCTGGATTACTGGAACTAAGAAAGTTTTATTAAAGAAATAAGTAACACAGTACTCTAATCGTAAGGATATAAATGCAACAGGTTAGCAATGATAAAACACACATGTACACAGAACTAGAGTAATAGGAATCAAACAAGCTCTATCGCAGTCTGGGGGTAAAATGATCAGTCTCAAGTGACGCAGAGTTCAGTTCAGCTTAGTACAGTTCACAGTAATCGCTGTTGTGCCGTTGGAGAGAGAGAGAGATAATATGCAAATCTGATTCAGACAGACCTTTGTTCTTCACAGTTAGCTTTCGGGCGAACCCTTTTAATGTCTTCTGTGGTCACCGACTGTGACCCCTCCGTTCCGGATACGACCGTTCTTCCGCGGTGAACCCGGCACCCAGGCAAGGGCGGACACACACACCAGGTTCCCGCTGATTGTACCTTTTCACCCTGTGCGTCTATGGTCAGTTTCCACAACCAGACCTCCAACTCCCACCAACTTGTGGGGGCACACCGCTTTTCCAGGGTCTCGTTATCTCGTGATCGCGTGGTGTCTGTCTTGCCTTAGCGAACCTGTTCTTTTTATCCCCCTGCTGGGGTATCAAAGGTTCAAAGCAATCGGTCTGTCAATACTCGGACTGGTGTCTCTTTCCGTTATCTCTCTCTCCTCTCTCATTAACATTTTGAATGTTTCTCCGTTGTCTCACTTATCTGTCTCATTAGCATCAATCTTCTGATAACTTGGTTTTTCGTCACAATTGTCATTGGAGGCTGTGGAGGCCAAGCCATTGGGTACACTTAAGGCAGAGGTTAATAGATTTTTGATTGGTCAGGGAATGAAGGGATATGGGGAGAAGGCAGGAGGTTGGGGCTGAGAGGAAAATTTGGATCAACAATGGTGAAATGGTGGAGCAGACTCGGTGGGACAAATGGTCTAATTCTGCTCTTACATCTAATCGTCTTATAGAACACAGGATACAGAGAAGGTGCAATTCAGGCAGACAATAAGGTGCAAGGCCATGATGAGGTAGATTGTGAAGTCAAGGGTTCATCGTATCATACAAGAGGTCCATTCAATAGTCTAATAGCAATGAGTTAGAAACTGCCATTGAAACAGGTGGTAACTGCTTTTGTCTCTTCAGCCTGATGAACAGGAGGGTGTCTTTGATTATATTGGCTGCTTTACCAAATCTTGAAAAATGTAGATAGAGTCCATGCACAAGAGAAGACAGGGAGGAGGGGAGAAAAATCGTATCTTATTCTCTGTAATTGATTATATTTCTAAAGGGTCGTGGTTGGGTCACAAATTCTCCATTCTGTTTAGTTAGCAGATTCCTCACCATCTGGATGATTTGTGACCTCAGATGACTTCAAGGAGTCCTAGAAAATGAATCAGAGAAGGAGGCAAACTGAGTCTGGGTCCTGGCAACCAAGTGCAAAGCCGCACAAAAAGCAACAATTGATTGCCTCAATGAGCAAATAGAATGGCCTGCCCAATAATTGGTCAAAGTGGGGGGAAAAGAAAATTCTTTTACAGCTGTGAAACAACAAAGTCTCCATTACTGGAAACAGTTTAAAAAAGGAAGGAGAAATAAAGTAAATATGATTGTGAAATCAGCACTTAAAGGCTTGTATTGATTGTTAAAAGAGCTTTATGGTTTATTTAATTCTCTTCCACTGCAGGATTAATCTCTGCAATTGTAGTGACAGATGTGTGAGGTCGCGTCCTGTTGTTGTGTTTCAGATAAAGGTGATTAACTGAGAGTCAGTTTGCTTCCATTGCTCAGGAGGGAGTTGAAGGTACCATGACACTCTCTGAAGAAATGCAAACTTCCACTGCCAACATTATTCCTGGATCAAATCCACCCTTTTGCCTCGCTGCACTCTGCAGACTGTTGTTGGTGCTGAATGGCTGCTATCTTTGCCAACATATCAACAGGCTCACAGTGTAACAGTAATTAATAGTGTGAAACCTCAAGATGCTTTGAAGCATGTAATAAGATGGAAAGTTTCCTCCAAACTTTAGCATTCTAGTTGTCTTCTTTTATGTAGAAAGTAGCTGATATCTATGTAACAACAGCACTGAGAGGTAGCAGCAGCAAGTCAGAACAGAGCAGGGGTTCCCAACCTGAGATTCATTACTTAATGGTATTGGTCCACGGCATAAAAAAGAGTTGGGATCTGACTCTTATGCTCTCAGTCCTGGTGCAGTTACCTGCTGTCCACAGAAACTGTGGGTCCACCAGTTGAAGTCTTCTGAATGTGCCTACAGCAGCCAAGGGTAACCAAACTGAGCCACATAGGATCGATTGAAGAATGTGGCAAATGCACACACAGCCGTATGATTGTGCGGAGAATCAATTGATCCTCCTGCTTGCATGCCGCACTCTCCTTTTACGCAGGCTTTCCAGCGCGCATGTTTTCCGTCCCAGCGGGCCCGGTTTGTCGCTCTGTAAGTTGCTCAGCGTGTGCCATGACAGACATGACTCAGTAAAAACATTTCATTATACCACTCCATCATCGTTCTTGCTCCATGCGCAAATAGTACAGATGGTGTTTAAACTTAGTGCAGGGCAACATCAAAAGGAAAGCCTCCATACTGGTTGGTGATGGACTATAATGTTAAGGGAGGGGAGGGAACGTTGACTCAGACCATGTTAAAATTATCACCAATTGTAGCAGGTTAATCTAAACCACCTTTCATGATCCTGGTTCTTGTGGTTGTGCTATATATTAGTTATTAGATTATTAGATTATGAGGACACTCAGTCCTTGTTTATTGTCATTTAGAAATGCGTGCATTAAGAAATGATACAATGTTCCTCCAGTGTGATAGCACAGAAACACAGGACAGACCAAGACTAAAACTGACAAAAAAAACACATAATTATAACATATCGTTACAACAGTGCAAAGAAATACAGAAATTTGATAGAGCAGACCATGGGCATGGTATTATATATTATATATATAATATATAAAATATATATTATAAAATATATTAAATATGTACAAATATTTAAGAAATGTACAATACTGTTCAAAAGTCAGGCACATGTGTGTATGTGTGTATGTGTGTAGAGATATATATATATATATATATACACACACACATACATACATACAGGATGCCTGAAACTTATGCAGAGTACTGTAGTAATTTTATGTATTGCACTGTACTACTGACACAAAAAAAGCAGATTTTATGACAGATGTGTGTGATGATAAACCTGATTCTGATATGTGTCTCTAATGTAGATGGCAGGAGGAAGGGAGGGTGGAATCACGGTTGACTAAAGGGGAAGGGAGAGGAGAGGGAGCGGGAAGCACCAGAGAGACATTTTGCAATGATCAATAAACCGATTGTTTGGAATCAAATGACCTTGCCTGGTGTCTCAGGGCTGGGTGTGTCTGCACCCCCACCACCCACCCCTGGCATTCCTTCTCTGCCATCTGAACTATACCCCTCCCATGGTGCTCCAGCCTTGACATTCCCAGCATCCTTTGCTCCCAACAGATCTACAAACTGGCTCTCCACTTCTTGATATCAAACACAGTACTGTATAAAAGTCTATATATACACCTAAGACTATCTTGTGATGTAACTTCTGATATTGTGTACCATCAGCTACTGTTGGCAGTTGAATATCGACTGCCTTCAGTAAAAGATATTTGTTCAGGAGCTTTGTCTCTCCTACCTGTCTTAACTGTCTTAGCAATATATAAGCACCCTGGGGCACAACCATGGACTGAGTTAATTCCTTCATTCATTCCATGGTGTCCATTGAAACAATGTCTGAAAACTCTGACACAAACCTGCAGCATAACTGAACTAGAAATATGAATTATTAGGTCTAACTATTTTTTTAACTCACTGAATAGCAGTGTTTCTAGGCAACAAACATCTGGGACTTCTAAAAAGTTATTAATGATGCGAAGGCAGCCTTCATACGAGTGGCATTTATTGACAATCGGTAATTTCCCTTGGCTGAAATGAGGAGTCAGTTAATCAGAATCAGAAAGAGAATCAAGTTTAATATCGCCGGCATATGTCATGAAATTTGTTGTTCTGCAGCAGCAGTGCATCGCAGAATTAGAATCACATCTATTATCATCGGCATATGTCGTGAAATTTGTTAACTTAGCAGCAGCAATTCAATGCAATTCATGATAGTATGGAAAGAAGAATAAATAAATAAACAAATTACAGTAAGTACGTGTGTGTGTGTGTGTATGTATGTATATTACATAGATTAAAAATAGTGCAAAAACACAAATAATACCTATTAAAAAAAGTGGGTAGTGTTAGTTAGGAATCATATGGCAGAGGGGAAGAAGCTGTTCCTGAATACATAATATATAATAATAAAAACTGTGAATTTCAGTAAATATATATATATATTCTAATTTTTTATTTCTACAGTAGAATGTATCCTCATCTTTATTGAACTTTATCTCTCATTATAATGTTTATATTAACAGTGTGACAGAGTATTAACTCAGTATTAATACAGTTACATGGTTTCCCCAGGTTATCAAGAATCTTCCTTCATTCAATACAACGCAAGTTCCCAAATACATCCACAGTGATATATATATATTTAAACAGTTAAATTAGATAAGTAGTGCAAAAAGAGAAAAAAAAAAGTAGTGAGGTAGTGTTCATAGGTTCAATGTCCATTCTGAAATCTTATGGCAGTGGGAAAGAAGCTGTTTCGGAATCGTTGAGTGTGTGTTCTCAGGTTCCTGTACCTCCTCTTTGATGATTGCAATGAGAAGAGGACAGGTCTTGGGTTATGGGGCTCCATCATGATGGACGCCACCTTTGTGAGGCATCGCTCCTTGAAGATGTCCAGGGTACCACGGAGTATGGTGCCTGTGATGGAGCTGACCGAGTTTACAACTTCCTGTAGCTTATTTCAATCCTATGCAGTGTTCCCCCCACACCTCACCCCCATACCATATGGTGATGCAGCCTGTTAGAATGCTCTGCACTTTAGCTAAGCACTTTAATGGGTCTGGAATCAGATACAGACCAGACCAGATAAGGGTATTCTGTAACGTCAAAACACTAAACAAATCCAAAAGAAAACAAGGAGCTGAGAGATGCGAGTCTAACTTTGTCTTTTACTTTGAGAGGCACACGTATCACATGGTAGTGTCATAACGTTTGCAATTCATGTATTATTAATTATTTAATTATTAATTAATTATTTAAACAGACAAGAATGCTGAATCAAACAACGTATATACAAGATTACTCAAATATTACTGAAATATTAAATACACAACGGATGGCGGGTACCCACCCACGAGGGTGAAGCAGATAGGTTCATGCAGCAGCCTGGGACTTTGGTGGCTACCCTTGCTGCAATTTGTTTTGTACGATTCTTGTAGGTATCTTCCAGCCTGTCAGTGATACTTTCACAAAGAGTTAACATTTTGGAGGAAACCATCGGGCTGGAGGACAAACTGTCTTGAGGTTAGATGACTATGTACGTGTGTGGGTGAGAGGGAGGAAGGAGGGGGGTTGTTTTGCTGTTGTTGTTTGTGTTCTGTGTTGTTCTGCTGACCATGGTGGGCGTGCTAACTCGTGTGGTGTGACAGCACTTGCAGGCTGCCCCCAGCACAAACGATGCGTTTCATTGTATGTCCCGATGTGCACGTGATAAATAAACATGCATCTGAAATCCTGGGAACACGCCTGACAAGCCACACTTCCTAAATGTAAGATGGCTCTCACACCTTCCATAAACCTCAACAATATGGAATACCACCCATAACTTCTCAACATTCTCTTCTCCCCACACCATACCCCTCCTTTACCTCATTTTATTATCATTATTATTATTAATACAATACAGCACGGAATGGGCCCTTCCAACTTTTGGGGTCAAGCTGCCTAGCAACGCCCCAATTTAATCCCAGCCTATTCGCAGGGACAACTTACAATGACCAGTTAACCAACGAACTGGTACATCTTTGGACTGTGGAAGGAAAGCAAAGCACCCAGAGGAAACCCACACAGTCTCGGGGAGAACATACAAACTCCTTCCAGCCAACAGCAGGAATTGAACCCTGGTCTCTGGTACTATAGCGCGTTGTGCTAACCACTACACTAACATGCTGCCCATTCTGTTATCCTATCAATGGAAGACAATTGTTTGCTTCCTTCATGCTTGGAGATGCAAGGGAGGAATGACTATTTTTCTGCTTATTGGTACTGTCTACCTATTACCAAGAGGTATTTGTTTCATCCTTATCCTTCAAGAAAGTGACTCTAAATACTGTTTGATAAGACACACACACTTCTAAGCAGTTAGAAGACTGTCAATTACTCCTCTATAAATAGTAAATTATCACTCACTCTCTCAGACAGGAGACAGCAGTCCTTGTCCCCATTGTTACAAGACTGCTTTTATCCTCGTCTCTAACAGTTAAAGCTCTCATCTGTAAAATTCTCCCTTCAAGATTTCATATGTAATTACTGCACATTACACAGTTCTTTCATGGTGTATCCTAGACTGCAGTCAAAGTGCAAGCCTATGTGTTAATATTTTATTCTTCAGGCTGCTCCTTATTGGATCTAATCTAAATTTGAAAGGCAAAGACCTTGCTCTGAAGGGAATTGGTTGCAAAATCTGCAAAACCATTCTTCAGTTATATTATTGTCATTTTTGGCAAAGACAGTTGGGCAGATGGGTGGATGGGAACATCAGTGAATCTCACCTTCCACAGGGAAGAGAGGATAATGAGCAATGATGTTCTCCAAGGATCCAGTGTTTTGCCAAACAGAAAATTGTGTTTATAAACAAAAATGACAATTGGGATTATCAAAGATGGACGCAAAAGTGCTTCATGCTGACTACAGCATACATTGGATAAAATATTCTTACAAAGGCTGAAAAATATCATTTCTTGAAAACAAAAATCACCATTGTACTCTGTAATTTTACCATATTAATGCCATCACCATGGCAACAGTGTAGGCCATCTTAGTTTCTCACAATCTGTAATCTTCCTAGTTGTACAGCAATTGTATCAGGGCAAGTCAAATGCAGACCCAATGGATTCTACCTTGCAATCCCCAATTCTCTTTCCATAATTAGGTGGTACCAATGTAATGATAAATCAGCCAAGCTGGATTTGTATTTGCAAAGCTGTTGTTAGACCTATGAAGGGCAAATTTCCAAGTACATAAAGAGAGCAACAGGAAGATCAAAAGTGCAAAACCAAATATTCCAACTATGGGAAATTGAATAGTATGTTGTAAAATATGTAATGATGCTTAAACAATGTTAAACTACACGTTGAAAACTGGTTAAAGGGATAATAACCAAGAAGGAGTTTTTAATTGTTGTGAGAGTGGTGAATATATGAGCATATTTAAATATAAATTTCAGCTATTGGCATACACAATAAAAGGATCCAACTAATCCTTGAATGATCCATGCAGTATAATATGCACTTCTCGAGGTAACAATCTTTTAGAACAATTCAAAGGGAATGTACATCAATAGCAAGACTATATAATTAAGTCTAGGATTTCTGCAGTCATTGTTTACCTCAGAAGGAACCCAGTCTAATGGACAGAAGACATCTAAAGATGGTTCATGTTCAAGTTTATTAACACTCAACTGTATATATATAGAGAGAGAAATAGATAGATGGTTAGATAGATAGATAGATAAGTAGATAGGTAGATATAGATATGTCGTTTTTATGTTTTTTTTAAACGGGTTCCATGATTCTTTTTTGTTTTGTGGCTGTTTGCCAGAAGATCAATCAGGGTTGTATACTGCATATATATTTGATAATAAATGTACTTTGGAGTTGAATTACAATAAATATATGTGGAAAAAAATATATATACTGCCAATTGAAACAACATACCTGCCGACCAAGCTGAAAACCTTCTGGCCCTTTGAGTCGCCCTGCACAGCAATCCCCCGATTTAATCCTAGCCTAATCATGGAACAACTTACAATGACCAATTAACCGACCAATTGATACGCCTTTCGACTGTGGGAAGCCCACACGGTCACACAGTGAACATACAAACTCTTTATCGGCAGTGCAGGAATTGAACCCTAGTCACTGGTACTGTAAAGCGTTGTGCATTGACAGCACAAGTCAAGAAATATATACTATTAACAACAGGAATTCTGCAGATGCTGGAAATTCAAGCAACATACATCAAAGTTGCTGGTGAACGCAGCAGGCCAAGCAGCATCTCTAGGAAGAGGCGCAGTCGACGTTTCAGGCCGAGACCCTTCGTCAGGACTGTGTATATATATATAATATACTATTGGCGACTCATACATGATGAGTCCTGGGTAGTGTCAGGGAGTTCAGTAGTCTCATAGCCTGGGGGAAGAAGTTGTTTCCCATCCTAACAGTCCCGGTCCTAATGCTACAGTACCTCCTCCCTGATGGTAGGGGGTCAAAGAGATTGTTTGATGGATGGGAGGGATTATTGACAATGCGTAGGGATTCTGAGTGATCATTGAGTGATCATACTCGAAGGGCAGTTCAAATTGGATAAATATATTTGTCATTAAAGACAATTTCTATTGGAGGTAGAGAAATAGAAAACTGTCCATGCTTGTACCTCTGAATCAGTGATGAAAAAATGCTTATGTAATGAAATTCATTTCTAAAATTTGGTACTAGGTCTGTCTGAATTTCCATCAGAATCAGATTTATTTTTACTGACATATATCATTAAATTTTCAGTTTTGCGGCAGTGCAAAGACAAAAAAAAACAATAGTGCAAAAAGAAATAAATAAGGATGTTGTTTGGGTTATGAATTCATGGGCTGTTCAGAAAGCTGATGGCGGGGGAAGAAGCGGCAGGTATGTTGCAAAAGGAGTCCAAATGAAAGCAAAACAGTTGAAGTTTATAAATAGTTATTGGGGAAAAAGAGGAAGAAGTCTAATGAAAGCCTGCAATGAAAGTTAGCACTGCTGTGAGAAAGCAATATACTGTACACAGTTCCAGCTTGCAAGAAGAGTTGAACATAACTAGTTACGCGATGGGTAACACAGAATTAGGAAATACTTAGAACTGCGATGTAAAGGCATTGATGTGGATATTTTGACTTTGGTTTACTTGCAAAGTTTGAGTAGTAACGTGACAGATGAAATTCTGAATTAATCCAGGTGTTAGTTGTAATCAGAATAGAGCTCGTGTTCCTCTGATAGGCTTGGCTTCTTCAAACCAATCCACAACTGAAACGCAAACTCGAGGAAATCTGCAGAAGCCGGAAATTCTTCGCTAGTCCTGACGAAGGGTCTCGGCCTGAAACGTCGACTGTACCTCTTCCTATAGATGCTGCCTGGCCTGCTGCGTTCCACCAGTGTTGCCACAACTGAAAGGTCTGTGTAGGAGCCACGTATCTCCTTTCTATCTGCATTGTATTCCGTATTGCGCATTTATTATGGTAACTGGTCACGTGAGTGGGGCGTGGTAAAAGCAAAGAGTTTAGTTCTGAATTCATGCTTTGTTTTGGGCCATTTACAGCTGAGGACCACTGTGCTGACTGCTTAATTACATCTGAAATTGCCTAACTCTACTTAAATCTGTTTAAGTCCACTTAAGCACATTTAATATCACTAGTTTTAGTTTCATTAGTTTCCTCACTGCAAGGTTGTTTGTCTTGCTAGTTGCTGATAAAGGATCAAATACATTTCTTCAACTTCTTGAGCATTACTTTTGGATTGAATCAGAGGGTACATTACACTGGATAACTCCCTGTGCTTGGCCTCTAATAGCAGTGTTGGTTTGTTTGAGTAGCTGCTAAAGTTTGCTTCCAATGTCTTTCCAGCCCCAGCCCAACACCACGCATCCAGTTGGATCAATTCCTTTCCGCTGAATACTTGTGAACACATAATCTTCCCAATAAAAACATGTCAAGCTGATCCTTCTCCATCAATTATCATAATACTAAATCAGAATTTGCTATTAAAATAAAAAGGGTGCTTTTACAATCAAGGCAAAAGTTTATAATTTGCTATGCTCACTGACCCGTCTCCCACCCCTTACGTCTTTGACAGGTATTCATCATGTAGGTAATCAAAGTGGAACCTCAAGCTCCTGTTGTGGTTAAACCTGAGGCATGAAACAATATCATTTATCATTCCAGCCACTGTTCAGGGTGCCCTAGAATTTCCGGGAAAATTATTAATAATTTGGTTAAAATGCAAATATTTTAGTTTTTAAACACCATTTTGAGAATTTTTTTGTGTGGTACAATTTCTCCTGGTCTGAAGTGATAATCTCTATGTAAAACTGAAAGTCAGGAAGCAATTGGGAATAGAGCAGGAAAATTATACCATTGACTGGGAATACTCTTAAATCTTCTTTTTGGATAGAGCAATATCAATCTGATATTATTGCTCATGGTATCAGAAAAGGCTATTTAATAATTAATTTATAGTTAATTGGATATTTTCTCCAAGGCAAGTTTGTGTGCTCTCTCTATTGAACTGTACAATAAAATAAATCCGATAGTTTATGTGGTACCTAAGATTTTGGCACAAAGAAGATGAGCAAGAGCCCTTGATCATTTCATAAGGTCAAAGAATGACATGTTTCCAACAGCACCTAAGGGACAATGTTGGGAAAATGTGTGTGTGTGTGTTTCATGTTTCTTGGAAAGTAACCGGTCAGCAAAGTACAGTCAGTGGCCACTTTATTAAGTACACCACTACACCTGCTCATTAATGCAAACATCTAATCAGCCAATCGTAGCATCAAGCCATTGCATAAAAGCATGCAGACATGGTCAAGAGGTTCAGTTGGCGTTCAGACTAATCATCGTAATGGGGAAGCAATGTGATCTAAGTGACCACAGAATAATTTTTGGAACCAGATGAGGTGGTGTGAGTATCTCAGAGATGTCTGATCTCCTGGTACTTGAGACCGTAAGACCATAAGACATAGGAGCAGAATTAGGCCATTCAGCCCATCAAGTCTGCTCCACCGTTTCATCAAGGCTGATCCCATATTCCACTCAACCCCATACAACTACCTGTCACCATATCCTTTGATACCCTGACCAATCAGGAAACTATCAACTTCAGCCTTAAGTATACCCATGGATTTGGCCTCCACCCCAGTCTGCGGCAGAGCATTCTACAGATTCACTGCTCTCTAGCTAAACAAATTCCTCCTGACCTCTGTTCTAAAAGGTCACCCCTCAATTTTAAATCTGTGCCCTCCAGTTCTGGATAACTCACCATAGGAAACATCCTCTCCACATCCAGCTAATCTAGTCCTTTCAACATTCGGTAGGTTTCAATGAAATCACCCCACATTGTTCTAAATTCCAGTGAGAACAGGCCCAAAGCTGCCAAATGCTCCTCATATGTTAACCCCTTCAATCCTGGAATCATCCTCGTGAACCTCCTCTGTACTCTGTCCATTCACGTTCAGTTATTTGACCACAGCCAGCTATGCAATGCTTATTTTGATTCAGAGGACTGAGACAGCTTTTTCAGATCCTCATTTGTGCTTGTTTTGTTCCAAGATCAATATTGAAATAATAAGAATAGAGTTGAGCACACTGATTCTGATGAAGAGAAAGTAAATTTATTATTAAAGTACCGACATATCACCCATATACTAAATTGAAATTCATTTTCTTCCGGGCATTTACAGGAAAATAAAGAAATATAATAGAATTTATGAAAACTATATTTGAGTATAGACTGACAAAGTGCAAAAGAAGACAAATTGTGTAAATATATATATATATAAATAATACTGAGAACATGAGTTGTAGAGTCCTTGAAAGTGAGTCTGTAGGTTATGAAAACAGTTCAGTGTTGAGGTGAGTAAAGTTATCCACACTGTTCCATGAGCCTGATGTTTGACGGATAATAACTGCTCCTGAACCTGGTGGTGTGGAACCTAAGGCTCCTGTATCTCCTGCCCAATGGTAGTGAAGTGTCTTTGACCTGTAATGTTAACTGTTTCTCTCTCCACAGAAGATGCTCAGTATTTCTAGCATTTTCTGATTTAAGTATTTGCTAAGATCTGCAGTTTTTTTTGTTCTTAAGAGGATTGAAATTAATGACAAAAGGAGCAATGACATTAGGATAATTGAGAAATGGGAAGTAAAAGCAAGAGTAATCCAGAAGCAGGATACATATTAGAGGACAGAGAATCTTTTAATTGAATAATGAACAGAAACTCCCTCTACAATTTATTACGAATTTATTGGTCCGTTTCACAATCTATTTTTGAGTGTAAGTTGAGAGGACGTGATTAACAGGCAAACAGTTGATTTAGTGGTCTGATTTCAGAATACAAAGGGCATGAGGGATGTCGAAAGGACGTGTGCTTAGGAGTAAGGTGACTGATTAGGGATGAAATTGCTAAACAACCAAATGCTTCCCTGTAATTAACATCTTGTGGATTAATGAATTGCTTTTGGCCTAGCAATCGAATGGTGGCAGCCAGTATCAGTAGAATGCAATGGTTGTGGGCTACAGAGGGGTAGCCAGATTGAAGTTGGAGACATCTGCTGTTATGTCACATCACTCCTAAATGCAGTCAAGTGTTCTAATTATCAAATATCATTCCCTTGCAATTTTTCTTTTATTGTTAATGAATTGGTAAGCCTCAATGTATTATTAAGTTTGTGGATTAGAGAATTATTTCTGTTTAATCGTATTTTTAAATGTGATTCTGCACATCTTTCCCTCACCACCCTCCCCCCCTCCCCTGCCACTCTCTGCTTTCCACTGTGATTCCCTTGTCCATTCGTCCCTCTCCACTAATCTCCCTCCTGGCACTTATCTCTGCGAGAGGAAGAAGCGCTACTCCTGCCAATACACCTCCTCCTTCTTCCGCCCCCCTCACTCCATACAGGGCCCCAAACAGTCCTTCCATTTGAGGTGAGACTTCACCAGCAGACCTGTTGGGGCTGTCTACAGTATCCGATGCGGCTTCCTCTACATTGGTGAGACCTGACGTAGACATACACACATACATACACTACTTTGTCGAGCACTTTCATTCCATCTGCTAAAAGAACGATTTTCTGATGGCCAACCATTCTAATTCCAATCCCCCATCCCATTCTGTCATGTCAGGCCATGGTCTCCTCTTCTGCCACGAGGAGGCCGTTCTCACTTTGAAGGAGCAACACCTCATATTCTGTCTGGGTAGCCTCCGACAAGAGGGCATAAACAACAAAGTCTCCAACTTACAGTAATTTCCCCCTTCCTCCTTTCCTCGTCTTCGATTCTGGGTGCCACAGTGGCATAGCGGTTAGCAGGATGACATCACAGCTTGAGGCATTCCAGAGTTCAGAGTTCAATTCTGGCATCATTCTGTGAAGTGTCTTTATATATGCTCCCTGTGGAATGCACGTGTTTCCCCCAGGTGCTCCAGTTTGCTCCCACAGTCCAAAGACACTGGACATTGTAAATTGTCCTGGGGGTTAGGTTAGGGTTAATCAGGGTCGTGGGGTTGCTGGGACAGCATGGCTCAAAGAGTCAGAAGGGCCAACTCCACGCTTTATTGCTAAATAAAAATAAAAATATATAGAAATAAAATTCCCTACTCTGGTTCCCCCTCTTAATTCTTCTGTTCTCATCTGCCTATCACCGCCCCCAATGCCCCTCTTCCTTCCCTTTTCCCCCATGGTCAACTCTACTCTCCTATCAGAATCCTTCTTCTCCAGCCCTTTATCTTTTCCACCTATCGCCTCCCAGCTTGTTACTTCATTCCCCCTCCCTTACCCACTTGGCTTCACCAATCACCTTTTAGCCTGTAGTCCTTCCCCTCTCCCCATCGTCTTATTCTGGCTTCTTCCTTGTTCCTTTCCATTCCTGATAAAGGGTCTCAGCCTGAAACGTTGACTGTTTACTCTTTTCCATAGATATTGCCTGACTTGCTCAGTTCCTCCAGTACTTTGTGTGTGTTGCTCTGGATTTCCAGCATCTGTAGAATCTCTTGTGTTTGTGGTGGTTCAGTTAAGGTTTTTTTACAGCTAAATATTAGTTCTATTTGTCACATGTTCATTGAAGCATACAATAAAATGCATCATTTGAGTCAAGTTAAATCAGTTAGGATAGTGCTGGGCAGCCCACAAGTTTCACCACGATTCTGATGCCAAACTAGCATGCCCACAACTCACTAACTCTAAAGGAAATATCTTTGGAATGTGGGAGGAAACTGAAATGCCCGGAGGAAACCATGTGGTCATAGGGAGACTGTACAATCTCCTTACAGATGGAGAGAGGAATCCAATCCTGGTCCAATAGTATTAGAATAGTCCTATTAACTACAGCAAAAACGATCACCTTCGATAGACAAAGATTAAAGGTTACAATATTCTTTGAAAGTATTTCTAAAATGTTATTTATTTTAGTAATACAGCACAGAGTAGACTATTAGGGACCTTCGAGCCAATGCCACCCTAGCAACCCCCAATTAAACCTAACCTAATCAATTTTACAATGACTTGTTATCCTACCCATTTGGACTGTGGGAGGAAACTGGAGCACCCAGGGAAAACCCATGAATTCCACGGGAAGGACATACAGAGAGTCATACAGAACAGCGCTGGAATTGCACTTTGAATTCCTGATGGCATGAACATCGACTTCTCTAACTTCCGCTAATGCCCCACCTCCCCCTCGTACCCCCTCTGTTACTTATTTTTATACACACATTCTTTCTCTCACTCTCCTTTTTCTCCCTCTGTCCCTCTGAATATACCCCTTGCCCATCCTCTGGGTCCCCCCCCCCCAACTCCTTATCTTTCTTCCTGGACCTCCTGTCCCATGATCCTCTTGTATCCCTTTTGCCTATCACCTGTCCAGCTCTTGGTTCCATCCCTCCCCCTCCTGTCTTCTCCTATCATTTTGGATCTCCCCCTCCCGCTCCAACTTTCAAATCCCTTACTCACTCTTCCTTCAGTTAGTCCTGACGAAGGGTCTTGGCCTGAAACGTTGACTGCACCTCTTCCTAGAGATGCTGCCTGGCCTGCTGCGTTCACCAGCAACTTTTATGTGTGTTGTTGAATTCCATAGCTCCTTGAGCTGGAATAGCATCGGTCTAATCGTTATGCTACTGTGGCACCATAGCACTCTATGCTATAATAAATGATTGCGAGAATAATCTGACAAACCTCTCAGTCCCTTTGATTGAGCTACATGGCATTCGAGAAGATGTGAATTGTGATCACCTGACTGGATTCAGTAAGACATCGCAGAGAATCAGGTTCTCACTAGGCATAGGAGGCCTTCTTCTTGCCTGTCAAAGGGAACTTGCTTGAGCAGGTCTCAGCCCATTGAGCCTAGTACTGGATAAAACTTCTGGAAGATCTAATGTCTTGCCAGCCTGACAGGCCCACATTTCTTCATCATCCTTCCATCTACTGGTCTCCTAAGCACCATCCCTTAAGATGACTTGCAAGACCTTTGTCAGTCTCTAGCTGCTGAACTTGACTGCATCCTTCACCCTGTCCCTGAAGAGACGTGACCTGAAGTTCCTCCCATGTTCCCACATCCTTTATTCTCAGTATCTCTTCTCTTTGCACTTGGAACCAGAACAGTGAAAGAAAGGCCTTTGAGTGGACAGAGGGTGTAAGGCCTGTTCTTTAGTGCATAATGTTGGGGCCACTTCAACTACAGAATCTTACAACAGCAAACACTCCAAATGAATCTTCATTGGTCTTTTGTACATAGCCAGATTGGTGTCCCTTTCCTGGCATAGACAGTTTCTAGGCCAATTGCCTACATTTCTATAGCACCTTTCTTATCCATTTCAAAACATCCCAGAGCATTTTGCATTTTCAAAATTTATTACTCTTGTAACATTGGAGACATGTCAAATAATTCCTAACGTAAGCTTTCCCAAAAAGCGTTGAGTAAATAATTTGTTTTCTACTATTTTTTTCCACAAAGAATTAAATATTGACCAAGGCATAGCGATAGTTGACTTGAGCTCCATGAAGTAAATGAAAAGTATCATTATGACCAATATAATGAACACACGAACTTAACTTAATGAGTCATCCATGATGAGACACTTCAAACAATTCCTCACCCCCACTATTGCACCAGAGGTTCAGTCTAAGGTTATGAGTTTAACTCTGTGGACTGGCACTTAAGCCAGGAAACTCAATAAGTGAACAGGCAGAATACAGGCAGCTTTCTCTCTGCAGATCTCCGGAATGAAAAGACTTTATTCTAGACTAAAGGAAGCGAATAAGTATTTGCCAGTTTGTACATATAGCCACAGATCTGGGGGATCTGTAATAGGGGCTCTGGGAGCTAAGCAATCAGGAGTGGATCAGCAACTTGGGTTGTACCATGAGTGAGAGCCAAAGAGGTAAAAGGCAGAAGGTGAGAAATAGAGCTTAACCTAATGGGGTTTCATTCGGCATGATACCATATAAATGTTCTTGTTCCTTGGCTCACAATAGACGCTGGACACAATAGCATCCTCTACTTTACCTGACCATTCTTGTTTCGCACGGTATTGTATTTGTCAACATGGAGCAGACAGTGAGTGTGTAAATACGGAGGGTGAAAAGCATGTTGGGAATTGCAAGGGTGGAGTGCCATGGGAGAGGTGTGCGGCAGGTGGCAGAGAAGGAGTGCTATGCTTGGTGGGGGGGGGGGCGGTGGTGTGCGTGCGGACACACCCAGCCCTGAGACACCAGGCAAGGTTATTTGATTCCAGATAATTGGTTTATTTTTCATAGCACGATGTCTCAATTTCCCCTCCGGGAAAAATCCAATTTCTTCCAAAATGTTGAAATAAATGTGGTCATATTTCTCACCAAATCAAGATAAAAGACCAGTTATGTTCCAATGGATTTAGTCCAACACACTTCAGTCCAACTGCTAATGTGAAAAAATTCCAGTAGGTAGTGTTATAGGATATTTATGGCCAGCTGGGAGAACACAATGATGTTAAATAAGTGGAATGATCAGACTACCCATTGGACTTCTACTTTGGTGACACCCCCAGATGATCCAGGAAGAAAACGTGAAGTTACCTTATGATGCCAGAGCAATGCAGGACTTGACAATGCTGTGGAATGATTATGTACAAGCAAGATAAGTCATGGCCACTTAATGGTTATGTTATTGGAAAAAGATCCGAAACATTTGATATAGGGGCTTGAATTGAAATTTCGTGATAGCCATGGGGAATTAAAATTCAATTGTGTAAATAATTCAGGACTTTAAAACACTGAAGTTATTAATGGTGACCATAAAATCATCAAAGTTCCACCTTATCAGTAATGATCTTCAGGAAAGGATATCTACAACTCGTGCCCAACTTACAAGTGTGGTCGACTCTTAACTAGCTTCTCATTTATGCACAGTTACACAACACATTCTTCCGATGTTGGTGATATTCACTTCCTGTAATGAAAGAATTAAAGAAAAAAAGTCTGGAGCCAAATGTGCAGGTTTTATTCTAATTGTGAATGATGGGGAGAAATGCTTGCCTGGACTGGTGGGAAGAATGTACTTATTTTTTGTTACCCTCCTGGGTGAATCGTATTCTGCCACTGTCTTTTTGGTGGTTCATTCATTTGCTGTCCCAACAAAGCCAATTAAATTAAAAGAAAAATTAAATATGCTTACCTGTCCAAAAACCTCATTTCCTTATCTTCCCAAGAAATTTCATCTGACAGTAATTCTAATGATCCCATCTGCCCCATTGCTCCACTTCAGGCTTGTCAGTAAGTTTTCAAATTTTCTAACTAAAATCGGGCAGGAGGTACAGGAGCATTAGGCCACACACCACCAGGTTCAGAAATACCCTTCAACCATCAGGCTCCTGAACCAGCATGGATGACTTAACTCTTCATCGTTTGGAACCAATTGTATAACCTAGAGACTCACTTTCAAGGACATTACACCTCACGTTCTCAGTACTATTTATTTATTTAGTTATTATTGTTGTTTGTTCCTTATTGTATTTGCAATTTGGTAGCTTGTTAGTCTTTGCTTATCTATAGTTTTTCATAAGTTCTATTGTATTCTTTTATTTTCCTGTAAATGCCTGCAAGAAAATGAATCTCAAAGTAGTATAAAGCAACATACAGTATAAGTAATTGAAAATAAATTTTACTTTGACTTTAATTCTCTCTTTATATCTCCATTCTGTTATACTCCTTCCCCTCGTTAATTGATGTACTTTGCCATGCTCCATATTTGACCTCCATTGCATCTCATTCCCCTTCTGAATTCCCTGTTTCCTCCATTCCCACTTTTTCACAACTTCTTCCAACGCTTTGCTTCGTTTTCCCACTTCTCTTTACTCTCAAAGTATGGGATTCCATGAATGCTGTCAAAGAACTTGCCCGAATTAACTGAGCTGTTCTGAAAGCTACACTTCAGACACCGTCCTCACTGTGACCATTGCCACAAAGATTCCTGCAGCAAAAGCAGGCCCAACAAATCAGAAAAGGACAAGGAAAATGCAGCTGAAAGAGGTTAACAGAAAGAGCTTTCGGAGGGATATGTGTGAGAAAAATCATTATTCTTTCCAGCAAGGGAAAGAGAAATTGATGACATTGCATCATTCAAATTAAAGAGAAGTATGGGAGGATATTGAGCTCAACCCATTAAACATTTACCATTATTATAGGTGAAAGGAAAATGAACAGATCAATTGCATCAAAAAAAAGAGGGCAATCAATCTCACAGCAGCTCAGCCTCTCGATTCCAGATGAATTCCTTCTCATTTTCCCACAGTATTGCCAAGCAGGGGAGAAATAACTACAAATTTCTGTTGCAAAGAAATACCCGGGAGAAGACCTGTAGGTCAAAGAGGTGCCATTTCCATACTTTTAACTTCACACTGTTAGAGGTGAAATTAAGACTTATTTTGTCTCTTTCAGAGCAGCTATCTATGTCTGCAGGCTATTGAGATTGTAAGATTCACAAGAAAACCATTTAAAAATGTTTTGATATTTATAGTAATGCAAATTCATAATTGGGATTTTCCTTGTTTTTAATTTGAGCAAAGGTAGTTAAGGCTACCCTTGTTTACCTCTGGACCACCAAATGACAGAATTAATATGTGAATGAACTGCCAAGTATTATATCCAAGTGTCTAGTTCAGAATGGGACTAAGATGGAAGCACAGGTTTGGTGTCCTAATGAATCTATCTATCATTCAGTTGCATCCCAACATGTAACACACAAAATGCGGGAGGAACTCAGCAAGCCTGGCAGCATCTATGGAAAGGAGTACAGTTGATGTTTCGGGCTGAGACCCTTTGACGGTACTGTTTTCCATAGATGCTGCCAGGCCTGCTGAGATCCTCCAGCATTTTGTGTGTGCTGCTTGGATTTCCAGCATCTGCAGATTTTCTCTTGTTTGTGATTGCTTCCCAACATGCATTGGCTTCGTAATTAAGCAATACATTGACTTAAAATTGACATTCTTGTTTTAAAATCTTTTCTTGGTGACATCAGTGCCATTTCTTGTATAGTCCTCTGGATAACCAGAACTAGGTATCTACAATACATGCTTCCATTGTATCACTTGGACGCTGTTCATTACTATGCACAATATTGCAGATGACTACTACTGAGCACAACTTCATTATATTGCAGTTGAATACTGTTTCCAGCAGTATTTTCTATCTGTCAACTCAAAAAAGGTTAAGGTCTTCAAAACTGTATTTGATTATTTCTTGGCATGTGAAATTGGATGAGAAAATGTGATGGATATGCAGTACTAAGATTTGCTTTTAAGGTGTTTGTGAAGCAGGAGGGTGGCTCGTTGGCTTGCTCTTCTGGTTGGTTTAAATTGAGAGCAGAAAAATTGTCAGGCTTGCAGTGTTGTCACCTCTGAACTCCAAATGTATCCTGTAGTTAACTGATCGTCTGCCAACAGTCTGTAAATATGTAATACTCTATGCTACGTGGGAGATAAAGAGGCAAATCTAGGGTCTGAGTGACAATTGAACTCTATAGCTTTTAATACACCAAATTTAACTTGCCTTCTGAATTCTCTCTCAGTTCTTTTCTATGGTTTCCCAAATATTCAGAATAAAGATCCATATTCATCTGTAGCAAGTACAGACACAAAGTTTGTGACAGAAGAGTTTTGACTCCTTTTCCTGGGCCAAGCTCTAATTCTGGTCTTCGGGCAAAGATTGAAATTCCTTGGCATGTTCTCCAATGCAGCATGTTGTCAGCACTCTGCCAGTTCTTCACCACACCCATTAGGCAAGTTAACAACCAATTATTTACTACTTAAAATTAATATGGGATTTGGTACAGTGAGGAATCATTCTTCACTGTGGTAAAATCACCTAGAAATGATGGACCATGAAAAGCAAGACTACGTTGTTTTCTCAACAGAATGAGGTTGCTGAAATGTGTAGCAGCTGCTATTTTGGTGACAGAACGTTGGAATGCTTTCCACTTGCTTGGACGAATGCAACACTAGGGATTTGCTGACCATCCTGGACAAAACAGCCCATTTGACTGGCAACACACATAAAAGTTGCTGGTGAACGCAGCAGGCCAGGCAGCATCTCTCGGAAGAGGTACAGTCGACGTTTCAGGCCGAGACCCTTCGTCGGGCCTGAAACGTCGACTGTACCTCTTCCTAGAGATGATGCCTGGCCTGCTGATTATTATTCCTGATTTTTGATTCTATTTCTCCCCAACACATCTCCAAGTCAATACTGGTTTCCTTACTTGTTTCATCACCATTCCTTTTTCACTTTGGACCATCATCACTTTTGCCATTTAATCCTTTCTCCCTCCTCCTTTTTGTTCCCTCCGCCCCTCCCTCACCTTTACCTTGTTCCCCTCCAGTTCTCCATAATTGAAGGAAGTTTGTTGACCTGAAATACAAATCTGTGAGTGCTGTTCAAGCTGCATTACCCTGAACTTTTATTTTTTAGTACCAGACTCCATCCGCGTCTGTCAATCAGAACTATTCACTTGTAATCTTTATTGCCCCAGTCTAACACACTGCTGCCGATTCTGTCGCTTCTGGTGGGTAATGGTTCTATCCTTTCATCCACTACTTTGTCTCACACCTGGCACCAGGTCTGTGAACCAGCTTCCTCGAGATCCAGGCTCTGAATAATGATTATAAACACAGGAGATTCTGCAGATGCCGGAAAACCAGAGTAACACACACAAAATGCTGAAGAATGCTGGAGGAACACAGCAGGTCAGGCTGCTGCTATGGAGTGGAATAAAGAGCCAGCGTTTCAGGCTGAGACCCTTCATCAGAACCCAGAGTTAAAAATACACTTGGACTAAGACGTTAACTGTCCTGTGCTATCACCAGTGGGATCATCAGTTGATCTGCCACCTGCCTTCAGGTGTTTCGGCCCACTTATGATCAAGACTCCCTCGAGGTGGTGGGCCAGCAGTGCTAAAGCACCACCTCCCACTGGTGAGCTTAAAAACTTGGCATCTGCCTCTATCAGTCACTTCCATCCAACAGATAGTCTGCTCTTCAGGTATCAATGCAACTACTGAAGGGTTTGCAAAATATTGACTCTTTATTCCTCTCCATGAATACTGAGATACTGACTCTTTATTCCTCTCCTGACATACTGAGTTCTTCCAGCAACTTCTGTGCATTATTTTGAGCAAGGTTTTTTTTAGATCTACCTTTCTCCCTCCACTCTAATGAAACTCTTGGCGAGGTACTGTAGTGTTCTTATGTAACACTGATATGTTATATTCCAACCACTTTAAGAGCATTGTCTAATTCTAATTAAGAACCCTATATAGATGCACAGTAGATACGATTGTGTAACTACAGCAAGTCAATACAGAAGCTACCAAATCTTCACTTCATTGAGCAGCAATGTGATCAATTATTAATACAACAGCTAAAGCATTACATCATTTACAGATATTATTTTATTGGGAGTTACATCCTCTGAGGACAAGCCAAAGCAAACATTGCTATTGCAATTAATATTGCATTTCAGAAAGGTCTAGTGCAGAAAAGTTCAAAGTTCAAATTATATTTACTATTAAAGTCCAACCCTGAGATTTATTTTCTTGCAGGTGTACTCAATAAATCCATAATAGAATCAATGAAAGACCGCACCAACTTGGACATTCAACCAGTGTACAAAAGACAAAAAACTATGCAAATACGAAAAGAAAGAAATACCAGACACTCCAGTAAAGGGTGAAAAGATAGCTGACTCCTAAACTGAACCATGGCCTCGAAATTAAAAATCGAAGATTCAAGACTCAAATTTATTTATCACACATACTTCGAAACAAACGGTGAAATATGTCATTTACATTAACAACCAACACACCCAAGAGTGTTCTGGGGAGCCCGCGAGTGTTTCCACACATTCCGATGCCAACATGCCCATGCCCAGAATGCTCGGCCAAAGACCACAGAACACAAAAAGCAACAAAACAACAGCAGCAAAAACAAATCCCTTACTTCCCTCCCATCCATACACAAACACAGTCCTTTAGCCCAGGCCTCCAGTCTCCAGTGAACATGGACTTGGGCCTGCAGACATGGGGTTTCAACTTCCACAGCGGCCTTTCAGAGATTCACAGACTCAGCTCCGGCTCTTTCTGCCCTGTTCTTCTGATATTTATTAATTATTTTATTTTATTTTATTTTATTTAGAGTTGTAGTGGCCCTTCCATTCCTTCAAGCCACACCACCCAGGAACACCGCCCCCCACCCCAGATGTAACTCCAGCCTAATCACGGGACAATTTACAATAAACAGTTAATCTACTAACTTTGGACTGTGGGAAGAAACCATTAAACTCGCATTAAACATTTTCTTCACAGTTTATAAAAAAAACCTACTAGATTTTTTGGTTCTACTTCTAAAAGAGCAATAGCAGCCTCCTCAGCATAACACTTCTCTGTTTCAGGAACATATCCCATTATTAGTCAAATTTCTCGTGTTATCAGGATGTCTTGTCACAGATCTACCCTCTGAAAGGCAGTAAAGAGTCATACCATAAAATAGCCAACACTGCAACTTTGGAGCGTTGGGAAGGAGAAAGTACCAGCTACAGTGATGGATGGGGACTAGCTCAGTCCTCCTGGGTGTTTCTGTGGCTGTTGAGGGGAGGTGTGGCGGTGGGGGGTACAGAAGCAGGGCAACATGCACTCAGTTCTATAGGGCAGTATTTGCAGGAGGTAGTCCTTATGCAAAGATCACGTCATGCGGAAAACAACCGTAGTGGAAACATGTGTAAGCTAATATGCATCTGGACTGACCTAAACACTCTTCTACCACTGAGATCACTCGACGAGGAACTGGCCTTCAGGAGTGCTGAAGGCTAGGTTTGAAAAATACAATCTTTGCATCCGTCATTGCGAGTGTGTATTTAATCCCAGGAAGACACGTAAAGTTGAGTTTATTGTCAAATACACAAGAACAATGAGGTACAGGCACAGTGAAAAACTTGCCATCAGCAGCATATTTTGTGTGAACTTAGGTGTTTTAAGTGTTGGCGCATGGCCAAGTGGTTAAGGCATTCATCTAGTGATCTGAAGGTCGCTAGTTCGAGCCTTGGCTGAGGCTGCATGTTGTGTCCTTGAGCAAGGCACTTAACCACACATTGCTCTCTGATGACACCGGTGCTAAGCTGTATGGGTCCTAATGCCCTTCCCTTGGACAACATCGGTGGCATGGAGAGGGGAGACTTGCAGCATGGGCAACTGCTGGTCTTCCATACAACCTTGCCCAGGCCTGCGCCCAAGGCACAAATCCATGGTCCCATAAGACTAACGGATGTGTTTTAAACAGTACTGAATTACATACATGCACATGGATACCTTAAATACCGCTGTATTACACATGATAATCATTCTGCCACAAGCACATTTTTCATTGCACAAGTAACTCCCGATAATTGTGCATAGGACAATGAACTCGACCTGGCCTGACTTCCTGGCATTAAATGCACTTTCCAGAGGTAGATGAAAAGATTGCTTTTATCAAACATAACCTTAGCAGTCCTGAAAGTTGGTTCCTCAGGGGGTGAGAGAAAATCACTCTCAGGGTGGTAGAAAAGCATTAGGCTGAGCTGGCTCCAGTAAAACAGCACTAGGGTACATAAAAATCATGCAGAAAAATAATCCATACTTCAATTGCAGCCACTGTTAACTCACAGAAAAATGAAATGAAAATCAGTGAACAATATTGCATGCACAAATCCATTGTACACAGAGACTGATAGGCCTGAATTCCAATAATCTTGTTGTACAAACCAGTTCACTGCCTACCATCATCAGTACACCGAGCATCTGCCAGGGACTGTAGTTCTCATATCTCAGTGTCTAATCTTCCAGGCGCCTTACTTCGTGCTTCATTGGTGATGAAAGGCCCGGACATTACTTTGTGGTTCATAAACCCAAGAGGTTCTGCAGACGCTAGCAGTCTTGAGCAACACACGCAAAGTGCTAGACGAACTCACAAAACCACGCGTTACAACAGTAGTTTGCAGAAGAGCATCTCTGAATGCACAACACATCAAACCTTGAAGTGGATGGGCTACAGCAGTAGAAGACCACAGCGGATTCCACTACAGTACCTAATAAAGTGGTCGCTGAGTGTAAGCAGATATAATACTGTCATACAGCTATTTTGGATTTTGGATGCTACATTGAACTTTCACCTACCCTCTCCAGATAATATATCTATCAGTGCAGCAGGGGAGTTCTAGCCAACCTTTATCCCTCACCCAACATCTAAAACAAATAACCCAAAAGCCAAGTCTTCCAGATGCCGAAATCCGAGATAAAAGCAGAAAATGCTGGATAAGCACAGTTGCACAGCCAAAATTATAACGAGAGGAACCGAGTAAAGGCAATTAGCTATTCATCAGAATTTTATGCTTTCATCTCCAAAACATATGATCGGTCATTGTTACACAGTGGTGTCTGGAGGAGTTTCCTGTGTCTAGTGTAGCTGCTGCTTTCCTGCATTCCAACACTGACAGTGTTGGGGATCATTATGATGAGATCATCATTATGGATGAACTCAAATGAGAACCAGTCTTCAGGAAGTTTTTTAAAAACTGCATACAATTTAACTTCCAACTGATGCTTTGTGGCTAGTGAAACTATTCATTGGGGGTGGGATATTCTCTGTCCTATTGAAACTGCACAGGGGAAGACAATGGATGAACGGTCCTGCTAGGAGCACTTTGTTAAAGGTGTATCCTTGCTACTTATGGCACGGTTCGGGACAGATCTGTTTTGCTACTTGCCTGCAAAAAAACGAATCTCAAGGCAATATATGGTGACATATAGTGTATATATTTACATAATAAATTTACTTGGATTTTATCTTCTGGTTAAACATAGAAGTCTACAGCACATTACAGGCCCTTTGACCCACAATGTTGTGCCAACCATGTAACCTACTCTAGAAGCTACCTAGAATTTCCCTACTGCATAGCCTTCTATTTTTCTAAGCTCCTTGTACCTATCTAAGAGTCTCTTAAACAACCCTATTGTATTCGCCTCTACCACCTTCTCTGGCAGTGCATTCCATGCGCACACCACTTTCTGTGTGAAAAATTTACCTCTGATATCCCCCTTGTACCTACTTCCAAGCTTCTTAAAACTATGACCCCCTCATGTTAGCCATTTCGGCCTTGGGAAAAAGCCTCTAGCTACCCACACAATCAAGTTAGTTGTATATTCAAGGAGCCATCCTTCAACAATGTAACAACAGGGATATAGTTTGGACATCTGATGTTTGTATGTAGAGGCTTTTGGAACAGACACTAGTATTGAATATTCAAAGAGGTTTAGTTAGTTGGGATGTGCTATAAGTATGTATAAATAAGTAATTCTGTAAATTTATCTGACTGTATTCCAAATGTGAAAGTTCAGTAGGTGGTTATAGCATTAAACTGTAGCTAATTATTTATTCAGCAGGTCGGGCAGCATCTATGGAAATGAATAAACAGTCTGTGTTTTGGTCCGAGACCCTGTCAGCCTTGAACTTGTATTTGTTAATTGTCATCTTATCTGGAGTCGTTAAGCCCTTGTGCTTTCTGTTTAATCTTGTCGAGTTTATTTTGACTGGCGCGGGTTTTCAGCTACTGTGATTATTTAAAGTGGACTCCCAATTAGCACTTACTGCAGGGTCCTTGTGTTTCAAGAATGATTCGTTTTGCTCAGTCAAGCCACCAACATTCAGTTGGAATTCCTGTGAATCAACCCTTGTCTCTATTCAACATAGGAGTCTGTCGTTCCTCTGGACTTCAGTTCAGTCATCTGTCAGCACATGCTGTGACAGGTCTCAGTCCAAAACATCAATTGCTTATTCATTGCTGCCTGACCTGCAGAGTTCCTCCAGAACTGTGTGTGTGTTGCTCTGGATTTCCAGCATCTGCAGACTTTTTTGTGCTAGTTATTTATTGCTATCTTTGTGTTGGCGGTGTAAAACATCACATCAGAAGAGTGAGATTCTCTTAAATTCTCCTGGACGCTCTCTCTCTTGGAGGTTTGCTGTGTGAATAAAGACTTTTATATTTCCCAGTTACAGATTATATGTGGCTGGGTTTTAGTTAGGCACAAGAACGGCACAGTTATAAATTCTCCTGGCTGCAAACAGCCTGAGGAAATCTTGAAGTGACAAAGACATGGGCCGTAATGCCGAGATACCTGGGGGAATGATCTTAACAATCTTCCCGAGTGGCAGAGCAGGCTCGATGGGTCAGATGGCCTACTCTTCCTTCTGTTTCTTATGTTCTTATATAAGTTGAGCTAACTGTACCTATATTAATGGGAGGGGGTAGCTGTGCGGTGAAACAGTTTGTTCTCTCTAAACATGTACCCTGACAGAAGCAAGGCTTTATGAAAAGTGGATTCTATGCATCTGTGTGACAGAGTGAAAGGAGAGGAAAAATGAGGAAAAAAGAGAGAGGGAGTCATGTGTCAGACCTCCTGCGGCCTTTGGCTTCCAGAATAATATTCACAACACTGTCATAAAATAAGCTCTAATTAAATAAAAACTATTGAGTCAAGACCTCCTTGGGGAATGCCTTCAGCAAAAACCCTTTCGTAGAAAGCCTTAGTAAAGTCCAGATTAACTCCACCATAAAAAAAAACAGGTGTACTGAAGCTCTGTAAGTGCACAGGGTGCAGATACTATTGAAAAAGATTTTCATCTGCTCACTATTCCTCCCTTACCTCATTCCAAATATTATCTTCCAGTCTCTGCCTCTACCGCTCCATTCCCAACTCTCGGATATCACACCTGCCTTTTACTCTCCCTTTGGGCATCCTCGCCACCATTGAGCACTGCCATAAGAAAGCAACAACCATCATCATTGACCCCCACCATCCCGGCCATGCTCTCTTCTTGCTGCTGCCATTGGGAAGGAGATACAAGAGCCTTAGGTCCCGCACCACCAAGTTCAGAAACGGTTATTACCCTTCAACCTTTGGACGCCTGAGCTAGCATAGATAACTTCATTCACTTCAACAATGAACTGATTCCACAACCTATGCATTAACTTTCAAGGACTCCACTGCTTATGTTGCCAGTATTATTTATCTATTTATTTATTTATCAAATTGGCACAGACTGTCCTCCTTTGTGTATTGTTTGTCAGTCTTTCCATGTAATATTTAATTTATCCTACTGTATTTTTTGTTCTACTGTTAATGTGAGCAAGAAAATGAATCTGAATGTAATATATGGTGATATATAAATACTTTGGTAATAAATTTATTTTGAACTTTGAATTCATTTCTTTCCACCTATCATCCACCCCCTCTGTCTCTAAACACTCCTTCTTTCCCATATAACTCCATCTGGCCATTATTCCAAGCCTCACTGGTTCCATCTAATATAACCATATAACCATATAACAATTACAGCACGGAAACAGGCCATCTTGGCCTTTCTAGTCTGTGCCGAACTCTTACTCTCACCTAGTCCCACCGACCTGCACTCAGCCCATAACCCTCCATTCCTTTCCTGTCCATATATCTATCCAATTTAACTTTAAACAACAACATCGAACCTGCCTCAACAACTTCTGCTGGAAGCTCGTTCCACAGACTAAATTCTTAAGTCTCAGGGGGCAGAAGCGAGTGCAGTTACTACGAAAAGGAGACAGTGGTTAGGAAGCTGAAGGGTCTCAAAGTACATAGGACACCTGGACCAGATGGACTACGCCTGAAGAGATTGATTAGTAATCTTTCAATAATCACTAGATCCTGGAATGTTTCTGGAGGACAGGAAAATTGCAAATGCTACTCCACTCTAAGAATGGAAGGATGCAGAATAAAGGAAACTGTAGGCCAGTTAGCCTGACCTCAGAGGTTGAGAAGATGTTGGAGTTCATTATTAAGAATGAAGTTTTGGGTACTTGGAGGCACATGATAAAACAGGCCAAATTCAGCATGGTTTTCTTAAGATCTGTTAGAATTCTTTGAGGAAGTAACAGGCAGCATAGACAGTGGAGGCTAGAAACTTGGATTTTCAGAAGACCTTAGACAAAGTGCCACACTCGAGGCTGCTAAACACAGTAAGAGCACGTGATATTACAGGAAAGATTATAGCATGGATAGAAGCAAACAACAGGAATTCTGCAGATGCTGGAAATCATAGAACCTGCTTCAACCACATCTGCTGGAAGCTCATTCCACACAGCTACCACTCTCTGAGTAAAGAAGCTCCCCCTTATGTTACCCCTAACCTTTTGTCATCTAATTCTCAACCCATGTCCTCTTGTTTGAATCTTCCCCACCCTCAATGGAAAAAGTCTAACCACGTCAACTCTATCAATCTCCCTCATAATTTTAAACACCTCTATCAAGTCCCCCCTCAACCTTCTACGCTCCAAAGAATAAAGACCTAACTTGTTCAACCTTTCTCTGTAACTTAGGAGATGAAACCCAGGCAATATTTTATTAAACCTCCTCTGTACTCTCTCAATTCTATTGACATCTTTCCTATAATTCGGTGACCAGAACTGTAGTTCCCAAAATGATTCCAAGTATATGACTGAGTTTATTGGTGCTGATGGCAAATATTGAGGTAGTGTTCATGGAACATTAAGAAATCTGATGGAAAAGGGGAAGAAGTTGTTCTTGGTTTTGTTTAATCATCGTCAAGGTACAGTGAATAACTTGTCTTACATACTGTTTATAACAGGTGTTCCCAACCTTTTTTATGACATGGAGTGTGAACTGAGGGGTCCACAGATCCTAGGTTGGAAACCCCTGGTTTGTACAGATGAAATCATTATACAGTGTACCAAGTGAGAATATGGTAAGATAATTACAATGCAGAGTAAGCTACCACAGAAGTTCAGTGCAGGGAAACGATTAAGTACAAGGTCATCATGAGGCAGATTGAGAGGACAGGAGTCCACCTTATCATGCAAAAGGTCCGCTCAGGAGTTTGGTTACACTGGGGCAGAAGTTGTTCTTGAGCCTGGTTTTATGTGCGTTCAGAACTCTGTATCTTTTGCTAAAACAGAGTAAGCCAGAATAAGAAGGTGGGGGTGAGAAACAGGACAAGCTCAAAGGTGGGAGGTGAAACCAGGTGGGTGGGGGAGGGGGATGAAGTGAGAAGCTGAGAGGTGATTGGTGGAAAAGGTAAAGAGCTGGCGAAGAAGGAATCTGATAGGAGTGCACCGTTGGAGAAAGGGAAGGAGGCGGGGCACTGGGGGAGGTGATAGGCTGGCAAAGAGAAGAGGTAAGAGGTCAGAGTGGGGAACTGAAGAGGGAAAGGGGAGGAGAAAAATAAAATTACCACAAGTTGGAAACATCAGTGTTCATGGCATCAAGTTGGAGACTACATAGATGGAATATGAGGCATTGCTCCTCCAACCTGAGTGCGGCATCATTGCAGCAGAAGAGGAGGTTATGGACAGACGTGTTGGAATGGGAACGGGGATAGGAATTAAAATGGTTGGCCACTAGGAAATTCCACTTTTTGCTGATGTGCTCGACAAAGCGGTCCCCCAGTCTAAATTGGGTCTCACCAGTGTAGGGGAGGCTGCATCAGGAGCACCAGAGACAGTAGATGACCCCCCCCCCCAACTGATTCACAGATGAAATGTTGCCTCACTTGGAAGGACTAATTGTGGCCCTGAATGGAGGTGAGGGAGGAGGTGAGGGAGGAGGTGAATGAGCAGGTGTTGATGGCCAGAGTGGTTCAAGCTGACAAGAAGGTGTCAGTAACTCAAATAACCACGCGTTACAGCAGTGGCATACAGAACAGCATTTCTGAACACACAACATGTCGAACCTTGAAGTGGATGGGCTACAGAAGCTGAAGACCATTAGGTTTCTGAATTCCTGGCTGCATCGTATTCGAAATGTCACTGGTTAATCTGTTCCATACCTTACAGTATTGAATTTATGCACTTCACTTCATTATTTACGTGTGATTAATTTGTAGATTTCATCCTTATCTTTATAAGTTATTGTGAGTTATGTGTGTTATATGTACTACTCTGCTTTACAACTTGGCTCAGAGAAATATTGTCTTTATATGCATTATATAATTATATATGTTATATACATTGCTAAATGATAATAAGCTTGACTTGACTTGACATGTACTCAGTGGCCACTTTATTAGAAACAGGAGGTACCAAATAAAGTGGCCACACTGTAAATGTAGCCTCCAGCAGAATATACCTGTCCATGCTAAAACTGACTGCATGCAATTGACAGCACAATATTAAGTACAGCACACATTAAGAGTTAAACTAACATGCACAAAAGCAGTGTTTGAGTATTGGCTGGAAGACCAAGATTTTCCCTGTAGAAGTGGGATGCAGGGGATTCGTTGCTACATCTACGAAGAAGATAGGGGTGAGGGGTCACTCCCTCCAATGAGCAATCAAGTCCTTGTCAAATGCAGTAGAAGAAAGCAGCAGTTGGATTTGGATTAAAAGGAAAGACAACAACTGGGCTGCAAGATGAAGACAGGAGGGTATGGAACTGAGGGGGGTGTATCTGGGCCGCCAGGTAGCACCGTTGAGCCCTCTGGAGACGTCGTGGGCTTATCAACGAAATGCCAAAGAAGGAAGGTGCCCACCTGTTGACCCCGATGACGTACCCACCCTCCCTCCTTGTCACCACTCCAAACCCACTGCCAACATCGAGAATGCCAATTTGCCATAGGGACTGAAACATCAAGTCCTGGTGGCTCTACTCACAACAGATCGAAAAGGGACGAACAAACGTTGTGCAGAACATCAGTCATAGAAACTTAGATAAATGCATCTGAATAAGCAATACCACTGATTAACAAGTTGCAGCATTGTGCATCACCTTAGCCTCTCACAAATTAAGTGTCTCTCTTCTGACAGCCTGCAGAGAATTCATGCTAACAAGATCAAAGATTTATATCTCTCTCACAAAGAAAAACACTTGTCGCTCTTTGACAGGTATTCGCAAGGATGGGTGTGGGTGGGTGTGTGTGTGAGAGAGAGAGAGAGAGAGAGAGAGAGAGAGAGAGAGAGAGAGTGAGTGAGAGAGAAAGAGAGAGAGAGAGAGAGAGAGAGAGGGAGAGAGAGAGAGAGAGAGAGTGAGTGAGAGAGAAAGAGAGAGAGAGAGAGAGAGAGAGGGAGAGAAGCTGCGTCTTGTTTAATGGGATAAAAATTTACGGCCAAGTACGACACAGGATCCAGTCAGCGATTTGATTTTGTATCTGAAAGGAAGAAATTTGTCACAAGGCTGTACATCTGTCAGTGGAATAGAGCTCAGCTGTAGATATCAGGATAGAAGATTATTACAAGATAGGGAATAAAGAAAAGGCTTGCCCCCAGCACCACTTACATTTAGGCTGCCAGTTTACATTGTGAAAGCAAATTAATTATTGTGAAAGCCTTCAGAGAAGAGCAAATAGAATGATTTGGGGATTTAGGGCCTTTGGGTTATGAAGAAAAGCTCATCGTACCAAAAATGCATTCATTGCAAAGTGAAGATTAAGAGAAAATATGAAATATGTTTTTCAAATGCCGGAGGGGCTCGTGGTGGAGAAACATAAACAACTTGCTTAAATGAAACTGAACAAGAGAGAATGAGCAGCAAATGAAGTAAAAAGGCAGATTGAAAGAATTATTATTTTTAATCCCCCACAGGATAGCGGAAAATAAGAGCAAGGGTGATAATTATGGAGTCCATCAAATGGAAAAGCAGCTGATTAAACGGTGAGAAAAATATGAAGCAGTTTGACAGGAGGTCTGGGAATAGAATTCCAAACTTTTGACTGATATTTCAAAGTAAATTTTATTATCAAAGTACATATATGTCACCATATACAACACTGATTTATTTTCTTGTGGGCATACTAAACAAATCAATAATAGTAACTATAACAGAATCAATAAGGCCACCCTACAGATAACAAACAGTGCAAATGCAAATATAAATAAATAGCAAAAAGTAATGAGAACATGAGATGAAGAGTCCTTGAAAGTGAGACTATAGGTTGTGGGAACATTTCAATGATGCGGCAGGTGAAGTTGAGTGAAGTTATCCCCTTTTGTTCAAGAGCCTAATGACGGAGAGGTAGTAACTGTTCCCGAATCAAGTGGAGCGAGCCCTGAGGCTCTTGTAACATCTTCTTAGCGAAAGCAGTGAGAAGGGTGCACATCACAGCGTTATGATCACTAGGACCCGCTGAAGGTGGGTGGGTGGGGGTTGGATAAAATGAGTGAATAGAATGAAGGTCTCTGTGCAGACCAAGGATTGAGAATAAATAGTCTTAGAAATGGCATGGGTGGAGGTACATTCTGAGTAAATGACATTCATCAGGCTGAGGAGTGGATAGAGGTATAGGCTGACCACATGAGAGAGATACAGATTGAGGAGTGGAGAAAGATACAGGGTGAGGATGGAGAGAGATACACACTGAGGAGTGGAGAGAGATACAGGGTGAGGAGTAGAGAGAGATACAGGCTGAGGAGTGGAGGGAGATACAGGCTGAGGCGTGGAGAGAGATACAGGGTGAGGAGTGGAGAGAGATACAGGGTGAGGCTGGAGAGAGATACAGGGTGAGGAGTGGAGAGAGATACAGACTGAGGAGTGGAGAGAGATACAGGGTGAGGATGGAGAGAGATACAGGGTGAGGATGGAGAGAGATACAGGGTGAGGAGTGGAGAGAGATACAGGGTGAGGAGTGGAGAGAGATACGGGATGAGGAGGGGTGAGAAATGGAGGGTGAGGATGGTGAGAGATACAGACTGAGGTTGGGGAGAGATACAGACTGAGGTTGGAGAGATATACAGGGTGAGGAGTGGAGAGAGATACAGGGTGAGGATGGAGAGAGATACAGAGTGAGGAGTGGAGAGAGATACAGGATGAGGATGGAGAGAGATACAGACTGAGGATGGAGAGAGATACAGGGTGAGGGGAGGAGAGAGATACAGGGTGAGGAAGGAGTGAGATACAGGGTGAGGAGTGGAGAGAGATACAGGGTGAGGATGGAGAGAGATACAAGGTGAGGATGGAGAGAGATACAGACTGAGGTTGGAGAGATACAGACTGAGGTTGGAGAGAGATATAGAGTGAGGAGTGGAGAGAGATACAGAGTGAGGAGTGGAGACAGATACAGGGTGAGGAGTGGAGAGAGATACAGGGTGAGGAGTGGAAAGAGATACAGGGTGAGGAGTGGAGAGAGATACAGGGTGAGGAGTGGAGAGAGATACAGGGTGAGGAGTGGAGAGAGATACAGGGTGAGGAGTGGAGAGAGATACAGGGTGAGCAGTGGAGAGCGATACAGGGTGAGAATGGAGACAGATACAGGGTTAGTAGGCGAGTAAGATATACACTGAGGAGTGGAGAGAGATACAGGGTGAGGATGGACAGAGATACAGGGAGAGCAGTGGAGAGGAATACAGGGTGAGGAGTGGAGAGAGATACAGGGTGAGGAGTGGAGAGAGATACAGACTGAGGAGTGGAGGGAGAAAATGGCTGAGGAGTGGAGAGAGATACAGGGTGAGGAGTGGAGAGAGATGCAGTCTGAGGAGTGGAGCGAGGTACAGGGTGAGGAGTGGAGAGAGATACAGGGTGAGGAGTGGAGAGAGATACAGGGTGAGGAGTGGAGAGAGATACAGGGTGAGGATGGAGAGAGATACAGAGTGAGGAGTGAAGAAATATACAGGATGAGGATGGAGAGGGATACAGACTGAGGTTGGAGAGAGATACAGGGTGAGGGGAGGAGAGAGATACAGGGTGAGGAAGGAGTGAGATACAGGGTGAGGAGTGGAGAGAGATACAGGGTGAGGATGGAGAGGGATACAGACAGGTTGGAGAGAGATACAGCGTGAGGAGTGGAGGGAGATACAGGGTGAGGAAGGAGAGAGATACAGGGTGAGGATGGAGAGGGATACAGACAGGTTGGAGAGAGATACAGCGTGAGGAGTGGAGAGAGATTCAGGGTGAGGACGGGAGAGAGATACTGAATGAGGAGTGGAGAGAGATAGAGCATGAGGATGGAGAGAGATACAGGGTGAGGATTGGAGAGAGGTACAGAGTGAGGAGTGGAGAGAGATACAGGGTGAGGAGTGGAGAGAGATACAGGGTGAGGATGGAGAGAGATACAGGGTGAGGAGTGGAGAGAGATACAGGGTGAGGAGTGGAGAGAGATACAGGGTGAGGATGGAGAAGGATACAGACTGAGGTTGGAGAGAGGTACAGGGTGAGGAGTGGAGAGAGATACAGGGTGAGGAGTGGAGAGAGATACAGGATGAGGATGGAGAGAGATACAGGGTGAGGAGGAGAGAGGTACAGTGTGAGGAGTGTAGAGAGATACAGACTGAGGTTGGAGAGAGATACAGGGTGAGGAGTGGAGAGAGATACAGGGTGAGGAGTGGAGAGAGATACAGGGTGAGGAGTGGAGAGAGATACAGACTGAGGTTGGAGAGAGGTACAGGGTGAGGAGTGGAGAGAGATACAGGGTGAGGAGTGGAGAGAGATACAGGGTGAGGAGTGGAGAGAGATACAGGGTGAGGAGTGGAGAGAGATACAGGGTGAGGAAGGAGAGAGATACAGGGTGAGGAGTGGAGAGAGATACAGGGTGAGGAGTGGAGAGAGATACAGGGTGAGGAGTGGAGAGAGATACAGGGTGAGGAGTGGAGAGAGATACAGGGTGAGGAGTGGAGAGAGATACAGGGTAGGGATGGAGAGAGATACAGGGTGAGGACTGGAGAGGGATACAGGGTGAGGAGTGGAGAGAGATACAGGGTGAGGAGTGGAGAGAGGTGCAGGGTGACGAGTGGAGAGAGGTACAGGGTGAGGAGTGGAGAGAGGTACAGAGTGAGGAATGGAGAGAGATACAGACTGAGGTTGGAGAGAGATACAGGGTGAGGAGTGGAGGGAGATACAGTGTGAGGGTAGAGAGAGATACAGGGTGAGGAGTGGAGAGAGATACAGACTGAGGAGTGGAGAGAGATACAGACTGAGGAGTGGAGAGAGATACAGAGTAAGAATGGAGAGAGATACAGGGTGAGGTTGGGGAGAGATAGAGACTGAGGTTGGAGAGAGATACAGGGTGAGGGGTGGAGAGAGATACAGGGTGAGGATGGAGAGAGATACAGGGTGAGGAGTGGAGAGAGATACAGAATGAGGAGTGGAGAGAGATACAGGGAGAGGATGGAGAGAGATACAGGGTGAGGATGGAGAGAGATACAGGGTGAGGAGTGGAGAGAGATACAGGGTGAGGAGTGGAGAGAGATACAGGGTGAGGAGTGGAGAGAGATACAGAGTGAGGAGTGGAGAGAGATACAGGGTGAGGAGTGGAGAGATATACTGACTGAGGAGTGGAGAGAGATACAGGGTGAGGAGTGGAGAGAGATACAGGGTGAGGAGTGGAGAGAGATACAGGCTGAGGAGAGGAGGGAGATACAGGCTGAGGTGTGGAGAGAGATACAGAGTGAGGAGTGGAGAGAGATACAGGGTGAGGAGTGGAGAGAGATACAGGGTGAGAATGGAGACAGATACAGGGTTAGTAGGCGAGTAAGATATACACTGAGGAGTGGAGAGAGATACAGGGTGAGGATGGACAGAGATACAGGGTGAGCAGTGGAGAGAGATACAGGGTGAGGAGTGGAGAGAGATACAGGGTGAGGATGGAGAGGGATACAGACAGGTTGGAGAGAGATACAGCGTGAGGAGTGGAGGGAGATACAGGGTGAGGAAGGAGAGAGATACAGGGTGAGGATGGAGAGGGATACAGACAGGTTGGAGAGAGATACAGCGTGAGGAGTGGAGGGAGATACAGGGTGAGGATGGAGAGAGATACAGGATGAGGAGGGGTGAGAAATAGAGGGTAACGATGGAGTGAGATATAGGGTGAGGATTGGGGAGAGATACAGAGTGAGGAGTGAAGAGAGATACAGGGTGAGGATGGATAAACATACAGGGTGAGGATGGAGAGAGATACAGGGTGAGGAGTGGAGAGAGATACAGGGTGAGGAGTGGAGAGAGATACAAGGTGAGGATGGAGAGAGATACAGACTGAGGTTGGAGAGAGATACAGGGTGAGGAGTGGAGAGAGATACAGGGTGAGGAGTGGAGAGAGATACAGGATGAGGATGGAGAGAGATACAGGGTGAGCTAGGAGAGAGATACAGGGTGAGGATGCAGAGAGATACAGACTGAGGTTGGAGAGAGATACAGGGTGAGGAGTGGAGAGAGATACAGGGTGAGGTGTGGAGAGAGATACAGGGTGAGGATGGAGAGGGATACAGACTGAGGTTGGAGAGAGGTACAGGGTGAGGAGTGGAGAGAGATACAGGGTGAGGAGTGGAGAGAGATACAGGGTGAGGAGTGGAGAGAGATACAGGGTGAGGAGTGGAGAGAGGTACAGGGTGAGGAGTGGAGAGAGGTACAGGGTGAGGAGTGGAGAGAGATACAGGGTGAGGAGTGGAGAGAGATACAGAGTGAGGAGTGGAGAGAGATACAGGGTGAGGAGTGGAGAGAGATACAGGGTGAGGAGTGGAGAGAGATACAGGGTGAGGATGGAGAGAGATACAGGGTGAGGATGGAGAGAGATACAGGGTGAGGATGGAGAGAGATACAAGGTGAGGAGTGGAGAGAGATACAGGGTGAGGATGGAGAGAGATACAGGGTGAGGATGGAGAGAGATACAAGGTGAGGATGGAGAGAGATACAGACTGAGGTTGGAGAGATATACAGACTGTGGAGTGGAGAGAGATACAGAGTGAGGAGTGGAGAGAGATACAGGGTGAGGAGTGGAGAGAGGTACAGACTGAAGAGTGGAGAGAGATACAGGTTGAGCAGTGGAGAGAGATACAGAGTGAGGATGGAGAGAGATACAGGGTGAGGTTGGAGAGAGATACAGACTGAGGTTGGAGAGAGATACAGGGTGAGGAGTGGAGAGAGATACAGGGTGAGGATGGAGAGAGATACAGGGTGAGGAGTGGAGAGAGATACAGAATGAGGAGTGGAGAGAGATACAGTGTGAGGATGGAGAGAGATACAGGGTGAGGATGGAGAGAGATACAGGGTGAGGAGTGGAGAGAGATACAGGGTGAGGAGTGGAGAGAGATACAGAGTGAGGAGTGGAGAGAGATACAGAGTGAGGATGGAGAGAGATACAGGGTGAGGAGTGGAGAGAGATACAGACTGAGGAGTGGAGAGAGAAAATGGCTGAGGAGTGGAGAGAGATACAGGGTGAGGAGTGGAGAGAGATGCAGTCTGAGGAGTGGAGAGAGGTACAGGGTGAGGAGTGGAGAGAGATACAGGGTGAGGAGTGGAGAGAGATACAGGGTGAGGAGTGGAGAGAGATACAGGGTGAGAATGGAGACAGATACAGGGTTAGTAGGCGAGTAAGATATACACTGAGGAGTGGAGAGAGATACAGGGTGAGGATGGACAGAGATACAGGGTGAGGAGTGGAGAGAGATACAGGGTGAGGAGTGGAGAGAGATACAGGGTGAGGAGTGGAGAGAGATACAGACTGAAGAGTGGAGAGAGATACAGGTTGAGGAGTGGAGAGAGATACAGGGTGAGGATGGAGAGAGATACAGGGTGAGGATGGAGAGAGATACAGGGTGAGAGTGGAGAGAGATACAGGGTGAGGAGTGGAGAGAGATACAGGGTGAGGAGTGGAGAGAGATACAGGGTGAGGAGTGGAGACAGATACTGGGTGAGGAGTGGAGAGAGATACAGGGTGAGGATGGAGAGGGATACAGACTGAGGTTGGAGAGAGATACAGGGTGAGGACTGGAGAGAGAGATACAGGGTGAGGATGGAGAGAGGCTCAGGGTGAGGAGTGGAGAGAGATACAGTGTGAGGAGTGGAGAGAGATACAGGGTGAGGAGTGGAGCGAGATACAGGGTGAGGAGTGGAGAGAGATACAGGGTGAGGATTGGAGAGAGATACGGGGTGAGGTGTGGAGAGAGATACAGGGTGAGGGTGGAGAGAGATACAGGGTGAGGAGTGGAGAGAGATACAGGGTGAGGAGTGGAGAGAGATACAGACTGAGGAGTGGAGAGAGATACAGGGTGAGGATGGAGAGGGATACAGGGTGAGGAGTTGAGACAGATACACACTAAGGAGTGGAGTGAGATACAGGGTGAGGAAGGAGAGAGATACAGGGTGAGGATGGAGAGGGATACAGGGTGAGGAGTGGAGAGAGATACAGGGTGAGGAGTGGAGAGAGATACAGGGTGAGGATGGAGAGAGATACAGGATGAGGAGGGGTGAGAAATAGAGGGTGATGATGGAGTGAGATATAGGGTGAGGATTGGGGAGAGATACAGAGTGAGGAGTGAAGAGAGATACAGGGTGAGGATGGATAAACATACAGGGTGAGGATGGAGAGAGATACAGACTGAGGTTGGAGAGAGATACAGGGTGAG
Organism: Mobula hypostoma; assembly: GCF_963921235.1. Taxonomy (NCBI): domain Eukaryota; kingdom Metazoa; phylum Chordata; class Chondrichthyes; order Myliobatiformes; family Myliobatidae; genus Mobula; species Mobula hypostoma. The sequence goes on from NC_086109.1 coordinate 81,136,776, forward strand.
GAGTGGAGAGAGATATGGGGTGAGGAATGGAGAAAGATACAGGGTGAGGATGGAGAGGGATACAGACTGAGGTTGGAGAGAGATACAGGGTGAGGAGTGGAGAGAGATACAGGGTGAGGATGGAGAGAGATACAGGGTGAGGATTGGAGAGAGATACAGGGTGAGGTGTGGAGAGAGATACAGGGGGAGGATGGAGAGATATACAGTGTGAGGATGGAGAGTGATACAGGGTGAGGAGTGGAGGGAGATACAGGGTGAGGATGGAGAGAGATACAGGGTGAGGAGTTGAGAGAGATACAGAATGAGGAGTGGAGAGAGATACAGGGTGAGGATGGAGTGAGATACAGGGTGAGGATGGAGAGAGATACAGGGTGAGGAGTGGAGAGAGATACAGGGTGAGGATGGAGAGAGATACAGGGTGAGGAGTGGAGAGAGATACAGAATGAGGAGTGGAGAGAGATACAGGGTGAGGAGTGGAGACAGATACAGGGTGAGGATGGAGAGGGATACAGACAGGTTGGAGAGAGATACAGCGTGAGGAGTGGAGGGAGATACAGGGTGAGGAGTGGAGAGAGATACAGGATGAGGAGTGGAGAGAGATACAGGGTGAGGATGGAGAGAGATACAGGGTGAGGAGTGGAGAGAGATACAGGGTGAGGAGTGGAGAGAGATACAGGGTGAGGAGTGGAGAGAGATACAGGGTGAGGATGGAGAGAGATACAGGGTGAGGAGTGGAGAGAGATACAGGGTGAGGAGTGGAGAGAGATACCGGGTGAGGATGGAGAGGGATACAGACTGAGGTTGGAGAGAGGTACAGGGTGAGGAGTGGAGAGAGATACAGGGTGAGGATGGAGAGAGATACAGGGTGAGGATGGAGAGAGATACAGGGTGAGCTAGGAGAGAGATACAGGGTGAGGATGCAGAGAGATACAGACTGAGGTTGGAGAGAGATACAGGGTGAGGAGTGGAGAGAGATATAGGGTGAGGAATGGAGAAAGATACCGGGTGAGGATGGAGAGGGATACAGACTGAGGTTGGAGAGAGGTACAGGGTGAGGAGTGGAGAGAGACACAGAATGAGGGGTGGAGAGAGACACAGAATAAGGTGTGGAGAGAGAGATACAGGATGAGGAGTGGAGAGAGATACAGGGGGAGGATGGAGAGATATACAGTGTGAGGATGGAGAGTGATACAGGGTGAGGAGTGGAGGGAGATACAGGGTGAGGATGGAGAGAGATACAGGGTGAGGAGTGGAGAGAGATACAGAATGAGGAGTGGAGAGAGATACAGGGTGAGGAGTGGAGACAGATACAGGGTGAGGAGTGGAGAGAGATACAGGGTGAGGATGGAGAGGGATACAAGGTGAGGAGTGGAGAGAGATACAGGGTGAGGAGTGGAGAGAGATACAGGGTGAGGATGGAGAGAGATACAGAGTGAGAATGCAGAGAGATACAGACTGAGGTTGGAGAGAGATACAGGGTGAGGAGTGGAGGGAGATACAGTGTGAGGGTAGAGAGAGATACAGGGTGAGGAGTGGAGAGAGATACAGACTGAGGAGTGGAGAGAGATACAGACTGAGGAGTGGAGAGAGATACAGAGTAAGAATGGAGAGAGATACAGGGTGAGGTTGGGGAGAGATAGAGACTGAGGTTGGAGAGAGATACAGGGTGAGGGGTGGAGAGAGATACAGGGTGAGGATGGAGAGAGATACAGGGTTAGGAGTGGAGAGTGATACAGAATTAGGAGTGCAGAGAGATAGAGAGAGAGGATGGAGAGAGATACAGGGTGAGGATGGAGGGAAATACAGGGTGAGGAGTGAAGAGAGATAGAGGGTGAGGATGGAGAGAGATACAGGGTGAGGAGTGGAGAGAGGTACAGAGTGAGGAGTGGAGAGAAACACAGGATGAGGGGTGGAGAGAGAGATACAGGGTGAGGAGTGGAGAGAGGTACAGGGTGAGGAGTGGAGAGAGATACAGGGTGAGGAGTGGAGAGAGATACAGGGTGAGGAGTGGAGAGAGATACAGGGTGAGGAGTGGAGAGAGATACAGAGTGAGGAGTGGAGAGAGATACAGGGTGAGGAGTGGAGAGAGATACAGGGTGAGAATGGAGACAGATACAGGGTTAGTAGGCGAGTAAGATATACACTGAGGAGTGGAGAGAGATACAGGGTGAGGATGGACAGAGATACAGGGTGAGGAGTGGAGAGAGATACAGTGTGAGGAGTGTAGAGAGATACAGCGTGAGGTGTGGAGAGAGGTACAGACTGAAGAGTGGAGAGAGATACAGGTTGAGCAGTGGAGAGAGATACAGGGTGAGGATGGAGAGAGATACAGGGTGAGGATGGAGTGAAATACAAGGTGCGGAGTGGAGAGAGATACAGGGTGAGGAGTGGAGAGAGATACAGGGTGAGGAGTGGAGAGAGATACAGGGTGAGGAGTGGAGAGAGATACAGGGTGAGGAGTGGAGAGAGATACAGGGTGAGGAGTGGAGAGGGATACAGACTGAGGTTGGAGAGAGATACAGGGTGAGGAGTGGAGAGAGATACAGGGTGAGGATGGAGAGAGATACAGGGTGAGGAGTGGAGAGAGATACAGGGTGAGGAGTGGAGAGAGATACAGGGTGAGGAGTGGAGAGAGATACAGGGTGAGGAGTGGAGAGAGATACAGGGTGAGGAGTGGAGAGAGATACAGGGTGAGGAGTGGAGAGAGATACAGGGTGAGGATGGAGAGAGATACAGGGTGAGGAGTGGAGAGAGGTACAGGGTGAGGAGTGGAGAGAGATACAGACTGAGGAGTGGAGAGAGATACAGGGTGAGGATGGAGAGAGATACAGGGTGAGGAGTGGAGAGAGATACAGGGTGAGGAGTGGAGAGAGATACAGGGTGAGGAGTGGAGAGAGATACAGGGTGAGGAGTGGAGAGAGATACAGGGTGAGGAGGGGTGAGAAATAGAGGGTGATGATGGAGTGAGATACAGGGTGAGGAGTGGAGAGAGATACAGGGTGAGGAGTGGAGAGAGATACAGGGTGAGGATGGAGAGAGATACAGGGTGAGGATGGAGAGAGATACAGACTGAGGTTGGAGAGAGATACAGGGTGAGGAGTGGAGAGAGATACAGGGTGAGGAGTGGAGAGAGATACAGGGTGAGGAGTGGAGAGAGATACAGACTGAGGTTGGAGAGAGATACAGGGTGAGGAGTGGAGTGAGATACAGGGTGAGGAGTGGAGAGAGATACAGGGTGAGGAGTGGAGAGAGATACAGGGTGAGGAGTGGAGAGAGATACAGGGTGAGGAGTGGAGAGAGATACAGGGTGAGGAGTGGAGAGAGATACAGGGTGAGGAGTGGAGAGAGATACAGGGTGAGGAGTGGAGAGAGATACAGGGTGAGGAGTGGAGAGAGATACAGAATGAGGAGTGGAGAGAGATACAGGGTGAGGATGGAGAGAGATACAGGATGAGGAGGGGTGAGAAATAGAGGGTGACGATGGAGTGAGATATAGGGTGAGGATTGGGGAGAGATACAGAGTGAGGAGTGAAGAGAGATACAGGGTGAGGATGGATAAACATACAGGGTGAGGATGGAGAGAGATACAGTGTGAGGATGGTGAGCGATACAGGGTGAGGAGTGGAGAGAGATACAGGGTGAGGATGGAGAAGGATACAGACTGAGGTTGGAGAGTGGTACAGGGTGAGCAGTGGAGAGAGATACAGAGTGAAGATGGAAAGAGATACAGGATGAGGATGGAGAGAGATACAGGGTGAGCTAGGAGAGAGATACAGGGTGAGGATGCAGAGAGATACAGACTGAGGTTGGAGAGAGATACAGGGTGAGGAGTGGAGAGAGATACAGGGTGAGGAGTGGAGAGAGATACAGGGTGAGGATGGAGAGGGATACAGACTGAGGTTGGAGAGAGATACAGGGTGAGGAGTGGAGAGAGATACAGGGTGAGGATGGAGAGAGATACAGGGTGAGGAGTGGAGAGAGATACAGGGTGAGGAGTGGAGAGAGATACAGGGTGAGGAGTGGAGAGAGATACAGGGTGAGGAGTGGAGAGAGATACAGGGTGAGGAGTGGAGGGAGATACAGGGTGAGGATGGAGAGAGATACAGGGTGAGGAGTGGAGAGAGATACAGAATGAGGAGTGGAGAGAGATACAGGGTGAGGAGTGGAGAGAGATACAGGGTGAGGAGTGGAGAGAGATACAGAGTGAGGAGTGGAGAGAGACACGGTGAGGAGTTAGAGAGATACAGGGTGAGGAGTGGAGAGAGATACAGGGTGAGGATGGAGAGAGATACAAGGTGAGGATGGAGAGAGATACAGACTGAGGTTGGAGAGAGATACAGGGTGAGGAGTGGAGAGAGATACAGGGTGAGGAGTGGAGAGAGATACAGGGTGAGGAGTGGAGAGAGATACAGACTGAAGAGTGGAGAGAGATACAGTTTGAGGAGTGGAGAGAGATACAGGGTGAGGATGGAGAGAGATACAGGGTGAGGTTGGAGAGAGATACAGGGTGAGGATGGAGACAGATACAGGGTGAGGAGTGGATAGAGATACAGGGTGAGGATGGAGAGAGATTCAGGGTGAGGACGGGAGAGAGATACAGAATGAGGAGTGGAGAGAGATAGAGCATGAGGATGGAGAGAGATACAGGGTGAGGATGGAGACAGATACAGGGTGAGGAGTGGATAGAGATACAGGGTGAGGATGGAGAGAGATTCAGGGTGAGGAGTGGAGAGAGGTACAGAGTGAGGAGTGGAGAGAAACACAGGATGAGGGGTGGAGAGAGAGATACAGGGTGAGGAGTGGAGAGAGGTACAGGGTGAGGAGTGGAGAGAGATACAGGGTGAGAATGGAGACAGATACAGGGTTAGTAGGCGAGCAAGATATAGACTGAGGAGTGGAGAGAGATACAGGGTGAGGAGTGGACAGAGATACAGGGTGAGGAGTGGAGAGAGATACAGGGTGAGGAGTGGAGAGAGGTACAGAGTGAGGAGTGGAGAGAGACACAGGATGAGGGGTGGAGAGAGAGATACAGGGTGAGGAGTGGAGAGAGATATAGGGTGAGGAGTGGAGAGAGATACAGGGTGAGGATGGAGAGAAATACAGGGTGAGGAATGGAGAAATATACAGGCTGAGGAGTGTGAGAGATACAGGGTGATGAGTGTAGAGAGTTACAGGGTGAGTAGTGGAGAGAGATACAGGGTGAGGAGTGGAGAGAGATACAGGGTGAGGAGTGGAGAGAGATACAGACTGAGGTTGGAGAGAGATACAGGGTGAGGACTGGAGAGAGATACAGGGTGAGGAGTGGAGAGAGATACAGGGTGAGGAGTGGAGAGAGATACAGGGTGAGGATGGAGAGAGATACAGGGTGAGGAGTGGAGAGAGATACAGGGTGAGGAGTGGAGAGAGATACAGGGTGAGGAGTGGAGAGAGATACAGGGTGAGGAGTGGAGAGAGATACAGTGTGAAGATGGAGAGAGATACAGGGGCAGGAGTGGAGAGAGATAAAGGGTGAGGAGTGGAGAGAGATACAGACTGAGGAGTGGAGAGAGATACACGGTGAGGATGGAGAGGGATACAGGGTGAGGAGTCAAGACAGATACACACTAAGGAGTGGAGAGAGATACAGGGTGAGGAAGGAGAGAGATACAAGGTAAGGAGTGGAGAAAGATACAGGGTGAGGAGTGGAGAGAGGTACAGGGTGAGGAGTGGAGAGAGATACAGGGTGAGGAGTGGAGAGAGATACAGGGTGAGGAGTGGATGAGAGATACAGGGTGAGGATGGACAGAGATACAGGGTGAGGAGTGGAGAGAGATACAGGGTGAGGAGTGGAGAGAGATACAGGGTGAGGATGGAGAGAGATACAGGGTGAGGAGTGGAGAGAGATACAGACTGAGGTTGGAGAGAGATACAGGGTGAGGATGGAGAGAGATACAGGGTGAGGAGTGGAGAAAGATACCGGGTGAGGATGGAGAGGGATACAGACTGAGGTTGGAGAGAGGTACAGGGTGAGGAGTGGAGAGAGATACAGGGTGAGGATGGAGAGAGATACAGGGTGAGGATTGGAGAGAGATACAGGGTGAGGTGTGGAGAGAGATACAGGGGGAGGATGGAGAGATATACAGTGTGAGGATGGAGAGTGATACAGGGTGAGGAGTGGAGGGAGATACAGGGTGAGGATGGAGAGAGATACAGGGTGAGGAGTGGAGAGAGATACAGAATGAGGAGTGGAGAGAGATACAGGGTGAGGAGTGGAGACAGATACAGGGTGAGGAGTGGAGAGAGATACAGGGTGAGGAGTGCAGAGAGATACAGGGTGAGGATGGAGAGAGATACAGGGTGAGGAGTGGAGAGAGATACAGGGTGAGGAGTGGAGAGAGATACAGGGTGAGGAGTGGAGAGAGATACAGGGTGAGGAGTGGAGAGAGAGTAGGAGGGTGAGGAGTGGAGAGAGATACAGACTGAGGTTGGAGAGAGATACAGGGTGAGGAGTGGAGAGAGATACAGGGTGAGGAGTGGAGAGAGATACAGGGTGAGGAGTGGAGAGAGATACAGACTGAGGAGTGGAGAGAGATACAGGCTGAGGAGTGGAGAGAGATACAGAGTGAGGATGGAGAGAGATACAGGGTGAGGATGGAGAGAGATACAGACTGAGGTTGGAGAGAGATACAGGGTGAGGAGTGGAGAGAGATACAGGGTGAGGAGTGGAGAGAGATACAGGGTGAGGAGTGGAGAGAGATACAGGGTGAGGAGTGGAGAGAGATACAGGGTGAGGAGTGGAGAGAGATACAGGGTGAGGAGTGGAGAGAGATACAGGGTGAGGATGGAGAGAGATACAGGGTGAGGAGTGGAGAGAGGTACAGGGTGAGGAGTGGAGAGAGATACAGACTGAGGAGTGGAGGGAGATACAGGCTGAGGAGTGGAGAGAGATACAGGGTGAGAGTGGAGAGAGATACAGGGTGAGGATGGGAGAGAGATACAGACTGAGGATGGAGAGAGATACAGGGTGAGGAGTGGATAGAGATACAGGGTGAGGATGGAGAGAGATTCAGGGTGAGGACGGGAGAGAGATACAGAATGAGGAGTGGAGAGAGATACAGGGTGAGGATGGAGAGAGATACAGGGTGAGGAGTGGAGAGAGATACAGGGTGAGGAGTGGAGAGAGATACAGGGTGAGGATGGAGTGAAATACAAGGTGCGGAGTGGAGAGAGATACAGTGTGAGGAGTGTAGAGAGATACAGCGTGAGGTGTGGAGAGAGATACAGACTGAGGAGTGGAGAGAGAGACAGGGTGAGGAGTGGAGAGAGATACAGGGTGAGGAGTGGAGAGAGATACAGGGTGAGGAGTAGAGAGAGATACAGGGTGAGGAGTGCAGAGAGATACAGAGCGAGGATGGAGAGAGATACAGGGTGAGGAGTGGAGAGAGATACAGACTGAGGAGTGGAGAGAGATACAGGGTGAGGATGGAGAGAGATACAGGGTGAGGAGTGGAGAGAGATACAGGGTGAGAATGGAGAGAGATACAGGGTGAGGATGGTGAGAGATACAGACTGAGGTTGGGGAGAGATACAGGGTGAGGAGTGGAGAGAGATGCAGGGTGAGGATGGAGAGAGATACAGGGTGATGAGTGAAGAAATATACAGGATGAGGATGGAGAGGGATACAGACTGAGGTTGGAGAGAGATACAGGGTGAAGATGGAGAGCGATACAGAATGAGGTTGGGGAGAGATACAGACTGAGGATGGAGAGAGATACAGGGTGAGGAGTGCAGAGAAATACAGAGTGAGGAGTGGAGACATATACAGGGTGAGGATGGAGACAGATACAGGGTGAGGAGTGGATAGAGATACAGGGTGAGGATGGAGAGAGATACAGGGTGAGGAGTGGAGAGAGATACAGACTGAGGAGTGGAGAGAGATACAGGGTGAGGACTGGAGAGAGATACAGACTGAGGAGTGGAGAGAGATACAGGGTGAGGAGTGGAGAGAGATACAGGGTGAGGATGGAGAGAGATACAGGGTGAGGATGGAGAGCGATACAGGGTGAGGAGTGGAGAGAGATACAGGGTGAGGATGGAGAAGGATACAGACTGAGGTTGGAGAGTGGTACAGGGTGAGCAGTGGAGAGAGATACAGAGTGAAGATGGAAAGAGATACAGGATGAGGATGGAGAGAGATACAGGGTGAGCTAGGAGAGAGATACAGGGTGAGGATGGAGAGAGATACAGGGTGAGGTTGGAGAGAGATACAGGGTGAGGAGTGGAGAGAGATACAGGGTGAGGAGTGGAGAGAGATACAGGGTGAGGATGGAGAGAGATACAGACTGAGGTTGGAGAGATATATAGACTGTGGTGTGGAGAGAGATACAGAGTGAGGAGTGGAGACAGATACAGGGTGAGGAGTGGAGAGAGATACAGGGTGAGGAGTGGAGAGAGATACAGGGTGAGGATGGAGAGAGATACAGGGTGAGGAGTGGAGAGAGATACAGGGTGAGGAGTGGAGAGAGATACAGGGTGAGGATGGAGAGAGATACAGGGTGAGGATGGAGAGAGATACAGGGTGAGGAGTGGAGAGAGATACAGGGTGAGGAGTGGAGAGAGATACAGGGTGAGGAGTGGAGAGAGATACAGGGTGAGGAGTGGAGAGAGATACAGGGTGAGGAGTGGAGAGAGATACAGGGTGAGGAGTGGAGAGAGGTACAGGGTGAGGAGTGGAGAGAGGTACAGAGTGAGGAGTGGAGAGAGACACAGGATGAGGGGTGGAGAGAGAGATACAGGGTGAGGAGTGGAGAGAGGTACAGGGTGAGGAGTGGAGAGAGATACAGGGTGAGGAGTGGACAGAGATACAGGGTGAGCAGTGGAGAGAGATACAGGGTGAGGAGTGGAGAGAGATACAGGGTGAGGAGTGGCGAGAGATACAGACTGAGCAGTGGAGAGCGATACAGGGTGAGAATGGAGACAGATACAGGGATAGTAGGCAGGTAAGATATAGACTGAGGAGTTGAGAGAGATAAAGGGTGAGGATGGAGAGAGATACAGGGTGAGGAGTGGAGAGCGATACAGGGTGAGGAGTGCAGAGAGATACAGAGTGAGAAGTGGTGAGAGATACAGGGTGAGAATGGTAGAAATACAGACTGAGGAGTGGAGAGAGATACAGGGTGAGGATGGAGAGAGATACAGGGTGAGGAGTGGAGAGAGATACAGGGTGAGGAGTGGAGAGAGATACAGGGTGAGGAGTGGAGAGAGATACAGGGTGAGGAGTGGAGAGAGATACAGGGTGAGGAGTGGAGAGAGATACAGACTGAGGAGTGGAGAGAGATACAGGGTGAGGATGGAGAGAGATACAGGGTGAGGTTGGGGAGAGATAGAGACTGAGGTTGGAGAGAGATACAGGGTGAGGAGTGGAGAGAGATACAGGGTGAGGATGGAGAGAGATACAGGGTGAGGAGTGGAGAGAGATACAGGGTGAGGAGTGGAGAGAGATACAGGGTGAGGAGTGGAGAGAGATACAGGGTGAGGAGTGGAGAGAGATACAGGGTGAGGAGTGGAGAGAGATACAGGGTGAGGAGTGGAGAGAGATACAGGGTGAGGAGTGGAGAGAGATACAGGGTGAGGATGGAGAGAGATACAGGGTGAGGATGGAGAGAGATACAGGGTGAGGAGTGGAGAGAGATACAGACTGAGGAGTGGAGAGAGATACAGGGTGAGGATGGAGAGAGATACAGGGTGAGGAGTGGAGAGAGATACAGGGTGAGGAGTGGAGAGAGATACAGGGTGAGGAGTGGAGAGAGATACAGGGTGAGGAGTGGAGAGAGATACAGGGTGAGGAGTGGAGAGAGATACAGGGTGAGGATGGAGAGAGATACAGGGTGAGGATGGAGAGAGATACAGGGTGAGGAGTGGAGAGAGATACAGGGTGAGGAGTGGAGAGAGATACAGGGTGAGGAGTGGAGAGAGATACAGGGTGAGGATGGAGAGAGATACAGTGTGAGGATGGAGAAGGATACAGACTGAGGTTGGAGAGTGGTACAGGGTGAGGAGTGGAGAGAGATACAGAATGAGGAGTGGTGAGAGATACAGTGTGAGGATGGAGAGAGATACAGGATGAGGATGGAGAGAGATACAAGGTGAGGATGGAGAGAGATACAGACTGAGGTTGGAGAGATATATAGACTGTGGTGTGGAGAGAGATACAGAGTGAGGAGTGGAGACATATACAGGGTGAGGATGGAGACAGATACAGACTGAGGAGTTGGAGAGAGATACAGGGTGAGGAGTGGAGAGAGATACAGGGTGAGGAGTGGAGAGAGATACAGGGTGAGGAGTGGAGAGAGATACAGGGTGAGGATGGAGAGAGATACAGACTGAGGTTGGAGAGATACAGACTGAGGTTGGAGAGAGATACAGGGTGAGGAGTGGAGAGAGATACAGGGTGAGGATGGAGAGAGATACAGGGTTAGGAGTGGAGAGTGATACAGAATGAGGAGTGCAGAGAGATAGGGAGAGAGGATGGAGAGAGATACAGGGTGAGGATGGAGGGAAATACAGGGTGAGGAGTGAAGAGAGATAGAGGGTGATGATGGAGAGAGATACAGGGTGAGGAGTGGAGAGAGATACAGGGTGAGGATGGAGAGAAATACAGGGTGAGGAGTGGAGAGATATACTGACTGAGGAGTGGAGAGAGATACAGGGTGAGGAGTGGAGAGAGATACAGGCTGTGGAGTGGAGGGAGATACAGGCTGAGGCGTGGAGAGAGATACAGAGTGAGGAGTGGAGAGAGATACAGGGTGAGGAGTGGAGAGACATACAGGGTGAGGATGGAGAGAAATACAGGGTGAGGAGTGGAGAGAGATGCAGGGTGTGGACTCGAGAGAGAGATACAGGGTGAGGACTGGAGAGAGATACAGGCTGAGGAGTGGAGAGAGATACAGGGTGAGGAGTGGAGAGAGATACAGGCTGAGGAGTGGAGGGAGATACAGGCTGAGGCGTGGAGAGAGATACAGAGTGAGGAGTGGAGAGAGATACAGGGTGAGGAGTGGAGAGAGATACAGGGTGAGGATGGAGAGAGATACAGGGTGAGGAGTGGAGAGAGATACAGGGTGAGGAGTGGAGAGAGATACAGGGTGAGGAGTGGAGAGAGATACAGGGTGAGGAGTGGAGAGAGATACAGGGTGAGGAGTGGAGAGAGATACAGGGTGAGGATGGAGAGAGATACAGGGTGAGGATGGAGAGAGATACAGGGTGAGGATGGAGAGAGATACAGGGTGAGGAGTGGAGAGAGATACAGGGTGAGGATGGAGAAGGATACAGACTGAGGTTGGAGAGTGGTACAGGGTGAGCAGTGGAGAGAGATACAGAGTGAGGAGTGGAGAGAGATACAGGGTGAGGATGGAGAGAGATACAGGGTGAGGATGGAGAGAGATACAGGGTGAGGATGGAGAGAGATACAGACTGAGGTTGGAGAGAGATACAGGGTGAGGAGTGGAGAGAGATATGGGGTGAGGAATGGAGAAAGATACCGGGTGAGGATGGAGAGGGATACAGATTGAGGTTGGAGAGAGGTACAGGGTGAGGAGTGGAGAGAGATACAGGGTGAGGATGGAGAGAGATACAGGGTGAGGAGTGGAGAGAGATACAGGGTGAGGAGTGGAGAGAGATACAGGGTGAGGAGTGGAGAGAGATACAGGGTGAGGAGTGGAGAGAGATACAGGGTGAGGAGTGGAGAGAGATACAGGGTGAGGAGTGGAGAGAGATACAGGGTGAGGAGTGGAGAGAGATACAGGGTGAGGATGGAGAGAGATACAGGGTGAGGTTGGGGAGAGATAGAGACTGAGGTTGGAGAGAGATACAGGGTGAGGAGTGGAGAGAGATACAGGGTGAGGATGGAGAGAGATACAGGGTTAGGAGTGGAGAGTGATACAGAATGAGGAGTGCAGAGAGATAGAGAGAGAGGTTGGAGAGAGATACAGGGTGAGGATGGAGGGAAATACAGGGTGAGGAGTGAAGAGAGATAGAGGGTGATGATGGAGAGAGATACAGGGTGAGGAGTGGAGAGAGATACAGGGTGAGGAGTGGAGAGAGATACAGGGTGAGGAGTGGAGAGAGATACAGACTGAGGAGTGGAGAGAGATACAGGGTGAGGAGTGGAGAGAGATACAGGGTGAGGAGTGGAGAGAGATACAGGCTGAGGAGTGGAGGGAGATACAGGCTGAGGCGTGGAGAGAGATACAGGGTGAGGAGTGGAGAGAGATACAGGGTGAGGATTGGAGAGAGATACAGGGTGAGGATGGAGAGAGATACAGGGTGAGGAGTGGAGAGAGATACAGGGTGAGGAGTGGAGAGAGATACAGGGTGAGGATGGAGAGAGATACAGGGTGAGGAGTGGAGAGAGATACAGGGTGAGGAATGGAGAGAGATACAGGGTGAGGATGGTGAGAGATACAGACTGAGGTTGGGGAGAGATACAGGGTGAGGAGTGGAGAGAGATGCAGGGTGAGGATGGAGAGAGATACAGGGTGATGAGTGAAGAAATATACAGGATGAGGATGGAGAGGGATACAGACGGAGGTTGGAGAGAGATACAGGGTGAGGAGTGGAGAGAGATACAGGGTGAGGATGGAGAGAGATACAGGGTGAGGAGTGGAGAGAGATACAGGGTGAGGAGTGGAGAGAGATACAGGGTGAGGAGTGGAGAGAGATACAGGGTGAGGAGTGGAGAGAGATACAGGGTGAGGTTGGAGAGAGATACAGACTGAGGAGTGGAGAGAGATACAGGGTGAGGAGTGGAGAGAGATACAGAGTGAGGAGTGGAGAGAGATGCAGTGTGAGGAGTGGAGAGAGGTACAGGGTGAGGAGTGGAGAGAGATACAGGGTGAGGAGTGGAGAGAGATACAGGGTGAGGTGTGGAGAGAGATACAGGGGGAGGATGGAGAGATATACAGTGTGAGGATGGAGAGTGATACAGGGTGAGGAGTGGAGGGAGATACAGGGTGAGGAGTGGAGAGAGATACAGGGTGAGGAGTGGAGAGAGATACAGAGTAAGAATGGAGAGAGATACAGGGTGAGGTTGGGGAGAGATAGAGACTGAGGTTGGAGAGAGATACAGGGTGAGGAGTGGAGAGAGATACAGGGTGAGGATGGAGAGAGATACAGGGTGAGGAGTGGAGAGAGATACAGAATGAGGAGTGGAGAGAGATACAGGGTGAGGATGGAGAGAGATACAGGGTGAGGATGGAGAGAGATACAGGGTGAGGAGTGGAGAGAGATACAGGGTGAGGATGGAGAGAGATACAGGGTGAGGAGTGGAGAGAGATACAGGGTGAGGAGTGGAGAGAGATACAGGGTGAGGAGTGGAGAGAGATACAGGGTGAGGAGTGGAGAGAGATACAGGGTGAGGAGTGGAGAGAGATACAGGGTGAGGAGTGGAGAGAGATACATGGTGAGGATGGAGAGAGTTACAGGGTGAGAAGTGGAGAGAGATACAGACTGAGGAGTGGAGGGAGATACAGGTTGAGGAGTGGAGAGAGATACAAGGTGAGGAGTGGAGAGAGATACAGGGTGAGGAGTGGAGAGAGATACAGGGTGAGGAGTGGAGAGAGATACAGGGTGAGGAGTGGACAGAGATACAGGGTGAGGAGTGGAGAGAGATACAGGGTGAGGTGTGGAGAGAGTTACAGGGTGAGAGATGGATCGAGATACAGACTGAAGAGTGGAGAGAGATACAGGGTGAGGAGTGGAGAGAGATACAGGGTGAGGAGTGGAGAGAGATACAGGGTGAGGATGGAGAGAGATACAGGGTGAGGAGTGGAGAGAGATACAGGGTGAGGATGGAGAGAGATACAGGGTGAGGATGGAGAGAGATACAGTGTGAGGATGGTGAGAGATATAGGGTGAGGAGTGGAGACAGATACAGGGTGAGGAGTGGAGAGAGATACAGACTGAGGTTGGGGAGAGATACAGGGTGAGAAGTGGAGAGAGATACAGAGTGAGGAGTGGAGACAGATACAGGGTGAGGATGGAGACAGATACAGGGTGAGCTCGGAGAGAGATACAGGGTGAGGATGCAGAGAGACACAGACTGAGGTTGGAGAGAGATACAGGGTGAGGAGTGGAGAGAGATACAGGGTGAGGAGTGGAGAGAGATACAGGGTGAGGATGGAGAGAGATACAGGGTGAGGTTGGAGAGAGATACAGGGTGAGGAGTGGAGAGAGATACAGGGTGAGGAGTGGAGAGAGATACAGGGTGAGGATGGAGAGAGATACAGGGTGAGGAGTGGAGAGAGATACAGGGTGAGGAGTGGAGAGAGATACAGGGTGAGGAGTGGAGAGAGATACAGGGTGAGGAGCGGAGAGAGATACAGGGTGAGGAGTGGAGAGAGATACAGGGTGAGGAGTGGAGAGAGATACAGAGTAAGAATGGAGAGAGATACAGGGTGAGGTTGGGGAGAGATAGAGACTGAGGTTGGAGAGAGATACAGGGTGAGGAGTGGAGAGTGATACAGAATGAGGAGTGCAGAGAGATAGAGAGAGAGGTTGGAGAGAGATACAGGGTGAGGATGGAGGGAAATACAGGGTGAGGAGTGGAGAGAGATACAGGGTGAGGAGTGGAGAGAGATACAGGGTGAGGAGTGGAGAGAGATACAGGGTGAGGAGTGGAGAGAGATACAGGGTGAGGAGTGGAGAGAGATACAGACTGAGGAGTGGAGAGAGATACAGGGTGAGGAGTGGAGAGAGATACAGGGTGAGGAGTGGAGAGAGATACAGGGTGAGGAGTGGAGAGAGATACAGGGTGAGGAGTGGAGAGAGATACAGGGTGAGGAGTGGAGAGAGATACAGGGTGAGGATGGAGAGAGATACAGGGTGAGGATGGAGTGAAATACAAGGTGCGGAGTGGAGAGAGATACAGGGTGAGGAGTGGAGAGAGATACAGGGTGAGGATGGAGAGAGATACAGGGTGAGGAGTGGAGAGAGATACAGGGTGAGGGATGGAGAGAGAGATACAGGGTGAGGAGTGGAGAGAGATACAGACTGAGGTTGGGGAGAGATACAGGGTGAGGAGTGGAGAGAGATGCAGGGTGAGGATGGAGAGAGATACAGGGTGATGAGTGAAGAAATATACAGGATGAGGATGGAGAGGGATACAGACGGAGGTTGGAGAGAGATACAGGGTGAGGGGACGAGAGAGATACAGGGTGAGGAAGGAGTGAGATACAGGGTGAGGAGTGGAGAGAGATACAGGGTGAGGAGTGGAGAGAGATACACGGTGGGGATGGAGAGAGATACAGGGTGAGGATGGAGAGAGATACAGACTGAGGTTGGAGAGAGATACAGACTGAGGAGTGGAGAGAGATACAGGGTGAGGAGTGGAGAGAGATACAGAGTGAGGAGTGGAGAGAGATACAGTGTGGGGGGTGGAGAGAGATACAGGGTGAGGAGTGGAGAGAGATGCAGGGTGAGGATGGCGAAATACAGGGTGAGGAGCGGACAGAGATACAGGGTGAGCAGTGGAGAGCGATACAGGGTGAGAATGGTGACAGATACAGGGTTAGTAGGCGAGTAAGATATAGACTGAGGAGTTGAGAGAGATAAAGGGAGAGGATGGAGAGAGAAACAGGGTGAGGAGTGGACAGAGATACAGGGTGAGCAGTGGACAGAGATACAGGGTGAGGAAGGAGAGAGATACAGGGTGAGGATGGAGAGAGATACAGACTGAAGAGTGGAGAGAGATACAGGTTGAGGAGTGGAGAGAGATACAGGGTGAGGAGTGGAGAGAGATACAGGGTGAGGAGTGGAGAGAGATACAGGGTGAGGATGCAGAGAGATACAGGGTGAGGAGTGGAGAGAGATACAGGGTGAGGAGTGCAGAGAGATACAGAGTGAGGATGGAGAGAGATACAGGGTGAGGTTGGAGAGAGATACAGGGACTGAGGAGTGGAGAGAGATACAGGGTGAGGAGTGGAGAGAGATACAGGGTGAGGATGGAGAGAGATACAGGGTGAGGAGTGGAGAGAGATACAGAATGAGGAGTGGAGAGAGATACAGTGTGAGGATGGAGAGAGATACAGGGTGAGGATGGAGAGAGATACAGGGTGAGGAGTGGAGAGAGATACAGGGTGAGGATGGAGAGAAATACAGGGTGCGGAGTGGAGAGAGATACAGGGTGAGGAGTGTAGAGAGATACAGCGTGAGGTGTGGAGAGAGATACAGACTGAGGAGTGGAGAGAGATACAGGGTGAGGAGTGGAGAGAGATACAGGGTGAGGAGTGGAGAGAGATACAGTCTGAGGAGTGGAGAGAGATACAGGGTGAGGAGTGGAGAGAGATACAGGGTGAGGAGTGGAGAGAGATACAGGGTGAGGATGGAGAGAGATACAGGGTGAGGATGGAGAGAGATACAGGGTGAGGAGTGGAGAGAGATACAGGGTGAGGAGTGGAGAGAGATACAGGGTGAGGATGGTAGAGATACAGACTGAGGAGTGGAGAGAAATACAGGGTGAGGATGGAGAGAGATACAGACTGAGGTTGGAGAGAGACACAGGGTGAGGAGTGGAGAGAGATGCAGGGTGAGGATGGAGAGAGATACAGGGTGATGAGTGAAGAAATATACAGGATGAGGATGGAGAGGGATACAGACGGAGGTTGGAGAGAGATACAGGGTGAGGGGACGAGAGAGATACAGGGTGAGGAAGGAGTGAGATACAGGGTGAGGAGTGGAGAGAGATACAGGGTGAGGAGTGGAGAGAGATACAGGGTGAGGATGGAGAGAGATACAGGGTGAGGATGGAGAGAGATACAGGGTGAGGTTGGAGAGATATATAGACTTTGGATTGGAGAGAGATGAGGAGCGGAGAGAGATACAGAGTGAGGAGTGGAGAGAGATACAGGGTGAGGAGTGGAGAGAGATACAGGGTGAGGAGTGGAGAGAGATGCAGGGTGAGGATGGCGAAATACAGGGTGAGGAGCGGACAGAGATACAGGGTGAGCAGTGGAGAGCGATACAGGGTGAGAATGGTGACAGATACAGGGTTAGTAGGCGAGTAAGATATAGACTGAGGAGTTGAGAGAGATAAAGGGAGAGGATGGAGAGAGATACAGGGTGAGGAGTGGAGAGAGATACAGGGTGAGGAGTGGAGAGAGATACAGGGTGAGGATGGAGAGAGATACAGGGTGAGGAGTGGAGAGAGATACAGACTGAGGAGTGGAGGGAGAAACAGGCTGAGGAGTGGAGAGAGATACAGGGTGAGGAGTGGAGAGAGATACAGGGTGAGGAGTGGAGAGAGATACAGGGTGAGGAGTGGAGAGAGATACAGGGTGAGGAGTGGAGAGAGATACAGGGTGAGGAGTGGAGAGAGATACAGAGTGAGAATGGAGAGAGATACAGGGTGAGGTTGGTGAGAGATACAGACTGAGGTTGGAGAGAGATACAGGGTGAGGAGTGGAGAGAGATACAGGGTGAGGATGGAGAGAGATACAGGGTGAGGAGTGGAGAGAGATACAGAATGAGGAGTGGAGAGAGATACAGGGTGAGGATGGAGAGAGATACAGGGTGAGGATGGAGAGAAATACAAGGTGAGGAGTGGAGAGAGATACAGGGTGAGGAGTGGAGAGAGATACAGGGTGAGGAGTGGAGAGAGATACAGGGTGAGGAGTGGAGAGAGATACAGGGTGAGGAGTGGAGAGATATACTGACTGAGGAGTGGAGAGAGATACAGGGTGAGGAGTGGAGAGAGATACAGGGTGAGGAGTGGAGAGAGATACAGGCTGAGGAGTGGAGGGAGATACAGGCTGAGGCGTGGAGAGAGATACAGAGTGAGGAGTGGAGAGAGATACAGGGTGAGGATTGGAGAGAGATGCAGGGTGAGGATGGCGAAATACAGGGTGAGGAGCGGACAGAGATACAGGGTGAGCAGTGGAGAGCGATACAGGGTGAGAATGGTGACAGATACAGGGTTAGTAGGCGAGTAAGATATAGACTGAGGAGTTGAGAGAGATAAAGGGAGAGGATGGAGAGAGATACAGGGTGAGGAGTGGACAGAGATACAGGGTGAGCAGTGGACAGAGATACAGGGTGAGGATGGAGAGAGGTACAGGGTGAGGAGTGGAGAGAGATACAGACTGAGGAGTGGAGGGAGAAAATGGCTGAGGAGTGGAGAGAGATACAGGGTGAGGAGTGGAGAGAGATACAGGGTGAGGAGTGGAGAGAGGTACAGGGTGAGGAGTGGAGAGAGATACAGGGTGAGGAGTGGAGAGAGATACAGGGTGAGGAGTGGAGAGAGATACAGGGTGAGGATGGAGAGAGATACAGGGTGAGGTTGGAGAGAGATATAGACTGAGGTTGGAGAGAGATACAGAGTGAGGAGTGGAGAGAGATACAGGGTGAGGATGGAGACAGATACAGGGTGAGGAGTGGAGAGAGATACAGGGTGAGGAGTGGAGAGAGATACAGGGTGAGGATGGAGAGAGATACAGGGTGAGGATGGAGAGAGATACAGGGTGAGGAGTGGAGAGAGATACAGGGTGAGGATGGAGAGAGATACAGGGTGAGGAGTGGAGAGAGATACAGGGTGAGGAGTGGAGAGAGATACAGGGTGAGGAGTGGAGAGAGATACAGACTGAGGAGTGGAGAGAGATACAGGGTGAGGAGTGGAGAGAGATACAGGGTGAGGAGTGGAGAGAGATACAGGGTGAGGAGTGGAGAGAGATACAGGGTGAGGATGGAGAGAGATACAGGGTGAGGAGTGGAGAGAGATACAGGGTGAGGATGGAGAGAGATACAGGGTGAGGATGGAGAGAGGTACAGGGTGAGGAGTGGAGAGAGATACAGACTGAGGAGTGGAGAGAGATACAGGGTGAGGATGGAGAGAGATACAGGGTGAGGAGTGGAGAGAGATACAGGGTGAGGAGTGGAGAGAGATACAGGGTGAGGATGGAGAGAGATACAGGGTGAGGAGTGGAGAGAGATACAGACTGAGGTTGGAGAGAGATACAGACTGAGGTTGGAGAGATATATAGACTGTGGAGTGGAGAGAGATGCAGAGTGAGGAGTGGAGAGAGATACAGGGTGAGGATGGAGAGAGATACAGGGTGAGGAGTGGAGAGAGATACAGGGTGAGGATGGAGAGAGATACAGGGTGAGGAGTGGAGAGAGATACAGGGTGAGGAGTGGAGAGAGATACAGGGTGAGGATGGAGAGAGATACAGGGTGAGGAGTGGAGAGAGATACAGGGTGAGGAGTGGAGAGAGATACAGGGTGAGGAGTGGAGAGAGATACAGGGTGAGGAGTGGAGAGAGATACAGGGTGAGGAGTGGAGAGAGATACAGACTGAGGAGTGGAGGGAGGTACAGGGTGAGGAGTGGAGAGAGATACAGGGTGAGGAGTGGAGAGAGATACAGGGTGAGGAGTGGAGAGAGGATACAGGGTGAGGAGTGGAGAGAGATACAGGGTGAGGAGTGGAGAGAGATACAGGGTGAGGATGGAGAGAGATACAGGGTGAGGAGTGGAGAGAGATACAGGGTGAGGAGTGGAGAGAGATACAGGGTGAGGAGTGGAGAGAGATACAGGGTGAGGAGTGGAGAGAGATACAGGGTGAGGAGTGGAGAGAGATACAGGGTGAGGAGTGGAGAGAGATACAGGGTGAGGATGGAGAGGGATACAGACTGAGGTTGGAGAGTGGTACAGGGTGAGCAGTGGAGAGAGATACAGGGTGAGGATGGAGAGAGATACAGGGTGAGGAGTGGACAGAGATACAGGGTGAGCTAGGAGAGAGATACAGGGTGAGGATGCAGAGAGATACAGACTGAGGTTGGAGAGAGATATAGGGTGAGGAGTGGAGAGAGATACAGGGTGAGGAGTGGAGAGAGATACAGGGTGAGGATGGAGAGAGATACAGGGTGAGGTTGGAGAGAGGTACAGGGTGAGGAGTGGAGAGAGATACAGACTGAGGAGTGGAGGGAGATACAGGGTGAGGAGTGGAGAGAGATACAGGGTGAGGAGTGGAGAGAGATACAGTCTGAGGAGTGGAGAGAGATATACAGTGTGAGGAGTGGAGAGAGATACAGGGTGAGGAGTGGAGAGAGATACAGGGTGAGGAGTGGAGAGAGATACAGGGTGAGGAGTGGAGAGAGATACAGAGTGAGAATGGAGAGAGATACAGGGTGAGGTTGGTGAGAGATACAGACTGAGGTTGGAGAGAGATACAGGGTGAGGAGTGGAGAGAGATACAGGGTGAGGATGGAGAGAGATACAGGGTTAGGAGTGGAGAGTGATACAGAATGAGGAGTGCAGAGAGATAGAGAGAGAGATTGGAGAGAGATACAGGGTGAGGATGGAGGGAAATACAGGGTGAGGAGTGAAGAGAGATAGAGGGTGATGATGGAGAGAGATACAGGGTGAGGAGTGGAGAGACATACAGAGTGAGGATGGAGAGAAATACAGGGTGAGGAGTGGAGAGATATACTGACTGAGGAGTGGAGAGAGATACAGGGTGAGGAGTGGAGAGAGATACAGGGTGAGGAGTGGAGAGAGATACAGGCTGAGGAGTGGAGAGAGATACAGGGTGAGGAGTGGAGAGAGATACAGGGTGAGGAGTGGAGAGAGATACAGGGTGAGGAGTGGAGAGAGATACAGGGTGAGGATGGGGAGAGATACAGGGTGAGGAGTGGAGAGAGATACAGGGTGAGGAGTGGAGAGAGATACAGGGTGAGGATGGAGAGAGATACAGGGTGAGGAGTGGAGAGAGATACAGGGTGAGGATGGAGAGAGATACAGGGTGAGGATGGAGAGAGATACAGACTGAGGTTGGAGAGAGATACAGGGTGAGGAGTGGAGAGAGATGCAGGGTGAGGAGTGGAGAGAGATACAGGGTGATGAGTGAAGAAATATACAGGATGAGGATGGAGAGGGATACAGACGGAGGTTGGAGAGAGATACAGGGTGAGGGGACGAGAGAGATACAGGGTGAGGAGTGGAGAGAGATACAGGCTGAGGAGTGGAGAGAGATACAGGGTGAGGAGTGGAGAGAGATACACGGTGGGGATGGAGAGAGATACAGGGTGAGGATGGAGAGAGATACAGAATGAGGTTGGGGAGAGATACAGACTGAGGATGGAGAGAGATACAGGGTGAGGAGTGCAGAGAAATACAGAGTGAGGAGTGGAGAGAGATACAGTGTGGGGGGTGGCAGAGAGATACAGGGTGAGGAGTGGAGAGAGATGCAGGGTGAGGATGGCGAGAGATACAGGGTGAGGAGCGGACAGAGATACAGGGTGAGCAGTGGAGAGCGATACAGGGTGAGAATGGTGACAGATACAGGGTTAGTAGGCGAGTAAGATATAGACTGAGGAGTTGAGAGAGATAAAGGGAGAGGATGGAGAGAGATACAGGGTGAGGAGTGGACAGAGATACAGGGTGAGCAGTGGACAGAGATACAGGGTGAGGAAGGAGAGAGATACAGGGCGAGGATGGAGAGAGATACAGACTGTGGAGTGGAGAGAGATACAGGGTGAGGAGTGGAGAGAGATACAGGGTGAGGAGTGGAGAGAGATACAGGGTGAGGAGTGGAGAGAGATACAGGGTGAGGATGGAGAGAGATACAGGGTGAGGAGTGGAGAGAGATACAGGGTGAGGAGTGGAGAGAGATACAGAGTGAGGATGGAGAGAGATACAGGGTGAGGTTGGAGAGAGATACAGACTGAGGTTGGAGAGAGATACAGGGTGAGGAGTGGAGAGAGATACAGGGTGAGGATGGAGAGAGATACAGGGTGAGGAGTGGAGAGAGATACAGAATGAGGAGTGGAGAGAGATACAGTGTGAGGATGGAGAGAGATACAGGATGAGGATGGAGAGAGATACAGGGTGAGGAGTGGAGAGAGATACAGGGTGAGGATGGAGAGAGATACAGGGTGAGGAGTGGAGAGAGATACAGGGTGAGGAGTGGAGAGAGATACAGGGTGAGGAGTGGAGAGAGATACAGACTGAGGAGTGGAGAGAGATACAGGGTGAGGAGTGGAGAGAGATACAGGGTGAGGAGTGGAGAGAGATACAGGGTGAGGAGTGGAGAGAGATACAGGGTGAGGAGTGGAGAGAGATACAGGGTGAGGAGTGGAGAGAGATACAGGGTGAGGAGTGGAGAGAGATACAGGGTGAGGATGGAGAGAGATACAGGGTGAGGAGTGGAGAGAGATACAGGGTGAGGAGTGGAGAGAGATACAGGGTGAGGATGGAGAGAGATACAGGGTGAGGAGTGGAGAGAGATACAGGGTGAGGATGGAGAGAGATACAGGGTGAGGATGGAGAGAGATACAGACTGAGGATGGAGAGAGATACAGGGTGAGGAGTGGAGAGAGATGCAGGGTGAGGATGGAGAGAGATACAGGGTGATGAGTCAAGAAATATACAGGATGAGGATGGAGAGGGATACAGACGGAGGTTGGAGAGAGATACAGGGTGAGGGGACGAGAAAGATACAGGGTGAGGAAGGAGTGAGATACAGGGTGAGGAGTGGAGAGAGATACAGGGTGAGGAGTGGAGAGAGATACAGGGTGAGGATGGAGAGAGATACAGGGTGAGGAGTGGAGAGAGATACAGAATGAGGATGGAGAGAGATACAGACTGAGGATGGAGAGAGATACAGGGTGAGGAGTGGAGAGAGATACAGAGTGAGGAGTGGAGAGAGACACAGTGTGAGGAGTGGAGAGAGATACAGGGTGAGGAGTGGAGAGAGATACAGGGTGAGGATGGCGAGAGATACAGGGTGAGGAGCGGACAGAGATACAGGGTGAGCAGTGGAGAGCGATACAGGGTGAGAATGGTGACAGATACAGGGTTAGTAGGCGAGTAAGATATAGACTGAGGAGTTGAGAGAGATAAAGGGAGAGGATGGAGAGAGATACAGGGTGAGGAGTGGAGAGAGATACAGGGTGAGGAGTGGAGAGAGATATGGGTGAGGATGGAGAGAGATACAGTGTGAGGATGGAGAGAGATACAGACTGAGGAGTGCAGAGAGATACAGGGTGAGGATGGAGAGAGATACAGGGTGAGGAGTGGAGAGAGATACAGGGTGAGGAGTGGAGAGAGATACAGGGTGAGGAGTGGAGAGAGATACAGGGTGAGGAGTGGAGAGAGATACAGGGTGAGGATGGAGAGAGATACAGGGTGAGGTTGGAGAGAGATACAGACTGAGGTTGGAGAGATATATAGACTGAGGAGTGGAGAGAGATACAGGGTGAGGAGTGGAGAGAGATACAGGGTGAGGAGTGGAGAGAGATACAGAATGAGGAGTGGAGAGAGATACAGGGTGAGGATGGAGAGAGATACAGGGTGAGGATGGAGTGAAATACAAGGTGCGGAGTGGAGAGAGATACAGTGTGAGGAGTGTAGAGAGATACAGCGTGAGGTGTGGAGAGAGGTACAGAGTGAAGAGTGGAGAGAGATACAGGGTGAGGAGTGGAGAGAGATACAGACTGAGGAGTGGAGAGAGAGATACAGGGTGAGGAGTGGAGAGAGATACAGGGTGAGGAGTGGAGAGAGATACAGGGTGAGGAGTGGAGAGAGGTACAGGGTGAGGAGTGGAGAGAGGTACAGAGTGAGGAGTGGAGAGAGAGATACAGGGTGAGGAGTGGAGAGAGATCCAGGGTGAGGATGGAGAGAGATACAGGGTGAGGAGCAGACAGAGATACAGGGTGAGCAGTGGAGAGCGATACAGGGTGAGAATGGTGACAGATACAGGGTTAGTAGGCGAGTAAGATATAGACTGAGGAGTTGAGAGAGATAAAGGGAGAGGATGGAGAGAGATACAGGGTGAGGAGTGGACAGAGATACAGGGTGAGGAGTGGAGAGAGATACAGGGTGAGGATGGAGAGAGGTACAGGGTGAGGAGTGGAGAGAGATACAGACTGAGGAGTGGAGGGAGAAAATGGCTGAGGAGTGGAGAGAGATACAGGGTGAGGAGTGGAGAGAGATGCAGTCTGAGGAGTGGAGAGAGATACAGGGTGAGGAGTGGAGAGAGATACAGGGTGAGGAGTGGAGAGAGATACAGGGTGAGGAGTGGAGAGAGATACAGAGTGAGGATGGAGAGAGATACAGGGTGAGGTTGGAGAGATATATAGACTGAGGTTGGATTGGATACAGGGTGAGGAGTGGAGAGAGATACAGGAGTGAGGAGTGGAGAGAGATACAGGGTGAGGAGTGGAGAGAGATACAGAATGAGGAGTGGAGAGAGATACAGGGTGAGGATGGAGAGAGATACAGGGTGAGGATGGAGAGAGATACAGGGTGAGGAGTGGAGAGAGATACAGGGTGAGGATGGAGAGAGATACAGGGTGAGGAGTGGAGAGAGATACAGAGTGAGGAGTGGAGAGAGATACAGGGTGAGGAGTGGAGAGAGACACAGACTGAGGAGTGGACAGAGAGATACAGGGTGAGGAGTGGAGAGAGGTACAGGGTGAGGAGTGGAGAGAGGTACAGGGTGAGGAGTGGAGAGAGACACAGGGTGAGGAGTGGAGAGAGATACAGGGTGAGGAGTGGAGAGAGATACAGGGTGAGGAGTGGAGAGAGATACAGAGCGAGGATGGAGAGAGACACAGGGTGAGGAGTGGAGAGAGATACAGACTGAGAACTGGAGAGAGATACAGGGTGAGGATGGAGAGAGATACAGGGTGAGGAGTGGAGAGAGATACAGGGTGAGGAGTGGAGAGAGATACAGGGTGAGGATGGAGAGAGATACAAGGTGAGGATGGAGAGAGATACAGACTGAGGTTGGAGAGATACAGACTGAGGTTGGAGAGATATATAGACTGTGGAGTGGAGAGAGATGCAGAGTGAGGAGTGGAGAGAGATACAGTGTGAGGAGTGGAGAGAGATACAGGGTGAGGAGTGGAGAGAGATACAGGGTGAGGATGGAGAGAGAGATACAGGGTGAGGAGTGGAGAGAGATACAGGGTGAGGAGTGGAGAGAGATACAGGGTGAGGAGTGGAGAGAGATACAGGGTGAGGAGTGGCGAGAGATACAGACTGAGCAGTGGAGAGCGATACAGGGTGAGAATGGTGACAGATACAGGGTTAGTAGGCGAGTAAGATATAGACTGAGGAGTTAAGAGAGATAAAGGGAGAGGATGGAGAGAGATACAGGGTGAGGAGTGGACAGAGATACAGGGTGAGGAGTGGAGAGAGATACAGGGTGAGGTGTGGAGAGAGTTACAGGGTGAGAGATGGATCGAGATACAGACTGAAGAGTGGAGAGAGATACAGTTTGAGGAGTGGAGAGAGATACAGGGTGAGGATGGAGAGAGATATAAGGTGAGGATGGAGAGAGATACAGGGTGAGGATGGAGAGAGATACAGGGTGAGGAGTGGAGAGAGATACAGGGTGAGGAGTGGAGAGAGATACAGGGTGAGGATGGAGAGAGATACAGGGTGAGGATGGAGAGAGATACAGGGTGAGGATGGAGAGAGATACAAGGTGAGGAGTGGAGAGAGATACAGGGTGAGGATGGAGAGAGATACAGGGTGAGGATGGAGAGAGATACAGTGTGAGGATGGAGAGAGATACAGACTGAGGTTGGAGAGATATACAGACTGAGGAGTGGAGAGAGATACAGAGTGAGGAGTGGAGAGAGATACAGGGTGAGGAGTGGAGAGAGATACAGGGTGAGGATGGAGAGAGATACAGGGTGAGGAGTGGAGAGAGATACAGAATGAGGAGTGGAGAGAGATAGAGAGAGAGGTTGGAGAGAGATACAGGGTGAGGAGTGAAGAGAGATAGAGGGTGATGATGGAGAGAGATACAGGGTGAGGAGTGGAGAGAGATACAGGGTGAGGAGTGGAGAGAGATACAGGGTGAGGAGTGGAGAGAGATACAGACTGAGGAGTGGAGAGAGATACAGGCTGAGGAGTGGAGAGAGATACAGGGTGAGGAGTGGAGAGAGATACAGGGTGAGGAGTGGAGAGAGATACAGGGTGAGGAGTGGAGAGAGATACAGGGTGAGGAGTGGAGAGAGATACAGGGTGAGGATGGAGAGAGATACAGGGTGAGGATGGAGAGAGGTACAGGGTGAGGAGTGGAGAGAGATACAGACTGAGGAGTGGAGGGAGAAAATGGCTGAGGAGTGGAGAGAGATACAGGGTGAGGAGTGGAGAGAGATACAGGGTGAGGAATGGAGAGAGATACAGGGTGAGGATGGAGAGAGATACAGACTGAGGTTGGAGAGAGATACAGGGTGAGGAGTGGAGAGAGATACAGGGTGAGGATGGAGAGAGATACAGGGTGAGGAGTGAAGAAATATACAGGAGGAGGATGGAGAGCGATACAGACGGAGGTTGGAGAGAGATACAGGGTGAGGGGACGAGAGAGATACAGGGTGAGGAGTGGAGAGAGATACAGGGTGAGGAGTGGAGAGAGGTACAGGGTGAGGAGTGGAGAGAGATACAGGGTGAGGAGTGGAGAGAGATACAGGGTGAGGATGGAGAGAGATACAGACTGAGGTTGGAGAGATACAGACTGAGGTTGGAGAGAGATACAGGGTGAGGAGTGGAGAGAGATACAGAGTGAGGAGTGGAGAGAGATACAGTGTGAGGAGTGGAGAGAGATACAGGGTGAGGAGTGGAGAGAGATGCAGGGTGAGGATGGAGAGAGATACAGGGTGAGGAGTGGAGAGAGATACAGGGTGAGGAGTGGAGAGAGATACAGGGTGAGGAATGGAGACAGATACAGGGTTAGTAGGCGAGCAAGATATAGACTGAGGAGTGGAGAGAGATACAGGGTGAGGATGGAGAGAGATACAGGGTGAGGAGTGGAGAGAGATACAGGGTGAGGAGTGGAGAGAGATACAGGGTGAGGATGGAGAGAGATACAGGGTGAGGAGTGGAGAGATATACAGACTGAGGAGTGGAGAGAGATACAGGGTGAGGAGTGGAGAGAGATACAGGGTGAGGATGGAGAGAGATACAGGGTGAGGATGGAGAGAGATACAGGGTGAGGATGGAGAGAGATACAGGGTGAGGAGTGGAGAGAGATACAGGGTGAGGAGTGCAGAGAGATACAGAGTGAGTGTGGAGAGAGATACAGGGTGAGGTTGGAGAGAGATACAGACTGAGGTTGGAGAGATATATAGACTGTGGTGTGGAGAGAGATGCAGAGTGAGGAGTGGAGACATATACAGGGTGAGGATGGAGACAGATACAGAATGAGGAGTGGAGAGTGATAGAGCATGAGGATGGAGAGAGATACAGGGTGAGGAGTGGAGAGAGGTACAGAGTGAGGAGTGGAGAGAGATACAGGGTGAGGATGGAGAGAAATACAGGGTGAGGAGTGGAGAGAGATACAGACTGAGGAGTGGAGAGAGATACAGCGTGAGGAGTGGAGAGAGGTACAGACTGAGGAGTGGAGAGAGATACAGGGTGAGGAGTGGAGAGAGATACAGGGTGAGGAGTGGAGAGAGATACAGGGTGAGGAGTGGAGAGAGATACAGGGTGAGGAGTGGAGAGAGATACAGGGTGAGGAGTGGAGAGAGATACAGGGTGAGGAGTGGAGAGAGATACAGGGTGAGGATGGAGAGAAATACAGGGTGAGGAGTGGAGAAATATACAGGGTGAGCAGTGGAGAGCGATACAGGGTGAGAATGGTGACAGATACAGGGTTAGTAGGCGAGTAAGATATAGACTGAGGAGTTGAGAGAGATAAAGGGAGAGGATGGAGAGAGATACAGGGTGAGGAGTGGACAGAGATACAGGGTGAGCAGTGGACAGAGATACAGGGTGAGGATGGAGAGAGATACAGGGTGAGGATGGAGAGAGATACAGACTGAGGAGTGGAGAGAGATACAGGGTGAGGAGTGGAGAGAGATACAGGGTGAGGATGGAGAGAGATACAGGGTGAGGATGGAGAGAGATACAGGGTGAGGATGGAGAGAGATACAGGGTGAGGAGTGGAGAGAGATACAGGGTGAGGAGTGGAGAGAGATACAGGGTGAGGATGGAGAGAGATACAGGGTGAGGTTGGAGAGAGATACTGAGGTTGGAGAGAGATACAGGGTGAGGAGTGGAGAGAGATACAGGGTGAGGAGTGGAGAGAGATACAGGGTGAGGAGTGGAGAGAGATACAGAATGAGGAGTGGAGAGAGATACAGGGTGAGGATGGAGAGAGATACAGGGTGAGGATGGAGAGAGATACAGGGTGAGGAGTGGAGAGAGATACAGGGTGAGGATGGAGAGAGATACAGGGTGAGGAGTGGAGAGAGATACAGAGTGAGGAGTGGAGAGAGATACAGGGTGAGGAGTGGAGAGAGATACAGACTGAGGAGTGGAGAGAGAGATACAGGGTGAGGAGTGGAGAGAGATACAGGGTGAGGAGTGGAGAGAGATGCAGTCTGAGGAGTGGAGAGAGGTACAGGGTGAGGAGTGGAGAGAGGTACAGAGTGAGGAGTGGAGAGAGACACAGGATGAGGAGTGGAGAGAGAGATACAGGGTGAGGATGGAGAGAGATACAGGGTGAGGAGCGGACAGAGATACAGGGTGAGCAGTGGAGAGCGATACAGGGTGAGAATGGTGACAGATACAGGGTTAGTAGGCGAGTAAGATATAGACTGAGGAGTTGAGAGAGATAAAGGGAGAGGATGGAGAGAGATACAGGGTGAGGAGTGGACAGAGATACAGGGTGAGGAGTGGAGAGAGATACAGGGTGAGGATGGAGAGAGATACAGGGTGAGGATGGAGAGAGATACAGGGTGAGGAGTGGAGAGAGATGCAGTGTGAGGAGTGGAGAGAGATGCAGTGTGCGGAGTGGACAGAGATACAGGGTGAGGAGTGGAGAGAGATACAGGGTGAGAATGGTGACAGATACAGGGTTAGTAGGCGAGTAAGATATAGACTGAGGAGTTGAGAGAGATAAAGGGAGAGGATGGAGAGAGATACAGGGTGAGGATGGAGAGAGATACGGGGTGAGGATGGAGAGAGATACAGGGTGAGGATGGAGAGAGATACAGTGTGAGGATGGAGAGAGATACAGACTGAGGAGTGCAGAGAGATACAGGGTGAGGAGTGGAGAGAGATACAGGGTGAGGAGTGGAGAGAGATACAGGGTGAGGAGTGGAGAGAGATACAGGGTGAGGAGTGGAGAGAGATACAGGGTGAGGAGTGGAGAGAGATACAGGGTGAGGAGTGGAGAGAGATACAGAGTGAGGATGGAGAGAGATACAGACTGAGGTTGGAGAGATATATAGACTGTGGTGTGGAGAGAGATGCAGAGTGTGGAGTGGAGACATATACAGGGTGAGGATGGAGACAGATACAGGGTGAGGAGTGGATAGAGATACAGGGTGAGGATGGAGAGAGATAGAGGGTGAGGATGGAGAGAGATACAGGGTGAGGAGTGGAGAGAGATACAGGGTGAGGAGTGGAGAGAGATACAGGGTGAGGATGGAGAGAGATACAGGGTGAGGAGTGGAGAGAGATACAGAGTGAGGAGTGGAGAGAGATACAGCGTGAGGTGTGGAGAGAGATACAGACTGAGGAGTGGAGAGAGATACAGGGTGAGGAGTGGAGAGAGATACAGGGTGAGGAGTGGAGAGAGATACAGGGTGAGGAGTGGAGAGAGGTACAGGGTGAGGAGTGGAGAGAGGTACAGAGTGAGGAGTGGAGAGAGACACAGGATGAGGGGTGAGAGAGAGATACAGGGTGAGGATGGAGAGAGATACAGGGTGAGGAGTGGAGAGAGATACAGACTGAGGAGTGGAGAGAGATACAGGGTGAGGATGGAGAGAGATACAGGGTGAGGAGTGGAGAGAGATACAGGGTGAGGAGTGGAGAGAGATACAGGGTGAGGAGTGGAGAGAGATACAGGGTGAGGATGGAGAGAGATACAGACTGAGGTTGGGAGAGATACAGACTGAGGATGGAGAGAGATACAGGGTGAGGAGTGCAGAGAGATACAGAGTGAGGAGTGGAGAGAGATACAGTGTGGGGGGCAGAGAGATACATGGTGAGGAGTGGAGAGAGATACAGGGTGAGGATGGAGAAAGATACAGGGTGAGGAGTGGACAGAGATACAGGGTGAGCAGTGGAGAGAGATACAGGGTGAGAAGTGGAGAGAGATACAGGGTGAGGAGTGGCGAGAGATACAGACTGAGCAGTGGAGAGCGATACAGGGTGAGAATGGTGACAGATACAGGGTTAGTAGGCGAGTAAGATATAGACTGAGGAGTTAAGAGAGATAAAGGGAGAGGATGGAGAGAGATACAGGGTGAGGAGTGGACAGAGATACAGGGTGAGGAGTGGAGAGAGATACAGGGTGAGGAAGGAGAGAGATACAGGGTGAGGATGGAGAGAGATACAGACTGAGGAGTGGAGAGAGATACAGGGTGAGGAGTGGAGAGAGATACAGGGTGAGGAGTGGAGAGAGATACAGGGTGAGGATGGAGAGAGATACAGGGTGAGGAGTGGAGAGAGATACAGGGTGAGGAGTGGAGAGAGATACAGGGTGAGGAGTGGAGAGAGATACAGGGTGAGGATGGAGAGAGATACAGGGTGAGGAGTGGAGAGAGATACAGGGTGAGGAGTGGAGAGAGATACAGGGTGAGGATGGAGAGAGATACAGGGTGAGGAGTGGAGAGAGATACAGACTGAGGTTGGGGAGAGATACAGACTGAGGATGGAGAGAGATACAGGGTGAGGAGTGCAGAGAAATACAGAGTGAGGAGTGGAGAGAGATACAGTGTGGGGGGGGGGGCAGAGAGATACAGGGTGAGGAGTGGAGAGAGATACAGGGTGAGGATGGAGAGAGATACAGGGTGAGGAGTGGAGAGAGATACAGGGTGAGGAGTGCAGAGAGATACAGAGTGAGGAGTGGAGAGAGATACAGGGTGAGAAGTGGAGAGAGATACAGACTGAGGAGTGGAGAGAGATACAGGGTGAGGATGGAGAGAGATACAGGGTGAGGATGGAGAGAGATACAGGGTGAGGAGTGGAGAGAGATACAGGGTGAGGATGGAGAGAGATACAGGGTGAGGAGTGGAGAGAGATACAGGGTGAGGAGTGGAGAGAGATACAAGGTGAGGATGGAGAGAGTTACAGGGTGAGAAATGAATCGAGATACAGACTGAAGAGTGGAGAAAGATACAGGTTGAGGAGTGGAGAGAGATACAGGGTGAGGATGGAGAGAGATACAGGGTGAGGATGGAGAGAGATACAGGGTGAGGATGGAGAGAGATACAGGGTGAGGAGTGGAGAGAGATACAGGGTGAGGAGTGGAGAGAGATACAGGGTGAGGATGGAGAGAGATACAGGGTGAGGAGTGGAGAGAGATACAGGGTGAGGAGTGGAGAGAGATACAGGGTGAGGAGTGGAGAGAGATACAGGGTGAGGATGGAGAGAGATACAGGGTGAGGATAGAGAGAGATACAGAGTGAGAATGCAGAGAGATACAGACTGAGGTTGGAGAGAGATACAGGGTGAGGAGTGGAGGGAGATACAGTGTGAGGGTAGAGAGAGATACAGGGTGAGGAGTGGAGAGAGATACAGGGTGAGGAGTGGAGAGAGATACAGACTGAGGAGTGGAGAAAGATACAGAGTAAGAATGGAGAGAGATACAGGTTGAGGTTGGGGAGAGATAGAGACTGAGGTTGGAGAGAGATACAGGGTGAGTGGTGGAGAGAGATACAGGGTGAGGATGGAGAGAAATACAGGGTTAGGAGTGGAGAGAGATACAGGGTGAGGAGTGGAGAGAGATACAGAGTGAGGATGGAGAGAGATACAGGGTGAGGATGGAGAGAGATACAGGGTGAGGAGTGGAGAGAGATACAGGGTGAGGATGGAGAGAGGTACAGGGTGAGGAGTGGAGAGAGATACAGACTGAGGAGTGGAGGGAGAAAATGGCTGAGGAGTGGAGAGAGATACAGGGTGAGGAGTGGAGAGAGATACAGTCTGAGGAGTGGAGAGAGAAACAGGCTGAGGAGTGGAGAGAGATACAGGGTGAGGAGTGGAGAGAGATGCAGGGTGAGGAGTGGAGAGAGGTACAGGGTGAGGATGGAGAGAGATACAGGGTGAGGAGTGGAGAGAGATACAGACTGAGGACTGGAGAGAGATACAGGGTGAGGATGGAGAGAGATACAGGGTGAGGAGTGGAGAGAGATACAGGGTGAGGAGTGGAGAGAGATACAGGGTGAGGATGGAGAGAGATACAGGGTGAGGATGGAGAGAGATACAGACTGAGGTTGGAGAGATACAGACTGAGGTTGGAGAGATATATAGACTGAGGAGTGGAGAGAAATACAGAGTGAGGAGTGGAGAGAGATACAGTGTGGGGGGGGCAGAGAGATACAGGGTGAGGAGTGGAGAGAGATGCAGGGTGAGGATGGCGAAATACAGGGTGAGGAGCGGACAGAGATACAGGGTGAGCAGTGGAGAGAGATACAGGGTGAGGAGTGGAGAGAGATACAGGGTGAGGAGTGGCGAGAGATACAGACTGAGCAGTGGAGAGCGATACAGGGTGAGAATGGTGACAGATACAGGGTTAGTAGGCGAGTAAGATATAGACTGAGGAGTTAAGAGAGATAAAGGGAGAGGATGGAGAGAGATACAGGGTGAGGAGTGGAGAGAGATACAGGGTGAGGAGTGGAGAGAGATACAGGGTGAGGAAGGAGAGAGATACAGGGTGAGGATGGAGAGAGATACAGACTGAAGAGTGGAGAGAGATACAGGTTGAGGAGTGGAGAGAGATACAGGGTGAGGAGTGGAGAGAGATACAGGGTGAGGAGTGGAGAGAGATACAGGGTGAGGAGTGGAGAGAGATACAGGGTGAGGAGTGGAGAGAGATACAGGGTGAGGAGTGGAGAGAGATACAGGGTGAGGATGGAGAGAGATACAGGGTGAGGACTGGAGAGAGATACAGGGTGAGGATGGAGAGAGATACAGGGTGAGGAGTGGAGAGAGATACAGGGTGAGGATGGAGAGAGATACAAGGTGCGGAGTGCAGAGAGATACAGAGTGAGGAATGGAGAGAGATACAGACTGAGGTTGGAGAGAGATACAGGGTGAGGAGTGGAGAGAGATACAGTGTGAGGAGTGGAGCCAGGTACAGGGTGAGGAGTGGAGAGAGGTACAGAGTGAGGAGTGGAGAGAGACACAGAATAAGGGGTGGAGAGAGACACAGAATAAGGAGTGGAGAGAGATACAGAGAGAGGTTGGAGAGAGATACAGGGTGAGGATGGAGAGAGATACAGGGTGAGGAGTGGAGAGAGATACAGGGTGAGGATGGAGAGAGATACAGGGTGAGGAGTGGAGAGAGATACAGGGTGAGGAGTGGAGAGAGATACAGGGTGAGGAGTGGAGAGAGATACAGACTGAGGAGTGGAGGGAGGTACAGGGTGAGGAGTGGAGAGAGATACAGGGTGAGGAGTGGAGAGAGATACAGTCTGAGGAGTGGAGAGAGATACAGGGTGAGGAGTGGAGAGAGGTACAGGGTGAGGAGTGGAGAGAGATACAGGGTGAGGAGTGGAGAGAGATACAGGGTGAGGATGGAGAGAGATACAGGGTGAGGAGTGGAGAGAGATACAGACTGAGGAGTGGAGAGAGATACAGGGTGAGGACTGGAGAGAGATACAGGCTGAGGAGTGGAGAGAGATACAGAGTGAGAATGGAGAGAGATACAGGGTGAGGATGGTGAGAGATACAGACTGAGGTTGGGGAGAGATACAGGGTGAGGAGTGGAGAGAGATGCAGGGTGAGGATGGAGAGAGATACAGGGTGAGGAGTGGAGAGAGATACAGGTGAGGATGGAGGAGTGGAGAGAGATACAGGGTGAGGAGTGGAGAGAGATACAGGGTGAGGGGACGAGAGAGATACAGGGTGAGGAAGGAGTGAGATACAGGGTGAGGAGTGGAGAGAGATACAGGGTGAGGAGTGGAGAGAGATACACGGTGGGGATGGAGAGAGATACAGGGTGAGGATGGAGAGAGATACAGAATGAGGTTGGGGAGAGATACAGACTGAGGATGGAGAGAGATACAGGGTGAGGAGTGCAGAGAGATACAGAGTGAGGAGTGGAGAGAGATACAGTGTGGGGGGCAGAGAGATACAGGGTGAGGAGTGGAGAGAGATGCAGGGTGAGGATGGAGAGATACAGGGTGAGGAGTGGACAGAGATACAGGGTGAGCAGTGGAGAGCGATACAGGGTGAGAATGGTGACAGATACAGGGTTAGTAGGCGAGTAAGATATAGACTGAGGAGTTGAGGGAGATAAAGGGAGAGGATGGAGAGAGATACAGGGTGAGGAGTGGACAGAGATACAGGGTGAGCAGTGGAGAGAAATACAGGGTGAGGATGGAGAGCGATACAAGGTAAGGATGGAGAGAGATACAGACTGAGGAGTGGAGAGAGATACAGGGTGAGGAGTGGAGAGAGATACAGGGTGAGGAGTGGAGAGAGATACAGGGTGAGGAGTGGAGAGAGATACAGGGTGAGGAGTGGAGAGAGATACAGGGTGAGGAGTGGAGAGAGATACAGAGTGAGGATGGAGAGAGATACAGACTGAGGTTGGGAGAGATACAGACTGAGGTTGGAGAGATATATAGACTGAGGAGTGGAGAGAGATGCAGAGTGAGGAGTGGAGAGAGATTCAGGGTGAGGACGGGAGAGAGATACAGAATGAGGAGTGGAGAGAGATAGAGCATGAGGATGGAGAGAGATACAGGGTGAGGAGTGGAGAGAGGTACAGAGTGAGGAGTGGAGAGAGACACAGGATGACGGGTGGAGAGAGATACAGGGTGAGGAGTGGAGAGAGATACAGAGTGAGGAGTGGAGAGAGATACAGGGTGAGGAGTGGAGAGAGATACAGACTGAGGAGTGGAGAGAGATACAGGATGAGGAGTGGAGAGAGATACAGGGTGAGGAGTGGAGAGAGATGCAGTCTGAGGAGTGGAGAGAGGTACAGGGTGAGGAGTGGAGAGAGGTACAGAGTGAGGAGTGGAGAGAGATACAGGGTGAGCATTGGAGAGAGATACAGGGTGAGGATGGAGAAATACAGGGTGAGGAGCGGAGAGAGATACAGGGTGAGGAGTGGAGAGAGATACAGGGTGAGGATGGAGAGAGATACAGGGTGAGGAGTGGAGAGAGATACAGACTGAGGAGTGGAGAGAGATACAGGGTGAGGATGGAGAGAGATACAGGGTGAGGAGTGGAGAGAGATACAGGGTGAGGAGTGGAGAGAGATACAGGGTGAGGAAGGAGAGAGATACAGGGTGAGGATGGAGAGAGATACAGACTGAGGAGTGGAGAGAGATACAGGGTGAGGATGGAGAGAGATACAGGGTGAGGAGTGGAGAGAGATACAGGGTGAGGATGGAGAGAGATACAGGGTGAGGATGGAGAGAGATACAGGGTGAGGAGTGGAGAGAGATACAGGGTGAGGAGTGGAGAGAGATACAGAGTGAGAATGGAGAGAGATACAGGGTGAGGTTGGGGAGAGATAGAGACTGAGGTTGGAGAGAGATACAGGGTGAGGAGTGGAGAGAGATACAGGGTGAGGAGTGGAGAGAGATACAGGGTGAGAATGGAGAGAGATACAGGGTGAGGAGTGGAGAGAGATACAGGGTGAGGAGTGGAGAGAGATACAGGGTGAGGATGGAGAGAGATACAGGGTGAGGAGTGGAGAGAGATACAGAGTGAGGAGTGTAGAGAGATACAGGGTGAGGTGTGGAGAGATACAGACTGAGGAGTGGAGAGAGATACAGGGTGAGGAGTGGAGAGAGATACAGGGTGAGGAGTGGAGAGAGATACAGGCTGAGGAGTGGAGGGAGATACAGGCTGAGGCGTGGAGAGAGATACAGAGTGAGGAGTGGAGAGAGATACAGGGTGAGGATTGGAGAGAGATACAGGGTGAGGATGGAGAGAGATACAAGGTGAGGAGTGGAGAGAGATACAGGGTGAGGAGTGGAGAGAGATACAGGGTGAGAAGTGGTGAGAGATACAGGGTGAGAATGGTAGAAATACAGACTGAGGAGTGGAGAGAAATACAGGGTGAGGATGGAGAGAGATACAGGGTGAGGAGTGGAGAGAGATACAGGGTGAGGAGTGGAGAGAGATACAGGGTGAGGATGGAGAGAGATACAGGGTGAGGAGTGGAGAGAGATACAGGGTGAGGATTGGAGAGAGATACAGGGTGAGGATGGAGAGAGATACAGGGTGAGGAGTGGAGAGAGATACAGGGTGAGGAGTGGAGAGAGATACAGGGTGAGGATGGAGACAGATACAGGGTTAGTAGGCGAGTAAGATATAGACTGAGGAGTTGAGAGAGATAAAGGGAGAGGATGGAGAGAGATACAGGGTGAGGAGTGGACAGAGATACAGGGTGAGCAGTGGACAGAGATACAGGGTGAGGAAGGAGAGAGATACAGGGCGAGGATGGAGAGAGATACAGACTGAAGAGTGGAGAGAGATACAGGGTGAGGATGGAGAGAGATACAGGGTGAGGATGGAGAGAGATACAGGGTGAGGATGGAGCGAGGTACAGGGTGAGGATGGAGAGAGATACAGGGTGAGGAGTGGAGACAGATACAGGGTGAGGAGTGGAGAGAGATACAGAGTAAGAATGGAGAGAGATACAGGGTGAGGTTGGGGAGAGATAGAGACTGAGGTTGGAGAGAGATACAGGGTGAGGAGTGGAGAGAGATACAGGGTGAGGATGGAGAGAGATTCAGGGTGAGGACGGGAGAGAGATACAGAATGAGGAGTGGAGAGAGATAGAGCATGAGGATGGAGAGAGATACAGGGTGAGGAGTGGAGAGAGATACAGGGTGAGGAGTGGAGAGAGATACAGGGTGACGGATGGAGAGAGATACAGGGTGAGGAGTGGAGAGAGATACAGAGTGAGGATGGAGAGAGATACAGGGTGAGGAGTGGAGAGAGATACAGACTGAGGAGTGGAGAGAGATACAGGGTGAGGAGTGGAGAGAGATACAGGGTGAGGAGTGGAGAGAGATACAGGGTGAGGAGTGGAGAGAGGTACAGGGTGAGGAGTGGAGAGAGGTACAGAGTGAGGAGTGGAGAGAGATACAGGTTGAGGATTGGAGAGAGATACAGGGTGAGGATGGAGAGAGATACAGGGTGAGGAGTGGAGAGAGATACAGACTGAGGAGTGGAGAGAGATACAGGGTGAGGATGGAGAGAGATACAGGGTGAGGAGTGGAGAGAGATACAGGGTGAGGAGTGGAGAGAGATACAGGGTGAGGATGGAGAGAGATACAGGGTGAGGAGTGGAGAGAGATACAGACTGAGGTTGGGGAGAGATACAGACTGAGGATGGAGAGAGATACAGGGTGAGGAGTGCAGAGAGATACAGAGTGAGGAGTGGAGAGAGATACAGTGTGGGGGGCAGAGAGATACATGGTGAGGAGTGGAGAGAGATGCAGGGTGAGGATGGAGAGATACAGGGTGAGGAGCGGACAGAGATACAGGGTAAGCAGTGGAGAGAGATACAGGGTGAGGAGTGGAGAGAGAAACAGGGTGAGGAGTGGCGAGAGATACAGACTGAGCAGTGGAGAGCGATACAGGGTGAGAATGGTGACAGATACAGGGTTAGTAGGCGAGTAAGATATAGACTGAGGAGTTAAGAGAGATAAAGGGAGAGGATGGAGAGAGATACAGGGTGAGGAGTGGACAGAGATACAGGGTGAGCAGTGGACAGAGATACAGGGTGAGGAAGGAGAGAGATACAGGGCGAGGATGGAGAGAGATACAGACTGAAGAGTGGAGAGAGATACAGGGTGAGGATGGAGAGAGATACAGGGTGAGGATGGAGAGAGATACAGGGTGAGGATGGAGAGAGATACAGGGTGAGGATGGAGAGAGATACAGGGTGAGGAGTGGAGAGAGATACAGGGTGAGGAGTGGAGAGAGATACAGGGTGAGGACTGGAGAGAGATACAGGCTGAGGAGTGGAGAGAGATACAGGGTGAGGAGTGGAGAGAGATACACGGTGGGGATGGAGAGAGATACAGGGTGAGGATGGAGAGAGATACAGAATGAGGTTGGGGAGAGATACAGACTGAGGATGGAGAGAGATACAGGGTGAGGAGTGCAGAGAAATACAGAGTGAGGAGTGGAGAGAGATACAGTGTGGGGGGGGCAGAGAGATACAGGGTGAGGAGTGGAGAGAGATGCAGGGTGAGGATGGCGAAATACAGGGTGAGGAGCGGACAGAGATACAGGGTGAGCAGTGGAGAGAGATACAGGGTGAGGAGTGGAGAGAGATACAGGGTGAGGAGTGGAGAGAGATACAGGGTGAGCAGTGGAGAGAGATACAGGGTGAGGATGGGAGAGATACAGGGTGAGGATGGAGAGAGATACAGGGTGAGGAGTGGAGAGAGATACAGGGTGAGGATGGAGAGAGATACAGGGTGAGGAGTGGACAGAGATACAGGGTGAGCAGTGGACAGAGATACAGGGTGAGGAAGGAGAGAGATACAGGGCGAGGATGGAGAGAGATACAGACTGAAGAGTGGAGAGAGATACAGGGTGAGGATGGAGAGAGATACAGGGTGAGGATGGAGAGAGATACAGGGTGAGGATGGAGCGAGGTACAGGGTGAGGATGGAGAGAGATACAGGGTGAGGAGTGGAGACAGATACAGGGTGAGGAGTGGAGAGAGATACAGGGTGAGGATGGAGAGGGATACAAGGTGAGGACTGGAGAGGGATTCAGGGTGAGGATGGAGAGAGATACAGGGTCGTGAGGAGTGGAGAGAGATACAGCGTGAGGATGGAGAGAGATACAGGGTGAGGATAGAGAGAGATACAGAGTGAGAATGCAGAGAGATACAGACTGAGGTTGGAGAGAGATACAGGGTGAGGAGTGGAGGGAGATACAGTGTGAGGGTAGAGAGAAATACAGGGTGAGGAGTGGAGAGAGATACAGGGTGAGGAGTGGAGAGAGATACAGACTGAGGAGTGGAGAAAGATACAGAGTAAGAATGGAGAGAGATACAGGTTGAGGTTGGGGAGAGATAGAGACTGAGGTTGGAGAGAGATACAGGGTGAGTGGTGGAGAGAGATACAGGGTGAGGATGGAGAGAAATACAGGGTTAGGAGTGGAGAGTGATACCGAATGAGGAGTGCAGAGAGATAGAGAGAGAGGATGGAGAGAGATACAGGGTGAGGATGGAGGGAAATACAGGGTGAGGAGTGAAGAGAGATAGAGGGTGATGATGGAGAGAGATACAGGGTGAGGAGTGGAGAGAGATACTGACTGAGGAGTGGAGAGAGATACAGGGTGAGGAGTGGAGAGAGATACAGGCTGAGGAGTGGAGGGAGATACAGGCTGAAGCGTGGAGAGAGATACAGAGTGAGGAGTGGAGAGAGATAGAGGGTGAGGATTGGAGAGAGGTACAGGGTGAGGCTGGAGAGAGATACAGGGTGAGGAGTGGAGAGAGATACAGACTGAGGAGTGGAGAGAGATACAGGGTGAGGACTGGAGAGAGATACAGGCTGAGGAGTGGAGAGAGATACAGAGTGAGGAGTGAAGAGAGATACAGGGCGAGGATGGATAAACCTACAGGGTGAGGATGGAGAGAGGTACAGTGTGAGGATGGTGAGCGATACAGGGTGAGGAGTGGAGAGAGATACAGGGTGAGAATGGAGAAGGATACAGACTGAGGTTGGAGAGTGGTACAGGGTGAGCAGTGGAGAGAGATACAGAGTGAAGATGGAAAGAGATACAGGATGAGGATGGAGAGAGATACAGGGTGAGCTAGGAGAGAGATACAGGGTGAGGATGCAGAGAGATACAGACTGAGGTTGGAGAGAGATACAGGGTGAGGAGTGGAGAGAGATATGGGGTGAGGAATGGAGAAAGATACCGGGTGAGGATGGAGAGGGATACAGACTGAGGTTGGAGAGAGGTACAGGGTGAGGAGTGGAGAGAGATACAGGGTGAGGATGGAGAGAGATACAGGGTGAGGATTGGAGAGAGATACAGGGTGAGGTGTGGAGAGAGATACAGGGGGAGGATGGAGAGATATACAGGGTGAGGATGGAGAGAGATACAGGGTGAGGAGTGGATAGAGATACAGGGTGAGGATGGAGAGAGATACAGGGTGAGGAGTGGAGAGAGATACAGAATGAGGAGTGGAGAGAGATACAGGGTGAGGATGGAGTGAGATACAGGGTGAGGATGGAGAGAGATACAGGGTGAGGAGTGGAGAGAGATACAGAGTAAGAATGGAGAGAGATACAGGGTGAGGTTGGGGAGAGATAGAGACTGAGGTTGGAGAGAGATACAGGGTGAGGAGTGGAGAGAGATACAGGGTGAGGATGGAGAGAGATACAGGGTTAGGAGTGGAGAGCGATACAGAATGAGGGGTGCATAGAGATAGAGAGAGAGGATGGAGAGAGATACAGGGTGAGGATGGAGGGAATTACAGGGTGAGGAGTAAAGAGAGATAGAGGGTGATGATGGAGAGAGATACAGGGTGAGGAGTGGAGAGACATACAGAGTGAGGATGGAGAGAAATACAGGGTGAGGAGTGGAGAGATATACTGACTGAGGAGTGGAGAGAGATACAGGGTGAGGAGTGGAGAGAGATACAGCGTGAGGAGTGGAGAGAGATACAGGCTGAGGAGTGGAGGGAGATACAGGCTGAGGCGTGGAGAGAGATACAGAGTGAGGAGTGGAGAGAGATACAGGGTGAGGATTGGAGAGAGATGCAGGGTGAGGATGGCGAAATACAGGGTGAGGAGCGGACAGAGATACAGGGTGAGCAGTGGAGAGCGATACAGGGTGAGGATGGAGAGAGATACAGGGTGAGGAGTGGAGAGAGATACAGGCTGAGGAGTGAGAGAGATACAGGGTGAGGATGGAGAGAGATACAGGGTGAGGATGGAGAGAGATACAGGGTGAGGATGGAGAGAGATATGGGTGAGGATGGAGAGAGATACAGTGTGAGGATGGAGAGAGATACAGACTGAGGAGTGCAGAGAGATACAGGGTGAAGATGGAGAGAGATACAGGGTGAGGATGGAGTGAGATACAGGGTGAGGAGTGGAGAGAGATACAGGGTGAGGATGGAGAGAGATACAGGGTGAGGAGTGGAGAGAGATACAGGGTGAGGAGTGGAGAGAGATACAGAGTGAGGATGGAGAGAGATACAGGGTGAGGTTGGGGAGAGATAGAGACTGAGGTTGGAGAGAGATACAGGGTGAGGAGTGGAGAGAGATACCGAATGAGGAGTGCAGAGAGATAGAGGGAGAGAATGGAGAGAGATACAGGGTGAGGATGGAGGGAAATACAGGGTGAGGAGTGAAGAGAGATACAGGGTGAGGATGGAGAGAGATACAGGGTGAGGAGTGGAGAGAGATACAGAGTGAGGAGTGGAGAGAGATACAGGGTGAGGAGTGGAGAGATATACTGACTGAGGAGTGGAGAGAGATACAGGGTGAGGAGTGGAGAGAGATACAGGGTGAGGAGTGGAGAGAGATACAGGCTGAGGAGTGGAGGGAGATACAGGCTGAGGCGTGGAGAGAGATATAGAGTGAGGAGTGGAGAGAGATACAGGGTGAGGATTGGAGAGAGATGCAGGGTGAGAATGGCGAAATACAGGGTGAGGAGCGGACAGAGATACAGGGTGAGCAGTGGAGAGCGATACAGGGTGAGGATGGAGAGAGATACAGGGTGAGTAGGCGAGAGATATAGACTGAGGAGTTGAGAGAGATACAGGGTGAGGATGGAGAGAGATACAGGGTGAGGAGTGGAGAGAGATACAGGGTGAGCAGTGGACAGAGATACAGGGTGAGGAAGGAGAGAGATACAGGGCGAGGATGGAGAGAGATACAGGGTGAGGATTGGAGAGAGATGCAGGGTGAGAATGGCGAAATACAGGGTGAGGAGCGGACAGAGATACAGGGTGAGCAGTGGAGAGCGATACAGGGTGAGAATGGTGACAGATACAGGGTTAGTAGGCGAGTAAGATATAGACTGAGGAGTTGAGAGAGATAAAGGGTGAGGATGGAGAGAGATACAGGGTGAGGAGTGGAGAGAGATACAGGGTGAGGAGTGGAGAGAGATACAGGGTGAGGATGGAGAGAGATACAGGGTGAGGAGTGGAGAGAGATACAGACTGAGGAGTGGAGAGAGATACAGGGTGAGGAGTGGAGAGAGATACAGGGTGAGGAGTGGAGAGAGATACAGGGTGAGGATGGAGAGAGATACAGGGTGAGGATGGAGAGAGATACAGGGTGAGGAGTG
Source organism: Mobula hypostoma (assembly GCF_963921235.1). Classification (NCBI taxonomy): domain Eukaryota; kingdom Metazoa; phylum Chordata; class Chondrichthyes; order Myliobatiformes; family Myliobatidae; genus Mobula; species Mobula hypostoma. The sequence goes on from NC_086109.1 coordinate 81,178,995, forward strand.
GAGAGAGATACAGGGTGAGGAGTGGAGAGAGATACAGAGTAAGAATGGAGAGAGATACAGGGTGAGGTTGGGGAGAGATAGAGACTGAGGTTGGAGAGAGATACAGGGTGAGGAGTGGAGAGAGATACAGGGTGAGGATGGAGAGAGATACAGGGTTAGGAGTGGAGAGTGATACAGGGTGAGGAGTGCAGAGAGATAGAGGGAGAGGATGGAGAGAGATACAGGGTGAGGATGGAGGGAGATACAGGGTGAGGAGTGAAGAGAGATAGAGGGTGATGATGGAGAGAGATACAGGGTGAGGAGTAGAGAGACATACAGAGTGAGGATGGAGAGAAATACAGGGTGAGGAGTGGAGAGATATACTGACTGAGGAGTGGAGAGAGATACAGGGTGAGGAGTGGAGAGAGATACAGGGTGAGGAGTGGAGAGAGATACAGGCTGAGGAGTGGAGGGAGATACAGGCTGAGGCGTGGAGAGAGATACAGAGTGAGGAGTGGAGAGAGATACAGGGTGAGGATTGGAGAGAGATACAGGGTGAGGCTGGAGAGAGATACAGGGTGAGGAGTGGAGAGAGATACAGACTGAGGAGTGGAGAGAGATACAGGGTGAGGACTGGAGAGAGATACAGGCTGAGGAGTGGAGAGAGATACAGGGTGAGGAGTGGAGAGAGATACACGGTGGGGATGGAGAGAGATACAGGGTGAGGATGGAGAGAGATACAGAATGAGGTTGGGGAGAGATACAGACTGAGGATGGAGAGAGATACAGGGTGAGGAGTGCAGAGAAATACAGAGTGAGGAGTGGAGAGAGATACAGTGTGGGGGGGGCAGAGAGATACAGGGTGAGGAGTGGAGAGAGATGCAGGGTGAGGATGGCGAAATACAGGGTGAGGAGCGGACAGAGATACAGGGTGAGCAGTGGAGAGAGATACAGGGTGAGGAGTGGAGAGAGATACAGGGTGAGGAGTGGCGAGAGATACAGACTGAGCAGTGGAGAGCGATACAGGGTGAGAATGGAGACAGATACAGGGTGAGTAGTGGAGAGAGATACAGACTGAGGAGTGGAGAGAGATACAGGGTGAGGATGGAGAGAGATACAGGGTGAGGAGTGGACAGAGATACAGGGTGAGCAGTGGACAGAGATACAGGGTGAGGAAGGAGAGAGATACAGGGCGAGGATGGAGAGAGATACAGACTGAAGAGTGGAGAGAGATACAGGGTGAGGATGGAGAGAGATACAGGGTGAGGAGTGGAGAGAGATACAGGGTGAGGAGTGGAGAGAGGTACAGGGTGAGGAGTGGAGAGAGGTACAGGGTGAGGGGTGGAGAGAGAGATACAGGGTGAGGAGTGGAGAGAGATACAGGGTGAGGATGGAGAGAGATACAGGGTGAGGAGTGGATAGAGATACAGGGTGAGGATGGAGAGAGATACAGGGTGAGGATGGAGAGAGATACAAGGTGAGGATGGAGAGAGATACAGACTGAGGTTGGAGAGATATATAGACTATGGTGTGGAGAGAGATACAGGGTGAGGAGTGGAGAGAGATACAGAGTGAGGAGTGGAGAGAGATACAGTGTGGGGGGGGCAGAGAGATACAGGGTGAGGAGTGGAGAGAGACAGGATGAGGTGTGGAGAGAGAGATACAGGGTGAGGAGTGGAGAGAGGTACAGGGTGAGGAGTGGAGAGAGATACAGGGTGAGGAGTGGAGAGAGATACAGGGTGAGGAGTGGAGAGAGATACAGACTGAGGAGTGGAGAGCAATACAGGGTGAGAATGGTGACAGATACAGGGTTAGTAGGCGAGTAAGATATAGACTGAGGAGTTAGGAGAGATACAGGGTGAGGATGGAGAGAGATACAGGGTGAGGAGTGGAGAGAGATACAGGGTGAGGAGTGGAGAGAGATACAGGGTGAGGATGGAGAGAGGTACAGGGTGAGGAGTGGAGAGAGATACAGACTGAGGAGTGGAGGGAGAAAATGGCTGAGGTGTGGAGAGAGATACAGGGTGAGGAGTGGAGAGAGATGCAGTCTGAGGAGTGGAGAGAGATACAGGGTGAGGATGGAGAGAGATACAGGGTGAGGAGTGGAGAGAGGCATAGGGTGAGGAGTGGAGAGAGGTACAGGGTGAGGATGGAGAGAGATACAGGGTGAGGACTGGAGAGAGATACAGGGTGAGGAGTGGAGAGAGATACAGGGTGAGGAGTGGAGAGAGATACAGGGTGAGGATGGAGAGAGATACAGGGTGAGGATGGAGAGAGATACAGAGTGAGAATGCAGAGAGATACAGACTGAGGTTGGAGAGAGATACAGGGTGAGGAGTGGAGAGAGATGCAGTCTGAGGAGTGGAGCCAGGTACAGGGTGAGGAGTGTAGAGAGGTACAGAGTGAGGAGTGGAGAGAGACACAGAATAAGGAGTGGAGAGAGACACAGAGTAAGAATGGAGAGAGATACAGGGTGAGGAGTGGAGAGAGATACAGGGTGAGGAGTGGAGAGAGATACAGGGTGAGTGGTGGAGAGAGATACAGGGTGAGGATGGAGAGAAATACAGGGTTAGGAGTGGAGAGTGATACAGGGTGAGGAGTGGAGAGAGATATAGAGTGAGGATGGAGAGAGATACAGGGTGAGGATGGAGAGAGATACAGGGTGAGGAGTGGAGAGAGATACAGGGTGAGGATGGAGAGAGATACAGGGTGAGGAGTGGAGAGAGATACAGGGTGAGGAGTGGAGAGAGATACAGGGTGAGGAGTGGAGAGAGATACAGGGTGAGGAGTGGAGAGAGATACAGGGTGAGGAGTGGAGAGAGATACAGGGTGAGGAGTGGAGAGAGATACAGGGTGAGGATTGGAGAGAGATACAGGGTGAGGATGGAGAGAGATACAGGGTGAGGAGTGGAGAGAGATACAGACTGAGGAGTGGAGAGAGATACAGGGTGAGGAGTGGAGAGAGATACAGGGTGAGGAGTGGAGAGAGATACAGGGTGAGGAGTGGAGAGAGATACAGGGTGAGGATGGAGAGAGATACAGGGTGAGGAGTGGAGAGAGATACAGGGTGAGGATGGAGAGAGATACAGGGTGAGGAGTGGAGAGAGATACAGGGTGAGAATGGAGAGAGATACAGACTGAGGTTGGAGAGAGATACAGGGTGAGGAGTGGAGAGAGATACAGAGTGAGGATGGAGAGAGATACAGGGTGAGGATGGAGAGAGATACAGGGTGAGCTAGGAGAGAGATACAGGGTGAGGAGTGGAGAGAGATACAGACTGAGGTTGGAGAGAGATACAGGGTGAGGAGTGGAGAGAGATACAGGGTGAGGAATGGAGAGAGATACAGGGTGAGGATGGAGAGGGATACAGACTGAGGTTGGAGAGAGATACAGGGTGAGGAGTGGAGAGAGATACAGGGTGAGGATGGAGAGAGATACAGGGTGAGGAGTGGAGAGAGATACAGGGTGAGGAGTGGAGAGAGATACAGGGTGAGGAGTGGAGAGAGATACAGGGTGAGGAGTGGAGAGAGGTACAGGGTGAGGAGTGGAGAGAGATACAGGGTGAGGAGTGGAGAGAGATACAGGGTGAGGATGGAGAGAGATACAGGGTGAGGAGTGGAGAGAGATACAGGGTGAGGAGTGGAGAGAGATACAGGGTGAGGATGGAGAGAGATACAGGGTGAGGATGGAGAGAGATACAGGGTGAGGAGTGGAGAGAGATACAGGGTGAGGAGAATGGAGAGAGATACAGGGTGAGGTGGGGAGAGATACAGAGACTGAGGTGGAGAGAGATACAGGGTGAGGAGTGGAGAGAGATACAGGGTGAGGATGGAGAGAGATACAGGGTGAGGAGTGGAGAGAGATACAGGGTGAGGAGTGGAGAGAGATACAGGGTGAGGATGGAGAGAGATACAGGGTGAGGAGTGGAGAGAGATACAGGGTGAGGATGGAGAGAGATACAGGGTGAGGATGGAGAGAGATACAGGGTGAGGAGTGGAGAGAGATACAGGTGAGGAGTGGAGAGAGATACAGGGTGAGGTGTGGAGAGAGATACAGGGTGAGGAGTGGAGAGAGATACAGGGTGAGGAGTGGAGAGAGATACAGGGTGAGGAGTGGAGAGAGATACAGGGTGAGGAGTGGAGAGAGATACAGGGTGAGGAGTGGAGAGAGATACAGGGTGAGGAGTGGAGAGAGATACAGGGTGAGGATGGAGAGAGATACAGGGTGAGGATGGAGAGAGATACAGGGTGAGGAGTGGAGAGAGATACAGGGTGAGGATGGAGAGAGATACAGGGTGAGGATGGAGAGAGATACAGGGTGAGGAGTGGAGAGAGATACAGGGTGAGGAGTGGAGAGAGATACAGGGTGAGGATGGAGAGAGATACAGGGTGAGGAGTGGAGAGAGATACAGGGTGAGGAGTGGAGAGAGATACAGACTGAGGTTGGAGAGAGATACAGGGTGAGGAGTGGAGAGAGATACAGGGTGAGGAGTGGAGAGAGATACAGGGTGAGGATGGAGAGAGATACAGGGTGAGGAGTGGAGAGAGATACAGACTGAGGAGTGGAGAGAGATACAGTGAGGTGGAGGTGGAGGATAGGTGAGGAGTTGAGAGAGATACAGGGTGAGGATGGAGAGAGATACAGGGTGAGGAGTGGAGAGAGATACAGGGTGAGGAGTGGAGAGAGATACAGGGTGAGGATGGAGAGAGATACAGGGTGAGGAGTGGAGAGAGATACAGGGTGAGGAGTGGAGAGAGATACAGGGTGAGGATGGAGAGAGATACAGGGTGAGGAGTGGAGAGAGATACAGGGTGAGGAGTGGAGAGAGATACAGGGTGAGGATGGAGAGAGATACAGGGTGAGGATGGAGAGAGATACAGGGTGAGGATGGAGAGAGATACAGGGTGAGGAGTGGAGAGAGATACAGGGTGATGGGAAGAGAGATACAGGGTGAGAATGGAGAGAGATACAGGGTGAGGATGGAGAGAGATACAGGGTGAGGAGTGGAGAGAGGTACAGGGTGAGGAGTGGAGAGAGGTACAGAGTGAGGAGTGGAGAGAGACACAGACTGAGGAGTGGAGAGAGATACAGGGTGAGGAGTGGAGAGAGATACAGGGTGAGGATGGAGAGAGATACAGGGTGAGGATGGAGTGAAATACAAGGTGAGGAGTGGAGAGAGATACAGGGTGAGGAGTGGAGAGAGATACAGGGTGAGGAGTGGAGAGAGATACAGGGTGAGGAGTGGAGAGAGATACAGGGTGAGGAGTGGAGAGAGATACAGAGTGAGGAGTGGAGAGAGATACAGGGTGAGGATGGAGAGAGATACAGGGTGAGGATGGAGAGAGATACAGGGTGAGGAGTGGAGAGAGATACAGGGTGAGGATGGAGAGAGATACAGGGTGAGGAGTGGAGAGAGATAGAGGGTGAGGAGTGGAGAGAGATGCAGTGTGAGGAGTGGAGAGAGATACAGTGTGAGGATGGAGAGAGATACAGGGTGAGGAGTGGAGAGAGATACAGGGTGAGGATGGAGAGAGATACAGGGTGAGGAGTGGAGAGAGATACAGGGTGAGGAGTGGAGAGATACAGGGTGAGGATGGAGAGAGATACAGGGTGAGGAGTGGAGAGAGATACAGGGTGAGGAGTGGAGAGAGATACAGGGTGAGGAGTGGAGAGAGATACAGGGTGAGGAGTGGAGAGAGGTACAGGGTGAGGAGTGGAGAGAGATACAGGGTGAGGAGTGCAGAGAGATACAGAGTGAGGATGGAGAGAGATACAGGGTGAGGATGGAGAGAGATACAGGGTGAGAGGAGAGAGAGATACAGGGTGAGGAGTGGAGAGAGATACAGGGTGAGGAGTGGAGAGAGATACAGGGTGAGGATGGAGAGAGATACAGGGTGAGGATGGAGTGAAATACAAGGTGCGGAGTGGAGAGAGATACAGGGTGAGGAGTGGAGAGAGATACAGCGTGAGGAGTGGAGAGAGATACAGGGTGAGGAGTGGAGAGAGATACAGGGTGAGGAGTGGAGAGAGATACAGGGTGAGGAGTGGAGAGAGATACAGGGTGAGGAGTGGAGAGAGATACAGGGTGAGGAGTGGAGAGAGATACAGGGTGAGGAGTGGAGAGAGATACAGGGTGAGGAGTGGAGAGAGATACAGGGTGAGGAGTGGAGAGAGATACAGGGTGAGGATGGAGAGAGATACAGGGTGAGGATGGAGAGAGATACAGGGTGAGGATGGAGAGAGATACAGGGTGAGGAGTGGAGAGAGATACAGGGTGAGGATGGAGAGAGATACAGGGTGAGGATGGAGAGAGATATGGGTGAGGATGGAGAAAGATACAGTGTGAGGATGGAGAGAGATACAGACTGAGGAGTGGAGAGAGATACAGGGTGAGGATGGAGAGAGATACAGGGTGAGGAGTGGAGAGAGATACAGGGTGAGGAGTGGAGAGAGATACAGGGTGAGGAGTGGAGAGAGATACAGGGTGAGGATGGAGAGAGATACAGGGTGAGGATGGAGAGAGATACAGGGTGAGGATGGAGAGAGATACAGGGTGAGGAGTGGAGAGAGATACAGGGTGAGGATGGAGAGAGATACAGGGTGAGGAGTGGAGAGAGATACAGGGTGAGGAGTGGAGAGAGATACAGGGTGAGGATGGAGAGAGATACAGGGTGAGGATGGAGAGAGATACAGGGTGAGGAGTGGAGAGAGATACAGGGTGAGGAGTGGAGGGAGAACATGGCTGAGGAGTGGAGAGAGATACAGGGTGAGGAGTGGAGAGAGATACAGTCTGAGGAGTGGAGAGAGATACAGGGTGAGGAGTGGAGAGAGATACAGGGTGAGGAGTGGAGAGAGATACAGGGTGAGGAGTGGAGAGAGATACAGTGTGAGGAGTGGAGAGAGATGCAGTGTGCGGAGTGGACAGAGATACAGGGTGAGGAGTGGAGAGAGATACAGGGTGAGGTGTGGAGAGAGATACAGAGAGTACAGGGTAGAGGGAGAGATACAGGTGAGGAGTGGAGAGAGATACAGGTGAGGATGGAGAGAGATACAGTGTGAGGAGTGGAGAGAGATACAGGGTGAGGAGTGCAGAGAGATACAGAGTGAGAAGTGGTGAGAGTTACAGGGTGAGGATGGAGAGAGATACAGACTGAAGAGTGGAGAGAGATACAGTTTGAGGATGGAGAGAGATACAGGGTGAGGATGGAGAGAGATACAGGGTGAGGATGGAGCGAGGTACAGGGTGAGGATGGAGAGAGATACAGGGTGAGGAGTGGAGACAGATACAGGGTGAGGAGTGGAGAGAGATACAGGGTGAGGATGGTAGAGATACAGACTGAGGAGTGGAGAGAAATACAGGGTGAGGATGGAGAGAGATACAGACTGAGGTTGGAGAGAGACACAGGGTGAGGAGTGGAGAGAGATACAGGGTGAGGAGTGGAGAGAGATACAGGGTGAGGAGTGGAGAGAGATACAGGGTGAGGATGGAGAGAGATACAGGGTGAGGAGTGGAGAGAGATACAGGGTGAGGAGTGGAGAGAGATACAGGGTGAGGAGTGGAGAGAGATACAGTGTGAGGAGTGGAGAGAGATACAGGGTGAGGAGTGGAGAGAGATACAGGGTGAGGAGTGGAGAGAGATACAGGGTGAGGAGTGGAGAGAGATACAGACTGAGGAGTGGAGAGAGATACAGGGTGAGGATGGAGAGAGATACAGGGTGAGGATGGAGAGAGATACAGGGTGAGGAGTGGAGAGAGATACAGGGTGAGGAGTGGAGAGAGATACAGGGTGAGGATGGAGAGAGATACAGGGTGAGGAGTGGAGAGAGATACAGGGTGAGGAGTGGAGAGAGATACAGGGTGAGGATGGAGAGAGATACAGGGTGAGGAGTGGAGAGAGATACAGGGTGAGGATGGAGAGAGATACAGGGTGAGGAGTGGAGAGAGATACAGGGTGAGGATGGAGAGAGATACAGGGTGAGGAGTGGAGAGAGATACAGGGTGAGGAGTGGAGAGAGATACAGGGTGAGGTTGGAGAGAGATACAGGGTGAGGAGTGGAGAGAGATACAGGGTGAGGAGTGGAGAGAGATACAGGGTGAGGAGTGGAGAGAGATACAGGGTGAGGAGTGGAGAGAGATACAGGGTGAGGAGTGGAGAGAGATACAGGGTGAGGAGTGGAGAGAGATACAGGGTGAGGATGGAGAGAGATACAGGGTGAGGAGTGGAGAGAGATACAGGGTGAGGAGTGGAGAGAGATACAGGGTGAGGAGTGGAGAGAGATACAGGGTGAGGAGTGGAGAGAGATACAGGGTGAGGATGGAGAGAGATACAGGGTGAGGAGTGGAGAGAGATACATGGTGAGGAGTGGAGAGAGATACAGGGTGAGGATGGAGAGAGATACAGGGTGAGAGGAGGAGAGAGACACAGGGTGACAAGTAGAGAGAGATACAGGTTGAGGAGTGGAGAGAGATACAGGGTGCGGAGTGGAGAGAGATACAGGGTGAGGATGGAGAGAGATACAGGGTGAGGAGTGGAGAGAGATACAGGGTGAGGAGTGGAGAGAGATACAGCGTGAGGAGTGGAGAGAGGTACAGGGTGAGGAGTGGAGAGAGATACAGGGTGAGGATGGAGAGAGATACAGGGTGAGGAGTGGAGAGAGATACAGGGTGAGGAGGTGGAGAGAGATACAGGGTGAGGAGTGGAGAGAGATACAGGGTGAGGAGTGGAGAGAGAGATACAGGGTGAGGAGTGGAGAGAGATACAGGGTGAGGAGTGGAGAGAGATACAGGGTGAGGATGGAGAGAGATACAGGGTGAGGAGTGGAGAGAGATACAGGGTGAGGAGTGGAGAGAGATACAGGGTGAGGAGTGGAGAGAGATACAGCGTGAGGTGTGGAGAGAGGTACAGACTGAAGAGTGGAGAGAGATACAGGTTGAGCAGTGGAGAGAGATACAGGGTGAGGATGGAGAGAGATACAGGGTGAGGAGTGGAGAGAGATACAGGGTGAGGATGGAGAGAGATACAGGGTGAGGAGTGGAGAGAGATACAGGGTGAGGGTGGAGAGAGATACAGGGTGAGGATGGAGAGAGATACAGACTGAGGCGTGGAGAGAGGTACAGGGTGAGGAGTGGAGAGAGATACAGGGTGAGGAGTGAGAGAGATACAGGGTGAGGATGGAGAGAGATACAGGGTGAGGAGTGGAGAGAGATACAGGGTGAGGAGTGGAGAGAGATACAGGGTGAGGATGGAGAGAGATACAGGGTGAGGAGTGGAGAGAGATACAGGGTGAGGAGTGGAGAGAGATACAGGGTGAGGAGTGGAGAGAGATACAGGGTGAGGATGGAGAGAGATACAGGGTGAGGATGGAGAGATATATAGACTGAGGAGTGGAGAGAGATGCAGGGTGAGGATGGAGAGAGATACAGGGTGAGGAGTGGAGAGAGATACAGGGTGAGGATAGAGAGAGATACAGGGTGAGGAGTGGAGAGAGATGCAGGGTGTGGACTCGAGAGAGGTACAGGGTGAGGATTGGAGAGAGGTACAGAGTGAGGAGTGGAGAGAAACACAGGATAAGGAGTGGAGAGAGAAGTACAGGGTGAGGAGTGGAGAGCGATACATGGTGAGGATGGAGACAGATACAGGGTGAGGAGTGGAGAGAGATAAAGCGTGAGGAGTGGAGAGATACAGGGTGAGGACGGAGAGAGATTCAGAGTGAGGATGGAGCGAGAAACAGGGTGAGGACTGCAGAGAGTTACAGAGTGAAGAAGGAGAGAGGTACGCACTGTGGAGTGGAGAGAGATACAGGGTGAGGATGGAGAGAGATACAGGGTGAGGATGGTGAACGATACAGGGTGAGGATTAGAGAGAGGTACAGGGTGAGGAGTGGAGAGAGGTACAGGGGGAGGAGTGGAGAGAGATACAGGGTGAGGGGTGGAGAGAGATACAGGGTGAGGAGTGGAGAGAGATACAGGGTGAGGAGTGGAGAGAGATAGAGGGTGAGGAGTGGACAGAGATAGAGGATGAGGAGTGGAGAGAGATACAGGGTGAGGATGGCGAGAGATACAGGATGATGATACAGAGAGATACAGACAGAGGTTGGAGAAAGATACAGGGTGAGGAGTGGAGAGAGATACAGGGTGAGGATGGAGAGAGATACAGGGTGAGGAGTGGAGAGAGATACAGGGTGAGGAGTGGAGAGAGATACAGGGTGAGGATGGAGAGAGATACAGGGTGAGGAGTGGAGAGAGATACAGGGTGAGGAGTGGAGATTGATAGAGGGTGAGGAGTGGAGAGATATAGAGGGTGAGGAGTGGACAGAGATACAGACTGAGGAGTGGATGAATGTACGGAATGAGGGCCCGTGTGGATACAGATATAAACTGGGTCTGTGTATACACAGACTCTACACTGGGTAGTCAATCTGCAAATCGTATCGCTGGCACAAGCCGTCCCTGCTCATGGACTGTTTGTCCCACTCCTACTGAACATGTAAGCTGTTTTCTAACTGTATAAACCTGCCAGGACTTTTTCACTGTGTGAAGCAAACAGTGTTTAGATCAGAGATCTGCTTTATTCTCACTTCTAACCCCCACATTCGATTATGTAATTTTATATATTACAATAGCAAATCTTTAACAACTGGCATGTCAGGCGAAAAAAACAGACTCAATCCCTGGGTTGAAGACATTAAAACCTTCACAGGACAATGGAGAATGAATGTGCAATGGAATTCACTGATTGCCTCTACTACTTCAGAAGGTGTAGGATAGATACATCCCAAAGATGAAAAAGTATTCTAAAGAGGGGATGAGGCAACATTGTCTGACAAAGACAGCATAAAAGCAAAAAAGAAAGCCATATAATAGAGCAAAAATAGTTTAAGTGGATTGGAAAGCTTATAAAAGCCAACTGAAGGCAAATTAAATAGCCACATGGAGAGAAAAGATAAAATATGAAGGTGAGTTAGCCAAAACTATAAAAGAGGATACAGTATGAAGAGTAAAAGAGAGGTGAGAGTGGATATCAGAACACTGGAAAATGACACCAGAGAGGTCGTAATGACAGACAAAGAAATGGCAGACAAAGTTCTATGGGTTAGTAAATTTGTTGATGACACAAAGGCTGGGAGTATTGTTTACAGTGTGGAAGGCTGTCAGAGGTTACAGCGGGACATTGATAGGATGCAAAACTGGGCTGAGAAGTGGCAGATGAAGTTCAACCCAGATAAGTGTGAGGTGGTTGATTTTGGTCGGTCAAATATGATGGCAGAATATAGCATTAATGGTACGACTCTTGGCAGTGTGGAGGATCAGAGGGATCTTGGGGTCCGAGTCCATAGGACGCTCAAAGCTGCTGCACAGGTTGACTCTGTGGTTGAGAAGACATACAGTGCATTGGCCTTCATCAATCGTGGGATTGAGTTTAAGAGCCGAGACGTAATTTTGTAGCTATACAGGACCCTGGTCAGACCCCACTTGGTGTACTGTGCTCAGTTCTGGTCTCTTCACTATAGGAAGCATGTGGAAACCATAGAAAAGGTGCAGAGGAGATTTACAAGGATGTTGCATCGATTGGGAAGCATGCCCTATGAGAATAGGTTGAGTGAATCCAGCCTTTTCTCCTTGGAGCGACAGAGGATGAGAGGTGACCTAATAGAGGTGTACAAGATGGTGAGAGGCATTGATCATGTGGATAGTCAGAGGCTTTTTCCCAGGGCTGAAATGGCTAGCACGAGAGGACACAGCTTTAAGGTGTTTGGAAGAATGTACAGAGGAGATGTCAGGGATAAGTTTTTTTACGCAGAGAGTGATGAGAGCTTGGAATGGGTTGCAGTGATGGTGGTGGAGACAGAAATGATAGTGTCTTTTTAATTTCTAAGGTAAGGACATCTTCGGCACAGCATTGTGGGCTGAAGGGCCTGTATCGTGCTATAGGTTTTCTATGTTTCTATGAGTATTTTGCATCAGTCTTCACTGTGGAAATCATGAGCAGTATGCCAAAAATTCTGGAGTGTCAGGGCAGAAATGAGGGCTCCTCTCACAACACGCTGGAGGAAATCAGCAGGTCAGGCAGCATCCGTGGAAATGATCAGTCAAAGTTTTGGGCCGGAACCCTTCGTCAGGACTGAAGAGGGAAGGGGCAGAGGCCCTATAAAGAAGGTGGAGGGAAGGTGGGAAGGAGAAGGTTGGTAGGTTCCAGGTGAAAAACCAGTAAGGGGAAAGATAAAGGGGTGGGTGAGGGGATAATTCTGGTAATTCCCTCCCCCTCCCTTCCCCTATCCCAGTTTCACTCTACCCCCTCCCACAGCTGCCTACTACCTCCCTCATGGTTTCACCTCCTTCTACTACCCATTGTATTTTCCCCTATTCCTTCTTCACCTTTCCTGCCTATCCCCTCCCTGCTTCCCCTCCCCCACCTCTTTATCTTTCCCCTTTATTTTTCACTTGGAACCTACCAGCCTTCTCCTTCCCACCTTCCCCCCACCTTCCTTATAGGGCCTCTGCCTCCTCCCTCTTCAGTCCTGACGAAGGGTTCTGGACCGAAATGTTGACTGATCGTTTCCACAGATGCTGCCCAACCTACTGAGTTCCTCCAGCGTGTTGTGAGTGTTGCTTTGACCCCAGTATCTGCAGAGTATTTTGTGTTTACAGAAATGAGTGCTGTTGCCATTACTAAGGAGAAAGTACTGGGGAAGCTGAAAGGTCAGAAGGTAGAAAAGTAAACACGAGGAATTCTGCAGATGCTGGAAATTCAAGCAACACACATCAAAGTTGCTGGTGATCGCAGCAGGCCAGGCAGCACCTCTAGGAAGAGGTACAGTCGACGTTTCGGGCTGAGACTACATGTCCTGACGAAGGGTCTCGGCCTGAAACGTCGGCTGTACCTCTTCCTAGAGATGCTGCCTGGCCTGCTGCGTTCACCAGCAACTTTAATGTGTGCTGCTGGAGGTAGAAAGCCTGGTCTCGGAGGACTACAGCCAAGGGTTTTGAAAGCCGTAGCTGAAGAGATTGTGGTGGCATGAGTAATGATCTTTCAAAAATCACTAGAGTTTGGCATGATTTCTGAGGAATGGAAAATTGCAAATGTCACTCCATTCTTTAAGAAGGGAGGGAGAGAGAAGAAAGGAAATTATAGGCACACTGCTAGTGTTTTCCACAGAGACGCAAAATACTTATTAAGTTCCCTAAAGTCTAAGCTCCCTAATCAAATCTGGTACACCACACAACAGCCAATCCAGAATTGCCTTTCCCCTTGTGGGCTCAACCACAAGCTATTCTAAAATGTCATCGCATAGGCATTCTACAAACTCCATCTCGTGGGAGCCAGCACCTACCTGTTTTTCCCAATCTACCTGCATATTGAAATTCCCTGTGACTATCACAGCATTGTCCCTTTTATGTGCCTTTTCTAACTATCATTGTAATTTGTACGCCACAGCCTGCCTACATTTCGGAGGCTTATATAATTCCCTTCAAGGTCGTTTTACCCTCGTAGTTTCTTAACTTTACCCACAAGGATTCTACGTCTTCCAATCCTATGTCACCTCATTCTCAAGATTTCATTTATTTTTTTACCAACAGAGTCACTTGCCTACCTGCCAGTCCTTTCAATACAATGTGTATCCTTGGATATTAAGCTCCCAACTATGATCTTCTTACAGTCACAACTCAGTGATGTCCACAATGTCATATCTCCCAATCTTTAACTACACTACAAGATCATCTACATTATTCCATATACTATGTATATTGGAATGCACGTACTATATGGAATAAGGTAGATGATCTTGTAGCGCAGTTAGAGAGTGGCAGGTAAGAATCCTTTTTGACAACAAATAAACACACAGTACTAAGCTTTGCAAGGAGGCAACCTCCAGTTCTGATGAAGGGTCTCAGCCTGAAACATCCACTGTCTATTCCCCTCCATTAATGCTGCCTTACCTGTTGAGTTCCTCCAGCATTTTGTGTTTGTTGCTCTGGATTTCTAGCTTCTGCGGAACCCCTTGTGTTCAATCACCAGACCTTTGTTGGATTTGCTCCAAGAACCTCAATTTCAAGAAGATATTTGGTGTTTGTTAAGCTTCTTATCGACAGTCCAATTGGACATCCTCATTACCGGCATGGAACTGAAACCTATCATTCACATTGTACATCCCAGAACGTTTCAATTTACAAAAATGAATACAGGACCCTACTTCAAAAACGTCGGTACACTTAAAATCCAACCTTAGACACCCAGTGGCCACTTTATTAGGTACACCTGCGCACCTGTTTGTTAATACAAATATCTAATCAGCCAATCATGTGACAGCAACTCGATACATGCAGACATGGTCAAGAAGTTCAGCTGTTGTTCAGACCAAACATCAGATCTAAGTGACACTTTCACTGTGGAAGGATCGTTGGTACTAGACTGGGTGGTTTGACTAGCTCAGAAACTGCTGATCTCCAGGGATTTTCATGTACGACTGTCTCTTAGAGTTTACGGAGAATGATGAGAAAAACAAAAAAAAAATCCAGTGAGTGGCACTTCTGTGAGTAAAAATATCTTGTTAATGACAGAGGTCTAAGGAGAATGGCCAGACTGGTTCAGTTCAAAGCTGACAGGAAGGTGACACTAACCCAAATAACTGCCGAACGATAGCGTTGTGCAGAAGTTTACCTCTGAACACACAACATGTCCAACCTTGAAGTGGATGGGGCTACAGTTGCAGAAGACCTCAGGCATGCATTCAGTGGCCACTTTATTAAGAACAGGTGATTGTTAATAAAGTGGCCACTGAGTGTATGATCAATTCCAGATACGCTGTGGAAGAAATTCCCAAGCAAACGCAAGATGCATTTACAAAGGAATTACATGAGGATTCGGGGCAGGCTCGCTCAATAAAATAAAGTAATTCTCTGACATTTATCTTAGTGCCGTTTATGGGAAACGAACTGAGAGCTGCATTTTATACATTACAACAGCAATTCCATTTCAAAGCACATTGCTGCAAGGTAAAGAGGTTCAGTTGTTCAAACCAAATATCAAAACCCCTTAGGAGGACACACTCAATGATTCAGGAACAGCTTATTCCCCTCTACCATCCAATTTCTGAATGGAAATTGAACCCTTGAACACAACCTTACTCTATATATATATAGTCTGCTCTCCGTATCCATGGGGGTTTGGTTCCGGGACTGCCTGCGGATACCACGTTCCACGAATGCACAAGTCCTGTATATAAAATGGCGTAGTATTTGCATATAACCTACACACATCCTCTCATATACTTTATATCATCTCTAGATTAATTATAATACCTAATACAATGTAAATGTTATGTAAATACTTGTTATACTGTATTGTTTAGGGAATAATGACAAGAAAAAAAAAGTCTGTACGTGCTCAAACAACGAGTGCTGGAGAGAAAGGTACTGCGCTGTACAATACAGCCAGTGGGCTTCTCTGACAATCGTCGTGGTGGAGAAGCTTGTGGGTTCCTGAGATCCTGACAGCGATGTTGTCTGGAATGTCGCCATCTGATGCTAAGCTCTCTGTAGGATGACCTGTGGTGGTTGGGTCAAGGGAGAGGTTCCAGGCAGAGAACAGTCCACTCAAGACTACAATGTTGGAGCAGGCAGGAGATGATGACATATCACAATGGCAGTGAAGGTGGAGGAAGCCTGTAGCAGTGAAGGGACCCCGGTCATCTTGCATTCCATGCCACTGACCCCTGACCCTTATCTGTACTTCATCATTCTCCTCACGTTAAACAAGGAAATGCATCGGCATTTTCCATTAAGGGACTAACCCCTTCGGGGAACATCATACTTGGCTCAAGGGATCGCATTACTACTACTAGTCCTGTAGATCCTGAGGTTCTCAGAAAATGCCCCAAGTTTACCGCCACCAGCAGGACATTGTGAGTGACGGAACTGCCATTTTAACCAAGTGGCCAGTGCGGCGATTGGGCCAAATCAATGCTTGCCAGTTGAGCCAAACAACCAAACAGTTGACTGGAGAGGGTTAAATTGCACAGCCAGGAAAAAGTTGCACACACAGAACAGCTGCAATTGCGAAGTGTGGAGCTTTTCACTGTTTTCACAGTAAGCCTTTCCAAACTTTGTTGTAAAGTGGTAACAGAGTGCTGTAAATACATTAACACTACGTCAGCTGAGTCTGCTGTCTCCATATCAGTGGTGACTCTCCCTCTTTCAGAAAAATGATGCAAATTTCCATCCAAGACCAGCTTCTGACTTCTGTTTATCCCAAGACACTCAGCTCACTTGGAAACATCCGCTATCAGTGATATCTCAGAGCTGTGAAAGAAGCTATTTAAATGCAGATCCTACAGCTGAATGGCATCTGGAGATGTTCGAAGAATCTCCAATATAAGGAAAAAGAAATAGAACAATCTGATCTGCTGTCCAAGGTCCACAGAAGGGATCTGAACCCAGCCTGTCTGAGAGATACTCACTAATCTTTTTTATTAATTTATTTATTGAGATGGAATAGACCCCTCCAGCCTTTCAAGCCACACCATCCAGCAATCCTCTGATTTAATCTTAGCTGAATCATAGGACAACTTACAATGACAATCAACCTGCCAACCGGTACATTTTTGGACTGTGGGAGGAAACCCACGCAGTCACGGGGAGAACGTGCAAACTCCCTACAGGCAGCAGTGGGAATTGAACCCGGGTCACCCGTACTGTAAAGCATTGTGCTAACCATTATGCTACTGTGCAGAAGAAGGGAGAGAGAAAAGGAGAAGGGGGAGCAGAGCATGGGAAAGAGAGCGTGAGGGAATTGGCATCAGGGAGAGAGATATTATCTTTGATCTATGTGGACAGGAGGGAGAGTTGAAGGGTAAAAGAGTGGGTGAGGATTTCTTTAAATATATTGATTACACTTCGGTTATGTCATTGAGGCCCAGTGTTTATTTTGATACATAGCCAGATTTGGATACCTGTTGAGGCTTCCTGGTCATTCCAATGGAATAGATGAAAGAGCTTGAGCCAAAAATAGTCCAAAAAAAGCAAGACTTTCCCTTTTCCCAACTTATCTAGTTAGGGCAAATGATCAAGAGACCTAAGTCACGTCTCAGACCAAAATCAAGAAAAAGGATCGGAGTCAAGTCTATTATCATTGACATTTGTTGGTTTAAAGAATCTGTTACTGTGCTACACGATTTAGTGTATCTATGTAGTTCCTATAATTCAGTAGTGAATCTAAAGAAATTCACTGCAATGTTATCAAAATTTATCATACTGGGCTACATATATCGAGGTGATCTAACATTTGGTCACAGGAACAAGTGTTAAGAACATCGGAAAATTTGAAGGTGAAAGGGCTATGAGGCTATGCTGAGCCAGAAAGTCATTGCTGCTCAAAGTGGAGTTATGAATGAGGGAATATAAAGGGACTGAATTCGCAATACGAGACCTCATATGGGTTCAAAGGATGAGTGACGTTGTAGAAATGGGGAGAAGTGAGAGTGCAGAAGATTTGCAAACAAATTAATTTTTTTGAAGTAGAGGCTTTCTGGAATGGAAGGCATGTTCGATCAGGAATGGAGAAGGTGGATGAACAGGATATAGTGCAGGTAAGGATGGGATCACCAGAATTTTAAATGGACGAGCTTCTGCAGGGCAGAAGTTATGAGGTTGGCCAGAGAAGCAATGGAATGACAGTCTGTCGATAACAAAGACACCGATTAGAAGGAAGTTGTGAACTCCCCAATGCTCAGAGCTGCCGATAAACCATCAGGTCCATTGCTTGTGGAAATGATCTATGAGATAAAGTCAGTTTGTTTACATTTAGAGTAACAGATGGTTGGGAGTTTGTTCAAGGCTGGAGCCTGCTGGAGGGGTTCCCACACTGTGTGCGATATAGCTCCATATACAGATCCAGCTATTACCTCTCTTTTATACCCAATCCACAGAATGGTTACTGCTTATGTTTGATTCAGTTGCAATTTTCCTATGTGAAATTTTTCATTCTTTCTCTGTTGCATCTTAATGGTCCAAATTGTTCCATATAGTATGATAAATTATGGTTATTATCCTGTTATTGATTTATTGAGTATGCCCGCAAGAAAATGAATCTCAGAGTTATACGTGGTGACATTTATGTACTTTGGTAATAAATTTACCTTGAACTTTGAAATATAATTTGGTCTGTGGTGTTCCAATGTGGCCATGTTTATACTGGGACCCTAGGATGTTATTTTGAGAATTCAATCACCTAATGCTGTTTTTTTTTCTGGAATTACTCAATTGAAAATTCAAATTTTCTCAGAGAGAATTGCAATAACTATATGTTCCATTCTAGAACTTTGTCCTTACTTTCTGAGATGCTGTTTACACATCCATTGATGACACTAGCTATGCACAGGGTGATAGTGTGTCCTTATGTTTCAAGCGTTATTGGGGGATTTGGACCATCAGATCCATTGGACCATTGGTGGATCGGAAGTCTGGAAGTTCAAGGCTGATGAATGAAGCCCTGGGACTATGTGTCAGAGGCTCATCATCTGCAAGTCCGCTGGAGGCCCAGAGACCTGTCCTGGGATTATGTGGGTAGGTGAGAAGGAGGGAGGAACGGACGGGGCTTATTTAGCTGTTGATGTTTTGTTGCTTGTTGTGTTCTGTGTTGAACTGCTGGGCATTGTGGGCATGCAGAATATGTGACAACACTTGTGGGTTTCCCCTAGCACATCCTTAACACATCGCACATAAATAAATCTGAATCTGAAATCTAAAATCTGACCTTATGGAAGTTCATAAAATTAAGAAGTGTGCAGACATGATAGATAGTCAGAGTTTGATTGGTAGATCGTCAAAGATTGATTGGTAGCCCAGAGGGTGGTAGCCAGAGCCCTGGGTCTCTGACTATGGAAGACAGGCTGGATTGCCTTTATCTATATCTGACACTGCATGAGATGAGGAACTGCTGCGTGCTTGTTTTGCAGAAACGTGGCTCCAGGACACCATCCGATGCACCATCAAAATTCAGGCCTTGCCACGAGGAACTTGTGCTAATACTATTTTGTGTCTCTATGTGCTGTACGTGTTGCGTGCTGTGTGTGACTACAGTATATGTACTTTGCACTTTGGTCCCAGAGGACTGATATTTTGTTCAGCTGTATATACGTGTATGGTTGATTGACAATCAAACTTGAACTTCCTCTTCAGCTTGAGTAGTACCAGCTCCATATACATGAATAATGCACAGGCAGCAGTCTTCTGGGAGACCTCCCTTGTCAACCATCCGGCACAGGAGCTTCAAGTTCTTCATTAATAAAAAATAAAGACTAGCTTTATTTATTACATGTACATTAAAACATACAGTGAAATGCATCGTTTGCATTGGGGATGTGCTGGGGTCAGCCTACAAGTGTTGCCACGCCTCCGACTCCATCATAGCATGCCCTCAACTTACTAACCCTGATGTCACCCCTACGTCTTTGGAATGTGGGAGGAAACCGGAGCACTTGGAGGAAACCCACGCAGTCACAGGGAGGACATACAAACTCCTTATAGACAGTAGTGGGATCTTACAGCTGGAGAACTGTAAAGCATTGTGCTAACCACTATGTAACCATGCCACCCAAAGATAAAGATTAGCTTTATTTGTCAGCTTCTGCAGCTTCTTCCTGTCCAAGACCGGAAGAAGCTGCAGATGATCATGAACATGGCGAAGCACATCACACTGTGACAAGAATACACATAGATTAAGATGTAGCTGTCCTGTGCTGGCACCAGTGGGATCAGCAGTTGGTCTGCCACCTGTCTTCAGGAGAGAGAGAGATAAAGAAAACAATGGAGCAGCATTTGGAGATGTGTAATGAAGGGACGGGAGAGAGAGTAACAGAAGGAGAGAGCTGTCAAGATCGGCTCCCCCTTTGAACCCTGAACTGTTTGAAGTGATGGACAGGCAATACCCCAGCAGGGGGATAAAAAGGGACAGGTTCGCTAAGGCAGGACACACACGACACCCGAGGTAACGAGACCCTGGAAGCGGTGCGTCTCTCACAAGTTGGTGGGAAGTTTTGGAAGGCCGGTTGCGGGACCAGGCCATAGACGCACAGGGTGGAAAGGCACGATCAGCGGGAACCTGGTGTGTGTCCACCCTTGCCTGGGTGCCGGGTTCACCGCAGAGAAACGATCGTATCTGGAAATGGAGGGGTCATGGTCGGTGACAGATGACATCACAAAGGGCTCGCCCAAAAGCTGACTGCGAAGGTCTGTGTGGAAGCCGTTTTGAATATTCATTCGTTTTTGCTCTCTCTCTCCTTCCCCCCACTGTCCATCTCCCACGGCAGCGATTACTGCGAACCGAACTGAACTAAATTGAACTGAACTTTGCGTCACTTTGAAACTGGTCATTTACCCCTAGACAACGATAGAGCTTGATTGATCCTGTTATCTTAATTCTGTGCACATGTGTGTTTATCATTGCTGAACTGTTGCATTTATTATCCTTTTGATTAGAGTACTGTGTTGCTTGTTTCTTTAATAAAACTTTCTTAGTTCTAGTAATCCAGACTCCAACTAAGTGGTCCATTTCTGCTGGTTTGGCAACCCAGTTACAGGGTACGTAACAACACAAATCAATCTTCCGTCCTTGGACTCACTTTACACCGCACGCTGTCGGAGCAGTGCTGCCAGGATAATCAAGGACACGACCCACCCAGCCAACACACTTTTCGTCCCTCTTCCCTCTGGGAGAAGGCTTAGGAGCTTGAAGACTCGTACGGCCAGATTTGGGAACAGCTTCTTTCCAACTGTGATAAGACTGCTGAATGGATCCCAACCCGGAACTGGGCCGTACCCTCCAAATATGCGGACCTGCATCTTGGGTTTTTTTGCACTAGCTTACTTTCCATTTTTCTATTTTATATTTATGATTTATAATTTAAATTTTTAATATTTACTATCGGTTTGTAATCCAGGGAGTGGGAAGCGCAGAATCAAATATCGCTATGATGATTGTACGTTCTAATATCAATTGTTTGGCAATGATAAAGTATAAAGTATAAAGATGTACATTGAAATATACCATGAAAATCTTGTTTTGCCTCCATGACCAACACAGTGTGAGGATTGTGCTGTGCCCGCACCGTACGTGTCACCACGCCGTGATTCCAATGCCAACATAGCATGCCCACAACTCACTAACCCTAACCCATATGTCTTTGGGATGCGGAAGGAACCTAGAGCACCCAAAGGGAACTGACACAGTCACAGAGAGAATAAACAAACTCCTTACAGACAGTGGTGGGAATTGAGCCCCAATCAGTGAACAATGGCACTGTAAAGCAATTAAAGTTACCACTATGCCGATGTGCCACACACAATAATTCACCAACGAACAACTATGTATGTAATCAACACTCACCATGAATGTATTATACATAAAATTCCCTCGCAGTGACTCTCTTTCAGTATCATTCTATGGTACCTAGGTCAAAACTTCAGAGTTAAATATTGTAATACAGCGAGTAATTCCACCATCCTACATGATCCAACCCACTTCCTGGAGCTGTCAGATGCATTGCCCAACTTTTGACCAACAATGAGTGGATATACACACTAACTCTTTTAATGCATCTAAAGCAACTGATGTGCTGAGTGCAAATTGTATACAATGGACATCTCAAGCTCGGAGTTCAGCCTGAAAAAATAGTGGTCGCCACTAAGCCATCACTGAACATGATAATTCTGGCTTCTTCCTCCTTCCTTTCCAGCCCTGATGAAGTATCTCAGCTTGAAAGGTCGACTGTTTATTCCTCTCCACAGATGCCACCTGACCTGCTGAGTTCCTCCAGAATTTTGTGTGTGTGGATCTGGATTCACAGCATCTGCAGAATCTCTTGTGCTCTACTTATGGGAACGTTATTTAGGAATGAAAAGAAACTCAAGCAACTCTACGATGCCGAAAATTTGAAACAGAAATATTGAAATACCCAGCAGGACAGGCAGCATTTGTGGAAAGGGGAACAGAGTAAATATTTTAGGTCAGAGACCCTTCATCAGAATTAAAATGATAATTGGTAATAAAACATGCAACAAAGAAAACAGGATCGAATATTGATTCATAATTGCTGTCAGCATTATAACCTCAAAATTATGATCAGTAATTTTCTAAAAGTCGGGGAATATTCAACAGGTCAGGCAGCCTCTGTGGAGTTCAGATGATAGGTCATCGATCTAAAATATTATATTTATTTTTCTGACTGTCAGAGACGACATACAAGAGCCTTAAGAAACACACTCAACATTTTAGGAACAGCTTTTTCCTCTCTGCCATCAGATTTCTGAACAGGCAATAAATCTACTAACACTATTTTTGCACTGCTTATTTACTTTTTAAATATATCTCTTATTATAATTTTATGTATTGCGCAGTACTGCGGCTGCAAAACAACACATTTCACAACATATGTCAGTGATAATAAACCTGATTCTGGTACAGATACTGACTCTGGTTCTGAATTGTCTTCAGACCTATTAAGTGTTTTGCTTTAGTGAGGTAAACTCTTGTAGATTAACTTAGGAAGCCGAGCACAATAAGAAAGCAAATCACCCCATTATGCCCAGGCTGATGTTTACACTCTAATAATCATGCTTCCATCTTATTTCATTAGCAAAACCTTCTGTTTATTTCCCTCTCATGCATAAGTCAGCATCTCCTTAAGTGCAGCTAGGCTGCTACTAAGTTAAGCCACTGAACTCCACTGGACCCTCTGGATCACTTTCAACAGCAAGATATTGCTGGAAGGTTTGGTCTCCACTGAGCCATCGCTGTGCTTGGAAGTTCTTAACAGAGCACTGAACATTAAATGGTCTTAATTCCACATCCCATTCCCATTCTGATATGTCTATCCATGGCCTCCTCTACTGTAAAGATGAAGCCACGCTCAGGTTGGAGGAACAACACCTTATATTCCGTCTGGGTAGCCTCCAACCTGATGGCATGAACAGTGACTCCTCAAACTTCCGCTAATGCCCCACCTCCCCCTCGTACCCCATCTGTTATTTATTTATATACACACATTCTTTCTCTCTCTCTCTCCTTTTTTCCCTCTGTCCCTCTGACTATACCCTTGCCCATCCTCTGGGTTTTCCCCCCCTCCCTCTTTTCCTTCTCCCTGGGCCTCCTGTCCCATGATCCTCTCATATCCCTTTTGCCAATCACCTGTCTAGCTCTTGGCTCCATCCCTCCCCCTCCTGTCTTCCCCTATCATTTTGGATCTCCCCCTCCCACTTTCAAATCTCTTACTAGCTCTTCCTTCAGTTAGTCCTGACGAACGGTCTCGGCCCGAAACGTCGACTGTACCTCTTCCTAGAGATGCTGCCTGGCCTGCTGCGTTTTCCAGCAACTTTGATGTGTGGTTCCATTCCATTAAACATGTCCCATCTAACTATTATAACAAGAAATGAGAATTTGGAGAGAAGACTTAACAAGTGAAGAGACAATACTATTATTTGTACAATGTTATGCTGATTTTCTCTGTATTAAGAAGACCATACAATGGTAGCTTGATAGAAGTTATAGAGTTGTATATAAACACAGGAGATTCTGCAGATACTGGAAATCCAAAGCAACACATAGAAAATGCTAGAGCAATTCAACAGCTCAGGTAGCATCTATGGAAATGAACAAATGGGCATTGTTTCAGGCCGAAGCCCTTCTTTAGGACGAAGGGCTCCCAACCTTTATAATGCCTTGGACTAATACCATTAAGCAAGTGGTCTGTGGAACCCCATGTTGGGAACTGCTGTTCAGGACTGTAAAAGAAAGAAGAAGACACCAGAACAAAAAGGTGGGGAGAGGGAAAGGAGGAATGGAGAGTTGATTAGTAAAGCCAGGAGAGTGAGAAAGGTAAAGGGGTGGAGAAGAAAGAATCTGATAGGAGAGGAGAGGGGATTATAGGAGAAAGGGAAGAAAGAGAGGCACCAGGGGGAGGTGATAGGCAGGCGAGAAGAGATAAAGGCCAGAATGGGAAAATACAAGAAGAGGGAAGGGGGAGGGAATTTTTTTTACTGATAGGAGAAATTGATATTCATGCCATTAGATTGGAGTACAGAAACATGCCTTTGGCCCAGCTGATGTATGCTGACCAAAATGCCCCAAACAAGCAATCCCACTCACCAGTGTTTGGCTCAAAACCATTTAAACCCTCCAATCCTTATAACTCTCCAAATGGACCTGTCTACCCGTTACTCCGCTTTCAGTGATGCATGTACGTATACTCCAGGATTCCTCTGTTCTAGCATACTCCCCAGAGTTCCGCCATTCATATGAAAGTCTTACCCAAATGTGCCTTTACAAAACACAACCCCTCTCACTTATTCAAATTAAACTTAATTTTCCATTCCTTAGCCGACTTATTCAGCTGATCGTGATCCCCTGTAGTTCTTGATAACCTCATTCCTTCCCCACAATAACACTTATTTTAGTTATTTCCACAAAGGTACTAGTCATGCCTTGCACATTCTTACAAAATCTTCATAAAAGGCGCTTTGTTTTGTTCAGTACTGATGAAGGGCCCCAGACCGAAGATGTTCAACGTCCCTCTTTCCACAAATGCTGTCAGTCCTGTTGAGCTGGTCCCAGCACCTTCCGTTTTCTTTTCAGCTTTCCTACTTTTGCAGTTTGATTTTCATTTACCATGAAAGAGGAAGCAATGATTACCATTTACTGTAGGTCATCGACCTCTTATTAGTGTTAACTCTGTTTGTTTTTGACCACTAATATTTTTTGAGCAAAATTAAAACTTGCAGCATTCAGAAGTGAATATTCAGCATTATATATATACCGTGCAAAAGTCTTAGGCACATGTACATATAGCTGTGGTGCCTAAGACTTTTGCACAGTACTGTAGTAATTTTTATGTATTGTACTGCAAAAGAAAATTCATGACATATATGAGCGATGATAGACCTGATTCTGCTATGGGTCCCTATTGTGGACTGAGAGTGGAAAGGGGGAATCATGTTTGGGAAAAGGGGAAGGGAGAGCAGAGGGAGTGGAAAATACCAGAGGGACATTCTGTAATGATCAATAAACCAATTGCTTGGAATCAAATTACCTTGCCTAGTGTCTCAGGGCTGGGTGTGTCTGCACCCATGCCTCCCCCGCTCCTGGCACTCCTTCTCTGCCACCTGTCCCACACCCCTCCTGTAGATCCACCTTCGCCATTCTCAACATCCTTTGCTACTGCCAGATTTACAAACTTGCTCTCCACTCCATGTTGATAAATACAGTACTGTGCAAACGCATTAGGAATCCAAGCTATACATATGTGCCTAGGACTTTTACACAGTGTTGTGTATTGCCTAAGACTTTTGAACAGGAAATTATTTATGTATTTTAGATTTCTGACACCTGTATTACTTTGCATTTGTTAAAGTCTATTAATTCTCTTACATGACCTAACCTCAATAGTTTTTGTGTAAACAGAGCGTAGTAGGGAAAGTAGGGAATAGTGAATTCTTGGTTCTGTAGCACAGTAGAGGAAAAGGGGATGATCACAGAGCAGAAAGATAAAGAGGAACTCTCCAGGGTTGGTACCAGATGGTGTAAGTCTGTAACAGGCTCAAACCAGCCCAAGCTACAAACGGAAGGCCAAACTGAACTATTGTAAATTTGTGCCTGGATACCAGCTGAACATGAACTCCATAAACTCCAGGGCAGAACCTTACCATTGCAGATATAACGTGCTCACAATTCATGTAGTCCAAAGCTGAACACTGCAAAACACTGAACATTACTCTTACCGCAAAGAACATGTGGGGCGGAGAGAATGGGGAAAAATAGATCAAAAATATAATAAAAAATATCATCAGAGTAATAAAAACTTTGGTTCAGGGAGCAATTGCTGCAGGACAAATAACCCCCCCTTATGACATCAGCTTATCATAAAGAGAGTTTGTTCTGAAGGTAACTCATAGAGCCTGTGTCAGTATTTTCCATCTACACAGAGTTCCAGATTTTCACTCCTCTTTGTTTTAAGAATTGGTTCTTAAAAGTCTGCCTGCAATATCAACGAGATATCAATCTACTTTGGACAACCACAAAATGGTTAGTAATTTTTCCTCTCTCTTCCCCCATTGTATCTTTTAATCATCTTAAACGTTTCAATCAGGTCTCCACTTAATCCCCTCTATTTATAGAAGTACCAGAAGGAACAGAATTACCATCTTCTTCATTCTCTTAAACATCAGGCACAAACTGGTCCTGTTCTACTTTGCTGTCAATGGTACAGGAATGAGATAATTCACCACACTCTGTCTCTGAACTCCCTTATCATCTCTGATGACCCTAAAGATATCTACTGCTATTGATCTGGGCTTTGTCCAACAGATTCTAATGTCTTTATTTTCCCTGCTGCTGTTCTACATATTCCTTCTGCTTCTATTTTTAATCCCTGACTTTCCTGCACATTTGTTTGTTGACTGACTATAGCCTAAAGCCCAATTTATACTTCTGCGTCAAATGCACGCCGTAGGTACCGCGAACTCTACGTCGTAGGGTGATGTGCACCTCCCCAAAAAAGTAACTCACGCGTCGTGGCGACGCAGACTGCAACAACTGTGATTGGTCCGCTTGGTAGCATCGCATTTCTTCCTACGCATTTCCAGTTGCTTTTCTCCGCCATGTCTGTACACTGATGCGAAATAAATGGTTGGAGACAATGAACCAAATCGTCAAATCTACCTGCTGACATCCAAAAATATTTGAAATGTATTTCCTTGTCCCTGTCTCTCACGAAGAAACTCAACACAGTGGCATAGAAACCCCACCACCAACTAGCGTTTTGGCCATGAATTGCAGAGCGATGCAGACACAACTACGCATGCTCGCTACGGCGTAGAGCTACGCAAAAGTATAAATCAGGCCTATGGCATAGCCCGTACGCACAAGTATAAATCAGCCTTAACACCCTCCAAATTTCTCTTGCTTGGCTTTTATGGGTGAAAACTTCCCATTGAGAAACAACAAGGATTTAAACTGCTTCACAAGCTCTGAATGATGAACCTAGGTTGATAGATTTATTTTAAGTATTGGGTACTGTAGACCAAAGTGGGATGACAGGTTTAAGATACTGTATAGAGCAGCTATGACCTACAGGAAGTGATCACAAATCTGCCATTAGTTCTTAGAGATGGCTTTTGACCTGAAACGTTAACTATGCTTCTCTCACCCCACACGCCGCCTGACTTGCAGGTGTATTTACAGCATTTTCTGTTTTTGCTTCTGAAAATCGGGACAACCTGCAGATAACGAACACTGGAATATGCCTGGACTCTTTTGATTTCCTGTTTTATATTCTGTTTTTTACACTTTTTTGTATTACCATTTGCATAATTTGTTTTTTTTTGCATGTGTGTATGTGGGGGGGGGTGTGTGTGGGGGGTTGGTGTTTGATGTTTTTCTTTGAATGGGTTCCATGGATTTTCTTTGTTTTGTGGCTGGCTGTGGGGAAGATGAAGCTCAGGGTTGTATAGTGCAAACATACTTTGAAAATAAATGTACTTTGAATCTTAGAAAACCAAAACATTGAGTTAAATAGAGTTTTTTTTTAACAGAAGTGTTAACATGACACAATTCATGATTATGTATGATGTTCGGTTAATCAAACTACACCATTAATCACAAAGACATTGCAGATTAAAGGATTTTATTTTTTTTCAGTTACTATACCTGCACTTTGCTGCTTTCTGTCAGACAAT
This sequence comes from Mobula hypostoma, assembly GCF_963921235.1. Lineage (NCBI taxonomy): Eukaryota > Metazoa > Chordata > Chondrichthyes > Myliobatiformes > Myliobatidae > Mobula > Mobula hypostoma. Next base: position 81,206,698 of record NC_086109.1, read on the forward strand.
AACATTATAAATTCCTACTGAACTGAGCAGATTTTGACAGAGTAAATTAAACAACCTTTTCCCTGTGAATGGAGCGGTTCAAAGATCAGGGGCACTGATTTAAAAATATTGCTAAATGACTCGGGGATTAACTCACAGTTAAACACAAGGGATTAATTCCCTACACTCAGGGACTGTCGGACAAGGTACAGCTCATGTGTCATCTATAAACTTGCTGATGACAGCACTGTTGTTGGCGGAATCGCATACAGCGACGAGAGGGTGTACAGAAGTGCGATAGATCAGCCAGTTGAGTGGTGTTGCAACAACCACCTTGTACTCAACATCAGTATGACAAAGGAAGGAGTAGTAATCGGTATACACTCCAGTCCTCTTTCAAATGTCGGCAGTGGAAGGGGTGAACAGCTTTCACGTCTCAGAAGATCTATCCCGGGCCCAGTAAATTGCTGCAATCACCAGAGAAGGCACACCGGTGGCTGTACCTCATTAGAAGTTTGAGAGGATGTGGTATGTCACCAAGGCTCTAGCAAATTTCCACAGATGTGAAGTGGAAAGGATTCTGACTGGCTGCGTCACCACCTGGTATGGATGCTCTAATGCACGGGATTTTTAAAAAAGTCTCCAGAGCATTGTAGACTCCATCACAGGGACAAGCCTCCCCACCATCGAGGACATCTTCAAAAGGTGATGCTTCAAGAAGACAGTGAATTGAATTGAATTGACTTTATTTCTTACATCCTTCACAAACATGAGGAGTAAAAATCTTTACGTTTAGTTTCCATTTAAATGTGCCATGTGCAATCACAGTAATTTATAATAAATAGAACAGTCAGTGTAATATAGAATACATTCAAATCAGCGTGAGTTAATCAGTCTGATGGCCTGGTGGAAGAAGCTGTCCCGGAGCCTGTTGGTCCTGGCTTTTATGCTGCAGTACTGCTTCCCGGATGGTAGCAGCTGGAATAGATTGTGGTTGGGATGGCATGGGTCCCCAGTGATCCTACAGGCCCTTTTGACACACCTGTCTTTGTAAATATCCTGAATCATGGGAAGTTCGCAACTACAGATGTGCTGGGCTGTCCACACCACTCTCTGCAGAGTCCTGCACTTTAGGGAGGTACAGTTCCCATACCAGGCAGTGATGCAGCCAGTCAGGATGCTCTCAATTGTGCCCCTGTAGAAAGGTGTTAGGATTTGAGGGCCATACCTAACTTCCTCAACTGTCTGAGGTGAAAGAGGCACTGTTGTGTACAGATCCCATGAGGTCCTCAGTGATGTGGATGCTGAGGAACGAGGCTGTTTACCCTCTCGACCCCAGATCCATTGATATCAATAGGGGTTAGCCCATCTCCATTCCTCCTCTAATCCATAACCAGCTCCTTTGTTTCAGCGACATTGAGGGGTTTTCTTGACACCACTGTGTCAGAGTGTCCATTATTGAGGACCCTCATCATCTGCTTACCTATGTACATTCTCTTACATTCTCGCTTCTGATTACAGCCATCAGGGAGGAGGTACAGGAGCCTGAAAATTCACACTCAATGTTTTAGGAACAGCTTCTTCTCCTCTGCAATCTGAATTCTGAACAGTCTATGAACACCACCTCACTATTCCTCCTTTGCACAATTTATTTTATTTCTTGCTGTAACTTGTAGTAATGTTTTATGTCTTGCACTGTACTGCTGCCCCAAAAATAAAAAAAATCATGACATATGTCGGTAATAATAAACACTCAATGAACTATATGCATGTATAGTCTACGTCGTTGTATTTTACTGATATTCTGTATGTGGGAGGGTTATTGCATTCCACCAGGCTCAGTGTCCAGGATGGAGCCGGTGCTGTCCCGCCCCAGTGTTCGCTTGGTGGGAGATGGGCTCTATTGTGGTCAACTGTGAACAGATGTTGCGAGTTTTGGGACACTTTTATCGCATGATTGTGATACCATTTGTGCTTGCTAACTTGTGTGTGCTTTGTGCTGTGTGTGACCCTTAGTGCAGTGTTTTTCACCTTGATCCCAGAGTGAGATTGTCTTGTTTGGTTGAACATTCATGAACATTCATGTATGGTTGAGTGGCAAATAAAGTTGAATTGAATTGAGTTGAAGGAAAAACTTCTTTAAGTAGCGAGTAGCTTTTATCTGGAAAGCAATGCTTTAAGGAGCAGTGGATGCAAATTGAACTGTGGCTTTTGAAAGGAAATTAGCAAATATTTGAAATTAAAAATAGCGTGAAGTTTTTGGACTGAATGAATTGCTCTACATAGACTGAAATGGTTGGCTGACTTCCTTCTGTTTAACTCTGTGATTGCAGGAATTAATAACAATTATTATTATTATTATTATTATTAAAACAGCAAAACAATTTAACTCTGAGATTGCAAGAATCAATAACAATTATTAATATTATTATTAAATCGTGATGTGGAGCGTGGAAAAGGTACTGGGTAATGTGCCCCCCAATTTCCCTTTGCTGTCTCATCTGTCTCCAATCATGTAAACTGCCTATAGATTCTGTAAGTCCAAGGACAAGATTCACCAAACTTGATTACCAACTCACTCAAGTCACAAGTGCCTCACTCCCCAAACCAAGCACACTTAGAAGTAGCACAGCGAACCCTGTAAGACTTTCAAGGTGACCCAACTTCATCTTCCTCTATGTCAGTTCACACGGGATGACATTAAGCCTGCTTTCTGATGGATTTTGTTAAAATTACAGAAATGGATTAGTAATTAGTAAGGGATGTTCTCTAGTTTTTGAACCTGCTTTTAGACAAAGCAGCAACTCAAAAGTCTGCATGACAAAAGTCTTAAATTCTCCGTGGTCACATTGCTGGCAACTAAATATAGATTCTAACTAATTAGGTACTTCCATTGGGAAATTTGCCATTACATGTCTTCCTAAAGCAGCCACCCGTGGTTCCCAAAATCAGATTCCCTCATTTATTCAATCTTTTCTTGATGGGTTGCCCAGTAACCATAAATGACACAGCACTTGAATGCAACTTTGTTAATGTTTCTTAAAATTAAGCATATTGGGAGTTGCTTGTGATGGTAATGTGGCAAGACACTCTCCTCACTGCAGCTAAGCGACATCAATGATATTTGATTGGATAAAATCCCTTAATGGGAAAAAGCAAATGGTGAAGTCTGACCAGATGTCACAACTATTTGTTCATCTAATCACTGAGCAAATGTTTCAAAAAATCACCCTTTATATAATGTGATTGTCAATTGGGATTTTAACTTACTGCATCAATCCCTTGACGTGCAGCTGTCAGTGCTGCTCACTTTTATCACCCCCCCTCATCAACACCTCTCAGGCTCCAAGAAGTCTGCTCCTCACTATCCTAATCACTATCTTATTCTCTCCTCGATTGTGTTACATTAAAACTATGGTTAAGAAGTTCACGCCAAGTAAACCAAGTGCCAGCAGGTGCCACCTCCAGGACGCGAGTTAATAAGCAGCCCTGTGATATCTCATTATCCTCTCTTAAATGGAAATGTCAAACAGACAAATGGCTAATGATAGGGCATTAAAGTGCGGAAAAAGAAGGGAAATATAAAAAAAAGTTTCTCATCCTCAACTTATTCAAAATGTCAGCTGCATGAAAAGGTTCATCTCCTACCAATTTAAGTTATTTCCAGATCTCAGAGATGTGTCAAACTCATCAGACGTCTTTAAAATTCTAATTTGCAACCTTATAGAAATTAATTCAGTGTAGGCGCTCCAACCTTAGCCCTTTTAAGAACATAAGATGTTAGTCTTAAAATTGTACTGCACAGAAAGGTAACTCGTCCATGCCGACAATGATACCATCTCCGTTAATCCCATTTGCCTGCGTTATGCCCACATCCTTCTATGTTCCTTTATTAGTCCAAATGGCTTTCAAATGTTGTCATTGATCTGCCAATGTAGCATGCCCACAACTTACTAACCCTAACCCATATGTCTTTGGGAGGAAACTGGTGTACCTGGAGGAAACATGGGGTGAACATACAAGTTCCTGACAATGGAGGGAATTGAAAGCCTATAGTTGGCACTATAATAAATTATGTTAACCTCTATGCTACTGTGTCACCCATTTTTGTTTTCTATCTAATATTTTGCTGTTCATTTTGGCGATAAGAAAAAGATTTGATCTTTCCCGATACAGTGCTTCACCTCCAGAAAATGTGGCAGAATGCTTCACCTGCAATGTACCACTTATTTCTGCAAGGATTGTTGCTTAGAAGTCCCCACATCCATTGTCCAAGCAGCAATATTTCACAAATTGCAACAAGATTAATGGCCTGTTCAACATTTTTTCTGGTGGTCCTGTTTGAGGGGGAATCGTCTGCAGGATAATTGAACGTGCCCCATAATGCCATGACCTTGGCCAGTTATTATACTCCCTATCCCCCCCTTAATTGACCACCCATGTCAAATTCTGCTGTAACTCCATTTGTAAGATTGTAGATGACACCACCATAGAGGTCCAAATCTCAAACAGTGATGAGACAGAACGCAGGTGGGAGACAGAGGGAATGGTGGCATGGTGTCAAGACATCCACCTTTCCCTCAATGTTCGCAAAATGAAGGTGCTGGTCACTGACTTCAGGAAGAAGAGTGGAGTACATGCCCTTATGTGTATTAGTGGTGTTGAGGTAAGAGCTTCATTTCTAGATGTAAGTATCACCAATAATTTACTCTGCTTCTCCAGTGGACACCAGTCCACTAGCTAAGAAAGCACTCCAGTGCCTCTACTTCCTCAGAAAACTAAGGAAATTCAGTTTGTCCCTGATAATAATCAATGCTTATAAATGCACCATAGAAAGTATTCTATCTAGATGCATCAGAGCATGGTGTGGCAACTGCTCTGCATATGACTCCCCCCATTGACTCTGTCCATACTTCCTGATTGCTTGAGAAAGAAGCGAACACAAGCAAGGACTGTTCTTAGCCTGATCATTCTTTCTTCTCCTCTCTTTCATGGGGCAGAAGACACAAAAGTCTGAGAGCATGTACCTCCAGACACAAGGTTAGCATCTACCCCACTCATACCAGACTCCTGAATGATCTCTCGCACACTAAAAGATCTACTCTCGATCTCCTTCGCTACCTCTGCATGGCTCTTGCTCTTTATTTATCTACCTGCACACTACCTTCTCTGTATCTGCAACACCATATTCTGCGTTCTGTTTTCTTTTTAACCATCTTGACATAATTATGTACAGAATGATCTGTCTGGAATGCATTCAAAAAGCTTTTCGCTCCATCTCAGTATATGTGACAATAATAAACCAACAGCAATACCAGCCCCAGCTCCTTGATAACTTCTGTGGAGCAATGTGGTTTCCTTGATCTCCACTTGAACTTGAAGATGAAGCCAAAGGCCTTGGTTTTCTGTGACAATTCTGGACAGTCTGCATAAGTTCTAACAGAGTATTTTTTTGTGTGCCATACTCTGCCAGAGCCTTCGTGACCGCTTTTTCAAATGGTTGTCTTGGAGGAAAGATTCTGTGAGTGGTCCCCCACGTCCTTCTCACAGCGCAGATTTTTTTTTTACGAGGCCAAGTTGCGAGCTTGACACTCAACCCGGCACAGATAGAAAGTGTGTCCGGGAGCGGCCCGACTGGGTTCGAACTGGGCAACCTTCGCTCCGGAGTCTGGCGCTGATGTCACTGCGCCACCAGCCGGCCCCTAACAGAGTACTTGTTCTTATAAATTTATGGCATTAGTTTAAAATCATGGGCAAACCATCTATCAAAGGTAAAGAGAAAGGTTTATTAATTTAGAGATACAACGAGGATCAGGCCTTTCCAATAAACTGTACTGCTCAGCAACCCACCTATTTAATCCTAGTCTAATCACAGGACAATTTACAATGACCAATTAACCTATTAAATGGTACATCGTTAGACTGTGGGAGGAAACTGGAGTACCTGGAGAAAACCACACAGTCAGGGAGAGAACGTACAATCCCCTTACAAACAGGGCCGCAATTGACCTCTGAACTCTTGCACCCTGAGCTGTAATAGCATCACTCTAACCACTAGATTACCCCGGTGCCCAGACATTGCCACAGTAACTTTCTGATGCTGAGGTAGAACATTCAGATCCTTGGTGTTACATCTGACCCCTAGAAGAATTAAAGACAAGCAAAGTTCCTTGGAGGAAAGAAGCCTCTCGCAGAGCTATTCTTGCGCTATAATCTATAACATAATAACAGGAATAAACAAACAGTTCTAGTCAACTGGACAGCAGAGACTGGCAATGGAGAGGAATAGAGAGAGTGATAAAAGTTTATGTAAAATCATGGCTAAATCAAGAAAAAAGGAAGAGGAACAGTTTATAAGGGAAAATGGATCCCTGGAGAGATGTATTTTTTTGAGAAAGAGGGTGATGATGGTGGAATTAAAAGCTGGAGGTAACATGACCTGAAGCGACAGAAAACAATTTACAACATTAGGTACAGGGGAGAATGTTGTGCAATTGACAATACAGTCCAAATAGGACAACATAAACTGGAAAAGGACCATAGATATGATGATTTTATGCACAACAAGGTTTCCCAACTTTTTTTATGCCATGGACCCCTATAATTAACTGAAAAGTCTTTGACCTCAGGCTGGGAATCCTTAATATAGAACAAGGCCGGGGTTCACACAAGGACTAGGTAATGACATAATTTCAAGTATAGAGCAGTAGGAAACATTCGAGGAGGTTGGTAGGGGGAGAAGAGGAAAGTGGCATCAGGTAAAGAGGCTATAGGGAGAGTGTGGTTAATAAAGATGAATTCAGAGTAGAAGCTATTGAATGATAAACACAAGAGATTCTGCAGACTCTGAAAATCTTGAACAACATACACAACATTCTGGAGAAACTCAGAAAGTCAGGCAGCATCTATAGGGGGAGGTTGGGAATAAGCAGGCAATACTTAGTGCCTGGAAAGTATCTTGGCCTGAAACATCAGGGGTTTATTCCCCTCTATAGATGCTGCCTATCTTGCTGAATTCCTCCAGCATTTTGTGTGAGCTGCTTAATGACACACTGTCATTGGCTCAGCACTGCTTCTCATTGGCTATTACTTTAAAAACACAACATTCTCATTTACTTAAATACTGGTAGCAGTTTTAGGGTTATTTGTTATTCTCTATTGTCAAATCAATGAATAGAGATATTGACCACTATTTGCTTTAAGTATGTCCAGCACCTCCTCAATTTTCTCCAACTAAATATTGGATAGACTACATTGGTTACCTCCATTGTTCCTCCAGTCATCAGCTCCAGCCTTTGCTACAGTAACTTCCTGAAGTTACGCCAGACCATACATATCCTTGGTGTTACATCTGACCCCTAGAAGAGCCTATGGACCACATGTCCACTTCATTAGCTCAACTATTTTGGTAATCTCACACAGCTTGCCCTATACTTGTTGGACTACAACTATTCCAAGTTAAGCAATACCTCAATCTTAAAATTCTCACCTACTGTATGCTTTCAAAATCCTCAGTGAAATCTTTCAGTTCTATGTTTTTATTTTGTGTTCTCACCCATTTTTTCTTGTTGCCGATTGGTGAGCTGGGGGGTTGGGGTTTGATGTTCTTGTTGTTATTTCTCCATGTGGGTGATCTGTTAGCTTTTGTGTGGGGGGGCGCTGGAGGTTTTGGGGTTTGTGAGTTTTTGTTTCTTTTTCTTTTTGTTGGGGGGAGGGGATCAATGGCTTTCTTTCAACTACTTCCGTGGTTTTTCTATATTTTATGGCTATCTGGAGAAGACAAACCTCAGAGATGCATTCTGCATATATTAATAATAAAATAAACCATGAACCCTTGAACATTTGAACCTTTGATGTTACTTCCCTCCATCCCTGACACTTCTTTCTGGACTACCATCATTGTAAGACTCTACTTCTGGCCTCAAGTTTTCTTAAATGTAATCTCATCACCATAGTATGGCTTGCCATGGCCAGAAGCTTGCAACTTCTCTTCACTGGCCTATCTTTCTTCCTGCAGATACTCTTTAAAAATAGCTGGATAATCTTTGGGTATTCTTTTGAGTCTATTGGGTATTCTTTTGGCGCCCCACACAGACTTCCAATCTATGCCTTGTAAGGCATGAAAATGCCTGACGCAGGCCTCTCATGGTCTGAGTCGACGTTCCCTCCCCCTCCCTCCTTTGAGTCTAACATAGCGTGATGCCAAATTTTGAATGTGAACAGTCCTCTGAGACAACTTGTGAGGTGTTACACTTTATACTATGTCCTATTTAAATATGCTTTAAATGTTGTTGCAAAGTTTCAGACATTTTCAGATAGAGGATAGAAGTGAACCATTAGCAATGGGGTAATTATTAAACAATTAATGTTTTTAGAATAGCCCTGTTGCAAATACCAATTAGTCTAACTAAACAGGTCAATCAGCCCATCACATCAAAGTCACAAGCCAAGCATGGTATCCCCTCTGAAGTTCTCGTAGTTCAGACTGTAATGTGCAGGCATAATCAACCCCTACATGAGGAGCCCAGTGTAGAATATCCCAAATTTATGTTCTTAATTGAACCACCTAAGACCACTCTGAGGATACTTGATCTTTTTATGTACTGTTAATGTTCCCCTTGGCTATAAAAAGGATTTGAACTAGACACTGGCATAGAGAGCCACATGACCATTCACAATTCGCCCTGTCTGCAGGAACTCGACAAGTTGGGCAGCACCGGTGAAGGGAAGTGAATAGTTGAGCTTTTGGGTCGAGACCCTTCAACTGGACCCTAGAAGGGTCTTGACTTGAAATGCTAACTGTCTATTTCCCTCTGGAGATTCAAGATTCAAGCATGCAAGCTCAATTTCGACATTTAAGAGAAGTTTGGTTCGGCGCATGGGTGGTAAGGGTACAGAGGGCTATGTTCAATTGCTGGTCAATTGGATTCGGCAGTTTAAGTAGTTTGGCATGAATTAGCCTGTTTCTGTGCTGCACTTTTCTATGACTCTATGATCCTATTCAAGATTCAAGTTTACTTGTCACATGTACATCAAAACACAGAGGGAAATGCATCATTTGCATTAACAAACAACACTCCCTAGGGTGTGCTGCCTGACCTGCTGAGTTACTCCAGCTCTTTGTCTGTTCAGAGAGATCATGTTTGGCTGTCAAGGCCTGTGCCACCTGAATTCCTAAATTGAAGCTATACTCAACCCATAATCTCCTCATCCGATAATATGACACCCAAACAGATCTAATCTTTCGACCTGAGATAAATAGGGCGCTCTTCTCCTTGCTGGCTTCCCGTATTAAAAAAAACAACCCCAGACAGCTTGAGCTTTAAAACAACTGGTTGTCAACTGGGGTTTGCATTCCATGCAACTTTGTTTACACCAGATGCATGGAGAGTCGCAAGGAAGAAAAGAGACTCTGGAGATTGATTTTCTTCCCAAGTGGGTTTGATTAACTAGCAAGAAATTGCCAAACTCAGCAGAGCTTTGCACTAATCCATCTCACTCTCCACATGAGTCAGAATGGAAAGCTCAGGTAACAAGCCGGCACTTTCTCATTCGTTTACAGACAAGATGTGGACATCACTGGAAGGGCCTTGAGAAGCTGGTTGTGGTCAGACACTTCTTGAGCTATGAATGTACTTTTGATGAAGTGACTGACACGGTTGTGCTAAACCCAAACAATGAAGATGATATATTTAATTAGAGTCCCGAAGTACAGCTTTGGCCCAAATGCTTACTCTGTTCCATAGACACCGTCTGGCCTGCTGAGTTCCTCCAGAATTTTGTGTACGTTGCTTTGGATTTCCAGCATCTGCAGATCTTCTTGGGTATGTAATATGTTCCCGAGTCAGGAAGACATGTCCATAAGAGCATAGGAAATCGAGCCTACTCCAGCTTTACATCAGGGTTGGTTTATTACCCCACAACCCCATTCTCCTGACTTCTCCCCATAACCTTTAACACCCTTAATAAGATCACAATACACTTGGAGAGGAAACAGTGCTGCCCCCATATTTCAACTGCTCCTACTCCACTTTATTACGGAGTTAGCAGGTTTGTGAGAAGTTGGAGTAGGCTAGGTGAATAACATTTGTTACAGCATGTTTTTAGATGGTGTGCAATCTGTGTCTGGCAGTAATGGAACAAATGAATATATAAGGTGGTGGATGTGGCCCCACCCAATGCAAGAAAGTTCATGAGCTTTGTTCCACTTCTTCACGTCCGTGTAAGTGGACAACATACACACAGTAGCCATTTTATTAGGTACACCTGTATATGTGCTCATTAATGCAAATATCTAATTAGCCAATCAAGTGACAGCATCTCAATGCACAAGAGAATGCAGTCATGGTCAAGAGGTTCAGTTATTGTTCTTACCAAACATCAAAATGGGGGAAGAAATGTGATCTAAGTGACTTTGACCATGGAATGATTGTTGGTACCAGATAGGGTGGTTTGAGTATTTCAGAAACCGCCAATCTCTAGGGATTTTCACGCACAACAGTCTCTAGCATTACAGAGAGTGGTTAGAAAAACAAAAAAAAAACCACCAATGCGCAGAAGTTCTGTGGGTGAATGCCTTGTTAATGGAAGTGGTCAGAGGGGAATGACCAGACTGGTTCGAGCTGACAGGAAGGTGACAGTAACCCAAAGGATCATGAATTTCAACAGTGGTGTGTAGAAGATTATCTCTGAATGCATAACATTTCAAATCTTGAAAAGGGTGGGCTACAGCAGCAAGAATATTCCACCAGGTGCCACTCCTTTACCTAATAAAACATCCACTGAGTGACGCTCAGGGCCTCGTATTCAAGGCACTGGGAAGCAGAGGCAATCTGATTATTTTACCAAATAGTCAGAGAATCTGATCCAGCAAATTTTCAATGGCAAGTTGCAGATTGCTCAGGGTATTGCCTCAATAAACCAAACAAGCCTCCTGCTGAGTTACATCCTGAACTTTATTAAAAAGCAGCTTTTAAAATTGACTCAGCCAAATCAAAAGGCACATACAAAGGCTCCACCAGGCGACCTCTGACACTTCATATTGCACGCAACCTTGTAATGTCACAGTGACAGAAATGAGAAAGAGAGAATGAGGGAAAAAAGAGACTGCTCATGATGATTGGTAATTTAATGTCTACTTCATCCCTTACATTTCAACACTTGCTTTGTCTAATCTGTCACTTAAAGCCTCTGATCAGGATCTTGTAGCCTTTGGATTCTTTGCTTCCTAATACACTTTGTTTAGGAGAATTATTTTGCTACATTGCTAACACAGTGGGGTGCATTTGCCAATAACTCTGTCTGTCTGAACTCCGCAAGCAACCTGCTATGAATGGATATTTCCATAGATACTGCCTGTCCTGCTGAATTCCTCCTGCATTTTATGTGTGCTGGACTGGATTTCCAGCTTCTGCAGAATCTCGTGTGTGTATTTGTGTGTGAATGGACTTTCAAATAATGTTTAACACAATCATAAACACAATAGTATTGTTCTACTCTCCTCTTAACCCATTTCTGCTTTGATCTGATTCAACCCTGTTTCGTATTTTCTGCATGGCCTGTCTAAGGCAGCTCTTGTGCTGATGTTTTCCTCCTCGTTCGGTGCTGTCAAGGACTGTGTTTATCGGAGAGCAATGACATATCTACCCCCAGGTTCAGGGGTAACAGCCCTGACTGGTAAAACAAACTTGTTACGGAAACAGCAGTGAAGAATCCCTCTACACCTGAGTCCACCTGGGGCTTGCATGACTGAGTCGAGAAAACTGGAAGGAAGCTACTAACATGATGAAACAAAGCAGCCCCGAACACCGCTGAGATGGACGACCTTCATTGCTCTTGTAAAAGTCAGTAGTGTAACAGGCAGTAGAAAATAAATGATGACCTATCTAAAGCACTTTTAACATCAAATTGCTTCATATTAGGTCTGGTGAAACTTAGGTACTGAAGGAGAATAAAAAGCACGTGAACCTTGGTAGAAATGATGAGTGTTAAGGAGTGCCCTAAAGATTTTGGAAAGACTTAGTACAGAAACCTTTGGAATTCAGTGCTCTGAAAACACAGCTGCCAATAGTCCAATGGCTAAATGAGGATAGGAAGAGTGAGGGAACATATCTATAAAGTTGGAAGAGTTTGCCAGGTTGAATGATCGAGACATAGAGGGCTATTCAGGAAAGGTATGAGATTGAGATGCCTTTCAACTGGGGCCAAGGGAACATAACATGGTTTTCTGTTTTGTGTAATATTCAAAGTTATAAGCAGACTCAAACAGATTTAGAGCATCTCCTGCAAGTACACACTTCTCCATGCTGAGAATCTCCCCCCCCCGACGTGCGTGCACGCACGCACACACACACGAGACTATATCCATATGATTCTTTCATAATCGTTTTTGACACCATCCCTCACTCTTCCATCTACTGTTTCCATCTACTTGACTCACCAGATCACATACAAACACAACCGCACACTACCAAATACTTACTCTTGCAAGGATGAAGCCAAGTGCAGAGGATTTTCCATCCCTTTATTCACTCCCACTTATTTCTGTGTTCTTTCCTAACCCTCTGCCCAGTTCCCTCTATGTATTTGAAACCAATTTCCTTTGGGTTCTCACCGGGCAAATGTTGGATCATTGCTTTGATAGTAACCACTGCTTTTCTTTCCTCTTGTTTTTTTTTTGTGTGTTTCTCACACACAATACAGTACTGATTGAGAAACACAGGCTATTTGAAGGTTAGTTATTAAATGAGACAGTAAGTATTACAGCTGAAGGTCTCTGACACTAGGTTAGGCTATGCTAGCTTACAGGAAGAGATTGTTCTGAGGAACAGAGTTGAAAAGGATTTCAGCCCCGTGTTCTGCAAAGGGACTGCACGTACACCAGCAGTACCAACACGTGCTTTCCATATGATTTTCAGTATCACAGTGATTCTTCTGAAAATCTTGGGAGGGAAAGCACATTACTGGAATATGCTAATTGGACATATTTTTTATATTTAAATTAGCTTAATTAGTAAATTGCCTTCCTGCTATAACTGCAAACACCATTAGGGATTGGAATTCGTTAACAGAGTATGTTAATTTTTATCTAATTTGCATATATAGATTAGCTGATTATAATATTGCTCTGGCTCAGCAAGTAGCTGTTACCATAGTAATTACATTGTATTGGATGAGGAAAAGACTACCACACCCAATGAGCTTGCACCATCTTCATGGATTCCCACCTTCCCATCATAATCAGTCCAAGCCACTCCTAATGCGCTCTTAAGCTCATTTCTAGGGACACTTCACTGTCCTTGAGCAGCAAATCACTCCATAAGCTTTGCAACATGTTGGGTAAGCAAATGATTACCTTGATTTTGCTTCATAGCTTGTAATATAAAAGATAAAAATTAGAGTCACCAGTATCACTGGATCAGCTTTGTCAATACCCTACATAATTTACTCTGCATCCTCCGAACAGAAATGTCATTCTCTGCTCCTGTGCGTTAACACTCAATTCGAATCTTGACACAGAGGTAACACAAATCATTTTAAAATATCCACAATTAAAGCCAGCAGTAGCTGTCACTGATGGTCCATCAGCAAGGGATGAGGTGCTGACCGGGAGTGAACGGCCGCCACAGGCAACACACACGGAATGCAGGAGGAACTCAGCAGGCCAGGCAGCATCGATGGAAAAGAGTAAACTACTGACGTTTCGGGCCGAGATGAAGGGTCTCGTGCCGAAACTCTCACTGTTTGCTCTTTTCTATCAACGCTGCTTGGCTTGCTGAGTTGGTCCAGCATTCTGTGCATGTGGCTTGGATTTCCAGCATCTGCAGATTTTCCCTTGTTTGTCCTCCGTCAGGCAATTAGTTAGCTTCTACTGAGCTCAGGGTGCAAAATAGGATATGTGTTGAGGCATTGATTTATTCCATATAGCCTCTGAATCCAGGGAACAATGTAGATCCCTGCCCCTAATACCAGTTTAGTGCAGTAATTATCTGAGGAATCAATTTTGATCTCATTTGCATATGGTGTTAACTCGCCACTTCGAAACTTGAGGCCTGTCTGTACTGGCAGATGGCTGCTGGTCCCGGAGGTGAATTCAATGACTAGAATCAGTCACAATCCTCTCTATAATCGGATATTAAGCACAGGTGGCTTTTTAACAAAGGTGATTACAATTGTGATCCTTTGCCTCTCTCATCCCACAAACCACCTCTATCATTTAGGACAGCAAGACTAGCTTTAATAATCATGTTCAACCCTTTTCAAGTTGATTGTCACAACCAGCAAGAGTAGGTACATATTCATTGCCTCATCTGCCACACAGTAGATATGTTTCAGGGGTTTATTCAACCATGAAATGATGAAGAATCTCGGCCCAAAACATAGACTGTTCATTTCCCTCCATAGGTGCTGCCTGACCCACCAAGTTCCTCCAGCAATTCGTGTCTATTGTTCAAGATTTCCAACAATTACAGAACCTTTTGTTTCTTGGGGATCTGTTTAATCCTTCTTTCAATGGGAATGAGCTCACCTGCACTCAATTTCCTCCTCTCTACACAAAATGCCGAAAACTCTTGTCGCATGCCAAAATACTCAGATGGCCCATCATGTCTACACTCTAAACACAATACCAATTAGCTCAGATCCCCTGTTCTCCTCTCACAACACTGCACATTAACTTTCAGCCTCATTAGGGGGATTCCAAGAGGTGATTCTGTTGGTGTACACAATTTAGTGAATGTCATGAAATAAAATACATACAGAAAAATATTTATATAGAATGATCTTTAAAGAAGAGACTTCTTGCAAGCATCTTGCCCACTATTTATCCTTGAGCTAATAAACTATCTGATCATGATTACGTTGATGACCAAGGGAGTTTGTGGAGGGTAAATTGTTAAGATGCTTATTATATCTTAATAGGAGGAGGAGAAGATGGTGGCGTGACGCAGCGCGCGCGGCCTCTCCAGTGAATGATATCTGTAATCTGTCAAGTAGGGGACTGTGCACAGTTCTGATTTGATGGAGACTGATGTGAGAGTACGGAGGAACATCTTGGAAACTTCAGAAATGCCCGCTTCGCTGTCGCTGCTACTGTGTGGTAACCGGAATCTCTGGAGCAGAAGGCCCCGAATCCTCGGCTTTGCTTGTTTCGGCAGCCGGGGCGAGGTCGAAGGTGCTTGGCAGAGGATGGCGCTTGGGAGGCTGTATCGGAGGGGCTGGTCGGAGGCTTGAAGTTTTCGGACGGATGGACTCAGTGTCGGCTGTGATCGGCTGCTTCCAATGCATCGGCAATTGTCGGTGCCTGGAGGTTTATGGCAGGGAGTTTCTCCCTTTTGCCGCCGCTATCGGGGACTCAGGAGTCGATTGGAACTTGAGACTTTTTTTACCATGCCCATGGTCTGTTCTTTATCAAATTATGGTATTGCTTTGCACTGCTGCTGTGCATGAAGCCTGTTACAGTCGCTCTGACTAGTTTTCTTACTTTTTTAACTTACGTTATTTGTTGTTTTTTTTTCACGGTAACATGTTGAAGCTGCACTCTCTCTAACGTGCTGGTGGAGAGAGTTTTATTTGGGTTTTTAGTGCTGGAAATAGTTACATTCGGACACGTCTCATTAGTGGGGCAGCAGTACGGTCGCATTGTTTATTCCAGGGACCAGTTGATTGCGCTTATGCCGGCCGGTTTAGCAAGCAGAGCTGAAATCTGGAGGAAAACACACAGAGGATGCAGAGGGGGATCAAAAAGGCGAGGGAAGAGGACCGGGTCGAGACAACAGAGACTTTTGGAGAAGAGGAGTTATAAGCCGTGTCGCCCCCTCTCATTATGGGCAATGTGAGATCGCTGGGTAATAAAATGGACGAGTTGACGGAGCTAGCCAGGAGTCAGAGAACATTTCGGGAGAGCAGTGTTATGTGTTTTACTGAAACGTGGCTGACGAGGACATACCTGACTAAACGTTTCCACAAAGGGCTTCCAAACCGTTCGGGCTGACTGGAAGTGCACTGAGAGCAGTAAGCGTAAGCGAGGGGGGCTTGCTGTTCTGGTTAACAACAGATGGTGCAATCCTGGTCATATTATGATCAAGGAATGTGTTTGTAGCCCGGATATTGAACTTTTTGCTGTTGGACTCCGGCCATATTATTTGCCAAGGGAAATCTCACATGCAATTGTGGTTGTTGTGTACATCACTCCCTCTGCCAACCCAACGTCGGCGTGTAACATCATTTACACCATTGGGCACAGGAGTACATTCAGCCAGAGACTCATTCCACCGGGATGCAGCACAGAGCATCATGGGAAGTCATTCCTGCCTGTGGCCATCGAACTTTACAGCTCCTCCCTTGGAGGGTCGGACGCCCTGAGCCAATGGGCTGGTCCTGGACTTATTTTCGTCTGGCATGGCTTACATATTATTATTTGATTGTCTGTGGTTTTGTAATGCTATGTTTGTACTCTGTTCTTAGTTGGTGTAGCTGTAACGAAACCCAATTTCCCTCGGGATCAATAAAGTATGTCTGTCTATCTATCTATGTTATAATTATGTGGTTCTGTCAGTGTTAGTCTTTGGTTTGTCTTGTTTTTCTGTGATATCACTCTGGAGGAACATTGTATCATTTCTTAATGCATGTATGCATTTCTAAATGACGATAAAAGAGGACTGAGTGTTCTCATAACCTAAATGTCAGAGATTCATCTCAAACGTACTTTGTTGGTTGCTATGTTCCTGCAGGTTCTCTGAAAGGACTAAACATCACTGGATAAATGCAAGGTTCTTTTTCTCTAAGGATAAAGTACTGTTAACTGGAATTTTCCCTTTATAAATTATTTAAATATAACATAAAATAAGAAAGCAAGCTGAGAATACTTTGCTCCCATTAAAATGCCAGCACCACCATTAATACAAAAAGACATCTTTCATAGAGAGACTTAGTTAGCACGATGCTTTACAGCACCAGAAACCCAGATTCAACTCCTGCCGCTGGCTGTAAGGAGTTTCTATGGCCCCCCTGTGTCCACATGGGTTTCCTCTCGGTGCTCCGGTTTCTTCCCACAGTCGAAAGACGTATTGATTGATAGGTTAATTCTTCACTGTAATTTGTCCAGGATTAGGCTAGGGTTAAACCAAGGGTTGCTGGGTTGGAAGAGCCTATTCTGCACTGTATCTGAATAAGTAAATAAATTATGGAAAGATAACTTTGGGAATAATTTTTCTTCAAATTATGATTCATTATTGGTGCAAGAAAAAAATAGAGACCAAGTTAAAAAGAGGCTAGTAAGATCTGGAATTGGGTTAATAAGTATTCAGGTGGTAAAATGGTGGTGTGATGAAAGAGGAGCAGTGAGAGCGATTGTGGGATTGTTGGGTGTTTGATTGAAAAAGCTATTTGTTTAGATAGGAAAGAAGTAGCTAAAAAACACCATCTTGCTCTCTCTATCTCCCTTTATTGACTTAAAAATCCCTTTTAAAGAAAATTGATTTAAAATCTTCAAGAGTCGGTCTCCAGGAATCCCATTTTTACACGTAAGGTTCCCACATTTGGCAGCTGCTGAGTTAAGGGAGCTTTGGAGATGCGTGATAATATGTCTCCAGAAGTGACTTGAAAGAAATCACCGATGAGTTTATCTGGTAAGTGGACGAGCTACATTAACGCATTTGCACATAAGGATACAGATTAGGATGATTGGCTGTGTGATTCTAGTAGGGATGGTTTACCACCACAACCCATTTCTACATTATGTTTCAAAAGAGCATTATCAAACACGATTTGACACTGAACCATATAGAATGATATTAGGAAACTGAGGCAGGATTTAAAGTGCAGTTTATAGGAGGAGAACGAGGTAAAAAGGTTGTAGGGGCATGATTTATGGAAGCACATCTCATCATCTCTCAAGTGCAATGACTGCTACGATGGTGGCAAACACAGCAGTAATTTTTTTTTATTCCTCTGTTTTAATAAAACTTGCAATGAGATTGGAAATAGGGAGAGAATCTAGCCACGGGGCATCCAAATGCATAGAACATTACTGTACAGTACAGGCCCTTTGGCCCACCATGTTTTGTTGACCTTTTAACCTACTTTAAGATTAATCAAAACCTTTGCTCCCATGTAGCCATTCACATTTCTATCATCCGTGTGCCCATGAGTTTCTTAAATGCCCTTAATGTATCTGCTTCTACCATCACCATTGACAGCGTGTTCCCTGCACCTACCATTCTCTGTGTAAAAAACCTACCTCTGACATCTCCCTCATCTACACTTTCCTCCAATCACCTTCAAATTGTACCTCCTCCTATTAGACATTTCCACTCTGGGGAAAATGTCTCTGGCTCTCCACTTGCATTATGCCTCTTAAAATCTTGTACACCTCCATCAAATCAGCTCTTATCCTCTTTTGCTCCAACGAGGAAAGGTCTAGCTCGCTGAGTCTATCCTCATAAGACATGTTCTCCAGTCCAGGTAGCATCCTGATAAATCTCCTCTGTACCCTCTCTAAAGCTTCCACGTCCTTCCTATAATGAGGTGACCAGAAATGAGCACAGCATTCCAAGTGTGGTCTAACCTGGGTTTTATAGACCTGCAATGTGCAGGTGTGGGACTGCACAGGCACTACACAGAACAGCAGGAGTGGGTAAGAAAATACAGGGGAAAGCTCTGAAGACTGGATGAGGTTTGGAGGCTGGTCTGCTTGCTTTGAGTATTCAATGATGAGATATGGCTTTGGGATTCGTGGAATGGAAGAACGGCCTAAATCTGCTTCTATGTCACAAACACGAGAAAATTTGAAGATGCTGGAAATCCAAAGCACGAGTCCTGATGAAGGATCGCGGCCTGAAACGGCGACTGCTTACTCTTTTGGTTAGATGCTGCCTGGCCTGCTGAGTTCCTCCAGCACTTTGTGTGTGTGCTCCTATGTGTTATGGTCTTATGGGCAGGATATAGCAGCGGCATATGGGGAATATTAGAAGCACAGAAACTGGTAGTATATTTTACCAGCAAAGAATTAACTTTCAGGAGGTTTTCCAGTAAACTAGAGCCTGAGGATGCTGAGCTACAGGTCACTGATAATTCCTGAAGTGCTGACTCTACTTTCTTTGGTGCTGTTGTGAGATGGAAAAGTTTGAGTGACTCCATAATCGAACTGCAGCTTAAACCGCAGCTGTGAGAATGATTGCATTTTTAACGAGGGGCCTGATGTTGAGCACTCCTTAACTCCCCTCCAGGCAATGCAGCCTTTCTCCTTTGGTGACAAACTCTCAGAGAAGACCTGTCGGAAGTAATTTACATCAGCGAGTGCCCGGCTGATTGGCGCGGAATGAGTCGCCACAGCTGAAGCTCAGGTCCGGCCACCCCCCAGGCATCTCAGCTACGTTGTGGGGGGTAGACAGGATTGGGGAAGTTGGGGGGGGGGGGGTGGTGACGGGAAGAGTTCAGAAAGATGAGCTTGAAATGTTCCTCCGAACTTTTATTCTCAGCTTCCTGCTCTCTGAAGAATTGCTTCAAAATCTCGAGACCTGCTGCTGAAACCGAGCCAACAAATTCACCCACACACCATCTGTATTCCCCGCCTGCTACTGCACAATGAAGGCAGGAGCTGTGCAGAATGCTTGTGCTGAGATTTTGACAGTTAATTCAGGCCCAATACAGTCTCATTTTCAGAATTTGTTCATGTCACACAGCTTGCGTCACCTCACCACACACTCAGCCTGGAGACACAAACCCAGTGTTTTAGGAACAGCTTCTTCCCCTCCACCATCAGATTTCCGAACAGACAATGAACCCATGAATGCTACCTCACCATTTCTACTCTCTTTTTGCACTACTTATTAAATTTAAGTTTTAAAATATATTCCTTATTGTAATTTATACTGTTTTATGTATTTCACTGTACTGCTCTGTAAAACAACAAATGCCACGACATAGGTCAGTGATAATAATCTTGATTCTGATTCCCTGCTCCCAAACAGTAACAACTATTTTTGAACCTGTAGGTTGACTGCTTTTTGATACTTGTACCTAACATATTTCTGGAACTTCACAGTAGGAAATATTTCAAACAGGCAGTGGATAAACCGGTGAACGTGGCTTCTGAGTGGTTGAGATTTTCAAATGCTCACCCTGAGGCAGACGCCTAACAAGCAAGTTACATCGGGTCTTGCCTCAGAGTTGGAAAGGATTTTTATGTCTCCCCACTTTCTCTTTGAAATGGGGGTCTACATGGCCGCAGAGAGTTACAGACAAAGCCAGCCCCACCACCGGGAGCATCTTCAAGAGGCGGCTCCCCAAGAAACACGCAGAGAACACCGGAGAAACTCAGCAGGTCAGGCAGTATCTATGGAAAAGAGTAAGCAGTAGACGTTTCAGGCCGAGACCCTTCTTCAGAACTGAGATGGAAGGGGGAAGATGCCAGAATACAAAGGCTCAAGAAGGTGGCTTCCAATACTAAGCACTCTCACTGTCTCAGGAATGCCCTCCTTGCATTACTATCACCAGGGAGGAGGTACAGGAACCTGAAGACCCACACTCGTTATTGATACAGGAACAGCTTCTTCTATTCCACTATCATATTTCTTAACTATCCATGAAACCATGAACACTACCTCATTATTCCTTCCTTTTGCACTGTTTCAGTAATTTATAGTTATTTTATGTCTTGGCATGGTCTTGCTGTCACAAAATAACAAATTCACATCATATTAGTCATTGGTAATCTGATTCCAACAAGCCTACGAATGACTAATACAGGGGGCACTCTGCTACACTTGACTCACTTGTGTTCCTGAACAAGACAAAAGTAGAATTCCACATGCTGTTCTACACCAACATCAACCAGAAACAGGGAAGGAATATTCAAGAATTGCCTTCAAAATTTCAAGCCGAGCCCTTGAGAAGGTAAATGTAACTGCGACTCACAGCCCTAGAACTCAGTGTCCAATCCAAGCTATCTTTTATTGATTGGTAGCGTCAAACAGTATGCCAGAGGCGAGAATTGAAAATCCCAAAAGTCAGTTAAAACCATCTCTTTGACCAATGATCAAAAACTTATGAGAAAATTGGAATTTATTAGTTTTGAAAAATCAATTCGTATTTTCGTTCTAATTAATTTCATTTTGAAAATTCACAAGGTTTGGTCTGATCGAACTTTATAATTTAGAAGAGACCTAGACATGTGGGAATTGGAATAACTAAATGATATCGAGCAACTCCACAACAGACAGGTTTACCCAGTGGCCAAGCATTTTAATTCCACTCCTCATTCTTATTCTGGCATGTCAGTCCATCGCCTCCTCTAACGCCACGATGAGACCATGCTCAGGTTGGACGAGCAACACTTAATATTCCTGACAGCATGAACATCAATTTCACTAATTTCCGGTAATTTTTCACCCACTTCGCACTTTTTCCATTCCCCATTCTGGTTACCCTCTCACCCATCTTTTCTCCTTACCTGTCCATCACCTCCCTCTGGTGCCCCTCTGCCTTCCCTTTCTTCCAAGGTTCTCTGTCCTCTCCTATCAGATTCTTTCATCCTCAGCCCTTTCTCTCTTCCTCCAATCCCCTCCCAGCTTCTTATTTCATCCTTCCTCCCCCACTCACCCACTTTCTCCCTTACCTGGTTTCACCTATCACGTGGCAGGTTGTACTCCTTCCTCTCTCCCCACCCTCTTATCCTGGCTTCTTCCCCCTTCCTTTCCAGTCCTGAAGAAGAGTCTTGACCCGAAACATTGCCTTTTTAATTCCTCTCCATAGATGCTGCCTGACTTGATGAGTCCCTCCAGCATTTTGATTTTCAGCATCTGCAAAATCTCTTGTGTTCATACTATACCTGATTACGCCGGTCCCACTTAACTCTCGGTTGTAGCCTTGTGGGTTTCATTAAGTGCTCATCCAGATGTTCTTAGTTCTTCCCCCTACCCTTTAAGGCAGTGTGTCGTCAGCCCCTGATGATCAAAAACTCATCAAGTTTTAGCCTTGGTTATACTGAGCTAAAATAAGATATTACAACAAGTAATTATTGTTTTAAAGATGTTGAGAGCCAGAAGCCAATATTAATCAATAAGGATGGAAGGAGCAGAAACCAAGCCAACAGCAATGATTAGCAGAAGTACTGAAGTGTCAGCATGAAACAAAAAACAGTTCAAAAATTGCAAGCTATAAACATTAGCTACTCTATTCAGAAACACACTGCTGAGATTAACCCTTTCGCTGACTCAGCAACCACACAGCAAGACATGGCAGGACTTCGCTGCAAAGCACTTTCATTAGAAGACATAACTTTGGCCATCCAATGCTCAATGGATGAACTGGCTATAAACTTTAGCCCTGTAACTGCTCCCTGGGTTTAGCATTTAACCCTGAGTTGAACCACTGCCCTTCCATCTTTTAAGAAAAGCTTTATTTGTCACATGTACTCTTCACCAAAATGTCAAAATTATACAGTGAAATTCACCGCTTGCGTCAATGACGAACAAAGTCCGAGAACGTGCTGGGGGTAGCCTGGAAGTACTATCATACTTCCAACTCTAACATCTCTTGTCCACAACTTATTAACCAGTAATGTGGCAGAAAACCAGAGGTCCTGAAGGACACCCTTGTGGTCAGGGCGAGAACGTACAAACATATTACAGACAGCGGTGGGAACTGAACCCTGTAAAATATCTTGCTAGCCATTGTGCTACCTTGCTACCCCAACATCTTCTCCGCCACCCACACTGCATGCTTCCTCTTCAAAAGTTCTCATCCATGGCAAGCCCTGTCTCATCAGATCTGCTACTGCTGCCTCCATACCACACTATTCCTGTTCCTTACTGTCCAGCATTTTCACACGTTATTGATTTAAACTCCTCACAAACTCTTGCTGCCCATATCCCAATTTGCATCAACACCTGGGTGCTTGCAGACCTATGCTGATTATGGAATCTCTTTCGGGCTTGTGCCAATCCTACAAACTCCTGAAGTCAATATTCCTCATCAGCCTCTCTGTGCCGCCACGATCTAATCACTTGCACACCGGGGTTGTCTCTTCAGCTGCCAAGGCTCTCAAGCTCAAGGATTCATTCCTTGGAAATCTCCACATCTCTAACTCTCTCTTCAAGCTTAAAATGCTTCTTAATAGCCACCAGTTTTACATGTATTAACAGCCCCTCATTTGGCCAAGAGACAAATTTTCTCTCTTGACCAGCTGTAAAATGCTACATATCTGCTAATTATTCCATCTTGGGAAGGTTGTGATCTCTAAGCATTTGACAACCAACTATAATTTAACATATGCTAGTGATCATAAACCCGATTCTGAATACTGAATCTGACAATGGCTTGAATTCAACTCTTTCTCATGAATCTATTTCTCCAATGTTCTCAGGTAAATCTGTGTAACAGAGAATGAAGTTGATATTTTTTTTTCCTTTCGAGGAAGAAGCAGCTGATGGATAGTGTTGGTGAATCCACTGAAAGAAAAAAATGAGTTGCTTTTAGCAGCCCCGTTCCTGATATCATAAAGGAATGTACTCTACTCCTGCTCATTCATTCTTTGATGCCATTCTTCAAAATAGCAATTACTTGAACAGCAGCCAGGGTTTGCTGTATATGATATCTTTCTTCGTACCTAATGGGTGGAACAGACAGTAACCTTCTGCTTGGAGAAGAGATGATAGTTGTAATGCTATATGTTCTCCTTGAGCTTACTGTTAGAAAGCATTTGGTAGTCATTGTTTGAATAGGCATTGGTACATATTGCAGACAGATTGTCTCCTACCCTGTTCTATTGGTTCTGGCATGCTAGTTTGCTTACCAATGAGGCTGCAATAACACCAATGATAGCATTGGTTCTGAACGTCCCTCTATCCTGGTGGACAGCTCAGGGCTGGGTAGAATCCTCCTGCAACTTCACTGAACTTTACCCTACCGACATCCAATTGTATCCATGAGCAATTTTTGAAAGGCTTTCAAGGTGATCCCTGCCTGCGTTAGCCCTTATTTGTTAGGGGTATATTAAACTGAACTTTAGCACAAATACATCAGAAATGCTAGAGGTACTTCGCCAGTCAGGCAGCATCTATTGAGAGGAATAAACAGTTGACGTTTCAGCCAAGACCGTTGGTAATTTATGTCACCAAAGACTCCAGCAAATTTCTACAGCTGTACCATGGAGAGCAATCTAATTGGTTGCATCACTATTGGGAATTGGAAGAAAAAAACTGCAGAACGTTGTAAACTCAGCCAGTTCCAATATGAGGAATCTCCTCAGTTCTGATGACATCTTCAAAAGGTGATGCCTCAGAAAGGTTGCATCCTTCATTCAGGTCACCCATCACCCAAGAGACGCTCTCTTCTTATTACTACCATCAGGGAGGAGGTACAGGAGCCTGAAGACACACACTCAGTGTTTTAGGAACAGCTTCTTCCCCTCCACCATCAGATTTCTGAAAAGACGTTAAACCAAGTCGTGAACACTCCCCCACTATTTTTGTCCTCTTTTTGCATTGTTTATTTAATATAAATTTGTTTCCATACTTCATATTGCAATTTATAGTTTTTTATGCATTGCACTGTACTGTTGCCAAAAATACAACAAATTTTGCAACATATGTCAGTGATACTAAACCTGATTCTGTTTCTGATTCATCAGGACAGGCCTCAGCGTGAAACATTAATTGTTGATTCTTCTCCATAGATGCCGCCTGGCCTGCTGAGTTCCTCCAGCATTTTGTGTGTTGCTCTGTATTTCCAGCACTGCAGAATCCCTTGCATCTCAAATTCAGTAAGTCTGCTTACCCATGTCCCAGACTACTGATGTTATGCCCAGGTTGGCCAACCGCTGCCAGATCTACAACAATGCTCCAGCAATGCAAAGCTACACGGTTCAAATACTCTGGAACTGGATTAACCATAGTTGCACACTCAGTGGCCACTTTATTAGGTACTCCTGTATACCTGCTCGTTAATTCGAACATCTAATCAGCCAGTCAGATGGCAGAACTCAATGTATAAAAGCATGCAGACACGGTCAAGAGGTGTAGCTGTTATTCAGACCAAACATCAGAATGGGGGAAGAAGTCTGATCTAAGTAATTTTGACCATGGAGAGTTTGTTAGTGCCAGACAGGGTGGTTTGAGTATCTCAGAAACTTCTTATCTCCTGGGATTTACACACTGAACAGTCTCTACAGCTTACAAAGAATTGTGCGATAAACAAAAAAACACCCAGTGCGCGGCAGTTCTGTGGGCAAAAGTACTTTGTTAATCAGAGAGGTCAGAGGAGAATGGCCAGACTGGTTCAAGGTGACAGGAAGGTGACAGTAACTCAGATGACCACGGGCATGCGGAAGAGCTCTCTGACCACACAACATGTCCATTCTTGAAGTGGATGGGCTACAGTAGCAGAAGACCTTGAACATACATTAAGTGGCCACTTCAGGAAATTCTATGGAGGCACAGGCAAGAGGTTAGTCTGAATGCAACAGAAAAGTGAACTTTAATTGACTTTTCGGGGAATTAATTGACTGTTCCGGGCTGACACATCGTGGCGAAGGGCTGAACGGTGGACTGTTTATTCTCCTCCATAGATGCTGCCTGGCTTGATAAGTTCCTCCAGTACTTTACGTGTGCTGTTCGAGATTTCCAGCACCTGCAGAGTCTCTTGTGTTTGTATCCTTGACTTTAATAGGTTTCCAATTTGCACTTGTAAGAGCAGCCTCAATCACAGTGAAATTCACTGTGGGACAAGAGCAATCCATGCACAGGTCTGTACCATGTATTCCTTCAGCCTAATTTCCAATTCACTGCTGGTTCAGCCAATAAATCACTTCAACGTTCAGCTCCAGCATATCCCAGTGATGTAAGATACTCTTTTGTTTTTCTGGCCTGCTCATTACCAGTTAATGGTGCGTAATATAGAACATTGCCTCATAAGGCATTAACAGTCTGTTTGAAGAATAAGGTGAGGAGCCTGTGCATCATTTTCTTTCCACAGTACAAACTTGTGGTTGTGTCGCTCTTTCCTTCTCATGTCTACTGTCAACCACGCTCATCTGAATCTCTTTGTGAACATGCACTCTGCCAACCACTCCAATCCATCTTTAGTCTTTGCAATAACTTAATTAGCAGGGCCCTATTTTGGGATCAATTAACAATGATATTCCCTGAATCCCTTGATTCTTTTTGCAGGAGGGGGGCCTCAATGACTTCCATGGTGTTTCTGAGTTTTATTGCTATCTGGAGAAGACGAATCTCAGAGCATGCATACTTCGATAATAAAATAAACCTTTGAACCTTTGATCCTCCATTTATTATCCAGACATAAGTAACCTAAATATGGCCATTTAACACATACATCCCTTTGTAGTTCAGAGTTTTTTTTCTCTCACAGTGAAGACTAGTGTCATATAGAGCTGTGACATCATCGTAATATTTTTCTCAATATCTTTTGCATCACAATGCTATATCTCATTTCTTTCAAAAGGAGTTCAGCAGAGGACAGCAAGAGTCTTTCCTATTACAGAAATAGCTAAATTTTAAGGTGACTGGAGGAAAGTATCGAGGGGATGTCAGCAGTAGGTTTTTTACATAGAGAGTGGTGGCTCTATGGAACCTACTGCGATAGGTGTGGTAGAAGCAGATAAATTGGGGACATGTAAGAAACTCTTAGATAGGTACATTGATGATAGAAAAATGGAGGGCTATGTAGGTTAGGTTGATCTTAGGGTAGGTTAAAAGGTCAGCAAAAAAATACTGTGGACCGAAGGGTGTGTACTATTCTACCTTCAGAACTTCTGACCTTTGACACACCAGAATCTAGGTAATACCACCCTCTGGAGCTGAGTTAAGCTATATGCCCAATGCTCCTAGCAAAGGCAGACATTGGTGATGAAATAAATGACAGCCTTCAATGTACCAGCACAGCCCATGGTCCACTGAAGGAATGGACATTGGAAAGTCAAGACCTTACATCCAATGCAAAGCTCATGGTCTAACAGTTATCAACATTCCCTGTCCTCCTGTGAGCTTCTGAGACCTGGACTACCTCAAAGAGACACATCAAGCATCACCACAACTATGTTAACAAACTTCTCCAAACTCAAGAAAGGTAAAGCAATCACTGTCAGTGTCCCCTCCCAGACCAGCATCCCCAGCACTGAGGCCCCACTTATACTTACTTAACTATTTTATGTTAGAGATACAGCATGGTAATAGGCCCTCCCAAACTAACGTACCCAATTACACCCATGTGATCAATTAACCTCCTGACCCATACCTCTCTGAAATGTGGGAGGAAACTGGAGCACCTGAAGGAAGTCCATGCATTCATGGGGAATGCCTACAATCAGATAGTGGTGGAACTGAACTTGGGTCGCTGGCACTGTAATAGTCTTACACTAACCGCCATACTACCGTGCAACCCAAAATGTTGGGCAGGTCACATTGTTCATCAGACTCCTGAACCAGGTAGTCTATTCCAAGCTTTGTCATGGGATGAGACTACCAGAAAACTGGAAGCCTCCTTGTAAGAGTCCAATGTCTCCACTGACTCCTGAGCCCCATGACTGCTCAAAGTACTGAAGAAGCACTCAGGATGATATTAAGCACCAACTATCAGGAGCACACAGAAGCTTTGTTTTGATGACGGAGGAAGTGCACTACTTTGAACTTCCCTTCTACCCATCCCATCAGTTGTCCCAACTTGGGAAAACTCTGCCATTTCCACCTTGCCCGTATCAGCTACCTTGCAACCATAAAACCAACGTGAGATCAAGGATGACTTGACTTTGAGGAATTGCCCGAGAAGAAGAAGAAATGCTTCAAATTTTTTTTTGTAGGATGTAGGTATTACGTAACTTCAAAGTTTCTTTGCCAATTTTTAGGTTAAGATGGTAAAAGTGGGGATGGATAACTGTTAAGTGTAATTTGTGACTAAGAGCAAGTTCTTTTTTTAATTGGAAACTTCAACTTCCAGAAGACACAGCTACAAGCAACACTTCAGAAAATGATTTCCCACTTGTTTCTTAATCCACAAAGTACCATGTGGTTGACAAGTTACTCATGAAAGAAAAATAAATCACTTTCAGAATGTGTTTCTAAATTTAAGTGTATTTGACACTTGACAAGCTCCTTCAGCCTATCAGAATGAGATTCCTATAAAGTAAAATGGAAATTGATATGATGCACCCAAGAGATTTGTACCATTACCAACTCAAATTCTCAGTTCCATGCAGCTAGAACCTCCACTCTTTCTTATTTTAGGCAGAGTAAACTATTAGTTTAAGCAAACTTCCCCTTATAACTACATGTGGCTACTTCCTAAATCTATAAAGAATCTGAAATTAAATTCTGAAGTCAAAAAATGGTCATTTTATTGTTTCTCCTTCATAATTGACAGTCAATGCATCTCCAAAAAAGTGAAAGCAGAAGTCAGTAGACTCCAGATTCTGTATTATTTAGAGATACAGTATGGTAACAGGCTCTTCCGGCCCAGTGAGCCTGTGCCATACGATTACACCCATGTAACTAATTTAGCTCCTCACCCTTATGTCTTTGGAATGTGGAAGGAAGCTGGAGCACCCAGAAGAAACCCACGCATCAATGGAAGAATGTACAAATTCCTTACAGACTGCGACAGGAAATGAACCTGGATTGCTGGCACTGTAAAGCGTTACACTACTGTGCCATCCCAAAAAAAGGAATGAGACCTGAATTTTTACTGTTCAACCTAATATCATCATCATCATTATTATGTGCTATGTCATATAATGTGGGCAATCATAGCCTTTAACATCCACAATTGCTGTTGGCAAAGTTTTCTACAGAAGTGTTTTGCCTTTACCTTCTTCCTGCCCCTGGCAGTGTCTTTACAAGATGGGTGACCCCAGCCATTATCAATGCACTTCGGAGATTGTCTGCCTGGCATCAGTGGTTGCTTAACCAGGACTTGCGATCTGCACCGGCTGCTCATACACCCATCCATGACCTGTTCTCATGGCTTCCCTTGACTCTGATTTGGGAGGGGGGTTAAGCAGGAGCTACACCTTGACCAAGGGTGACCTGCAGTCTAACAGAGGATTCTTGGTGCAAAATGTATCTCCATCCTACCACCCACTCAACCTAATAAAGTAATTAAAAAAGATGAAAAACATTTGTAGAATGGGTACAAAGATGTTTCTATGTCAGCAGTACTTAACTAGAGGCATTAAAATGACAGTAAGCAAGAACTCCAATAAGACATTATAAGAAACGTTCTAATCTAAAGAACTTTGAGAATTTGAAACTTGTTACTACAGAGAATAAATAGGACAAATAATGTTCCCAATTTTAAGGGGACAGGAGACATGTTTGAGGGAGCAGATAATAGAGGTTGTCAGAGACAAAGTTAGACGAGGAACGTTGGGAGGAAGTTTGATGGAATATAAACATTGACTAAGAGGGCTTTATTTCTAAAAGTCTATGTAGGCACTGAGCCTGCAATATAAATTGAAACTCTATTAATCTGTCCCTCTCGGGAACTTGGTGGTGCTGGACCAGCACATTTCCCAGACAACTGGATGCCACTTTTTAATATGGCAACAGGCTGTTAATTCACTTTGAAATAAAAAGGCGTTAGTGACATTTATCGGACATGGTTAATTACAAGGGAACATGATTAACAGAACCATGTGAGTGTAAGGAGATTTGGGAACCAGGTTGCTGGTATGTGGAAAAGAGTATGGAAACCAAGGTCCAGGTGAATCAAAAATGCAAATGACATCTGATTAGCCAAATACCAGTCCTCTGGGATTTCGAAATGAGGTTAATAAGAGGATAATCTGAATTTTACATGCAATGTCTCATTCTTCTTTTCAACTGATCCCTCAAGGTTGGGGACAATCTTTTACTGGTCCTATCTGGATACAGCTCAAAAAACTGAGTGTACTCAGGGTTGGATGGAGCACAGGTGGGAGACTACCTAAGAATGCAGGAAATAGGTTTCAGGAGAAGGATATCTGATCATGCCAAACCTTTTGCAGGAACCTTGGGTGCACCAGAAGTCATACCGACCTTGGAAATGACTTTGACCTGGAGAAATGAGCATATAGGCCATGAGTACATTTGATTCATATTCTATCTGCCCATTCTGTATAAGTGTACAGGAACTCAGCCTTTGAAAACTTGGTCCCATGCATTATCTGCATTAGACCATAAGACATAGGAGCAGAATTAGGCTATTCGGTCCAACGATTCTGCCCCACCTTTCCATCATGACCAATTTATTATCCCTCTCAACCTCATTCTCCGACCTTCTCCCAATAATACAGTACCTATCAATATATGCACAATGATTTTGCCTCCACAGCCACCTGTGGCAATGAATTCCACAAATTCACCACCCTCTGGCTGAAGAAATTCCTCCTCTTCTCTTTCTAACTTTCCTGACTTCCTGGAAAGCTTAATCACAGAACCATCTTAAGATGATTTAAATATGAGTGATGCTGGTATTGATATCAATTCATTCCCACTGGCAGTGTTCGAATGGTTAGAGTGGTCATTTTACTTCAGATAAATAATGAATCAGATTATAACCTAAATGATTAAAATCTTCGATGCAACCATTTGCAGTTTGATTTAAATTGAATAATTCAGCGTGTTTCTATTTATTTCAAGGCAACCCACTTGCGGGTCGTATTTGTGCAAAGGATGGATTGAGATTGCCAAAGTTCATTTAACAGAGAGAGAGAGAGAGAAAATTGTGCTGAATGTAAATATAGATTTCTGATGTGAAAGATCAGGTTAGTTACTGAACTATTGGTGTCTGAGTCTGAGCTCATTCAGACACTTCCTTTTTCATCTCTTGGCAAAATGGAACAGTTTGCTGGGTTCCAGAGCAAAGCCTGCAACTGGACTGCTGGTTCAATTGAGGATTTTCCTTTTCACATATTCTAAATACACTGGAAAATAAAGATTTTGCTTCCTGAATACTTTTAGACTATAAGACCATAAGACATAGGAGCAGAATTAGGCCATCTGGCCCATCGATTCTGCTCCACCATTCAATCATGGCTGATCCCTTTTTTCTATCTCCTCCCCAATTCCAGTTTCCGACATTCTCCCCATATCCTTTGATGACATTTCCAGTTAAGAATCTATCAATCTCTGACTTAAATACACCCAATGACCTGGCCTCCACAGCTGCATATGGCCATAAATTCCACAAATTTCTCCGCATCTCTGGTTTGAAAGAGCGCCCCTCTATCCTGAGGCTGTGTCTTCTTGTCCTAGACTCTCCCACCATGTGAAACATCCTTTCCACATCTACTCTGTCTAGGCCTTTCAACATTTGAAAGGTTTCAATAAGATCACCCCTCATCCTTCTGAATTCCAACGAGTACAGACCCAGAGCCATCAAACATTCCTCAAATGATAACCCTTTCATTCCTGGAATAATCCTTCTGAACCTCCTCTGGGCCTTCTGCAATACCAGCACATCTTTTCTAAGATGAGGGGCCCAAAGTCATTCACAATACTCAAGGAGAGGCCTCACCAGTGCCTTATAAAGCCTCAGCATCACATCCTTGCTCCTGTATTCTAGACCTCTTGAAATGAATGCTATCATGGCATTTGCCTTCCTCACCACCGACTCAACCTGCAGGTTAACCTTTAGGGTGTTCTGAACAAGGACTCCCAAGTCCCTTCGCATCTCAGATTTTTGGATTTTCTCCCCGTTTAGAAACATGCATATTTACTCCTACTACCAAAATGCATAATCATGCATTTTCCAACTTTTGGATGTATCCTATGGATTTGGGGCTGCTGGTCATGAAGTTCACCATGAAATTTCCCTATCAAGCACTATTTCTTTGAAATCACCTATATTTGTTGTTTCAAATCATAATTCAAGTCAAAATAATTGATTCCAAGATTAAGGAAGGCATTTTTGCTGGTCTGCAAATCAAACAGGTCGTCAATGATAGGCAACCTGAAGAACTTCTAGAGAGACCAGAAAAAATTGCATGGAAAGCAGTCAAGGATGCTGAAAAATTACTTGGCAACTACAGAGCACCAAACTACGTGTGGGTGGTAGACAACATGCTTCAAGCATACAAAACCATGAAGTGCAACATGTCCATAGGACATAGGAGCAGAATTAGGCCATTCTGCCCATCGAATCTGCTCCACCATTCCATCATGGCTGATCCCAAATCCCACTCAACATCACATGCCTTCTATCCATATCCTTTGACGCCCTGACTGATCAGGAAACTATCAACTTCTGCCTTAAATATACCCATGAACTTGGCCTCCACCACAGTCTGTGGCAGAGCATTCCACAAGTTCACTACCCTCTGGTTAAAAAAATTCTAAAAGATTGCCCCTCAATTTTGTGGCTGTGCCCTCTAGTTCTGGATACCCCTACCATCGGAAACATCCTCTCCACATCCATCGTATCTAGTCCTTTCAACATTCGGTAGGTTTCAATGAGATCCCCCCGCATTCTTCCAAATTCCAGTGAGTAAAGGTTCAAAGCTGCCAAACTCTCCTCATACGTTAACCCTTTCATTCCTGGAATGTCACTAAAAATTAACTTTTAGCATTCCCATTTAGACTTCTTCCCTGCAAATCTTGGCAGTGACAGTGATGAGCATGGTGACAGGTTTCTACAGAACATTGCGGTCATGGAGAAACGGTATCAGGGCAACTGTAATCCATCAATGCTGGCTGGTTATTGCTAGACACTGAGGCGAGAAGCCTCAGACACTGAGTACAAATGAAAATCATCAACAAAGCATTTTTAGCTTAGTTGAACTGTTGCAAAGCGTCAGCACCGTTACGCAATTAAACACATTTTATTCAATAAAAGTTAGTTTCTGGTCTCTCCAAACTCCTATGTGCCGCAAGAAGTCTGTAATTATACATATGTTCAGCTTGAGGTGATCTATCATAAACAAAAAAAAAATACTGAGGAAGCAACACTTTTGAAAAAAATTTGTTGTCCAGTGATATTGGATGAATACACATTGCTCATCCTGCTCAATTGCATTTAGATACCTTCCCTGAGATCATATAATGTGGTCAATTTTTATCTTTTGACCACGAGTGGAAGATAGCAATGCGCATTTTTCTTCATAAAGGCACAGGCATGCAATGATATACCCTGTTAATGACAAGAAAAATGAGAGAGAAGAGCATTCGACCAGGTTGCAATGACTGGAGGACACCAAGCTTAGGCAACACTTCCGATAAATAAGTGCATATTAGAGATGGTCTGTGCAAACAGCAGTTTGAAAAGGCAGGGAGCCAGGACCGGAGGTCGCTATCCTGCGATGCTTGCTCAACTATTCGCTGCACTATGACTGAGGTAGTGGGCCTATTCCAGCTACTCTGGGTTTCATGACTGCGAGCCCCGCAATGTTTTGCTCCGCTGTGTGATAAACTTCGGGCTGAGGCTGCGGGCCTGCTCCGGGCTTCGTGCCTGTGGACTCACTTTCGTTCTGAATGCTATTGCTTGCTTTTATTGTTTACACCATTTGTGTTTTTCTCTCTCTCTGCACATTAGGTGTTTGATGGGCTTCTTTCATGTTGGGTCTCTTGCTTTGTGGCCGCCTGTAAGGAGACAAATCTCAAGGTTGCATAATGAACACATCCTTTAATAATAAATGTACTTCGAACTTTGATATCTCAACATTTAACAGGAAGGTATGCCCTGAAGCTAACATGTTTATATTTGAACATAATGTTGGCAATTTACTTCCTGTTAATTGCTCTTTTACCATCTGCAGGATGTGGCCATTTCTGGCAAGGATATGATTCATTATGTATCCCGAATTGCCCTGAAATGAAGTGGCTTGCTAGTCATTTGTATGGCTGCAGGTAGGGTTGCCAACTTTCTCACTCCCAAATAAGGGACAAAAGTAGCAGTCAAATACGGGACACTTGTGTTTACCCCAAGAAAGACTACCATGACCATGAAGCCTTGCGCGGGCACCTGTGTGCGCATGCGCAAACGTGCCGATTTTTTTCCCCACAAATCGGTTTTGGCTTAATCTTCCCAACTACAACATACTGTACATACATTATTTCTACTTTACATAGGTGGTGTACTTATCATATCATTCCTGCTTCTACTATATGTTAGTGTTACTTTAGGTTTTATGTGTTATTTGGCATGATTTGGTAGGTTATTTTTTGGTTCTGGGAATGCTCAAAAATTTTTCCCATATAAATTGCTTCTTCGTTTCATGCGGAACAGTTGGCAACCCTAGCTGTGGGTCAGGCGTCACTAGACCACGTAAGGATACAAGTTTACTTTCCTTGTCAGTATACAAGCTTTCTTTCCATGAGACGCATCAGCTATCCAGCAGAGGTATTCACAAAGTTATTTATTTACATATTTGAAGGTACTGCGTGGAACAGCCCCTTCAGGCCTAACGAGCCGCACTGCTCAACAACTCACCTATTTCACACTAGCCTCACCACAGGACAATTTACAATGACCAACTAACCCACAAATTGATATGTCTTTGGAATGTGCGAGGAACTAGAGCACCCAGAGGAAACCTATGCAGTCACAGCGAGAACATACAAACTCCTTACAGATGGCACCAGAACTGAACTCTGAACTCCAAAATGCCCAAGCTGTAATAGTGTCACAATTAACAACAAGCATCCATTAGTCTCATGAGACCATGGATCTGCGCCTTGGAAAGTTTCCAGGGCGCAGGCCTGGGCAAGGTTGTATGGAAGACCGACAATTGCCCATGCTGCAAGTCTCCCCTCTCCACGCCACTGATGTTGTCCAAGGGAAGGGCATTAGGACTCATACAGCTTGGCATCGGTGTCATCGCAGAGCAATGTGTGGTTAAGTGCCTTGCTCAAGGACACACCCTGCCTCAGCCAAGGCTCGAACTAGCGACCTTCAAATCACTAGATGAACGCCTTAACCACTTGGCACAAAGACTGCTATTAAAAATAATACTGCCTAAAAATAATGGAAATGTGTAGGGCAACTTTTTTTTACATAGAGGCTGGTAGATGCCTGGGGTATTGGGGAAAGCAGACATGGTAATGTTGGCAAAGGGGCTTTTAGATAGGCACATGCGGGGAATGCACGGACATGGATACATCTTTGTTATTTAGAAATACAGGACAATAACAGGCCCTTCCAGTCCAATGAGCACATGCCACCCAACTGTGCCCATGTGACCAATTAACCTACTAACCCATGCATTTTGGAATGTGAGAGGAAACTGGAGCCTGTGGAGGAAACCCTAGCAGTCACAAAATGAACGTCCAAACTCCTTAAAGACAGCCGTGGGAAGTGAACTGTAGTCGCTGGTACTGTACTAGTGTTTCATTAACCTCTACACTACCATACCGGATCATTCTTGGCCACATTACGGATATTAGATTTTTATTCCAGATTTTAATAAACTACAATTAAATTTCTCAGTTGCTGAAGTGAGATTCAGCCCATGGCTTTGGATCATTAATTCGTGCCTGTGGCTTATTGAAGTGCCACTCAAGCTGTGGGTGAGAGTCCCCCGGTGCCCTGTCGCTACTGGTGAGTGCATGGGGAAACCAGCAACAAGTTCAACCATATGAATCCAGTCTAACACTGTCACTATATCCACTTATTCTCTGCTAATTGCATTGTTTGCTATATGGATGAGTGTGAACCAGGCTAGCCTCAGGGCCAGCATATGCATGCAGTTGTGCTAAAGAAAGCATATCCAGAAACAAGCTATTTGCAAAATTTATTCTTGTCCCAAAGCAATGTGATAAAAAAAACCCAATTCATTCACTCTCACAGCCCAGAGTTGTTAAACATGGGAAATTCAATCGATTCTTTGACATTTTACCGTAGAGTTTCAATGTGTCAGTTTCAGTTAAGAATCTACGTCAATCCCATCAGGGTTTTTGAGTGTTCTGGAAATTTGCCAATCCCATTGCCTCTCCAGGGTTCCCACTGGAAGCCTGCAACCTCAGTCTCCTCAAATCATGTAAGATTTTCAAAGGCTCGATGTAGAAAGAAAAAGACTGTCTGTGCTCTTCTGGAACTTGGCAAATAACTTACAGGTGAGATTCAATACAGTATATGTTTGGTCAGAGGAACTGGAAGGCCACATTAATTGAAAGGTGCAGTCTATGTGGGGCAAGAGCAAAGACCTTGGAGTAGAGTTGAGTTAAAAATACACTTGGACTAAGATGTTAACTGTCCTGTGCTATCACCAGTGGGATCATCAGTTGATCCCACTGGTGATAGCACAGGACAGTTAACATCCTATAATATAACAATCACTCTTAAACACACTACAGGTTAGCAAGATCCTAACGAAAACAAACTAATGACCGCCACCTGCTGGCACTACTGCCCAGTGGCACTGATGCTAATCATCTGTCGTTCACCTAGCCCTGACACACCTCGAAATAAGAATACTTATGTCAGAATGCTGTTTCTGTATTTCAGTTTGGTATTCAAATCTATTGTTTTACAAACCTCGATTCACAAACTCCTACGCCTAAGTCTAAATACACCTCTGTGCAACTGGGTGTTGGAATTTCTAACCAAACAGATCTCAGGTAGTCAAGATGCACAGCCTCCACATCACCTTCAACACCTTCAAGCGCACCAGAGCTGTGTGCTGAGCCATTGCTACATACGATGCTCACACATGACTGCAAGGCCAAACACCCGGGTAAGCACGTTGTCAAGATCACCGATGACACAACAGCGGTGGGATTCATCACCAACAACGATGAGATAGCCTACAGAGAGAATGTGAAAGTGCTCAAGGCCTGGTGCCAAGCAAATAACCTCTTCCTCAATTTCAAAAAGACAAAGGAGATGGCTATCGACTTCAGGAGAACTCAACCAACTCACTTCCCTCCATATACTCACGGCACAGCAGTGGAAACTGAAGGCACTTTCAAACTCCTGGGAGTGCTCATCACACACAAAGTTTCATGATCCCAGAAAAAAAAAATCTACACAATCAGGAAGGTTACCAAATCCTGTACTTCCTGAGGAGGTTGAAGAGAGCTGGACTATGCAGATCTATTGCTAATCAACTGTCCAGCTCTTGGCTCCATCCCTCCCCCTCCTGTCTTCTCCTATCATTTTAGATCTCCCCTCCCCCTCCCACTTTCAAATCTCTTACTAGCTCTTCCTTCAGTTAGTCCTGACGAAGGGCCTCGGCCCGAAACGTCGACTGTACCTCTTCCTAGAGATGCTGCCTGGCCTGCTGCGTTCACCAGCAACTTTGATGTGTTTTGCTATGCAGATCTATACTCACATCATTCCACAGATGTAGAATAGAGAGCATCCTAACATGCTGTGTCACTGCATGGTACAGAACCTACACTGGGACGGACAGGAAGGCTCTACAACGTGTCACCAAAACTGCCTAACGCATCACCAGCACCAGCCTAACCACCATCAACGACATGCAGTACATACAGAAAGGTGCCAGTAAAGGACAGTCACAACATGAAGGATCCCACCCACCCTGTTCATGGGTCATTTGTCCCAGTCCCATCAGAGAGGCGGTTATGCAGCATCCACACCAGGGCCACCAGACTAACAAAACAGTATCTTTCCCCCAACAGTAAGGCAGATCAACACCTCCAGCCACTAACCCACCTCTCTACACCCACTTCCCCACCACTACTTTATCATTTTCCTATCAGAGTCACCTTATGTACAGACTAATATCACTTCATGGACATACAATCAATTTATGTATACAAGCTATCTTATGTATTTATATTTATTGTCTTTTTAATTATTTGGTTCTTTATCTTACTGTTTTTTTTGTGCTGCATTATATTGGAGTAACAATTATTTCGTTCTTCTTTAGACTCGTGTACTGGAACAATCTTGCATCTTGAATTAAAGAAGGAGGTTAGGCATTGAACCTTGGATCGACCACAATTGGGGCACTGCATATTGTTCTAGTTGCAATTCATTGGAAGTCCATTGAAGCAATTATGAAGATGTGCAGAAGATTCACACCAGAAAGGTGAAGGCATCATAGCAAGAGAGGATGAACAGAATGGGAACAACACACACAGAATGCTGGAGGAACTCAGCAGGCCAGGCAGCATTTATGAAAAAAAGTACAGTTGATGTTTCAGGCTTCAACTGTATATTTTCCATAGATGCTGCCTATCCTGCTGAGTTCCTCCAGCATTTTGCATCTGTTGCTTGGATTTCCAGCATCAGCAGATTTTCTCTTATTTATGAACAGAATGAGCGTCTTTTCCCTTGTGAATAGGGTGAGTGACCTTCAACCTGTCTTCAAACTGCAGAAAGGTTTTGATGGGGCAGATCCAGAGAAAATGTTTCCATTTGTTTGAAGAGGTAACTATAGGCCATCATGATAAGGTAGTCACTAAATATCGGAGTCAGAATGAACATCTTGATTCTGAAAGTGAGAATGTGGAACTCCACTGTGACAAGTGGTTGAAGTGAAAAGATACATTTAAAGGGAGGCTGAACACACGTGAAGGGAAAGGGAATAGAGGGTCAAGTAAGGGAATAGAGAATCAAGTAGCTCAAGTGGATCATACATGCCAATATGGACATGTTGAGGGTTACTAGCTAATTTCCACACTACATATACTATGCAATAACTGGGAACAACAGTTAAATTAACTGCCCGTGGATCACAACCCCCTTTGAGTACCACATAATTGCTAAGGGTATGTTGCACGCATGGCTTGGAAGAGTGGTGTTGGAATGATGGATCAGTGTTACTGGCAGATGCCAAAGGCAAAGACTAGCAATATGCTAATGCTGCATGGTTAAAAAGCTCTGTAATTTTTGGTAAGAATACACAATTTTAGTAGCCTTGTGGGAAGAGTGATGTGTGGAGATAGCTTATATGTAGGTGCAGTCATTGCATTTCTTATTTTTCAACAAAATGTTCTTCCCTGGAGAGGAAATGGGCTACACTGATGATAGTCTTCAACACTGGAAGTGAATCACGCAGGACTTTCGTGAAGTCACACCTGGTGCACTGTGTGTTGTTTTGGACTCTTTATGCAACAGAGGATATACTTGTTGTGAAGAGAGTGACATAGAGGCTAAATAGACTGATTTGTGGATGTTGAGACAATCTCATTAAGGACTGAGATGAGGGGAAGCTTGTTCACAAAGAGGGTGCTGAACATGTGGAATTTTCTACCACAGAGCCTGCTCAATGCCAAGCCATCAAAAATACTTAATAATGAAGGAGAGAGGGCAATGGGGACAGGGAGGGGAAGGAGGAAATGGGAGGAGAGTTGGGGCAGTTGGGAAAGGGAGAAGGTTGGTTGATGGGGAAAGGGGAGGAGAGGGGAGGGGAGAAGGTGAGGAGGGAGGGGTGTGCTGAGGGGGAACAAAGGGAAAGGGCGAGAACAAGAAAATGTTATTGACTTCAAGGGGTGCTCTACCACTTCTCTAATTTTTCTATGTTTCTTTTCTCTGCATTCATCAATCACTTGTTTGATGGCAAATCATATTGGGTTCCATAGGCACAGACTCATGTAAGATCTGGGAGTGGAGGAGTCCTTCCCCCTGGGTCACTGA
Source organism: Mobula hypostoma (assembly GCF_963921235.1). NCBI lineage: Eukaryota > Metazoa > Chordata > Chondrichthyes > Myliobatiformes > Myliobatidae > Mobula > Mobula hypostoma. The sequence goes on from NC_086109.1 coordinate 81,246,211, forward strand.
AGTACTGTCATACTGGATTACTGGAGGAGTGGCACCAGGGCACTGTGTACATTTCTGGTTGTCACTCTATAGGAAGTATGCCATTGTGCTCCAGAGTGTGCAGAGGAGAATCGCCATGTTTCCTGGATTGGAGGACTTTAGTTATGGGGACAGATTGGAAAGGCCAAACTTGATCCACATGGAGCAAAGGAGACTGGGGGGGTGACCTAATAAAATTATACAGGATTGTAAGAGACGTACACAGATCAGACAATCAAAATTTATTTCCCATGACAGGGGTCTATGTTTGATTTAAGAGCAAGGAGCTTTAAAGAGGTTTTAAGTTGTAAGACCAGAAGACCAGAAGACATAGTAGCAGAATTAGGCCATTTGGCCCATTAAGTCTAATCTGCCATTCTATCAAGGCTGATTTATTATCCCTCTCAAACTCATTCTCCTGCCTTCTCCCTGTAAACTTTGGTATCCTTACTACTCAGGAGCCTATCAACCTCTGCCTTAAATATACCCATTGACTTGGCCTCCACAGCCATAGTCACAATGGCTCCACAGATTCACCATCCTCTGGCAAAAGAGATTCCTCCTCAATTCTGTTCTAACGGGATGCCCTTGTATTCTGAGGTTGTGCCCTCTGGTCCTAGACAACCCCCGCTATCCGAAACATCCTCTCCACGTCCACTCTATCTAGATCTTTCAATATTCAATAGGTTTCAATGAGATCCCACCCCCCGATTCTTCTAAACTCCAGTGAGTGCAGGCCGAGAGCCACCAAACTCCTGTGATAAGCTTCAACCCCAGTGAATGTTTGAAATATGAAGTGACCTACCAGGAGAAGTGAAGGAATCAGATATACTGTAATTACTATTTTTCAGATGCATTTAGACAGACAGTTGAACAGGTGAAGTGTTAAAGGATACAGTCTCAAGCTGGCAAATAAGGTGAGTGTAAATAGCCGGAAAGGTTTGCATGGACATGGCAAGCTGAAGGACCATTTCTCTACTGCACAATTCCATTACAAATCAGACAAACACATCACTAGACACTTTGCCTCTGTAATAAAACTCAATTTGTAAGCATCCTTAGAGAGCAGAGGGAAAGCTCTTTGATGTGTATAGAACCTACAGAGATTGTGCCTAATGATATTGAATTCTACCTTCCTGAGTTCCCTTGAGTCCAAAATAAATTACAATGTTAAACCCAGAGTCTGAGTGTCATTTGCACCTTCAAAAATATTACAGCCATTAATTTACCCTTTGCGAACACGTGGCATCTTTGAAATTCCAACTTCTTTTGACTTTGCTATAGAAACCCTGCTACCCAGTCCTTCAAATATCTAGAAACACCACACCCATGAACAAGAATACATATCTTATAACTAAATCGAATATTACCTACAATCAAAGAAAAATAGGTGTCAGCCACAGTCCAGGAGTTCCTTATTTTAGCTGGGAAGGTAAATAGACAGAGTGTGACATACATCACTGTCATTAATGATCAGTTCCCGTCACTCACACGCAGAGTTTCAGAGATGCAAACCTGGACAAATAGGAATTTGCAAATGAGTCAGTTTAATAAGCAGCAGAGTGGTAACAGAGTATTGTTTCATTCTGATATTCAGCTGTAGAAAATCCAGCAGCAATTACAACCCTCAATTGTCAACGAAAGTACCACAGAAGGGAATGGTGCACTGTGACACTTCTGTGCAGATTCTACAGAAACTTCGGATGAGGGCAAGTGGGCAGTTAGATTCAGCTAGCCAAGCGGAGGTCTCTTCACAGACATTGTACTATCTGAATCATCTTTAAATGTATCGAGTAACAGTGATGCTGCTTTTTGTATAAGAGGCATAAACTCAGCTTACCCGTAGTGGAAATTTTCCTACTTCACTTTTACTATTCAGTCATAGTTTTTGATTTCTGCTGATCAACTCATTTGCCACTGAAAATTACCTATTACAAATGTGCTATCTCAGCATTTTTAATTATTGAAGATATTAAAAATATTGGATGTTCTTTTTTAGCTTTTTCATTTAGTCTCTTTTTTCATTTTCGTTCCATTGCTGTTATGATTGTGGAATTGAATCCACCATTCCCTCTAATTTATACTTCTTACCCTGATCTATTAATTTCACAAAGCATTTGTTCAAGTTGTTGAGGAGATATGCAACGGGCTGCCCTGCACACTCAGATCTCAGTCAGCCATTTTCTCATCTGAAACTTCATCAATTCATATCTGAAAAAAAAACTGCCAGGCAAAAAAAAAATGAGAACCTAGGGCAAGAGCAAGTCTAACTAATGACAAATACTATTACAACTTAAGGGACAATAGTACCGATGGAGGGTTTGGGAGAAGATATTAAACAATCATACAACTGAACTATCAGTCTACGTAGGTTTGTCACAGAAGGCACAGTAGGTTTATCAAAGCACACCCAAAATGCGTGAGGAACTCAGCAGGTCAGGCAGCATCTATGGTAATAAATAACCAGTCGACATTTTGGTCCAAGACTATTCTTCAGAACTGGAAAGGAAGGGGGAAGATACCAGAATAAAAAAAAAGGTGTGGGAGAGGGGAAGGAGGCTAGCTAGAAGCCAAGTGGGCTGAAGAGAAAGGAATCTGATAGGAGAGGAGAGTGGAACATAAGAGAAGGGGAAGGAGGAGGGGATCCAGGGATCCAGGGAAGGTTAGGCATGTGAGAAGAGGTAAGGGAGGGGGTGGAAATTTTTTTTAGCGGAAGAGAAATTGATATTCATGCCATCTATATCAATCATGTATATGTTTTAATTTCACACTTTCCTCTCAATAATTCCAATGCTCCCTCCCCATTGCATTTACCTCAGTATACAAGGTCAGAGATGAGGAGGAATTTATTCCAAGGGTTGTTAAATCTGAGGAATTCATTGCCACAGACAGCTGTGAAGGCCAAGCTATTGGGTATGTTTAAAGTGGAGGTTGATAGTGCCTTGATTAGTAACAGCATCAAAATTTACTGGGAGAAGGCAGGAGAATGAGGTTGAGAGGGGTATTAAATCAGCAACGAATGGAATGGTGGAGCAGATACGATGAGCCTGTTGGCCTCATTCTGCTCCCATATCTTCTGGTCTTATGGCCTTTGTATCCATGACAAAATTCAGGAGGACAAGATGACAAATATTGAATTGTCGTAGAACTGCAGATGAAAACCTCAAAACAATTAACAAAGACCATGACATCTACAACAAGCATACAGAATAGTAGCAAGTAGACGCTGAAGCATCATTTGGTAGAGAACATCATCTTTAAGTGGTAAACGAATCGAGAATGTAATTTGTGGTAGAGCACAATAGCTGAAGCAAGATCCCATTAACAGCAGTAATTTGGACTGACCGAATAATTTTCTCTTTTTGTGATGTTGTGTGAGGGATAAATATTGGTCAGGACACAAACAATAACTTCCCTCGTTTGAAGTGGTGCCATGGATTTTTATGTAGACCTGAGAGGAAAGATGATTCTCCATTTCATGTTTCACTCAAAACAGAGTGCAACATTTGCATGTTACTCTACTGAATTACCACCTGTTCACACGGAGTGGGACTTGAATCTGTAACCCTCTGTGCATAACAAAAAAGAACCTATCCTAAATGAGCCACTTATGTTGTCCTGAGCAATATAGAAAGTAATTTCTGCAACATTTCATAGAGATTGTCATTAATGTTTCTTCACTTATATTTTTTGTATTTATTGAGATGCAATGCAGAATAAGCCCTTTGAGCTGTGCTGCCCAGCAATCCCCTGATTTAATGCTAGCCTAATCAAGGGACAAATTACAATGTCCAATTAACCCACCAACCAGTAGGTCCTTGGATTGTGGAAGGAAACCAGGGCATTCAGTAAAAACCCACGTGGTCACAGGGAGAAGGTATAGACTCCTTAAAGTCAATGGTGGGAATTGAACCCAGGTCGCTTGTACTGTGGACAGTTGTGCTAGCTACTACGCTACAGTGCCACTACAGTATGGCCAATATACCTGGAGTCAGGAGATCCTGAGCAGCTTTAATTCATACATTTAACACAAACACCTCCAGGGATGTGGATGCATGTCATCTGTGTATGCGCACATGCATGCATTATTCTCACCACTGAAAAGAAAGGTTCAAATATTATCTGACTGCTTCAGGTTACATTCTCACTTCTTTCGGGTGACTACCAACTCTTTCTTTGGCTTATACAGAGTTTATCCTTTTCTCTTTTTTTTTGGTGCCTTAAAGGACTAAAAAATATTGCATACCGGAAAATGAAACATCATTGCTTTGTTTGTCTTGGTTTGTAGGTAGCAACAGTAAAGAGTATCTGAGTGACATGTTATTATATCCACAGGACAGACTATACAAGAATACATGGCTAGAGCTGGTGACGTGGTCATTATTATATTGCTGCATTTGGGGGCTGGAGGTGCACAAATGGGTTGCCTCATCAATTCTAACATGACAATACTACAAAGTACCTTGCTGGTTGTAAGCAAATTGGGATGGCTTGAAAGAGATGTGAAGGACTCCATTTAAATGCATCCAATTGGGGGACCCCTAATCTGAGGAATCAAGAAAGAGGAGAGAGAAAGTCCCCAAAACACTCCTAACACCTTTGGTCCAGATTGCCATGTAAATTTTACAAATGAAAACCAACCCTCTCAGAACACTTCACTTGGGATCTGTATATTTTCATACAATGTTTACTGAGGCTTCAAGAAAGGTTTCTCAAACTTTGCACACCATCTCAAAGTTTGAAATTGTAAGCTGCACTTTTATCTTCTGAGGTTTTTGTTTTCACCTTTGCCTCAAGTCACATGATCCGAATTGTGAAGGGCTCTGAAAACTTGTCCCTGTCAACTGGCGGGGGCGTTTAAAGACATTCTCAATCTCTCATTGCTACAGTCAGAAAGAGCAGCAATAACTATACACCAGTGCCCAAGCAGAGAAGGGTGAGCTGCTTTAATGACTATCATTCAGTAGCACTGACATCTATAGTGATAAAGAGCTTTGAGGGGTTAGCTATGGCTAGAATTAACTCTTGCCTCACCAAGGACTTGGACCCACTGCAATTTGCCTATCGCCACATTAGGTCTATGGAGGATGTGATCTCATTGGGCCTCCATGCAGCCTTGGATCACGGACAATACAAATACCTACGTCAGGATGCTGTTTATCGACTACAGCTCAGTGCTTAACAGAATCACTCCTACAGTTCCGATCGCAAAACCCCAGAACTTGGACCTCTGTACCTCCTCTGCAACCGGATCCTCAGCTTCCTAACCTGAAGACCACAATCTGTATTGATTGGAAGTAACATCTCCAACTCACTGACAGTCAACACTGGCACATCTCAGGGATGTGTGCTTAGCCCACTGCTCTATTCTCTCGACACCTATGACTGTGTGGCTAGGTACAGAACAAAAGCCATCTATAAATTTCAGATGGAGACAAGAGGGCATATAGGAGCAAGATATCCCAGCTAATTGAGTGGTGTCATAGAAACAACCTTGCACTCGGCATCAGTAAGACCAAAGAACTGATTGTGGATTTCAGAAGGGATAAGAGGAGAGAACACTCTCCAGATCCATCCTGTACCCAGTATATCGATGCAGCTACAAAGAAGGCACAACAGCGGCTATATTTCATTAGGAGTTTGAGGAGATTTGGTAAGTCACCAAAGACACTGGAAAACTTCTGCAGATGTACCATGGAGAGCATTCTAACTGGCTGTATCACTGTCTGGTATGGTTACTGCATGGGACCAAAATCACCTGCAGGGAGTTGTAAATTTAGTCAGCTCCATCTTGAGCTCTAGCCTCCATAGTATCTATGATACTTCAAGGACCAATGACCCAAAAAGTCCGCATCCATCATTAGGGATCACCCATCACACAGGACCTGCCTTGTTCTCATTGCGACCATCAGGAAGGAGGTACAGAAGCCTGAAGGTACACACTCAGTGATTTAAGAACAGCTTCTTCCCCTCTGCCATCCAATTCCTGAATGGACATTGAATCCATGAGAACGACCTCAATACTTTTTTATTTCTAATTTTGCTATTTAATTTAACATATATACACTTTCTGTAATTCATGTTTTTTTCTGTTTTTATGTATTGCCTTGTACAGCTGCCACAAAGACAACAAATTTCATGACATATGTGGGTGATATTACACTTGATTCTGGTTCTGAATACCTTTTGCTCTCTCCTCATTATCCCATTCTTAAAACCAGCATCTAACTTTGTTGTTTCTCGCTCCACAATTGGTGCTTAGCCTCTTGAAAATTTCCAAAATTTTCTGCCTGTATTTCAGGTTCCTAGTTATATTGTTTCCCTTGTAAATACTTCCCTTTGGAATATTGGACTTAGAGGATCCTCCTCCAACACAGACAAAAACACTCAGATTTTGTTGAACCTTTCTTTTCATAGTCATAGTCATACTTTATTAATCCTGGGGGAAATTGGTTTTCGTTACAGTTGCTCCATAAATGATAAATAGTAATAGAACCATAAATAGCTAAATAGTAATATGTAAATTATGCCAGTAAATTATGAAATAAGTCCAGGACCAGCCTATTGGCTCAGGGTGACTGACCCTCCAAGGGAGGAGTTGTAAAGTTTGATGGCCACAGGCAGGAATGACTTCCTATGACGCTCAGTGCTGCATCTCGGTGGAATCACTCTCTGGCTGAATGTACTCCTGTGCCCACCTGGTACATTATGAAGTGGATGGGAGACAGCGACCAAGATGGCATGCAACTTAGACAACATCCTCTTTTCAGACACCACCGTGAGAGAGTCTAGTTCCATCCCCACAACATCACTGGCCTTACGAATGAGTTTGTTGATTCTGTTGGTGTCCGCCACCCTCAGCCTGCTGCCCCAGCACACAACAGCAAACGTGATAGCACTGGCCACCACAGACTCATAGAACATCCTCAGCATCATCCGGCAGATGTTAAAGGACCTCAGTCTCCTCAGGAAATAGTGACAGCTCTGACCCTTCTTGTAGACAGCCTCAGTGTTCTTTGACCAGTCCAGTTTATTGTCAATTTGTATCCCCAGGTATTTGTAATCCTCCACCATGTCCACACTGAACCCCTGGATGGAAACAGGTGTCACCAGTACCTTAGCTCTCCTCAGGTCTACCACCAGCTCATTAGTCTTTTTCACATTAAGCTGCAGATAATTCTGCTTACACCATGTGACAAAGTTTCCTATCGTAGCCCTGTACTCAGCCTCATCTTCCTTGCTGATGCATCCAACTATGGCAGAGTCATCCGAAAACTTCTGAAGATGACAAGACTCTGTGCAGTAGTTAAAGTCCGAGGTGTAAGTGGTGAAGAGAAAGGGAGACAAGACAGTCCCTTGTGGAGCCCCAGTGCTGCTGATCACTCTGTCGGACATACAGTGTTGCAAGCACACGTACTGTGGTCTGCCAGTCAGGTAATCAAGAATCTATGATACCAGGGAAGCATTCACCTGCATTGCTGTCAGCTTCTCCCCCAGCAGAGCAGGGCGGATGGTGTTGAATGCACTAGAGAAGTCAAAAAACATGACCCTCACAGTGCTTGCTGGCTTGTCCAGGTGGGCGTAGACACGGTTCAGCAGGAAGACAATGGCATCCTCAACTCCTAGTCAGGGCTGGTAGGCGAACTGGAGGGGATCTAAGTGTGGCCTGACCATAGGCCGGAGCAGCTCCAGAACAAGTCTCTCCAGGGTCTTCATGATGTGGGAGGTCAATGCCACCGGTCTGTAGTCATTGAGGCCGCTGGGGCGCGGCGTCTTTGGTACAGGGACGAGGCAGGATGTCTTCCACAATACAGGAACCCTCCGGAGCCTCAGGCTCAGGTTGAATACATGGTGAAGTACTCCACGTAGCTGAGGAGCACCGGCTTTGAGCACTCTGGTACTGACACCATCCGGTCCTGCAGCCTTGCTTGGGTTGAGACATTTCAGCTGTCTTCTCACCTGTTCAGCTGTGAAGCCCACCATGGTGGTTTTGTGTGGGGAAGGGGTATAGTCATGAGAGCAGGGTGGGGGACTGTGAGGAGGGATAGGAGGGGAGAGTGGAAAATGTGTTGGTTAGGGACCGACAACAGATGGCTCAGGTGGGGGATAGGCAGGGGCCACAATGTCAAATCTGTTAAAGAACAGGTTAAGTTCATTGGCCCTGTCCACACTGCCTTCATGGATGCAAGCTGATATTAATGTGCTTGTAGACATAATTAGTTTAAAAGTGTATTCACAAATGTAAGAATATTATCCTGTTCTATAATTAAAAATCACTAACAATTGCATAAGACTCAGTTTAATAGATATATGCCCACTGAAGGCTTACAGTCTCTGTGGGAACTGCATTAAAAACAATCAGAATTCTCAGTGATCAAATTAAGCGCACTGTGACTGACTATTACAAGTATTCATTAAAAATATGACAATCCAGTTAACACACAGAGTAAATATTGTGTACTATTCTTTGAAAGCTGGAGAATGTAACAGAAGAGGCATGAACTGGCTATATGTACTACACTGACTGATCAATTTTGTGGTCGACAGTCCTAGTGTCCCGACCTGGTGTGTTGGAAGGGGTTTGTCTCCTCATTGTTGTGTCTGCTTAGTTGTACGTTGGCTGTGTGCTGTTTTGCTGAACGTTAGGGGCATGTATGTTGGTGTTGAAAGCATGGTGACATTTGTAGGCTCAGACTGTGTTGGTTGTTAATGCAAATGATGAAATTCACTGTATGTTTCTAGGAAGAGTCTATTGACTGGCCACATCACAAGCTAGTATGAAAACACCAAAGCCCTTGAATGTAAAACCCTACAAGAGGTAGTAGGTAGAGCCCAGTCCAATATGGGTAAAGCACCCCACTGCATTGAGCACATCTATACGAAATGCTGTCGCAGCAAAACAGCATTTATTATCAGGGATCCCTACCACCCAGGACATGTTCTCTTCTCACTGCTGCCATCAGGAAGAAGGTGCAGGACTAGGTTCAGGAAGTTATTACCCTCTCAGCCATCAGGCTCTTGAACCAAAGTGGATAGCTTCACTCAACTTCGCTGTCCCATCACTGAAATGTTCCCACAAACTATAGAGTCACTTTCAAGGATTTTTCATCTCATGTTGTTGATACTTATTCCTTATTTATTTATTATTATTTTCTCTTTCCTTCTGTATTTTTCCAGTTTGTTGTTATTTTTACACTGGCTGAACGCCCAAGCTGGTGGGGACTTTCATTCATTCCATTATGGTTGTTATTCTGTCATGGATTTATTGAGTATGCCCACAAGAAATTGAACCTCAGTGTTGTATATGGTGACAAAAATATACTTCGATAATAAATTTACTCTGAACTTTGAACTAGACCTAGTGAATCATAAATCTAATTTTGAACTTTTATCCGTGGCCTCAAATATTTTTCTACGTCTGTCAAATACTTTCATAACCAGAAACCTCAATATCAGCCCTGAATAAACTGAGTACCCACAGGTGGAGCATCTCACTCAGCTAATAGTGCAAGAGGTGGAGACGCCAGAGGACCTGTAGCCAGAAACAAATTGTGTGCTATTCTGGTAGAATCTAAACATATTATAGCAATAGTCCAAATAAACCCATGCTTTTCCAGATGTGGGTAAATCCTATCCTTAGGAATATTCTCCAATAATTTCCCTACCACTAATGTAAGGCTCACCAGTCTATAATTTTATTTTGTCCCTATTTCCCTTCTTAAACAAAGGAACAACATTGGCAATTCTCGCTTCTGCAAGATCCAGATGCAAAAAGACAATGAAGGGAAAAAGTAAACCCAAGAGATTTTGCAGATGCTGGACATCCAGAATAACACATGAAAAATGCTGGAGGAACTCAGCAGGTCAGGCAGTATATTTGGAAATGAATGAACAGTCAACGTTTCAGGCCGAGACCCTTCCATCAGGACTGCATTGAGTTGGGGACTGTTCTTCTTTTAGCAAGTGTGAACAAGGAAGTATTCTGAAATCCTACATCTTCAAAAGGCAATGCCTCAAAAAGGTGGTGTCCATCATTAAGGACCCCCCACTATGCAGGTCATTCTCTCTTTATGACTATCAGGTGGAGGAGCATGAAGACACACACTCAATGTTTTAGGAACAACTTCTTCTCCTCCATCATTAGGTTTGTGAACAGACAATGAACCCATGAACACTCCCTCACTGCTTTTTCTCTCTTTTTGCACTACGTATTTATCTTTTTATATACACGTGCATATTTCTTATTGAAATTTGTAGCATCGTTTATGGATTGTGCCGTACTGTTGCCACAGGACAACAAATTTGACAACATATGCTAATGGTAATAAACCTGATTCGGAAGCGCTGGATGTCACAATGTGAAAAGATGGTGGAAGCAGAAAGCCCGAGTTCATTTAAAGGCATTTGGTAAGCATATGAAAAGTCACAATTTGCTGAACAATGGAGCAAGGAATGGAAAGTGGGATTAGTCTGGTCCACTTTTATCCAGATGCATATGATGGGTCTAATAGCTTTCTTCTGCTATAAATATTAATGATTCCATGATTCCCTGATACAATCTAAAGTTACCACAGAGCAACTGAAGCACAATACACTCGACGAAGGATTAATATGGCTTTTCTGAGGGTGCGTTTGTAAAATGTGACATTCCATTTGCTCGGGTGCCGTGGTCAGTTCAGAAAAGTCTACAACTAATTTCACTTTAATTAACTAGAATTGTGAGTTACTCTCGTAAATTTTCTGAAAAGCAATCACAATGCTACCCCTCATAACCCCCACCACTGCATGTGCTGCAAGATCCATTTAATCTTTTTTTTAATTACCTCTGTTTATTGAAATGAAGATGTGAGATGAGACCTTCTGCTTATCAGAGGTGCAGCAGGAAATAAGGAAGGAAACAAAGGTGATGAATAGGTGAGATGGGAGAACTGCGGCACCAATCCAAAAGCACTCCCAACAACTCATTTACATTGACATTTCCAAATGGATCCCCTGACTATGTCTGAACCCCCATTAACACCAGCGAGGCCACACAGGCAATAAAAAGTGCTCTTTCGCATGATGCATTTCTCAGTGAGAGACAAGATTTCAAACACAAGAGATTTGGCAGATGCTGGAAATCTTGAGCAACACACACAAAATGCTGGAGGAACTCAGCAGGTCAGCCCTCTTCCTATTAGATTCCTTCTTCTCCAGCCCTTTTCCCCTTCCATCTATCCAGCTTCTTACTTCAACCTCCCCCCCCCCACTCTCCCACCCACTCACTTTCCCTTTCATCTGGTGTACTTATTTTATTTAGTTATTGAGATACAGCATGGAACCACCCAGTAATGCCCGATTTAATCCTAGACGGGACAAATTACAATACCAATTAATCTATCAACCAGTACGTCTTTAGACTGTGGGAGGAAACAGGAGCAGCCAAAGGAAACACATGCAGTCACGGGGAGAACATACAAACTTCTTACAGGCAGCAGCAGGAATCATGAATCACCTAACAGATTGTAATTCTTCCTCCCCCCACTCCCCTGCCCCCACACACTCTTATTCTGGCTTCTGCCCCCTTCCTTTCCAATCCTGATGAAGGGCCTTTGGCCCAAAACAGTAACTGTTTATTCCCCTCCATAGATGCTGCCTGACTTGGTAGGTGTTGGTCAAGATTTCAAACAAGTGCTTTCCCATAGAATGAACTGGATGGTTGGCAAACGAAGGAGAGACTTCCTCATGCAAAAGTGTGGTGAGAATCATGAACCTGCTGGCACTGGGAATGCTGGAAACAAACAGTTACATATGAGAAGAGGTTGGACAAGAACAAGAAGGGGCCAGGAACTGAAGGTTTTGATGGCAGAGTTAAATTAGATGAGTCTGTAGAAGCTCAAGCAAAGCATGGACTTCATGAGCTAAATGGCCTATTTCCTTGTCATATATAGTATTTATAAAATCAATAAACCATAAGACATAGGAGCAGAATTAAGCCACTTGGCCCACTGAGTCTGCTGTGCCAGATTTAGTATCCCTCTCAACCCTATATTCCTACGTTCTCTGTGATCTTCGATCCCCATTACTCATCAGGAACCTATCAACCTCCGCTTTAAATATACCAAATGACTTGGACTCCACAGCCATCTGTGTCAATGAATTCCACAGGTTTACCAACCTCTGGCTAAAGAAATTCCTCCTTAACTCTGTTCTTAAGGGAGGACCTTCAATTCTGAGGCTGTGCCCTATGGTCCTAGACTCCCCCACTGTAGGAAACATGTTATAGTGTCATATTTTAAGAGTGCCACTTTAGTCCTGGATCTAGGGTTAGCTTGGAAATTTACAATGAGGGAGTAGGAATCTGTGACAGGGGAATGGAGGGCAATGTTGTATCTGGGTGGATGGGAAGGAGGAACGGGGCTTGTTATTCTGTTGTTTTATTGCTTGTTGTGTTCGGCGTTGTTCTGATGAGCATGGCGGGCATGTTGTGTTGTCACTGGAGTGTGTGGTGGCACTTCAGAGCTGCCCTCTGCACATCCTTAGGTTGTGCTGTTCGTTGGCATAAACACCACATTTCTTTGTTCGTTTCTATGCACCTGTGATAAATTGATCTGAATCTGAATATACTGTCGGAACAAACCAGAAAAAACAAGTCAGATCAGTGGAAAAACAAAAGGAAGAGGAAAGCAATGGCCAAGAAGCAAGATGTAAATAGGGATTCCAGTGGAAAGACTCGGTTGGGGTGAGAACGAGTATGTCTCCATGAAGACCCATGGCCCTGATTACCACTCTCTATTAAATTCACCTGTCATAAGCCCTGCGGCCTCTGTGGTTTGTTATAGAGCATTGAGTTTCTAGGGTTCCCGAGCACCTGTATATACTAATCATTATCTTAACTGGAGCCATTAAGTCCTTGGGCTTTTGGTTTAATCCTGTCAGAATCAGAACCAAGTTTAATCTCACCGGCATATGTCATGAAATTTATTAACTTAGCGACAGCAGTACAATGCAATACATGATAAATATAGAAAAAGAAAATAAGTTATAGTAAATATATATTTTAAATAGTTAAATTAAGATAAGTAGTGTAAAAACAGAAATATATAGAAAAAGTAGTGAGGTTGTGTTCATCGGTTCAATGCCCATTCAGAAATCTGATGGCGGAGGGGAAGAAGCTGATCCTGAATTGTTGAGGGTGTGCCTTCAAGCTTCTGTACCTCCTTCCCGATGGTAAAAATGAAAAGAGGGCATGTCCTGGGTAGCGAAAGTCCTTGATGATGGAAGCTGTTTTTCTGAGGCACCGCTCCTTGAAGATGTCTTGGATACTACAGATACTAGCTTGTCAAGTTAATTGTGACTGGCACGAGTTCCCCACAATCTCTGATTATTTAAAGAGGACTCTGGTTTAGGGCCTTAGTGGAGTCATTGTGTGGGAGAGAATGAATTGGCTCACAGTGTTGCTCAGTTTCTCCTCTGAGGCTCTGTTATATGTTCTTTCTGTCTCTTCATGCAGTTTCATCCGTTCCTCCACTCCTGGGTCGAATCGTGAGCCTGTTGCCCACAGTTCCCGGGCTGAGTCTGTGACAGCGACCCCCGTGACAGAGAAACCCTGCCAATCCTCTGCACTTGGAACCAGCCCTCTGTACCACCACCTCAAAATGGCAAACTGTCAATGAGACTCGATTGGGGCTATATGCGCCCTCACCCATTGCCAACTCGTATTCAGCACCAATCAATAAAATGCAAAACAACCCTCTAACTGTGGGTCCTTGGGTTTTGCTCATCCAGCTCCTCTCAATCCATTACTTCCAGAGGGTGTCAAGGAATTAAATCAAAACTGGATTGCCACCCCTGATATTAGCAACAACCTCCATATACATCACATTTGTTATAGCACCTTGCAAGAATATTATCTAACAACAAAAAGTGGGGGAAAAAAAGCATTTTCCCAATCCAACAGCTCTTAGAGCATATTACCTGGAGCACCCCACAGACAAAGGTAGCTGCACTGCTATGACAGGGTCTTTTAACAAGGAGTCATGGATATGTTTCATTTGTCTAAACAAAATGCTGCATTGTAACAGTGGAAATATTTTGAAAAGAAAGGAAACAGAGAGTGGTGCCCTGCCCCCAGTTAGACACCACCCCAGGCAGCTAGCTGTAAGTTTTAGATGACTGGAATAATTCCAAGTAGCAGAGAAAAAGAAATCATTTCATCCATGCGAAGCTTTCTGATGCCACAATGGACGGGTGACTCTTACACCATCTAGAGCTCTGTGGCTCCTGCTCCAGCAATAGAGTTCCACTCACAATGCCCATAAACCAATCTTGTGTCCATTAATTAAAGCACCATTCACATGGCGCATTCATGCTCTGAAGTCAGATAAGCGTCGTAATAAACTTGCAATTTTCATGCTCAATCACTATTCATTTCTGGCCTCCTGCTGACTGTTGTGAGCTGTGCTGTTGGCTTATAGCAATAATCGTGTCTTACATTGCTGAACATCTTGTTAAACTATCAAAGATTGTCACACAGAACAATGCCTTAAAACAACATCGCTGACAGCTAGATTCAAGCAGGCTTTGAGGGATGTGTTTTCTATTATATATGGCACATTATTTATGTATGATGTGGACACATAGTGACAGACTCATTCACAGAGTGGATTTGGTGGAGGCTGTGTACAAGAGAAACTCAACATCCCCGACATTCAATAATGGTGATTTCCCCCCCCCATAAAGTAACAGGGGATCGTTTGAACACAATGTTTTTTTTCTTCACCAGTTTGGCGGTGAAACTACCGCCCAGGAAATTTCTGCGCCCACTCTTTGAACGTCCCCCTTCTTCAGGCAGGATGTAACGAGGAAGGTTGGTTACAGGCCGAATCCAGGCAGTGAGGCCCAGGCCCCAGAGCGCATTGAGAGGATTAAACCTGATGTTTGGTCATCGATTTAGGCACTGGGCCAGATTGGAAAGGTCAGGGTGCTGGGGCCCGAGGTGACGTACAGATCAGTTCAGGTCATTGCTCCATAAGGTTTACTCAGCTCTGTGCTGAACCAACCTGAACTATGGGACTCTCTTGTGCACTTCAGTTCAGAACACTACCTGCTTTCATATTTTTCTCTCTCACTTTGGATGTTCAACTGTCTTTTTTTTAATATGGGTTCTTTGATTTTCCTACGGTGTCTTTTTATGGACATTATGTGTTTTTTTTCTATCTGCACATTAGGTGATCAACGGTCTTTTTTTAATAAGTGTTTTTGGGGGTTCTTTCTTTCATCACTGCCTGTTAGGAGACGAATCTCAAGGTTGTATAATCTATACATACTTTGATAATAAACATACTTTGAACTTTGAAGACGTACGTCCCACACCACCAGCTACACGAACAGTATTACCCCACAACCATTAGACTTCTGAATCAGCGTGGATAACTTCATTTAGCACTACTCTGAACTGTTTCTATTAGCTACAGAGTCTCTTTCAAAGACGCTTTACAACTCTTGTTCTCACTTTTTTTTTATCTGACTTCTTTTGCACATTGGTTGTTTTATGAATAGTTTTCCATAAGACCTATTTTATTTCATTTTTCCTGTAAATGCCTGCAAGAAAATGAATCTCAAGGTAGGATATGGTAATGTATACATATTCTGATAATAAATTTACTTTGAACTTTGATGTTTGTTGAACTATGGGTCGTATAATTTTAACCTGTAATCTTATTAAATGGCAAAACAGGTTTCAAGGGGGTTAGATGGCACACTCCTGCTCCCATTTTGCATGTCCTTATGAACGATGAGAGCAAATGAAAATACTCAGACTCAATTTAGTTGTTATCCATTGATGGTAATCTGAGAGTCAGTTACAATTAAATACCCCCAACACAGCCTCCTGTGGATAGACTAGTCTCTTGTTTGAGGTTCTCAAAGCCACCCAGTCATGTGTCTGACATGGTCCTCAGGGGGGGAAAATGAAAAAAATCTACAAATACTGCTGCAAAACGTGATGATCTGGTGGGAAATTGGACTCAAGCACCAGGGACCAACAATCTTTTACAGCTGCTTTCTTGGACCAAGGAACCATTGGTGCATTAATGTCTGTCAGATTCTGGAAATAGTAGTGGTGAAAAGAACTTAAGCTTCTCACCAGTGCAATGATATTCCCAACCCCCCCAACCCCCACACTTCAATATGCACTGAATGTTTTTGTCGCCATTTCACCTGTACACCAATCTGGCCCAAACCATCTTGCTATAATCACTGGGTCTATAGCAGAAGAGCATCTTTGTTGCAGAGGGAACCCCAGCCCTCATAACACACAAACATTGAAACTTCATTCAATGGCTCAATGGTTCCATTTAATATCAAAGAATGTATACAGTATACAACCTGAAATTCTTACTCTTCGCAGACATCCACGAAAGAGAGAGAAATAAAAAGGAAGAATGAATGACAGAAAGATGTTAGAACCCCACCCAAGCCCGCTCCATACACAAGCAGTAGCAAATCATCAATCTTCCTGCTCCCTCTCCCCTCACTTGTTCCTGCAAAATGTATCAGCCCCCCACCCCCACCACCACCTACCATGCAAGCAATAGCAAGCCCTCAAAAACCATAATCTACAGTCCATCGAAAACTACTGTCTATCCCAACACTTCCGATATCTCGACAGGCCCTCCCTCTCACTGATGAGGGAGAGATATCGCTCCTGCATGGCGAGAGGAGAAGCCAACAGCTTGCTGTTTCGGTGCCAACTCCCGTTTTATGTAAGTATGTGGCGTTGGTCGGAAGTGGAAAATAATCAGAATCAGGTTTATTATCACTGGCATGGGACGTGAAATTTGCTAATTTTACTGATAGTTCATAGTTCACATCACTGATGGAATACTAGCAAAGTACTCTAGCAAATGTGCAAACGCAGGCAACAAGGACATTCAGCGACAGAGGGTGAACCGATCACTGGCTCCTCACGAGAGTCAGCACTCATCACTTCTTCCCTGTCCTTTGGCCTTTGGGCAGGCAGACACCACTGAGCACAAACTGAGCCCTCACTTTTCAGGAACCCATCCTAGTGTTTAAATTCCCAGTGTAGTCAAGACAGTTCATTTTTTTTTCCCAGTGTTCGTGTATTTTCTAGTATTTAGGTATCCCTTCTTAGGAAAAGCTTTGCCCATCTTATAGAGTGAGATCGCTTAGAAAAAATTAAATAGCCTGAGAGAAATTCATAGTCATGCAATCAATCTGAAAGGAACAGAACTTCATATGGGAATGTGGCCAGAAAGAACTACAGTCTACAAATCAGTGAATTTGAATGTGTCAAGGACAGTGGAAGTAGACAAGCTAATTCTCTTTGTTCTTGCCGTAAGGCTGAAGGAATGGAGGCTGCCATTTTGTAAAGCTGCTCTGTAGCCTTCATAAGTTCTGCAGATGCAGGAAAACCACATGTAAAACGCATGTAAAATACTGGAGGAACTCAGCAGGTCAGGCAGCATCCATGGGAATGAGTAAACAGTCGACATTTCAGGCTGAGACGTTTCCTTAGGACTGGAACTGAAGGGGATGACACCAAAATAAAAAGGTGGTTGGGGGGGGGGGACGGGAGAGGAAGAGGGATAGCTGGAAGGAATTAGCTGAAGCTAGGTGGTTGGGAAAGGTAAAGGGCTGGAGAAGAAGGAATCTAATAGGAGGGGAGAGTGAACCATGGGAGAAAGGGAAGTAGGAGGGCACTGGGGGAGGTGATAGGTAGGTGAGAAGAGATAAGAGGCCAGTATGGGGAACAGATAAAAGAGGGAAGGGGGAAGGAATTTTTCTACCAGAAGGAGAAATCAATACTCATGCCATTAGGTTGGAGTCTATCCCGATGGGATATAAGGTGTTGCTCCTCAGTTCTGAAGGTGGCCTCATCATGACACAAGAGGAGAGGAGAGCTCCGTTTTGTGGGCTGTCTTGTGAACTGGTATTGCTCAGGAATAGCTGTATCAAAGTGCTTGAAAGTGGACTCACTGATGCTCGCGAAAATTTGCCAGAGTAGAGATCAATTCCAAATAAGAAGGAATTAGTGAGGTGTTCTTTGGTACGTTAGAATGCGTTAGTTTATGAATAATGGGGTCTGTGTCTTCCCTGAGTAACCTGAGCTTAGTAACTGTCTGGTCTGCTTTGATTTAGAACAGAGACATAAATTACCAGTTGTCACTCACTGAAGAGGGCAACAAATTGACGTTTGCCAATAAGAAACTGACACAAGTCAGTCAGATGACCTCGAGCCAACAAGATTGAAACCCAGCATTTGAACTGATAAGAAGGGTAAGGAGCTTCGAATGCAAAGCGGCGACAACTCATGAGACCGACCACTGCAGTTACCGAGAACCCCACGTCAGACACATGCAGATCACATTGGTACCACGAGAAATCTTGACCAGCATAAACTCTTTTGCCAGGGTATTACTTTTTCTGTCCTTTGACTGGTTACGAAGGGTCAGGGAAACCAAGTAGTTGTGCACACAATTAGTTAATTTGTAAATTCACATGCTTGTTAGTTGAGACAATAAAGGTACTTGTCAGGAAGTACAGTTTCTCTCTGTGCTTAACTGGTCTTTATTACTCAGGAGTAATCCTTGTAATGGGGTGAATCCAATGAGACTGACACTCAAAACCTCTTAGGTATGAGCACCTCTGCCCACCCACCTAAAGCAGAGCCTCCCAGTGGCCAAATATTTTAATTCCCATTCCCATTCCCCTTCCGACATGTTGGATCACGGCCTCCTCTTGTGTCAGATGGTACTCCATCAGAACCTGTCGCCTTCCGAGGGTTCACCCTCGTAAAGGACAGTCTGACATCGGCCTCCAAAACAGAGATCACAGGGTCACCGGCTGCTGCAGCGATCCTCATAGCTGTAGTTTTATTCTCCCTTTCAAAGCAAGCATAAAAGGCACTTCTGCTCCGAGTTGGAAATGATAGCATTAATTCTTCCGTGAGATGGAAAATCAATTCTGTCTTTAACCTTGCTTATGAGATTGCTTCTGGACCTCTGCCCACCACCCACATTCCCATAATTTTATGTTTTGAATCACACACAAAATAGCATCCTTCATTTCTATTACTTTTGAATCCTTAAACAGAGGCAGAACCAGCTTCTGCCAGGTTTATGCAGAGGGCGGGCTGAACCTGAAGACTGTGACACCATGTCAGTGCCATCAACGCTTCACGCTGTCACATTTAACACCTGAAGATCATGGAGGAGGCCATTGTACAGAGAGCACAAGATGCACTTAGATTCAATGCTGGCAATTAACTCTGAATACCAGTGTTCAAACATTGTCAATTAACATGGCCCTTTATATCACCCATGAGCTATCTTTATATTTTACACAGTCAAGTGTGAGCACTGTTTAAATGTGAAACACAACATTAGGACTGTATTAGAACTTAAATCCAGCAGTGGGCCCCCTTGGGTCATAGGCTCCATAAGAAAGGAGGCAGGTATTGTCGTAGGCATCAACTCACTCTTGTGACTGAAGTAGAGATTTCAAGGTGTCTTTTTTTTAAATATTAGCACTATTTGTTACAGCCACACTGAAACATACAGTGAAATGCGTTACTTGAGTCAAATCAGATGAGCGAGGGTTGCACTGGGAAGCCCGCAAGTGTTGCCGAGCTTCTTTGAGACCGGAGAAAACCCACCTGGAGAAAACGCACGTGGACATGGGGAGAACATCCTTATAGACAGCGGTGGGACTGGAGCCCCGATCTTACAACCAGCGCCATTTGATGGTGCTCTAACTACTACACTACCATGCCACCCGCAATAATTAAATAACTGATTAGTGAATGTGTCTTCAGGAATAGTAAGGCATTCCTGCAAGACCGGGTTCTGATTGTTCCCATGCAGCTTGTTTGAAGCAGACGGGTGAAAAAGAATAGTTTTCAATGCACGAGGAGACTCAGGAGACTGCAGATGTTGCAATCCAGAGCAGTAAACAATCTGCTGAAGAAATTCAATGGTTTGAGCAGCATCTGTAGGGGGAAAGGCATTGTGACTCAGGGTTTCAATCTGAAATGGTGATTAATTCCTCTATCACACACTGAACCTCCTATCAACAGATGCTACTCGACCCACTAAAGTTCTCTACAGGTGTTCCCAGCTGGGGTCTATGGACCTCTTGCTTAATAGTATTGGTTCATGGCATAAAAGAGTTTGGGAACCCTTGTTCAAGCAGAATTGTTCACTACTAAAACTTTTAATGTACGTTCTGGAGTCTTCACTCTGCCAGTGTTGGGTAATGTAGACAGACACACCTATTTGCCTTGTACCCTGCTTGTTTTGGCAGAGGTTCACTTCCTTTCTCTACCACTGTATGTGTATACAACATCATAAACCTCCTAAGCTGGAAAAAGAAAACACAGTCATGCCAAAGAGAGAGAAAGATGAGAAGAACAGGCAAGAGAAATGATTAGAGACGGAGAGGTAAGCAATTCTAGAGCATGTGTTCCAAGCCTATGAAGGCATGGCTGCCAATGGAGGAGAGAAACAAAGGTGGAATAGGCAAGGGGTGCAGTAATAAAACCAGAGAGCTTGTTGTATATGTATTTCATGGCTAAGGAAGTTATAGAATGGAACATGTATTAGGAACCAGTACCCAATGTTACCATGAATGAGGGACGAAACTTGCAGCTCACTTCAAGTTGTGTTTTTAACAACGTGAACCATATTGCACAGGCCCAAAAGGTGCCACTGTTGACTTGTTACAAATGGTCAGAAAATACATTCTCATATCATTTATACCCATTTCAGATTAAATGAAAAATACCCTTTCATCAAGACATATCAGAGACCAAAGTCCATGGTAGGAACTGTTATCAACTCCAATTTTGTGCAAAGTGAATTGAGTGATCTCCACTAGAAGGGACGGTAAATTGTTGTGCTGCGTAATGGCTTTTGTTAAGGCATTTTCTGATTTTGGCTGATATGAAAGCTGGTTACTTCAACTTTTATTTAAAAAGAAAAAAAAATGGCCTCATTAAAAGTGCACTGATCATGGAGCTCTGTATTTTGCTTTTTTCCAACATGTCAAAACTTATTACAGATAATGAGGTGGTCACAATTACAAATTGATCTCTCACATCAGTGCTGAAGGCAACAGGACTACTGTGTGAGGGGGAAGAATAAGAAAGAGCTTTAATATCACTGACTTACATATGCTGTGAAATTTGTTGTAACGTGCAACAGTACAATACAACACAATTCATGTAAGACTATGAATTACAATAAGAAAAATACATAAAATTAAATAAGTAATGCAAAGAGAGAGCAAAAAAAATAGTGAGGTGGTGTACATGGGTGTCCCTTCAGAAATCTGATGGCAGAGGGGAAGAACTTGTCCCTAAAACATTCTAAAGCAGGGTTCTGGCAAGGGAGTTTGTGATCGTAGAGTATCCTGCTGTAAGGCAGCACAATTTTATTTTATTATTAAGAGATACAGCATGGCAACAGGCCCTCCAGTCCCAACAAGCTCATGCTGCCCAATTACAGCCATGTGACTAATTAACCTACTAGTTCGTATGTCTCTGGAACGTGAGAGGAGACTGGAGAACATATGGTTACTGGGATCGCACATACATTTCTTACAGACAGAAATGAACCCGGGCCACTGGTACTGTGATAGTGTTATGCTAACCACTACACTACCGTGCTGACCCAAAGTTACTGCAACACATACAAAATGCTGGTAGAACACAGCAGGCCAGGCAGCATCTAGTGGAAGAGGTACGGCCAACGTTTCTGGCCCAGACCCTTTGTCAGGACTAACTGAAAGAAGAGATAGAAAGACTGTTGAGATGAAGCCACACTCAGGTTGGAGGAACAACACCTTATATTCCGTCTGGGTAGCCTCCAGCCTGATGGCATGAGCATTGATTTCTCTAGCATCCGCTAATGCCCCTCCTCCCCTTCTTACCCCATCCCCTATTTTATTTATTTATTCATTTATTTGCCCCCCTTTTTCTCCCTTTCCCTCTCACTATCACTCCTTGCCTGCTCTCCATCTTCCTCTGGTGCTCCCCTCCCCCTTTCTTTCTCCTGTGTCTCCAGCTTTGTTTCTCTTTTGCCAATCAACATCCCAGCTCCTAGCCTCGTCCCTCCCCTACCTGTCTTCTCCTATCATTTCGTATCTCCCCTCCCCCTCCCTCTTTCAAATCTCTTATTATCTCTTCTTTCAGTTAGTCCTGACGAAGGGTCTCGGCCCGAAACGTCGACTGCACCTCTTCCTAGAGATGCTGCCTGGCCTGCTGTGTTCCACCAACATTTTGTGTGTTGCTTGAATTTCCAGCATTTGCAGATTTCCTTGTGTTTGCGTTAGAAAGTTACTGAGTGACCTGCTGGGGTGAGGTGTAAAGTGCTCAACAGGGAAACACGCTGGGAGAGGGAACATAGGCAAGTGTGAGTGACTGGGAAACAGGGAGTTGGGTCATCCTTAAAACAAGTGCAAAGGCAGAAGGGACAGAGCAGAATGGGGGACCGGACAGTGGGAAGGGAAGCACAAGCACATGCTACAAGAAGAAGCTACAGCTGAGCCTGACAGATACCAGATGCTGAGCAGAATATTTATTAGAGGTGTGATAACTAAACGGATAGAAACCAGAGATCTGGAGCAATGAACTTGTGTGATACAGTCCGAATCAACACCATGGCAACTGGGGCATTAAAGTTCAACTGGCTAAATGAAGACAATAACATGATTTTCTCACCACATTGCCATTCAGACTTCTTTGAATTTTCAAATAAAGCTGTTCTCATTACCAATAATAATGAAACCACTGGATTGCTATTAATTTACTAAACTAATAACATTTAGTTTATTAAACTACCTATTTCTTGTAAATCCTGGAGATAATAAACTACCATGTATTAAACGACTGGACTGTTTTATGGGGGGGAGGCACGGTAGCGTAGTGGTTAGCATAATGCTATTATAGCAACAGTGACCCTGGGTTCAATTCCCGCCACTCTCTGTGAGGAGTTTATATGTTCTTCCTGTGACTGCATTGGTTTCCTCTGTACGCTTCAGTCTTCTCCCACAATCCAAAGGCGTAGGGGTTAGTAGGATGATTGGTCATTTGGGTATAATTGACCAGTGTGGACCCGTGGGCCAGAAGGACCTGTTACTATGCTATATCTCTAAATATTTATAAGTTTATAAGTCTAAATATATATAAGTCAGTGGTGCGCAAGTGGAACAGGTCAAAAGCTTTAAGTTCCTCGGGGTCAATATCACAAATGACCTGACTTGGTCCAACCAAGCAGAGACCACTGCCAAGAAGGCCCACCAGCGCCTTTACTTCCTGAGAAAACTAAAGAAATTTGGCCTGTCCCCTAAAACCCTCACTAATTTTTATAGATGCACCATAGAAAGCATTCTTCTAGGGTGCATCACAACCTGGTATGGAAGTTGTCCTGTCCAAGACCGGAAGAAGCTGCAGAAGATCGTGAACACGGCGCAGCACATCACACAAACCAATCTTCCGTCCTTAGACTCACTTTACACCGCACGCTGTCGGAGCAGTGCTGCCAGGATAATCAAGGACACAACCCACCCAGCCAACACACTTTTCGTCCCTCTTCCCTCTGGGAGAAGGCTCAGGAGCTTGAAGACTCGTACGGCCAGATTTGGGAACAGCTTCTTTCCAACTGTGATAAGAATGCTGAGTGGATCCTGACCCGGATCTGGGCCGTACCCTCCAAATATCTGGACCTGCCTCTCGGTCTTTTTTTTGCACTACCTTACTTTCCATTTTTATATTTTCTATTTATGATTTACAATTTATATTTTTAATATTTATTATCGATTTGTAATCCAGGGAGTGGGAAGCGCAGAATCAAATATCGCTATGATGATTGTACGTTCTAGTATCAATTGTTTGGCAACAAAAAAGTATAAAGTATAAAGTATAATTTTTTTTTAAGAAACACAGCTGGCTCAGCACTGCTTTTAGTGAAAGAACTGTGTTACCCTTGGCTGGAATGGCCAAACACATCTCCAGACCCACAAATGTGGTTGGCTCAGCAGTCAGCTCAGGGGCAACTGGGAATAGATAATGAAAAGCAGCAATGCCAGTGATAGCTACCGGCTGTGAATGCATAAATAAAATGATAAAGCTCCCAATGTGAAATTACAGTGAGTCTGAAAATGAATGGAAATATTCTTCCACCGTAATTAGTTAATAACCTTAAATAGTTAGCAGGGGTTCCCAGTAGTCATGATATCCAGGTCTGACCAAACAACGACACTGTTAGAATTTGTTTATTATATACTCATTGAGATACAGCATTGAGTAGGCCACACCACCCAGCAATCCCCTGATTTAATCCTAGCTTAATCAAAGGACAATTTACAATGACCAATTAACTAACCAATTGGCATGTCTTTGGGCTGTGGGAGGAAACTGGAGCACTTGGAGGAAACCTCCGATGTCATGGGGAGAACGTACAATGTCCTTACTGGCAGCGGCAGGAATTGAACCTGGGTCGCTGGAACTGTAAAGCGCTGTGCTAACAGTTACGCTACTGTGCCGCTTTATTACAGATGGAAAATTTATCAGTAAGTCCTGCACTTATTGCAATGTGACTTAAACAATTCAAATATAAATGAATATTCCAGGCTTCCAGCATGTTATGTATGTTATGCTCGCAATTGGTTCAGGTTGTATTACAATTTCTAATTCATAGATTACGCAAGTACTTTGCTGCGGTGATCCCCGTCTCGCCACTGATTACTTTGAGCAGAAGATAGATGTAAAGACAATAAGATTATTCTGTTCCAGCGACACAACTATTTGAATTAAATCGATGAAATTGATGACAGCACCTATTGCAGAGAATTTCAAGGGAGCAGATTACTTCCCGATGATTAAAAACTGATTGTGTTCTATGAGGATGTGATTGCCATTCGCTTTTGCTCTTGATACATTGACACACTGACTCAAACAAAACAATAATCAAATTCTTCATTGCGTCATCCTATTTGCGACCTGAGCTCTTGAGTTGATCATATTTCAGCACAATGACAACAAATTTCAAGCAATGAAATCCCAATAACTTATTCATTTTCTGATAAATAATTAAATAATGCTGCCTTCATCAAACTCCACCCCCCCCCCATCCCATGCCTCCTCTAGCACAGTGAGACTGCAACAACTTGGAACCAGCACTGCAGACACTTCTTTGTCATTACTCACCCTTCATTCCAAATTTAGAACGCCGTCCATATTTGTTAATCATGATGAACAAGACAAGCAGGAGGATGCATGCAAAAGCTGCAAGTCCAACAGCGATCGAAACCTGTGGGGGGAGCATAGCAGAGCATCAGAAATGGTACTTCTAGACTTCAAAGTACCCTGGCCCTACCATCATTAGGCAATCTGTAATGTTCCTTTGATGAGGAGCAATCTGCTTTCTCTTCATTTCTTTGAAGTATCAACCATCAAATATTCATGCAGCAAAATCTGATTAAAGTGACACTCTAATTAATCAAGTATCAAGTACACTCATATACTCTGTACTGGGATAGATTCAGCTCCAATGTGGGCAACAGCTCTGTAGCTAATTACTGACCGGCTGTCCTCCAAAGTAAATTTTGAGTTTGTTTGGAGATACAGCGCTCTGCAGGCCCATTTCCCCCCACTGCCAAACAAACTATACTGTACTACAACCACCTAGTTAACCCTAGCATAATCACAGGACAAGTTACAATGAGCAATTAAGCTACTAACTAGTATGCCTTTGGACTGTGGGATGAAACCGGAGCATCCACAGGAATTCCATGTGGTCTTGGGGAGGACAAAAAAATTCTGTACAGACGGCACCAGAATTGAATCCTGAACTCTGACGCCCTGAACTGTAGAAATGCTGTGCTAACTTCCACACTACCATGGCTACTGTTTAGCCTTTGACTTCTACAAATATTGGAAATGTACTGGAATGAGGACGTTGGCACATCTAACCTTTTACTCCAAGGCCAATGATACTCTGGGTCACACTGATTGGAGGGGCCAGATTACTTAAATTACTTCATTCCATTAAAATGTTTCTGAATATCAGAAACATTTAAAAACTGTGATGAGAACTGTTGCCAGCATTGATCTCAGGCCTGGCCCCCAGTTGTAGATCATACTGCCTCATGGAAAGGCCGGTAATTAGGGTGTCACAGGGGTGAAATAGTTGGTGCTGCACCTTATAGCTCCAGCATCACAACCTTTATCCTGACATTCCGTGTTGTCTGTGTGGAGTTTGCACATTTCCCAAGGACCACATGGTTGTCTCCCACGTGCCCCAGTTCCTTCCCACAATGCCAACTTACACTGGCAGGTTCACTGACCACTGGAACTTACTCTTAGTGTAGGATGGTGTCAACCTTTAGTGGAGGTGAGTGTCAGGAAATCAGGGGGAAGTTGACGAGCATGTGAAAGAGAATACGCTACAAGGACAAGAAAATATTTTACAAGTAAAGGAGACAACCTGAGAATACAAGGACGTCCCTTAGGAACAGAAATGAGGAGGAGTTTCTTTAGCTAGGGCATGGCAAGTCTGTGGAATTCATTGCCACAGATGGCTGGGGAGGCCAAGTTATTGGAGTTTGATAGGTTCTTGATTAGTTAGGGCTCATAGGTTATGGGAAGAATGCAGGAGAATGGAGTTGAGAGGGATAATAAATCAGGCACAATTGAATGGGATGAATGGCCTAATTTTTCTCCTGTGTCTTATGGTCTTATAAGGGAAAGTAATGGTATTGCACTGCTGGGAGCTGGCCTTGCCCAATGGGCTGAATGGCATTCTTCCATGTTGCAACTGTATAGTGTTGCAACAGCAGGCGGGAGCAGCTGTGAGATTGATAAAAAGGCTGAGTGTTTCTACAGGGTTGGATCGAGCATGTGCTGGTCAAATATCTCCATACAGTATCAGGGTGTACCCCTCCCACTTGGTAAGTGTACACAGCCTGTGCCTCAGGGTGGGAAATATTCATTCAATGCCTGTCATCCTAAATATACAATTTCTGTATAGCATAATGCAAATACACGTGGTCTCCATTTAATATAGGAAATATACCAGACTTGTACTCCAATATAATGAATATGCATCGATTGTTTTCTTACAAGCATGATTCTGTTTTCTGTCCAACGTTTGACCAAACACCTCCTAAATGTTCTAATTGGACCCAACTTTAATTCATAGTGCCCTGCAGTAGGTACTGAGGTGAAAGTTCAGAGGAAGTTGCCATAATGCTTGCCAATTATAGACTGCAAATGTCCTTCATTGTGCTAGTGCCTATCTGTAAGGGGAACAAAGATGCACGTTCAAATTCAGTAATATCTAATGTGTGATAGTGTCCCTTGTGAATCCTTTCTGAACTGCTTCCATTGTAGGTACATATCTCTTTAAAAAAGGCAAGTAGAATTGCAGATAAGGGACCAGACTCCAAATATGGAGTCACTAATATTTTTCAAGAATTTGCGACTCCTATAGGGAATTTCTATACTCCAATACAATGAAGTCCAACATCCCTTGTACCTTTGTACCTACTTACTAAAACTATTTAAATGTAATATGACGAGAGCTTTCTTGTATGCGGGAGTGTCTGTACGTTGCGCATTCATAACCCGAGCAGGGCCTATAGTTGAGTTCCAAGCACTAATCTTCGTGGCACCCATCAGTACACACAGATAAAGTATGCAATGAACAGTAAATTCAGATGCACAGTCAATGGAATCATGTTCAGTTGTACAACAAGAGATCCTCTTTGCCAGCAATACTTGTGTGATAATTAAAATGATCCCCTATCTGCATAAGAAGCTGTGATAAAAATCCTAGTAAGCCAAGAGTTTCCCTGGTTGTCAACATCATTGAACCTGATTACATCAAAATGTTCTGAAGCATTATTTCAGGCAAAACTGCATGCCAGTTGAAGCAGAGCATTCACATTTTCTATTATGTGATGGTTCTCCTGCTGTAAGCAGTGAATAAAAACACTGCTTCCGTGGGTGAAGATGTCAATCGCACAGCTGAAGTGACATTACACAACGTGAGCACCAACAATGCCTCCTCAGTCAAGCTCGGTTTAATTTTATAATGCAAATTTTGGCCATAAATAAAGATTTCTGGAATCACAAAGGTCTTAATTGATCTGCCACCAATGCTTGGAACAGTCAGAATTTGGTTCCTTTGGGCTAAAGAATGGTGCTGGAAAGATAAATTTCAATGAAAAACAAATATCCAACCAAATATTTGTAAATCCCAAAGTGATGTCGCTTTTGTCAGTGAGTACAGAAGTGCTATGTTGAACTCCTTCACAGGGGAAGGTGCAGGGTAAGATTTGGGAACTGGGAGAGCCAGAGAGTCCTCCAAGAGAACCACGACCTTGTCGTGGTTTGGAGGCTTCTGTGCCTCAATGATCCAGAGAGCTAGGCTGGCTAGTCAGGGTTTTATGCTTTCGCTCATGGTAGGGGTCGCCCATGCCAAACAGGTCCGAGGGTAGAGGCCAGACTAAGAGTGGTCCACCAGTCCTCTAGGTTTGAGGGTTCAGCACAGGGCTAACAACCCTGACTGGTAAAACAAAACTGTTACGGAAACAGCAATGAAGGATCCTTCTACATCTGAGTTCGGAAGGACAGAGAAGGAGCAAGAATAATGTAGTCGTAGAACCATACAGAATGGATACTAGTCCTTTGTCCCCATGAGTCCATGCTGACCACGGTGCCCATCAAGCTAGTCCCAATTTCTCATATCGATAAAATGCGGGCTGATTTTCTAACAGCTATGAAGGGAACTTATAGGTAAAGAAATATTTATTCTTGAAATTTTGATAATCTTAAGTTTTGAAGATCTAGGATTTCATGGAAGGCAATAATGTGAAGCATCACATTCTGGGAGATATTGAATTGAGAGCTACATAAATGAACAGGGAAAAAAACAAAATGAACTGTTTGAATGTTGAAAGGACTAGAGAGGGTGGATGTGGAGAGAATATTTCTTCTCCACAGCCTCAAAATTGTGGGGCAACCCTTTTAGAACAGAGGTAAGGAGGATTTTTTTTTTTAGCCAGAGAGTAGTGAATCTGTGGAATGCCCATAAATTGGGCATTCATAACCCAGGAATAGCATGTAGTTGAGTTCCTCATGGCACCATTCAGCTTAAGCCTTTTAAAATCAGGCTACTTCACAGTTTTGATCAACTTATAGAAGTTATAAGTTCCAGATATTCTAAACTTATTCACAGCAATTTAAATACTTTTTACATGTATTTGTTATCATTATGTTCCGTGTCAAATTATATGGGCGATCATGGTCTTCCATCTGCCTTTAATCTGCTTATAAGCTCTTCTTGATCTTTTCTCCATTCCTGACAGTGATTGTTCTCGGCAAATTTTTCTGCAGCAGTGGTTTGCCATTGCCTTGCCATTGCCTTCTTCTGGGCAGTGTCTTTACAAGATGGGAGACCCCATCCAGTATCAAGACTCTTCAGAGATTGTCTGCCAGGTGTCTGTGGTCGCATAACCAGGACTTGTGATATGGAGCGGCTGCTCAAACAATTGTCCTCCACCTGCTCCCATGGCTTCACGTGACCCTGATTGGGTGGAGGGGGAGGGGCTAAGCAGGTGCTACACCTTGCCCAAGGGGGACCTGCAGGCTAGCAGAGTGAAGGAGCGCCTTACACCTCCTTTGGTAGAGACGTATCTCCATACCACCACCCCTTAGATCACTTTAAGAATTCCAGATTATGAAAGTAAAAGAATCTCCTTCCTGGTCTCTTTTTCTTGGCAAGGACTGAAATTGAATTCTGTGGGCATGTCTTCATCAGTATGCAGACACTACCGTGTCCAGCCTCCCCCATATCCGGTTACAGAAGAAAGCTCGGGCAGGGACTTTGACTAGTAAGTCCAGATAACTAGACAGATTCAACACCTATTAACCTAATGATTTTTTCCTCTCTGAATTTCAGCAAAGTTTTTGATACATTACCACCTTGGAGGGCAGTCTGCAAAGCATTATAGAAACAGACTGGAAATTGCCTGCATTAAAGAAGATGAGACGGTCACATGTCAAATTGCACATCAATCTAGGGACCTGCCTGTTCATGTTGCATATCATTGATAAAGGATGGCAGGGAGAGGGTGAGTGAGGGGTTGAATGAAAAGAAAGAACATCGACATTTTCTAATGATGTTAATATTGGAGACAATTGGATCCAGGCTGGTCTGGACAAGAACAACCCAAAAAAAGTGGGGAATTAAATTCAGTGATGAAAAATGTAAGTAATGAGATTGGGGAATAAGAATAACAATGAGACAATCAACTTAATGGTGTCAGATTACAAAGAACAGATTTTGGAAGTTAGGCAGATTGTTGAAATGAATAACAACTTCCATTTACATGCAGACATCAGCGCTGTAAAATTACACAAAGCATTTCACAGGAGATCATAGTAGCAAAAGTTGACATCATCTGAAGTAAATCCAGCAAATAAAAGAAATGGATCATAAAACCTAGGATGAAATACTACGGCTAAATAAGAGCTGGTCTGTAACCTTGAACACATTGTACAGGAAGAGTGTCTTGCGAAAGGTTCAGTAGATTCGGGGCCTGCCTACCTAAATCGAGCACAAGGTTTGGTCCATCTAAGTGCTGGGCCAATCTGTAAAGGTCAGGTACAGCCTGAAACGTGGCGGCGGAGTCCAGCTCCAGAGCGTATCGAAGCAACCGGGCTCGGGTCCTAGAACGACGAATGACCAGATGTGTGGATGATTTAAATGCCGGGCCAGACGGTGTCAGAACCAGAGGCGAGGGTCGGACCAATTCTGCTTTCCGCTCGGCGACATTTACACGGCTCCGCACTGCACTGAAGCTGAGGCTGTGTGCCCTTCTCCGGCTGGCCCGGGCTTCATGTCCGCAGGCTACACGACGTTTAATCCACTACGTGCTGAACTGAAGCTGAGGCTGTGGGCCTGCTCTGGCTGCCCTGGGCTTCACGTCTGAGGATTCACTTTCATCCTAAATGCTCTTTGCTCACATTTATTGTTTGTATAATTTTATTTTTCCCTCACTCTAAATTGGTCTTTTTTAAAGGTTTCTTGTTTTCTATCTGCCTGTAAGGAGACAAATCCCAAGGTTGTATAATGTATACATACTTTAATAATAAATATACTTTGAACTTTGAAAGCATTGTACCTCTAGCACCTGGCATGTGGCAGCTCATCTTGCCTACATTGAAGATACTTGAGAAGGGGATTGTACTGAGGCGAACAAGATAGTCAACAACTCTGAGAACTGATTGCATACAACCAAACAAACAATGTCATGTGCAGGAATGGGATTAAGTTCAGATGGCAGAAGCTGAACAAATTACTCAGCTGCAAATTATGTATGAGTAAGACGACAAATATTTGGAATAGAATGCTCAGGAAGGAAATCAAACTTATTATACAAAACAATGGTGATGCTAAAGGTAAACAGTTTGTGCTAGAAAGAGTGAACGCTCTATATTCTGGGGCATTAACTATATATCCTTACAATTTTAGTTAAGAAAACTTGGAATTGTTACCCAGTTTGGACAGAATCAACACCTGAAGGCTACCAAGTCCATTTCAACAGGGGCAGTTTTGAAATAATCTGAATTTGGTTTAACATCACTACCATATGTTGCTAAATGTAATGTTTTGCAGCAGCAGCAGTGCATTACGTAATAATTTTTTTAAACTGTAAGTTACAATAAGAAATACATATAAAAAATTAAGTTGTGAAAAACGAAAGCAAAAAGAAAAAATGAGGTAGTGTTCATGGGTTCATTGTCTGTTCAGAAATCTGACGGCAGAGGGAAAGAGGTTGTTCCTGAAACATTGAGCATGCGTCCTTAAGTTCCTGTACCTCCTCTTTGATTGTAGCAAAGAGAAAAGCCATGTTCTGGCTGATGGGGATCCTTAATGATGGATGCTGCCTTCTTGAGGCATTGCCTTTTGAAGGTGTCCTTGATGCTGGAGATTCTAGTACCCATGAAGGAGCTGGGTGAGCTTACAACTTCCTGCAGCTTTTCCGGTCCCACGCAGTTGTCCCTCTGTACCAGAGAGTGATGTAACCAGTTAGAATACCTCTATGGTACCTCTATAGAAATTTGCGTGTGTCTTTGGTGACATACTAAGTCTCCTCAAACTCAAAGTATATTTATCATCAAAGTATGTATTCCATATACAACCTTGAGATTCATTTCCTTACAGGCAGCCATAAAACAAAGAATCCCAATAAAATCTGTTCAATGAAAATCCCTCATACGACAAGACCATCAAACACTCAATGTGTGAAAAAAAATTTCGCAAGCGATAAAAAGTAAGCAAATAGCATTAACCACAGCATCTCCAAAAATGCGTCCTAGGCGCTGTGCCAAAGGCCACAGAGTTAGTTCAGTGCGGAAGCGCCCCGATCAAATTGCACGAGTGGTAAAGAACTAAACAAAAACACACGGTACGTGAAATGCAGAGTCCCCGAAGCATTTCAACAACTGCACAGCATGCTCAGAAGCCCAAACGCTGCTGTGCAACAGCTGCTCCAGAACCTGGAGGTGTGGGACCCCAGACTCCTGCACCTTCTGCCCGCTGGCAGCAGCGAAAGAGACCCGTCAAATGCAGGTAAATGGTGCTGAACACCTGCTCATTTCCTGCTCTCGTCCTCGATGATTTTAATCTTGCTCGGCACGTTAATTGGCACGGAGTAATGGAGCCAACCACAGGTCTGTTTTCCAGCATTGGGAATCAACAAAGAATCTCATCCATGTCGAACCCCCCAGGAGTTTGCAGCAGCACCAAATCATTTAGTCAGCCCAAAATTACATTCCTAAAAGTGAAATTAAAGGCTGAAATCATTCACCATTCAGAAGAAGAAGAGAAGAAGTATATTTAGAAGAAGAGTATCTGGTAGTTTTGCAAGCAGTCTACAAGGTGTGACCATTGGTTACTGGTGCCATTTTGCCAGAACCCTTAATGAAATATATCCATTGCCATGCCTTCTTTGTAATTGTATCAATATGTTGGACCCAGGATAGACCTTCAGAGATGTTGACACCTAGCAACTTCAAGCTGCTCACCCTTTGCACTGCTGATCCCTCCTTGAGAACTGGTCTGCGTTTCCTCGACTTTCCCTTCCTGAAGTCTCAAATCAATTCCTTAGACATACTAATGTTGAGTGAAAGGTTGTTGTTACAACGCCACTCAACCAGCTGATCAATATCGCTCCTCTACGCCTTCTCATCACCATCCAAAATTCAGCCAACAATAGTTGAATCAACAGCAAATTTATACATGAGCTACACAATCGTGGGTGTAGAGCGATCAGAGCAGTGGCTAAGCACATCCTTAAGGTGCACCAGTATTGATTATCAGCAAGGAGGACATGTTATTTCTGATCCACACTGACTGTGGTCTCCTGGTGAGGAAGTCAAAGATCCAGTTGTAGACGGAGGTACAGAGGCCCTGGTTTTGGAGCTTGTTGATTAGATTTAAGGGTATGATTGTGTTAAGTACTGCGCTATTATCAATTATCAGCAACCTGACGTAGGTATTGCTATTGTCCAGGTGATGCAAGGCCAAGTGGCGAGCCAGTGAGATTGCATCTACTGTCAACCCATTGTTGTGATAGGCAAATTGGGTTCCATCTTCTTGTTTAGGCAAAAGTTGATTCTAGCCATGACCAACATCTCAAAACACTTCATCACAGTGCAGCTGGATGATAGTCATTGAGGCAGCTCACGTTGCTTTTCTTGGGCACTGGTATGATTGTCACCTCGCGGAAGCAGGTGGGGACCTTTGATTGCAGCATTGAGAGATTGAAGATGCCCTTGAACACTCCCATCAGTTGGTTGGCACAGGTTTTCAGTGCTCGACAAAGTATGCCTTGTGAGGGTTCACCCTTCTGAAAGATGTTCTGATATTGGCCTTCTTGCCAGAGATCATAGGATCACCAGGGATTGCACAGGTGTAGTTTTATTCCCCCTTTCAAAGCATGCATAAAAGGAATTTCGCTCATCTGGGAGTGAATCATCATGGCCATTCATGATGTTAGATTTCACCTTGTAGGAAGCAAATGCTGCCAGAGCTGACGTGTATCTGATATCATCTGTCAAGAATTGTTTCTTCACTCTTAAAATAGCCTTCTATAGGTCGTACCTGGACGTTTTGTATATTTCTGGATTATTGGTCTTGAATTCCACAGCAGACAATAAATCTCCTGGTCATCCATGGCTTTTGGCCTGAGTAGGTCTGGCATGATCTCGAAGGCAAGTCATGTTTGACTTGCTGAGTTCCTCCAACATTTTTGTGTCTTGTTAAGAAAGAATGTGCTGACATTGGAGAGGGTTCAGAGGAGGTTCATGAGAATGATTCCAGGAATGAAAGGATTATTGTATGAGGAGTGTTTGATGTCTCTGGGCCTGGACTCACTGGAAGAATGGTGGGGAGTGGGAGGATCTCATTGAAATATATCGAATTTTGCAAGGTCTAGATAGAGTGGATGTGGAGGGGATGTTTCCTATAGCGGGGGAGTCAAGGACCAGATGGCACAGTCTCAGAATAGAGGGATGCCCATTTAAAATGGAGATGTGGAGGAACTTCTTCAGCCAGATGGTGGTGAATCTGTGGAATTCTTTGCCACAGATGGCTGTGGAGGCTAGGCACCTGGGTATTTTAAGGCAGAGGTTGATTAGTCAGGACATGAAAGTTACAGGGAGAAGGCAAAGAATGGGGTTGAGAGGGAAAATGGATCAGTCATGGTGAAATGGCAGAGCAGACTCGATGGACCAATTGGCCCAGTTCTGCTCCTATCTCCTGCTCATCCACATATTTCTTGATGAAGTCGAAGACAATGGTTGTATATTCATTCAGATTGAGGATGAGTCCCTGAATATTGTCCACCATATTGATTCAAAGCAGTCCTGTAAGTGCTCCGCTGCCTCCCTTGACCATATCTTCTTAGTCCTCACCACTGATGCTGCGGTCTTTAATTTCTACCTATATGCTGGGTATAGAAATACAACCAGGTGATCGGACTTTACAGAGTGTGGGCATGGGATGGCATGGGAAGCATACTTGATGGTGGTATAACAGTGGTCAACTGTGTTGGCTCCTCTGGTTCCACAGGTGATATGTTGGTGGTAGTTGATCAGATACTTCCTCAAACTGGCCTGGGTGAAATCCCCCGCAATGAGAGAAGCAGTCCTGAAGGGTCACAGCCCAAAATGGTGACTATTTACTCTTTTCCATTGACGCTGCCTGGCCTGCCGGATCCCTCAAGCATTTTCTGTGTGTTGTTAATGTGAGAGGTCAGACGAGAATGGCCACACAGGTTCAAACTGATAGGAGGGCGACAGTAATTTAAATAACAGTGCATGTAGAAAAACATCCCCAAACACACAACACATCGAGCCTTGAGGTGGCTGAGCTACAGCAGCAGAAGACCATGAACATACACTCAAGGGGCCACTTTATTAGATAGAGGAGGTGCCTTCAAAGAGGCCACTGTACATTTTCTTTGATTCCATGAGTACTCGCAGTTTCCAGTTCCCTTATGTATTTCAGTGAAGCAGTTGGATTTTATCAATAACAGATTTTTGTCGTGTACATTTTCTACCTCATGTCATTCCACTAAACACCAGCTGTGTTGCATTTTCACAAGGTGCAGTGGTAAGATTTTAAATTATGACCTCTACATTACTGCATATTATATCATAAAGTGCATGGAGTGCTAACCATCCGACTATTCTTGGAATTCAAAGTACAGCATTATGGCATCCTCTTCATCACTCCAGCCCACAGCACGAACAGAGTCTTAATCCATGCTCTGCTAATGCTGTATGACTGTCAGGGTATGCAGCATTCAATTGAAAGGAAACTGTTTTAATTTTGAGGTAATGACACAAGTATTAAGGTGACAGATGCTTAATGTAGAGATTTAAATAAAGAGCAGATGGCAGCCAAGGTAAACGAGGTTTAACAACGATGTGGAGTGGCGTTGGGGGGGCGGGGGGAGACGGGGCAGGTGGTTTTTGAAACAGGCAGGCATAACGTGGAAAATCACAGGTATAAATGCTCTTCAGGTTAGTGAGCTGTGCAGGGAAACGTAACAGGCAGGTTGGCAAGAGAGGACAGCTGAAAGCAAAGGTCACAGACGAGACACAGAAAATATAGAATTCACAGGATATCAACTCATCCCCGAATATGCAGCAGAGCTGTGACATAAGGTCTTGCACACATCCCTCTATTAATCAAGGGTGCTTGGTGGCAGGAGGGAAAGAGGGCGAGGAGCACAAATATTATATTAAAATTACAGTGAAATGTCAACGGCACTGCTGTCTCCTGGGACAAATCTAGTACTGTTAGATTCATTAGCTGCTTCTCCCTGTAGGTCATTTTTGTGAAATTACTGCAGTTTGATATTACAACGGCAAATCTTTCCATCTGTACTGGCTCCTTCTGGCAGACAGATGAAAACTCAATAGCAAGCAGAACCTCAGGGCACAAGATGATAATATCAAAGGATGCCAATCTGTTCAGGGAATGGGTCTTACTGTTCTGCAGTCATTAAAACTGGATTTATTTGGGGGAGGGGTTGGTGGGGGGAAGGAATCATCTCAGATCATCACATTGTGTCGGTACTTTATTGACGTTACCTGGGCAACAATGCAAATATCTCTTTTTAGTCCTGTAATTACCAGGAGGATTGAAAGAACTACGTGGCCAAGAATATGGAAAAAAAAACACAAAACAATTAAGTACTCTGAAGGCAAAAGTCCAAGTTGACCTCGGATGATTCACTGACTGTCCAAAAGAGGAGGGAGAAACACTGAGTGAGAAGTAGATGAGAGAGCAAGAATGAAACACATTCTGAGGCAGAGAAAAAGCACAGTTTACATCAAAGAGAGAGGCAGGAGCTGGACAAACTGTGGAGAGGATGTTCCCTATAGCGGGGGAGTCTAGGACCAGAGGGCACAGCCTCTGAATAAGAGGATGTTCCTTTGGAATAAAGATGAGGAACTCTTTCAGCCAGATGGTGATGAATCTGTGGAATTCATGGCCACGGATGGCTGTGGAGGCCAAGTCATTGGTATATTTAAAGTGGAGGTGGATAGCTTTGTGATTTTAAGGGTGTCAAAGGCAAGAGAATGGGATTGAGAGGGTTAATAAATCAGCCATGATGGATGGTGAAGACTCAATGGATTGAATGTCCTAATTCTCTCCTATGTCTTATGATCTTAAATTAATATGAGTATGCGGTAAGAGGGAGGGTCATATTCTCAGCTGGGCTGTTAACTGTTAACCAAGAAAAGGTTTTGCATAACATTCTGCATAATTGTGCACACCAAAAGATGGACACTCCCTCAATTCTCAGAGACGAGTGAGGAGAGACCTTACTAGTTCACGGCAGCAGTGGGGATAATACAAGAAATATTAAAAGGAGCTAAAACCACACCATAAACACAAAAGATTCTGCATTTGCTGGAAATCCAATGCACCGCACACAAAATGCTGGAGGAACTCAGCAGGTGACGCAGCATCCATGGAGAGGAATAAGCAGTTGAGTTTCAGGCTGAGACCCTTCATCAGGACTGAGATGGAAGGGAAGAAGGGAGAAGAAATTTCATTTCTTTGGTTTGAAGTGTCTCAGACCAAAACATGGACTGTTTTCTCCTCTCCACAGATACTCCCTTATCTGCCAACTTCCTCTAGCATTTTATGTGTGTTATGCTAAGACAGGAATAGTAACCTGGGGTCTACAGACCTTTTAGTTAATAGTAGGGGTCCATGGCATAAAAAAAAGTTGGGAACCCCTGCTTTAGAACCACGTAACAAGGTTATAACCTCAGCATTGGCTTCCTTCAACTGCAGAAACTAGCAGTCCTGAATACTCACTTTGAATGGCTCAGGACACTGAAAATAACTAAACATCTTGTTTCACAGAAGACTCCAGATGCTGGAATCCTGAGCAATACCAAACTGGGAGAGGAAATCATTGGTTCAGGCAGCAAGTGGGGAGGCAAAGGCATAGTTGAAGTCTTGGGTCGAGACTCCACATCAAAGTATTCAGTGTGGGCCACTGAGAGGGAAGTTAAACTAACTGACACACAGCTACCCAAAATCATCCTGATGCTTCCAAAGGCAAATTGAGAAAAAAAATCTGACAAACCTGATCTTCAGTCTGTGTTCTTTTTGGCAATGTTTACCTTGTGCTCAAAACACAAGTGTTCCCAAAAGGCAAATCCAGAAAATTTGAGGATTAGTACTAGCATGTACAATTATTTAGCTTGAGAGACCTGATTTCAACAATTCTCTCTCATTTAAGCTCATCTCTTCACTGACAACAGTCTGCATGGATTTACAGTATGTCCTCTGCTTCTTATATTGGATAGAAGTACATAGGTGTTATTGAGAAATGGCTGGTAACTTATTTAAAACTTTGGATAAATGACAAAACACTAGGGCTGGCATGGTAGCCCGCAGTGGTTAGTGAATGCTTTACAGCACCAGCTATCAGGTTGGGGTTCAATTCCCACCACTGCCTGTAAGGAGTCTGTACATTCTCACCGTGACCACACGGGTTTCCTCTGGGTGCTCCAGTTCCCTCCCACATTCCAAAGACCTACAGGTTGGGGTAAGCTAAAGGCATAATATGTTGGTGCTGGAAACAAGGCGACACTTGCGGTCTGCCCCCAGCGCACACCCCGACTGTGTTGGCCATTGACGAAAACGACGCATTTCATTGTATGTTTGGATATTTCAATGAATTTCTGTACAAATTAAGCTATTCTTTAATAAAAAAAAATTATCTGGAGACTGTGTGAAATTAGGTCTGTGCAAACAATTGTATGGAGTTTAATTTCCCAGCCTGTGTTTTGTTTGCGTCACTTCATTTTTTTTTTGCAGGCTATAATCTTCGAGTTCATTGACAATGTGCCCTTTTTAACCAATCATATTGATTGATTGGTGGACTCCCGGGGACGTTAACATGATTCTACATCAGCACTGTTTCATCAACAGCCTTCAACTGGCAGTTCCTACCTGAAACTTCAAAACTAAAGAATAGCATCCATGATAAATAAATGACTTCAGATATTTTCTCCCTCAGTATTAGGAGGAATGCATTTGAAAATATCCTGCCTTGGCTCTGAAAAATAATCATTGGATATTTTGCTCTTCAGATAAACAACAGCTTTATAATTTCACTCAAACAGGTACTTACACCAAAAGTATCTCCCTCAGGCCTGTGGGTTACACTGACTGGAGGTCCTGTTGTCACTTCATATGATGGAACTGAAAGAAAAGATCGAGGGGTTACCTATTGTGTCCAATACACAGAAAAAAATGCTCAGAAAAGAAACCCTAATGCAGTTTGGAACAAAGTCTCCTCTATTCCATTCTCCCTCCTTGCAATATTGGTTCTGCAGTAACAAAGAGAGGCCAACTCAGGACACTGGACTATTAGCACAGGCTCAGTTTCTAACCTGAACCTAAGTGGTTTCTCTTCAAACCCAAAGGTTAGACAATGTTCAAGTATGTAATTCATGCAGAGATCTGCTAAACTACTGATTATAACATAGAAGATTGAGGGGAGATTTGATATACAGAATTATGCAGGGTATGGACAGGGTTAATGGAAGCAGGCTTCTTTCCACTAAGGTTGGGTGAGACAACAACTAGAGGTCACGGGTTAAGGGTGAAAGGTGAAATGTTTACAGGGAACATGAGGGGAGAGTTTCTTCACTGAGAGGGTGGTGAGAGTGTAGAACATGCTGCCAGCGCAAGTTGTGGATGCAGGGTTGATTTCAACATTTAAGAGAAATTTGGATAGGTACGTGGAGGAGAGGGGTATGGGCTGGGTGCAGGTCAGTGGGTCTAGACAGATTAATGGTTTGGCGCAGACTAGATGAGACAAAGGGCCTGTTTCTGTGCTCTAATGTTCTATGACTCTATAACTGGGAGTATTGATAAATAGCTCTAACAGGAGCTATTTATACACTGAAAGCTGCTCCCCAGGAAGTATGCTATTATGTTGGGCCATGTGGGGCAGAGATTTTAAGATGAAGCTCTTCAATGTAATTAAGCGATTCTTGATAACTAATCAGGCATGTAGTTAGATATTGCCAAAGTGATCCAACTTGACTTATCATCCATTTATCAAGAAATTGCTGCTACACTTGGCACACGCAGGTCTCTTCCAGGAAGGATTATCGACTAAATTAGGGTCCCATCGGGCATCTCCATCTCAGATACTCCAGTGGTTTATGTGAATGAAAAATCTCTCTTCATTGCTTACTTATATACTCCCATGTTAGTTGGAACACTCGGTTAAACATGGTGTTACACCTGAATTGCCAGTGCACTTTGAGTTCACCAGTCCAAATGCCCTCATGAGTACTGTTGAACAGAACATATTACACCATCTCATAATCTGCATTTTGCTGACCTGTTTCTTCCTTGTCACTGTCCACAAATTGATAGCTAGCTCAAAGACATTTTAAAACACACCGCCAGTGATTTTGTGCCAACCTGTAGTAAGTCAATTCGACTATACTGTATACCTCACATTATGCTTGTGGCCTATTCTTCCTCATTCCCCAAAGATGAACTTGCTTGTTAATGGAGGGAGTAACATGATGTGGCAAGAAAGTAGTTCCCTTGTGTAAAAGGTCATGTAAATATACTGTACTCTGCAAAATTCTTAGGCACATGTATATAGCTAGGATGCCTTAGACTTCTGCACAGTGCTGTATTTGTCAATGTGGACCAGAGAGTGAGTCTGGCGGGAGCAAAGGATGCTGTGAATGGTGAGGGTAGTGAGGGTGTGGGACAGGTGGCAGAGAAGGTGTGCCGGGGGGAGATGTTGGTGTTGTGGGTGCAGACACACTCAGCAAGGACATTTGATTCCAAACAATTGGTTTATTAATGTCTCTCTAGTGCTTCCCACTCTCTCCCATCTCCCTCCCCTTTTCCCAACCACGGTCGCCCCCTTCCCACTCCCAGTCCACAACAGAGACCCATATCAGAATCGTGAAAATGGTTCTTTTTGCGGCAGTGCAATACATGTACTGTGCGGAAGTCCAGGCTCCCAGCTATATACGTGTGCCTAAGACTTTGGTATAGTGCTGTAGCTCACTACATTCAACAGGGAAGCACAGGAATGGGCCCTTTGTTACATCGTGTTTATGCTGACTATGACGCCAATTTGCCGGAACACGGTCAATGCCCAGAAGACTAACATATAAAATCAAGGATGTAATGGTGAGGCTTTATAAGGCATTGGTCAGTCCACACTTGGAGTACTGTGAACAATTTTGAGCCGCTTATCTAAAAAAGGATGTGCTGGCATTGAAGAGGGCCCAGAGGAGGTTCATGAGAATTATCTCAGGAATGAAAGGGTTAACATACGAGATGCATTTAATGGCTCAGGGCTTTACATGCTGGAGTTTAGAAGGATGATGGGGGATCTCTTTGAGACCTATTGAATACTGATAGGTAGCGTTGACATGGTGAGGATCTTTCCTATAGGGGGGAGTTTTGGACCAGTGTGGCACAGCCTCCAAATAGAAGAACATCCCTTTAGAACAGAGATGACAAGAAATTTCTTGAGCCAGTGGGTGATAAGCCTGTGGAGTTCGTTGCCACAAATAGCCGTGGAGTCCAAGTCATTGAGTCCATATATTGCAGAGGTTGATAGCTTCTTGATTAGTAAAGATGTCAAAGGTTACAGGGAGAAGGCAGGAGAATGGGGTTAAGAGGGATAATAAATTAGTAATGATGGAATGATAGAGCAGATTTTATGGGGTCCAATGGCCTAATTCTGTTCCTTTATCTAATAGGTCTATGTCCCTTCATTCCCTGTCTGGTAGTGTTCCTGTCTAAATCCTTGCTATCGTGTGAGCCTGAGGAAGAAATAAAGTTGGCAAATGCATAAGCCAATATGGTCAAAAGCATCATTTTGTCCTTCACTATACCCATTCTTCATTTTCATGATCAATTAATACCAGAGATAATTTATTAAAAGAATATGCTTTCAAGAACAGACTTTGCAGTATTGTTCAGTATAAAGCAGAATGCAGTTGCAAGCTTCTGTGACCCTAGAGCACAATTGCATTTGATAATAATCGGTCTCTCCGTGTCATGCTTTTATACTATGACCTTGTGCCTTGGAACACAGGGCGATGCAGAAAGTCACCTCACTGGAGCATACCCTTATTAACATCAATCCCCTTCTCAGCAAACACCAAGTACAAACATGCTGAGTGACAAAATGGTACTCACTATAAAAGGGATTCTCCAGAATTTCTGTAGAGGAAACAAAGAAAAAAGGAAAACCATTAGTTTTCACAAACAAACTGAGGAATTCAGTTCTTGGACTGACACAATGGAAGCTGCAACTGATTAAGGGCTCAATTTGTAAACGTGTTCAAGAGCACAGATGATATCACATGCAGGACAGAGTGAATGCTGCACTGCTGGAGATTCTGCCGTTTGGACCATGATGATAGATTGCCTCCATGGCAGTGGGCTGGAACAGATTGATATTTAGGCTCAGAGAAGGCAGGCACAGGCTGGAGAGGAGATACTAGTTCACCTGACCTCACACTTCTTCACTGAAAACAGCACTTAGCATCTGCCCCTCAATTTACCCCAGCTATGTTGCACAGCCTCATTCATTTGAATTAAATCATTGAAGACTCTACAACTCACGTTCTCAGTGTGATTTATTTACTTATTTATTTTTTATTTGCTCAATTTGTCATGTTGATTTTCTATTATTTCTATTTTTGCACAGTTTTTAATTTAACTCTTTAAAATTCATATATACATACTTCTCGTAATTGATTTCCTTACTTTTTTTCTATATGATCATATATTGCATTGTATTGCTGCTGCTAAATTTAAAAATTTCATGACATATGCTGGTGATATTAAACCTGATTCTGATTGATTGCCAGCCATTCTGTGTCTCGTTTTTCATTGATTCTATTTGATTCTTCAGTTCTATTGTGAATGCCTACAAGACAATGAACCTCCGTGGTGACATATGGTGACAAATAAGTACTTCGCTGGTAAGTTTACTTTTAACTTTGAACTTGATTAAAATGTGAAAGAAAGTACTTGCTTTGCTTCTTTTTAAAATTTTCATTTTAACCTTTGTTGTATTAATTTATGTGCTTTACAAAACTTCATTATTGTTTAAGATTTTACTTGAATGAATCCAATCATCAACAATGCTCAAAAAGCCACAGGAGCACCCAGGGCTATGATGTGGAACCTAAGGCAGAGCCAGTTCTCACCGAAGAGACAAATTTCAAGGAAAATTGGACACGGAGCTGCAAATTGAAAATATATCTGTGGCAAACGTGTTGGGTTGAGCAAAGCAGTGGACTGGACCTAGCACAACCTAACATAATGTTGCAAAAAAGAACACCATAACTCAAAGTAAATTTATTATCAAAGTTACCACGTATTACCTTGAGATTAATTTTCTTGCAGGAATTTATAGCAAAATAAATACAATAGACTTAATGACAAAAAAAAACTATATATAAAGAAAAAACTGACTACAACCAATGTGCAAAAGCAGACGTATTTTGCAAATAAAAATGCTAACAATATTGGGAACATGAGCTGTAGAGTTCTTGAAAGTGAATCTGAAGTTCGTAGAATCAGTTCAAAGTTGTGCGGTTGTTCACACTGGTTCAGGTGCACGATTGTTTTAGGCTATTAACTGTTCCTTAATCTGGCGGTTCCTCTGAGAATCCTAGATAAACTAACCCCTGAATGTGCTCCCATATAAGAACATATCAAAGCCTCAACTGAAATACATCTCCACCGCTTAATTAATACTAAATAAATAATGAGTTTCTGGAAAGGAAATGTGTCTCACTGCAGCACTTTAAACAGTATAAGAAATGGAATTCTTCAATATTTTGAAATTAATTTGTATTGTGTTTTTGTATTATATTTGAAAAAAATTGGAAATCTTTGACTGTATCCATACTTCAGAAGATTTTCATTATTTTAAATTTTAGAACA
Organism: Mobula hypostoma; assembly: GCF_963921235.1. NCBI lineage: Eukaryota > Metazoa > Chordata > Chondrichthyes > Myliobatiformes > Myliobatidae > Mobula > Mobula hypostoma. The sequence goes on from NC_086109.1 coordinate 81,290,289, forward strand.
ATCATACACAACACAAATTAATTTCAAAATATTGAAGGATTCTATTCCTTACATCATTTAAAGCACAGCCATGCGACATAATTCTTTTCCAAGGTCTCACGTATTCTTTAATCTCATTTTCCCTTTACTATGCCAGTCTGACATTTGATTGTTTGAACCCACCTTTCCAATTTTCAACATCCCCTTTCATTTCAACATTTGTCTCTCATCAGCAAAGTTAATTAGTCAAGTCATCAATTTTCAGTCACACATCTTGTCCAGTGTCCGCGAATGAACATCTACGTAATCTTTGATTGACACCTCACTGACCACCTTAAGTATTCATTCCCTCCTCTACTGGTGCCGTGGAGGCTGTAATATATACTTCGGACTGTGTCCAGCCCTCTGGTTCCTCTAGATTTGGCTGCTACAGAGGACAGAATGGCCACAAGTGACAACTAGGCCACAGTGACAGATCCTGAGGCCTTGTCCATGGACTATATTTATTTGTTTACTTATACAGCGTGGAATAGGCCCTTTCGACTCTTCAAGCCGTGCCACCCAGCAACCCCCGATTTAACCCGAGCCAAATCATGGAACAATTTATAATGACCAATGAACCTATCCACCAGTACATCTCTGGACTGAGGGAGGAAACTGGAAAACCCAGAAGGAAACCCACATGGTCACTGGGAGAACATACTAACTCCTTATAGACAGCAATGGTCCTACAGATGGCCATTGACAGCTTACCACTGTCCAATGTCTTTGACCAAATTTGAAATGTCAGTGATGATCAGAGATATTTAATTCTGTTCAAAATAGATTGAAATAATTTACACAAAATTAAAAAAAGAAAAACATTTACCTACCCCAGGCTACACTAATATCACCTTCACAACCTGTGACCTCCACTTAGAAAGACAAGATCAACAGTCACAGGAACACCTACAACTTCAAGCTCCCTTCCAAGTCTTATACCATCTTGACTGGCAAATATATTATTGTCTCTGGGACGAGAATCTGGAACTCCCCACTCAACATCATTGAGAGAGTCACTTCACCTGAAAGATTGCAGCAGTTCAAGGAGACAGATTACTGCCAACTTCTCAAGTGACAAAGAATAAATGCTGGCATGCCAGGGCTGCCCAGATATAAAAAATATGCAAATGACAATAATTCTGTTTGGTGATCTTCCTTATGTGTGTTTCTCTTTCATGTTAACTGCTAAAGGTAATAAAATGGCTTCTTTGTAATATTAACTGCTAATGTAAGGGGTTCTCTATAGCAGCATATTTGGGTTATAATCATAGATAAGTTGATTTTGAAATACCATTGCTAAGCAACAGAATAGATGTTATTCTTTCTTGTGTGTGAAAGCTATTGTTTTTCGTGGGCTTTGGGCAGATCGCGCCATGGGGATGAAGAGAGAAGACGCACGCGGAGAGATGCAGTGAGCTGGTTGGTGGAGTGGACCCCGAGCTGGGGTGCTCAGGACCCGGCAGAGTCTGGAGAACATCGAATGGAGGAAAGGATACCTGATTCGTGAGCTTCAACGAATTATTTGTGCGCAGAACTGATAGAGTTACTGGCTTGGCGCCTTTATTGTATTTGTTTCTATTAACCCATCACCAGGAAATACTTATAAAGTGTAATCATTTAATCGCATATGGTGTACTGTCTGTTATTTGCCGGTGTGGGGTACATCACCCAGCATCCACACAAACTTGATTACCCAGTTTGGCGGGGCTGAAGGCTGCTCCCCCTAGACAAAAGTGAGTTGGGTGAGCCAGAGGCTTACCAGGAGGCTACATGTGACTGCATTGAAGTTATTTCCCAAATGCAAACCTCTATCCAGTGAAGCAACCTGGATATTTTTGACAACCCTTTCTGTGTTGATGGACAACGCTTCCCATCACCAGCCATAGGAAACAACATGAAAGCAAAGGCAGCAGAATACCCAGCAGCAAGGTTAGCAGGTGAAGCATTGCATCCTTTAACCAGCTTCAATTTCCTTTCATTGCCCAAGGACTGGAATGTTAGTAACCATATTTTAATTCCTTAATATTTTGTTTAGCCTGAAAATATTCCCTGCTTGGGAGGGGTTTCCACTGAAGTACCTCACAGTGCAGCATTTCACATCTGACAACTGGACTAGTCTGAGTACGTGTCTGATTCAACTGACTAACCGCACTTCCTCAAAGTTCAGTCTCTTCCACCTTTGGTGGTGACTGAGTGAAATTTAACTGGGGAATTGGGAGCATCTATCTAACCTGAAAGCTAACCTGCTTTATTTTAAGAGCAAGTTATGCTGAAAGTCCAAAGTAATGTCAAAACAGGTCAGGCAGCCTTTATGGAAGGGAAAACAAATTTAAGCTTTCAAGTTCAGAGATTTTCTTCAGAACTGGGATACTTCTTCCAGATAGAGATTTTGTCATTCTCCCTTGTCTCTACCTTTCTCGCCAACCATTTGTATTTTAAGTCTCTCCTCTTCTCTGCCTTTTCTCCCTTTTCATGCATCATTTTTCAAACTCTTCCAAGTTCTGATGAAAGGTCTTCAACTGTTTCTCTTTACACTGGTGATCCCTGGCATGTATACTATTTCCAGCATTTACTGCTATAGTTTCAGTTTAATCGCCATATTTGACAAGTCTTTTCTTACCACAGTGACCTAGACCTATCTCACCAGAAAGACTCAATCTCCTGAAATGAAGTCTTTTTCACTTGGTCCAAAGTAATGCTTCAGGCTCTATGGATTTTGTTGATATGCCAGCCTGTCTTATTGCACAAAAGGCATTTCAGAAGAGTTAAAAAATGACATTAATTGTCAACTCTTCTGGAACAGGAGCACAATCACAAAGAAAAAGTAATCGGAATTTTGTCCAGGACTTGCCTAAAAGAGCTTCCTTACAACCTTCCACAGGAAGGTTGCACATGCTAGAACTCTTGTCAATTTACATTCTTGTTCAACAACCAAAACTTTATGTACTACACCATTAATTCCAGTATAATTCCTTTCACAATAATCATTGCCGATGTGATTTTCAACTACTTTATTTGTGAGAATTATATTGACAGCCTCAATTATGTTTCTGAACGCATTGATGAGTTCAGCTCCATTATCAGGCATATTTGCAGGATTTTATACAGAATAAACATCTCTTTACTAGGAATTAATGCAGGAATATTAAACCATGTTAATAAAATCAGGTTAATAAAATGTGCATTAAAGCCTTTCCTACTGTTGCTATCCTATTGTTCCTACAACTATTGTTCAACAATAATTCCTGTTGTTTACATTATTCCTATCTTCAGAGCCAAGAAAACTGCCTTGCTAAGCCAAATGTTAATGCAGCACCTGTGACAGGGGGAGACAGCGTCCTTCAAAACCTCTCTTGGATTTTAGTTTTGTCATTAA